>NW_027460280.1:6666729-7866729 GCF_050947875.1 Dermacentor variabilis | reverse complement strand
TATATCGCAGTTCTCGAGCCAGTATGCGACGTCTTCACTGCGTAAGCCAGCGAATACTTTGGGTTCACACTAATGGCTGTTGATTGTCCAAACGGAAGAAGACTGAGCAGAGACGGCGGTCTTAGTTGTACAGGGCAGGTCTTGACATTGCAACAAACGGTAGGATTATGCGACGATATGTACAGATGCACCTGTACATATGAGGAAGATGAGATGCAAATGTTGTGCTTACAATATATACATTTAAGATATACCGCAGTAAAAGACCAAGCAGGTAGGCGTACAACATAAAAAGGAGTATAGTGCAAAACACAATGAAAAAAAGGAAAAAGAAAACAAGAAAATTTTGGCATAAACTTAGATACAACATCAATACAAGCATTCCGTAGATATAATGAAGTAGTGGACATATACAATTTCAGTTCACCCTTTGTTATAAGAAGGCTTTACTGTAAATCATGGTGACAATACAGTTAGACCTCGATATAACGAAGTATTTAACTTTTCATAACCTCTTGTCCATAGAACACCATATATGTAGAACCTTAAAGGGTCACTAAAAGTTCATATTAAGTCGGCGTGGACGGTTGAAATACCATCCCAGAAACCTCAAAACGCTTGTTTCATGCGAAAAAGAGACTTATTTTAAGAGAAAATGCATTCTGAAGCATCTGCGTACCTCTAGCACAGTTCAAATTGCCCGCCCTCTTATCTAGGAGAAGTGACGTCATGGTCTCATAGTGACATTGCGCCGTCGGTGAGTAAAATGGTGCCTGCAGACAGCGCTACGGCTTTTCTGCACAAAACGCAAACACGCAGCTAGAAACAGAGTCAAGACAGAGCCGACATCAGCGTGAAAGCGGAACTATGGTGGCTAACAGAAGGGAAAGCGTGCGACGATAAGCTGGTTGTTTATTTTATGAAGCCAACTTTGACGCTCGTTGAAATGGATGACCCTGACAACAACACATTGGCTCTCTATGCTGGGCTCGACTTCAGCGATTTAAGCACTGATGAACGTGACCTGCTGCTGAGGGCTCGCGCTGCCGGCGTCGTTAGTACTACAACGGCAACTGCATATCATGGCTGTACATATTCGCACATTTGTAGCTTTTCCTTCGTGAAAACCAAATGCCGCACTCACCACCCCGTCTTCGACCTGCAGTTGTTCTTGCGCTTCGAAAAATGCAGGCAAGACCAACGGAACAGCGCTATGGGAAAGCATTGCTTTGAAAGGCACTCCACACGACTTCAGTAAGTCGGCGTTGAAGTCGTAATCCTCTGGACAAAAGTGCAATGAGCACACTATGCGATTTTTCGGCTCTTTGCCAAAGCGCTGTGGCAGGGGTACGGCACTTAACTTCGAACGGAGAGGTTCACTCGTTGGCACACAGTGATCAGTAACATTGGATTCGCCGCTGCAATGCCCTTGGCCAAGTTTCGTGGACTGTTCGCGCATTTTACGACATCATATGGACGTGGCATTCTCGCTGCTTGTTTCAAATGCAAGTTTCGCGAGCCAGCAGAACCAGCGTAGCACAACGCGATAACGAAACAACTGAAACTCCAAAGCGCGCGCGATGCAGAGTCGAGCGAAAACAAAACCTTTCGACCACTCATACTACTGAAGGGTAACGTCAAAAGGTTATTTTTTCTTAGAATCGAACAGAAGTAGACAAGCAGCATTTTCTTCCGTCTTATAACCTAATGAAATGATCTTTTTAATACGAGTAGTTGAGTACTAGTGACATAAATTATGATGAGGAGTGCCTTCGTCATCGGGCTAGTACCGGAATGTCGCTGGGGGGTCTCAAATTGTGCAATGCATTTACCTCAATTTCTCTGTTACTAAAGCTCTGTCCGCGATTATAATGACGCCTTAGACGTTCTTGAGCATTGCTTTATCACTTTAACTTGACTTCATAGTAAACTTTAGTGTCTCTTTAATATAACAGTGTGTTTGTATGCGACTTCATAGAACGAAATTTCACTACCACCGTAAGGAATGCAGAGACAATAAATGGAAACTTCCACGGACGATGGACGCAGATGGTCAAATGATTGAATTACAAGCGGCTGCTTGCCAACGCACCTCTCAAATTGCGTGTCATGAGCGACTTCTGAAGTGGAGTCGCATCATGTTCCGTATAAAGTCCAAGAGCGACAAGATCCTATCGCACCTCATGCACTCTAAGTAGGAGAGAAAGCGTGTGAGACAAGAAAGATGGTGGTTTCTCGAGCAAAGGGAAAGAGGGGCGGCTCTAAGTGTGGCTGAGCGCACCCGTGCACCCTGCTTTAAAGGCAACCTGCCACGAGTGCAAAGAGTGGGCGTGCCGAGACGGCGTGGCATCATGTAAGCTGTCTTGCAGAGCGCATTTAGTACTGGAAGTTGCGTCCAGTATTTCCGCGACCAGTTGAAGCGAGAGGCAGACGAGGCATTCACTCCCCGCTGCCAGAGCTTTTCAGGATAGCGTAGTGTCGTCTCAATGTGGGCAATGCTATCAGCCGCAGGGGCGGAGTGCATGGGAAAGAGTGGCTGGCTTCGCTTAATTCACACTGCCAACGTGAATACATCGTCGACGTGGCATGAAAACATATCGTTCGTCGCCGACTCCCAAATTCATCAAAATAAATTGTTTTCTCATTCAAATGTGCTTTTTTTGGATTGCGCGATAATTTGGAAAATTCTGCAACCCCTTTCCATGTAGGAAAAATCTATTGGCGATTTTACTTGTTTGCATAAAAGGTCAAACTTCAATACAACGAAATTTCGATACAACGAAGCAAGTTGCTGACTTTACATACTTTGTTATATCGAGGTTTAGCTGCACGTTTATCATTTGAGAGACCGGATTGCTAGCCTGCAGATAAGGAGCGATTTGCATAGTTATGTATGCAACAAAAATTTGGGATAACTTACCAGTTGTTGACCCTAGACAACGATACTACGGCTCACAAGCAACTTTCAGTGCAGGGGCATCTACAAGGCGTGTTCACATGAAATAGAGCTAGTTCCATGCTTCGGTTTTAATGAAGAGATGTAACTTTAGTAATATTAAGCACTACTAAATGTTTGTGTAATGTTGGACGTCCAAATAACTTGCAGAAAAGTGACAATGGCATTGGTGCCAGCCACCAATATAGTCCCTTACAAACCTTGCCTGCTGATTGCCTACCATGTTTATAATGTCCAGAGTAATATTTTTCTGAATGAGCAGTGTAATCATTCATGAAGGGCTTCGTTAATAAGTTGCAGTTAGCATAAGAAAGAAGCAAGTTCACAGACTTCTTTGCTGCAACACGGGAGTACTGGGTTGGTGCTGTGCTGCTGTAGTCACGACACTTCACTGCAATGCGATCATCTAAAACAAAATTAAAGAGTGTCTCATGAAGCTGGCAGGACGATGTTTGTATATTCTGTCATCTGCATTTGGACTCGTGGCACCTCGACCAAGCAGCAACTGAACAGAAATGTCACACAGAGAAACGAAAAAGTTACCTTTTGTTTTTCCGCAAGCATTCTAGATCAAAAACCAGACAGAAAAATGAAGCTGTATGAAAAGGCTCAACAGACGTATTCATCTTCTACGTTCCCAACTGGTGCTTCATCATGCACCTTTTCAGATGGGCAAAGTCAGTGCAGCTGTTTTGCCACTCCTGATGCGCTTGCCGGCTCTCTGCATTTTTATGCTAACCTTTATTCCTATCCGAGCATAGCAAGGCAGAATGTGCTTTATGGATTGAGGAAGGAGCTTCGAGAGGGCACCAATACAATTTATGAAAAGGCTTCAGTGCTCATTTGTGGCAGCAAGCAAGCACCTACCTGTGACGACTTGCCATTGCTGCTACTGCTTGCGCTGCTATGCATCAAACATTCTGAAAGGCCCAATAATGCTCAAGAAATGTGCCATGAACGTGTTTGTTAAAGTGAATATTTTTTTGTGGTGTCCCGTCTGAGGTATTTAATGCTACGTTGCTCACGGTGCATGGTTGGATTGTGTGCAGAGCAGTGAGGTAAACAAGCGAAAGAGGTCCCTTTCACTACATGGGGGATCTGCGCTATTCTTCCATAAGCTTAACGTCATCTGGTGGACACTGGCTGCTCTTAGCTTTCACTGCATTAAAAGTTGACTTTGAGCCGGAGCACTATGCTTGCAACCAATTGGAAGACTGCTTTGAATCCGAAAGATGAAATTTTGAATTAACAAGCTTTTTGTGACAGTTCCATATATTTCACCTTTACAGCATTGCTGAAAATGTAATTCATTCACGTGCGTAAAACTGAATTGGCTGAACATGTTACGGGTTTAATTTTCAGATGTCAAGTGGACTAGTTGGAACAAGCAGGCTATCTACAGTCATTGCGTCAGTCTGCATTAATTTCATAACGGAAAGGCATTGAGCAAAAGTGGCATAACAGGGTAATACACAGCACAAATTTTGTACACACATGGACAGCTTCTGAATCAAAACATACTGGTGCTAGATATGAAAGGTTACGTTTCAATTAAAGCCCCCTACTTTCCCATTACATGCCTGTCAAATGTATTTCAGGCAGTATGTATATAAACAATCTTGTTTAGCTGTGGCAAGGTACATTTGGGCGAAGCTTTTCCATAAATATTGCACCCTAGTGTACAAGTACAAAGATGTTGGGTAAACAGTACTGCAATGCAGCTACTATAATGAATTACCCAGAAGGTTAAATTCCAATTGCAGTGATGGGAATGCCCTTGAGCATTTTGGAGCAGACATTGGAGTAGGTATAATGTTTCAACGAAAGCACACAAAGAAAATTTAGTTAAGCATTTTTTTTTAAATTTTAAAATAAGCCATTTGCAGAGTTGCGGTTGTACGAACCCTTCGCCCCCGCTGCCGGCATTCTTTATAATGCCAGCATTGGGACAGCGAGTGCTCGTTTGTAGTCATCCAGCGAGATATTTGCAGGTTTACAAAGACTGCATTAAATTTTGCTTGTTATTTTAATTAGTAAGTGAATGTTTACTACAGTTCATATGGCCGATATAACTAATGTATATAGACTTGTCTAAGGGTAGCACTTTTTTGTCGCGATTGTAACGAGTCTTGCATGGGACCGTGCCATTTGGCCTAATTTTTCCAACTACGTGTATGAAATCCGCCGTACGCCATCATGATTGCCTCCTCTCGCCCTCTAGTAGCAACGCATGAAAATTCGTTGACCACGATCGGAATTGGCATACCGAACGCAATTCTTCTCATTTTCTTTTTTTTTTAATACTGGCTTGTAAGTTCGGGGTGTGGCCCTCACACGGATTTATACGCTAAGAATTTTTCTTTGTGTAATTGCTTTATACTTCGCTATCACTAATACTGCTTCACCTGTCTGGCGAAAGCGCAGCCTTTTTTTTTTTCTGCGAGTCCGAGTGCGGATAAGCTTGGCATCAAAATAAGTGAACAACAATTTGAGCGGGTGAATCGGTCGGGAAGATAGAGCGAGGACAAACGGAGACCAATCATAGCCAAGCTGACCATCTTTAAGTACAAAGATCGCATTCTCTCTTCAACACACAAACTGAAGGGAATGTCATATTCCATTCGCGAAGATTTTTCACCGGAAACTCGACGTGCTACACAAAAGCTAATTGAATTTGCAAAAACCCAGAATAAAGCTTTCAGTGGACAAGCTGCGTACTGAATCAAGAACTTATATCTACGATGGTTCTGCAAGTGCAGTTGTCCCGCTGAACAGATAGCTACGGTTGGGAGCATGCGCAGAGAGTCACCAAGTACTAAAGCTAACCCCAACTTCACCCTCACTATCATTATCGTATGCCATCATACGAAGCATATTATTAAAGCGCGATCTCATCTCTTCCTTCTTGGAAGACAGTAAATCTGACATTATCGCTTTCACACAGACATGGCTGCATTCTGCAATAACGAATGATGAAATCTTTTCATCTTCAAACATGTACGACATATATAGGTGTGACCGCTCTATTAAAAGAGGAGGCGGTGTCTTGATTGGTGTAAAGAAAACCATTACGTCATTTTTGGTCAACACTAATTCTGATCTCGAGATTGTTTGGGTGGCCTTCACGATCTCATCTTCTAGGATACTAACAGGTCATTGTTACCGTGCACCAGATTCTAACAATTCTTTCATCAATGCTCTCCGCGACACAATCAACAAAGCCATTGAACGCTTCCCGGCTGATTTAATTTATCATCTTGGGGATTTCAATTATCCACTAATCGATTGGACGAATTTATCATCTCTTTGTCATATATCGTCTGAATTCATCAACTTGCCCTTAGAATTTAATCTCTTTCAAGCTGTCGCAAAACCCACATGTGGTGCCAATGTTCTAGATCTCATTCTTAGTACAGCACCTGAAACAATAGCTCACATAGAATATTTGGATGGTTTCAGCGACCACCATTTGCTCCAAATAATGATAAACAACGCCACCGGTTACGGGTAAAACAAGAAAACAAATTCTTGATTACAATAAAGGCAATTATAAAACAATAATCTCAAAATTTGAAACTTTTTTCGAAAACACAATGTGGCCATCATTTAACGATAGATCCGTTGAAGAAAACTGGCTCATGTTTAAAAATACACTGTGCGCATTAGTAGACAAGTATGTTCCACTCGTTAATATAACTAACGATAAGTTGCACCCTTGGTTTACTAAAATGCTTCAGCGCATGAGGAACAAGAAAAAAAAACGCTTGTATAATATCGCTAAGCGAGATCCCACATCAGCAGCGTGGCAGAATTACAAAACGTACCTTAAATCATACTGCTCAGCTTTAGGTGAAGCTAAAGATAAATATTTCTCTAATGATCTTCCTGAGCTGCTTAAGAACAATCCTGCCAAGTTCTGAAAAATAATAAACCCTAACAACGAATCAGATGAATTGTCATTACAAAACAGCAGCAATATTCCTATTCCAGACAGCAAATGTTCGGAGGTCTTTAATTCATTCTTCAGCTCTGTATTTACACAGAACACTTCAAATACACCTTTTGTTTCAGAATTAGGCTACCAATACATGGAACCTATTGAAGTCACTTTGGAGGGCCTCTCTTCTCTCATAAATAACCTTAAGATGTCTTCTTCATGTGGCATAGATGGTAGAAACTCAAAGGTTTTAAAGAATACGGTAGAAATATCAAGCAAAATTCTTTTTCACATATTCAGACAGTCACTTGCGACTGGCCACCTTCCCGAAGATCGGAGGATGGGGAAAGTTATACCTGTATTTAAATATGGCAACAGGAACTCCTGAGAGAATTATCGCCCCATTTCATTGACATGCATTCCCTGGAAGTTGCTTGAACACATTATCGCTTCGCAGATTTACAGACATCTTGAGACTAACAAATTCCTTTTTCATGATCAGCATGACTTTAGGAAGGGCCTCTCGTGCGAGACACAGTTATTTGAATTTAAAACAGACCTACACACTAACTTAAATTATAACTTACAAATTGATTGTTTCTTCCTTGATTTTCGAAGGCATTCGACCGTGTCGCACATTGTCGCCTAATATCAAAACTCTCAGCACTTCAATTGGACTGTCTTACCTTGTCATGGCTCCGAAATCTGCTGTCTAATCGTCAGCAGTTTACAATTGCAAATAACTACTCTTCCTCCATAACAGACGTTTCTTCTGGCGTACCACAGAGTAGCGTCCTCGGTCCCTCGCTTTTTCTAATATTTATTAACGACCTACCTCAAAATTTGTCCTCCACCATCAGAATATTCGCCGATGACTGCATAATTTATCGCCCAATGAAAAACTCAGATGATCATCTCGTTCTTCAGCAAGACCTTCAACAAATCATTAGCTGGTGCAATAAATGGCTAATGACTTTAAATACCACAAAATGCAAAGTAATGTCGTTTAGCCGCAAGTCGGCAACCTCACCTTATCTCTACCATGTTAACAATTACACTGTTACAACAGCTACACAATATAAGTATCTAGGAGTTCTATTCACATTGAATCTTTCCTGGACAGAGCATATCACGTCCATTTCAGCTAATGCCTCCCAATCGTTGGGGTACTTACGACGCAACTTAAGTAATGTTCCTTCAAATATTCGCAAGCTAGCTTACCTAACTCTCGTTCGTCCCAAGCTCGAGTATGCATCTCCCATTTGGTCCCCTCACCAGAAATACCTCATTGAAACACTAGAACGGATCCAGAACAGAGCAAGCCGCTTCATCATAAACGATTACAGCTACCAGTCTAGTGTAACACAAATAAAACTTAAGCTTTCATTTCAATCCTGGAACCCTCGTCGAGACATTGCCCTTTTATCACTGTTCCACAAATTCCTTCACTCCACTCGAACACCCACATGCTTGAAACGACCCTACTCCACGTCACATAGGCTTCATAATCATTTCAGCTATGCCTGCCTTTACGGTTCTACAAAAGCATTCCATTATTCTGCCCTTCCTCATGCTATCAGAACATGGAATTCGCTCCCTGACAGCATTGCATGCCAGTCCAACTACGATTCATTCCTTGATGCCTTGACTGAATGCATGACTAAAGAAATGTGAAGTTTTACGTTTGTCGCACAATGCTTTCTATACTTGCACTATCTTTTACAGCTTATTGTCGCATTATTACCGTTATGTCGCTATGTTTACCGTTCCGTTGTAATGTTGCGTCCGTAACTTTTGTTATTTTTTTCATTATTACTGTTTAACACTCATGTTAATTACACGACTTCGCTGAAAACAATCTGTGGGATTTATTCCTTATTATATTACGTTTTCATCTTTTCCCTAGTGAATTGTGAACTAAATAATTCTTTTTTCATCTCCGTTGCACTTGCGGTCGTTGGTTGCAAACAGATACGGTTTATAGATGTCTTGTATTCTATGTATTTTCTATGTACTGCCCCCTTACTCAATGCCTCACTTTGAGGCCTGTAAGGTATTTTTAAATAAATAAATAAATAAATAAATAAGCACTGCTGCGCATGACTGAACCTGATTTCAGGTGAATCCAGCTTGGCCTCATTTTGGTTACTGAGTGAATTGCATATATATTTATGACCTCTGCATGCAAGATCCCTAATAAATGTTGTAAGTTATTAAAAGAGCTTTTTTTATGAGTCGTTAGCATTGCCTACTGGAATGAGAAGCAATACTGAGACACGCATCACTCAAGTGCATTTCGCATGCCGTAGATAAAATACTCTACCGAAAGGGTCACTGAAGTCTGCAGGTCTTTTTCAGGATTAAAAAAGCACGCACAGCAATTTGAAGCAAGGTGAACGCACAACAACATATTCATGCTCTAGACATAGGCTGTTCATACCATCAGAAATAATTGTTAGTTGACTACCTCTTCTCTTGAAAACATAATAAACTCTGTCCTGCGTATATATGCAAATATATTTTATTTGTGCAGTGTTACCGGTGGAAATAAAAAAAAGAAACAATGAAGTGAGAAAATATGGATGATGTAGCCCCCGCTGGTGCTTTTAATGCGCTTGTCCTCTTATTGTCAAGATTTGCAGAAATAAAGCGAAAGTATGAGTTAAACACTGTGATCGTACCCACTGACAATGATGCAGTAAGCTTTTAACCACAATAATATTCTAAGTGAAAAGGGGTCAACTCAAAAGAAACCTCAAATGATGTGGGCAACAGAACTCTGGTAGTGACACTTGGTGAGGGGGAATAGACTTCGGCATCGCAAGGCTCTGCCCCCCCTTTGCTATGATGCCCCCCCCCCTCTGGAAAACTTCAAAGAGGGCTCGGGCCCTGGCGCCCCCCCCCCCCCTCGCCCCCTCTCTGGAAGCATCCTTGGAAATCCTTCGAAACCCTTAAAAACAGCAGACTCGTTCCTTGACCTTGTTTATCAGGACAACCTTACACTCCGTCAGTGACTTGAACCGTTTATACACCGCCATGCAAGGGCAATTCTTGCAGCGTTCACTAAATCCACAGTGAAATAACACAATTTACATGGCATAGCACGAGGGTGCGCGACGAGTTCGCGTCCTTGCCGGACCTGCAATAAAGTTTATTCACTCACTCACTGACTCTTCTTGTCAGAAGCAGTCTTTTCTGGAAGTCAAGTTCGTCTATCTCTTTTCAGTTGAAAACGAGTAGCCTCGACACCAGCGGGTGCCAGCAATTATGATATACTAAAAAACTAAGCAATTGCGTATTTTTCTGTTGCCTAGGCTCAACGTAAGAAATAATTTTGTGTCTCGCAGAAGGTACAGTAAATCCAGTAATGCTCATTTTCTTCACCCTGGTAAGCAAGTCGAACGGGTCTCGAAACCAGGTCGAACGCTCTCTATAATACTACAATAAATCTACATTAACGTCTCTTAAGCTGGTGTCATTACGTTTATTTGAAAACTGTGTAATAAAAGAAGTTTTCCCTTTATATTTAGAGATACATCCGTCTATTTTGGCCGATTTTGTTTCAAACACTAGTGCCACACTTTCCGTAAAGCGTGTCCAAAGGAAACACTAAAAAGAGATTTCTGATGCCGTGTGTCTGCCGTGCAACACCTCTTCAATGAAAAGTATTTCAACTTGGTAAAAGACCACTTACGTAAAGAGTTTACGCATGCTCATGTGACAGAGGTATTAAACGCCTACAGTCTAAATGCACTTAAACCAGAACCAAACAGCTGCCAATATTTGGAAAGATTGGATGCACTTTGTAGTCTTTCTTGTGATCATCTACAAAGCGCATCCAATCTTTCCAAATACAATGAACCAACTTGCCCCACAATGCATCCTGCTAAGCTGGCAACATGTGTGACAGGAAAAACCCTTACCATTGTACAAAGCACTGTTGGCCACGCCTCCCACAACTGCTAGGCCAATGCCAAGCTTGCCAAGAGTGTTGAATATTTGTGCAGCCATTGTTCAGCAGCTGCACCTGTCAGGAAGAGATAACCAACTTGATTTCTGCTGCCACCTACAAAGTCATGAGTGCAGTTGAGGGCCTTCAAAAGTACAGACACGAAATCTGATGGGTGTCACAAATTAGTCAATTTTATGAAGAGGAAATTGTAGTCACTGACCAAGTCAAGGTGAAAAACACGCAGCCGTCTCGGGCCCTTAGAGATTGCTTGATCAGGATCCGTGCAGGTTCCTTGATCAGATCAAGGTACCCTCACGGGTCCCGACAAGTCTGTTTTTCACCTTGACTTGGTCAGTGACCGCAATTTCTTCATGTTACCCGACCAGACGAACGTTCGTCGACCGCTTGACTACTGTCAATTTTAACATAAATATGTGCCGTCCACCTTCGACAATCTCCTGCAAGTTACCTTCGAGGTAGTAATCGGTGACTGGCAGGGCAGGTTATTATTCAGGCGCATTCTAGACACACTGACATAACATGGCTTCTGTGCAAAGCAAGGATGCCACAATGGCTGTACCGAAAACATGCTCAATAAAGTTAATCTGCAAGCGCGCGTCACAACGAATTCAGCTTGTATACATTCCATTGGAATATCGGCACAGTGCTACGGACACTAATGGCGTTTATATCTGGCCTAGCTTGCACGTGCTGGCAGCACTAGACAGAAATGCCGGCTGCGTGTGCGCACCATTCCCGAGGCCGCTCACTAAGGCGTTCCCCACAACGTTCTCGCTGCTTCAGCACGGCGACCTCTGCGGGAAAGCATCGCACTGCGAATGGGACTTTATCGAGGGGGCACCGAACCTTTCTTTTGCGGGAGCACTACACGGGCTACAGCACGTGTTGCTGCTATCGACATTCACGTGGACGGCGTGACCATCTCGAACACGCACAGCACGCTTAAAAACCCACAAACATTATTAAGGATGCACTTAAAAGCAGATAAAGGGGGCAGCGGTTGGACTGACGCGGGTTGACTGGTGGCATCATGCTAGAAAAGGTGAGCTTAGCATCACCAGCGCCCACAGATGCAGCACCACTTAAGCTCGCTCGTTCCGGCAGGTTATATTCGCCATTTTACCACGACTCACCTTCAGTAATCCTTCCTTGTTGAGCAGCACTGCCGGTCCACACACTATGCTGTCGGCACCACGGTCTACAGGCGTTTCAATAGAGTAGATCTCCAGATCCTGTACAGCCCAACTAGAGTGCACTAGGATTATTCTAGAATACGGTCGAGTGGGTGAAATGCATTGGTGGATGACACAAGCGGCCGCAGCAGCGTATGCCCATAGAATAATGCCATAGAATAAAGAACAACATTAGAGAAGGGAAACTGTACCTTCCGCAGTGGTTCGAAAATAAGCAGCGGCAGCGCATGGAACTTACCTAGGTGGACGCCAGATGGCGCTGCTAAAACAGAAAGCGGCATTTGAGGAGCGATTGAGAAAAATGGGGGAAATTCGGTGGGCTATGAAGGTTTTCAGTTACTTATACACGAGGAATGTTGACACGAGGTGGAGGAAGCGAACTAGAAAATTGACAAGCAAATACTTGGGCAGTAGCGGTTATGTTATGGACAAGTAAGGAATCATCTGTCAAGAAAAAGGTTAAGGAGGCAGAGAGGGGTATGTGGAGTACAGAGATGCAAACCAAATCGGCATTGGAGACATACAGGACGTTTAAGCAAGAAATAGCCAAAGAAAATATTTACGATAACTCTAAGGGAAGCTCATTGTTGTTCGAAGCCAGGACAGGTGTACTGAGGACTAAAACGTACCGAGCCAGATACCAGGAGATAGATTTGGTGTGCGAGGCGTGTAGAGAGGAGGAGGAAACGGCGGAACACCTGATACTCGCTTGTAAACAACTTCACCCTGCAGTTGAATCTAACGGGGAACTATTCAAAGCCTTGGGTTTTAAAGACAGTGAAAGTAGAATAGACTTTGAACAGGTAGAAATAACTAAACGGAGGCTATCTGATTGGTGGACAATATCAACGCAAAAGTAAAGGAGAATACATAGGTATGCATGCATATAGAACCATTAAAGGCTAGGTGGCGCGCGCCGCCGCCGCCCGATTCAAAGGGTTGAGCCACAATCATCCATCCATCCAGCGGAAATACGCTTTTTTTTTTTTTAAAGCGTGATCCAATATGGCCGCTTTTCGCCGGTCGTGTACGCTTATATCCGCTCATACGCGCCGTACTCGCCCCGCCGGCTTTGCGGCATGCCTCGATGCCTCGGCTGCCGCGTAGCCGGTGCGTTCTAATTGCCAGAAGACCAAAGAGCTACTGACGCCCATACAAACAAGCCACAAGTGAGTGAACAGAACGTGCGACTTTATTGGCAGAAGACAAGCAGTGTACATTCTCGTAGAATAGCAGAAATAAAATTTGTATGTCGAGATACGCTGGAATCTTTGACGCGAGCTCGTAAACAGCTTGCCGTCGTCGTGGCACATGGCGATCTAGTAACGAGCGACAACCAGCGGCGCAAGCAGATTGGACAGAGTGTCCCGCCTGTTTGCAGCGGCAGTCGCCGTTAAAGATGAGCAACTTGCATTGCGAAGCAATCGGGTGAACCAGGCATCTGCTGCCGCAGCCAACACAGCGACATGAGCTACCCGGTATTTTAACGTTAACTCCTTTCCAACCTGCACGTTACTTTTCTTTCGGGGGCCGCTAATGTGTGGCTCGCACTTGGTGTTCCACATTGTCTCAAAATGGACAAGTCGCTTTCGCGGGCATCACCTTCATCAGCCACTTTTGCGGGCCTTTCCACCCAACTTCATACATGTCGGACCATGTAAGCAGGTATGCCGGTCTCCGTTCGTGCTTAATCGCAGCCGAGAAAGGCCACATGCGCAATTTTACCATGGCTGCAGCAGGAAGGGGTGAACGGGGGGCACGAATCATGGTGTGTAAATTACGAGTCTGTGTCGCTGTGCAGACTGAAGGAGCAAATGCTTGCTTCGAGAGACTGCTTTCCGAAGCAACTGATCAGGCCGCCACATCAGAGAAGCATAACACGGCGACCGTAATCAAGTGAGATAACAGCAAAAATAAACGGCAATCATTCACCACATAGTGTTCAGACAATACATTATACATTGGCTACAAACCATTTGCAACAGTGAGCATTCACATACACGGGTCTCTTAAGATACATTCAGCTGCCTACTTACAGGCATAATGCTTGCCTTCGTCGCATGTGGTGGTCTGGTAACGAGCGACAACCAGCAGCAGAAACAGATTGGACAGAGTGTCCCACCTGTTTGCAGCGACATTCGCCATTGAAGATGAACTTGCATTGCGAAGCAATCAGGTGACGCAGGCATCTGCTGCAGCCTACACAGCGACAAGGACCACCCGGCATTTTAGTGTTGACTCCTTTCCAACCTGCACGTTACTTTTGTTTCGGGGGCCGCTAATGTGTGGCTCGCACTTGGTGTCCCACATTGTCTCAATATGGACAAGTCGCTTTCGCGGGCATCCCCTTCATCAGCCACTTTTGCGGGCCTTTCCACCCAACTTCACACACGTCGGACCATGTAAGCACGTGTGCTGGTCTCCATTCGTGCTTAATTGCAGCCGGGAAAGGCCACAGGCACAATTTGTCCATGGCTGCAGCAGGAAAGGCTGAACGGGGAGCACGAATCGCGGTGTGTGTAAATTGGGAGCCACTGTCGCTGTGTGGACTGGAGGAGCAAATGCTTACTTCGAGAGACTGCTTCCCAATGCAACTGACCTGGCCGCCATATTCGAAAAATATAACACGGCGACCGTAACCAAGTAAGATAACAGCGATATTAAACAGCAATCAATCAATGCATGAGGTTCAGAGAATATGTTATACATTGGCTACGAACCATATGGCAACAGTCAGCATTCACATACACGGGTCTCTTAGGATACATTCAGCCGCCTACTTGCAGGCATAATGCTTGCCTTCATCGCATATGGTGGTCTGGTAACGAGCGACAACCAGCAGTACTAACAGATTGGACAGAGCGTCGCACCTGTTTGAACCGACAGTTGCCGTTGAAGATGAGGACCTTCCATTGCGAAGCAATCAGGTGACACAGGCATCTGCTGCCGCAACCAACACAGTGAAATGGAATATCCGGCATTTTAGCGGTAACTCCTTTCCAATCTGCATGTTTCTTTTCTGTCGAGGGCCGCTAATGTGTGGCTCACATTTGGTGTCCCACTTTGTCTCGATATGAACAAGTCGCTTTCGTGGGCATCACCGTCGGCAGCCATCCTTGCGGGCCTTTCCACCCATGTGGCTATCAACTTCAAACACGTCGGACCATGTAAGCACGTATGCTGGTCTCCGTTCATGCTTAATTGCGACCGAGAAAGGCCGCAGGCACAATTTGCCCATGGCTACAGCAGAAAAGAACGAACGGGAGCACCAGTTACGGTGCGTGTATACTGGGAGTCTATGTCGCTGTGCGGACCGCAGGAGCAAATGCTTACCTTGAGAGACTGCTTACCAATGCAACTGAACAGGCCCCCACATCCGAGAAAGGTAACACGGCGACCACAACCAAGTGGGGCAGAAAAACCACATTCTACAATGAATCATTCAGTGTAGCTTGCGCAAAGACCCAGGCTATCGAGGAAGAAGAACAATCATCAACGAGACTAGGAATATGGAAAATGAGAAAGCTTGCATTCAAGAGAGAAGCCACTCTGCTCTGGAAGCATTGAAGGCCAAAAACATCAAGTAAAATGGTGCATAGCAAACGGTGCGTAGGTTAATGCAAGACACATGTCGATGTTGCATCAGCTATTTCAGGAGAGGAATTGTGCATGACAACATACACTAAAAGGCACTGCTACAGATATGTTATGCTACTAGACAGTGACTGGTATCAAGTATCAGCGAAGAATCGGTTGACCTTTAGGTTTGGATGAGGATGAATGATCTCTAACGAGAAGGGGCAATGAAAAAGTTGCATTTTTAGAAGAAAAATTACACTTGGCACAAATGGAATTGACATGGCCAGGAAGCTGATTAAGGGCAAACTGACGGAACTCTTTTGGCCAGCGACGTCCCTGCTTGATCAGAAGTTTCAGGTGCATCTAAAGACGAAGAATTTCTGTAATGTCCTTTTTGAGTTACCTGGACGACTCAGCCAATTTGTCCATGCTGGTGGAACGGTGGCTGAAGCTCTTTTCAGTCTTGGCACAGTCCTCTGCAGACTTGATATCTCATGCAAATTCTTCTGCATGCGCTTCTTTGTTCGTGCTGTAAAAGCCTTGCAAATTCGGCTCCAGTCCCTTTCTGTTGGTGTGGATAGGAGCTCCTGTGATGACCAAGATATGCTTGGCAATGACTCTGTTGGGGCAGAACGGTGACACATGAGATACAGCACAGATTAGCCAAACTCATGTGTGTTTTCTTTTATGTTCGAGCCAATTATACTGAACCATAAACATGAACAAACATTCATTTCTGCTGCAAACAAATGTCATGTGCCTCAAGACTCGCTAGCCAATACAGCATATATCAAACATATTTATTTCTGAACCACATGTTTACCTTGTAGTAGCAGCCAATGCCCACACAATGGCCTTGTTGTAGCAGGCAGCAGCTTCTGTTTAGTGTGTGGAGTGTGTTCCTTTATACTGGTGCTATCTTCATTACTGCATGTCTGAAACAGAATTTTCACTGAATCAGAAATTGAAAAAGCACAATTTTGCAATATGAAATGCAAAAAGGTGTGACATATATATTGTAATCGTTTACGACTACACAACACATGCAAATGTACCCTGTCTGTTCTAGGATGCTTAAGCAGCACGTTAAATAAATATTGCTATTGTCCATAAATTTATGTCTGCCTAACTATACAATGCATGTAAACAGCTTAAGTATTATTAAGATCACAAATGAGAACATTTGTGTGTTCATTTATACACTGGAAGAGATCACACTGCTGGTTCCACAAGCAAATTCATGAAAGTCATGAAGCTATTAGAACTGATGCATTATTTTTATGCACGAACGTGATGCACTGCTTCACTACTGCAAAAATAAATTCCCTACGGCAAACCAAACTGAACAGCAAGGACACTTGGAACCAACAAACACGAAATATGAGTAAATTATCACGCTTACAACTGTTAAATACATTAAATTCTGTACTTTCACATCATTTTACCAAAGGATTATTCGGTTTTGTGGACGAAAGTAGTTGCCGGCGGACTCGAAAAAAAGTTTTATAAGTATATTGTTAAGGCTACCACCCAGTCACCTATGGCCACGGCTACAATAAGATGAAAAATGAGACGCGCGTTCCGATATCGCTCTTTCTTTCCCGATGGTGTGTGTATAACGACAGCCCCGCAAGTAACGGTTTATTTAGGAAACAGCAACGGAGGATCCCGACTGCCATATGTTGTGCAGGATTTAGTTCGTTAACTTGTGCCCGCCTGGAAGGTAATGAGACGGATATTATATAACGATGCAAGCAGCGGTGTTAAACGACTCACCGTTATTGCCGTTGTCAGCCGCACGAGAATCCAGCTCCCGTTGCGATGCAGACATGTTCCGAATGGCTCACGACCGATACCCAACTTTTGGGCTTACGTGTCCGCTTGCAAACACGTCACTTCACCACAGGTTAAATAACGCGAGACATCGAAGCGCAATAAACTAGCTTTAGCAAAAAAAGCAACCAGTCTCAGTGCACGAACGAATGAATCCGTGCCGCTATGCACTCGAAAATACCGGTAAAAATTTTAAATCCAGGCCAGAGGTCACGTGAAAGATCGATGATGCTGAACCAGGCCCCGTACACTCTCAAGTTCAACAAATGGCCACAGAGGGCGAAAAGTCAATCCAGGCGCGTTTCAGCGTAAGCGCGCAAGTTTAGCTACTGTAATTTGGTCGAATACTTTAATTTGTGCTTTCTCTGCTAGGGGCGCTGAACATGCCGGATTTTTTACTTTACCCAAACCATTGACATAAACAATCGAGGTGTCTAAGGATGTTTTGTTACCTCAGACAAATAGGCAGTTGATTTTTTTTAAATTCGATTGTTAAAGCTGCTTTTTAGTCATAGCGTCAAGGTTTTTGTACTTGATTAACCACCGACAGCCGACAGCCTATTGGTATCGATGTGTTTCCTGGACGGCGGTAAAACATTTTCGAAAGCATGCTGGTTTCGTCTGCGAATCATTACATAGACTTGCTGTAAAGAGGTCTACTCTTGGCAAAAAATAGTGCCTCATATTGTTTTGGGCGTTGATTATCATAACGAATGCGGCGGAGGTTGAGGGAGTACGCTTGAAGGTACGTTTTTATGCCGTTGATCTCCATAACACCGTAAGTACGCAAACCGATGTCGCAGAACACCCGATGCATCATTGTGTGTTCTCCGTCATTGCTTGTTTGCTGTACGCCTACTAATTCTTCATTTCTTCTTTAAGAGGAAGCTTTAGCTCGAGTGCTCCTATCTAAATACAAATAAAAGAAGAATTCGTTTTTCTCGGCAACCACTGCACCAAATTTGACGAGGTTTGTTGCATTTAAAAGAAAAACTTAAAATCTAGTGACTGTTTGTTTCGAATTTTTGAGTTAGGTCGTCAATCTTTTATTAAAAATTGGCGAAAATCAAAAATTTTCAGAAAACGAAACTATCAAGTTTACAACTCTGTAACTGAACCACTAAAGATTATAATACAATTCTGTGAATTGCATCTAAAAGTACAACCATAGCGGACAAAATTGATATGTTACACATGAATATAAAAAAATTTAATCATAGGGAAATACAACTTTTGTAAAACCGTTGTAACCAACGTAACAAATTCATGTAAGATGTAAAATGACACATTGAATTTGTCCGCTTTGAATGATCTAATGGATGCCGTTTACAGAACCGCGATATCAGTTCTTGATGCATAGCTATCAATTTGTAAACTTCGTGCTTCTATTTTTTTCAAACGGTCAAATATTTGAAAATCGTTTTAGGAAAATTGAAGCCCTAAATCGAAATTCCGCTTCCAACAGTCACTAGAATTTAACTTTCTCTTTCAAATGCAACAAATTTCATCAAAATCGGTCCAGGGGTTATCTCATAAAAACGTTTTTGCGTTTTACATGTATTTGAATAGGCCGCGTCGGAGTTGGGCCCGAGCTAAAGCTTCTTCTTAAGTGTTGTACCCTACTTTTGTCCTTGTTCTCTTGTGCTTCACTTACAGTATGTCGTTCCGTCAGCTGTAATGCGCATTTGCAAAACCAATACGTTTGATAAGACGCAGTGGTTATCATAATCTTACTACACATGTATTAAGCTGGCACATATGGTTCAGCTACAGATGCCTGTTTGCGGACTTGCACGACGTTGATGCGGAGATTAGGATAATTATGACACCCGCAAGGAAGAGGCAGCTGACGGCCGTAAGCTGTTGCGTTCTTTCAGCCAAACTACCCGGCCTGGTAGTGCTGTAAAGATGCTGTAGAAAAGTGACACACGGTGACAGGGGAATTATTATGTAACTTAGCAGCCGACCGTACGTTTTGTAGCTTAGGTCTTCTTTCTTGTGCGCTTGTGCTACCCTTATTAATGAGCCATTTCTTGACTATGTTCTTGACTATGTAACCGCGTTTGTGTGGATGCGTAGACATGTGCTCTTTGTTGTACTTGTAAAATGCAAATAAAATATTTTCAGGCTTACTGAATCTTTGGTGTCGTGTGCGTTTATTCCAGTCGAGGCCATCGTGCCACCTGGAAACCGCATTCTGTCAGTAGCCCTACACGAAATGCAACAGCTGGAGCGCGGCGGCACAACTCGGGGTAACGGCGGCGTAATAAACGAAAACCCGCTCGGGATGCCCTTAAAAGTCAGTTCAGAGTGTGCCTCAACTCGATATGACTCAGCGCTACATGTATTCTGCTGCGCCTCGATCGTGCTACCGCCAGTTTGGTTGCTGTGTGGCAAACGTAGCGCCTACATATATTTGTAGGCGCTACGTCTGCCACACAGCAACTAAACTGGCGGGTGCACGATCGAGGCGCAGCAGCCAGAAACCCAGTAATGCCACAGAACACCTGGTAAAGCCAACGGCCATACTGTGCAAAACCCCGTTTCCGTTTCCTGTTGTACAGCGCCACCTGTGGTCGCATACTTTAGTTCACGACGCCACCGCTACGCTTATCTCCGTAGCACTGTGGAAGGTCATCATCATCATCATCATCATCAGCCTGGTTACGCCCACTGCAGGGCAAAGGCCTCTCCCATGCTTCTCCAACAACCCCGGTCATGTACTAATTGTGGCCATGCCGTCCCTGCAAACTTCTTAATCTCATCCGCCCACCTAACTTTCTGCCGCCCCCTGCTACGCTTCCCTTCCCTTGGGATCCAGTCCGTAACCCTTAATGACCATCGGTTATCTTCCCTCCTCATTACATGTCCTGCCCATGCCCATTTCCTGTTGTACAGCGCCACCTGTGGTCGCATACTTTAGTTCACGACGCCACCGCTACGCTTATTTCCGTAGCACTGTGGAAGGTACAGTTTCCCTTCTCTAAGTTTGTATGGGTGTTCTGTGGCTGAACGCTGTTTGCGTTTATAATGACGAAGAAACAATAAACTTACTTACAAAGAGTACAATATCTAATTAGCAAGGATAATTCCGCCCTCTTCTTTATGTAATAATAATGCTTCGGTAATTGTAAGAGAAAGTTTGTACGATACATGGATGGATGGATGGATGGATGGATGTTATGAGCGTCCCCTTTGGAACGGGGCGGTGGCTTGCGCCACCAAGCTCTTTCTACTATGCTGCCTAATATCCTACCTAGATTCACCAATGAAAAAAAAACCACTATGAACTACCACGTCCAAATTTTCTGATACCCTATTGCGAACTGTGCTTTTGTACGTCTCCGTCTTTTGTCGTTTCCCTACTTTTCTTCCACCAATCCTCCAATCGCCTCTTACTGATGTCTATTGCGGACCTGTTTGCTTTACCACTGCTCCCGCTGAACCCAAGGGCTTCAAGGAGGCCTGCAGTGGTGCCTAAATCGACCGCTGGATAGACGTCTTCACATTCTAATAAAATTGCGCTAATTACGGCGCCTCTAGCGGAAAATGTTCAAACTAACGTAAGCATCCCGAAGTGATTCTACTATGTTGGTTGTGTTAGCAGCAGCGCGCGATCGATTTTTTCGCCCTCTGTGGCCATTTGTTGAACTTGAGAATGTGTTGTATCCACGACCTACTGAACTCCAGACCTGCACAGATCTCCCTCCTCCAGCACGCCTGGTCTAGTTCGCCCCTTTTGCCGCTAGGAAAAGAACGTACGAGCAAAGTGGCGCTAGTTATAATATGTTCGCTGTCGTCTGCTTCTGCGTTCTGTTCAGCGCTTGTCTTGCCATTTCGGCAGGCACAAAGCGCTTCTATTGGCGGTAAATGAATAAATTCACAAATATACAAAAGAAGACATATTTACGAATGCTTTGCGTTTTAATAGTGAAACTAGAAGAGGAGGAGCGGTGCAAGAAATGTAAACAACGAGCATAGGTGGCCGCTGCAATGCTAGATCGACAGCATAAATTTCCCTTTATTAGCCTCCTTAAGAGACTGGAAAAATTGTTTTAAAAAATTCATAGGATAATCTAGCCTTTTTTAGTTGATTACAGACAGCCTAATGTCGTAGATGACATTAGGATTTGCTGCTGTGTGCCGTAGTGAAAGGCAGATGATCTGGTAAAAGTATAGTAAAAGTATTCACGAGTAAGTCCTCCGCCCGATATGTGCAATAGGCTGATCGATTCTGTTTCAAGGGAAGGTGAGCACATCTTGTTTTTAATGTCGTTGGATGTCTAGCTCAGTGGAAAGCTTGCAAAAAATTAAGCGATCCCAGTGCTTTAAAACGTGCTGCACTGCAGGCCTTAAAAACCGTGTCACGGAACTCTTTTCAAACTGTAAAGCTAGCTTTTCTGCGTGGTACGGCGGCAGCATAACGGTGGTGCTTAAGATACGTACGCAGTGAAGCTGTGTGCATAATTCACATTTTGAACTTGCGACGCATTCACGGACAACTTTTAAGAGTTAAAATGAGTGGTAATCGTTCTGTCGTCGAACATTACGGTGGCTTCAAGTTTCTAAAGAGCACAGAAGCGAATTTTACAATGTGTACAATGAAACTGTTGTGTACGTTGCGAACTCTATACACAATGTGATTTATAATAATCTGCTTGAAAAAGGCAATAGGAGCGGCTATTTAACGCTATTTTAGAGAACAGCGGACTACATGCTCCGACATTTTTTAGGTTCGGGCAGTCAACTTTTGGAGCCAAGTAACCGATCAAAGCCTTGTGACATCACTGTCACTGTGTTAGCAAAAATCATCAACTAGAGAAGCATGTCGTCACAACACAACAGCTGCCGTACTAATTACAACGCCGCACAGCCGCCCACCGCGTAGCAGACGAACAGGTTATAAAAGCGCCACCTACGGCCGTCGGTTGAACGAAAGTGGGCGCAAGCTGCTCCCATAGAAGCCGGATATCTGTGCAGGTCTGGAGTTCCAGTAGGTCGTGGTTGTATCCATAGAGTTTCTCACTATAACACCTAAAGGGAAATCTGGCGCCACCGTCTATGGGAGTTTCTTAAGGTGGCACCGTGCCGTCATGGGAATATTTGAGCCAACAATCAGACTCGGAGATCAATTGTGTATTTCCGAATGTTCCAATCACTAATGTGACCTTATTGCAATATTATCCTCTATTTCTAAGCTGCGGTTTAGGAGCAATGAAACATACGCGACGATCGTAACAGCGTGGGTGCCGTTCTACTACGATATGAGCTGTGCTGTTATACTTTGACAAGCGTTCAAGCTGTTCGCTGCAGGTTACATTGCGTGACTACTTGGTTGGATGGATGAGGTTTCCACCCATGAATAAAATAGTTTTGGCTAGTAATAGCAGCATACCTTACAGTCTGAATTAAGCTTGTCCAGCAAAGCGACCGTTTACGAACTGCGCGAGCGTTCCAAGTAGTAGTAGGTGCTGGATTAGATATATTTGTTCTATTAGCGCATTGTCCAAGTACGGCATCAGCGGTTATATATTTATAAACGTTGTGCGGCGTTACCCCGTTTTCTCTTGCTATTTAGAGAAAGAGGATGATAACCGAATTTTTTTTCGCTTGTGTTCGTTCAGTTCTCTACGACGCACTCACACGTATTACGGAAACGTTGCGCTCAAAAAGAGCCATCGCATTCTTTTTATGCGAACACTCTCATCTATTATGGCTGTATACAGGCCAAAAAGGCAATGCCGAAGCACACAGCTTATATGTATCGTGCTGGCTCACCAACCGCAGTGACGGCTGTGTTGAGCAGCGCCATGGGCCTCATGCAGCAAGGCTGGCGTAGACATATGGTAATTTCAAGCATACTAGACTTGAAATGCGTGAGAACGATGCCAGTGTATCACAAATATTTGATAGCGCCTCCTGCTCAGATGTTTCGTGGTTATCTTAGGTTGGCCGTGCACGAGCATGCGCTCTTATGTTTTGTTTCACTCCCTACGCCATTCGATCAGAGAGTGAGCTGATTTACCATTTAATGCTGGTAATACAGAGACGCCGGTTTTCTTTGTTTAATTAAAATCGATATTAGCAAAATAGTAAACAACGCATACACGCGCCGCGACTGATTATGCGCGTCACATTTTTGCGCCCCCAAGACATATTTCTGCCTACAGTAGTTACCGATGCAACGAAAGTCTTCCCTAACGACCTTATATGAACGAACATGGCGTAAATTTCACAAAGCGAGATCTGAAACATCTCAATATCGTTCCGCAGCACGCGACAGCAATACTTTCAAGCAGCGCCGCGCCGGATCGCCCAAGCCAGAGAGGAGGAAAGGCTCTCCGCACGCCCTATCCTCCTCGCCCGATGAAACGTTCTATATGTGTCTGCGAGGCTCGTGTTGGCTGGTGTTGTAAGAGGCTTCGTCTAAAACGTGGATATGGCTACACAAATAACGCGTTCTCAAAGTAAAATCTTCATGAAATGTTTCCATTCACGCACATTACATCTTTACTCACCTACAATGCATGACCAAGCGAAGAAAAGCAAGAACAGACGACTGTTTCAAAGCGAGCGCGAACCTTGTCTTCTGTCCTCCAACTTTAGCGGCCCGCTGACACTTTTTACGTAACATATAGTCGTACACGCAATAACAAGTTCTCATAGTTAAACAAAACATGTTTTTGCGTAATAATAAAGCTAAAACAGCTTTTCACGTACTGTTCTTGCAGAAAATGAATCATTGTGACAGACGGAACCTTAGAGTTAGTAGAACAACTCTAGAGGAAAAGCTGGGCCGGAAAAGTGGGAACCTCTAGGCATAGAGTTAATATACTGACTCTAGAGGACAAGCTACCCATAGGGCCCATGCATTGAAATTGGGAAGCGCAAGAGCGCCGCCATATTGCTACGCGCCGAGGTTGCCAGCTCCTGAGACGCTTGCTAGACTTGGTGACAGTCATCATCATCATCATCATCAGCCTAGTTACGCCCACTGCAGGGCAAAGGCCTCTCCCATACTTCTCCAACTACCCCGGTCATGTACTAATTGTGGCCATGTTGTCCCTGCAAACGTCTTAATTTCATCCGCCCACCTAACTTTCTGCCGCCCCCTGCTACGCTTCCCTTCCCTTGGAATCCAGTCCGTAACCCTTAATGACCATCGGTTATCTTCCCTCCTCATTACATGTCCTGCCCATGCCCGTTTCTTTTTCTTGATTTGAACTAAGATGTCGTTTACCCGCGTTTGTTGCCTCACCCAATCTGCTCTTTTCTTATCCCTTAACGTTACACCCATCATTCTTCTTTCCATAGCTCGTTGCGTCGTCCTCAATTTCAGCAGAACCCTTTTCGTAAGCCTCCAGGTTTCTGCCCCATATGTGAGTACTGGTAACACACAGCTGTTATACACTTTCCTTTTGAGGGATAGTGGCAACCTGCTGTTCATGATTTGAGAATGCCTGCCAAACGCACCCCAGCCCATTCTTATTCTTCTGGTTATTTCAGTCTCATGATCCGGATCCGTGGTCACTACCTGCCCTAAGTAGATGTATTCCCTTAACACTTCCCGTGCTTCGCTACCTATCGTAAACTGCTGTTCTCTTCCGAGACTGTTAAACAATACTTTAGTTTTCTGCAAATTAATTTTCAGACCCACCCTTCTGCTTTGCCTCTCCAGGTCAGTGAGCATGCATTGCAATTGGTCTCCTGAGTTACTAAGCAAGGCAATATCATCAGCGAATCGCAAGTTGCTAAGGTATTCTCCATCAACTTTTATCCCCAATTCTTCCCACTCCAGGCCTCTGAATACCTCCTGTAAACATGCTGTGAATAGCATTGGAGATATCGTATCTCCCTGTCTGACGCCTTTCTTTATAGGGATTTTGTTACTTTCTTTGTGGAGGACTACGGTGGCTGTGGAGCCGCTATAGATATCTTCCAGTATTTTTACATATGGCTCATCTACACCCTGATTCCGTAATGCCTCCATGACTGCTGAGGTTTCGACTGAATCAAACGCTTTCTCGTAATCAATGAAAGCTATATATAAGGGTTGGTTATATTCTGCCCATTTCTCTATCACTTGATTGACAGTGTCAATATGGTCTATCGTTGAGTAGCCTTTACGGAATCCTGCCTGGTCCTTTGGTTGACAGAAGTCTAAGGTGTTCCTGATTCTATTTGCGATTACCTTAGTAAATACATTGTAGGCAACGGACAGTAAGCTGATCGGTCTATAATTTTTCAAGTCTTTGGCGTCCCCTTTCTTATGGATTAGGATTATGTTAGCGTTCTTCCAAGATTCCGGTACGCTCGAGGTTATGAGGCATTGCGTATACAGGGTGGCCAGTTTCTCTAGAACAATCTGACCACCATCCTTCAACAAATCTGCTGTTACCTGATCCTCCCCAGCTGCCTTCCCCCTTTGCATAGCTCCTAAGGCTTTCTTTAGTTCTTCTGGCGTTACCTGTGCGATTTCGAATTCCTCTAGGCTATTCTCTCTTCCACTATCGTCGTGGGTACCACTGGTACTGTATAAATCTCTATAGAACTCCTCAGCCACTTGAACTATCTCATCCATATTAGTAACGATATTGCCGGCTTTGTCTCTTAACGCACACGTCTGATTCTTGCCAATTCCTAGTTTCTTCTTCACTGTTTTTAGGCTTCCTCCGTTCCTGAGAGCCTGTTTAATTCTATCCATATTATAGTTTCTGATGTCCGCTGTCTTACGCTTGTTGATTAACTTAGAAAGTTCTGCCAGTTCTATTCTAGCTGTAGGGTTAGAGGCTTTCATACATTGGCGTTTCTTGATCAGATCTTTCGTCTCCTGCGATAGCTTACTGGTTTCCTGTATAACGGCGTTACCACCGACTTCTATTGCGCACTCCTTAATGATGCCCATGAGATTGTCGCTCATTGCTGCAACACTAAGGTCCTTTTCCTGAGTTAAAGCCGAGTACCTGTTCTGTAGCTTGATCCGGAATTCCTCTAGTTTCCCTCTTACCGCTAACTCATTGATTGGCTTCTTATGTACCAGTTTCTTCCGTTCCCTCCTGAAGTCTAGGCTAATTCGAGTTCTTACCATTCTATGGTCACTGTAGCGTACCTTGCCGAGCACGTCTACATCTTGTATGATGCCAGGGTTCGCGCAGAGTATGAAGTCGATTTCATTTCTAGTCTCACCATTCGGGCTCCTCCACGTCCACTTTCGACTAACCCGCTTGCGGAAAAAGGTGTTCATTATCCGCATATTATTCTGTTCTGCAAACTCTACTAATAATTCTCCTCTGCTATTCCTAGAGCCTATGCCATATTCCCCCACTGACTTGTCTCCAGCCTGCTTCTTGCCTACCCTGGCATTGAAGTCGCCCATCAGTATAGTGTATTTTGTATTGACTTTACCCATCGCCGATTCCACGTCTTCATAAAAGCTTTCGACTTCCTGGTCCTCATGACTGCATGTAGGGGCATAGACTTGTACCACCTTCAATTTGTACCTCTTATTAAGTTTCACAACAAGACCTGCCACCCTCTCGTTAATGCTAAAGAATTCCTGTATGTTACCAGCTATTTCCTTATCAATCAGGAATCCGACTCCTAGTTCTCGTCTCTCTGCTAAGCCCCGGTAACACAGTACATGCCAGTACTGTATATGCTTCTTTTGTCCTCCTAACCTCACTGAGCCCTATTATATCCCATTTACTACCCTCTAATTCCTCCAATAACACTGCTAGACTCGCCTCGCTAGATAGCGTTCTAACGTTAAACGTTGCGAGGTTCAGATTCCAATGGCGGCCTGTCCGGAGCCAGGTATTCTTAGCACCCTCTGCAGCGTCACAGATCTGACCGCCGCCGTGGTCAGTTGCTTCGCGGCTGCTGGGGACTGAGCGCCGGGGTTTGATTGTTGTATTCATATAGGAGGTTGTGGCCCAGTACTGCACCAGGGTGGCCAATCCTGCTCTGGTGAGAGAGTGCGTTACCGGTTCTGGTCACCGGGATCAGGCCGCACTCCAGGCCTGTTTGTTTCTCCAGACTCCAGACTTGGTGACAGTAGTCAGTTTTAATCCGGCAACCGTAGCAGCGTAGCAGCATGGCGTCTCGCTTGTAGTGTATTGATGTGTGCGTGCAGCCGTGTGTTTGGGCTTTATAAGTTAGTTCTTTATTCTATGTTGCGGGACGGTGTGGGTGTGGTCCATGTTGGCCGTGCAGGTGGCAGTTATGCAACCGAGGGATGATCCTGTTGAAGTTTCCGGCGGTATGCGGTTTTCAGCGGTCACGCCTGTTGCAGGAGTGTCACTCGACGAGGTTACGAGCTCGAAGCTGTGGTCAGATTCTTCGTTGGCGTTCCGTAATTCTCTTCGTACGGGCGCTGTATGTTGCAAAAGCCGCTTTCGCGATCTATCGTCGCGACGATAGATCGGGGTTTTTTATTATTGTAAGTACTGATCCAGCTGTAGGGCACATGTAACCGACAAACGGAAGTCTCAGGAGAGCACCCGAGATTATAATAAAGCAGGCGGCGCAGGAACTCCAGGGCACCCAAGGGACAGTGGGGGGATCAAAGCACGAAGCAGAACAGTACGTAGGTTGGGGCCGCCGAGGCAGGTGTGTGCCAGGGATTGTTCGCACGGACAGCTCCCCTGGCAAGCGCAGCAGTGCCTCGCAAGGTCGAGATACTTTAAAGGCACCTGCGCCCATGATCTTTCTTTTGCCTCGGTGCAGTGAGCACGATTAACGAGAATAATATGGAGGGCATCTGGTGCAGTAGCAAATGTGTCATGGCAAATGTAGCTCGCGTCGCCAGGCGTGTGTAGTAATATCAGAGTTGGTTGTATGAACTTTATGCATAATACGCTTTGTTACGGTACCTTAACGAAATGGGTCTAGAGGACGGTGTTGGTACATTTTTTCGTACCGCCCTAATCCTATACCCTCCACTACAAACACACACACATACCCCCCCCCCCCTTTTTTTTATGTATACATACAATTCCTTGCCATGACGGATCATAGCCTCCTTTATTTTTGAAAAATAGAGGAGGCTATGCATGGATTTACCAGTTCAAGTTCTCAACTTCTCAGTAACTGTCATAGGAATCACTGTAATAAACACACTTCGACGATCGGACTGTTTACTTTCATTTTTTGTTGTAACACTGAGGACTACATAGAACTTTATTTTGTATATGTGAGAGAAGTATGTGGATATCACGAGCTTAAGCCAATGTGCGATACACAGACAAACCAGCTGCTACAACATGAACTGCATTGAGGGCCACACAACACATACGTAATTAAAGGTGCGAAATATAGGGGGAAGCTTCAAAATACGCTCTGTAGCACTGCAAAGTATAACATATATTGTATGTGTACAATAAATGTTCGAAAAAACAATGCATCAATGTCCCATTTGCCTTCAAATTTATTAGTAAGTTCAAGTTCACTGAAGTTTATTATGAGCATATGTACAACAGCAATCTACTGACACACCCGCAGTCAAGGTTGCTGTTCGAGGTGTGCTGGCTGCCTCGGTGTAAGAAAAAGAAATTGGGTGAATGTCGACACCAGTACCACTGCTTCTCGCCTCTGACCTGCACGTGCCTCCACGGCATCTTTGTGCACAAGTGTGCTGGCGTGGCGAGGCGTAGGAGTCATCCGAGAGAAAGAGTATCGTTTACATGGAGAAGTGGCTGTTCACATTGCGTGTCGCTTTCCCTCAAATGTTTCCTTGGCGACTAGGCTGACACACCCGCAGTCAAGGTGGCTGTTCAAGGTGTGCTGGCTGCCTAAACGAAAGAAAAAGAAATAAATTAGATGAATGTCGATACCAGTGCTATTGCTTCTTGCCTCTTACCTGCATTTGCCTCCACGGCCTCTGGGCTTGCGGAGTCTGTGTGAGGGAGCTGCTGTGGCTAGGCGTAGGCATTGTCTAAGCAAAAAGAAAAGGCCATTCAAATGGGGAATTGTGGAAATAAATGCAGTTGTTATGTCTGCTTCTTGCACTCTTCTTGTCTAAAAGTTTTCAAACATAGTGTCCAATATACACCAGCACTTTGACTGCTTCTGCTTTTTACATGCAGGTGTTGCTGCGAGATCCTTAGTATGGCTGCGTGCAGCATTGTAACACTTGGTGGAGGCATTTGAAGTGGTAGCCAAAAATATATGGAATCACCCTTGTCCGCATGAATGCTTTTAATTTCTAAATGCAGTGGTAACTATCACTATTAGAGCAAGGCCCCCCACATCTATGCGGCAAGTGCCATAGCTCGAAACTGAATTTTTCCGTTAGTGTTTCACAAGGCGTCTGATATGTCCACATTAGATGCGGTGTGTTTGTTTATATTTATCCCAGTGTGGAGAAAGCATCATTAAATTGTTTTTTTTTCATTTTGGCGTGTCTTGTTTTTTGGTTTATTTCTGAATTTATCAAGCAGCAGTCCCATGATACTGAAGTGACTTATGTAATGGCAATCAGCTTTTGTTTTGCAGAAAAACAACGCATTTCCTGACCCATTATTTGACATCCCCTCACGTGCATAATTTTGCAGAGTATTCTACCTATATTGACTTGCTTGACCTCCACTAAAGAGTCTTGCATTTTCAAATATGACTCTTTTCTTAAAATCATTCAACACTTCTCATAATTTCTGTACCTTGGGCTTCTGATACTCTGCATTCACCATATTTGCTTGTTGTTTCTGACTAGAAATGTCTTCTTTAATTTAGAGCTTAAATTTTCCCTTTGGAACACACGGAAGGGCTTGCCATTGCATATCTGCATAAAAGGGAAACATGTTTCATTAAACATTTGCAAAATACAATTGAAGATTGATGAATGCAGCTTGCAGTGTGATATGACTGAATGAGGCATGACATGAGGCATATGACCTCTAGGGCGCCGCCCTGTTGCTTCTGGTCAATGTGGCCAGCGCAATTGCTATTGAAAGAGCTGAAAACAAGTACAAGTCACCTTATGCTTTGTCACCTAAAACGCATACCTGATAGCTTTATGAAGGTGGTGCGTTAATATTAAGTTCACAGAAAGGGATCGTTAAGTCTGTGACTTATGTAAATCACGATGTACGCATTCATGCAATAAAGGATGACGCGAATTTCGGTTTCGAATCTGTTTTTGGATGCGTAGTAGTTTCATACAGTTTAGGTTTGACATGCGATCGCGCGTCGGCATCGGACGCTATGGCACACTCGTGCCTTATGCGCCACCGAAGCCCCGAAGTGCTCTGGCATATACCTTCACATGTAAGTAAACGAATGTATCTCCTTGTCGAGAATATCACGTGAGTAGGCAGCTCTTGTGGTGCATCACAATCGTTTGAGAAGCGTCACACTAGAGCATTTTTCCACATGCGGAGCGGTGTTTTTATTTGCAGGTTTCCCTTCAGTAGGAAATTGCTGGACAGGCGGACCGGCGCACCGGAATTTTACTGGCGAAGCCGCAAGCAACTCAAAGAATCTGTTTAATTGTTGCACTTTGAACAATCATGCTTCTACAAAGGCCACAGCAGAAAAACAGCCTGATGCCGAGTATTTCTGTGCCACGAAGTAATCAAGAGGCGAGTGCCTAATGCGGACGAAATCGAGTGCATCGAGACTTAGAACGACAGAAAGCTGAGCTAGTTGGTAAGGATTCATTATGCAAAACAGAGGTGAGGCGTGCAGACAGGACACAAGAGTAGAGAAGTGGGCGGCGCTCGTGTTGTTTGCTTGTAAATACTCTACTCTTGTGTCCTGTCTGCACGCCTCACCTCCGTTTTGCATAGCGAGTGCATCAACCCACATCTTAATAGCGTAGGCGTTTTATTAACTGTGCAATATTTTCAACACTTCCTTGCATGCCATTTCATGTGGAATATTTTTCTGGTCACAAATTTGTGCAGCGAATCTATTTGCATGGTCGACTCCCGGTTTGTGGGACCGTTCACTTGCACTTGATGCTGAGTCTTTTACATGTATCCATAAACTGCAGATATGCACATCAGATCCCTGCGAGCATTTTGGAAATTCAATTATTTTAGACAACAGGCACATATGCAATACTCACATAATCTCAAATACCACTAAGCAGCTGGGACACATTTTTGTTGACCATACTCGCAGGTAAAATAAGCAGATCATGTGGACAGCTCCAGCTCATTTTCCTTAAATCAGTGTATACAAGGGGTATGCAAAAATATTTTTTTTTCTCGCGCACCTATTATTTTGCTGTATAAGCAAGAGAACCCACCACGTTAGTGTAACGTATCTTGCACATCACACTAATACGTGCTTTAATTTACCAAGTGAGATGAGTTACTTTTATGGCTCATTCAGTCATATCACACTGCAAGCTGCATTCATCAATCTTCAATTGTATTTTGCAAATGTTTAATGAAACATGTTTCCCTTTTATGCAGATATGCAATGGCAAGCCCTTCCGTGTGTTCCAAAGGTAAACTTTAAGCTCTAAATTAAAGAAGACATTTCTAGTCAGAAACAACAAGCAAATATGGTGAATGCAGAGTATCAGAAGCCCAAGGTACAGAAATTATGAGAAGTGTTGAATGATTTTAAGAAAAGAGTCATATTTGAAAATGCAAGACTCTTTAGTGGAGGTCAAGCAAGTCAATATAGGTAGAATACTCTGCAAAATTATGCACGTGAGGGGATGTCAAACAATGGGTCAGGAAATGCGTTGTTTTTCTGCAAAACAAAAGCTGATTGCCATTACATAAGTCACTTCAGTATCATGGGACTGCTGCTTGATAAATTCAGAAATAAACCAAAAAACAAGACACGCCAAAATGAAAAAAAAAAACAATTTAATGATGCTTTCTCCACACTGGGATAAATATAAACAAACACACCGCATCTAATGTGGACATATCAGACGCCTTGTGAAACACTAACGGAAAAATTCAGTTTCGAGCTATGGCACTTGCCGCATAGATGTGGGGGGCCTTGCACTAATAGTGATAGTTACCACTGCATTTAGAAATTAAAAGCATTCATGCGGACAAGGGTGATTCTATATATTTTTGGCTACCACTTCAAATGCCTCCACCAAGTGTTACAATGCTGCACGCAGCCATACTAAGGATCTCGCAGCAACACCTGCATGTAAAAAGCAGAAGCAGTCAAAGTGCTGGTGTATATTGGACACTATGTTTGAAAACTTTTAGACAAGAAGAGTGCAAGAAGCAGACATAACAACTGCATTTATTTCCACAATTCCCCATTTGAATGGCCTTTTCTTTTTGCTTAGACAATGCCTACGCCTAGCCACAGCAGCTCCCTCACACAGACTCCGCAAGCCCAGAGGCCGTGGAGGCAAATGCAGGTAAGAGGCAAGAAGCAATAGCACTGGTATCGACATTCATCTAATTTATTTCTTTTTCTTTCGTTTAGGCAGCCAGCACACCTCGAACAGCCGCCTTGACTGCGGATGTGTTACCCTAGTCGCCAAGGAAACATTTGAGGGAAAGTGACAAGCAATGTGATCAGCCACTTCTCTATGTAAACGATACTGTTTCTCTCGGATGACTCCTACGCCTCGCCACGCCAGCACACTTGTGCACAAAGATGCCGTGGAGGCACGTGCAGGTCAGAGGCGAGAAGCAGTGGTACTGGTGTCGACATTCACCCAATTTCTTTTTCTTACACCGAGGCAGCCAGCACACCTCGAACAGCCACCTTGACTGCGGGTGTGTCAGTAGATTCCTGTTGTACATATGCTCATAATAAACTTCAGTAAACTTGAACTTGATAATAAACTTGAAGGCAAATGGGACGTTGATGCATTGTTCTTTTGAACATTTATTGTACACATACAATATATGTTATACTTTGCAGTGCTACAGAGCGTATTTTGAAGCTTGCACCTATATTTTGCACCTTTAATTACGTATGTGTTGTGTGGCCCTCAATGCAGTTCATGTTGTAGCAGCTGGTTTGTCTGTGTATCGCACATTGGCTTAAGCTCGTGATATCCCATACTTCTCTCACATATACAAAATAAAGTTCCATGTAGTCCTCGGTGTTACAACAAAAAATGAAAGTAAACAGTCCGATCGTCGAAGTGTGTTTATTACAGTGATTCCTATGACAGTTACTGAGAAGTTGACAACTTGAACTGGTAAATCCATGCATAGCCTCCTCTATTTTTCAAAAATAAAGGAGGCTGTGATCCGTCATGGCAAGGAATTGTATGTATACATTAAAAAAAAACGGGTTGTGTGTGTGTGTTTGTAGTGGGGGTATAGGATTAGGGCGGTACGAAAAAATGTACCAACACCGTCCTCTAGACCCATTCCGTTAAGGTACCTTAACAAAGCGTATTATGCATAAAGTTCATACAACCAACTCTGATATTACTACACACGCCAGGCGACGCGAGCTACATTTGCCATGACACATTTGCTACTGCACCAGATGCCCTCCATATTATTCTCGTTAATCGTGCTCACTGCACCGAGGCAAAAGAAAGATCATGGGCGCAGGTGCCTTTAAAGTATCTCGACCTTGCGAGGCACTGCTGCGCTTGCCAGGGGAGCTGTCCGTGCGAACAATCCCTGGCACACACCTTCCTCGGCGGCCCCAACCTACGTACTGTTCTGCTTCGTGCTTTGATCCCCCCACTGTCCCTTGGGTGCCCTGGAGTTCCTGCGCCGCCTGCTTTATTATAATCACAGGTGCTCTCCTGAGACTTCCGTTTGTCGGTTACATGTGCCCTACAGCTGGATCAGTACTTACAATAATAAAAAACCCCGATCTATCGTCGCGACGATAGATCGCGAAAGCGGCTTTTGCAACATACAGCGCCCGTACGAAGAGAATTACGGAACGCCAACGAAGAATCTGACCACAGCTTCGAGCTCGTAACCTCGTCGAGTGACACTCCTGCAACAGGCGTGACCGCTGAAAACCGCATACCGCCGGAAACTTCAACAGGATCATCCCTCGGTTGCATAACTGCCACCTGTACGGTCAACATGGACCACACCCACACCGTCCCGCAACATAGAATAAAGAACCAACTTATAAAGCCCAAACCATTTACTAGACGCCTGCCGCGCTGGCCGGTGGCTCGGTTCCGGGCCCTCTCTCTTTTCTCTCCTCCGCAAAATAGTGTTCGCAAAAAGGCAACGAGTGCCTCTGATGGCGAACGCCTGCAACTTGCAATCACGTGCTGCGGCCTCTGAGATTTACGTGGCATCTGTCACCGTCTCGGAGGCCCGCGATAACGCGCCGGCGGATGCATTCAGCCACCGCTTCCACATCCGCCGGAAGCTGAAAAGGCAACGAACGCCGCCTCACGGAATTTATGCTGAACTAACTTCAACTAAGGGAACCGCCGCTACAATGGGAAAGCGAGCAAGGCGGCGGGCATCTAGTAAAGGAGGCATTGTCCAAACACACGGCTGCACCCACACATCACGACACTACAAGCGAGACGCCATGCTGCTACGCTATAGCTACGCTGCTTTGGTTGCCGGATTAAAACTCACTACTGTCACCAAGTCTAGCAAGCGTCTCAGGAGCTGGCAACATCGGCGCGTAGCAACATGGCGCCGCTCTTGCGGTTCCCAATTTCAATGCATGGGCCCTATGGGTAGCTTGTCCTCTAGAGTCAGTATAGTAACTCTATGGACGGAACGGCGCTTGCCGTACTTGCCAAGCGCGTCTCCAAGGTTTGCTGTCTCTCCGAGAACGATGCCAATAAGAAGTCACAATATACCGGCATTCCCATGCATACCACAGCGCAGCAGCGCCAGATTTCCCTCTAGGTAATGTAGTGAGAAACTCTATGGTTGTATCACAGAACACCTACACAAACTTAGAGAAAGGAAACTGTACCTTCCACAGTGCTACGGAAATAAGCGTAGCGGTGGCGTCGTGAACTAAAGTATGTGACCACAGGTGGCGCTGTACAACAGGAAACGTGGAATGTTGACACGAGGTGGAGGAAGCGAACTAGAAAATTGACAAGCAAATACTTGGGCAGTAGCGGGGGGACTAGTAAGGAATCATATGTCAAGAAAAAGGTTAAGGAGACAGAGAGGGGTATGTGAAGTACAGAGATGCAAACCAAATCGGCATTGGAGACATACAGGACGTTTAAGCAAGAAATAGCCAAAGAAAATATTTACGATAACTCTAAGGGAAGCTCATTGTTGTTCGAAGCCAGGACAGGTGTACTGCGGACTAAAACGTACCGAGCCAGATACCAGGAGATAGATTTGGTGTGCGAGGCGTGTAGAGAGGAGGAGGAAACGACGGAACACGTGATACTCGCTTGTAAACAACTTCACCCTGCAGTTGAATCTAACGGGGAACTATTGAAAGCTTTGGGTTTTAAAGACAGTGAAAGTAGAATAGACTTTGAACAGGTAGAAATAACTAAACGGAGACTATCTGATTGGTGGATAATATCAACGCAAAAGTAAAGCAGTAAATACATACACTATAGGTATGCATGCATATAGAACCATTAAAGGCTAGGTGGCGCGCGCCGCCGCCGCCCGATTCAAAGGGTTGAGCCTCAATCATCCATCCATCCATCCATCGGAGTTTCTCTATAGTAAATAGAGAAACTAAGTGTGAGGGACAAATCACGTGGGAGTCCCGTAACAGACAAACGACCATTGACTACTGCTTAATGTCACAGGGTTTGTATAGCAAGCTCGCAATAATGGAAATAGACGAAGAGGGGAAGTACAGCCTCGGAAGTGATCATAAGCGTATTAGTCTACAGTTGGGAGCCCTACTCAAAAGAGAAATGCAGGGAATACAAAAAGAGTACGCAAAATTATATGACGCGCAAACAGCGTAAATAGCGGCTGGCATAGAGGAAGCAATAAAGAAACATCCCATGGAAAGGTGGGGTTATAATCAGTTAGAAGTACCCATTAGTAAAAAAATAAAAGAAGTAAAAGGAGTAAACCGCTGGAGAGGAAAGGGGAAGCCCCGAAGTTGGTGGAATAAGGAAATTAGAGAGGCCATCGAACAACGACGGTGGGCATCTCGGGAACACAGAGAAGCAAATAGGGCGCAGTTATCTGAAGAGGAAATAGGCCAAAAATGGGAATATTATCGACAAAAGAAACAACAAGTGCAGGTCCTCGTCCAGGCTAAAATAAAGCAGTCCTCTGATCGCTGCAGGCTGGCTGAAGTTCGCGATGCAACTAAAGGGGGGTCAAGAAAATTCTGGAACCATATAAGCTGGCTGGGTAAAGCTAATCACAGAAAAGAGGAACAGATTAACGATGTCGAAGGAAATTGTTTAGAGGGAGATGACGCTGTGAACTACATTGGTTCAGTTATAGCAGAGTCATTTAGGAAAGACGATAGGGTAATCGCCCCAAGTGAGGGAGCAACACAGAATAGCATAATAGAAAACAGCTTAGAACTGACCAATCTTAACTGGAAAAAGGCGGAAGCAAATGTTCCAAAATGCACGTCCGCGGGGATAGACGAAATTCCAATCAAGTTAATTAATGAACTTGGCCCAAGAAGCAAGGAAACGCTGATAAAAGCATTGGAGGCAGTCATAACAAATAAGCAAATTGCGCACAGCTGGAAACAGAGTAAAATGAATGTGATTTATAAAGGAAAGGTGATAAGAAGAACATAAAATCCTTCCGACCAATTACGTTAACATCAGTTATATATAGACTGGCGATGCAGGTGGCGAAATTAAAGATGCCGTCATGGGTAGAAAGTAATAGTACACTCGGAGTACTTTAGAACGGCTTCAGAAGTGGTAGGCGCTTAGATGATAGCCTGTTCGTGCTTACACAGTGAATAGAAATAGCTAAGGCGGAAAATAGACCTCTGTATTTAGACTTCCTGGACGTAAGCGGTGCATACAACAACGTGAACAGGGAACTCCTGTGGAACATATTAAAAGATGAAGGTATCGGTGATGAGGTCATTGATTTTCTACAGGAAATATATCGAGTAAATAATGTTGAAATAACATGGGAAGGAATTAAGAGTACGACAACTGTCGAGGTACACAAAGTATTAGGGCAAGGTTGTCCTCTATCACCGCTGCTGTTCATGCTTTATATGACAAGTATGGAAAGAAGGCTACAAGGAACCATTCTAGGGTATAATCTGTCGTACAGATTAGGCGGAAAGGTTGTTGAGCAACGACTACCGGGTATAATGTATGCGGACGATATTGCGCTGTTAGCAGAGAGCCAGGAAGATTTGCAAACTCTGGTTAATTACTGTGGAGACGAAGGAGACAGTTTAGGCTTCAGGTTTAGTGCAGCTAAGTCCGGTGGGATGTTTTTCAACGATACAACTGATCAGGAGCTTACAATACAAGGCCATGAAATACCCCGAGTGGCCGAATACAAATATCTCGGGGTATGGATAAAGAAAGGGCAGATGTACACGGAAAAGCACGAACAGTCTCTCATAGCAAAAGGGCGAAGAGATGCCGGGATAATGAAGCATAGGGCATTGTGGGGGTACAACAGGTATGAGGTACTGAGAGGCATTTGGAAGGGAGTAATGGTGCCGGGGCTTACTTTCGGGAATGCGGTCCTGTGTTTAAGGGCAGAGGTTCAGTCGAGACTAGAAGTAAATCAGAGAGCTGTGGGAAGGTTAGCACTAGGTGCCCATGGGAAAACCACAAACGAAGCAGTACAGGGAGATATGGGCTGGGCATCGTTCGAAGCACGGGAAGCTCAGAGTAAAATCCTATACGAAAAACGTCTGAGGAAATTGGACGATAACAGGTGGGCAGCTAAGGTGTTTAAATACCTGTACAGAAAGAGCGTTGACTCACAATGGCGGAAAAGAACTAGGAAGCTAACCAGTAAGTATGCCAGACGCGAGGACGAAGAAAGACAGAGCATTAAACGACAGGTTAAAAATTCGGAAGGTAAAAATTGGATAAATTCAATGGAAAAGAAGCATAGTGTGGAACTATATCGATACTGGAAACAGCAGATCAGGAAAGAAGCGTTTTATGATAACTCAAGAGGCAGTCCTACTCTTTGAAGCTAGATCAGGATGTCTTAGAACGCGGAGCTATAAAAAGAAATTTAACGAAGAAGAAGACACATGTACTGCGTGTGGTAAATATGTAGAAACAATGGAACACCTCATACTAAAATGTGATGGTATCAATCCCGATGTCGATGCGGCCACAGTAACGCTTCCTGAGGCCCTAGGGTTCAGAGATAATAATAGTCATGTAAATAAATATGCGGTGGAAATTAGCAAAAGGCGATTGGAGGATTGGTGGCTCAAAAGCAGAGAGGTGACATAAGGTTAAAAGGGTAGGAAGACGTATTTAAAGAAAATCGAGAAATTCAATAACACACAACACAGATAAAAATAAAAGGCAAAATAAAAATCTGAGCATGGTGGCAACTGCCATCGCCCCGTTTCAAAGGGGACGCTCCTACCTTCCATCCATCCATCCATCGGAAACGGGGTTTTGCACAGTATGGCCCCTTTACCAGGTGTTCTGTGGCTTTACTGGGTTTCTGGCTGCTGCGCCTGGATCGTGCTCCCGCCAGTTTGGTTGCTGTGTGGCATACGTAGCGCCTACATATTTTGCACAGTATGGCCGCTTTACCAGGTGTTCTGTGGTTTTACTGGGTTTCTGGCTGCTGCGCCTGGATCGTGCTCCTGCCAGTTTGGTTGCTGTGCGGCAAACGTAGCGCCTACATGTAGGCGCTACGTTTGCCACACAGCAACCAAACTGGCGGGAGCACGATCCAGGCGCAGCAGAATACATGTAGCGCTGAGTCATATTGAGTTAGGCACACTCTGAACTGACTTTTAAGGGCATTCCCAGCGGTTTTTCGTTTATTACGCCGCCGTTACCCCGAGTTGTGCCGCCGCGCTCCAGCTGTTGCATTTCGTGTAGGGCGACTGACAGAATGCGGTTTCCAGGTGGCACGATGGCCTCGACTGGAATAAACGCACACGACACCAAAGATTGAATAAGCCTGAAAATATTTTATTTGCATTTTACAAGTACAACGAAAAGCACACGTCTACGCATCCACACAAACGCGGTTACAGTCAAGAACATAGTCAAGAAATGGCTCATTAATAAGGGTAGCACAAGCGCACAAGAAAGAAGACCTAAGCTACAAAACGTACGGTCGGCTGCTAAGTATAATAATTTCCCTGTCACCGCGTGTCACTTTTATACAGCATCTTTACAGCACTACCAGGCCGGGTAGTTTGGCGGAAAGAACGCAACAGCTTACGGCCGTCAGCTGCCTCTTCCTTACGGGTGTCATAATTATTCTAATCTCCGCATCAACGTCGTGCAAGTCCGCATATACAGGTATCTGTATCTGAACCATATGTGCCAGCTTGATACATGTGTAGTGAAATTATGATAACCACTGCGTCTTATCAAACGTATTGGTTTTGCAAATGCGCATTACAGCTGACGGAACGACATACTGTAAGTGAAGCACAAGAGAACAAGGACAAAAGGAGGATGCAACACTTGAAGAAGAAGTGAAGAATTAGTAGGCGTACAGCAAACAAGCGATGACGGAGAACACACAATGATGCATCGGGTGTTCTGTGACATCGCTTTGCGTACTTACGGTGTTATGGAGATCAACGGCATAAAAACGTACCCTCAAGCGTACTCCCTCAACCTCCGCCGCATTCATTATGATAATCAACGCCGAAACAAAATGAGGCACTATTTTTTGCCAAGAGTAGACCTCCTTATAACAAGTCTATGTAATGACTCACAAACGAAACCAGTATGTTTTCGAAAATGTTTTACCGCCGTAGTAGTCGAACGCCAACGGCCAGGGTCGGCTGTCGGTGGTTAACCAAGTACAAAAACCTTTACGTTATGACTAAAAAGCAGCTTCAACAATCAAATTTAAAAAAATCAACTGCCCATTTGCCTGAGGTAAAAAACATCCTTAGACACTTCGATTGTTTATGTCAATGGTTTGTGTAAAGTAAAAAATTCAGCATGTTCAGCGTCCCTAGCAGAAAAAGCACAAATTAAAGTATGCGACCAAATTACAGTAGCTCCACTTGCGCGCTTACGCTGAAACACGGATGGATGGATGGATGGATGGATGGATGCATGATTGAGGCTCAACCCTTTGAATCGGGCGGCGGCGGCGCGCGCCACCTAGCCTTTAATGGTTCTATATGCATGCATACCTATAGCGTATGGATTTACTCCTTTACTTTTGCGTTGATATTATCCACCAATCAGATAGTCTCCGTTTAGTTATTTCTACCTGTTCAAAGTCTATTCTACTTTCACTGTCGTTAAAGCCCAAAGCTTTGAATAGTTCCCCGTTAGATTCAACTGCAGGGTGAAGTTGTTTACAAGCAAGTATCAGGTGTTCAGCCGTTTCTCCTCCTCTCCACACGCCTCGCGCACCAAATCTATCTCCTGGTATCTGGCTCGGTACGTTTTAGTCCGAAGTACACCTGTCCTGGCTTCAAACAACAATGAGCTTCCCTTAGAGTTATCGTAAATATTTTCTTTGGCTATTTCTTGCTTAAACGTCCTGTATGTCTCCCATGCCGATTTGGTTTGCATCTCTGTACTCCACATACCCCTCTCTGTCTCCTTAACCTTTTTCTTGACAGATGATTCCTTACTTGTCCCCCCGCTACTGCCCAAGTATTTGCTTGTCAATTTTCTAGTTCGCTTCCTCCACCTCGTGTCAACATTCCTCGTGTATAAGTAACTGAAAACCTTCCTAGCTCACCGAATTTCCCCCATTTTTCTCAATCGCTCCTCAAATGCTATCTTGCTACTAGCCTCTCTGCCCTCGAAAGAAGACCATCCCAGATCCCCCTGCACTCGAAGATTTGGTGTCTTGCCATGTGCTCCCAGAGCGAGCCTACCCACACCACGTTGCCTAATTTCCAACTGTTGCCGGGTCTCTGTTCTAATACATAGAACTGCGTTGGCAAAAGTCAGGCCTGGTACCTTTACCCCCTTCCATATCCCTCGTACTACCTCGTACCTATTGTAGTTCCACAGTGCCATACTCTTCATAATCGCTGCACTTCTGTTACCTTTAGTCGTTAGATATTTTTCGTACTCTGTCAGATGCTCAATGCCATTATTTGCCAATGCCAATGACGCCCCAAGGTACTTGTATTTATCGACTATCTCCAGCGTGGCCTCCTGTATCTTATGCTCGCCGCAAATGTTATCATTAAAAATCATGACTGCTGATTTTTCTTTGCTAAACTTCAAGCCTAATGTGTCTCCTTCTGTACCACATATGTCCATTAATTCCTGCAGATCTTCTGCATTGTCAGCCATTAATACAATATCATCCGCGTACATCAGTCCTGGTAATGACTATTGAATCAATTTTCCTTGTTTGAAAAATGATAGGTTGAAGCCGAGTCCGCTTTGCTGTATTTTGGTCTCTAAACCTTGTAGGTACAGCATAAACATCAGAGGTGACAATGGGCACCCCCTGCCTAAGCCCCCGCTGAATCATTACAGGTTCCGAAACCTGCTTTTCCCATTGTATAATCACCCGGTTACCTTTATAGATATCTTTTAAGAAATTGGTTACTCCATCTTGCACTCCTAAAGTTTCCAGAATGCCCCACAAGCCCTCTTGAAGTACACTGTCATAGGCTCCCTTGATGTCCAAAAAAGCCAGCCATAGGGGTCTGTGTTCCTTTTCAGCTATTTCAATGCACTGTGTTAGCGAGAACAGATTGTCTTCTAGCCTCCTATGCTTCCGGAACCCATTTCGTAGCCCTCCAAGTACCCCCTCGTTCTCTACCCATGCCTGCAGTCTGTCCTTTATAATCTGCATAACCACCCTGTAAACCACCGACGTCACTGTTATAGGCCGGTAGTTATTTATGTCAGCTTTGTCCCCCTTTCCCTTATATATCATTCTCATCCTACTTAGCCTCCATTCGTCAGGTACTTTACCATCCACTAGCATTTTGCTCACCACCTCCCTCAATGCTTTCTTAGATTTCGGGCCCAATTTCTTTATTAACGTAATTGGAATACCATCGGGGCCTGCCGATGTGCTACTTGGTACCCTCTTCTCAGCCCTTTCCCACTCTTTTTGTCCAAGCGAAAGCAGTGGGTTGACCGGGCTATCCCTCTCCGACGTACTGCATGTACCATTTCTCTGTTTTGTAAATTTTCCCCTCATCATGGTTCCTATATGCTCCATTGCCTCCTCTCCTTCTAACCGAGTACCTTGAGTTGTTACTATATACCTCTGCTCTAGGCTTGTCCTATTACCCAAGGAGTTCAGATGTTTCCAGAATTTTCTAGCTGCCTGTTTATCTTTTTTATTGCTTATTTTTGACAGCCATTGGGACCCTTTTGTCTTGATTTTCTCGTTGATCAAATAGGATGCTTCCCTTTTGCATTTTATGTAGTTTACCCATTTCCTCTCTACTTCTGCTGCAGGTTCTCCCTTACTTTTGGAATACCTGTGTTCCCTGGAGGCTTCCTGACGTTTCTTTATGGCCTTCTTAACCTCTTCATCGCACCAGCTCTTGAGTTTTCGTATCCCTTGCCTTGTTTTCCTGACTCGCGCCTTACCTAGCTCACGCTCAAAGAGTCTCATTAACTTTGGGTAAGTCCAATCAGTTTCAGTACCCTCTGATATTTCCTCTTCAATTTGTTTGGCCGCTATTTCCACTTGGTCTTCTGAGTAAAAAATCACATCTGGCGTTTCCTCGCGCGTCGTTCGTGCTTTATTTTCCATCTTAAAACTCAACTTGATACGTTTGTGGGCGCTACCTATACTTCTGGAGCGCAGTTCATCCATAATCATGGCTCCTAATCTATCGTACATCCTATGTGACATTAACGCATAATCTATTGTCGAGTGTCGACCCCCTACCTCCCATGTTATGATCCCGTCACACTTTTCAGTAGAGTTACAGACAACTAAGTTAAGCCTCTCACACATATCCAGCAGCATGTTACCTGTGGAGTCTGTGTACCCATCCATATCTTCAACATGCGCATTCATGTCTCCTAATACAATTACTTCACATCCTTTTCCTAGCTCATTGATGTCCGCTGCTATACAGTCCAACATTTTTTTTGTTTTCCTCTTTAGCATTTGATCCTGTCCAAAGGTATACAAAGCCTAGAAGTGTTTTCGCCCCTGCTACTTTTCCTTTTAACCACAAATGCTCCTTGCATTCCTGTTTGACCCTTTGCCAATTTGTATTTTTATGAATGAGTGCTCCAATTCCCCCACCCTTTCTGCTACCCTGCACTCTGTTGCAGTATTCCCATGCATAATCAGGGTTACAGGGCGGTTGTTCCATGTCCCTAAGATGCGTCTCTACAAACCCATCAACCATTAAGTTCTCCTGTCTTAGTTGTTCTTCGATTTGCTCCCATTTTAGCCTATTTCTGCCACCTTGCATGTTAATGAACCCTATGTCTGACTTAATTTGGCTCTTGCGCTTATTCCTTCCGCCTCGATTGATTTTTCGCCCTCTGCGGCCAACACGCTCCTGACACTGCCCAGGCGGCGCGACCGAGCAGCGATCGTCAGCGCCTCTTGCGGCGCCTTCCGTCAAAACTGACACTGACGGACCGCGCTACTCACGCTGCCCACGCGGATGTGCCAACGTGATCGCTTGTTCATGCTTGTTTTGAAACGAGCAAGTGGCGCAAGTTTTGGTGTGTGGTTTCAGACCAATCTTAAGATTAGCCGGTTGGATACGCCCTGCCATGCGTCGTAGAAGGGAAAAGTTCTACGCTGCCGGGCACGTTCATAGCGTGAAATAAGTCGCCGGTGTGACTGTGCTGGCGAAGTAAACAAGAAAAAAAGGGGTTAACCGAGGGGCCCGATTTTTTTATTAGTCATCTCATGAGAAGTGAATCATGAGAAGTGTCACTTCCACTAAGGCAAACACAACTGCAGCGTATCTGTCGCCTGAGTACACTCAACTATCATATTATGCTTTGATAAAGCAGCTCAATTGAGTGTGCAGGCATGGCTGAACTTACTAAGGGTTAGGCGTAGGTAAATAAGGGAAAATCAGACATCCCACCCGTTCGTGCTACAACGGAAACCTAAACGGGTTCCTCGAAAGAGAAGCCTCAAAGTTGAAGAAAAATTCGTCCTGGTCCGGGACTCGAACCCGGGACCACCGCCTTTCCAGGGCCGCCGCTCTACCATCTGAGCTAACCAGGCGGCTAGCAGATGGTAGGGCGAAGTCGAATTGGTGACAACACGAAGCAAAGGCACGAGTTTGACGTAATAGTTCTGCGGAAACCCGCAAGGTGGAGATAAGTAATTAAAGAAGGGAAAATCAGACATCCACCTGTTCGTAGCAATTGCTACAAATTAAACCGTAGGTGTTCTTATCCAACCATTTGAGTTACCGTAGACCCGTGCCGTAGACAAAACATGTCCTTCCGTGGTGCTGCTTTGACACGCTTGCAAAGCTTCTTTGGCCAGGGATGATAGGCGCCATATCTTTTAAAATTACTAGAAGGCTCTTGTAAACAACATGCAGAAAATTTTTATTAGACTGCTATTAGACAAGCAACCGCAGTACTTTGTTTACAACTGCTGAGGCACCGGCACGACCAAGCTTGGGCCACTCCTGCCGCCAAGACTCGGGTGACCGTATCCGGCAACCTGAACCCAAGCAGAGCCACACAGCGTGAAGTGCTGAGCGACTCACGCAAGCCAGAACACCTGCAGCCACCACGCAGTACGCCTCGTATGCAGCAAAATAAATAGCTCTAAAAGATATGGACAATTTGCAAAAATATGTAAGTCGGCTGCCCGTCAAGACTCTTTCTTGACCAAAAACTTGAGTCTACTGACTACAATACTTTCTAGTGCGATCCTCGAGGAAGGAAGCGCGAGCACAAAACCCCGGCCGGCCAGGAAATCTGGAGTCGGAGAGCAGGCAGCCCTGCACGGCCGTTACAGCCTTTGACGCAGCAGTACCACCGTCCCCACGATTTTCTTCCTGGGCTGTTTTAGATGTCTTGCCCATTTGCCATCGTAAAGCAGCAGTATGAGAACGTTTACCCGCAGGACGGTGGCGCACGCGGTTCAGAAGTTTCAAATCACACGCGGTCATAACAACAACACGTGCGCCACTACGCCGTTGACTCAAGTTTGATCAGTACCAGAGTTGCGCTTTCGACGCTACAGGTAGCGCGGCCGTCGCCGGGAAACTCCACTGTCAGGAGCGTATTGCTGAACTTGAGAGTGTGCCTTGTAGCATAGACTTTCTAATAGCGTCCTCGATCACCTTGCCCCGGGGTTGCCCCGAAACGAAAAAGGTGCGCTTTGCACCGCGGTGATGGCGCCCTGCGGAGGGTCAACATCGAGGACAAAACTGCACCCCGTGCAGGGTGCTTGCATGCAGCGCCACTTTACCCCTGGCGCGCAAAACGTGCGCGAACACACGCGCGCGCACATATTATTGTTTGCAGGTGCTGAGCATCCGCGGCAAGCGCTCGGACCTTGTCAAACGGCGTGCTCCGACATACCTGGTTGCAAGCAAACACCAATGGATATTATAATTAATCCTGACGACCTGTTCAACGAACCTGTCCACTTTCGGTCGCTCTTCACCACATTGTCTTTGCACGAGGTCGATCAGCATGTACGTTGTCTTCGCTGTCAGACGAACTAGAAGAAAGCTCATCGATTGCGGCAACTACTAGCGCTTCCTTTCTCAATGCCGACATCTCCACTAGCTAACTCCGTCAACTCCGTTGCAACCGCAGCTATCGGGCCAGAGCGTCTGCGGTTCTGCAGTCGGCTGTGCGCGCGCGCGCGTCGCGCGTCCCGCAGTGCTTGCTGGGATTGCACCCAGGCGCACCGCCGATTTTCTCGGTGCGAGACGGGGCAACGGAAAACTGCTCCAACAGGGTGCGCTTCCGGTGATCGAGGATGGTCGGTGCGCACCGGTGCGGTTGATCGAGGATGAAAGTGCGCACCAAGGCGCCCCGGTGCAGGTGATCGAGGACGCTATAAACAAATACCCTAGAGGGAAATGTGGCGCTAGTGTCTACGGCGGCATAGAGTTTCTCACTATAACACCTAGAGGGTAATCTGGCGCCACCGTCTATGGGAGTTTTTTATGGGGGCACCATGCCGTCATGGTACAGTGTACTGTAGTCATGGGAATGACGGTACATGTGGGCGCTATTCTGGACATTCCGCCATTTTCTTCGATGCGTGACGTAGGCGCGACGCAAACAAAATGGCGCTGGTGGCCCCGTTTTGCTTACGTAACGTGACGCCAACTTGACGTTTCGCCTAAGAAACTGAAATGAAGGCACTGAATGTAGCGTTATCGGTAAAGCAAAACAGTTTTCCTCCGCAGTAAAAATAAAGCAGCTATCTCAAAGCGTATGATTATTCCGTCGAAAACGCTTCTCGCTTCCGTCGACTGCTGCGTACAAGCCGTCGTCTGCTTCAACAGCTAGGATGCGTGTCCCCGGAAAATGGAATGAATCATCGCATGTTGGTGCCAACGCGCTTGTTCTCTTGCTTGAGACAACATACGCGACATACCAGTGGTGATGCGCGCACGTTCTAGGCCACGTTATCGCTATTGGCGGCGAGGAGTTACGCAGTCGCCATCTATCGGAAGCGCCTCGCTGGCGTAGTATGAGGGATCACGTGGCACGCTACTCATAGGTTTTGCTGTCAGCGCTCACTGAAAACACCACGCGCGAGCTCTCCCGGATATTTCTGTAAGTACTTTCGAAACGAGAGAAGTTGTTTACTGTCTAAATAATAATCTTGGGCAAACTGAAAGCATACAATCGTTTACACACGCTATCTCTTTACCGAATACGTACAGTGAACGCCACTGCGCGCGGTCGCCGCGATGGAGTCTCCCGAACCGGCTTCTTGCGTGAAAGGTAGGTAAACGCTGAGAGCAAACTATGTGAAATATGTTCTTATAGTGTTTGTATAACTCTTGTATAGTGTTTGTAAAGAAGCCTCAATGCAGCGATCGCGCAGATTCGCAGCGAGCGACTGCGCGTCTGCATGCTTGTCCGCGCACTGTTTCGCTTTCGCCGCGTGCGCGTTTTCGCACCGTGCCATGAGCTTTCGGCCGCAGAATATGAGCATTTGTTGCGTGGGCGCTATCAGAGCGGTTCAAAAATAATTTCATTGTAGAGACTTCGACGCCTACAGGGACTGTGATGTGCCGTCGCGACGATTCAATCTTTTTTTCTTCTAAATTCTTTGACCTTTCAATATTATTTCTCGAGTTGCGTTGCACTGTATGTTTATCGGCGTTCTCAGCGTTCAATATCCCGCTGCTCCTTTTTTTGTAATCCAGTGCATTAATTCATAACACGAACATGACCATGTGCCATGCTTTTTTTAAATGTGTTTCTTACCGCTGCCTTTCCAATCCACTGAACTTGCCAGTATCTGTAGCATCGGCAAGTTGATAGACCAAACCGTCATGACATTAGTCGTGCAGCAGACTCGGGCGAGCGTCTCAGTGCGCGTCTTCAGAACATCGCAGACCAGGCGCCGTAGCAGAAATCTTCCTCGCGTCTGTGCTTGCTGCATACCCGAGTTGTAGCCGATGACTGTAGCCGGTTTTATGTTTCGTGAGCCAAGCTTCACGCAGCTTCTTGTCCTGCGGCTACGTGTGAATAAGGCTGACACCGGCCTCCGTTACGTGCGTCCGGCCCTGCTGCACCGAGCAGTAGCCTACCATGTTGCGCGCCTTCAAAGGCAGCCACTACCTATTGTAGTGCTTTCAAGCGTTATAAAGGAGACACTCGAAGCGGGAAAGCTTCGCCACTAAATGAGGACCGCAGCGTACGAGGGAATTCAAACTCGTTTTCAGCTCGCTTCGGCGCTCCCGAAGCAGCCGACGCGGCCGCTATGTCCACTTGATCCCTCCTGGCACGTCACGCCGACGGTGGCGCCAGCTTTTCCAGTGGTGGAGCTCGAGGCCAATCTCGTGAAACGCAAGTGACTCAGCCCGACTCGGCTGGCTGAGAAACGGCGGAATATCACCAATAGCGTTGCGGGCGCCAGAGATATCCACTAGCGCGACGCAAGCGCCGGCGCTGCCATCTCTTGTTCGTTTCGCTGGTTACTCGCACCGCAGGAGGAAACTTCAAGGCGCCGCCTTGCGTACATTTCTTTTTATAAATTGGAAAGAGGCCGTTGTCATAACTTTTGATTGTGCGAAAAGGCATTAATCTTGATTACAATACAAATGCAGCAGTGAAAAGTGGACAACATTGCCGAAAGTTTGCTATGTTCAACCAATATTATTTCGTATAAACGCGTTCTTTTAAAAAATGATGGCCCCAAACACAAATGCCAACACCCCCCGAGAGCGATGCAAATACTATAAGCACGCGTTACGAACAAAAGATTTTCGTGGCGCCGAACGACGGGGAAAATGTGGCGATACGCATTCCTCTCGGCTGCCATCGCATATGGCTGCTCATTAGCATAATTCGCGCGGCTCGTCGCAGCAAAAATTATGGTGGAAAATCTCAGCAATGGCGGCCCAGCGCAACGTCACGCATCGTCAAAATGACGTTTACGAAACAGCCCTTCCTGTGACGCTGCTCACGAGATATTCCTTCAGCCAATCAGCAAGCTGGCATGGCGCATATATTGGATCGCCACCACATATTCGCGCAATTGCAGATGCATTGCACTGGCTTCTGCACGCTACCGCTCACATTCTTTTTGAAGCGCTAACATCACAATATATCTGCCAAGGACCAAAAAAATGTATTATTCCATAAAATTTGCAGCTCCACGTCACGTTTCGTCATCTTGATGAAAACGCAAAATGACATTTCGCAAAACTTCCGTTTCCGGGCTCAAATTTCAAGGCACGTGAGCTCTCCACAGCCAATCAGAGTGTAAACATGGCAGATAATGGGGGCCGTGCAGCCGCCATGCGTGTCGAGAATAACACCCCTACATGAAAATGGGTGCGACTGTTTTCACAAAAAATCCGTGCAGGGGCGGAGCCTCGCCTCGATGACGTATCACCATTTTATTTTTTTACCCCTCTGGCGGCGCGGTCGGTGTGCGGCGCTTCAGTGGAGTGAAATAAATGTCGGCGCGCGTACCATATTCGCGGCGCGCGTTTTGTTTCGCTGGTGAATGCGCGGAATGCAACGATGAGCGAGCCTCTCTCCCATGGCTACCTGAAGTCAGACGATAAGCTTTTTGAGAAGTCCTTGGCTGCCGTCAACGAGAGGTATGCTGTGCGTCAGGAGACCTGAACAAGCCGTCTAAATGTAAGGATGTATCGACTGCTTCTTAAAGGGAAGCTGAAGAGTCTGTCGAATTCAATAAGACGCTCATAAGCGGATGCGGGAACCTTATAAACCATGTAGGTAAAATTTGGGGGGGGGGGTTTCAATTAGGAGTGACGTAATCGTCGGTTGAAATTGCGCTGTAGCTCCGCCCCCCGTCGAATGCCGCGCGCTGCTGTTGACGCTGACGATGCGAGCGAAGACCGGAAACCGCGGTGCTGTGACGTCAACTCTAGTGTTTCGTTCCTTCGCAGCGTCCGCGACAGTGCCTGACCGCGCTTGTTTCTGCGTGCGAGCCATCGTAATCTGCTTCGATCGACCCTGCATTCCTTTGTTGGTGCGTCTGCGTGTATGTAGAGTGGTAGTCAACGTGCGTGGTAGTCAACGTGAGTGGTAGTCAACGGGAGTGGTAGTCAACGTGGTAGTCAACAGATGAAGGTCACTACACGTACTGCATTACCCGGGAAGCTTTTCACGCGATTAAACCGTCTTTGTAGATTGCCGACAGCTTTGGACAGCGCACAAATGCCGACGATCGCATCCCCGCTTACGTTCCACGAGGAGGCATGCAGGAACACAACACTACAGTTGTTTGACCGGAAACGAGCTCACTAGATCGGCGAAAGATCGGCGAGATCACTAGATCGCTTTGCAAACTTACATACGAGGAGATCCCAAGACTTCGCTTTCGTTCGCGTCGAAAGCACTGCTCGCACCAGCATCGTTTGCTTCTTCGAGAGGCCGGCTCTTCGCAATCGGCTCGTACATGTAGGGAGTAACGCCGAACTCCTCAGAAAAACGCAGTCTCTCTAAATTTTCCATTACCTCTTAATTTTTCATTACAGCACCAAACTACCTGGCACCGCGCTTCATGTGTAGCGGCAGCGGTCGGTCACTAGAGTTGACGTCACGAGGCGCCCGACCAATCACTGGCGGAAACGAGACGCGCGAGCTGGGCGTGTCCGCTGCTGTACTTTTCGTCGGAATAAAATATATTTGCGCTTTCTTTCGCTTAATTTCGATACGATATTCGAATTCCGAGGGTTGAAAACCATTATGTACAGATGTTCACTCAATTTTTCTGGAAAACCTTTCAGCTTCCCTTTAATGTTTCGCTCTGCGTGTAGATTTAACATTAGGGAGTTTTAGAATAGGGGCCCCAATAGTTTGGGGCCCCAAAGAGCTTTGCGGGTGTTAGCGTATGGGCACGTAGGAGTGAAGAGTTTTAGAATAGGGTTTTGCGTTTGCGGATAGCGTCTTGCGCTGACAGCGCCACTACGGCGTCAAAGAAAAGCTATTAGAAATAAATAAATAAAATATACCATTTTATGATAGGAATAAAAATTTTGGCTTTCGTGTATTCGGCTTTAATTACAATTTAGAGGTTATTCTGTAAGCAGCAAACAATTAGTTGCGCTTAGTTTTGAGCAAACCAACTTTACTAGCCTTCACCAGCCAAGCTTAGCCGTGTTAAGCCTACGAGCCATAAAATCCACAATCGAATTCAAAATCAGTGGCGTCTAATGAGTCAATCTTCATAACACACGCTAGTTGAGAGAAAGCGATAACCGCAGTCACTTCTCCTAGCTTGCGAACTTCACGCGTTACCGCGAATCGAACCCAGTTTGGTGCTAGGTTAAAGCCGTCGCTTCGATGGGTGCCGCCATGTTTGCCGACGCAAAACTTTTGGGGCCGCTATTTGGGCTCCCGCTAAATCGGTGAAATAGCGTTCCCAACACAAAACCCAAAGGCAGTTTGCGTCTTGCGCATGCGCAGTGGCTTCGACGCTATTTCTTTGGGGCCCCAAAACGTTTGGGGCCCCTATTCTAAAACACTCCATTGTAAAACGCAGTAGTAATTTTAACCAGGGACTCAACCTGGCAGAACGACTTGTTTTCAGTGGCGGTTAGTGCGCAACACTACACAATTGATTCATCTTGATTCGCCTTTTTGAAGATGGGGTTATATATTGTTCTGCTTGTTACCCGTTCAGAGCTCCCCTAGCACCGATTTAATTCGGTTTGAGTGGAGTATTGTTCTGGTTACCGCGACATGACCTGATCTTCAGAAATTCCGATAAACGTAAAATTAACAACTGTTATTTTTCGGTTTTCAGTCATGATTACAACCGCGCACGGAAGGTAACCACGAATACAAAAAATGAAAGGTCTGCCCCTGTGCTCTTTACATATTTGATTTGAATTCAAGACAGAGCTGCGCTTGGGCGTTTGTTTTGTATGCATCTGCGCTTTTCTTTAATACTGAGAAAGCAATCGTGCGCAACACGGGACACGAATTTCGGTGGGGCTGTACTATGTGGCTAGAACGGCCACCATAGCTGTACGCCATGTCGTGACACGGCCGTCTGTGCCATCCGTGATCCTGCTACAAGGCATAGGCCTGATATTGAACTCTGTATACGAGAAGCCGAATCGTCAGCGTCCAGCTTTTTTGTCGTGTTATATTAAAATCCCAAGGCCCAACCAAACTGTAACATGTCGGTTTTTTGGCGCTGCTTGCAAGTTGTTACTTAAGACCACACAAAAATGTCTGGGTAATTAATAATATTAATTATTATTATTATGACTGAGGAGAGCCAGTATCTCTAGCCAGAGGCATGCAGAGCTTAAGGTTTATTTGCTGCCCATAAACAAAAACTAAAGCCAGATTCGATATTGCCTCTGCCATGCATAAAACTAGGCGCCGTCATTAAATCGCCTTTATTGTTTATTTTCAGTCAATGTCGTCTTCTCCACAATCCACTGCGGATGTCAAATCTCTCTGGGGAATGTGCCATTTCGAGTTGTGAAGGAAACAGTCAGTCTGCAAGTTCGGAATGGAATACTACAACAAGACTCAAGGAGAAAAAGACCAGGTATGTTACATGGATGCGCTTGCAAACACTTCACTCTCATGCAGATATCCAGCAGCCTTCCAACTCAGATTGTGTGCAAGCAGTGTAAAGAGGATACTTCGCGACAGCTGTTTTTAACTTATTTTCCCTTATACAATGCCCCTTTCAGGGCCCTGAGGTTGTTCCTAGTAAATGAATAGATTTAGGAAAAGACCATTATGGCTGTGTACCAGGCACATAGCCAGTCCTTGGAGTGGCCCAGTCCCCCAAGAAATCTTCAGTTTTGCTGGGACGTCCTTTACCACCTCTCCCACCTGTGGCGTTTTCCCCTCCACCCCCCCCCCCCCCCTCCTCATTCAGTAGTTGCGAGCCAAACAAAATCCTGGCTACATGCCTGGTGTGAACTATGGAAGCATGTCACTGTTGTTGTTTGTACTTACCAAAGCCGCATGATGTTACAGTTGACTTGTGTGTCTTTTAACATGCATGAAAAACATCAGAAATAAATATACTTTATTTAATTTACAGGATTCAAGCACCACTGACCACTGACTGGCCGAAGGAGGTGTACGAGAAAAAGTGACTAAACCTCCAATGCGCAAAAAAGAGGGTTCATGAGACTTTTCCCCTTTCCGTGGAACGGCTATGTAGTACGCACCATACTAACAACTGATGCACCATACATTAGGTCGCATGTTTTCGTGACATGATGGGCGAAAACTAGACAGCTCAACATTGACTGTTTCGAGTTCCACGATACTAAAGTACATGTTGAGACTACTTGAAAAATACTAGCTGATAAATGCTAAGTTTAGATGATTGCCTATTTTCTTGTGCATTCCTGTTCCTTATGCAACCCCTTTTTATATCCCCATTCCCATAGGGTGCCATTGAAAAATGTTTTAAGTCTGGATAATGAAACAGCTCCCTCAAGTCACTAGTATCAGTATGTATACCTAAAACATTTCGCTGAAAGGGTAGTTCTCATAATTGCCCTCGAAAATGGCCAGTTTGCCCAGCCTCTAATTCCAGTCACAACTGTTGAAGTACTCTTGGCGAAATTGCTTTACTGTGTAGGTAACCATGCTTCACATTTTCAAAATAAAGTCTTGGTGCACATTAGGCATTCTCTCAAATGTGCTTTATTCACAGTCGATGCATATTACAAGCCCACTACTGAACTTTTCTTGAAGTAACCACCAGACAAAAATGCAATAACATGTTTTCATATACAATAGCTGCTATATTAAAATGTTAGAAGGAAAGTATAAAAGCAAGCACTTTCATGGAAGTACAGAAGGGATGCAACTTTACAAACAGTTTTATACACATACATTGAAAGCACAAGCCTAAAAACAGTTTTATAGAATCAATGAATTGAGTCACCGACACGAAACATTAAGGCAGTATTTCTACACATACACAGCCGTTGCCAATGTTGCAATTACATGACTATAATGGAGTCTAGTATAAAACATAGCATATTAATCTTAAAAGCTCCAAACATACTAAAACATATTTACACATATTTAAAACACTCTGCTTAAGCTCAAGTTATGCATGGTAAAAATTGAGTTTTGTAAAGATCGCAATTCCTTAAAAAAATGAAAAAAAAAACACTGAGTGGCAATCTCTAACGTTTTCCCCTGACCCTTTCCTAGCAGCCCGTGCCAAAGCTCCTGTGAAGAATCAACGAATCAATGGCAGAGTGACAGCACACTATAGGCGCCTTCTCTTTGGAAGAGGCTTCAGAGACGAGCATCTCTTTGTCGGTGAGCCCCGAATGTGAAGGCCAGAACTCTGTGGCAGATTCAGCCAACTTACGGAAGGTGACTTGCAATAAGCCCCTAGCCTCCAACAGTGTTTGAACGTCGTGGCAGCAGTAAAGGAGGGAACTGCACTTTTCAAGTTCCTCGGTTATACATTTGCGCAACTCCGAGACTGAGGGGACTGCTGTCCCAGGAACCATAGCAACCACAGGCTGTAAAGGCATTTGACAAACGCTTGGCTCATTGGCAAAGGGAATGTCCGGCTCTGATACTGCTGTACCAAGAGCCTGTGAAGACACTTCAGAAGGGCTGGGCTCATTGACAAGGGGAATCTCAGAGCCTGTTTCTGATTCTAGACAGCTTCCAAGTGTAATTTGCGGTCGACTGAGGTAACTCTGCGGAAGCGAGGAAAAGCGCCAACTGTCGCTGTACTTAAAAACAACACAAAAGTGTTTGCATGGGTACTTGTGCTTTCTAAAGTCGGGGCAGGTACACGATGGCTTGGTGAAGTCGACTGTGTACACATCATCATCACTTCTTTCAGAATGAACCGAGAACATGCCTTCAGTGGGCAGCTCTTTCATGTCTGTGTGGCTGTATTCCTCTGCGTTAACGAGCCGTCTCAGCATATGTTTAACAAATCCGTGAGGCCGGTTGTGCAGGTATGCAGGAATATTTTCGCTGTACTTGCTGTACACTGATGACTGCCTCCTTGCTGCTTCATGGAATTTCCCTTCTTTGTCGGGAAGGTAGCCATGGACGACAGCTGTGATTAGGGATGTTAACGACCGTTTCCCACTGGCACTTTTCACACACTGTGCCTTCAACACCCTGTTTTGGGCCTCAATGCCGTTATTTGTGGTCAAGACAACATCAAACTCCAGCCTGTAAGACATAACCCACAGCTCCTTTACAGACAGCCACACTGCTTCAAAGTAACTGCGGAATTTTTCGTTTTTCCAATACTCTGAGGCAACAAGGACTTCAAATGCCTTGTCAAACTCATCCTGATTTGAAGCACTGGCTAAGCGTTTCATGAGTCTCAGGGCATCATCCGGATCGGATATACTGTTTTCCTTTCTGCGCAGCCACCTTTGCCATGCTTGTAGTCTATGGAAGTCACAGATGGAGATTTGACTCTCTGGGAACACTTGCTTGATGGCACTTATTTCTGCCTTGCTGTAATCTACCATCCAGTACTGTGGGGACCAGTTATCACACCACTGCTTGAAAACGTCTAAAGCATCAGCGATACAGTGGATCGTCTCAAAATGTACGATGAACACACCAGCTGGTGTGTATCCCGACGGTGTTTTAACAACAAGCAAGAAAAGTGGTAAGGCATAATCACTAGTCTTGTGTGTTGCGTCCAGGCAAACTACTGAGCCTCCATACTTTTTAAGCATGTTTCTCATGAACTTTGTCTGGAAGCAGAACAGCAACGTGTCTTCGCACTCGCTGGCAATGCTCTCTTCCACGTTGTTCGAGTCGTTGCTACCCACGCAGCTGCGTGCTGCATATGGCCGATAGAAAATGGAGGATTCGGGTTGCTCACCCCTGATCTTTTCAAGGATGCTAGCATTTTCTTGATCGACTGTACTGAAGCGGTCTTTCTTAAGAACAGCTTGGATCTGGTTGCTGATATCCCGATGTGTTGGGAAAAAGGCCCTGCAGCTGCTATCAGGCTTTTCCTTGTTTGCAAAAAGTACGTCGTTCACGTAATAGTGCAGACACTTTTTCACATCTGATACAGATGTAATTCCTTCCCTTGCCAACATTTGAATTCGCTCAGCAATGATCCTGTCCATGTTTTGGCTAAAAGCTTCCATGTCCTCGAAACCATGGTTACGATAGGAACCGCAGTTGGCAATTTTAATGTATATCCGCGTCTCTTTGGCCACAGTCTGCTGCTCTGCCTCAAGCACCTCCTGCACCTGCTTGGCCTTGTCTGCTTTCAGCCGACCCTTTTTTGTCTGGCCGCATGGCTGGGGAAGGTCCACCTAGAAAGTAGGCATTGTTACGTATATTGAGCATACTTTATGGTTTAAAACAGTGCGACAAGATGAAAAGAAAGTGAAGACGAGACAGAAGACAGCGCTGAACTAAAAACTGGAAATTTATCTCCACTTGCCCATTATATATACACGTGGGAAATACCAAAATAAGCACAGTGCGAAAGATAAAAGGAGTACAACACATACAGCCTCGGCTTGGATGCCGAGACTGTATGTGTTGTACTCTATATTTCGCACTGTTTTTTTTTTGCTATTTCCCACTTGTACTCGTATATATACTGGAAATAGTGGAAATAAACTTTCTGTTGTTAGTTCAGTGCTGTCTTCTGTCTCGTCTTCACTTTGTCCTTATATTGACACGCTGTTTTTAACCATAATGACCATTGCTGCTTGAGCTAGTTAACCAACTAGCTCAAACAAACCTTTCATTGAGCATACGTCAACCAAGTCTAACGTGCCCCATCTTATGCCACGACAAATTTGCCTGCACTGTGCACCAAGAGAAACAGGAAAAGCCGATATTAGGGAGTTTTACCAGACCGTTCTTTAGCCCCGATAACGATACCACAACGATGCACAACGCGGGTTCAGGGCTGTCAGAGGGGAGAGAAGGCATCCTTATCGGATCCCTCTACTAAAGCTCCCTACTATCACCAGAAGTAGAAGCAATGATAGTGGACGTCAGCTACAAATTTCTCACGAGCCACTGCAAGGACAATGTAGTAATGTTTTAAAACTGCTTGTTTCGTGTCTGCTTGCAGACACAAATGCCATGATAAAAGTGCCCAGAAAATAACCTGCAAACATTTTTTACTTGTGGTTGCACATTACGTACCTGGAAATCTGGGTACAATTCAATCTCTTCAAATTCATTGTTGCTGCACACCCTTTCTTCTTTGTGCCTTGGAGGTTCATTCGCTTCTTCTCGTACACCTCCTTCGGCCAGTCAGCGGTGCTTGAACCCTGTAAATGAAATCAAGAATATTTATTTCTGGTGTAAACCTAAAGTAACCTAACCTAAAGTAACATAAAGTAAATCCTCTTTACACTACCTGTACACAATCTTTAAATTTGGAACGCTGCTGGATATCTGCATGAGACTGAAACGTTCGCAAGTGCATTATCATGTAACATACCTGGTCTTTGTTTTTCTCTCGAGTCTTTTTGTAGTATTCCGTTCCAAATATGCAGACTTTGACGGTTTCTCTGACGACCACAAACGGTACATTGTCTAGAGAGATTCTGCACCCGGAGTGGATCATGGAGAAGACGACATTTGCTGAAAATAAACAATAAAGACGATTTAATAAAGGTGCCTAGATTTATGCATGGCACAGGGCAATATCAAATCTAGTTTTAGTTTGTGTAATGTAATGGCAGCAAAGAAACTAAGATGCACTGCCTCTAGCAAGAAAACCTGGCTCTCCTCAACGAGAATAATAATTATCACTATTATTATTAATTACCCATACTTTTTGTATGGTTTTAAAAAGTGAGAACTTAAAAGCAACACGAACATGCTACAGTTTGGTTGGGCCTTGGCATTTTAATATAATACGACAAAAAGCTCGACGCTGCAGCTTCAGCTCATATACAGAGTTCAACATCAGGCCTATGCCTTGCTCTAGACGTCGAATTCACACTTCTAGCAGGACCACGGATGGCACACACGGCCGTGTCACGACATGGAGTACAGCCCCACCGCAAATAGTGTCTCGTGTTGCGCGCGATTGCTTTTTCAATGTTCAAAAAAAAGTGCAGATGCATACAAAACAAACGCCCAAGCGCAGCTCTGTCTTGAATTCAAATCAAATATGTAAAGAGCACAGGGGCAGACCTTTCATTTTTTGTATTCGTGGTTACCTTGCGTGCGCGGTTGTAATCATGAATGAAAACCGAAAAATAACAGTTGTTAATTTTACGTTTATCGGAATTTCTGAAGATCAGGTCATGTCGCGGTAACCAGAACAATACTCCACTAAACCGAATTAAATCGGGGCTAGGGAAACTCTGAACCGGTAACCAGAACAATATATAACCCCATCTTCAAAAAGGCGAATCAAGAGGAATCAATTGTCTAGTGTTGCGCACTAACCGCAACTGAAGACAAGTCGTTCTGCCAGGTTGAGTCCCTGGTTAAAATTACTACTTCGTTTTACAATGATAAATCTATGCGCAGAGCGAAACATTAAGAAGCAGTCGATACTATTTACATTTAGACGGCTTGTTCAGGTCTCTTGATGTCTGCACAGCATACCTCTCGTTGACGGCAGCCAAGGACCTCTCAAAAAGCTTAAGCTCATCGTCTGACTTCAGGTAGCCATGGGAGTAGCCGTCTTCATGATGATGTAACCCTTGGAGGTACTTTTCGATCACCTTCTGTCGGTCAGGCTCGCTCATCGTCTTCATGATGATGTAACCCTTGGAGGTACTTTTCGATCACCTTCTGTCGGTCAGGCTCGCTCATCGTTGCATTCCGTGTGAAACAAAACAATGCACGCCGCAAATATGATACGCGCGCCAACTTCTCGCTCACGTGGGGTGAGCTGATCTAGGGTGCCTCGATGCCAGCGCCGCCGTTCGCGTGCGTCTAATTGTCGTACAAAAATTCCCCACGTGACCTGATCCTAGGTGCCTAGGGACAGCATTGTTTAGGGATTCTTGAGAAGGCGCGATGCGGGCGCCGAGCGACGCCGTGGCGTGTTCGTCCTCGGCCTGATCGTTTTCTGGACCGCGCGTTGTTCAACGTTGCTCATGTGATTGTACGTGCGTTGCTTGTGTGTTGGTTGTAGGTTCTGTGTTACTTGGCGGAAAGACGTGAGTAGTGGTGGTGCGGCAGTGCGGCTTTGGCCTCGGTGAACTCTGGCAGTACAGAATCTGCGTTGTGTGACCCGTGCTTTCTAGAGAACGCGGCGGTGGTGACGATTGAAATATCGAAGTGGCCTAGCGCCTCGGCAGCGAAGTTCAGCGAACCACGATGTGGCGTCGCTGTGTCCGACTTTGCTTAACGGACATCGAGGGATGTGCTGCTCGCTGCAAGTCATGTAAATGCAACTGCGTCGACAGCCCACTGTTCAGCGCTGAATGTGTGTTTGGTGCGCTGTGCTTGAAACAAGTGGTGCAGCCGTGCAGCGGGGGTGGCTGAGGAGCAGAGTGGCTTAAGGGCTCCGTTTGCGCGTTCACAGACATGTGCTTCCGTCTTGGTCTCATTAGCGGCTGTCGCGGGACTGTGGTGTGCTAGCTCCTTGCCTAGTATAAGGTTTACGACGCTAACACACATCATGTTCACGTTTTTCCGCACTATATGTCATTTGCATGACGGCCGAGTTGAAAACGAGACATATGTCTGTGTTATTTGCATTTGTGTGTTGTAAATTACTTTCTATTGTGGAAGTTCTGGGAGTCTTATTACGCAAGGAGTGCGAACGTAAACATAAACACATGTGTGTCTGAAATTTTGAATTACCCATAATACCCTTTACGACTGATAAGTGGGCTACACGGCCTGTGTGAATCAGCTACCGTATGTTGCGACGCTCTTTCGTGTGGTAGAATGATGCATGGTGCGCGTTTATTTCTGTACTGTTGTAAAAACAATTTGTTTATTCACTCAATACAAATGTACGGCTTCTTCGCCGCAGTACATTTTAGTTACGCGGTGAAGCATACTAAAAGTGGGAGGGGGCCGCTATCAGCCAGCATAGTATGTCCACTTAGGCGACCTGAGAGGCGGAGGGTTCGCGAGTGTATGATTAAAGAACTCTTGCCCCTTTTCAATTTTAGTATGCTTCACCGCAGTACATTGCTTAGGCTTCACCGCGAAATATTAGTGTATTGCGAGAAAGATAATCCTAAAAAGCCTAATTATGCAAAGTTTCTTTTGTAGCTTGCTACACCGCAATACAGGGGTGTAAATAAGCATCGTGCAGTAAAGCATACTAAGAGTGGAAAGGGCACATAGGTTTGCTCATTATCTTCAATTGTGATATAATTTGCAAGTGCATCTGTGCTCGTGGTAAGCTTCATTGACAATTCTTTGTACATTACAAATTCATATTGCAGGGAAGCTTACTAAAGCACATTCGCCATTATGGTATGTGTTATTCACCTTCAATGCAGGAGCGCAATGCGGATTCTTGCCCCTGCTTTTGGCTGGACTGCACATGCTCTTTGAGAATTGATTCATTGTTCATCAGTGCACCGGTACTTTACTCTAAACTGGAGGGCTCAAGTTAATATGGAAGCACAATTTTTATTAAAGGGACAAGATGTTGCCGAGATGGTTGCAGCACAGCTTTCTTTTTTTCTTCCTGGCACCTTTGCTACTTGAAGCTTCCATTGCAGTGTTTCGAACCTCTTTGAACCAGCACTTAGTGTATATAAAAATTGGACACTGATTGGGAACATCACCTAAGTTCATGCCTATCTATAGTAAAAAGATGTAGCACGACCAGACAAAATAAAAGAAGTGGGTGGGCTGTAGCAATACTAAGTGTTAAATGGTGCTTTATCCTTTCCCTTGAGTTTTCTGTTTTTGTGCTTTTATGGATCCTCCGCAGAAACCATGCGAGTGGAGAACTTGAGCTTGTTGGTTTCAAGTCTCGTGGTTGTTACTAACAGAACAGTGTGATAAACGAACAAGGGCTTGGAGGTATCAGTTCACCTTGCTTGCCTCATGGTGCTGCTTCATAGGCACGGTGAGCATCCAGGCCAACTAGGAAGGGAGGTTTGTTGCAATTGCTTCTGAACTTTATTGCCAACAAACCAACAGTGCTCTCAATGACAGCTTTTGGACAGTAGAATGCTTGCACCCAGCAAAGTCTTAAGAAGGAAGCATTCAAGATGTGCAAAATGGGCTTTTGAAGCTGGCAGCATTACTGAAGGGGCTTTGCCCACCTGCCCTCTTTATGGATACACAAAGATGATTTCCTCATTAAGAGGGATTGTTTTAGAGGTCGTTACACGGCAACAGTGTTGGGTGTTTAGTAGCTTGTCTTTGCCCACTGTTAATAACCTGTTCCTTCTCCAGTGCCCCTGTGAAGTGCCTACTTTTTGGACACAGTGTGCTTTCCATGCATGCATGCATTTTGAGCTTGTAAAGACGTCTATTACCCCTTGCCTCAAGCTGGTCCTTGCTGATGTCACCCAAGAAGGCATTGGGAAGTATGGCAATGTACACTTACAAAACACTGTTGATACCAGTGAAACCAAATTAATGGAGCTGCTGTTCTTTTTTTGTCCACTCCATCCTTGTTACAATGAGCAATGTCCGAACAGAAGGCATATGTAGTTGGTTGTGCATAGCCTGCGCACTAAGACTTGTTGGCATGAAATGACCTTAGCAGAGTGTTTATATGTAAAAACCTTCTGATGTGTTGATGACTTCCTTCTCTTTATCATACTTTGCCTGATGGAGCCAGCAAGTGGGTCAACCAGATGTTCAACAGGCTTCCCACTAGTTTTCCCAGAGTCTCCTTTACCAGGGTGCTGCTCATAGATATGTTTTCTTGACCTTGCAATGCACTTCAACCATGGCCACACCTGCTAAACCTATAGCATGCAATCAAAAAAGTGCTATACATCATGTTGCTCCAAACTCGTGACATGTGCTACAAGGCCTTGAGGAACACCCTCATTTATTTACGCCCTCATCATACTGTACGAAGCTTCGCATGATAAGTGCGAGAATTAACATCTGCTGGTTTTTCAGTGTTATTCCTGTCCAGCTTGCTGAAAGCTATCCTGAGTGTTTCAAAAGCAAACGACCGCTGCTCGACAAGAAGTGCTTAAAACAAGGGTCGCTATAACCACGTGTCACACGAGATGAAGGCCACTGAGTGTACAGGTGGTTTACTTCATATCCAACAAGCTTGGTTCTTCCTTTGCTAGTGAGTAAACTCAACTTGCCCCGAATACATGGCCTGTGACAAACTATGTGCCAGATGCTGTGTCCCCTGCAAAGCTGAAGATGTGTATGAGATCCTGACACCCTGCAGCGGCTTCTACACTGGGCAAACAGGCTACTATAAAAACGACTGCCTTTACTAATATGCTAATAACATGAAAATGGGCAGAAATTTGGCTATTCATTGGACCCAACTGCAGGTGCAAGCCACTCTTCCACCAGATGTGTGTTGTTCACAGAAACTGGAGCTATGCAAATGCAGGTAAAAACAATGATGTTTGAAAGTAGAAGAGTTGAACTATATTCTGCACAAGCACTGCTACCTACAGCGCTGGTACCTTATAGCCACAATTCATGGCTGCACCACCATGCAAAGGCACTATTCTTGAATTATTAACTTCTATTATATTTATGGTGGCCATATATTGCTATTACATATCATCCGCATTGTGTGCAATATGGTTAAATGTCAATTATGATAGCCATTCCTAATCTGAAATGCAACAAAAGAGCAAATATAGGCAACAAATTGCAATTCAAGGAGACAAAAGACAACCAGTGCACAGGATAAGTGAGACTTCCTTTAATTGAAAAAGAAATGTCACATGTATCATGCCACTGAGTGGAAACTCAGTGGAAACTCCGAGTGGAAACAGAACGCATGGAGGCTCTTTGTTGAACGTGGAGAGCGGCGGACAGAAAACCGGCTCGTCTCGGACAATACTTGGCACTGGCCGGTACGCGGCACGGCATCGGCAGCCGAGCTGGTTCCCTAGACTAAACAGTAGCTCACTTCCGGCGAGTGGTAATGGCGACGTTCAATTAAATCATTCGCATGCTTACCAAACGAGAAGAACTGTCCGTCCGTCCATCTGTCCCGTAAGACAATCAAGATAGCAGCAGCGAGCCAATTAACCTTCGTGCTGTCTCTGGCTTCAACGCCAACGAAGCACCCCGACTCAGTCGCTTCGTTCGCGAGGCCGCACGAAGGCTGCTGCTGCTGGGCTTCCTCACGCGAGCGTTTCGACAGCGAGTGTCCGCGGTCATCGAGTGTGCGCGCGTGGCACAATATGCTTGTCAATTTAGTTAGTGAGCGAATGTTTACAAGTTTATACTGCCGATAAACTAGTAGCTTTAGTTTCAATAGCTTTCTAATTATTTGCTATTGCAATCGACGCTTAGCCTTTCGAGTGAAATTGCGGCTTTTATTTCGGCATGAAAAACGTTTATTTTTGCGAGCGTTTAATGAAGCCCCCACTCCCATTTCAAGCGTAAGATTTTCCATAGAGGACGTATAAATGACCGGAAACGGGGATTTTTCCGCGGTCAACAAATTCATTGCAGTTGGCCCTTGCCAACGGCCAACTTGAACAGTTTATTTTTGTCTTCCACCGCATAGCATAACAGGTCGACATCGTTGGAGCAAATCTCAAAGGGCGAGCGCAATGAGATACAAAAATGGATCGTCACAATATTCATCGCAAATATAGAATGCCGGTAAGTATGTATTGCTGAGCTGTCATGGTCTCCAAATGGCGCCTGAAAACACGGAGGATGACACAACAATACGATCCCAAAGCGCGGTCACAGTTGGAAGTTTATTTCTTGACAGTCAAGTATAAACACTGGTTTATAAACTGAGCAAAAGAAAAACCGAAACTATGTCACGTTCATGCCTAATAGTAATTCTTCACCGATAAAGCAGGCTGCCACAATATTCCCCCATCCGTTTCCATATTTTCTATTCTCAGCCGATGCGCAAATGTACAGAATTTTATGGAGCAATGGTGCGGAACCGCATCTTGTACAATGCAAGTCGAGACCTGTAGCTTAAGCGTGTATGGCCAAAGGGGTCAGAGATGGACTACGTTTAGTTGATTAATGGTGTCAGAAAGCTCCATTTTTTTCATGTGATTGCGCTCACTGTTGTTTACATGTTTCTGCGAGTGAATTTGTGTGCGTTTCTTTTTCTTCATTTCTATCCTTTGATCTGCCACGATTTATTAAATCTGCAGTTGCATGGTCAAGCCTTTCGCTGGACCGGCCTCTTCAGTTACTAATAAAGGTTCTATCACCAGCACGCACGTGTTTTAGCATGCTGGTTAATGTAACCAATTTCCTTGTGATGCATTCTTGTAAAACGCAGGCTGTATGCATAATGGTTCTGCTCTGGTGCGAATAGCATGTCAGTGAATGTTCAAGAGGCTCCCATAGTGACGGCCTAGTTTCTCACCAGTTTAGTCAGCCGAATGTGCACGTTGACAGCGGAGTAGCACGGCGGCGATGGTTGGCGAACTTGTTGCAACGCCGCATGTTCGGCAACTGCATGCACAACAGTGCACGGATCGGCGAAACAGTTGAATAGCCCCAGTAAGCAGCCTGGTATTTGAATTTCCAGACTGCAGCAAGGAATAGGAGCAACATGGTGTCGCAACGCTTTACAGGCTACAGTCGCAAACTTCTCGGAAATCCAACGTTTTCGCAGATCTTACGGTCAGTATTTTGTGGTTGACTGTACCTTCATTGTGAAAGTAGTGGCGAGATGATGATTCAGATTGGCAGGCCTATATTATAAACTGCTGTTTCAGGTGGAGGGTAAGAAAATTGGATTTGTGTTAGAATAAAGAAATATTGTTCTCACATAGAAAGATTGCTTCAAAATTTTACGTTTAGACTTGGCAATACAATGTATAGCTGTAAAATTTTCGCTATAATTTAGAAAGTAAGTTCGTGCAAAATATATATTAGGTCAAAAAAGAAGAGAAACGGCAATTTGAGAAAAATGCAGTTTTATGTTTTCACATTTACCACAAGGGTTAACAAGTCTGCATACAATAGATACTATTTCTTACGTTGTTTTCCATTTCTCTTGAATGTCTTTCTGCGGTTTATTTTGCCTGAACGACATTCTTGGTTTTCTGACGAGCTTTGTTAACACATGCGGGCATCACGGAACACGCCTGGTCTGATGGCGCCACACTACAAGAGCGCGCTTGCTGTGACAGCTGGCATCGTCGCGCACTGCGCCATGTCTTCGCGGCGCCGCCCCTCGCCGGCTCAGGACACGGCCTCGCGGATCCACGCGAGCCGCGGCCCGTCCAGCTGGTGGAAGCGCTGCTCGCCGGGCTGCGCGCCGACGCCCCGCAGGTGCCAGCGCTCGCCGTGGCGGCACGCCAGCTGGCGGCCGGCCAGGGACTCGAGCTGCGCACCGCGCGGCTCAGTCGGGCGACGACGATTGGCGCGCACCGTGCGGCCGCACAGCGTCGAGGAGGGCGCGCACGGGAACACCTCCAGGCTCACTTGCTCCAGCTGCTCGCCTGCGCAGTTTGACAGCGAGCGACGCTCCCTGAGAAACATGCTTTCCAATGAGACAAACCTAGATATCGCGTTATGCGCGTTCAGGTCGAGGGGACCGGCACTCAACACAGTCGCTAAACGCGTCACATTTCCGTACACGTAGCTAGGACGGGCTACACGCGCAATATACTTTGCAGGGTGAAATGACATGGCTGGCACGTGGCAGACACGTTGAGGCAAGCAATGAAATTGGAGGAGCCCTCACTTTTGTAATGCCTTCGACAAATTCATTCGATTGCAGTACAATTATCAGGCCACTTGTTCTTGTACCACAATACACGTGCACAAGATTGTGAAAGCGCAATACGTTCCAATACCTCGGGTGAGGCGATGTATGTAATAACATTTATATGACAGCGACGCAGTAAATAAAAGGAGACAAATGCTTTGACAGGGTTGGCCGCTACAACCTTCGAGTCTTTTGTTCTTGATTACATACCACAACAACAACCTGAACTGGAGGAACTAGTCATAAAAGCATGTAGTAAGAAAGCATTGTGGACACCGCCAAGCGTTTTTCAACGGGTGCACTGGAGCATTCCAACAAAATAAAGCTATCCAGAAATGCAGAAAGCTGACAAAGCGGTGGAAGTCACATTTCGGAAGCCATAACAAATTGAGCGAGCCATCACAACACAAAATGAAGGCCTCGCGTTATGCGGAAAAATTTCAGCACAATCGTCTGTGACCGAGGCCGTCAGCGTGGCTATGGTGAAGACGGTGACAAGGAGGAGATGGTGCCGATTCTAGTTGATCGCCATCTTGGTCGCGTTTGGACTACCGCGTACACACATTTTATGCATAGCCTTGTAGCGGAGTTATACGTAACATTATTGGTGGAGGTACACGTTACACGTAGCCGCCATGGAACTTAGTAGAAGTCGTAACGCAGACAACTGGCCCCTGAAGACGGATGTATGGAGAATTCTAAACTCTTGATAGGACGATCACAAAACGCAATTACAAAAATTGTGAAAGATGACGCGAAACTAAATGGTGTTAATCCACCTAATGCGTTTAATGATTATTTTCTTTCAGTGGCCCCAACACTCGGTAACTACAACAGCTTACGCTATATGGGACCACAAAATCAATACACAATGTTTCTAAAACCAATCGCAGAGAATGAAGTAACTACAGCATTCCTATAATTCAGGTGGGCCCAGATAGGTCCAGTCAGACAGGTCCAGTCAAGTACACTATAGATATCACTGCACACTGTCTAACACAGGCATTTAATATTTGTTTGTTATCGGGCGTTTTTCCACTTAACATGCAATCTGCAAGGATTGTTGTAATTTATAGAAAGGGGAACAGTGATGGTATGTCCAATTATCAGCCCATTTATATTCTGCCTATGTTCGCTAAAGGCTTTGAAAAAATAATCCTTAAGAGCATGACATGTTTTATTGTGATAGCAATTGTATGGACACTCCAGTCGCATTTCTGCCGTCGCCGCTAGGTTCCGTGCTAGTGAAAGCGGGTGAGCCGGCGAACGCGGTTCAATCTCGCGCGCGAGGGGCCTTCTGCTCCGGCGGCTGCTACGGTGTCGGCCATGTGACGCTGCAGCAGACTTTCACGTGCTGCGACTGGAACGACGAACGGAGCGCTGTCTCCGTGGGTCTCTTCCTTTCTACGTCCTCGTTGAGTCACGCTTACACATTCTATCGTTGTGGATTTGGTTAGTAAGCGAATGTTTACAAGTTCATACAACCCATAATACTACTATCCTTACTTCTTACACGTATCTGCTAATTTGCTATCGCAATCGGTGCTTAGCCTTTCCGGCTGAACTGCGAATTTTTCCTGATCATCACCAAATACTAAATTCGTCACAGTATGGTTTCCGCCCAAACATGTCGAGTGAATTAGCATTCCTTACTCAGAAAAAATTTATACTAGAAAATTTTGAGAAGAAAATATCGTTCTGGGAGTTTCCCTAGACTTCACTAAAGCTTTCGATCTCATCAGTCATCACACCCTTCTTCAGAAACTTGAGCACTACGGTTACCGTGGGAAAGTATTGTCTTTAAGTTATTCATACTTACATCGCACACAATTCGTTGACTTAACCGACATCATGCTTCAGTAAAACTGCTAACTTCTGGTGTTCCTCAAGGGAACATTTTGGGCTTCCTTTTCATACTATACATCCATGAACTCGTGAATATTGATAATAATGATAATATTGATAATGCGTTAAAGTACATCATATACGCCGACGACACAAGTTTATTCTCTTCCAGGGTTTCAAGTGTCGAGTTGGCTGAAAGAGCCAATAAGACTATAGCACTAATTATTTCCTGGGCTCTTGAAAACGATTTAAAGATGAATGTTCAAAAGACTAAAGCCGTAATGTTCCACCCGCGTCAAAAATGTTTCCATCTTCCACCCGCGTCATGATAGCTCACACTGAAGTTGTTCGCGCTTTTAATCTACTTTTCAGAAAACATGTCATGGGAAGATCATGTTAATTACCTTTGTAGGGAAAGTTTCTCGTACGACTGGCTTTATGCGCCGTCACAGTTCCTCTTTCCCAGTGTCGGTAAATATTATTATATAATTCTTTAAATTCCTCAATAATGAACTATAGCGCCCTAGTCTGATCCACGGCAAAACTGAAAAACGCTACAAGAACGAGCCGTTCGTATAACCTTAAAAGTTTCTCCTGACTCGCACACTCCAGAATTATTTCATAAATTCAACATTATTAGCGTGAAATCATTGCATCTCTACAGGCTTGCTCGACATTACAAACCTGACGCATCTGGGCGTACATTAGATAGTTTGCGAGACTTGAAGAAAACCATCCTTTATATAATACACGTAAACCTGAAAAGTGCAAAGTCGAATCATGCCGCACGAACTACGGTAAACAAATGTTCAAGTTTCGCTTGCCATCTTTACTAAATGAATTGTCAAGAGACAACATTGATATTTCCGAAATATCGTACGAAACTTTGCGAACGAGCTACTTGTGAGTCTCACAACATTCTATAAACTTTACGATTCATGCGATGTTGAATGTGGACAAGTGACACTTTTTTTCTCTCTTTGCGTTACTTAATACCCATAAGGGCACGACATCGCATCCAAGATGCCGCACTCACGCTGGTTATTATTACAGGCTACGATAACGCTGATGGTATCGTCCATGTGCTTCGCCCGGATTGACAACCGCCTGCCGGCCTGCTGCTGCCACCTACCAATCCGCATCGACGATTGCCGACTCCAGCTCATCACCTGCCAGTTACAGATGAATCCAAGTGGTCCACCTGGCAACCTAGGATTACATCATGTGCCTTCACGGCGGCCGAGGCAGGATATAAAGGACAGCTGGCTGGCTCCCACTTCGGGCACGACATCGCATCCAAGATGTCGCACTCACGCTGGTTATTATTACAGGTTAGTTACCTGAAAGCTGCGCATTGTTTTTGAAGCAGTAATTACTCTTTGTTGGCCGTGTCGTGCGCACCACAGTCTATTGAAAAATTGAAGTTTCTGATGGCTCTGTTTACTTGCAAATTTCGTACCTTGTCTGCTATTTTACTATTGCTTTCGGGAGATATAGAGTCTAATCCTGGCCCTATGACAAAAGGTAAAGCAGATTCACTTGCCCAGGCTATACCTGCTATCCGCCGGCTTGAAGAGGGTCAAGCTTCCCTGATTGCTGATTTGAAGTCTGCGAGGGAGAAGCAAGTGGAAGCCGACAACAAAATTAAAATTTTAAGTGACAAGATTGCGTCTTTGGAAAAAGCAATGGAGTTAAATTGCACATTTAAAGCTGGGACAGATTCCGACGCTGTACGCGTGGTGTCTGAGCAGGTGGCGGTTATTAAGGCACGCTGTAACGACTCCGAGAACAGGCTGCGACGTTCGAATCTGCTTTTCTTCGGTTTGGAAGATAACGCTAGAGAAGACTGGGCAAAGTCGGAGCAAAAAATAATGGACTTCTGTGCGGATAAGCTTGGCATCAAAATAAGTGAACAACAAGTTGAGCGGGTGAATCGGTTTGAAAGATAGAGCGAGGACAAACGGAGACCAATCATAGCCAAGCTGACCGTCTTTAAGGACAAAGATTGCATTCTCTCTTCGGCACACAAACTGAAGGGATTGGCATATTCCATTCGCGAAGACTTTTCACCGGAAACTCGACGTGCTAGACAAAAGCTACTTGAATTTGCGAAAACCCAGAATAAAGCTTTCAAGCTTTCAGTGGACAAGCTGCGTATTGAATCAAGAACTTCTATCTATGATGGTTCTGCAAGTGTAGTTGTCCCGCTGAACAGATAGCTACGGTTGGGAGCATGCGCAGAGAGTCAGCAAGTACTAAAGCTAACCCCGACTTCACCCTCGCTATCATTATCGTATGCCAACATTCGAAGCATATTACCAAAGCGCGATCTCATCTCTTCCTTTTTGGAAGACAGTAAATCGGACATTATCGCTTTCACAGAGACACGGCTGCATTCTGCAATAACGAATGATGAAATCTTTTCATCTTCAAACATGTACGACATATATAGGTGTGACCACTCTATTAAAGGAGGAGGCGGTGTGTTGATTGGTGTAAAGAAAACCATTACGTCATTTTTGGTCAAAACTAATTCTGACCTCGAGATTGTCTGGGTGGCCTGCACGATCTCATCTTCTAGGATACTAATAGGTAATTGTTACCATGCGCCAGATTCTAACCATTCTTTCATCAATACTCTCCGCGACACAATCAAAAAAGCCATTGAACTCTTCCCGGCTGATTTAATTTATCTTCTTGGGGATTTAAATTATCCACTAATCGATTGGACGAATTTATCATCTCCTTGTCATATATCGTCTGAATTCATCAACTTGTCTTTAGACTATCATCTCTTTCTAGCTGTCACGAGACCCACACGTGGTGCCAATGTTCTAGATCTCATTCTAAGTACAGCACCTGAAACAATAGCTCACATAGAATATTTGGATGGTTTCAGCGACCCCCATTTGCTCCAAATAACGATAAACACAACGTCAACGGTTACGGGTAAAACGAGAAAACAAATTTGTGATTACAATAAAGGCAATTATAAAACAATAATCTCACAATTTGAAACATTCTTCGAAAACACAATCTGGCCATCATTTAACGATAGATCCGTTGAAGAAAACTGGCTCATGTTTAAAAATACACTGTGCGCATTAGTAGACAAGTATGTTCCACTCGTTAATATAACTAACGATAAGTTGTACCCTTGGTTTACTAAAAAGCTTCAGCGCATGAGGAACAAAAAAAAACGCTTGTATAATATCGCTAAGCGAGATCGCACATCAGCAGCGTGGCAGGATTACAAAACGTACCTTAAATCGTAGTGCTCAGCTTTAGGTGAAGCTAAAGATAAATATTTTTCTAATGATCTTCCTGAGCGGCTTAAGAAAAATCCTGCTAAGTTTTGGAAAATATTAAAGCCTAACAAGGAATCAGACGATTTGTCATTAGAAAACAACAGCAATATTCCTATTCCAGACAGCGAATGTTCGGAGGTTTTTAATTCATTTTTCAGCTCTGTATGTACACAGGAGAACACTTCAAATATACCTTTTGTTTCAGAATTAGGCTACCAATACATGGAACCTATTGAAGTCACTTTGGAGGGCCTCTCTTTTCTCATAAATAACCTTAAGATGTCTTCTTATGTGGCATACATGGCATAAACTCAAAGGTTTTAAAGAATACGGTAGAAGTATCAAGCAAAATTCTTTTTCACATATTCAGACAGTCACTTGCGACTGGCCACCTTCCCGCAGATTGGAAGATGGCGAAAGTTATACCTGTATTTAAATATGGCAACAGGAACTCTGAGAGAATTATCGCCCCATTTCATTGACATGCATTTCCTGCAAGTTGCTTGAACACATTATTGCTTCGCAGATTTACAGACATCTTGAGACTAACAAATTCCTTTTTCATGATCAGCATGACTTTAGGAAGGGCCTCTCGTGCGAGACACAGTTATTTGAATTTAAAACAGACCTACACACTAACTTAAATTATAACTTACAAATTGATTGTTTCTTCCTTGATTTTCGAAGGCATTCGACCGTGTCGCACATTGTCGCCTAATATCAAAACTCTCAGCACTTCAATTGGACTGTCTTACCTTGTCATGGCTCCGAAATCTGCTGTCTAATCGTCAGCAGTTTACAATTGCAAATAACTACTCTTCCTCCATAACAGACGTTTCTTCTGGCGTACCACAGAGTAGCGTCCTCGGTCCCTCGCTTTTTCTAATATTTATTAACGACCTACCTCAAAATTTGTCCTCCACCATCAGAATATTCACCGACGACTGCATAATTTATCGCCCAATTAAAAACTCAGATGATCATCTGGTTCTTCAGCAAGACCTTCAACAAATCATTAGCTGGTGCAATAAATGGCCAATGACTTTAAATACCACAAAATGCAAAGTAATGTCGTTTAGCCGCAAGTCGGCAACCTCACCTTATCTCTACCATATTGACAATTACACTGTTACAGCAGCTACACAATATAAGTATCTAGGAGTTCTATTCACATCGAATCTTTCCTGGACAGAGCATATCCCGTCCATTTCAGCTAATGCCTCCCAATCATTGGGGTACTTGCGACGCAACTTAAGAAATGTTCCTTCAAATATTCGCAAGCTAGCTTACCTAACTCTCGTTCGTCCCAAGCTCGAGTATGCCCCTCACCAGAAATACCTCATTTAAACGCTAGAACGGATCCAGAACAGAGCAAGCCGCTTCATCATGAACGATTACAGCTACCAGTCTAGTGTAACACAAGTAAAACTTAGGCTTTCATTACAATCCTTGAACACTCGTCGAGGCATTGTTCTTTTATCACTGTTCTACAAATTCCTTCACTCCACTCGAACACCCGTATGCTTGAAACGACACTACTCCACGTAACATAGGCTTCATAGTCATTTCAGCTATGCCGGCCTTTACGGTTCTACAGAAGCATTTATATACTCTGCTCTTCCTCGTGCTATCAGAACATGGAATTCGCTCGCGGACAGCCTTGGATGCCAGTCCAACTACGATTTATTCCGTGATGCCTTGACTGAATTCATGATTAAAGAAATGTGAAGTTTTACGTTTGTCGCACAATGCTTTCTATACTTGCACTATCTTTTACAGCTTATTGTCGCATTATTACCGTTATGTGGCTATGTTTACCGTTCCGTTGGTTTGTCGCATCCGTAACTTTTCTGCTATTTTTTTTTCATTATTACTGCTTAGCACTCTGATATTGTTAATTACACGACTTCACTGAAAACAATCTGTGTAATTTATTCCTTGTTATTATATTATGTTTTCTTTTTTTCCCTTAATGTGAATCGTGGACTAAATAATTCTTTTCTCATCGCGGTTGCACTTGCGGTTGTAGGTTGTAAACAGATACGGTTTATAGATGTCTTGTATTCTATGTATTTTCTATGTACTGCCCCCCTTACTCAATGCCTCACTTTGAGGCCTGTAAGGTATTTTTAAATAAATAAATAAATATTTTTGTATATCCGAAAGCTATTAACTCTGTATGCTGACTTCATTAGCAAGCTTATTCTTGTTTATTATATATTCTGCTTAAACTGATATTTTCCATTGCTTAGATATTGCCATTGCTTAGATAAGCGTCTCACGTTTTCTTCGATTCTCCTTCGCTAGCCAGATTAGGTGCCCAAAGTAGGGATTCGATATTGGCCAAAATGTTTTCGTTTGCGTTTTTTTTTCATTTCAGTTCCGCCGCCCCACAGAAGGAATGAAAATGAGATTGTTGCGGCGCAGCGAATGGTCGCATGGTGAAAGTTCGTTTTTGTTGCTTCTTCTTTTGCGGAAAGTAATGGGCCACGGAGCGCTTCAGCTGGCGGATAGCTTACTATATTATTGCGATAGCAATTATGTGGACACTACAGGCGTATTGCTGCCGTCGCCCTCATGTTCGGTATAATGTCCGAGGGCGATAACATTGTGACCGCGCCGCATGCTGTACGTGCGAGTGAAAGAGAAAGGGGGGGGGGCATGGGTGAGCCGACGATGGTGGCTCAGTCTCGTGTGCGCAAGGGAGAAAAGTGGGGAGGAAGCGCGCCGCCTTCCGTCGCGCGCGATACATCCGAGGGAGCGGATAGAATCGGTACGGGTCTATTATTCTGTGTTCTCTGAATGTGTAATCGCGCAGCATGTTTATTTGCCGTGTTTGAGGCATTATATACAGTGACTTTTTCTTAGCTACGGAAATTTTTGAAGGCTTATACGTATATTTAAATATCTTGTTGCGAGATTTTGTGCATACGTGCAGTGGACGTTGTTTCCAGCGACACTTTCTTGCCCTTTATCAAGCTGCATTTTCGCATTTCTAATGTATGAGGGCGAGTCAAATGAAAGTGAGCCAACCAACCCAGCGCAATAATGGTTCGGTTCATTATCTGCGAGGCATGAGCGTAGCGCCCACGCACCTCTCATATACAGAAGTGACACGCAGTTGTGAGGATAAATGTTCTTTAATGTTCTCATATACTGCAGGGTTGAACATGGGAGCGCGACATAATGGACGCTCGAAAAGTTGAACAGCGTGGTGTCCTGAGGTTCTTGACAGCTGAAGGTATTTCTCAAAAAGAAATTAGTCGCCGTATGGCTGCCGTGTACGTTGAACATTGCATTTCATTGGCCACTGTGAAGCGTTGGAGCAGGCGGTTCAAAGAAGGACGAAGGACGTGAAAGTTGCAAAGACGATCGAAGACCGGGCCAAAGCCACCGTGCAATCACCCCCAACGCAATTGCAAAGGTTGATGAGCTGCTGAGACAAGAACGGAGGTTAAGCATCGATGAACTGGCAGAGCGTGTGAACACCAGTCACGGTTCGGTTCAGGCAATAATTCATGACCATCTCGGTTATCGGATCTTGTGTGTGCAATGGATGCCCAAGATTTTGAACCACCGCCAAAACACGGAGAAGTTCGGCGCTGCCTTGACTCATCTGTTCCGGTATCACAATGAGGGTGACGGCTTCTCGTCTGCAATTGTGACCGGGGACGAACCATGGTGCCACTATTACGAGCCTGAAATACGGCGGCAAAGCTTACTGTGGGAACATTTGAATTCAGCACCCCCTAAAAAAGCAAAGGCGGTCATTTCCACCGGAAAGGTGTTGTTGACTTTTCTTTCGATCGTCAGGGGCCATTACTGGTATAATTTCCTAAATTTCGAGAGGCTATCAATTGTTTCCGATATTGTGAAACGCCAGATCGGCTGCGTGTTGCAATCAAGAACAAACGACGTGGCAAATTGACGAATGGGGTCATCTTGTTCCACGACAATGCCCATTCCCACGTCGCTGGTGTGGTTAATGCAAAATTGGCAAAGTTCAAGTGGGAAACGCTGCAACATTCGCCATACAGCTAAGACCTGTCGCCTTGCGACTTCCACTGTTTGGGGCAACTGAAAAAGAAAGACAGCTCAAGGGAACCAGATTCATGTCGGACGATGACGTGAAATAGTGAGTTACAGACTTTTCAAAGCAGCAGCACAAGGCGCTTTAGGAGACTGGAACCACGTGACTCGTTAGTCAATGGGACAAATGTCTAAATGCTCATAGAGACTCCTTTTAAATAAAGTACTCCGTTTATCATATATACGAATTGGCTCACTTTCAATTGTCTCGCTCTCGTATATGTTGCAGAACTCGTACTTTGTATATGTGCTCTCCGTCGCGACTCTAATTTCGGTGCAATTACTCACAATACATGAACGGTTACAGCTGCTCATCCGTAATACATTTGAACGAATGACAGCATCATTCAGATTTTTCACTGGCCATTGCATATGTACAATAATGTAAACAAGGTTCTTGAATGACAAAGTTTCATTAACATACTTGTCCTCAACTTGTTCATTTCACGGCCTTTACATTTTTCATATCAGCGGCATGCACTGCTTTGCTGGTTTCGAACTGATACAGTTCTAAAGTTCGTCGATATTTTCTTTACTTAACTAACAGACAAAAAAACATGGAGGCATTGATATAAGTTATTTTGGGCACAACTTTTGGGACATACGAGTATAATAATTTACGAAAAAAAATACATATTTTACTCGTCTTGACAGTGCGTGGCATTCAAGAATTCGTTTGCATCATTTTTGGCAATGACTGTGCAGTTATTATTCATGTATAACGAAATTTCTGGCTACGCCACTGCCCACGCACTACTTCATATTTATTGTGGCCCGAACGTGCCCTATGTTTCACTATTGTTGCATTCCGCGTCCCTTTTATTTTGAGGTTATCTTGGTGGGTGCATGAGTAAGTTTTTCCTTCGTTTACGTGTACGCCCAGGCATATATATTGCTTGACTATGAGTATGACTTGCTTTTGAATCGACACCACGTAGTTACCGGTCTCTTCATTAAAGATCATAATTCTCAATTTCTCTGTGTCTAGATTTAAGGTCTAGATTCGTCGTTGCGTTGCCACAGATATTGGCTAGTGTCTGTAAATATCTTGCATTGCCCGCTAGTAGCACTATGTCGTCTGCATACATAAGTGCGGAGAGGTTCTGTTGCACCATCTCTCCATTACGTGTATTTGATAGATGAAAACCCAATTGATTGTTTTCCAGTCGTCTTTCTACACCCTTAACATGAAGCATGAACTACAGTGCAGACAGAGGGCATGTTTGCTTCAGTCCTTCGGGAATTTCCACCTCTTCATTACAATCTCGACCTTACCATACAGTTTTTTACTCAGTTGTCTCTACATATCTCCCTCAGCAGCTCAACGAAATCTTTATCGATGCCTTCGTGCTTGAGAATATTCCATAACAACTTCCTATCTATGTTGTCGTAGGCTTCCTTAATATCCAAAAATGCTATCCATGAAGCTCTATTTTGAGCTACGGATATCACTATGCACTCAGAATATTCCATAACAACTCCCTGTATATATTGTCTTAGCCTCTCTTAATATCCAGAAATGCTATCCATGAAGCTCTATTCTGATCTACGGATATCTGTATGCACTGAATTAGAACAAAAAAAGTTAGTTATGCCCAAATGGAGAAGCATCGATTGCAATAGCAAATTAGTGGACAGCTATACAAAGTAAGGATAGTAGTTTCATCGGCCGTATAAACTTGTAAACATAGGCTAACTAACTAAATTAACAAGCATGGTGCCACGCGTGCAGAAGCAAACATGAACACATCTCGCCCGATGACTTCGGAAAGTCAACACGCTGCAGCGAGGAAACTAGGCAGCGCCAGCAGCGAGCGCATTGGCTTTCATGCTGCCCCTCGCATCAACGTCAAGTAAGCTGCGAAAACATAGCACGGCGCGGACCCGTTGCAGATGGCTTTCAAGATACAGTTCTCTGTCGATACATGTTGTCTATAGAATTACATGAAATAGAACATAATATACATGAGAACATAAGATACATGTTCTCTATCGAGTGTTCTCGATAGAGAGCATGTTTCCGCCTTCAACATTGTCCTTAGCGTGGATGAGTTGGACAACGGCATGGGCCAGCTATCCCCTCTGACATGCCCCAGCTCTTACAGCAGCGCAAGGACCCCAGGTTGGACAGAAGCCCTGTTTCGTCTTCTGTCCCCTCTGGTGTCCGTGCGCTGGTCATCCAACTTTAAAGCGTAAAGTTTTTAGCCATAGAGGCAGGAGGCACTCAACCTTTTGAATTGCGACAGATAGTGAAATTTTTGAGCGGATATTTCTAACGTGTTCTATCCATGAAAGTTCTTCATGGATAGTGACACCAAGGAATTTGGTCGATGAGAAACGTTCAGTTATATTGCCCGAAAATGTGGCGTCAAGAATATTGCTAACGCGTTTGCCTTTGTTTTTAGGCATGAAGAACGTATACTTTGTCTTCTTAACATTTAGCTGAAGCCTATTTGCACTGAGCCATATTTCTAATTCATTTAACCATGCATTCGTATTTTTGGTTATAAGATTCGCACTTTACCTGCTAAAATATTGCTGGCGTCGTCTGCATACAATTCCACTTTGGATGTATTCGGAATTTTCGTTATATTGTTGATGTACAAAAGAAACAGGCCTCAAGTTAGAACTGTGCGGTACACCAACGTCGATAGATTTGAAACGTCAAGGAAAAATAATTAATTGTGCGCATTGCAATCTGGAGGTTAAGGGACTAGGGAATAGTGACCATGGTGTTCCTTTTATAACATAATAGGGCTATTTGCGCAGCAGGTTGTCATGGTTTTTGAGTCGAATGCCTTCTTAAAATCCAAAAGCAAGCCAAGGCTGAGGAGTCTTTTCCGATATCGTTAATAATTGCATCTGTTGCGCCAATTATTGCCATTTCTGTTGACTTTCCCATTCGGGAGCCATATTGTTCTTCTGCAATAGCCATATTCCTATGCAGAAAATCAATCAGCCTGATCTTCATAATACCTTCAGCAATTTTAGAGAATGCAGCTTTAATATCGTCAATTCTGGTGGAGCTATGATTTTTTGGTAATGTAATATTATCTTCAATTTATCTAGTAGTTGTGAGAGCATAAAATACTGTTTTCGCTTTATTAGTTGGTGACCTTAGGAATGGTGTCCTTAGCACTGAGTACTTGTAAAAAATGATCATTAAATTTGTCGGCTAACATTTCACCTGCATGCGTTGTGCTATCTAGGACAGTCTAGCTTGGAATTGTCTGGTTTGCTTTCGATTTGCTGAGGACCAGATTTATCAGCAAACATTTTCGCATAGCATTTTTCCTTCGCCTTTTTATATCTGCGGCTAACTTATTTCGGGTTTCCGTGAACAATTTCAGGGTATTTAGATCTCTATTCTTTAAATACAAGCCAAAGAGATTATTTTTAACCTGTATTTCGTAGAGTTCTTCATTGACTCAAGGTTTCTTCACCTTTATGCATATGGTGTAGGTGCCTAATATTTTATTTAAGAAAACATAATAACAAATTGACAGGTAATTTTCACGGAGCACTGCAGGCCAATTTACTTGAAATGAGAATTTTCGGAAATAACTGAGCTTGACATCGTACATTTTTCTCTTTGTCGATAACCGCCCTACTTCGGGAGGCGTTTGTTGAACGTTGGCAAAAGAAACTAGAAGTGGTAGATGATCACTTAGATCGGAAGCAAGAACACCTGAGATGACGTCCGTGTACAATTAGTCCGTGAAGCACAAATCTATGAGCGTTTCAGTGTTCGCTTTAACTCTCGTGGGCATATTTATTAGTATGCTTCTTTAGACTAATTGGTTACATACAGCGGTGGAGGTCATAGCGCTGGACGGACAAGTGCGGCACAAGCGCGAGCGCTAAGTCGGTCATCCTTGTTATCTCGCTCTTGTCCGTGTCTGCATGCGCTATGACGCCCATTGCTGCATTTCTAACATTTTGGTAACAAAAACTGGTCATTATATCTATTACATTCCTGCTGGCTGTACACTCAGTCTGAATGTTGAAGTCGCCAAGTATAAGCAAGTTTTTGTTTGCATTTACCAAGAAGTGCAGCGTTTGTTCAATAAGCAAATTGTTTACATCACATGAAGGTCCACTAAGATATGCCCGACCTCTCGGCTATGATGAGGCACGGCCTCAACCCACTGCGCCACGAGCCCCGGCCAGCTCCACGCAGCGGCGGACGCACTGCCGACAGCCGGCAAACATCCCACCGCCGCAGCGTCGGCTCGGATTCGCATGCGCCCATCGTCCTCCGGCAACCCTCTTGTGCACCGCCGTTCACCGCTCGTTTTCACGTGCGTCATTTTCTTCACATAATCATGATTATACAGATATCTGGACCGATAGCCAGGGAACGCTAGTTTCCGGTCAAGTGTCTAAATATAACATAGAGGTCAGGTGCAGATGTTGTATTCCGAGATAGGTCATCATTTATAACAGACGAGAAGCATCCTGAAAATACTCCTAATGAATCAAGTAAGTTAGATATGCTGGTTGTCAAGAAAAATAGAATTTGCTGCACTGCTTGAAATTAAGTGCGCTTTTACCCTCTAGGGGTAAAATATTACAGATTTTTGTCCCACTGAATTCAACTAACCTTTCGCCGTATACATAAGTTGAGGTTAGCTTTCAAAGCATGGCTAGTGCTGCGAGTGGGAAAAAGCGTTTCGAGAAATGGGAAAGTTCACAAAATATTGCATAGTCTATTGCATAGTCTATTGTCTATAGTCATAGTCTATTGTCTATTGTCATAGTCTATTGCACATTGCATAGTCTAAAATATGCATAGGCATATTGCAAATATTGCAAAGTCCCTTAACCGACAACAAATGTTGTGTTTGGAAAATATTAAATGTATCACTGGCATAAATTCAAGTGCTAATTATTTTCAGGGCTCCTTTCTGTACTTTTTGTAAAGGTTGTAAGTATGTCATGCAAGTCCCGCCGCATGATTCTAAACAACAACTAATTTTGGCTGTGGAAAAACGCATAGTAAAGGGATCTGAGTACTTCGCTACGGTAATATTGCTTTGCTTTAATTAGGGAGTAACAACCGTATGCGACATTCTTGCATACATTATGCATATAAGCTTCTCAATGCATATGCTGGTCAAATATGACGCCCAGATATTTAACCGAATCAACTTCTTGCATGGGTGTATTATTTAACGCAATATTTATTTGACTTGTGTGAATACTGTGTCTCCTCCATCAAAAAACTACATATTTTGTCTTATTACTATTTAAAGTTAATTGGTTTTATAAAAACCACGAGGAAATCATTGATAACTCGGCGATCACACGTGCTTGCAGTGCAGAGAGTGTGTCTCCTGTAAAACTAGAACGTTTCAGTTGTGAAGAGCATTCAGGAAGCCATTAATGTACAACGAGAGTAACACGGGACGGAGCACAGAACCTGGTGGGACTCTTGCTGGTGACCGTGCCGTATGTAAATAATAATCGCCCATTACTACTATTTGTTTCCGGAAGGATAAATAGCTGGAAAGATATTCTGGGGAGTCATTTGTAACGCCATAACATCCAAGCTTTTGCAATAGTATAGAGTGAGAAACGGTATCATATGACTTTCTTTATATCCAAAAATATTCCTATAATTAGTTTATTATGAGGATGTGCATAATTTATTACTTGCGAAAGTATTAAGTCTGCAGATCATGTCCATCTGGAGGGAATAAAGCCATGCGGCTGCGGACAAATTACAGTGTTTTCGTTTAGAAATCGCTTCAATGTCTCGGAAATTAGTTTTCCAAAAAATGTGTTTATTGCACTTAGAACAGAAATTCGCCTATAATTCTCTGGTTGGTTCAAATCTCCCGACTTGCATAAGGGAACGACTGGCTGTTTTTAATATATCTGGATACGAGCTGGAAGCAAACGCTAGATTGAATAGATGGCATATGGGACTGAAGAGAATGTTTACATTGTCTTTTAAAATCCTAGTGGGTATGCCATCATGACCAGCCGCTTTCTCTAGAGGCATTTTATTTATCGTTGATGTAAGTTCATGAGTTATTTTTTCTAGGTGAAAGTCGTTGTCAACTATTCTGGGAATGGCAGGTGCGGGCTTACAGGATAAAAACTGATTAGCTAAATTCAATCCTATGTTAGCAAAATAATAATTAAAATTATTAGCTACTTGCGTCGATGGTTTATCCGGTTGAATGCTCGGCATTATCCTTTTGCCTATAACTTTTTTATTATTTCCCATATCCTTTTCGTATCACCGCTCTCGTTCATAATAATATTAGTATTGTATTGCTTTCTCTATTTTCTGATCATCCTAACTGATCTATTTCTAAACTATTTCAAGCTCTCTGTAATATGAATCAAATTTATTGCGTTTCCATTTACGGTAAAAGGAATATTTGTGTTTTAGTGTCTCCTGTACAAAATTGCTTATCCAAAGACACACTGGTCGCACGTAATTGTGGTGCGCATATACCCTTGTAGACAGCTTAATGGCATGCAAATACATCAAATAACTCTTTCACACTGAGTATCAACATTACACAAAAATAAAATACTTTCTGAAAGTCTACGCATTTTCGCAATTGTCGTACTTCTGCATAGTTTATACAAGCAGATCTTCTATCGCGTGTATTAGAAATAGAGGACATGTATTTACGAGGTGAGAAGAGAAACGTGGAGTTCTAATCTGCAATGATAACATCGCGAAAACGTGCTGATACACCAAATTCAGAACCACAAAAGATGTGATCAATAAGAGACTCGGAGTGGTTTGTAATAGGTGTCGGGGAAGAAATTACATTTTTTAGATTGAGTGATTCAAGTGAGAACAAGTAATCATAACAGTTCTGTTTCAAAATGTCAGTACTGAAATCTCCGCAAACGACTATAGTGTCATCTGAGGAAATAAGGGGTACGATTATTTTTTCCATGCTTGTAAAAAAATCATTCATGTTTGAAGAAGCAGGCTGGGACACGACTACTAGTGTGGCACCGCATTTCAACTGAAGAAATCTAATTTCGGTATGTAATTGACAGATTGAGCTTTCTGGGAGATTAACACGCTTAATGTTACTCTTACTTATTTGTGGACACTCTTACTGATTTGTGTTACTTATTAGTGGACAAGGGAACCAAGCCGTGACGATGTCACCTAATGTACCACTACTTGTGCAGGTTTTGGCGGGATGCTTTGCTTTGTCGACCTGTTTTCGGCGCTTCACACGGACCAGCTTGGACACCTACGTCACACCGTTGCTACATCGCACAAGCTCGAAACAGGCATCGATGGTGGCGATATCTTCAATAAGCCGGTATCACCGTTCCTGCATGACCATCACCATCGTTGCTGCGCACAACTACGTGGCATGAAGACATCATCAATCCACACCGCCCGCGCCACGCCAGTGCCTATAAAAGGTACGCCTGTTGTTTCGAACGGCAGCGGACACGGCAACGAAGCCGTGACGGTGTCACTAATGTACCCCTACTTGAAGAGGTTTTGTCGGGATGCCTTGCTTTGTCGACCGGATTTTCGGCGCTTTGCACGGACCAGTTTGGACACCTACCTCACACCGTTGCTACATCGCACAAGCTCGGCACATGCATTGATGGTGGCGATATCTTCAATAAGCCGGTATCACCGTTCCTGCATGACGAACCCCATCTCTGCTGAGCACAACTACGTGGCATGATGACATCATCAATCCACACCGCCAGCACCACGCCAGTGCCTATAAAAGGGACTCCTATTGCTTCGAGCGGCAATGGACACGGCAACCAAGCCGTGACGGTGTCAGATAATGTAGCCCTACAGGGTGCAGGTATCGCGGGATGCCTTGCTTTGTCAACCGGTTTTTCCGCGCTTTGTACGGACAAGTTTAGACACCTACATCACACCGTTGCTACAACGTTCAAGTTCGGCACAGGCATCGATGGTGGCGATATCTTCAATAACACGGTATCACCGTTCCTGCATGACGAGCACCATCTCTGCTGCGCGCAACGACGTGGAATGACGACATCATCAATTCACACCTCCAGCACCACACCAGTGCCTATAAAAGGGACGCCTATTGCTTCAAGGGGCAATGGACACGGCAACCAAGCCGTGACGACGTCATTAATGTACCCCTACTTGTGCAGGTTTCGCGGGATGCCTTGCTTAGTCGACCGGCTTTTCGGCACTTTGCACGGACCAGTTTGGACACATACGTCACGCCTTTGCTACATCGCACAAGCTCGGAACGGGCAACGATGTTGGCGATATCTTCAATAAGCTGGTATCACCGTTGCTGCATGACGAGCACCATCTCTGCTGCCCTCAACTACATGGCATGATGACATCATCAATCCACACCGCCAGCGCCACGCCAGTGCCTATAAAAGGTACGCCTGTTGTTTCGAACGGCAGTGGACACGGGAACCAAGCCGTGACGATGTTACCTAATGTACCCCTACTTATGCAGGTTTTGGCGGGATACCTTGTTTGTCGACGGCCACTTCGGCGCTCTGCATGGACCAGTTTGGAGACCTACGTCAGACCGTTCCTACATCCCACAAGATCGGCACGGGCATTGATGGTGGCTATATCTTCAATAAGCTGGTATCACCGTTCCTGTATGACGAGCACCTTCTTTGCTGCGCACAACTACGTGGCATGACGACATCATCAATCCACACCGCCAGCGCCACGCCAGTGCCTATAAAAGGGACGCGTATTGGTTCGAGCGGCAATGGACACGTGAATCAAGCCATGACGATGTCACTAATGTACCCCTACTTGAGGAGGTTTTGGCGGGATGGCTTGCTTTGTCGACCGGATTTTCGGCGCTTTGCACCGACCAGTTTGGACACCTACGTCACACCTTTGCTACATCGCACAAGCTCGGTACGGGCATCAATGAATGAATGTGTGGTTTTTCTTGGCGCAAGGGCCAGGTATGGCCAAAGAGCGCCATGCAAGTGTTAATGATTTCGCAGTGGAATGATGGGTTCTATGGAGTTGATGTGACGTGGCTGTAAAGGGGCCTAAAATATAGTCGCTGTAAAGTGCGTAAAATGTATGTGTAATAAAATTATGGCGATGACAAATGACGCGTACTATGAGCATTGAGGTGCATTTCAGAATAATGATACGATATTAAAAATTGCATGAGTTTCTAAAATTAACTAGAGCACCATGGCCTCGTTAGAGCTCTTGCGACACAAGGGCCTGGAGGCATGTGCTATATAAAACAACTATCACAGCGGCATCGTCTGGAAAGAGGATGCGCTACGAGTTTAATGGTCTTATTACATGTAGCACAACATCATTTAAAAAGTTGAGGACTGTCTTGGTGTCAAAAAGCGGTTCCTAACCGAGATACATAGCCGGGTGTAGAGGGATGTTATAATGGTAAGCAAGCGGAAAATGTTTCTTTCTCTCCGTTTCGTCTTCCCGGCACTCCAGGAGCACGTGGAGGACGCTAAGCCTCTCACCGCATCTACCACAGGTTGGAGGTTCACTTTCAGTAAGCAGATAACTATGGGTGCCAAACGTGTGTCCTATTCTGAGGCGACAGAATAGGACATCTGTTCGCCGAGATTTTGTTGGGGAGGGCCAAAAACCTATCTGGGGCTTTGTAACGTGCAGTTTGTTATTTGTTTGCGCGTCCCACGTGCACCGCCAGTGATGTCGCAGTTTATTTCGTAAGAAAGGCCTCAGATCTGTGACAGGCACATCAGCGGTAAGGTTAACAGCTTGCGATGTGATTGACGTGGCCATCTCGTACGCGAGAACGTTACCTTCGATTCCCCTATGGCCAGGGACCCAGCATATTATGATGTTCTGGTTATATGAGTACGCTTTACACAATACCGAATACAGTTAATTGAATGCGGGATTTTTATGTTTGTAAAGTGACATTAGGGCCTTCACGACGCTTAGAGAGTCTGTATAGATCGCTGCTTTTGGAAGTGTTGATCTTCTTATATGCTTCACAGCAGAGAGTAATGCGTAGGCCTCGGCCGTAAAGATGCTTGTTTCCGGATGCAGTACATCGGATTCCGAGAAGGATGGACCGACGGCTGCATAGGATACCCCGGCATTTGACTTCGGAGCGTCTGTGTAGAACTCTGCGCAGGAGTGTTTGTACTGCAGTTCTAGGAAATGCATTCTGATTTCGGCCTCAGGAGCGTGCTTTGTAACTTTTATAAAGGATATGTCACATTGTATCACCTGCCACTCCCAAGAAGGTAAGAGCTTGGTTAGGTGCATTAAGCGATGCTCGAGGAGTGGGACATGCATTTCATCGCTAAGCTCCCTCACACGCAGCGAGAAAGGCTGTCTTATGGAGGGGCGATTGCTGAAAAGTGTAGCGCACGTCATATCGGTAACGGTATGAAAACATGGATGTTCAGGATTGGAGTGTACTTCGAGGAAATATGTAAAGCTAATGTATGATCTCTGTAGGTGGAGAGACCATTCATTCGATTCGGCATATAAGCTTTCAATCGGGCTTGTTCTGAAAGCGCCCGTGGCTAAGCGGATACCTAGATGGTGAACAGGGTCTAGCATCTTTAGCGCGCTCGGGGCGGCAGAGTTATCTACCACGGCACCATAATCTAATCGTGACCGGACGAGGCTCTTATAGAGATTCATTAGGCACTTCCTGTCACTACCCCACGTAGTCTGGGATAGAAGTTTCATTAGGTTCATTGTTTTCAGACACTTTTCTTCAAGATGTTTAATGTGTGGGACGAAAGTAAGTTTATTGTCGAGTATAATACCTAGAAATTTGTGCTCTTTGTTTAGAGGTATCTGATGTCCACACATTTCCAAGCAAGGATCCGGAACCAGACCTCTCTTCCTTGTAAACAGCACACAAGAACTCTTTTGAGGATTGATTTTAAAACCATTTTTCTCTGCCCACCCTGACACGTTGTTCAAACCATGCTGTACCTGTCTCTCGCATACTGCGAGGTTACAGGATTTGAAGCCTATTTGAATGTCGTCCACATAGACGGAATACAAAATGGCCGGTGGTAAGGAAGCACGAAGCGTTGTCATCTTAACAATAAAAAGTGTGCAACTGAGCACGCCTCCCTGGGGTACACCTGTTTCTTGTGTAAAAGGACGTGACAGCACGTTGCCGACTTTCACCCGGAAGGTAGGATTGGACAAGTAGCTTTTTATTAGGTTGAGCATATTACCATGAGTGCCCATTTCCGATAAGTCTCGCAAGATCCCGTATCGCCACGTTGTGTCATACGCCTTTTCCATATCGAGAAATATCGAGAGGAAGAACTGTTTATGTATAAATGCGTCCCGGATATTTCCTTCAATACGTACAAGATGGTCGGTTGTGGAGCGTCCTTCTCGGAAGCCACACTGATAGGGATCAAGCATTTTGTTCTGTTGAAGGAAATGGATCAGTCGCCGATTTATCATTTTTTCAAATACCTTACACATGCAACTTGTGAGGACTATCGGGCGGTAGCTTGCCACTGAGGAAGGATCTTTGCCTTGTTTTAAAACAGGGACCACAATGGCTTCTTTCCATGCGGTCGGAAGGTACCCTGCCTCCCAGATAGTGTTGAAAAGTGTAAGTAGTGTCACTTGCGTGTCATTGTGTAAGTTTTTCAGCATTTCGTACATGATTCTATCAGATCCTGGTGCGGAGCTCTTACATGCGCTCAAGGCAGCTCTCAATTCGGCTATACTGAAAGGACGGTTGTAAGGCTCATTATCTCGACTTTTTCTTGTTAATGGGTTACGTTCTTCTATTTGTTTATATATGAGAAAAGATTGCGAATAATTGTTTGAACTTGACACGCTCTGAAAGTGCTCCGCAAGTGAGTCTGCCTGATCTTGCAGTGTATCGCCCTGTGTATTTACCAGAGGGAGTGAATATGTTTGTCGCCCTCTAATTCTATTTACCCTGTTCCAGACTTTGGCCTCGTCTGTAAACGAGTTAATGCTCGATAAATACTTCTGCCAGCTTTCTCTTCTGGCCAGTCGGCGGGTTCTCGTGCCTTGGGATTTTACTTGCTTAAAGTTGACTAGATTCTCTGCAGTGGGAGAAGCGCGTAGCAACCCCCACGCTTTGTTTTGTTTCTTACGAGCGATCCTGCAATCTTCGTTCCACCACGGGACCCGCCGTTTACATGCCAAGCCATTTACTTCTTATATGCATTTAAATGCAATATCTATAATGAAGGCTGTGAGATACTGCACAGCAGCATCAATTCCTAAACAAGACATGTCATTCCATGAGATATTAGTTAAGTTTCGGAACTTCTCCCAGTCGGCTGTATCGATCTTCCACCTAGGAGCCTGTGGTAGACATTGTTTTTCTTTATGTGTTTTTAGCAGTATGGGGAAGTGGTCGTTTCCGTAAGGACTCTTGGTAACTTCCCATTCGAGTTCAGACAGTATACAAGGGGAAACTAGGCTGAGGTCAATTGAAGAAAATGTTCTGTTTGCGAGAGAATAATATGTGGGTGTCTTCTTATTCAGCAGACACGCAACGGACGAAAAAAGGAACTGTTCAACGAGGCGACCTCGCGCATTGATACGAGAGTCTCCCCACAGGCTGCTGTGCGCATTGAGATCGCCAAGAACAACATAGGGTTCTGGCAATTGATCTATCAAGGACTGAAATTCATGTTTGTTTAGTTGGTAATGCGGGGGTATGTAAAGCGAGCAAATGGTGATGAGTTTGTTTAGTAGGACAGCTCGAACCGCCACTGCTTCAAGGGGCGTTTGTAGCTGTAAAGGTTCGCACGCTATACTTCTATGATTGACTATGGCAACACCGCCCGATGATGCGACGGCATCATTGCGATCTTTGCGAAAAGTTAGATACTGTCGAAGAAAGTTTGTGTGTTTGTTTTTTAAATGTGTTTCCTGTAAACACAGCACTTTTGGATTGTGTTTTGCATAAGTTCCTGCACATCATCAAGGTTTCTGAGAAGACCTCTGACGTTCCATTGAATCATTTGTGTATCCATATTGGGAGATAATAGGTGCTGTGTGTACAGAAACAGAAGTAGTGATTATGGAAATTACAGTGATTAAATTACAGAGCCCTTTCGAGGCCCTGTAACGGAAGTTTTGCTCTTTCTGGAGCGTTCTAGGGAGCCTCGCCGCTCCTTAGGCGCTTGGTGCGCCTTGAGGATAGGTGTTGTGTCCATTGCCTCTTGTAAGGCGCCGGACACGTGCTCTTGCGAGCGAGAAGTTTTCAGAGAGAGTCCCGCCTTGGAGGGCAAGACCCCTGCGCCCACCAGCCCGGAGGTCGATGGGGCTCCCTGAGGAATTTGGCTGCGCCGGCTGTTGCCAGCGCTGGAAGGGACCTGGGAGGGTGGGGCAGCCTCGGCTGCGCTCACCTTCGGGGTCGGTGGCCCCGTCTGCTGGGCAGACGGAGCAGCGCTAGCTGCAACCGCCGCGGGGGCAGATGGCGTAACTGCCGACTCACGGCTTGTGGGTCGGACAGCCGCCGGAGGCCGTTGTGACGCTGCCCCCTGACGCGCCACTTCGGCAAAGCTGGTCTTAGGAAGGTATGCAACCCGCCTGCGTGCCTCTTTGAATGATATGTTTTCTTTTACTTTGATTGTTACTATTTTTTTCTCTCTTCCAAGACGGGCAGGACCGCGAGTATGCGGCATGCTCGCCATCACAATTTACACAGTGGAAAGAATTCTCACAAGCTTCAGAGGAGTGTTCATGCGCGCTGCATTTCGCACAAGTTTGGCGGCCTCGGCAGCTCTGCGAACTGTGGTCAAAACGCTGGCATTTGAAACATCTGAGTGGATTTGGCACGTACGGCCTAACACGGAGCTTGATGTACCCGGCCTCGATTGACTCTGGCAAGATACTTGATCCAAAAGTAATTATTAGGTGCTTCGTCTGAATCTCTTTACCATCCCGCCTCATCTTAATTCTTTTGACATTGATCACATTTTGTTCGCTGAAGCCCTCCAGGAGTTCTCCTTCAGTCAGCTCAAGCAAATCATCATCTGATACAACACCACGGGTGGTGTTCATTGTACGGTGTGGGGTTACTGTTATAGGGGTCTCCCCGAATGACACTAGTTGCGGTAGTTTCTCATATTGTTTTACGTCGCGGAGCTCCAAGAGGAGGTCGCCGCTTGCCATCCTCGACACCTTGTAACCTGGACCAAAAACATCAGTCAGGGATTTTGAAACAAGGAATGGTGAGATGTTTCGGACTACTTTGTTTGGCTTTTCAGAATGAATAACGTGAAAGCGGGGAAAATTCTGCGTTTGCCGTCCAAAAAACTTGAAGACATCTTCGGTGCGCCCTCGTTTCTGAGGACGATCAGCAAGGGAGGGGGAAGAAGTTTCCATGAAAACATGTATATTTTCGGCAACAGCGCCGACCGCCCACCACGGAGCCCAACGAGGGGACGCGGCAGAGCTTGCATACAAGTCTGCACGACGCCAGTCGTACGCCGTCACTATAACCGAATATGGTGTACCCAAGGTTGGATAGCCACACAGGGTTAACCCTTCCCGCCAGGAGAAAAGAAGTAAAAAGAAGAGAGAAGGAGACAGGAAAGGTCAAAAAGTGAGAGATAAAGACGAAGATTGAAGGAGAGAGAGACAGGAAAAGGCGACTGCCGATTTGCCCCGGGTGGGTCAGTCCGGGGGTGCCGTCTATGTGAGGCAGAGGCCAAAGGGGTGTGTTGCCTCCGTCGGGGGGCCTTAAAGGTCCAAACACCCAGCATCAGCTCAACCCCCAGGATCCCCCTTTCCCCAGACACGGCTAAGCCTCGCTCGGCTACACGCGGGAGTGTCCAACCCTCGTGTGTTCGGGTACGTGGTGTCGCAACACACCAAACGCCTGCTTGCGCAGACGCCCCTGCGGCGACGGGCATCGATGGTGGCGATATCTTCAATAAGCCGGTATCGCCGTTCCTGCATGACGAGCACCATCTCTGCTGAGCACAACTACGTGGCATGGGGACATGATCGATCCACACCGCCAGCGCCACGCCAGTGCCTATCAAAGGGACGCCTATTGCTTCGAGCGCCAGCGGACTCGGCAACGAAGCCGTGACGGTGTCACCTAATGTACCCCTACTTGTGCAGGTTTTGGCGGGATGCCTTGCTTTGTCGGCAGGCTTTTCGGCGCTTCACACGGACCAGTTTGGACACCTACCTCACACCGTTGCTACATCGCACAAGCTCGGCACAGGCATTGATGGTGGCGATATCTTATAAGCCAGTATCACCGTTCCTGCATGACGAGTACCATCTCTGCTGCGCACAACTACGTGGCATGGGGACATCATCGATCCACACCGCCAGCGCCACGCCAGTGCCTATAAAAGGGACGCCTATTGCTTCGAGCGGCAGCGGACTCGGCAACGAAGCCGTGACGGTGTCTCCTAATGTACCCCTACTTGTGCAGGTTTTGGCGGGATGCCTTGCTTTGTCGGCAGGCTTTTCGGCGCTTCACACGGACCAGTTTGGACACCTACCTCACACCGTTGCTACATCGCACAAGCTCGGCACAGGCATTGATGGTGGCGATATCTTCAATAAGCCGGTATCAGCGTTCCTGCATGACGAGCACCATCTCTGCTGCGCACAACTACGTGGAATGAGGACATCATCGATCCGCACCGCCAGCGCCACGCCAGTGCCTATAGAAGGGACCCCTATTGCTTCGACCGGCAGCGGACACGGCAACGAAGCCGTGACGGTGTCAGTAATGTACGCCTACTTGAAGAGGTTTTGTCGGGATGCCTTGCTTTGTCGACCGGAATTTCGGCGCTTTGCACGGACCAGTTTGGACACCTACGTCACACCTTTGCTACATCGCACAAGCTCGGTACGGCCATCGATGGTGGCGATATCTTCAATAAGCCGGTATCACCGTTCCTGCATGACGAGTACCATCTCTGCTGAGCACAACTACGTGGCATGAAGACATCATCAATCCACACCGCCCGCGCCACGCCATTGCCTATAAAAGGGACTCCTATTGCTTCGAGCGGCAATGGACACCGCAACCAAGCCGTGACGGTGTCACATAATGTAGCCCTACATGGTGCAGGTTTCGCGGGATGCCTTGCTTTGTCCACCAGTTTTTCCGTGCTTTGTACGGACAAGTTTAGACACCTACATCACACCGTTGCTTCAACGCTCAAGCTCGGCACGGGCATCGATGGGGCGATAGCTTCAATAAGCCAGTATCAGCGTTCCTGCATGACGAGCACCATCTCTGCTGCTCACAACTACGTGGCATGACGACATCATCAATCCGCACCGCCAACGCCACGCCAGTGCATATAAAAGGGACGCCTATTGCTTCAAGCGGTAATGGACACGGCAACCAATCCGTGACGATCTCACTAGCGTACCCCTACGTGTGCAGGTTCCGCGGGATGCCTTGCTTTGTCGACCGGCTTTTCGGCGCTTTGCACGGACCAGTTTGGACACATACGTGATGCCGTTGCTACATCGCACAAGCTCGGCACGGGCACCGATGGTGGCGATATCTTCAATAAGCTGGTATCAGTGTTCCTGCATGAACAGCACCATCTCTGCTGCGCACAACTAGGTGGCATGACGACATCATTAATCCACACCGCCAGAGCCACGGCAGTGCTTATAAAAGGGACGCCTATTGCTTCGAACGGCAATGGACACGGCAACCAAGCCGTAACAATGTAACTAATGCACCCCTACGTGTGCAGGTTTCGCGGGATGCCTTGCATTGTCGACCTGCTTTTCGGCGCTTTGCACGGACCAGTTTGGACACCTACCTCACACCGTTGCTACATCGCACAAGCTCGAAACAGGCATCGATGGTGGTGATATCTTCAATAAGCCGGTATCACCGTTCCTGCATGACGATCACCATCGTTGCTGCGCACAACTACGTTGCATGACGACATCATCAATCCACACCGCCAGCACCACTTTCAGTGCCTATAAAAGGGACGCCTTTTGTTTCTAGCGGCAGTGGACACGGGAACCAAGCCGTGACGATGTCACTAATGTACCCATACTTGTGCAGGTTTCGCGGGATGCCTTGCTTTGCCGACCGGCTTTTCAGCGCTTTGCACGGACCAGTTTAGACACCTACGTCAGACCGTTGCTACATCGCACAAACTTGGCACGGGCAACGATGGTGGCGACATCTTCAAGAAGCCGGTATCACCGTTCCTGCATGAGGAGCACCATCTCTGCTCCGCGCAACTACGTGGCATGACGACATCATCAATCCACACCGCCAGCACCACGCCAGTGCCTATAAACGGGACGCTTGTTGTTTCGAGCGGCAGTGGACACGGGAACCAAGCCGTGATGATGTCACATAATGTACCCCTACTACGGCAGGATTTGGCGGGATGCCTTGCATTGTCGACCGGCATTTCGGCGCTTTGCAAGGACCAGTTTGGACACCTAAGTCAGATCGTTGCTATATCGCACAACATCGGCACGGGCATCGACGGTGGGGATATCTTCAATAAGCCGGTATCACAGTTCCTTCAAGATGAGCACCATCTTTGCTGGGCACAACAACGTGGCATGCCGAAATCATCGATCCACACCGCCAGCGCCACGCCAGTGCCTATAAAAGGGACGCCTATTGCTTCGAGCGGCAGCGGACACGGCAACGAAGCCGTGACGGTGTCACTTAATGTTCGCCTACTTGTGCAGGTTTTGGCGGGCTGCCTTGCTTTGTCGACCGGCATTTCCGCGCTTTGCACGCACCAGTTTGGACACCTACGTCACACCGTTGCTACATCGCACAAGCTCGGCACGGGCATCGATGGTGGCTATATCTTCAATAAGCCGGTATCACAGTTCCTGCATGACGAGCGCCATCTTTGCTGCGCACAACTACGTGGCATGACGACATCATCAATCCCCACCGCCAGCGCCACGCCACTGCCTATAAAAGGGACGCCTGTTGTTTCGAACGGCAGTGGACACGGGAAACAAGCCGTGACGATGTTACCTAATGTACCTCTACTTGTGCAGGTTTTGGCGGGATACCTTGTTTGTCGACGGCCACTTCGGCGCTTTGCATGGACCAGTTTGGAGACCTACGTCAGACCGTTCCTACATCGCACAAGCTCAGAACGGTCATCGATGGTGGCGATATTTTCAATAAGCCAGTATCACCGTTCCAGCATGACGAACACCTTTGCTGCGCACAACTATGTGGCATGACGATGTCATCAATCCACACCGCCAGCGTAAAGCCAGTGCCTATAAAAGGGAGGCCTGTTATTTCGAGCGGCCGTGGACACGGTAACCGAGCCGTGATGATGTCACCTAATGTGACATCATCTTGTGCTGGTTTTGGAGGGATGCCTTGCTTTGTCGACCGGCTTTTCGGCGCTTTGCACGGACCAGTTTGAATACCTACATCAGACCGTTGCTACATCGCACAGGCTCGGCACGGGCATCGATGGTGGCGATATCTTCAATAAGTTGGTATCACCGTTCCTGCATGACGAGACTATCTTTGCTGAGCACAACTACGTGGCATGACGATATCATCAATCCACACCGCCAGTGCCTATAAAAGGGACGCCTATTGCTTCGAGCGGCAGCGCATACGGGAACCAAGCCTTGAGAATGTTCCCTAATGTACCCCTACTTTGCAGGTTTTGGCGGGATGCCTTGCTTTGTCGACCGGCTGTACGGCGCTTTGCAAGGACCAGTTTGGACAACTACGTCACACCGTTGCTACATCGCCGAAGCTGGGCACAGGCATCGACTGTGGCGATATCTTCAGTAAGCCGGTATCAGCGTTCCTGCATGAAGAGCACCATCTTAGCTGCGCAAAAGTACGTGGCATGACGACATCATCAATCCACACCGCCAGCGCCCCGCCAGTGCCTATAAAAGGGACGCCTGTTGTTTCGAGCGGCCGTGGACACGGAAACAAAGCCGTGGCGATGTTACCTAATGTACCCCTACTTGTGCAGGTTTTGGCGGGATACCTTGTTTGTCGACGGCCACTTCGGCGCTTTGCATGGACCAGTTTAGAGACCTACGTCAGACCGTTCCTACATCGCACAAGCTCAGAACGGGCATCGATGGTGGCGATATTTTCAATAAGCCAGTATCACCGTTCCTGCATGACGAGCAGCATCTCTTCTGCGCACAACTACGTGGCATGACGACATCAATAATCCACACCGCTAGCGCCACGCCAGTGCCTATAAAGGGGACGCCTATTGCTTCGAGCGGCAATGGACACGGCAACCAAGCCGTTATGATGTCACTAATGTACCCTTATGTGTGCACGTTTCGCGGGATGCATTGCTTTGTCGACCTGCTTTTCGCACTTTGCACGGACAAGTTTGGACACCTACGTCAGACCGTTGCTACATCGCACAATCTCGGAATGGGCATCGATGGTGGCGATATCTTCAATAAGCCGGTATCCCCGTTCCTGCATGATGAGCAGTATCTCGGCTGCGCACAACTAGGTGGCATGACGACATCATCAATACACACCGCCAGCGCCACGCCCGAGCCTATAAAAGGGACGCCTGTTGCTTCGAGCGGCAGTGAACACGGGAAGGCAGCCGTGAAGATTTCACCTAATGTAGCCCTACTTGTGCAGGTTTGGATGGAATGCCTTGATTTGTAGACCGGCTCTTTTGCGCTTAGCGCGGACCAGTTTGGACACGACGTCACACCGTTGCTACATCACACAAGCTCGGCGCGGGCAGCGATGCTGGCGATATCTTCAATAAGCCAGTATCAGCGTTCCTGCATGACGAGCACCATCTCTGCTGCGCACAACTACGTGGCATGACGAGCCAGCGCCACGCCAGTGCCTACAAAAGGGACGCCTATTGCTTGGAGCGGGAGCGGACACGGCAACGAAGTCGTGGCTGTCTCACCTGATGTACCCCTACTTGGGCGGGTTTTGGCGGGACACCTTGCTTTGTCGACCGGCTTTTGGCGCTTTGCATGGACCAGTTTGGACACCAACGTCACAAGGTTACGACATCGTAGAAGCTTGGCACAGGCATCGATGGTGGCGATATCTTCAATAACGCGGTATCACCGTTCCTGCATGACGAGCACCATCTTTGCAGCGCACCACTACATGACATGACGACATCATCAATCCACACCGCCAGCGCCACGCCCGAGCCTATAAAAGGGACGCCTGTTGCTTCGAGCGGCAGTGTACACGGGAAGCCTGCCGTGAAGATTTCCCCTAATGTAGCCCTACTTGAGCAGGTTTGGATGGAATGCCTTGCTTTGTAGACCGGCTCTTCTGCGCTTAGCGCGGACCAGTTTGGACACCTACGTCACACCGTTGCTACATCACACAAGCTTGGCACGGGCAGCGATGCTGGCGATATCTTCAATAAGCCAGTATCAGCGTTCCTGCATGACGAGCACCATCTCTGCTGCGCACAACTACGTGGCATGACGAGCCAGCGCCACGCCAGTGCCTATAAAAGGGACGCCTGTTGCTTGGAGCGGCAGCGGACACGGCAATGAAGTCGTGACGATGTCACCTAATGTACCCCTACTTGTGCAGGTGTTGGCGGGATGCCTTGCTTTGTCGAGAGGCTTTTCGGCGCTTTGCACGTTCTAGTTTGGACACCTACGTCATACTGTTGCGACATCGCACAAGCTCCGCACAGGCATCGGTGGTGGCGATATCTTCAATAAGCCGGTATCGCCGTTCCTGCATGACGAGCACCATCTGTGCTGCGTAGAACTACGTGGCATGACGACATCATCAATCCACACAGCCAGGACCACGCCAGTGCCTATAAAAAGGGACGCCGATTTCTTCGAGCGGCAGTGGACACGGCAACGAAGCCGTGACAATGTCACCTAATGTACCACTACTTGTGCAGGTTGGTGGCTGGAAATTTGGTTATCGTAGTGACGATCCTTGCTTTATTATGTTGCCTTGTGCACACACTCTTTCAAACTGCATAAGTGACTGTTTTGCGCTAGCAGGTCTGTTGCTTTCATTGTCCGCGGATGTAGAGGTAAACCCTGGAACTTTTAGGGATTCAATGTTTCAGGAACTATTAGAAATGCAAAAAACAATCCTGTCTAATATTTTGCAAATGCAAGAGAAGTAGGCCTCATGCGAGTCCACTATGATTCAATTACAGAACAGAATACTAACTATCGAGAAGAAATTAGAGCGCATAGATAAAGTGGATGGGAGACTACAAAAACTTCAGAACGCAATTGATAGGAGCGATATTGATGTGAGCGCAGTGTGTAGACAGGTTGACGACTTAGAAAACCGCTGGAGGCGAAATAGCATTATTACTATAGGAATAAATGAAGGCCCCGAGAATGAAGACGACCTACTGAGAAAAATAAATTACGACATATTTGGGTCCATTCTTAATCAGAAACTGAAATCTATAGAAAGGATACACAGACTGGGAAAGAAATTTCCTGGCATGGATCGCCCTGTAATCATTCTAGTTTCAGATTACCGGGACAAAGTACAAATATTGAAGGATTGTTTCAAGCTAAAGGGCACTCGTATTAACATTAGTGAGGACTACTCTAAAAGAGTTACTGAAATACGGAGAAACTTGTGGATCTCAACTCTAGAAAAAAGAAAGAAAGCAGAGAAAGTAAGACTAGTTTATGACAAAGTGCTGATGAACAATGCTCTATACACCTGGAATGAACATCCAAGGAAAAGGTAAGGTGCAAAGCCTCGGCTAAGCCCAACCACCAACGACCTGTTAGACCCAAACAAGTTGACTAAAATCATAATCCTAAATGCTCAAAGCGTGTTAAATAAAAGCCATTTAATTGAAAGTTTAACCCCGGAACATAATCGTGACATTTTGGCAATCACCGAGACATGGTTACAAAGTGATTTAGACGATGTGGAAGTTACACCACCAGGTTACGTCTTAATAAGGAAAGATCGAGACGGGAGAAGAGGCGGGGTAGCACTTATGATTAAAAGAAACATAGGGCTTCAAATTTTACCAGGTCCTGATGCCATTGAGGCGGTATGGGTTAATATTCAATATAAATAATCTCCGTCTGTACATTTGAGTTATGTACAGACCCCCTTGTTCTCCTCTTACGACTCTGACCGACTTAACATGTTTTATGGATTCTAATATGCGCCATAACGACAAAATAATTTTGCTGGGTGATTTCAACTTATGGGATTCACATGAAATTACAGGAACCGAAGTAGCACATTGTGAAGATCTTGTAGACCTTGCCTTTTGTTTTCACCTATGCCAAATTTTGTCAGAATACACACGTGTTTTTAAGACTGCTTCCTCTATTCTCGACCTTGTATTTGTATCATCGCCCCTGGAAGCAAGCGTTAACTCTTGTGATGTAATTGAGGGCATCTCTGATCATAAGATGGCTATCTTTTCCTTGCATATGGCACCCACCAAGTTGCATAATGATTACAAAAATGCAGTTTTGAATTCTGATGCTGCCGAAGGCTTGTCTGTTTTAGGAATGTTTGAAAACTCCCTGGATACATTTGTTCTCCAGCAAAAATTAAATTCAGGTACGGATAGACTATGGGATGATTTCTCGCAGATGGTCACTGAATGCATTCAAATGTTTATTCCAACACGCCAAAAAAAGATAGCAAATAAAAATCCTTGGGTAACAGGTGAAGTGATCCATGCCAAATGGCAACTGAAACTTAAACGTAAAGCACACACAAAGAAACCTTGCCCTGAGGGGAAGAGGACCATTCAGATTATGAGTACGGAATCGAGGCTTCTTGTTAAGAAATCCAAAGATAATTTTTATAATGTTAAGTTAAAGAAATTCTTACACGAAGCACCAGAAAAATCCTAGAGATACGTGAACCCAAATACACAAACCGGTCTTAATGCCGAGAAAGAAGACGTACCAGCGTGTGCTGAAACTTTTAATGCTTTTTTTTCGTCAGTGTTCACCCACGATGATGGACAAGTACCGACTTTTAATGAGGCTTCTGACACGCCTGGCATAGAAGAAATAGCGATACGTGAAGAAGGGATATTGAACCTGCTCCTTAAGATCGACAAAAAGAAAAGCGCAGGACCTAATGGAATACCAAATGCATTTCTATATAGGTACGCAGTTTGGATTTCGAAATATTTAACAGTTATTTTCCAGTCCTCAATAACCAGTGGTTGCTTTCGCAATGCTTGGAACGACGCTAAGATCACACCGATACACAAAGGTGGTAGTACTAACGACTGCAAAAATTTCCGTACCATTTCATTTACAAATACTTGTTCCAAGCTTCTCGAGCATATTGTCTCCAAACATCTTTTGGCCTATCTAGATGTTCACAACATAATCTACCCTCAGCAAAATGGATTTCCAAAAGGCCTATCCACGACTACTCAGCTCGTTGAGCTTGTTCACGATCTCGCCTCTCAAATAAACTCCCGGGGTCAGGTTGATATAATATTTTTGGATTTCGCGACTGCGTTCGGTAAGGTGTTCCATGCTAGACTGTTGTTAAAAATAAATGCTATCTTTAAAAACCCGAACATAACGCAATGGTCCCCCTCCTATTTTTCCAATCGCAAGCAGTACGTTCAAGCCAACACTAAAAAGTCTACATTTACTAACGTTATTTTTGCAGTTGCCCAAGGTAGTGTCTTGGGCCCACTGCTGTTTTCGATTTTTATCAACGATTTACCTAAATATATCACGGTCCCTATAAGGTTTTTGGCAGATCATTGCGCAATTTATAATCCAATTAAATCTCCTTCTGATCAATCAGAACTAAATCTAAACTTCCAGAAAATTAATAACTGGTGCATTACTTGACAGAAACGTATAAATGCAGTAAAATCCGTTGCCAATGAGCGTTTTAAGGAAAAAAAAAGCCCCCTAGAATGGACGTACTCCATAGGTGATCACGAGCTTGCCAGCGTCGAACAACATAAATACTTGCGTTTATGGATAACTTCAGATATGCGATGGAATTTGCATATCGACTCCGTTTGTGCTAAGGCCAACAAAGCGCTGCAGAGATTTGAGAGAATTCTGCCCATTGCCAGCCCAGAAATCAAATGTTTGTCTTGCAAGGCACTCGTACGGCCAATCATGGAGTACGCAAAGGTGGTGTGGGATCCGTATACAAAAAGTAATTGCAGTAAGCTAAACAGAGTACAAAGACTGGCTTCACGTTTCATTTTGAACAAATACCAGCGTTTGCACTCGCCAAGTCAACTTGGTAAACAAGCTCACCTTCAACCACTAGAACAAGGGACGGAGTATGAAAGGCTTAAATTACCCTTTCTAATAATTAAAGATCAAGTAAAAATTTACAGATCAAAGTACATAGAAATAAACACTGGGAAACCATCAAGACACCAGAATAACATGTACCTTCTTCCTCCGAGACACCACAACGATTGCTTTAAGTACAGTTTTTTTCCGCGGGTGATCAATGAGTGGAACAGGCTGCCGAATTCAACTGTTTCATCTGAATGTGTACCTTGTTTCGTTAAAAAACTAAATGACTTACTCTTTAAAGATGTGTAGTGTATTTTATGCATTGTTTTCTGTGCTCCAGAGTAAAGAGCTATGGCTATCCTTTCTCAATCATTGTTGTATGTTTATAGTTGTTTGTATAAGGAGTGCTTATTTTGGAGTACGTATGCTCCAGTCCACCCCTATTATAGCCCAGATGAGGCTGACAGTATGATAAAATGAAATGAAAATGAAATAATAAATAGTGACACTCCTTCACCTCGGGTTGTCCCCAGTCTTGGTTGCAACACTGTGTCATATTCCGGTAGCTGGGCTGTTTCACCTGCTTTTAGCCATGTTTCTGTTATAGCTATAATGTCATAAGTAAGCGTATGCTGCGATAAGTATGCTGATAGGCTTTCAAAATTTTTTCCAGTACTGCGTAAGTTACAGTGCAAAAGTGAAAAGTGATGTTGTTTACGATGTAGGTCTTAAAGTTCATCAAGGTTATAAGCCATTAAAACTGAATAACGTTGTTACCAGGGGTGCCGATTCCAAGTGTTTATGCAATCTGAGCAAATCTTCGGTGCTTGTAATGCGGACCACACGTGAGTTTTCAGATTTCATCAGTATTTTTTCGTCCAATACCCACGTGAATTGCCAGCCTTTTTTCGTTTTGCTTTCAGTGGAAGCTCCGAAAGAACTTTACTTGCTTGGCACAAATGTTCATTTATAAACTGACAATCAGAACCCATGTGACACGTGTTGATTCTTTGTTTTTTTTACTTTTCCAGAATTTTGCCCCTAATATTTCGAGAAGCAAGATTGACAATGATGTTTGGTGCAGTTGTATTTTTTTTGTTGGAACACGGTGTATCACATCAATGTCAGAGTATAATTTCTACGTTCAAGCAGGTGAAGATGGTTTGCATTATGGTACTAAGGTTCACACGTGAAACTTGGCCAGCTTGGATATCTGTTCACAAATCCGCATCGTTTTTGTCACTTGATGCTGTCGGTAAGTTCTGGGCTTCGCTGACAATAGGCAAGTTGACAAGGGCTTGCACCAAATTGTGTAGACCCTGTCGCTCAAATAATAACTGATCTGACAAGTCCGTTGCACACCTGCCGGGTAAAACGGACCTTCGGATGTGTCGCCCGCTGCGCTTCTGTCCATGGCGTTGCAAGGGCATGCGCTCCTGTGTTGTAGCACGCAAAGCGAGACCGGGTAGATCTCCCTCAAGATTAGCGAGAAATTTGCCGTCGCAATATTAGAACACGAGCTACTGAAAACTGTTTTCTCGCTAGGCGGCGCGTTACGTCGCCGCTGATGAGAGGAAACCAAGCTTCCGGAATGGTTACTCGCCAAAGTACGCATGCTGACCGATGCGTCACCCGGGAAAGATATTGCAATCCTGAGAAGGCTGTCAAGGGATACGGCGACTTATTGTTAGAGAGCTGTCCATGTGTTCGGTAAAAAATATATCCTGACCGTTCTTGCATATTTTCTGGTCAAGTGCAGCTGGCGCTGCTCCCATATATTTCAGCATGAAAAAATATTGCTGCTGCTGAACGGGACTGGTGCGCTGCATGTCCTGAAGTAAAGCTTCCCGTTCTCCAACAGGGTAATGTAGCGCATGACACAAATTGACACTCTTTCAACGTCATTCTGGTCATAATACTTTTATACCCACTGCAACATTTCGAGTATGGTCTCACGGTGTGCCGTTACCGAGAGCATTCTCGATGAGAGTTTCGATGAATTACTTAAATGCGTAAGCATTCTTTGGCATGAAGTGCCTTGCATCTGCACAGAAATGTCTGATTTCACAATACATTTATTCGATATAATTTTCTGAATGTAGGTTATTGGGGGTAGCCTTATAGCGATAACGAACAATAAAAGAAACATTGACCAGAGACAATACTTGTAGGAAAACATAGGGCACCATAGAAAATGCATTGAGAAGCTTATAGTAGGGGTGGGCCGACTGAAGTTTTGGGTTCAGCCAACTTGAAATTTGGGGGTGGGCGAACCTGAAATTTGAGGGTAGGCCAGCTGAAATTCGGGGGTGGGCCAATTTAAATTTGTGGATGGGTCAACTTGAAGTTTGGTGGCGGGACAACTTGAAATTGGGGGCTGGGCCAGGTAAAACTGAGGTGGCCCAACTTGAAATTGGGGGTGGCGGAACTAGAAATTGGGGGGTGGGCCAACTTGAAATTGGGGCGTAGCCTAACTCGAAATTTGGTGGTGGTGCACTTGAAATTTCGAGGTGGGCCAACCTAAACTTGTGGGTAGACGAACTTGAAATTCGGAGGTGGGCCAAATTGAACTTTGGCGGTGGGCCAACCAAAGTTTGGGGGTATGCTTACGCATACTTAGACAACTCCACTGGAACTTCTGAGCACTTTTTGTATTGTTTTATTGCGACAGTTATCCCATGGACACTCTGGGCGCATTTCTGTCGCCGCCGTGACGCTCTGCATAAAGTCCGAGGGAGGTGACGTGTCCGAGCGATGTGCTCACGTTTGCCTGTGTACGCTGACACCATGTTGGTTAATCTAGTTAGTAAGCGAGCGTTTGCAAGTTTACACGGCTGATACAACTACTATCCTCATAATTATGGCTGTCTACAAATTTGTTATGGCAGTCGATGCTCAGCTTTAAACTGCGACTTGTTTCTACATTAAACGCTATTTTGATGAAGTTCCAGTACAAGTCAACGAGAAGAAGAGACGTTTCAGAGTCCGTATGGGTTTCTTCATCGCAGGTGGTCAGCGCTCTTTTATCGAGAGCTTTATGTACACTCAATATCAAACACAATAATTCATAACGTGTTCATGCTGTGCGCTGTGTGTAAACATTAACTACGTAACCTCACAGCGGCATATCCTCGGATGATTGATCCAGCAGAGAAGAGGCAGGATTACTATTCACCGCTGAGAAGATCACAAAAACAGGGCGGCCAGCATTGCCATGAATATTCATGTGATGGAAGTTATCGGTGGAATTTGGCACCTTTGTAAACTGTCTGGTTTAGTAAAAAGTTTGCGAAAACACAATTCTTCTAAGCTTATCCGCTCTCGTACGAAAAGGCGTGGCGGCTGCTCAGCACAGACAAGAACTCGTTGTTGGTGCAACTCGTCCCCAGGGTCGCCCACGAGAACGAAAGGCGTGGCAAGATACCTCGGTAGGCCAGAGTGGCGCACGCGTCGTCGGTCGCCGGCAGCAAGCAGGCCGGCCGCACGGCGCTGGAGAGCGGCAGGGCCGCCTCGAGCATCACCAGGGCCAGGGCTCCGTCGGCCGAGAGCCTCGCCGGTCTCGACAGCCGCGCGTCCCAGGGCGAAGCCTTGCGCACCGAGCCGAGGCGAACGTGCAGCCGCTCGTTCTCTCGCCTGCGGCGCGAAAGAGCAGGTGTGTTTATTACAGCTCTGGGGCTGGTTTCCTTTAACCGGGTTCGTCTACATTTTACCACATACTTTGAAATGTTCGTCTACAGTTCAGAAACGCAGCAGGGCTCGCTAAGGCTATCGGTAACCTAATGTAACAACCGTAATAGTCTTGAAAAGACCACCCCTCTCCTATGCAAGAAATGTACACTGATGGAACTTTATCGTTTAATTTATCTGCGCATAACTTGCAGATATGTAACAGAAAAGAACTGTTCACGAGAAGATGGAGGCTTTGAGTGACTGGCGTAGAACAGGCAATTCCGCTTTAGGGCAACGTTTCGAAACGAAGACGAGTCCCGTTGCTGACAGCATTCCCTGTTCCGTACCACTGTAAACTTGCAGGGGCATTTTTATTATGAAAGTAAAAACAAATATGTTTACACCAAACAAGTTTGGTGCACGACTCAGCGCACCCGTTTGTCCTTAATACAGTTTAATTGTCGTTAGTTCAAAGCAGCAATACACGGCTCCTTGGCAAGGAAGAAAAACAAAATCGTTTTTCTCTTACTTGATCCCCGTAGCGTCTCAATTCTTTGGTTTCATGGCTTTTGGGGAGGAGCAAAGTCGTCAACAAAAAGACAGAGTCGGGAATATCATCAAGATTGACAGTAAATTTAATATAGTGCACTCTAGTTTACCCTCAAATTGATACTGAGGCACAAAACGCGTATTGAAGTGCGACGCCTTGCTCATCACCTAGCTTTAAGTGGCGCAGTAGATACGTGTGCTTCAATGTAGAAGACTTGAGGCATTGAAGATGTTCCGGAGGACGTTCTCTGAGTGATCCGCGTGCTGTCTTGTGAATCTTCCGAAGATAGCTCACACACGGTGGCCTTCTTTGTGGGCCATCTTGTCGCGCGAAATCAAACTGATAACAGACGCGAAGAGAAACTAAACAGTCGCATACATCCGATGCAATGCGGGAAGCTGTTAATGTCAACCTTTGTGTGACAAATGTGATCAGGTGTTTCAAGCTGGAACCAAGCAGCGCGGTTTTGCGCACAAAGACGTGCCGTTTTACGCACGTACTGTAAGAATCGTGCCTCAGCGCGGTTTCTGTCTTGGATAGAAAAATCATTGAAGGTCTGGATGCTGCGCCCGCTTCTATTCTACCAATGATATCGCAATCACGTTACATGAAGCTCCGTTCCCTGCAACTCCAATAGATAGTTTTGCCTTTCCAGCATAAAGAAAGCGAGAACACCCGAGACGGTAAATCGGATGCAAATGGCAAAATCAAAAAGTCCATCGTAATTTACAGATGAAACAAAAAAGTAATCGGGAGAGAAAATCCGAACCAAAACACAAAGGCTCTCCCTTGTTATTTGATATCCGAGCGGGCTGCCTGAGAAAATGTTCGCATCAGGATGATACACGTCATGGACGTGACCCTTTCAACGGGCACGAGACGCCGACCTCAGCCTTCTGAGCTGCCTCTCAACGGGGGCACCCTTGCGGGCCTTCTTCCGGGCTTCGGACGGGCCGCTGTGGTCGACCCCCGATGCCAGGCATTCACGCGACAATCGAGCCTACGACCTCGTCAGAGCCAACTGCGGCGATTTATGACAACTGTTTGGATACCGCCAAACAGTTTTGGGCAATTTTTAGAGCGACATTCCTTCAAACGAACTCGTAGTGCCGTTCTCTCCCGTCGAGAACCTGTGGGCCTTCGTCATTTCCCTTCCATCTTGGAGCGACTATGAACGAATGAGCCGGGCACAGACTGGACTACCACAGGGCCCAAACTGCAATGTCCACGTTGGCGACGGGGTCAATGTGCGTTTTCCTATTTACCCGTTCGTACACAGTGAACGTGCGCGTGATTTCGGCAAAACTGTCCACAGAAGGATAGAGCTCCAAACCTCCAAATAGCCGAGGCTGATGTGACCCATCTCATGACAATAGATTGGGTCAAGATCACGTGACCAGGACGACCAAGGAGTTAAAAGACGAGACAGATGCCCTGTGAGAGATAATCCCAGCTGCCGCTTCAACTTGAAAATCTTACCAAATCGTTCCTCATTCTTGTACAAAATGTAAACACAAACGTGTTTTCAAAAACGTCCCGGATGTCAGACCAAGGCCGACGTCCTCCCATCCTCGGACCCGCGGTCGAAACAGCGTTATCGTTGCGCTTGAGTGTTACTAGTTCTTTCTCGGTGGAAGATCGCGCAATACACAGCTAATTTCATATCTGACGCCTTTAAAAATGCTTTCTTCTTTACCGCTCCGGCAGCGTGACGATAATGAGAACAGTACATTGTTTATTCAGTCACCATTTTTTCGACGAGTTAATCACTGTTACGAAGTTATCGCTAGGCGCAAGACGTGCCTACATTAATCGGAACATTTCTGAATAGTGTCTCCGATTGTAGAGCGAAATAACTCTGTCTAATAAAACTATACGCTCAAAGCGATTAGTGATGTATATCCTCGAGAGAATGCGAGCAACAGTGACTGCGCTGGAAGGAACGTTCAGTAATGTATAAATAAAGGACGCGCCAGACTCGCTGATTGCATTTCGACTACCGAAGACTCTGCTCGCCGTTACTATTGAGATGGAGTGTTATTTGTTTTTTGTAGGCAGAAATTTGCGCCATAAAGGGTTAACCTCATACTTCGGGCCTTTGAGAATGCTTTATTCTTGACGGTCCCGACTACATGGCAATATTGGCACAAGTACATCGTTCACCTTAAGTCAGTGACCATTTTTTCACCCCCTAATAACTGTTAGAAGGATGTCGCTCAGCGCAGAATGCGCCTAGATGTATCGGAACTTTCCTGAATAGTGCCGCCGATTCTCTAGCGGAATAAACTTTCGTAATAGCGTTGCATGCTGAAAGCGACCGGTGGTGTATTTTTTCGACAGAACCAGAGCAGCAGCGACTGCCCTGGAATGCACGTTCAGCCGTGTAGAAATAAGAGACGCGCCAGACGCACTGATTATATTTCGGCGACAGACGACTCTGCTCGCCGTTAGCACTGTGTTTAGTGTTAGTTGCGTTTTTCGGGGCAGAAATTTGAGCCATAAAGAGTTAATCTCTTGCCTCGGCCATTTGAGAATGCTTTATTCTTTATCGCCCCGACAACATGACATTATTAACGCGATAGCGTTAAAGGGACACTAAACGCAAATATGAAGTCAAGCTAAAGTGATAGATCAGTGCTCTAGAACCTCTAAGGCGTCAATATAGTCGCGAACAAAGCTTTAATAATCGAGAAATTGAGGTAAATCCAGGACACGGTTAGAGACTCCCCGGGGACATCCAAGCACTTGCCCGATGACTAAAGCACTCCTCAGTTAAATTTGTCGCTAGTACTGAACCATTCGTTGCACAAAAACATACTTTTATTGTATTAAAAGACGAAATAAAATGCTACTTGTCGAGTTCTATTTCATTTTCTAGAAAAAAGAACTCATTGAAATTACCCTTGACGACGACGCGAGCGGTCGGAAGGCTTCGCTCGACTCCGCGCCGCCCACGCTTTCACGTTTCACCAGTGTCGCTTACGCGCATTGCTGCGCTGGTTTGGCTGGCTTGCGAATCCATAAATACTTCGTTTAGCGCAAAACAACGGACACAAGAAAAGGCGACAGGACAAGCGCCTTGTCCTGTCGCCCTTTCTTGTGTCCGCTGTTTTGCGCTAAACGAAGTATTTAGGGATCCGCACCAACTAGCCCGCCAACACATTGGCTTGCGAAACTCGCACAAACTGCAAGTAGCAGAGAATTCAACTGCCATGTGATCTCACGGGGTGCCTGAACGGTCTACGCCAGTTGACCAAAAAGCAGCTGCAGCGGCGAATCCACGGCTTTCTCTTGGCTCGGTAGCGCCTTCTGTTGGGCGGGGTTTTAATCACCGACAGCAGCAAAGGGTGGTGATGGCGTATGCAACGTCACCACTTCCGGGTTGGGAGGCGGGAAATTTGAATTTTGAAAGAGGCATTCAGACCTTTCGGATACAATTTTTTTGCAAACTAAGTCTTTTCGTGTCGTGAAACAAGAGTTGCGCAGTTTCTGGAATGGTAGTTAAACAATCCACGTCGACTTCGTATTTGTCTTTAGTGTCCCGTTAAGGACCTCCTGTCGCAGAAAATCCGGCGTCCAGCGTTTGGCATCCAGTGTGGACATCGTTGCAGCAAAAAGGATTTCGAACCACGCATGCACAGGCCCTCCATGTGGCACAAGGAAGTTACTGAGCTAATTGAATTTATCAAGCTAAAATATGCAGAAAAATCGGAAAGTACGACTTAAGCCCGTTTCACATGATGCGATTTGCGTCGTTTGCGAGCACAATCGCAGTCGCAGTCGCAGTGCCCACGCCCCGATTTTCTGCTGGGACCAACCGGTCGGTCGCACAGTCGCACCGTTGCAGCGAGCGCTGCGATTTTCCGTCGAAATTGCGCGGAGAGCTATTTTGCCGGTTTGTTTTGGGAAATGGCGTCTTGCTCAACAAGTGCAATGCGCGAAGGCGTGGACTGCCAGGAGGAGGAGGAATAAACTTTATTAGTAGAAATGAGCCGACGGTAAAATCGTCCGAGGTGGGCGGCGTCCCTAGTCCAGGATGCCGTGGGCCTGAGCCGATAGCTTGGCCCTGCTCACCAGGCGATGCTGGTCTTCAGGGCTCGAGCTTGTCAGCTGAGCCTCCCACTGCTCGACGGTTGGTCCGGTGATGGGCGGTGTCGATGGGTTTTGTTGACATTCCCATACGATGTGGTAGAGGGTATTGGGCGTAGAGCAGAAGGCGCATTTGTGAGTATAACTCGTAGGATACATGGCGTGTAGCAGGGTGCCGTGCGGGAGTGTGCCGATCTGTAGTTTTCGGAAGATCACCGCCTCTTCTCTTGTCAGCTTGGGATGAGGCGGCGGATAGATCCTCCTACCCAGTCTGTAGTTGCTCAGGATATCGGCGTATCTTTTCGGGACACTATGTTGTTGGTCTACCGGTGCTCGTGCACCCGGTGGGATAGCCCGGAGAATGTGATCTCGGGCAGCGGCATTAGCAGCATTACTGGCATTACTGGAGTCCCTGGCATTACCCGCCAGGGACTCGTGTCCCGGGGCCCAGACAATGTACAGTTCTAGAAAATTGTGTCGTTTTTCGAGGACACTCAGGGCTTGTTTGGAAATGCGGCCCTTTTGGTACGTTCTACATGCCGTTTGTGAGTCGGTGATGATTGTGATTTGATCGTCCTCTCACTGGCCCGTAGTAGCCGCAGGGCTATCGCCGTTTCTTCCGCGCAGTCGATGTCTGGAGTGCTTACCGAGGCCAGTGTTACGTCTTGTCCTTGGCCGTTGATCACGCTGATAGCGTGGGCCGCTCTGTTCTTGTACTTTGCCGCGTGGGTGTATCGGACTTCTCCTTGTTTTGGTCCTTCGTAGGCCTTACGTAGAGCTTTGACTCTATCTCTCCTCCTTTCTCTGTGGTATTCAGGGTCCATGTTTCTCAGGATGCTGGCCATCGTGATGTTCTCATCTTCTCCCTCAGTGGTAGAGGAACCCGCTGTTTTGTGGATTCATATGCGACTGGGTCGCCCAGTCTTATTAGCGTGTCCCTACCCGTGCTGGTGAGTTGAGTCGCTCTATCTGGCTCGTCTTGTGGGCCTCTACTAGTTCCTCCCAAGTATTGTGGACGCCCAGGCTGAGTAGCTTCTCCGTCGACGTCGTCAGTGGAAGCCCCAGTGCCAGCTTGTAGGTCTTTCGTATTAGGGTGTTCAATTTGTCTCTCTCGCTGTTCTTGAGACCCAGGTAAGGGGTGCCGTAAGCGACTGCTGATTATCAGGGCTTGTATTAATCTGATTGTGTCCTCCTCTTTCAGGCCGTGCTTTTTGTTTGTCACTCTTCGCACCAAGTGCGCGACTTGGGTAACTGTCGCTTGCAGTTTTTTAATGGCGGCGAGACCGGCACTGTCCTTCTGGAAAGTGAGGCCCAGAGTACAGAGTGTGTCCACCTTGGTTATGTTGACTCCATGTAGTGTCAACGTTGGGTCAGGTGTCTCCTGCGGAGGCCGCCCTCTTGTCCTCTTTTTGAGGATCAGGAGCTCCGACTTTTCCGGCACGCATGAAAGACCGCAGCGGTGTAGATAATGCTCGGTCGTGTCGATGGCTTCCAGCAGGGCGTCTTGTTGTTCGCCCACCGATCCCGTGCACGTCCACATGGTCAGGTCGCCCGCATAAATTGCGCGACGGTTACCCCTGATGTTCTCCAAGAGGTTCGGCAATCCCCTCATCGCTATATTGAACAGCAACGGGGAGATCACCGACTCCTGGGGGGTTCCTTTCTGCGGTATTTGGAACTTGTCGGTCCTGAGGTTCCCCAGGCCTATGGTCGACGTTCTAGCCGTCAAGAAGTCCTGGACGTAGTTGTATGTCCGCCGTCCGCAGTTGGTATGTTGTAGGCTGTTTAGCACTGCTTCGTGTGAGACGTTGTCGAAGGCTACCTTCACGGCGAGTGCCAGGATGGCACTCTTGTGGCATGTGCTGAGGCCGTCAATGACTTCTTTAAGCTGAAGTAGAATGTCCTGGGTGGAGAGGTTAGGCTGCAAACCGAACATAGTGTTCGGCAGGTGCCCACCTTCTTTCAGGTAGGGCGAGAGACGATTGTGGACCATTTGCTCGAAGAGTTTTCCCGCGCATGACGTGAGAGAGATCGGACGCAGGTTCTGTAGGTTGATGGGCTTGCCGAGTTTCGGGATCATCGTTACGTCCGCGTGCTTCCAGGAAGCCGGTATACTGCCGGTCTCCCAGCTTTCATTGATATACTTTAGTAAACTCTCCGTCGCCCCGTCGTCCAGGATACGGAGGGTCTTGTTGTTAATTTTATCCCTGCTGGGCATCGTATTTCTTGTGAGATTTCTTAAGGCTGCCACGATCTCCGACTTGGTGAAAGGTTGGTGTGAATCCTGATTGGGTTCCCCCTCGTACTCCGGGTGAATGACTGGCTGCGTCTTCCGTTGTTGCTCGTCCCCGATGTATTTCCCGGTGATGGCTTCGAGCACTTCTTCGTCGGTTCCCTGGAAGTTGTGTATAAGACTTTGTATGTGTTGCCCCGTGACAGTTTTTGATTCCGTCTTCGCCAGTAGGGTCTTTAGAATGGCCCAGGTCTTTCGGTTGCTGAGGGTTCCCTGTAACTGGCCGCACACTTGATTCCAGTTCTGACGTCTGAGTTTTTCAGCGTACTCCTCCGACTGCCGCGAGACTGCGGCAATGCGGATGTTGAGTTTGCGGTTTCTCTTCTGCTTCTTCCATCTCTTGAAAAGTCCTCGCCTGGCCTCCCAGAGGTGAAGTAGGTGTGTGTGGGTCGACTTCGGGATTGTCCGCAGTGATTTGGATGGTCTTTGTATGCTTGGCAACAGAGTCCATCACGTTCTTAGTCCACTCCTCGATGTCCTCTAGGCTTCTGGGGTGTTCATCTTTCCGGAAAGCAGGCCAGTCCGTAATTTTAGCCTGACCTAATCTCACGGGGTCTTGTGGTGCAAGATTTCGGTCTGAATGATATGATGGTCGCTGCCCAGAGTCTCGTCCAGTCTCGACCACTCGACCTGCCTTAAGCCAGTGGAGAAGGTCAGGTCTGGGCTGGTGTCTCTGGAGACACTGTTGCCGATGCTAGTTGGTATTAGAGGATCGGTCGACAACGTCAGCTGGTGGTGTTGTGCCACGTTGTGCACGTCCATACCCTTTTTGTTGGTTGATCGGTAGCCCCAAGCCACGTGTGGAGCGTTAAAGTCACCCACCACGAGAAGTTTTGGACCGTTGGTGACTTTCTTCACTTCTCTCAGGAACTTGTCCAAGTCCTTTATTGTGTCGCGCGGAGGACTGTATACATTCAGGATGTAGAGGCTCTGCAGGGTTTTCTTGGGAGGAACCAGCTCAATCAGAGTGTGTTCGATTCTGTGGTTGATTTGGTGCTGCTGCATTGTGCAATGCTTATTGATAAGGACGGCGGTCCGGGTCCTTCCTTGGGCAAAGTGCGTTTTGTAGCCGCGCATCGTAATATTATTTGTTGCTGTTTCCTGTAACGGGATGACGTCAGGTTGGCGTAGGGTGCATAGATGAAGTAAATTTTGCCGTTTCCGATTTATTCCTCTGCAATTCCACTGCCAAATTTTGAGGATTTCGGTCACTTCTTTATTCTTTGCTATCTTATTCGCCATCCTGCCTTCCCAGAGTCTCGTTCATCTGGGCTTCTCTGATGGGGTATTTTGGCTTTTTCCTTGCCTGCTCTTTGTCCTTTTCTAGGATGGAGATGAGTTGGCTGAGCTCGTTGCCTATCTGGGTGATCTCCTGGCGGAGCGTTTGTACGGCTGCTTGGACGGTGGCTGCCACAGATTTGTTTATGGTGTCGACGGCCTGAAACAGTTCGGCTCGGAACTCATTTCTCAGTTCGGCCTTGTCTTTGGTTCGGGCCTTGTTCATCTTGTACTCTATTCCGGATTCTAGGTCCTCTATCAAGGGAGCATGTTCCCTCGGTGGCGTTGGTGTTGTGGTTGGCTTCTGCTGTTTTTGCAATTGGCCAATAAGATGTTGGAGCTTCCTCTCCAGGGCTTGTTCCCTGGCCTGAGCTCTTCTGTCCCGTTCCTCCTGACGTCCTTCTTGTTCTTCTAAACGCCTCATGAGCACTTCATTCCGCTTCATCAGGTCGGCGTTTTGCCTTCTGAAGGAGCAGATGGTTTTCTCGTATCTTGAATTTCGCTCTTGTGTCGGCAGTGAGGGAAATGGGCCGGTTGTAGACTTGGAACTGGCTATCACTTCCGCCCAGCTGATCTTCTGCTGTTCTTGCTGTGGTTTACTTGTTCCATATTCCGAGGAGCTTGAACTTGGCTCTCTTGTTATAGATGGTTGTCGGCCTCTTGATTTGCTTCTCTCCCTCACGTACAGGGGTGGGGGTCTTGGCTTGAGCCTTTTCTAGCACTCCTTGCTTGGCGTCTCGTGAGGTAGTCCGCATAGTTTGCACTGCAAGTGGTAATCATGGTCTGCATGTGGGCTCTGCACCCCGCACCGGCAACGTATGGGCGGCAACGTATGTACGAGCCGGCCATCTTCACATAGAAAGGGATGTGCGGACCTTCGAAGGTGATAACTGCTGAGGTGGATTTGTCAAACATCCTCGCATGCAGGATGCCACAGTTGTTGGCTGCCAGTAGTTCCGCAAGTCGATTCTCCGTCGTACACGCAATGATACCGTGCACGACTCCACGGACTGTTCCTGGGAGCGGTTTGATGTACGGCGTCATCTCGTATGTGGCCGCCCCAAGTTCGATGCCGTTGATAGAACCGAGCTTCAGTGCGTAGTCCGCGTTTGCGGTGCTGGCACTTATCAGGTTCTGCTTCAACTGCGTTTGGGTGGTTACGTTCGCGCAAAATTCTTTGATAGGGGAACCACTTGCCCTTGCAAGTCCTTCGGTAACCTTCCCGTCCGGCCAGCTGGACAGCTCCATGCCGGTCCTTGGTCGGTATACCACCTTGTAATCATTCTCTGGCAGCGGCGGCGTCACGCGTCGCGGCGGTGGCTTGCCGTTGGTTCGGCTTTCCTGATCTTGCTGCCGTTGGTGGTTGCTGTTGGCTTGCATGCTTGCTTCTACTCTCGGGTTGCTCCTCGCGTTCAGTCCTCCTTGCTGGTTTTGGGGGTTTCCTTGCTTTCCTCCCTCTTGTATGCGGTCCTCGTTCGGCGCCTTGTTGTTTTTTCTTGCTTTGATTGCTTGGAACCATGGGCCAGCTTGACTCAGCGTTTTGCCGCTGCTCTCATCGAATTCCATGTTGCTCTGGACCGCTGTGGAGTCTTGGCTATTGTTCTCTATTTCCATTTCGTGAGCACTGCCGTTCGTTTCCCCTGCCATTCTCGGTGCTCGCGAGGCCACGCAGGCCCGCTCCTGGGGCGCGTGCGGCGTTCGGAGAACGGTGTTCGAATATGTCGAGGTGCTCGTTGCTCGGTGTGTCAAGGTAAACAAATGCACTCACCGCGGTAATTCTGGCGACTTTCGATGCCGAGTGCCTTGTTGAGTTCAATGACACAAAATCGTGAAGTTTGTTTAAGGTTAACCGCAGTAACTCGCGATAAAAGCGGCAGCCCACGCGAAGCGAGTCCGCTCCACTCACGCAAAGTTAGTTAGTTAGTTAAATGGGCTTTAATGGCGCAAAAGCGGCTAGGGCTATGCTGCGCCAAACACGAGGTGCTTTAAAATCCACTTTATGAAGGAAAAGGCTGTGGTAATAATCTATATTTTATGTCAAAATACAGTGTCATCTAGAAATTTACGGACTTCACATAATGGGACTAGCGGATTATCGCCTAAAATTAGAGCAGGGTGTAAAGGTATGTGTAGTTGATATAATTTGTGCAAACATGCTCGTCTGTGTGTTTCAATATGCGTACATGTCAGTAATATATGCTTAACTGTCAGTGGCTCTTGACATTTCTCACATGTTGGTGTGTCCTCTTTCACAAGTAAATAATAGTGTGTGAGGTGTGTGTGCCCAACGCGTAGTCGGCATAAAACTACTTCGATGAACCGCTCCTGATGATAACATGACTTCCACTCGCCAACTATGGCTTTAGTGAGATCTAGCTTGTTGTTGGCACAACGGCCCCATTCGCGTTGCCATTTTGCCGTTAAGGTTTTTTTAATCGCATGGATGCTATCTTTGTATGGAAGTGTTGTATTTGTTATTTCTTTGTACGCTGCCATTGATGCACATCTGTCGGCTGCTTCGTTACCCGGTATCCCAATGTGACTTGGTACCCAGCAGAAGCGGATTGATCTCCCGTATTTATTAAGCGCGACCATGTTTAGTATATCCCCTAACAGGGGTTCACACTCAGATTTTAGATTTAGAGCCTTCAGTGTACTTAACGAATTAGTGTATATGACTGTGTTTTTGTGCTTGCCAGTGATAATCTTTTTAACTACGACCCATACAGAATAAACTTCAGCAGTGAAAACAGAAGCATGTTTTGATAGACGAATACTTCTTTCCCAATTTTCTGTTACGGCCCCTACACCCACGTGTTCTTTTGTTTTGGAGCCATCAGTGTAGAATTGCATGCGATTTTTATATTTTTCCTGAAGAGCACGGAATTCTTGTATAATGTGTTCGTGTGGCGTGTCTTTGTTCTTTAAATGTGTCAATGTCCAGTCGCACAACTGCATGAAATCGTACCACGGGGGCAATTGTCGTGCCTTTTTGGCAACCTGGAGGACTTCACGAGGGATGTTATACTCCCAGCAATATTGTTCATATCGCAGCACAAGCGGCTTAATCATGTTCGGTTTATTTGTGTAGTTAAGCGTGAGTTGCACTGTGTGACGATGTTGTAGCATATGTGTTGCGGTGATGACTGAATTCTGAGTAAGTAAGAGAATGTGAGAAATGCTCTGCGCTGGTGTAATGAGGGTTCACTACATTCAACATATAAACTTTGAATGGGTGACGTTCTGTAGGCACCACTTGCCAGTCGCAATCCGAGGTTATGTACTGGATCAAGTCGTTGGATATAGGACTGTATGGCTGAGCCGTAAACTACGGAGCCGTAGTCTAAAAGGCTACGCACAAGAGACCGGTAAATACGCAAAAGACAGGTTCGGTCAGAACCCCAGTGCTTATGAGATAAAACTTTGACGATATTCAATGCTTTATTTGCCTTAATTTTTAGTGTTTTAATGTGGGATAGGAAGTTTAGTTTTTTGTTAATGATTACTCCCAAGAATTTATATTCTTGTTTTACCGGCAGTGCGACATCATTCAGTTTCAAATCCGGGTCTAAGTACAACCCTCCTTTTTGGGAGAATGGCACTGTAACAGTTTTTTGAGTAGAGAAGCGAAAACCATTTTTCTCAGCCCACTCCATTAGTTTATTTATGGTTTGAAGTTTGAGGCGTGGCACGCTATTTGCAGATCATCAACGTATATGGAGTGCATAACAGAGGGGGGAATGACTTTGTTAACAGAGTTCATTTTTACTATAAAGAGTGTTGTGCTAAGTACGCAAGCCTGTGGCACGCAGTTTTCTTGGATAAATGTGCGCGAGAGCACATTGCTTAGACAGATTTGGAATGTTCTGTTGGACATAAAATCAGCGAGATAGTTTAGCATTTTGCCGCGGATTCCTAACGCTGAGAGGTCACGTAAGGTCCAGAATCTCCGCGTGGTGTCTTTTTCCAAATCGAAGAGGCAGTGCTGTTTGTGTACGAATGCCTCACGTATTTCGTGTCCAAGTCAGACGAGGCGGTCTGTCGTTGAGCAACCTTTTTTATAGCTGCACTGATGAGAATCAATGGAGTTCCGTATATGGAGCGTGAAAGTTAACCTGGAATTTACAACACTTTCATAAGATTTCGCCAAACAGCTTGTCAGGGCAATGGGTCGAAAGCTGCTTGGAGATGTGGGGGATTTATCTGTTTTTAAAAAAGGCACAACTATTGCGTTTTTCCAACTTTTTGGCATGCTTGCGGATTCAAATACTTTGTTAAATAATTTAAGGAGGGCATCTACGGATGCTTGGGACAGGTGTGCGAGCATGGAATAATGGATCTGGTCAGGACCTACTGCAGTTTTCTTGCCAGCACAGAGAACCTTGTTAAGTTCTTGTACCATGAATGCAGCGTTGTATTCGTCGCTTGACATGCTAGCAGTTGGTAGTTTCTCCATTTCTGCCGACAGTTTGTATTTTAGGAACGTGTTTGAATACTTAGCCGAGCTGGTGACGTTGTAGAAATGCTCCCCAAGAATATTCGCTTGTTCTTGTAGTGTTGTTTGAGTGCCTGAAGGAGTAAGTATGGGTATCGTGTATGATGAGTAGTCCCCCTTGATCTTCCTGACCTGTTCCCACATCCTTTTGGATGTGACGGTGCTAATAATTGTAGATACATATTTTTGCCCGGAAAATCTTTCTGCCTGTCTTCGGATATATCGAACTTTCGTTTTTGCTTCTTTGAAATTGAGAAAATTGTTTTGTGTTCGGTATCTGCGTAAGATTCCCCAGGCCTTATTTTGCTGCTTTTTTGCTACGGTGCATTCGTGTGTCCACCAAGGATTAAGCTTTTTCCGAACAATGCCAGAAGATTGCGGAATGGCCTTTGCGGCTGCAGAAATAATGCAATTGGTAAACTTTTCATTAATTTCCTCAATGCTTAGGTCTGTTAGAATAAGTTCCTCCAGCCTGGCGCTTTCCGTAAAAACAGCCCAGTCTGTCATTTGTAACTTCCAGTGGCGTGGTTCGTGGGATAGAATGGGTAGTGTTGATGTTAGGTGGATTAAAGCAGGTAGATGATCACTGCTATACGAATTCTCCAGTACGTCCTATTTAAAATCGGTAAACATATCCGGAGAGCAAAATGCTAAATCAATGCAGCTAAAAGTACGTGAACTCGATGAAAAATGAGTTGGCGCACCTGAATTTAAAAGACAGATGTTGTTTGTCAAAATGAAATCTTCGATAAGTTGTCCTCTTTGGTCATTCTTATCGCTGCCCCAAAGAATGCAATGAGCATTAAAATCTCCAACTAAAACAAAAGGCTCCGGCAGCTGGCTAATTAAAATTTCCATGTCTCGAGTTGTGAAATGGGTATGGGGAGGGATGTAGAACGAACAGATGGTGACAGTCTTAAAAGTTAAAACGGTGACAGCTGCTGCCTCAAACGCAGTATTTGGTGAAAGGTTCCGTGTAGGGATGCCGCCTTGGACGACAATAGCGACACCTCCTGATAGACGGCTGGAGTGCTCGCGGTCCTTTCTTAGGACAGTAAAACCTTTAAGAAAATGTGCATGTTTGGGTCCCAGGTTCGTTTCTGGAAGGCAGAATGCAACTGGCGAGAACTTATTTATGATGTCTTTGATGTCACCTAGATTGTGAATTAGTCCTCTGCAATTCAAATGAATGATAAAAGCCATCTTATTGGAATTGAAAAAAAAAAAACTTATGTATGTGAGCTTATAAATTGTAGGTGACATGTATTTAAAAGCTGATTACTTTTGTGAAGGGCGGTAACCGTTCAGGTTACCTTTCCCTTTCTCAGCGTAGGTATAATATGCTTCTCCTTCTGTGAGCGCTCCAAGGAGCGCGGGTGTTTTGGCGTCAATGACGCCGGGGATTTCGGATCGACCTCCATTGCCTTTTCCGAGGCACTGGACGATCGAGAGCCAGGCGCCGAGACGCGCGTCTCGGGTCGTGGGGTACGCTTCAACTTCGGGCCCTGCGGCTCTGTTGTCTGCGGGCCCGTCTTCGTTGCTGGTGGAGCAGCACTGGCTGCAGCCACCAAGGGGGTTTCTTCAGGAGTACGGGACGTGCACCCCGTAGATTCCTGAGTGTGGCGCTGCCCCCTGGCGCGTCACACTGGCAGAGCTTACTTGAGGTAAGTGCGCTAGCCTTTTCCTCGCTTCATAGATTGAAATCTTTTCCTGTACAGTTATTGCAATCATTTCTTTTTCTCTTTTCGAGCAAGAGCAGCTCCGCGAGTAAGCTGGATGATCGCCCTTGCAATTGACACATTGTGCGGGAGCATTTCAGTTGTCAGATGGATGGTCGTTAGCACTACACTTCGCGCATGTTTCCTTTCCTCTACATGATTGTGATGCATGGCGAACCACTTGAAGCACCGCCTAGGGTTTGGTATGTATGGTCGGACATTCATTTTCAGGTAGCTCGCGTCGAGTGAGCTTGGTACAGCACTACAACCAAATGTGAGTACTACGTGTTTTGTGAGGAACTGTTGGTCGTTTAGTCCAAGTGTTATCCTTTGTACTTTGAATACATTTTGCTCCTCGAATCCCTGAAGGAGCTCTCCGTCACTGAGGTTCAAGAAATCTTCTTCTGATATTACTCCTCTGCTGGTGTTGAGCGAGCGATGTGGGGAAATTGTGACATTAGTGTCACCGATGCTTTTGAGTTCACTGACTTTTTAGACTTGTTCTTTCTTTGTTAGTTCGAGGAGGAGGTCTCCGCTTGCCATCTTTGATGCTTTGTAGCCTGATCCGATCGTGTTTGATAGGCATTTGGATACTATGAAAGGTGATAGTTTTCTAATAATTGTGTTGCCTTCAGTGTGAAGGACATGGAACTTTGGGAAGGTTTCATGGTTTGGTTTTAATAGGAACTGAAATGTTGCTTCGGTGCGCCCTCGTTTTTGAGGGCGATCTTGGAGGGGTGGGGGAAAGCGTTTGCCATGTAAACACTGGAAAATTCGGCGGCGATGGTAGCCACCCACCAGGGAGCGCAACTAGGGGACGTTACTAGGCTGGGAATAATACCTGCAGACGGCAGCCATGCATCGCCTCTAGAACCTAATATATATATACCCAAGACAGGATATATTACACACGGTTAACCCTTGCCGCCAGGAAATACGGAAGTAATAAGAAGTGAAGAGAATACAGGGAAGATGTAAAAGTGGGAGAGAAAGACGAAGGTTGAAGAGGAGGGGAAAGGAAAAGGCGACTGCCGATTTCCTCCAGGTGGGTCAGTCTGGAAGTGCCGTCAATGTGAAGCCGAGGCCGAAGAGGTGTGTTGCCTCCGCCGGGGGGCCTTAAAGGTCCAAACACTCAGCATCGGCTCAACCCCCAGGATCCCCTTTTCCCCAGACACGGCTAAGCCACAAACGGCTACACGCGGGACGGTCCAACCCTCGTGTGCTCGGGTACGCGGTGTCGCAACACACCAAACGCCTGCTGACGCAGACGCCCCTGCGGGGACTCACGCAAAGGGAGAATGAAAAAACTTGTACCGCAGATTCCCTTCTCCCATTTCTATGCGTTTGTCGGCACACTACCTGTACGCAGCAAATGAAGTGCATTTTCACGTTTGCTCCGTAAACCTTTGCGAATTGTCAATACTGCGAGGTGTTCGATTCCCACGAGACGATATGGCCTTTTGGAGTCGTCCCAATTTTCTTTTGTTGAGTTGCATACAAAAATTGCGCATACGGAGCAGCTTACATAATTTCAACCTCGGCTAGGGAAAATGAGAAGACAGCAAAGTACCCGAAGTTTCAACGTTGTGCTGAACGCGGCACCGTTTAGTTGCATTTTATTGTCGGTTTTCAAGCGTGAATTTCCCTATTAATTTTAAAAGGTTATCTTACCTCCCCTACTTGTTAAATTTGACAGAGCAAATGTGTTGGCTGAAGTCACCAGACGTCAGCACTCCTGATGCCAACAAGGAAAAAGCCAGCTTTATTGTCATTTCTTAATGAAGAAGAGTCGTAATGAATTTTCTACGGCAGCGTCAACTACGTGGCTTAAATAAACAGCGTCGTTAATTTGTTTTCGAATATTTCATGCACGTTAAGTTGCATTTCTTCAGTGAAGTTTTTTTTCTTGCACAGAAACCAATAAACATTGAATACGTTGCGGAATTTGTAGCCTTACTGCACTTGTATTAACATATTTGCTTTGAACGGTAATTAACTACACAGCTAGTAAATTAAGTAAATTATTCGCTTGCTATAGTAACACGTTGACAACCTACCCTCCTGCACCATCAAGTAAAACTCGCGCAACAATGCGAGAAGCAGGCAAACAGCCTGTTCTTGTGGAGATCAAACAGTAGAAGACGACACGTTAAAGAAAAGTAAATCAAAACTGTGCAGTGAAGTCAGCCAGTTGCATCCCTTCCTGTGAATCTTCGAATATTTTAGGTACAAACGGTTCTTGCACGTTCACAGTTGATCGAGTGCTCAGAAACACCCATGCCTTACCTGTTTCTAATAACAGTTTCTATTAGGTTCGTGATCACATATAATAGGGTGTACACACATATAACGATATCCGCTGTGATTACTAGCTGTATAAGTAATGATATACCATGATACTTGCAAGAACTTATCACCTTGCGATTTTAACAGAAATTTCTGCATTTCAACTATACACAATATGTGATTTATTCAATAAAGGACCACAACCGGTTTTTTTTGCAATGACAAACTTATTCCAAGTTTTACCAACATACAGGCAAGAAAAAAAAACAAATCTGTAGACAACAAAATTGTTCAATTTATTCACCTGCCACTGCGGCTATAGCATTCTGCTGCTAACACAAGGCGAGAGTTTGAATTGCAATTATGGCAGTCGCATTACGATGGCAGTCATGGGTATAAAAAGCTTTTGTACTTACATATAGTTCATCATCATTTATTGAACCCTTGCACTTCCAGATACTATTGCAGAGGGGAACATGCTTATGCAAAGTATAACACCAATCGAAACCAAAGGGCACAGTTGTAACACAAGCAACTTTTCTGATACTTCGAGTGTATAAACCTTTATTGCATCAATGTGTATTGTTCAACAGCACTGCACAAATATGCATGATCAGACATAGCAAGTACTCTGTTTGGAAGCTGGTTCTACAGATGTATAAATATCAACACATGAATGCTTATACTACATCATGCGCAAAGAAAACCTTTTTCAGTGGTTGTACCTTCTGGAAGATGCGAATGGGCCATAAGCAGCAGAAACTTTATTAGAGGGCATTGTGTAATACCGCTTATGAAAGAATGGAGAGAGTGAAGAGGCTTTCAACAGCAGTACCTCAGGCTACTCTAATAAGAGGAACGATAAGCAAGAAAATGTCTGGTTGAGCATTTAGGCTCAACAGTAACTTTTTGAAAGACAGAAAATTTCAGGTGAGAGTTGGAGGTACATTTGGTCCACCTACACCAACAACACAGGCACACTACAAGAAGTACTACAGCCTATGGTGTACTACAGTTTATGGGAAAGCTATCTTATACAGAAATCAAGAATGATGCACCAAGCTCTCGACAACACTGCAGACTGTCTTGTCCAGTCTGGCCTCTCGCTTTCGGATAAGTAAGCTTACATCGACATTAGAAAAAAGAATAGAATCAAGAACTACCCCAGATTGCACATTGTGCTCCATATAGCTGAAGAAATATACCCACAAGTCAACATCCACAAGTCGTCAGCTAGTGTAAGACCATGACGGCAGAGCCAGCACGTGGGTGAAACAATTATGCCAGGCCTGGACGCAAATTCTACACCTGCTGAAAAGAATAATCTCGAAATCATGGAGGGTGGACCAGCGGATATTATGGAAAATCGCAGATGCTGTAGTTGTGTCGAAGGTATCGTACGGTATGAATTACCATCAGAGCACAAAAAAGATAACTCATTGAATAAAGGCATCGGGTAATGACAGGTCTTTCCAACTTTATCATGCTTGAAGACCTATGAGAGAGAGCAAACCAACAAGCACCTAGACAGAGTGGAGGTGGAAGCTGCAGCACAAATTCTTTGCCTCAAGAGCTCAGAACCTGGTCCCGAGATACTATGCCAGCTACCATATAAGATGAAAAACGACTACCCCTCCCTTCAGAAACACCTCAGGAGCACCTGAACTTGAAACACAACAGTTCCACAACGTGCAATATGGCGGCAGACAATTAGGCCAGGTGACTATATGCAACTGCCAAACACACAGAGGAGGTTGCGAATCATGAACATGCAAGCAAACATCACACACATATAGTACACTGATGTGGCAATAGCAGTGTAATAGTGCCATAACTCTACATGAAATTCAACCCCATGCAACTGAGTACTATTCTACGTCATGCTACACTCAGAAAAGCTAAACTAAAAGCAATCAAAGCAGCACTTGCAGTGCATATTTCCAGACTACAACACCCTGCACGCTTGCATACATTCACCAGAAACTGTCTGGGCCTGCACGTGACACAAGATTGTCAGGAAAATCAGGAGACTGACACGCGACTTGCAAGCACATGCCCAAAAATTTACCTACAGAATACATAGCCATGAAGATATTCCAGAACACAAGTGGGCTTATGAGTCCGACATAAGAACTGAAAACTGGACGAGTTGGTGTGTGTTCATCATTAATTAAAGCGCAACAGATACCCAACAGACAAGAACGACGCTCTCTGTGCCTTCACTTCGTTCTTGCCATTCCATTTGTGTTGCACTTTAGTTAATGAATTCACAAGGCTGCACAGGAGAAGAACGATAACTCCGCCGTAGGCCCCGATTTCACATCAAATCTACGTGCGCCCACGCACGCACGCACGCACGCACGCACGCACGCACGCACGCACGCACGCACGCACGCACGCACGCACGCACGCACGCACACACACACACACACACACACACACACACACACACACACACACACACACACACACACACACACACACACACACACACACACACACACACACACACACACACACACACACACACACACACACGCACGCACGCACGCACGCACGCACGTACACACACACACACACACACACGTACGCACATGTTGCAAGGGTGCATAGCTTGAAGCAGTATCAACAGGATGACAATAGAGATGGATGAGGGCTAACTCCCGCCTAAGGTTGATTGTAAAAATTTCGCGTTTTATGCAGTTTACCAGAAAAAACAGACAACTTTGGAGGCTAGATAAAAACAGGTGCTTTATTCAACCAAAACGTAAATAAAAACGCTACAGAAAGAAAATACAGAAAAATCCCAAGTGCAGTAAAAAAATTACAATCGCCAATCGTGCAAGCCAGCTCCTCTAAAAAAACTTTTCTTATTCCAATACGTTGATAGCTTGCTTATGAAAGCACACTTTGGCAGTTCTATGTTATTGGAATAAAAAAAAGGAGTTTCTTGCAAGGTAGCCGCATGCGTACTTGGTGATCACAGTATAATTCTTTTCCTGGAGTTGTATATTTATTTGTATTTTCTGTCTTTCCAGTTTTTGATTATGTATTGATTCATCAAGCACTAGTGTTTATCAGGCTTTCTTGCTGTACAGCTTTCTGCTAGCCTTTATAAATCACTGCATTTCCACAATAAATCTTTGAATTAGAAGTTAGCATACCCTTTTCTTACTGATTCCCACTGTACGTTCTGGCAACATTGCCCAAATAAGAAAATATATAAGGTACAAAGAGGCATCATCAGGGCCACTAAAGTGACTTGTTGCATTCTAAAAAATAAAGAATAGCCTGGCTGCAAATGGCACCAGAGAACACATAGGACGAACTAGAAAACCTAGATGATCTAACAACCGAAACTTTAATGTACACATCAAGTAAATGCTGGCTGACAAGGAATAAACCGAGTATGCGCAAAAAGGAGAAGCAAAAATTAATATGTTTCCTGACAGGAAACGCATCCATTTCGAACGGAGGCCATGCTGACACGATTCTGCCAGCGTTTGTAGATCTACAGCTTCCATAATTTCTCTAGGCAGCAGATCTGCACAGAGTGCTAGCTTGTTTGTCTACAATGCACGATCAGATGTCCAGGAAGAAGCTAGCCTTCTGCAAAGATCTGCTGCCTAGAGAAATTATGGAAGCTGTAGATGCAAAGATACTGGGAGAATCTTGTGTCAGCATGACCTCTGTTACACTTTCATAGATGGATGCGTTTCCTGTTGGGATCTGTATGGAAACACATTAGTTTTTGCTTCTCCTCTTTGTGTAACTTCGCTTTATTGCTTGTGAACCAGCGTTTACTCGGCATGTTCAATAAACCTTCATTTGTTAGTGCACCTAAGGATCGTCTTGATCTCCAGCGGAAAGGTGTTAATTTTTTTACAGCGAAGCTGTATATGCCTAGGCACCCGCTGTGGTTTCTCAGTGGCTATGGTGTTGGGCTGCTGAGCTCGAGGTCGCGGGATCGAATCCCGGCCACGGCGGCCACATTTCGATGGGGGCGAAACGCGAAAACACCCGTGTGCTTAGATTTAGGTGCACGTTAAAGAACCCCAGGTGGTCGAAATTTCCGGAGTCCCCCACTATGGCGTGCCTCATAATCAGAAAGTGGTTTTGGCACGTGAAAGCAGTCATTGCTTAATAGTCAGTGCTTAACACTTTCCAAATGAATAATTATAACTTGCTATCGACATTGAAGCAGCCTTTCGATATCAAGAAAAGGAATCAGTTTTTCCAGCTCTGAACATTGAATTGCAGAGATTGCAAGCAGGCATAAAGTTCTGCTATTATAATCTGCTTACGAATACCAAACTGGAATAAACATTGAGACTTTCATTTGTACTTTCTCTGGCTGGGGGGGAGCAATATAGTTTGAAATGACTCCCATAAGCATGTCATAACAATGCTGATCTAATACAGGTTAAATTCATGACTACCTTAAATATCTGTATGATTGCTATAAACTACAGTGAAGAAACTATACTATCTAATAATAATATAATAATATTTATTTCCACAAAACAGGCAAACCATGAGCGGCGTGCGAGGCCGAGCAGAAAGCTGAAAAACCCTACGGCAAGCGCGCCTGCCGTGGGCCTACGATCCTGCATTATGGATAGCGCGTATTGGTCTTCTTGTTACAAGTTCAGAGTATACTACCAGCGCGTGAGACACAGGACAACAAAGTGGACGAGAAGCGTGTCTTTTAGAATGCTATGTTACAACGTACAGGTTTCTACAAAAGTGACAGTAACTGCTTAAATCATATGATGCGTCGGCTTTTGCCCTTTTAGAAATATTTAGAGAGGACTCCTATATATATATATTCACAGCACACGCACGGCGATGGACGAACCTGCTAGTGCTAAGGTTGAATTTCACTACACAATTTTCATTCCACGTCCAGTAATCACACAGATCATTTGCGGCTTCGTTCAGGGGCACACGCGCGCTTTCTGGTTGGTGCTGGTTGTTGCGTTTGGCTCAAGATTATGGCGAGGAGCAGGCACCGCATATGCACAATCACGAGCAATATGCACGCATCAGTTCTTCAGCAGCTGACGCCGAGCACGGGTAGCGCGAGGATCTTGTTGGGCTGACACGACGGCTTTGTGGCAGCCGAATTCCGAATGCTGCATATGCGGCGAGGGTAGCTACATTTATTTTATTTATTTATCAATACTGTAAGCCTTGAGAGGCTCATACAGGAGTGGACATACAAACAGCACAGGCGCTTTGTTATACAGGGGGTTTGCAGCAAACTCAAACCAAAAAGCAATGGTTACAATCGACGCGCCAGGTCAGCAATAAGTAAATACAATGAAACAAAAACAACCTATACAGTGCGCGTACGCCACGTAAAGTGTAAGAAGCAGTTAATACAGGAAAAAAATGCATTTGGGTATGCCGTGTAATGTACAGACAGTGTCAAGTGTAATGTATATTATCAGACGTGAAACAAGCGCAGAGAAGTACGAAAGAACATATGGACACCGGCGTGTGAAAGGAGTTGGGGCATGGCAATACGTCATTGATAACTTTTGAGGACGCTCAGCCAAGACGACCACAATGCGGTCATCATTCCGATAATGACTCGAAGTGCAATTCGAGTGTCGACAAGAATTAATGCACAGATTGTGAGCAAACGATGTCACTTGGCAGGGAATTCCACAGATGTATTGTTGAAGGGAAAAATGAGTATTTTAGTGTGTCGCAACGCGAAAAGAATGGTCTGATAGATTTGTTATGGTTAGTTCGACTGGAGTGACGTCCGGGGGGCACCAAGTAGTCGGATTTTGTTAAGTTTATCAGGTCATGGTAAAGAAGGTAAAGGAACTTCAAACAGGCCAACCTCCTCCGACCAGCAAGTGTCGGTATGCCTGCTTGTGTGCGAATCGCAGTTACGCTGTCGTACCTTGAATACTTTGTGTATATGAATCGGAGCGCCATGCTTTGGATATTTTCTAATGCCAAGTTTAAATACTTTTCATGCGGGTTCCATACTATGCTGCCGTATTCTAATATCTGCCTAACCAGAGTTTTATAAGCAGTTAATTTCACCGAGGTGGGGGCTGTTACTAGCTTTCTTCGTAAAAATCCGAGTTGTTTGAACGCGCGTGCGCAAACATTATTGATATGTACGTCCCATTTCAGCGATCTTGTTATTGTGACACCTAGATATTTGAATGAGTCTACTCGTTCCAAGGAAGTATTACTTAGTTTATATGTGAAATTTAAGGGCTCTTTCTTACGTGTTACAGTCATACACCTGGTTTTCTGTGTGTTAATTTGCATGCCCCATTTTTCGCACCAGGCAACAATGTTTTGTTGAGACTTATTAAGTTTTGTCTGTTCATCGGCTGTTCTAACATTTGTGTATATGACGCAGTCGTCCGCAAAAAGCCTTATTGTGACCCCTGGTTCCATGCATTTGTACAAGTCGTTAATATATAAAAGAAAAAGAGTTGGCCCCAGAACCGATCCCTGTGGCACACCAGAAAGAACATCAAGATAGTCCGATTCAGTATTATTTACGCAAACAAACTGGGACCGATTCGAGAGGTAGGCTTCGATCCATGAAACAGTCTTGGGATTAATACCAATTGATTTGAGTTTGAAGATTATAAACTGTGTGGAACGCGGTCGAATGCCTTCGAAAAATCGACAAAAATTGCGTCAGCTTGCAGTCTTGAATCGATTGTTACAGCAAAGTCGTGTATAATTTCTAAAAGTTGAGTTACAGTTGAAAGCCCTTGCCTGAAGCCGTGTTGTCTGAAGTATAATAGGTTATTTTCTTCCAGATAAGTTACGATAGCTTTATTTATTATATGTTCCATTAGTTTGCAACATGTGCTGGTTAGGGATATTGGCCTGTATGTGTCAAGAAGCTGCTTGTTCCCACCTTTATGAATTGGCACGACCTATGCGCACAGCCAGTCCGCGGGAAGCACTGCCGTTTCAAGTGATGCACTGAAAATTTTATGCAGGAAGGGGGACAACTGACCCGCGTATCGCTTGAGGAAAGTGCTTGATAAATTATCAGGGCCAGGCGATTTTTTAACGTCTATCTGTAGCAGCAAATTCAAAATGCCGGGCTCTGTTATCAGGATTTTAGGCATTGCAGAGTCATACTCTGATAAGGGCATATTAGGGGCGTGGGCACGGGAGAATACCGACTGAAAATATGTGTTGAATGAGTTAGTGATGGTACGCGCATCCTCAACCACTATACCGGCAATTTCCAATTTGATTGGAGGAATTTCCGGTTTTGACAGATACCGCCAGAATTTCCGAGGCTGATTTGTCATGAACTCAAGTATTAGAAAAAAAGTTGTCTCTCGCGCTTCTTAACCTTTCTTTCAGTTCTTGTGAAAGCTGACTAATCATAGTGGGATTATGTTTTTTCTTGCGCATCCTTTGAATCCTTCTTTTGAGGTGTATGATAGTTCTTGTAATCCACGGTGACCTCCGCTTTATCTTTTTAAGCTTGGTAGGATTGAAATTACTTTCAGAGTGCGAAATTCTATTTTTTTATTTTAACCATAGGTCGTTGGCGTCCAACGTACCATCGTCAAAATCATTTTCCATAATTCCTAAAAAAATCAATGATGCTTTCATCATTAGCCCTTGTGTAATCCTTAACCAAAATTCTGGTGTCAGTACTAGAGGGCCTTGCACCCGTGCCAAGATCGTCAACCGCCAGTAAAATCATTTTATGGTCGGATATACCCGGTTCTATGCTAACTTCAGGGGTTAAAGATGTGGACACAAAGACAAGGTCTAGCACTGAGCACACTTGCCCTTGGACGCGAGTTGGTTAATGCACAAGTTGAGCTAGCGAGAAAGTCTGCATGATATCAAAAAGATCACAACTTTTGACTTCTTTATTGCCGATTAACAAGGTATCCCAATCAATGCCCCCTAAGTTAAAGTGCCCAGCTAGAATTAATTTCGTTCTTTGGTTGGTGTGGTTATACAAGAAGTCGTACAGTTCTACTGTCCGGCGCGCCTGGTCGCCTGTAAACACCAGCTATTAGTAAATTGACATCATTGACCTTTATTGAACACCAGACCGCTCTCATGATCAGTAATGCCGGTTTCTCGGTGGTCAAACAAATGCCGCTTGTTGATAGGTCATCTTGTAGATTGTTGTAGCGCAAGGCAGAACGAAAAGCTCACAGAAGGCAGGTGAGACAACGCACAGCGGTCACCCAGATGCGAACAGCCGTTTACGCGCGCCGTGTCTCGTCGCGCTGAACTTCAGAAACCGCCGTTGAGCACTCCAAAACAAATTTTAACTTCAACACGGTGCTAAATTACAAAACACCCATATTATTTGTTCCTAATAAAGAAAACAATATTATAATGTAAACGTTTTATTCATTACAATAAAATAATTATGCACCGCGTGCCACGTAACCTGGCAGTAAGCGACCCTCAGCGTCCCACCAGTCGGACTGTTGAAATCGCAATCATCTGAAGTGGGCCCTCTATCGCATTGCGACGCGTGCGACTCCACCGATTTTCGTCGTTCTAGTCGCAGCATGTGAAACAGCCCTTACAAACAACCTAGAGACATGATAGCGTCGGATTGTAATTTGAATATACGAGAAAACATCATTTTGTTACGCGAAAACTAAAAAAAATTACAAACCCATTTTTCAGCGTTTTTACTATTCACAGAGCGGCCATGGTAATACATAATTTGCGCGCGCGAATTTCAAAGGCCATAAAGCGCCGCCCCCTGTTCCTTGTAACAGCTCCTGATGGCGCTCGCCTCCACCGCATCGTTTTTTTCCTTTTCTTCTTTAACATAGGTAGGACATTCGGCCATCAAATAACAAGAGCTTCGTGGCGCAACCCAGCGCGCCATTCCAAAGGGGACGCTCATAACATCCATCCATCGTAAAGTCCCTTCATAATATGGAAGTAACGACACTCTTTGAACATTGCCGCCGCCGCGCGACCTCCTAGACTCTCCCTCGCCCCTTTCGAAATAGCGGCTTGTAGAGGAGATTTCTTTCCAGCTTACTTTGATGTGTGCGTCAGTCACTTAGATACAATGAATGCTGGCCCTGAAAGAAATTAATGCCAAGTGTATCCCCGTGGCATAGCGGGTTATGAGCGCCAGACCCGCCGTGGTTGCTCAGTGGCTATGGTGTTAGGCTGCTGAGCACGATCGAGGTCGCGGGATCGAATCCCAGCCACGGCGGCCGCATTTCGACGGGGGCGGAATGCGAAAACACCCGTGTGCTTAGACTTAGGTGCACGTTAAAGAACACCAGGTGGTCGAAATTTCCGGAGTCCTCCACTACGGCGTGCCTCATAATCAGAAAGTGGTTTTGCCACGTAAAACCCCATAATTTAATAATAATAATATGAGCGCCAGCTCGTCTACATTGCGTTTCTAATGCGTAAGCATTCTTTGGCGAGTGCCCCGGCCCGCTCACGCGAAAAGTGTAATGCCTTGTATCTGCAAAAAAATACGTAATTTGCGCAGGTAATGTATTACAAGTTATAGCAGTGTAAATGTAAATGATTGGTAGCTTCATAAGCGATAAGAAATAATTTAAACCCCCAAAAATAAGTAAAAAGAGATACCCATACAGTTACATAGGGCTCCGTATAAAATGCATGGGGATGCTTATAGTAAGGAAGGCCAACTGAAATTTTGGGTTGCGCCAACTTGAAATTTGGAGGTGGGCCCACTGAAACTTGTGGGTGAGCCAGCTTGAAATTTGGACGTGGTCCAACTTAAACTTGGGCGTGGGAGAACTTAAAATTTGAGGAAGGCCAACTAAAGTTTGTGGGTGGGCCAAATTGAAATTTGTGGGTGGGCCAACTTAAATTTGGGGGTTCGCAAACTTAGGCGATAAGCTAAATTGAAATCTGGGGGTGGGCCAACTTAAGTTTAGGGGTGGGCGAACTTGAAATTTCGGGGTGGGCCAACTTACATTAAGGGATGAGCGAAGTTGAAATCTGGGGGTGAGCCAACTTAAGCTCGGGGGTGGGTTAACTGATATTCGGCGGTATGCTTAGATATACTTTGAAAACTCCAGTAGAGCTTCTGCATTATTCTTCAGTTCTTGAATTTGCTTTGAATTGGGCTCCCACGCCCGCATGAGTAGGCTACGATTATTATTTTGTTTTCTCACGAATACAAGCAATGTGCAAAGGGCGTTACATGTTCGCGCACGCTTGCTGGCACTGAAATTGCGCAACCCTCCTTTTCAGTTTAGAGACCACGGCGCAAAAGCTACTTTCACACTGCGAAGACAAACATATGGAGGGACGACTAATGCACTATAAGAAATCACGCTGAATATAATACCTACGGGGCACATGCGTGCACAGGCAAGAAAAAACAAACGCAGAGGGAGGTGCCACCAGCATTACTAGATCAGATCCACGACGTAAACCATCTTTTATGCGGCAGACAGAATGTCCGGAGTAGAGAACTCGCCTCAAAGCTCCTTTTACATCAGTGTACGCCCCTTATACGGCTTTAAGAAGAAACCAGCCTCCTCAAAAACGTTACCTTCGGCATTCTCGTTGCTCTTATACCCATTTTTCAAAGGTTTGTACACAACTGGGGCGCTGGCCCAAAATGATTCATCAAATGCTGTGGCCTGGGAGCCAAGGAGCTCGCCGTGCGCGCGAGGAGAGAGTCGCCATGCAGGCGCACCGCGGCCCACGCAAGAGTAGAGGTGTGTGCCGCCTATGTCGGCGCGCCATTTAATTAGGTACAAATGCTTCTTTTTAAAGTCAATCCAGCATCGCGTGAGATTTTGTGTTGTCCTGTTTAATTGTTTCGCCTGTCTCAAGCATAGAATGCCTGTCAAGCAGGGCAGCAATGAAGCCACACAGTGCAAACCAAAGTAACCCTATTCTCCACGCGTCTGGGCAACGTGGGATTCCGAAACTTCTCCTTCAAAAGCGCAATATGGCGCAACGAATAGAAACAGCGGCCTCGCAACGTCGGAATCACGGCTTGACGATAGTTGGCACTATACTTGCGGGTACAATAGGCGATATGTCTGATAGCGGCATCAATGCGGGAGATGTAACTTGTAGCAAGGTAGAAATTTCCGACCCCGATGTGTTTTAAGATGCCGGTCGGAAGTTTTTGCATTATTCCGGCCGTTGCATTCGAAGAAGCTTTTCTACATTTTTAAATGTCTACTCCAAGGTAGTGTTTCTTTATAGCTTTCATATAAAAAAATCGAATGCACCTAACACCGACAGCTGCAATGAACTACAAAATTGTTTCGACGTACAGGTGAAAAAAGTTTTTTTTGAAAAAATTGTGCATCTAAACAATGACTGTATTTCTACTAATAAACAATTCGTTCTTTCAACCTGGTGATGACGAGATAACAAATTAAGCAAATTTGCTTTCTACCGCATCATAACATGTCTGAGCTGAAAAAAGATTTTCATCTGCTGCACAAAAGAAGTATTCTGATTATTTTTTTCTTCAGCGAAAAAGGACGTTATAGAAAGTTACATAAGCAAAGGGTGATTAATATTCAGCACAAGTGATTTGTCTTATAGTCCAGTCGCTACGGTGGGTTATGACATCTATTGATTGGTTGACAGCTTAAGCGCTGAACCCAGTAAAAGTTCGTCATATAAGAGGTCAGTTTGTTTGTTTTCCTTTTTTTACGTAAACCATGGGTGCTATAAAGAAAAACTATTTTAAACTTTTCTATTCCAATTCTGCAATGAGCCCTCCGCGATTGGTCAAAAACTTTTTGGACCACCCCCACTTCACCTGTCTGTCACGCGATGCCATGAAAACTGCGACAGCTCCCCATCTGATATGACGTGTACACACTGATTATGCATGACTTGACCGAACAAAAGAAAAAGGTCATTTCTGATTCGACGCCTCTTCGCCATAGCCTTCGGCTATTGATAAAAAGTTTTCAGGCTGAACCCACCTCACCTGCCTGTCACGCGACGTCAGAAAACTGCAAAAACTCACCGCGTCAAAGTGACGTTTATGCGTTAGAGATGTATTAATTTGCCGAACAAAACTGAATACTCTTTTGAATAGTCCCAGGCTGCCCCGTTACGAAAGGAATAAAAGAAGGCTGCCGCCGATCGCTCAGGCACTGGCTACTCGCACCTGCCGGAAATCACGGGTTTATTTTCGCGTAATAAAACTCTCTTCGTGGCCGTGTAACGTTCGTTTTCGAGTACATTCGGCACATTTAAGACCTCGTTCTGCTAACTATTCTTTGCTGGGTATCAGTTTCAACGTCATTCTTAAGCTTCCGTTGCATGCCGCCGCGAGCAGCCACCTCAAGCCAAGTAAGGAAAAGCGGACCAATCGCAGACGCCTGCAGCACCCTCTTTATTCGGTTAGCGATTTTCAGCATGTTGGCTCTGCCCCATCGAATCCCTCTCCGCTTGAGCGCACACCTCAGCTCTTGTCAGCTAATTAGATAAGACAAGCCGCTCAGTGTAGGCAAGGTCATTCGTTTTTCAAGCAAACAAATGTTTCAAAACAAAAATTCGACAGTCAAGACTGGTGTGTTTCCTAACGAGCGCGGTAAAGTCATTCCAATTCTAAAAAAAAGTGACAGCACATTAATACATAACTACCGCCCTATTTGTATTTTACCTTTTTTCGGCAAAGTTATGGAGAAATTAATCGCATTGCGTCTAACGAAATATCTCACTATACTGAATATTCTCTTTTCATGCCAATTTGGCTTTCGTAATGGATACTGCATAGATTTCGCCCTCATACATTTAACTGACCAATTAAAAAAATAATCGACGATGGTCTATTTGAAGGTTCAGCTTTCATTGATCTAACAAAGGCATTACACTGCTTAAACCATATTATCCTTTTTGCTAAGCTTGAGGCTATCGGTGTTCATGGTCCTGCACTCTCACTATAATAAAGTTACTTATCAAACAAAGTTCAGATAGTCTCTGTGTCTAATGTCTATTCCAGAGAACAAACCACTAACATTGGGGTCCCCCAAGGGTCCATCTTAGGACCACTACTGTTTTTGATTTATCTCAATGACCTACTTAACTGTTTATGTTGTCTACTAAGTGCACTATGTACGCTGATGATACTGCCATATTTGCCTCTTATAAAAACATGCCACTTCTTATTAACAAGCTAAACTGATGAGAAAGCATACTGATCAAGAAAATGTATTGGCGTAATGCTAACCTATTATCTATTAATGCTACCAAGACTAAATTTGTTGTATTTTCCTCATATCTACAACATTCGGCCTCCTCCCTTTCTTTAACTTTTGGCTCACACTCTATCTCTCCCAGTCCATGCTCATCTTTTCTTGGGATTTCTCTTGACTGCAGCTTGAAATATAAAGATCACATTTCTGACATCAAAAAGAAAATAGCATACGGTATTCGCGTTCTAATTAAAACTCGTCCCTACTTTACACATAATACATTAATCTCGCTATACCACTGATTCATTGAGTCTCATTAACTACGACATAATATGCTGGGGTAACACTTATAACACTCACTTGGCATCCCTCCAGGTAATCCAGAACCAATCCATAAGAATTATTACAAGCAGTTCACGCTTTGCAAATGGAAAATCCCTACTACATGAGAACAGCATCCGAACCATTTAAGAACTCACCGAATATAATCTAGGGAGTTTATTCTACAAATATATGACTAAGGCACTACCATCAATCAGTTTCTCACGTTGGGACCTGACAGCTCATAAACCCACTAGATGTACATTCAATAATAATTTCAGTCTAGCTAAGTGCGAACTAACTATGGTAAACAGACTGCGGAATTTTCCTCCATATCGCTTTGGAATACTACGCCACCTATAATCAAAAGTGCAATAAATCTATACCAATTTAAAAGAGAACTAAAAGCATTCATAATAAATACTCACTGATATTGTCCATTTAAAAAAAATATTCTGTTTTTTTTATATTGTCTTGCTAGTAACAAATGTTCTTATTACCCTTGTGCTATAAACACGTTTTCACGTTACTCTTAGCTCTCATCTGTACTACTGTTGCTTTAAACATTGTATACCATCGGAAGTGTCTTTATCAGGAGGTCCCGATACAGTCTTTGACTATGGGACCTCCTTATGTGTACTACGCACATGCAATTATCTGCATATTTACTAATAAATAAATTATGAAAATTGTGAAAACTTTCTATGAACGAGGAGAGCATTTAATTGTTCTATCCAGGAAACCCTGTGGTTACGCAAATTTTACGTAAGGGGATGGGAGTAAAAACATATTGGAATAGTTTTACGTTATAGGGCCCCATACAGCATAAACAGTATCTATATCAGAACAAGTGGAAGCAAGGTTAACATATTGTTACGGGGATGTTGGGAGTATAAGACTGTATTTACAACGTATATACAAGGAGACTCAATTGGGTTAAAATGACTGGCTAGTAACAACACGCAGCAGCCAGCGTCTGATATTCTTCTTCCTGTCTCTCTTTTTCACCCTTTCGTAACAGGACCCCCGGGTGGTGAATCGCTGTCTCGGCGCATGGTAGGCGAAGAACTTCAAGCGAAGTATGGCTTCAGCCGCGAAACGTGCACGACGTCAACAGGCGGCGGACTTGAGGATAGATGAAACTGTAACGGCGCGCTCTCTTAATTAACGTCGATAATTTGACGTAGGACTTCATAAGGCCCTGAGTAGCGAGAGAGAAGCTTCTGGAAGAGGCCGACCCGACGACATGGTGACCAAAGCAGCAACCAAGTACCTGGGGTGAATTGAACATCGCGATGGCACCGGTCGTAACGCTCTTTTTGCAGATGCTGCGATGCTAATAAGCGAGATCGGGCGACTTGACGTGCCATGTGAGCGCGATCGATGACTTCACGAGCGCACTCAGTGGCAACACGGGCATCAGAAGCTAGGATGGTGTCAAAGGGCAAAGTGCGGTCACGACCATACAAAAGATAAAAGGGTGAATATCCTGCGGTGTCATGTCGGGACGAGTTATACGTGAATGTCACGTAGGCCAGCGTGGTGTCCCAGTCTCGGTGATCGTTAGAAACGTACATCGACAGCATCTCTGTTAGTTTTAGGTTGAGACGTTCTGTAAGACCGTTCGTTTGTGGGTGGTAGGCGGTGGACAGCTTGTGCTCTGTGGCCCAAGAGCGGAGGAGGTAGAAAAAAAAGTAGAAAATAATGTATTCACTTCATGGGTACATGGCTGTGACTCTCATCCGAGTTTCGCGTGGTTGATTAACACGGGGGGCTAGGACGGCCTTAAATAACCCCTTGCGGTCTGGTGGTCGTCGCTGTCTTCTTGGGGAGCCTGTGGAAGTATTAGTGTTTTCGTCAGGTTCTGTCGTCGACGACCTCCTGCCCTTCAGTTTGTCTTCTGTTCGTCCTTCCCTTGGTGTCAGCCCAGGGAATAAAAGGGGGTTTCGGAGAAGAGGGAAATTATGCACTTGGCACAGCGGAGACAGCACGGATAATCGACGTAATCGCTGCACCTGCTATCTTTGCCGCTGCAGTGGAATCTTCCCTGGCGAGGCGACTGTTTCGTCAAGCGGCGGCTGCTGCTGTTGCTGCAGGAAAGGAACGTCGGTGACAGCGCACGCAATTCACAGGCATCACATCTGCCAGGAGAAGTAAGCTTAAAGCCGGCAATGCTCCAGGACTACGGTCACTTGATACAACGGAGGCAGCACGGACAATCGACGTAATCGCTGCACCTGCTATCTTTGCAGGTTGGCATTTTTTGTACAGTATCTCTTTCAACCAAAATTATTTCTGTTCACGCTGCCTTGACTGCTGCCAAGTTCTTAGCATTTTTTCTTTTCTCTTAACCATTTACCTGTGTTGTACCCTGGCTGACGCTCCTCGGTTCCAGGAGGAGCTAAGGAAAGAAATGAATGACTTTAAGGCAAGGTTGGAGCGTGAATTACTCAAAGAAATCCGCGAACTTAAGTCAAGCTTCGAGTTCTTCAACTTGGAATTTCAGAAAGTAAAGAAGGAACGCGACGAGCTTGTGCAAGAAAATAAATATCTAAAAAGACTAATGCAAAGTTTGTTTTGGACTGCGAGGCCCTTCAAAGGCAAGCGTTTCAGCTTCAGGAACGCATCAGTGCCTCCGAGCAGTACTCCAGAAAATGTCCCCTCGAGGTGAAGGGTTTGCTTCTCACTCAGGGAGAAAGCATTCCTCAAACCCTTAGTCTGATTGGTAGACTTGTTGGTGAGCCCATTTGGGAGTCATATGTTGACGTCTGCCACCGTATTCCAGCGAAAAACTCGAATGTTGCTCGTAACATTGTTGTACAGTTCAAATGTCGATCTAAACGTGACACTGCGCTCGAGAAGGCAAGAAAGCTGAAACTTTCAACGCGTGACTTTGGCCATTAGTCTAGCGAACCTGTGTTCACCAACGAGCACGTTTACTCGTCTATGAAACAGTCGCTCGCAAAGGCAATCGCTCAAAGAAAAAAAAAGGCGGAAAACTGGCGCTTTGCTTGGACACGTGGTGGCAAGGTCTACGCGCGAAAAGAGGAAAAATCTCCTGTCTTGCGCATCCGTAGCGCGCATGACGTAGAAAATATTGTGCAAACTGTTCCGGTTTTCGCGAGCCTGAGCAGTCTATCTTGAATGATGAACGTGTCAGCGCGAGATGTCAGCAACATAAATCAACTCCGATGTATGCTTTTCTTGCCTACACCTTAACATTCGTTCGGCTAGACACAAAGAAGATGAGTTATCAGTATTTCTAGACGAGTTTAGCTTCCAGTTCGACGCTGTCATGTTGACTGAAACATGGTAAAAATGTGGTGAAGAAATTTACAAGCCGGACAGATACGAGAGCTTCTTTGTAAATCGATCCCGTAGGATAAAGGGGTGGGCTTGCTATCTCAATTAAAAAATATGTTCGAGTGTGAAGTTCTTTCGGAATTTTCGTTCATATGCAACGAAGTTAAATGTTTAACTTTGTTATCACAAAATTATATTTATTGCGTAGCGTACCGACACCCTAATGCCGACATAAATACATTTATTGAATTTATAGGCCGCCTCTTCAGCTACATAAGCGACAACAAGTTCAATTTAATTCTTGGGGGCGACTTTAATATTGACCTCCTGAAACGATTTCCTGTGCAGGAAGCTGTTTTATTAACTGTGGAATCGAGTGGTAACTCAGAAGGCTACACGCGTTACGATGCAGACAGCCACACTTATTGATGCATTTATCTCCAACGTAAACACTAGTAGCTAACTTTCAGGTGTATTACACAGTTCGATCAGCGATCATTATCCCATTTATGTGCTCCTGAAATGTGCCACAAATAAAGAACACAACTTATCAGCGCAGAATACTGCGCAAACTGCTACTCCGGACACCCTCCCGTCCTTTTTTTCTACTCTTTCAAATCAAAACTGAGATGCCTTTTCTTCTGAGACTGTAGATACGGCGTATCAGGCATTCATAACCTGTTTTAAACGCGTATACCATGATCATTTCCCTGAGAAAACTGTAAAAAAGTCCACTAAAAGTCGTAAGCGATGGATAAATCGAGATTGCCTTAGAATGATGAAAAAGAAAAACCAGTTATACAAGAAGTTTATGAGAACCAAATCCCTTGCTGATATAGTCAATTTTAAACAATACCGCAATAAACTAACGCCGTTTCTCAAAAACGAAAAAAGGAACTTTCTGCACAATGAGTTTGACAAGCAGTTCTGTGATGGCAGCGCACACGTTTGGAGAAAGGTTGATAAATTATTAAACCGAGCACAGTCTACGTCAGGAGTTACCGAGCTTTGAGGGTGTGGCACTTGCAGAGAAATTTAATACGTTTTCAAAGATGCTATAAATATCGGTCTGAGTTCAGATTTTGCTTGCAACACTATACGACGGAATAGCAATAGTATATTTTTCGAACCGACCGATCACACTGAAGTGTGCAGCATTTTTACTTCCTTTAAGAAAAACAGGTCTTGTGATATAGATGGCTTTCAAATGACACATGTAAAATTTTTCCTCACTCTAATAGCACCAGTACTAACATATATTGATAGCCTTGCCTCATCAAGCGGGTCTTTTTCAATGCAGATGCAGAAATCTAAGGTAATAGTATTATATAAAAGCGGTGATGAAATAGCATGTCAAGTTACCGACCGATTTCCATTTTACCGCTTTTTTCGAAAGGTTTGGAGAAAATATTGAAAAAGGGTTAATTAAATTTTGCGCTAGGTTTAAATTGTTATCAACACCACAACATGGCTTTTTGCGAGGTAAATCTACCGAATCAGCTTTATTGTCTAAAAAATAAATTATTCTCAACGATTTTGAAAATAAAGAATTGTGCATCGGCATCTTCATAGATTTCTCGAAGGCTTTAGATCACCTTAATCATAATACCTTACTTAAAAAATTAGACATTTATGGCATACGCGGTACTCCACTTGAGCTATTGAAATCGTACCTACGTCATCGTGTACAATGCGTTAAAATAGGGCCACATATATCTCCATTTCAAACTATTACTGCTGGTGTCCTACAGGGTAGTATTTTAGGACCTCTACTTTTCATTTTACACATAAATGACCTTGTTTTGACTGATAGCCAGCCAAAATTTGTAATTTATGCTGACGATACAAGTTTACTTTTCACAGGTAGTTCAAGACAATCTCTGGTTTCTGCTATTAACAATGCTCTTGATAAATTTAAGGATTGGACTGAAGGAAACTCATTACTCATAAACAAAAAAACTAAATCGGTTCTATTCAGTACAATACAGTTTCCCATTCAACCCGATATACATATATACATAGGCAATTCAGAGGTACAGTTTTTAGACACTGTCAAGAATTTTAGGAGTAATCTTTAACAAGACCATGAGCTGGGGCACTGAAGTTCAGTTCATCCTGAGTAAAGTGGCAAAGTGCACCGGAATTCTTGGAAAATTTCGGCATTTTCTACCCAAACATATAAAATTAATTATTTACAATGCGCTTTTTGTATCCCACCAACATGATTGTTTCTTGTTTTGGGGTACCACCACTAAAACAAACATTAATAAAATATATGTGCTTCAAAAGAAAGCTGTACGCTACGTTGCAAACGTCGACTACCTTGCTCACACTCAGGAACTGTTTGCTCGTTACCATATTTTGCCGATTAATACTGTGTACAAATACTACTTAGCATTAAAATATAAGTGATGTATCCAAAATAACCGGCGTAGTTTTCTTGAATTACCCTGCCTCAGACAATATCTTTCAGAATACTCCTTTCGCAAGAAATAAATTTGGCACATTCCCTTCTCCCGTACAATGTACGGGCAACAGATGCTCCGACACACTCTGCCCACTGTTTTGAATAAATTATTGTCAAGGGGCACAATTCCAGAAACATGTTCGCTAGTGGGCATGAAAAGTGCATTAATTCACTAATATCTTCTTGTTGAAAGCCGCGTTTATGTATTCTTTTTCATATCTTGCTGCGATTCCTGTGTAATCTTATCTCGCTGCGATGAATTTCTGAGTTTTTTTACTATTATGCTTTTCTGTTCTGATGCTTTGTTCACAAACTCATGTATATAGGAGATGTTTTTGCCCTTGGTAAATAGCCAGAACAATAGCATGTGATTTACACTTTGCTTTTTCGCTGTATGCCTTGTACAGGGGGGCTCTGGCGTCCCTCAAGTGATTGTGTTTTTGCCGGACCTACCCACATGGTAAATTTCTGGCGATGTAAATAAACTCCACTTTGACTTTGACTATGTCGACATGGGAACGCCCGCTTGAACGCTTCTCGATCATACGGGGGCCAAGACGGCCTTAATTACCTCTTGCGGTCTTCTTGGCACGCCTGTGGAAGTATCAGTGCCTTCGTCGGGTTCTGTTGTCGACGACCTTCTGCCCTTCGGTTTGTCTTCGTCCTTCTCCTTGTTCGGGGAATAAAAGGGGTGAGGATGTTTCGGAGAAAAGGCGAGTGAGTGCGTGAACACTTTCCTGAGCTCTAGTAATTGTGTTTTTCTGCAGCTGGAGTGGATCCTTCAACGCAGTCTTCCTCCTTGTGTCTTCCCCGGAGGTCTTCACCCGCCGCTTCGTGCTTCCTCCGTCGCGACGCTCGGCTGCGGTCGGGGGTCCGCCGTGCACGCCGCATTAGGCCTAGCAACGACCGCTGGACGGCAGTTCGTCCCATTGCTCCGCACTAGGGTGCGATACAATTGGGGTTTCGTCAGTATGCTGACATGCCCATGTTATGTGGTATGATGTGAGTTTCGCATTGCACCATGGACATTTGTCCTTATATAATATGGGGTGCATTTTACTTAGCACGTTGAGGTTAGGGTACGACCCTGTTTGTAGTTGTCTCCATGCGACAGCTTCTTCCCTGCTAAAAGACTTGTGCGGCGGGGGACAGCGCTGCCTGCTGCCCCTGTAATTGCGTAAAATGGCGGAGTACCCTCAGGGCGCAATTATGTCAATATGAGGACGCCCGCTTGAACGCTTCTCACACTTGACAGTTCGATGTCCAGGCTTATTGTAAAAGCCTTTTCTGGAACGACGCAAACCATCGTGTCATGAGAACGTACGCCTGAATGTTTCTCACATTTGACAGGTAGATCATAACGACGCGCGGCACAGGAGGGCGGGACAGCCAACCTGCCCAGGTCCGATGACGTGGTCGACGCGCACCTGCGCACCAAAAGTGGAATGCGACGGGCAGTGTTTGCGTCCTTTAGCGATGCTAGTTGATGATCCGCACCTAACAGCTCCTCCTCAGCCTGGAATTTCGGAATGGCCGGTGAACCCAATTCGGTGATCATGAAGGACGCTGAGCAAGCCTGTAGTCAGTGCTAGGCAGTAAAAGAAAACGTGGATGACGCTGCTTGCGGAAGGCTTGTGCATAAGGCGGTTATTTTGTGCGCGTGATTGTTGCTCGCAAGCACCAAAAGCATTTTTCTGGGCTACGTTACACGATAAGGTTCAGATTCCACGCGTAGAGGTACAACATCCGCCTCGCATGCAAGAGGAGCGAGGTTCAAATCTCGGTGCCGCGAAACTTTCCACGGGATAAAAAAAAACCGCGTGCTGATAAAATTGCATAAACAGGCCTCGAGTGCGGCCTGATCCCGGTGACCAGAACCGGTAATGCACTCCCGCATCAGAGCAGGATTGGCCACCCTGGTGCAGTACTTGGCCACAACCTCCTACATGAATACAACAATCAAAGCCAGGGCCTCAGTCCCCAGCAGCTGTGAAGCAGCAACTGACCACGGCGGCGGTCAGACCTGTGAGGCAGCAGAGGGTTCTAATAATGTCTGGGTCCAGACAGGCCGCCATTGGAATCTGAACCTGGCAACGTTTAACGCCAGAACGTTATCTAGTGAGGCGAGTCTAGCAGTGCTATTGGAGGAATTAGTGGGCAGTAAATGGGATATAACAGGGCTCAGTGAGGTTAGGAGGATAAAAGACGCATATACAGTGCTAAAAAGCGCGCGCATCCTGTGCTACCGGGGCTTAGCAGACACACAAGAACTAGGAGTCGGATTTCTGATTATTAAGGATATAGCTGGTAACATACAGGAATTCTATAGCTTTAACGAGAGGGTGGCAGGTCTTGTTGTGAAACAATCAGAGGCACAAATTGAAAGTCGTATAAGTCTACGCCCCTACATTCAGTCATGACGACCAGGAAGTCGAAAGTTTCTATGAAGACGTCGAATGGGCGATGGGTAAAGTCAAAACAAAATACACTATACAGAGGGGCGACTTCAATGCCAGGGTAGACAAGAAGCAAGCTGGAGACAAGTCAGTTGGGGAATATGGCATAGGTTCTAGGAAGAGCACAGGAGCGTTATCAGTAGAGTTTGCAGAACAGAATAATATGCGGATAATGAATACCTTTTTCCGCAAGCGGGTTAGCCGAAAGTGGACGTGGAGGAGCCCGAATGGTGAGACTAGAAATGAAATCGACTTCATACTCTGCGCGAACCCTGGCATCATACAAGATGTAGACGTGCTCGGCAAGGTACGCTACAGTGACCATAGGATGGTAAAAACTCGAATTAGCTCGGAATTAAGGAGGCAACGGAAGAAACAGGTACATAAAAAGCCGATAAATGAGTTAGTAGTAAGAGGGTAAATAGAGCAATTCTGGATCAAGCTACAGAACAGATATTCGGCTTTAACTCAGGAAGAGGACCTTCGTGTTGAAGCAATGAACGACAATATTATGGGCCTCATTAAGGAGTGTGCAATAGAAGTCGGTGGTAACTTTGCTAAACAGGATACCAGTAAGTATAGCAGGAGACGACAGATCTGATTAAGAAACGCCAATGTATGAAAGCATGTCACCCTACAGCTAGAATAGAACTGGCAGAACTTTCCAAGCTAATCAACAAGCGTAATACAGCTGACATGAGGAAGTATAATATGGATAGAGTTGAACATGCTCTCAGGAACCGAGGAATCCTAAAACCAGTGAAGAAACTAGCAATAGGCAAGAATCAGATGTATGTGTTAAGAGACAAAGCCGGCAATATTATTACTAATATGGATGAGATAGTTCAAGTGGCTGAGGAGTTCTCTAGAGATTTATACTGTACCAGTGGCACCCACGACGATAATGAAAGAGAGATATAATAGTCTAGAGGAATTTGACATCCCGCAAGTAAGGCCGGAAGAAGTATAGAAAGCCTTGAGAGCTATGCAAAGGGGGAAGGCAGCTGGGGAGAATCATGTAACAGCAGATTTGTTGAAGGATGGTGGGCAGATTAATCTATAAAAACTGGCCACCGTGTATACGCAATGCCTCGTGGCCTTGAGCGCCAACATAATCCTAATCCATAAGAAAGGGGACGCCAAAGACTTGAAAAATTATAGACGGCGATCAGCTCACTGTCAGTTGCCTTCAAAGTATTTACTAAGGTAATCGCAAATATAATAAGGAACACCTTAGACTTCTGTCAATCAAAGGACCAGGCAGGATTTCGTAAAGACTACTCAACAATAAACCATATTCACACTATCAATCAGGTGATAGAGAAATGTGCGGAATATAACCAACCCTTATATATAGATTTCATTCATTACGAGCAAGCGTTTGATTCAGCCAAAACCTCAGCAGTCATGCAGGCATTACGGAATCCGGGTGGAAACGAGCCGTATGTAAAATACTGAAAGATATCTACAGCGGCTCCACAGCCACCGCAGTCCTCCATAAAGACAGCAACAAAATCCCAATAAAGAGAGGCGTCTGGCAGGGAGATGCGATCTCTCCAATGCTATTCACAGCGTGTTTACAGGAGGTATTCACATACCTGGACTGGGAAGAATTGGGTATAAGATTTAATGGAGAATACCTTAGTAACTTGCGATTTGCTGATGATATTGCCTTGCTTAGCAACTCAGGCGACCAATTGCAACGCATGCTCACTGACCTGAACAGGCAAAGCCGAAGGGTGGATGTAAAAATTAATCTGCAGAGAACTAAAGTAATGTTTAACAGTCTCTGAAGAGAACAGCACTTTACAATAGGCAGCGAGGCACTGGAAGTGGTAAGGGAATACATCTACTTAGGGCAGGGAGTGACCGCGAATCCGGATCATGAGACTGAAATAATCAGAAGAATAAGATTGGGCTGGGGTGCGTTTGGAGGCATTCTCAGAGCATGAACAGCAGGTTGCCATTATCCCTCAAGAGAAAAGTGTATAACAGCTGTGTGTTACCAGTACTCACCTACGCGGCAGAAATCTCGAGGCTTACGAAAAGGGTTCTACTTAAATTGAGGACGACGCAACGAGCTATGGGAAGAAGAATGATGGGTGTAACGTTAAGGGATAAGAAAAGAGCAGATTGGGTGAGGGAACAAACGCGAGTTAATGACATCTTAGTTGAAATCAAGAAAAAGAAATGGGCACGGGCAGGACATGTAATGAGGAGGGAAGATAACCGATGGTCATTAAGGGTTACGGACTGGATCCCAACGGAAGGGAAGCGTAGCAGGGGGCGGCAGAAAGTTAGGTGGGCGGATGAGATTAAGAAGTTTGCAGGGACGGCATGGCCACAATTAGTACATGACCGGGGTTCTTGGAGAAATATGGGAGAGGCCTTTGCCCTGCAGTGGGCGTAACCAGGCTGATGATGATTATATATATATATATATATATATATATATATATATATATATATATATATTGTTGCAGGAATATATACCCCGCACCTTCACCAAAATGTTGCAGGAAGAAACCAGGCCCACGAGTGTAAAATAAGGTATATTTACAACTGGCGTATGTGGGGTTCAGGCAACTGCCAGACTTCGTCTTCGCCTAGTCCAATTCAACTTCTTCGTTCCCTTCACCGTAACAATATATATATATATATATATATATATATATATATATATATATATATATATATAAGCAATTTGCGAATGTATGGAAGCATCTGAACATAGAAATCGGAAGTATCGCATCGGATACAATAATTGCGGTAGTATCCTGTATCTCAAATACTTCTTGCCCGAGTTTCTTGTGTTGATTTCAATGTATCTTTGCCCAGCCTTGCCTGTAGTACACTGGCGATGAGCTTCGTGTGATGAATTCCTGGACACCGTGCCCTGTAGAACGTACGTCAAGCAAACGAAACAACATAGCGCTGCCCCGCCTGCAAGCGTCTTTATTCTTGACTCGCCAGGCTTTTACTGTATGAAACTCAGCCTTGTGTTTTCTCTTTCCCCCCAGTTTTGGTAATGCAGGTCCAACCAAGGGCCCTATAACGTAAAAGTATTCCTATATGTTTTTATTCCAATCTCCTGACGTCAAATTTGCGAAACCACACGCGCAAGCGTCGAGCGCTGACACGCAGGGTTGCCTGAGTAGACCAATAAAACGCTCTCCTCCTTCATAGGAGGTCACTTTTGTTTGCTTTGAAAACGAATAACATTACCTACAATGAACGGCTAGCCTTATCTAATTGGCTCACAAGAGGCGAGCAGCGCACTCAAGTGGAGAAGGATTTGATGGGGCCGAGCCAATGCACTGAAAATCGATAAGCGGATGAAGAGGGTGGTGCCGGCGTCTGTGATTGGTCCGCTTTCCCTTACTTATCTTGCGGTGGCTCGTCGAAAATCCCGACGGCATGCAGCGGAAGATTAAGAATGTCGCTAAAACGAATCCTCAGCAAAGAATATTTGGCAGAACGAGGTCGTAAACATGCCGAAAGTGCTCGAAAACGTTACACGGCCACACAAAAACCTTTGTTGTATGCAAATAAACCCATGATCTCCGGCTGGTGTGAGTAGCCAGTGCCTGAGCCATCGGCGGCAGCCACCTTTTATTCCTTTCAGAACGGAGCAGCCTGTGCCTATTCAGAAGAAAACTCAGTTTCGTTCGGCATATTAATGCATCTTTAACGCGTACACGTCACTTTGACGTGGTGAGTTCTCGCGGTTTCAAGACGGCGCGTGACAGGCAGGTGAAGTGGGTGTCGCCCGAAAACTTTTGACCAATAGCCCAGCGCTAATGGCGAAAAGGCGTCAAACCATAAAAAACAATTTTTCTGTTCTTTCCAGTCATGCATAATCGCTGTGTGCAGGTCATTTCAGATGGGGAGCTATCGCGGTTTTCGTGACGTCGCGTGACAGACAGGCAAAGTGGGGGTGGTTCAAAAAAGTTTTTGACCAATGGCGAAGGGCTGATGGTAGAATTGGAATACAAAAGTTTGGGACAGCTTTACGGTATAGCGCGCCACCTTTCTCAACAGCTTTCCATATCTCCTCTCATTCCCACATGGATGGAGTGATAATGCCGTCTGCAAAAGAACCGTGAGAAAACAAAACAATGCAAACAACCATTATAACCATACACAATGTTTTGAAGCTACAAGGATAACTTCCAGCCCACAATGAAACTACATAACTCGTTATTCAAGAGAAGGAATGTAATACGTAAGTTTAATGAAACAACTGCTCATATTATATCACAGTGGACAACTTATCGCATCTGCTGGTACCACTGTACAGCCTCGTAAACTCTACGGATATCTGATGAAAATCACGCCAATTTTGCGGTCACTATTCACAAGACGTCTCACGCAGACGTTTCCTAAGGCTTATACTCAGGTTTCTTTCTTTAGTCCGTACAAAACAAACTTTAAATGAAGAACCCAATTAAACTTGCGCAACTTAAACTCTCACAAGAACATTGCTGCTACTAATTCCACGCACGCTTAAACGAAAACTCAAAACGCTGTCGCCATCAACGCACACGAGCGATCCAGTATATTTCCTCTCGTCCACACCGGACACGCGCTCAAAGCACTGCCCAACGCTTCTCAGTCCGAATCATGCACTCACTGAAAACCGAACGCGCTTAATCTTAAAAGACAAACTTCGAAAACACTTGCAATAAAAGTGAACCAATACACACGCCCGATACTATTGGCTTTTAACAAAATGACGTTAACGTTTCAAGACGATGAGCAAAACGTGAACAAGGTGAATGCAAGAGCCAACGTTTCGACAAGTGAACTTGTCTTCTTCAAGGCGACCATATGCTTTCCTCGCCACAGTATATATAGGTGGGGTTCTTCTAAAGGGGAAGGAAACGAGGGAAGGTGTGCTAGCGCGTCGAATTGAGAGTAAAGGAATGATGCGCACAAGGCCAACCCTCCCCCCCCCCCCCCCACGGTCTGTCAACGCACGCTTCTTAGCCCGCGTGTCAAGGCATCCAATATATTGTCATTCATCTTGAAGCAGTATTTCTTCAATAAAATATTCGTCCTACACCACAAAAGGTGCTTAACAGAAATTCACATTTGTATCCATCCTCGCAGGCGTCGAACTCTGAGGAATCATCACTTTCTGTAATGGCACTTTGTGTAATTGAGCAATTAACCTTTCCGTATTTTTCAAAAGTAACTATTTAACAAAGTTCTCAACATCTTACCCTGGAGTGCGGTAATACAATGAAGTCTGCACGTGGTAGCGCCCTAATCCAGGTACTCTGGGCTTCTTCAGCTTGCGGATACTTCAAGACATGATTTTTCTGCCCCAATTTGTACGTGTAATTGCTCCGGCAATTGGTTACGCAGCACTTATTAGGCATATCTTGGCATGGCATTCCACATTCCGGGGCAACGAAGACTCGCGGTACACACAATCGCAAGGACAGCACAAGTGTTGAGGCTACATTCACTGGTCACGTCTAGAAAAAATATGCGTTCGGAAGCATGCAACAGCATGGGCGATCATGCCGGGACTTGTTTAACCCCGAAGCTATTCAAGGAGTGGCAGGGCTCCTGGAACTAATTGAATTGTTGTCGCTGGCGTCGTCTACTCTGTCTTCTCCGAATAGCCGGGGTTAACCATTGCATATCTTCCGCGCTTCATTTTCAACACAGGTGCGCTGCTCGTAGCTTCGTAGCACACTGCACGGAACTTCTATGTAGGCCTCTTTTGCATGACGTAGCTCAAGGGGAGAGGGTCAGCCACCACCACCACCACCACCACCATCACCATCATCATCATCATCATCATCATCATCTGGTTAAGCCCACTGCAGGGCAAAGGCCTCTCCCATACTTCTCCCCGGTCATGTACTAATTGTGGCCATGTTGTCCCTGCAAACTTCTTAATCTCATCCGCCCACCCAACTTTCTGCCGCCCTCTGCTACGCTTCCCTTCCCTTGGAATCCATGCCGTAACTCTCAATGACCATCGATTATCTTCCCTCCTCATTACGTGTCCTACCCATGCCCATTTCTTTTTCTTGATTTCAACTAAGATATCATTAACTCGCGTTTGTTCCCTTACCCAATCTGCTCTTTTCTTATCCCTTAACGTTACACCTATCATTCTTCATTCCATAGCTCGTTGCGTTGTTCTCAATTTAAGTAGAACCCTTTTCGTAAGCCTCCAGGTTTCCGCCCCGTACGTGAGTACTGGTAAGACACAGCTGTTATAAACTTTTCTCTTGAGGGATAATGGCAACCTGCTGTTCATGATCTGAGAATGCCTGCCGAACGCACCCCAGCCCATTCTTATCCTTCTGATTATTTCAGTCTCATGATCCGGATCCGCAGTCACTACCTGTCCTAAGTAGATGTATTCCCTTACCACTTCCAATGCCTCACTACCTATCGTAAACTGCTGTTCTCTTCCGAGACTGTTAAAAAAAGGGTCAGCCAGAAGGCCTTAAGTTCCTTAGAGGGTGTTGGTCTGACACGCCGGCTGAAAAAAAAGAGCAATGGAAAGGGGAGAAAAAAAAGAGGATGGAAAGGGGAAAAAAGGGGGGATATACGCCAAGAAATCAAACTAAGTGTTGTTGCCTATAGCTTGAAGTTTAGCATAGCGAATAGATTCTAAAGCTCCCTTTGAAACGTTTATGCCAATTGGTTGCAATGTCTTGAACTTATTGATAAGGCATGATTCTCTGTATTTTCTTTCTCATTCAGAACGGAAATTTGAGTGTAAGATGTCGAGTTTAAGTTCATCAAAGTTATGACCTGGTTGGTTGAAATGCTCGGTCACGGCTTTGGGAAGCTTTTTAGCTGTGTCCGCGCGATGTCCGTTTAATCTGACGTTCATTGATTGTCCTGTTTCACCGATATATTGTTTCTTACAGAAGGAACATTCAAGCATATAAATCAAATCCGAACTTGCACAAGTGAAGCTAGATTTGACTTCATGTGTATTACTATTTCAGGTGCTCTTAATTTTAATGTCACTTTGAAGGTGCCTGCAGGTTTTGCACCTGGGGCGACAACATGCTTTTATTACGGGGGAATGCTGTCGGCTGACTTTTGCGTGCACTAACATGTCTTTAGTGTTCCTGTTTCGGCGATAGGTAACCCTAGGTACATCCGGGAACGCTTTTCGCAGACGCTCGTTACTTGATAATATTGGGTGGTATTTTCTTAGGATGTTGTTTATGTTTGGGAGTGCATTAGAATATTTTGTTATAAAGGCCGGGGGTCGCCAGAGTCTAGTGTGGGCTGTCTCTTCGCCCCAATTCCGACTGTCTCTCCAATCTTGACGCGGCATCATAAGCTCTGTCGAGAGCAACTTGGGGAGAGTTCCTTTCTGCTAGCGTTGTTTTAAGGTCATTTAGGTAGTGCATATAATCGTCGTCTTCGCTGCAGATTCTTCTCATACGTTTCGCTTGTCCGACGAAAATTCCTTGCTTGCAATGTCGCGGGTGATGACTGTTTTAGTCTAAATATTGCTGGCTATCTGTAGGCTTCCGGTAAAGTGTCGTTCTCAGTTTTCCGTTTTCTATGTAGACCGTCGTGTCCAGGAAGAGGAAGTTGATCTGACTAGAGTGTTGGGCAGTAAATTTAATACTCGGGTGAAAGCGATCGAAATGGCTAATAAAGTCGGTTAAGGCGCTTGTGCCGTGTTCCAATATTATAAATGTGTCGTCAATGTAACGAAGAGAGGTGTGGGGTTCTAAAGGGTAGGATTTCAGCAGGTCTGCTTCAAGCTCTCCCATGAAAATGTTCGCATACGTGGGAGCGAATGGCGTACCCATGCTAGTGCCGAAAATTTGCAGGTAGTGTATAGAATCGAATTCGAAATAGTTGAGCGTGAGAACTAACCTAAGGAGCGATAGGTAAATGTCAGGAGCGTGCGCTTGGAGATTGATTGCGAGGGATCTAGAAACGGCTTCAATTCCCTCTCTCATGGGAATGTTGATGTAAAGGGCAGAAGCATCCACAGTGACTAGAATAGCGCGGTCGGAAAGGTTTTGGTTGGCGTTGATGCCGTCGATAATTCGAAGGAAGTGCGGCGTGTCTTGAACGAAAGATGGGAGGGTGGTCGGTATGTTTGACAGGTGGTGATTTAAGAATTTAGATAGTGACTCAGTAGGTGTGTTGTTATTAGACACAATAGGCCGACCTGGGATTTCTGGTGTAAATATTTCTTCGACCGGAACTTAATGTACTATCGGCCAAAAAAGTAAACGGACCACGGCACCGCTGGCCGGAGCGGCTGCGGGGCCGCACCGGGGCGCTGCTATCTCGCTCCGCGCGCTGACGGCGAGAGTGCCCAGAGTGACGCCAGACTTCGCCCTCTCTCTCTTACGGATCCTTGTCACGCTTGATAAATTTCTAGTGCGCCGTTCGGTTGCTCTGCTGCTGACGGTCGCGACGAAGGGGACTGTGCATCGCCGGTAGTTTAGCACATGGCGCTGTCGAACAGTAGTGGACGGCCGCGGGGCGTCAAACCGCGCCACTGAGGAGGAACGAAGACTCGTTCTTAATATTGTTTTGCTTATATTCACCATACCTCTCATATGAGTGCATTTCGCTGGCGTCCACCGCTGTTCGATTTTAGACAACACAACGAAAGCAACCGCAGCGGCGGCTACGGTGACGCGCGCTTGCAGATGCCAAGCGTTACTGCCGGCGCGGGTTCTCTGTCGATATTACTTTTCCGGCATTGTCTCCAGCAGTGGGTTTATTACCTATAGCAGTGCGCCTCTCCACACTGCTTTAATTCGCTACTACAATACACAGTCCGTTATGAAACTTTCTTTACAAAAGTACCGTCAGAAAGAGATGATTGGAAAGACTAATCGGAAAGACAAGTCGCTCGTGAAAGTTTATTCACGGAAGAAAATAAAAATTGGGGTTCCATGCGCTGAAGAGGTCCTCAATGGGATGAAAATTCGCCGTCGTCCGCGATTACTTGGCCTACTCGCCTTGGCATCGAGTCATAGAGCGCGGCCACTAGCTCCGGACGTCCGCGTAGTGCTTCCCACCCTTCTTTCGCGGTATGATGCAGCTGATCCGCGGTGCCACAGCAAAGGAGCCAATAGGACACCGGCGTTCAATATTTCCTTTTTATTCTCTGGAACGGTGTCGGCGACGCGCTTTGTAGTGCGCGCTGCTATCCAGATATGGTTGTGTCCTGCCATTGGACACTGGAAGACTAGGAAATGTTTAAAAACGAGAACGGTCGCATTCCTTTCGTCGCAAAAATGCCATCCCGGGTGCCGATCGAGGAGAGAAGGCGCATCGTGCGGCTTAGCATAGAACGTGTCCCTCAGCGTAAAATCTGCCGCCGCACTAGGAGGAGCAGAACATCGGTGAACCGCATTATTCAAGCCTATAGGGATGAATACGGCAGAATTGCTGATGCTCAGCGCAGTGGGTGGCCAAGGCTTACAACGTTGGAAGAGGACCAACAGATAGTTGCTGCCGCTGTTGTTGACCCCTTTCTGAACGCCAGGGAAATTCGCGACGCACTGGACCTCAGTTGCTGCAGCGAGACTATCAGGAGCAGACTGCGAGAGGCAGGTCTCATGAACTGCGTTGCCGCTCAGAAGCCGAACCTGACGACGAAGCAGAGGGAAGAGCGACTGAATTTTGCCCGAGCGTTCGAGCAATGGACTGCAGAGGAGTGGCGGGAGGTCATCTTCACGGACGAGTCAACGTTCAGCACACGCTGGGACCAACAGCAGCGTCTGTGGCGTCCGTTGAACAGCAGGTACGACCTGTCATCCTTGCAGCTGAGGGAAGTTGCGGGTAAAGTTTGCATAGCTAGTCAGTGCTAAAAAATAGGGATTGTTTGCAACGCATACTAGCCTTAAGAATGATGTACATCCTCATTTCTCGTCTTACTGCATGACTACACGTAGGCGCAGTATTGACTACGAAGTTTCTTTTGCGTCATTGCATATCAGCGAGCTGAATGTTAGACAGGGTATGATTTAAACCTTCATTATTTTCTTTTCTACAGCAGAGTGAGGTGGCTGCGCGTTAAGTTTTGTACCCGACATATGTTAATGACTGCTCTCTCATATGCCCAGATATGACCCCGGCCACATCCACAGCGTGCTCAGCAGCGGCCGCTGCTCGGTTAGTGTTTGGGGCGCCATCAGTAAGGACGGCCTTGGCCCACTCGTGCGGATTGAGGGCTCGTTCACTGGGTCGAAGTACTGCGAACTCCTTCCTCGTCAAGCACTTGATTCCATACGTTCTGGACGGGCCATTCCGGGACGGGTGCTACATGTTCCAGCACGACCGCAGCCCTGTGCACAAAGCCCGCGCTGTGAGTGCACTTCTGGAGAGCTACGCCGTGCGTCAGCTTCCGTGGCCGCCTAACGGGGCTGATCTTAACCCCATCGAGAACATTTGGGCAATGTTGAAGAAGACTCTTGCCTCACGGCGCCTGTGCGGTGGCACAGCGGATCAGCTTTGGCATGCCGTGAAGGAAGAGTGGGAAGCACTACGCGGACGTCCGGAGCTAGTGGCCGCGCTATATGACTCGATGCCAAGGCGAGTAGGCCAAGTCATCGCAGTCGACGGCGAATTTTCATCCCATTGAGGACCTCTTCAACGCATGGAACCCCAATTTTTATTTTCTTCCGTGAATAAACTTTCACGAGCGACTTGTCTTTCCGATTAGTCTTTCCAATCATCTCTTTCTGACGGTACTTTTATAAGGAAAGTTTCATAACGGACTGTGTATTGTAGTAGCGAATTAAAGCAGTGTGAAGAGGCGCACTGCTATAGTTAATAAACCCACTGCTGGAGACAATGCCGGAAAAGTAATATCGACAGAGAACCCGCGCCGGCAGTAACGCTTGGCATCTGCAAGCGCGCGTCACCGTAGCCGCCGCTGCGGCTGCTTTCGTTGTGTTGTCTAAAATCGAACAGCGGTGGACGCCAGCGAAATGCACTCATATGAGAGGTATGGTGATTATAAGCAAAACAACATTAAGAACGAGTCTTCGTTCCTCCTCAGTGGCGCGGTTTGACGCCCCGCGGCCGTCCACTACTGTTCGACAGCGCCATGTGCTAAACTACCGGCGATGCACAGTCCCCTTCGTCGCGACCGTCAGCAGCAGAGCAACCGAACGGTGCATAGAAATTTATCGAGCGTGACAAGGATCCGTAAGAGAGAGAGGGCGAAGTCTGGCGTCACTCGGGGCACTCTCGCCGTCAGCGCGCGGAGCGAGATAGCAGCGCCCCGGCGCGGCCCCGCAGCCGCTCCGGCCAGCGGTGCCGTGGTCCGTTTACTTTTTTGGCCGATAGTACATTAGGGAGAAGATAAAAGCGACCTGCTGTTTTGTTCTTGGGCATCATGAAGCGATATTGAGATTGCGTGATTAGTTCCCTGGACAGGAGCTCTGCTACTGAGTTTATCAGAATATTGCTGTAATCTGAAGTTGGGTTAAAGTCGAGTTGTCTGTAATGGGTGTGGTTGCTCAGTTGTTTAGAGGCCTCATTCTTGTACTTTTCTATAGGCCAGATTACGATACTGCCGCCTTTGTCTGCTGGTTTTATTACAATATCATTCCTTTTCGCAAGTTCTTTAAGGATTTGGTTTTGAGCAGCGGTGAAACTTTCGCGTTTCCAGCAATGCCGCGTTGACTCTAGAATTTCCTTTGGTATCAGTTTTATGTATAAATCGAGGTCTGGGCACTGTTCGGTTTCCGGTGTCGACGAGCTAGGTGGTCTAAGAGAGTGTCTATCTTCTTTTTTACCAACTGGTCTATTGAAAAAGAACTCTTTGATGCGCATGCGTCGTGAAAACTGTTGTATCTTTTTGGAGTTCGTATTCGTTGATTGCGTTGTTCTTCGGACAAAACGTTAGACCATGTTTCAGGAGATCATACATGGCTGCAATGCTCTGAATGTTCACCTGTAGGGCTGTCGGTGGAGCTGCGTTCTGCAGGGGTTACATTAGCTTCTTTGGGTGGATCTGCAGCTCTAATATCCTTGCGCTGGCATTCATCTAGTAATTTCTTGGCGTATTCCGCCCCTTTTCTTCCCCTTTCCATTCCCCTTTTTTTTTCAGCCGGCGTATCAGACGCCCTTGAGACGCCGGCTAACACGCGTGCGTTGACAGACCTTGTGCACAGGGTTTCTTTATTCTCAATTCGACACGCTAACACACCTTCCCTCTTTTCCGCACCCTCCCGCCTCCCACCCTCTCCCCTTTAGAAGAACCCCACCTATATACACTGTGGCGAGGAAAGCGTACGTCGTCTTGAAGAAGACAAGTCCACTTGTCGAAACAATGGCTCTTGCATTCACCTTGTTCACGTTTTGCTCATCTTCTTGAATTTCCATCTCCCGCATTCCCCGTGTTTTCCCTTAACGTTTCAAGTCATTCACACACAAAAAAGAAAAGATAACTACTCATTAACGATCACTTTGGAACACTAAAGCTTAACGCTAAACACATCTTTCAAATCTCGGAGCTTCTCAAAAGAAAACTTTATCAAAGTTCATAACTTACTTATAGAAAGACACTCTAGTTTAAAATCGCGAAAATTCTCAAACGCTCAAAAACTAAACAAACCAAATAAAGCTGGTTTCGTCGGAGCCCGTCTTTTTGTAGGTTGCTCCGATAATGCCACTAAAACTATTTTCAGCCTAATTCGAGGGGATCGCGCTTTGAAAGCTTTTCTGTCGAACCAGTAATAACAAGAGGCCTGACGTTCCAACAGCTCTTTCCAGACTTGACAGTCTCCGGCCAATTTACGTCCTGGTGACATGCTTTCAGAATGACCTCGGCTGACAGCGTACGTCACGTCTTGTCCTGCTACCTTGTCGCACTACATACTGCGCCCCGAAAAGAACGAAGGAACAACTGGGACCACGATTGTCCTGTGTCCTTTGTCTGCATACGCACAGAACATGCTTCTCTGACTCGTTTTATCCTGCGGCCCGGACCCGATTGAAGGGAAAACGTCGTCAACGGCGATCGTACCTTTCAATGCTCATGCTGCTTGACGCTTCTTTCTTAGGCTGCGTCACACACTCTGCTGCATTGAGATCTTTACAATGTCGCTTTTTACGGCGGTTCCTTCTGGTGCTCACTTTCGTGCCGTCTTGTCGCGCCTCGTGTTGTCCGTTATAGACACATCTCATTAGCCCGGATCACTGTCTCAATCGCACAGTCTCAGTTATTTGTACCTAAATAACTTCTCTTTTTGCCTTGACTTGCGGACAGCCTAACCAACTATGGAACAATTTAACAGCCTTTACGTGCCCCACGCAACTCACACTCCCGCGAACTGCACTCTACTACGTTGTCCAGCTATGCATCGGCACATAGCTCGTCGGTCTCGATCGTTGTCTCACCCGCAAAGTCGGAATGATTCTCTAAATCATCGCTCTTTTGGCTACTGTTGCTGCGCTAGGTTATGTCTCGAACCCGGCTCCATATGGTAGCGTGGCGGAGGCTTCGGGTTAAAGCAATCAGAAGCTCGGAAGTTGGGAATACGATAACCAACAGTATTACTGGCACATGAACAAAACTTATTTGCATCGTCGAATAGTAAAAACAAGAAAGGTCAAGTGTTTGGCAACGAGCGTCTGGATGGAGCCTCGTCTCCATGGACCAGTTTCTTCTCTGCTCACCGTCATTATAAAATCTCTGTTCAAACACGCCCTCCTGGCGGTAGCCAATCACACACAGGTCAAAAGCCACCAGGACAACAGCCAATCAGGAAGCACAAACAACACTGTCGCAGACGGAATACAGGACCGGCGGGCGGAGAGAGGGTCTGGCAGTGGGAATGGGAGAGGAGATCTTTTACTCTCCGCTTCTGAGTATATGGCAGGCGGCTCGTGGCGGCTTTCTTCCGGGAAACGTCCATGAGCCCTTCGCTCCGTCTCGCCTCCTCCGCAGTGGCAACCCTTTCTTCCCTGTGTGTCGCTTCTTCTCTGACGAGGGGTGCTCGTTACGAAAAAATAGCAGTGTTCAGCATCGCGTGAGAACTGTTCTCCGGCTGTCTTCAGAGGGTAGCTCGCGCATTCGATTTTTGCGCGTGACAAACAGTATGTTGTCTACTGCAGTCATAACACTACCTACACTGGCGGACAGCTTAAACGATCCCTGCCTTTGTCTGCCTTTTGTCTGCCTTTGAGCTGCGCAGCTCGCAGTCCTGCGAACTGCCCTCAAGTGCATGGTCCAGCTTGTACTGCACTTCGGCATGCAGCCCTGATTAGACACCGGTACCGGGTCACCGGTGCCCTGACCACATCGTTAACAACCTGGGGGCGGCGAGAGCTTAGGAACCATGTGCCTAAAGAATCCGTTTTTGTTCCTAATACAGGCCCTGATTTGCATCACCTACAGCGATGCAGCCGCAGCTACAGAGTCCGATCCAGCTGCATGGAAACTGACGGAATTGCGCGGCCACCAGCGCAATACATCGACAGGCTTTTCTGCTGACGACACGCCGGGCCTGCGCAGCTGGACGACGCACTTGGACCGGCACCGAGCGCCACCATCCGCTACGTCACAGCTATCGGATGGTATAAAAACAACGCAAGAGCGGCAATCGACCAGTGGGCGCGGCGAGAGCTTAGGAACCATGTGCCTAAAGAATCCGTTTTTGTTCCTAATACAGGCCCTGATTTGCATCACCTACAGCGATGCAGCCGCAGCTACAGAGTCCGATCCAGCTGCATGGAAACTGACGGAATTGCGCGGCCACCAGCGCAATACATCGACAGGCTTTTCTGCTGACGACACGCCGGGCCTGCGCAGCTGGACGACGCACTTGGACCGGCACCGAGCGCCACCATCCGCTACGTCACAGCTATCGGATGGTATAAAAACAACGCAAGAGCGGCAATCGACCAGTGGGCGCGGCGAGAGCTTAGGAACCATGTGCCTAAAGAATCCGTTTTTGTTCCTAATACAGGCCCTGATTTGCATCACCTACAGCGATGCAGCCGCAGCTACAGAGTCCGATCCAGCTGCATGGAAACTGACGGAATTGCGCGGCCACCAGTGCAATACATCGACAGGCTTTTCTGCTGACGACACGCCGGGCCTGCGCAGCTGGACGACGCACTTGGACCGGCACCGAGCGCCACCATCCGCTACGTCACAGCTATCGGATGGTATAAAAACAACGCAAGAGCGGCAATCGACCAGTGGGCGCGGCGAGAGCTTAGGAACCATGTGCCTAAAGAATCCGTTTTTGTTCCTAATACAGGCCCTGATTTGCATCACCTACAGCGATGCAGCCGCAGCTACAGAGTCCGATCCAGCTGCATGGAAACTGACGGAATTGCGCGGCCACCAGCGCAATACATCGACAGGCTTTTCTGCTGACGACACGCCGGGCCTGCGCAGCTGGACGACGCACTTGGACCGGCACCGAGCGCCACCATCCGCTACGTCACAGCTATCGGATGGTATAAAAACAACGCAAGAGCGGCAATCGACCAGTGGGCGCGGCGAGAGCTTAGGAACCATGTGCCTAAAGAATCCGTTTTTGTTCCTAATACAGGTGAGAGACTACCGCCATGATTCTGGCTATAGTAGTGACGATGTGTGTCTTTTGCTCTTGCCGTGCCCACGGCCGTTTATAGATGCGTTAATTAATGTGTACCATTGTTTTGTGGACTTACTAGCTTCCTGCGGGGACGTTGAATTGAATCCAGGCCCCTCTACCGAAATCATGCTGCAAAAAATTATGGACGACTTGCGAGAACTTAAGGAAGGTGTGGCCATATCAAACCGGCGTCTAGATGAAAGTAATGATAAGTTAGCCTCCATTGACCGAAAAGTAGAGGATATTTCGGCTACTGTTAAGACCTACACAGTCAAGGTAGACGACCTGCAGAAAACCGTTGATAGCCTACTGTTAAAAGTAGATGACCTCGAAAACCGAAGCCGAAGGAATAATTTAATACTGTATGGTCTACCTGAACCGAAGGAAGAAGCACACCAATCTTTGGAACGAGAGGTTTCGACAAAAATCATTGACAGCGTACTAAATGTTCCAAATGTTTCAATTGAGCGAGCTCATCGAATAGGGAAGCCTAGGGACGACAAATTCCGCCCCGTAATATTCAGGCTAGTAGACTACCGAGACAAATTAAAAATACTGAAAGAGTGTAAAGCTTTCAAGAACACTCCATACAGCATCTCAGAGGACTTCTCTCCTAGAGTCCAATCAATAAGAAAAAAGCTTTGGACCTGGACAAAAGAGAACCGAGACAGAGGCGACAAAGTATTTCTATCCTTCGACAAGGTTAGAATCAATGGCAATACATTCAGATGGGACGAGGCACTGGACAGGGCAGTTCCCTCAGCAGCAAATTGACATAGCCGGTCTAATTCCAGTCAAAAACAGCACGAAAGTAAGACTAAAGCACATTTGTTAGAGTTACCCCACGTCTTCAGTCCGCTAACTGTTTTAAATGTTAACGCCCGGAGCGTTGTGAACAAGTCTGATGACCTTGAGAGCCTACTTCTTAGTTACAATCCTGACATCACGCTTCTAACAGAAACATGGCTTCATGATGCTATCCCTGATTCTGACATAATACCCAGCTCGTACAACATAATTCGCCACGACCGTGGCTCGAGAGGGGGTGGTGTCGCGACCATAATAAAAAATGGCATCCCATTCACATCCATTCCGCACAATACTTCTGCTGAAATGGTTTGGATTGTAGTGCCGTCTTTCAAATGTAAGGTTCTTATTGGCGTAGTATACAGGCCTCCGAATGCAGATATCTCAATTTTGGAATCGCTGCATGATTTCCTTTACGTCCACAGTAAACACTATACTCATATCATCTTATGCGGGGACTTTAATCTACCGATGATAAACTGGGACGATCTCTGTGTTCGGCATTCTTGTCAACATGCTGAAATGCTGCTCGATTTGGCGTTTTCTTTTAATCTAAAACAAGTAGTAGGAACACCTACACGTGTTACTTCAAGCTCAAAAACTATCCTCGACCTTGTTCTTATATCTGAAGCAGTCAGTGAAACAGGATTTACTGTAGAAGTTTTACCAGGCATATCAGATCATGAAGCGATTCTGCTTAAAAGCAATCTACAGCAAAATATTATCCGTTGTCAAGACAAAGAAGTCTTGGATTTTGGGAGAGCTGCTGATGAAAGTCTAATCGACTACTTAGAGCAAGATTTCGACATTTTTCTTAAAAAATCAAATCAAGGTGTAACCTGTGTCAATGATTTATGGATGCATTTTAAGGACGCAGTGCGGGAATGTATGTACAGGTACATTCCAACAAAGCGCAAGAGAATGGCCCGCAATAACCCTTGGATCACTCGGGACATACTGCAGCTAAAGCGCCGCTTAAAACGCTTGTCACGCCCCAATAGTTGTGTAGATCGTTCTGTGCTACCGTCAATGCGTACCGAACTTAGGAAAAAAATAAAAGACTCAAAGTACCATTTTTTCAATGTTAAACTACACAATTTTTTATCTAACGCCCCAAGACAGTTTTGGATGCACATAACCGAGAAAAAGAACCCGGTCACCAAAATCAGATTGAATGATACCGAGACCAGTGACAACGAGAATATTGCGGAAGCGTTCAACGAGTACTTTGCTTCGGTATTTCTACGCGGTACTGAAGACGATAGCCTAGAATTCTCAGGTTCTGGCTGCGAACTTCCAGACCTTTTTATTTCCGAAGAAGGTATTCTTTCGTCCCTATTAAACATAGAGATAAAGAAATCTGCTGGTCCTGATGACATACCAAATAATTTTCTTTTTAGATATGCGGAGTGGTGCGCAAAGTATCTGTACATAATATTTAACGAAAGTCTAAAGCAAGGTGTCCTTCCTAACGATTGGAAAGCAGCAAAGATAATTCCCATCCATAAGTCCGGAGATAAACTCAGTATTACTAATTACAGACCCGTCTCGCTTCTCTGCACCGCTAGTAAGGTGATGGAGCACTATGTTTTTAAGCACCTGAGCACCTTTCTGGAAAACAATAATTTCTTTTCGGAAAAACAGCATGGATTTCGGCGTGGCCTATCTACAGTTACTCAGCTTCTACATATTACCAATGAAGTCATGGCAGCGCTGGACTGCGGCGGGCAAATAGATGTGCTTTTCCTTGATTTTCAGAAAGCATTTGACCGTGTTTGTCACCAAAGGCTAAAGCTCAAGCTACAATGTGCGCTGAAAAATGAACAAATTCTTCGCTGGCTTGACTCTTATTTAACTAATCGAACACAATATGTCCGTATAGGAAACTCATTTTCTTCACCTGCTCCCGTACTTTCCGGTGTACCGCAAGGTTCGGTACTTGGACCTCTTCTCTTTTTGATTTATCTGAATGACTTGTCCTTTGATTCCCCGGTACGATGCCGGTTCTTCGCTGATGATTGTATTGTGTACCACAACATTCAATCACCCCATGATCAGACTGCTATACAGGATTACCTTAATGCAATCGATAATTGGTGTCAATCCTGGCGTATGAACTTAAATGCCTCAAAATGTACTCAAATGATGATTACAAGAAAGAAAGCACCATCAATTTGTACATATAAAATCAATAATGTAGCAATTAGGACAGTTGACAAATTTAAGTATCTGGGTGTAGTTATTGACTCGAAGTTAACCTGGAACGCTCATGTCCAATACGTCGTTTCGGCGTCGCTAAGGAAGCTATGGATAATTAAACACCGGCTCAAACATTGCACTAGTAGGACTAAACTCGCTGCCTACACGACACTCATTAGACCACTGCTTGAATATGCCGATGCTGTCTGGGATCCCCACACAAAGACCGGTGTCAACAACATTGAAAGCGTGCAAAAGAAAGCCCTTAGATTTATTTATAATATTTATAATAGACGAGTCTCGATCACTGATCTCAGAACACGGTCTGGCCTCCCATCGCTAGAATTTCGGCGTAGACTGCATCGCCTACAAACTTTGTTTAATATCGTTAATAAACAAACAAAAATGGATCCTGACATATACATCAATTTTAATAAAACAAGAGAAACCAGACGCAAGCACAGCAAAACGATTGTGATGCCACCGACTAAAACTACTGCTTATCGCTTCTCGTTTTTTCCTCGAACTATAGCAGAGTGGAATGCTCTACCGCAAGAAGTCGCTTGTATGTCCTCGGTTGAATCATTTTTGTCTGCCGTACAATCTTTGCAATGAAGCGTGTTCGTTTTAGAATCACCATTTTCCTATTTATGTAAATTTTGTACATGCTGCCTTTCCCGATGCAATAGTCTGTATATTTAAGCATTTTTTTATGGTTCCTTGTAACCCATGTTTTTGTTATTTTGACTTGCAGTGCCGACTTTGTATACACTCACTCCTGCCTGGACTGCCAAGAGGCAGTTGGCAGTATCTAATAAATAAATAAATAAATAAAAACCTCGTTAACAATAACTGCGACACGCACACACACGCGGTGCCATTTCTCTGCAATGCTCTGTCGGCCCAGCACCTCGTCGCTCTCACCACAGCCATCAACGGCCTTTTGTTGCCACTAAGGCATCGATAGCAGTTAAGGCTTCCCATTCCTCTATAAACGCCAACCCCAAGGTTTCGGCTCTCGATGAAATTCAACCAGCGACTTCGTTGTCTCTGTGCGACTAACTGCTGCACATTTCAATCTCTTTGTTCGAAGCTGCCATTCCCGTACAAAAAAATATTGAGAAGGCATTGAAATATTGTTGGACAATGTTGAGTTTTCTATTGAGGATATATTGAGAGTTTGTTGGAGAATTGTTGGGTTGAGTGTTGAGGGCTCTTGAATATAGGCCACTGAAATTTAATTGAAACACCATTGGGTATCTCATGTTGAATAATTGTTAAGTTACCGTTGAAAGTCCAGTGTGCTTAGACGGCCCGTGGTCATTTTGTTGAATGGTTGTTGGGTTAGCATTGATTCTGCGGTGAACTGACGTTGTGGTAGTTCTGTTGACCTGTTGAGTTATTATTGCCACAGCACTGAAAAGTACATTGTGGCCCAGTTGACATGGCATTGAGATTTCAGAAGTCGCCATTGAAATATGATTGACGTTTTGTTGGGCTAGTGGATTTTTGTTCATATATTGAAATTGCTTCGCTGTTCACAATTGCATGCCCCGGTGCCAGCTCATAACTTTTCCAAACACAAACAAATGCAAAAGAGAGAGTAATCAATTTGAAGTACCTTTATTTACACTTAAGATGCTTGCACATTAAATATTATTACAGTACATAAGGCACCACTACATCGAACCTGGAGACATAAGCTAGTACCTACAGCACTCTAACAGTGTAAATACACGTGAAAAACCTATACATATGCATTCAATCAAAATGATCATTGCGGTGTTCACTTTCGACTTAAGTTTCTGACTAGAAGGCAAAGCGACTCAAAAGGCGGGGCTTAGCATACCCTTGTAACAACCAACTTTGAACACATGAACACTTGAAGCTGCTTGCGTGTGAATATACAAAATACATCTGAATATGTTACATTAAAATGTTTCGCACACTAACACTCACAGGAAGAGCTACCGTTTACTGTGAGAAGGCAAACTAAGACTTGAAACAAATGACTTCACGTAAATATGTACAAGCTTTAGCACACGTCTTTCACAGCGATTAAAATTTAATGAAGTACCAAAGTAGACTTGCCTGAGCTTTTTGTCTTCAAGATGTATATATTTTCATGTTGCCCAATTATTTTATAAAATAAAATCGCTCAACTTAGCCTCTGACGAGACATCATTTAGAAAGTTGTCGGGCATGGTGCACACTTGAATCACATGTTTCTGATGAGCTAGGTTTGCTTTCTTCGGAAACAAACTTGTAAAACTTTTGTATAATGAATGCAGCTTATCTCCCTAGCACAAGTCCAGAACAAACAGTACACCATTTGATTATGTTAATTTGGGGTACAGAAGAGTTTGTTGGTGGCATTTCCTCAATTTAGTGAGCTCATTTTCAGGTAATTTTGCTGGACTTGCACAAAGCTAATTAGAGCACTTTTTGAGACCTTCTTCCCTATACCCAGCTACTAAGTGGTACCTCAGTCAATAAAGAGATAATGCAAGGCTAATACCTTGAACGATAAGACAAAAAATAATTATTTAGCACCAGAAAATTGGTAGTAACACACGGCTAACACAATTCCAAACAGCCAAATAAATGATCACCTGCACTTGCAGTATCAAGTACCCCAGAAATAGTCATAAAGGATGAGAAAAGGTTCCGATTACCGTACAGCCAGACAGGTGAGACAGTGAAAAACGCAAATAAATGCGTATACGAAACACCAATGACTTCGATTGCGCAGGTAAAATGTTATTAAAATGCTACGAGAATTTTATTAAACAAAACACATAAAAGTAGCATAAAAATTGGGAAAAAGTTGTAACAAAGACGGAGGGAGATACAGCACCCGTGTTGAAAAAATATTACAAGTGATATACATGCATATTTAAGCTCACCACAATTTTTTCTCCAATATGTACAAAAAGAACACATGCACTTACCGCATAAAAAGGTTCCTGTACCTGGAGAATGCAGCACAGTACAAAGCAGCGCCATGAGAACCAAAAAGTTGAGCTTAGTATGTATAAAAACAAAGAATGCTTGCATACCTACAAACAGGCATGTGACATGTTATGCCTTGAATGGATGAAATTCATAATCTTACACACAAATGAAGTTACCATCCCTCTTATTGGCTACCTCAGGGGACTTTTTGAAGTTGAACTAGAAAAATGTACATCAGTGTTAAAAACAAAAGTGAAGATAAGACCCTATAGCGTTCTTCCTGAAATAAACAGCGCAAATCTCTTTATGTATTAATTTTATGGCCACTTCGCCAATTCGGTGTACATTTACATTTGACAACCACCCAAACAGAGACGAGAAGGATGAATTAAGGTAGGAACACACATGAACGCTGACTCAACTAGAAGTTTATTCGTGACGACAAAGATTTCAAACACACTTGCCAACTTCACAAACAAAAAGCCATGGGCGCGCAGCAGAGACAGCCCGGCACAACACAAAATGACCGAAAGACGTCCTGTAGAATAAACATGTGCGTCAAAAACTAACACAAACATGAAAACTGAAAGGTTTGTCCTGTAAGTGATATTAACGAGTACTGCAGCAACTCTTCCACTAAGGGTCACAGAAATCTTGCTTATGAATTTTTCTTCGTGATCAATAAATAATGCTTCCATAAGTCCTCTTGTGTTCTGGTCTTTGTGATGGAACAATCGTTCTTTCTGCTCTATACCGCAACACCAGAGGAGTTCCAGAAGCAATATTTATTGATCACAAACGAAACAAATGCATAACCAAGTCATCTGTTGCCCTTAGTGGGAAAAAGTTGCAGCTCTCAAGAGTATTTCTCGTTGGGTAGTATCACTTATCGGACAAATCTTTCGCTTTTTCAAAAGATTTGTCCGATAGTTCTCGTTTTTCACGCACGTTTATTCTACATGGCATGGCTTTTTCATATTTTTTTCTGGTCGCGCGTGGCTGTTTCTGCCACGCATGCACGGCTTTTTACCTTTGTCAAGTTGACCAGCGTCTTTAATACCTCTGTCATCAAAAGTAAACTTTTAGTTGAGCTTGCGCTCGTGTGTGCTCCTACCTATTTCGCCGTCTGTCGTCCGCCTCCGTTCGTTCTGCTGTTTACAGTACGCATGTATCACTTGGTTAGACTGGTAAACATTCTCACAAACAAAAGTAAATGCCTCCCCTCAAAGGGTAGCACATCGTTTACTACTAAACGCCAGAGCAAATCGAAAGTAAGCCTTCACAGCGTCCATGCGGCAGCTAGTACACCACAGAGCAGCACAAAAAATAGTCGAAAATCCCACTTGATGGAGAGTGGCAACAGAGATGCGAGCTTGCTAGTGAATCAGCCACATAGCAACGGGTGTCTCTTGCACGACGCCAAGGTGCTCTTGACGTAGAACACTTTATGAATGAATGAATATGTGGTTTTTATTGGCGCAAGGGCCAGGTATGGCCAAAGAGCGCCATGGAAGTGTTAGTGATTTCTTAGTGGAGTGATGGGTGCTATGAAGTTGATGTGACGTGGCTGTAAAGGGGCCTAAAATATAGTCACTGTAAAGTGCGTAAAATGTACGTGTAATAAAATTATGGCTATGACAAATGATGAGTACTATGAGCATTTACGTGCATTGCAAAATAATGATACGATATGAAAAAAAATGCACAAGTTTCTAAAATTCACTAGAGCACCATGGCCTCTTTAGAGCCGATGAGACACAAGGGCCTGGAGGCATGTGCTATGTAAAACAACTATCACAGCGGCATCATCTGTAGAGAAGATGCGCTACGAAACCTTTGGGCTATTAACGTGCAAGACCACCTCTTTTAAAAACGTAGGACAGCTTGGGTGGTAAAAAGGGGTTCTCTACCAATAAACATAGCAGGATGGAGAGGGAGACAATAGCGGTACGCTAGAGGAAAATGTTCCCTTCTTTCTCTTTCGGCTTCCCGACACTCCACAAGGAAATGGAGGACGGTGAGCCGCTCACCACATCTACCACAGGTTGGAGGTTCATTGCCAGTCAATAGAAAATTGTGAGTACCATATGTGTGTCCTATTCTGAGTCGGCAGAATAGGACGTCTACTCTTCGTGATTTAGTAACGGAGGCCCAGAAACCTAACTTTGTTTAATCAGATGGAGCTTACTGGCCGCGCTCGTCGGACAGCGAAACTAATAATGTCTTCGGAGTTTAGTTCGCAAAAAAGGCTTGAGATTTGTGGTAGGTATAGCAGTTGTATGATTTATAGCTTGAGATGTAATTGGTGTGGCCATTTGGTCAGCCAGCACATTACCTTCGATGCATCTATGGCCAGGAACCCAGCATATTATTACATGTCTACGAGCTGAATAAATATTGCACAAATACGAGTAAAGCTGAATAAGAACAGAATTTTTGTGTTTTCTGAAGGACATGAGCGCTTTTACGACACTTAACCAGTCCGTAAATATAATTGCTTTTTCTAGCCTTAATTTCTTTATGTGTTTGACCGCAGGCAGTACTGCATAGGCTTCTGCGGTAAATATACTGCTATGGGGGTTCAATACACCTGATTCAGAAGAAGAGGAGCCTACAGCCGCGTAAGACACGCCGACATGCGATTTTGATGCATCGGTGTAAAACTCAGGACAAGAATACTTCGATTGGAGTTCATGTAAATGCATCCGAAGTTCGAGTTGTGGTGCATGTTTTGTAAGCCTTACAAAAGATATATCACATTCAATCACCTGCCACTCCCACGGAGGTAGATACTTTGCTGGAGGCATACAGCAGTGTTCGAAGAGTGGGGCATCCATTTCAACGCTAAGCTCCCTCACGCGCAGCGAAAAAGGCCTTCTCACTGAGCGTACACCACAGTACACCACACCTAGTACACCACACAGCAGCACAAAAAATAGCTTAAAATCCCACTTGATGGAGAGTGCCATAAGAGCTGCGAGCTTGCTAGTGAATCAACCACACATCAACGGATGTCTCTTGCACGATGCCAAGGTGCTCTTGACGTAGAACACTTTAGCACCTGGGAATTTCCTGCATGCGTAACCTGTGAGAATGGAATGCGGACAGAAAATGAGATTACGCGGGTTAAGAATCTTCCACACACTGCACATAACTACGCACGAAATAGAAGTACACACTGTACTGGCAAGTAAAAATTTCCGACTCTTTACGAGTGCCGTCGAGAAAACGAAGAAATGGGCTGCTACGGTAAACGTTAGCTAAAACTCGCACAGCGGTGTTTCACAGCGGGGAAAAATATTCCCGGCTCTCTCGCAGTACCAAAGTCCATGCGACTGCGCATATCCGATACCAAGCAGATATCGAATCTTTGGGTAGAATTCCAGCAGAAGGAATGACCTAAAGATACGCCGAGAGCGATGCGAGCGTGAGCGTGCCTGTACGAGTGAGAACATGTACCGCTTCTTTGAAGCTAGCCGCTCCGGCGTGGCTCCGGTCATCCCACGCGATTTGTGTGCAGGAAGTCGCGTACACGCCCTTGCGCGTTTTGCGCGGTAGCGTAACAGTGAGCTAGCTTCATGCACGCGTCATTCGCCGCGCAAACGGTGCTCGAGTGCGACGCTTAGCTCGAGCCGACAACGCGCCGATTGGCGCTCCTTTCGCTTCTGCAAGCAACGCACATTCGGATCGGACCAACTCAGAGAGGCAGCAGAGAACGGTGGCATGTTTCGGTTATCGCCTATTAAAATTGTACAGTACGCCTTCAACGGCAACGCGCCGCGCTAGATAAAGATGCTTACTGCGGTATAGTTTTGGCGGTGATAGGCGATAAGGCGAGCCCGTCGGCGGCTGTGTTCTTTGCCGACGTCGTCACCACACCTCTGTTCATTTGCGCTGTGTATCCGTGTACAGACACCGCGCAGAAGCTGTGACTAATCGGTTGGCCGTTCTCCGCAAATCCCAAAGAGGCGAAATATATTTTGCAGTGCGCCGCAACCTAAATGGAGGCGCGCTTAACCGCTACGGCACAAAATGTGATCACGCTAACCGTATGGTATACAATGAGCCACTACGGAATAAAAAAAATTCTGATGTCCCACGTGCCAAACCAACGATCTGATTATGAGGCAGGCCGTAGTTGGGGAGTCCGTATCAATTTTGACTTCCTGGAAATTTTTACGTGGATACAATGCACAACGCACGAGCGTTTTTTGCATTCCGCTCCTTTGGAATGCGACCGCTGCAGGGATTGTATCCGCGACCTCAAGCCCCAAATTGAGACGGCGGCCGCCATAGTTACGAAATGCGTAAGCGTGAAGTGCAACACTGCCTTCCGGTACGAGTGTGGTACAAGCGTAGCACAGCTGCACACCTGCTGCACAATTATTTGTCGCGGTTCTCCTAAGCTCGTAGTTCCTGCCTAAATACCTTGAAAGGCAGCGCGCCTCTCACGTATCGGAACGCGATAACAAGCGCTTAGACGGCCAACGTGAGCCCCTATGAAAGATGACGTGGCCAGTGTACAAAATTATCACTGCGCAGAGAAGCCGATCCTTATGTTATACAAATTAAGGAAACGTCATTAGATAGGAATAATGAAGCAATGCAATTTTATGCACGTGGGGCGCCGCTGCCTCTTCGCCTACCATTGTCTCTAAGGAAGTGACGGCGGCAGCGAGAGTTAGTATCGCGCGCTTTTCTGGGCCGTCCAGCAGGTCTTCGAGGCGCTCGAAAGGCACGGACTCAGCGAGCCGGCAACGGCGAGCAGAGACCCGCTCCGAGTAACGGCGACTTCTTAGATGACGTAGGTCCTCGTCAGGGCGCGCGAGCGGCCAACTGCAGGCATAAATAAAGTTCACTCCAATCCATTCGCGCGCTTTTGCATCTGGGCATGCCGTTTGCTTGAAGAAAGTGAACGGTGTGCTTAACATCTCACGCTTGTCAATGTCAAAATAGATAAAAAGGCTATGTGATCAAGAAAACGAGATTACTTACCTATCTGCAGAAGTTCGGCTGCGACTGTTTCGGGGTGCCTTCTCTCCAACAGGCATCATGACCTCTGCCGCGCAACTCATCCAAACAGCCAGGCTCGCACATCAGTCGAAGACTAGTAGCTGGGTCAGCCAACGACTTCAACGGATAAGCGTCCCACTTATCGTCGTTAAAGCATTTCACTAAAATGTGCGTCATGATGTCCCAAAATAAAAAAAAAATACTTTCATCAAAAAGCACGAGGCGTGAACCAGCGCACAACTGCAACCAAGTAACTGAGTCCGAAAGCCGTTGACAGCTTCACTATCGCATTGAGGTATAAAAAGCTTTCAAACACAATATAATGGCACTAAAAACCACTAATTATTTAGCAATAATTTTTCATCCACTAACCTTCATAAATTTTTAAGAACAACCTAATTTGTCGCATAAACAATAAATACCACGACCAAAAAATGCGAAACTAACGGTAACCGTGTGTACTGTTGCAAAAGTGTGCGCAAAACGAAGCTACAACGGTTGCAACCACGTGCGCGCCACACACACACACACACACACACACACCCGAAGGCTATCTTGACGTTTGTAGCGCCACCTAGAAATGACAATTACTACTAATTTCGCCATTTGTACAAAAGTAACGTTTCTGAAATAGTTTCTAGCGCCTTTGCAGATGACGAGGTGACAAGTAAGGTATGAACGGAGTCCGTTACCTGTATTTCTTTCATTTCCCTTTGGTATTCTTCTATTTCACTTAACATACGAGACCTGCAGGCTTGGGATGTGAGAAGAAGACAATTCAGTGAGGCTCAAATAAATCGCGTGCTTCTTGCAAGGCGAGAGTCGGGAGCAGCCGCAGATACAGCGATTAGCTATGATTATGCAAAATAGAAGTGAGGCGTGCAGACAGGACACAAGAGTAGAGAACTGGACAACACAAACGCCGACTATCAACTGAAGGGAGCACTGAGGCGAAAGAAGACACAAAACTCATCTGCGCATGCTCAGGAATAGTAACACCACGTGTCAATCGGGTACACGTGCCGGCCTACGTGAGAGATAACTGTTAAGGCACTTAATCTCTTTCTTTTAGTAAAGCAATGAAGGGGGCTAGTTGGTGAACGTTCATGGTTATATTGCGCTCAGTTTTACAAACACGATACTAAGGAAGGACAGGACGTGGACGGACGAAGCGCAAACTACCAACTGTTTGATACTGTTAAAGAACGCGCTTATATACAAGGAGATATGGTGCGGGGGGGGGGGCTACATATAAAAAGATATGACAAGGTGACGACATGTGATTATAGTTTGGGTCAGGCATACATCCTTCACATGCACCCGTTAGCCCTGGCGAACTCGACCTCAGCTTTGATAAGCGCGATGGACGGAGTGCTTACGCACGTCTCTTTTTCTTTAGCTATCGCAAGCGCCTCCCATATTTCTCGCTCCGTTTTTGTTTTTGATGTTCCGATGACTGTGGTGCTTTCTATTAGCGGAGAGCATTTGCACTGTTTGCAATGTGCGGCCAAGTTGCTAGGTGCTGTCAGAAGCTGGCACGTGTATTTGTGCTCCCGTAACCTATCGTTTAGACAACGTCCAGTTTGCCCAATGTATACTTTCCCGCAGTCTAGTGGGATTTGGTAAACAACTGAAGTAGCGCATTCCACGTACTTTTTTGCGTGCTTAGTCTGACAGACCGTACCACTAGGGTTGGCCTCTTTGGATCCTGCGTTCACCTTCTTGCACATGCCTTTTAGTTTTTGCGGGGCGGAGAACAGAACTTGAACGTCATGGCGTTGGGCTGTCTTTTTTATCCGATGTGACAAGCCATGGATGTAAGGCAACACCACGCGTTTTTTCAATTTTTTCTGTGTTTTCTGCCTTTTCCTGTTGGCTCTGATTTCGGGCAACAAGTTTTCACAGATTTGCACCACCATGCTGTTCGGGTACCCACTGTTTCTCAAGCGGCTTACTTGCAGATCGATGCTCTCCCTCACCGCATGGTGGCATGATTTTTCAATTGCTTGACTGATGCAAGCCTTGGCGATGCCTCTTTTAATGATTTTAGAATGGCAAGAGTCGTACCTCAGGATTTCTTTTTCTCCTCTAGTTTTGTAGCACCAGCACATGTGGGAGCCTCTGATCCTAATGTTTATATCAAGGTACTGCAATCGACCTTCGGTAGGAGTCTCGTACGTGAACTCTAAACCTTCATGTGCTTTTTTGAACATGCTGATGACAGTTTCTACGCTACATGGATCGGTTTGGTTTTCTTTCATGCACACCAAATAATCGTCAACATATCTTGGTTGACGATTGGTTCTTGTATAGCTCCCGTGCTTTCCGACTTATTTTTGAGTGTGGGAGACAGGAAACTTGCCGCCTTGTTTGGAGACACGAACATAACTACCTGTTTCAGATATGTTGACGATTATTTGGTGTGCATGAAAGAAAACCAAACCGATCCATGTAGCGTAGAAACTGTCATCAGCATGTTCAAAAAAGCACATGAAGGTTTAGAGTTCACGTACGAGACTCCTACCGAAGGTCGATTGCAGTACCTTGATATAAACATTAGGATCAGAGGCTCCCACATGTGCTGGTGCTACAAAACTAGAGGAGAAAAAGAAATCCTGAGGTACGACTCTTGCCATTCTAAAATCATTAAAAGAGGCATCGCCAAGGCTTGCATCAGTCAAGCAATTGAAAAATCATGCCACCATGCGGTGAGGGAGAGCATCGATCTGCAAGTAAGCCGCTTGAGAAACAGTGGGTACCCGAACAGCATGGTGGTGCAAATCTGTGAAAACTTGTTGCCCGAAATCAGAGCCAACAGGAAAAGGCAGAAAACACAGAAAAAATTGAAAAAACGCGTGGTGTTGCCTTACATCCATGGCTTCACATCGGATAAAAAAGACAGCCCAACGCCATGACGTTCAAGTTCTGTTCTCCGCCCCGCAAAAACTAAAAGGCATGTGCAAGAAGGTGAACGCAGGATCCAAAGAGGCCAACCCTAGTGGTACGGTCTGTCAGACTAAGCACGCAAAAAAGTACGTGGAATGCGCTACTTCAGTTGTTTACCAAATCCCACTAGACTGCGGGAAAGTATACATTGGGCAAACTGGACGTTGTCTAAACGATAGGTTACGGGAGCACAAATACACGTGCCAGCTTCTGACAGCACCTAGCAACTTGGCCGCACATTGCAAACAGTGCAAATGCTCTCCGCTAATAGAAAGCACCACAGTCATCGGAACATCAAAAACAAAAACGGAGCGAGAAATATGGGAGGCGCTTGCGATAGCTAAAGAAAAAGAGACGTGCGTAAGCACTCCGTCCATCGCGCTTATCAAAGCTGAGGTCGAGTTCGCCAGGGCTAACGGGTGCATGTGAAGGATGTATGCCTGACCCAAACTATAATCACATGTCGTCACCTTGTCATATCTTTTTATATGTAGCCCCCCCCCCCCCCCCCGCACCATATCTCCTTGTATATAAGCGCGTTCTTTAACAGTATCAAACAGTTGGTAGTTTGCGCTTCGTCCGTCCACGTCCTGTCCTTCCTTAGTATCGTGTTTGTAAAACTGAGCGCAATATAACCATGAATCTCTTTCTTATGTAAAGTAATCGAAGGCTGACTCATCCACGCACTTCCACCATTATAGACATGCCATGCCTCTACCATAAGACGCGTATCTTCATTCTTATGCCTGTACAATATCGCGCATTCTTCTAACTCTGGCGTGCAGTTACAATCTCGGCAATGTAGCGAAAGATTAGAAGGCGATCCACCGGTTAACGACCTTTTACGTTCCATTAGCCTCTGATTGATACACCGTCCCGTTTGCCCTACGTAGAACTGGCCACAACTAAGGGGAATTTTATAAACCACACCCATACGACAGTCAGTAAAACTGTTGTTCTTATTGTGCTTCACTGGACAAATATCTGTTCGTTTTTTGCCTTTTACCCGCTCCTTTCTATTCTGTACGGCAGCGCATATCTTACCTAGCTTATTGGGAGCAGTGAAAGCAACATTAACATCATATCTACTAGCAACTTTTTTAAGCCTGTGCGACACTGAATGAATATACGGAATAGCCACTACTCTTTTTTTGCTATTACTTCTTTCTGTAATCACGTCCGTACCTCTCGAAAACGACTTCTTTAGGCGCTCAGCCACAGTGGCCACCGCCACACTATTATAACCTGCTTCTAATAGGCGCCGGACCTGCGCATTAAAACTGGCGCTCATTTTGTGCATGCAGGATCTGGTGAGGGAAGACTTAAGGCACGACATGGCAATTCCGTTTTTTATTAATTTAGAATGCTTGGATTGAAAGTTTAGCAACGGCTTCGAAGATCTTCGAAGATACTGCCAACAAACATAATTTCGTTCGAAGATCAAGGAAATGTCAAGAAACTGAATTACGCGTCGCTGAGGAAATTCCTTGGTAAACTTTAATCCTCCCCATAAAGTTTAAATTGCTCACTTACTGAGGTAGCAGCAGAATCGAATTCTTCCCTATTGCAGAAAATCAGGTAATCATCAACGTAACGAAATATCTTGATAACGCTATTACCTATGGCTTTCTCTAAGCATTTGTCTACCTTACTCAGGTAAATGTTGCTAAGAATAGGGGCAACCTTTGAGCCAATACAAATGCCTGATTTCTGCAGAAAAACGCCATCTCTCCACCCAATCAGCGTCGACTTCAAGTACATTGAAAGAATTTCTAGAAAAGCTCCCGTAGAAACACCGCATCTGTCAATAAGCTGGAAAAAGTAAAAAAAAGAGCACATAGATTTATTTTTAATGCCTACGGAAGACAAGTGTCACTATCTGATCTCAGTTCAAGGCCTGACCTTCAACACTGGAGGAACGCCGTAAGCTACACCGTCTATAGAAGCTTTACACGATAGTCAACGGCCAAACTAAAATGAATTTTGGCAAGTACTTACAGTTTAACACGTGTACGAGTACCCGCGGAAAGCACGAACTTTCCCTTATTGTACCCCAGACTAGAACTATCGCTTATCAATTTTCATTTTTTCCTAGAACGATAAGAGAATGGAACAGGCTACCACAAGAGGTAACGAACAAGCGTACTGTCGACTCTTTCTTATTGGCTATTTCTCACTTGTGAGCGAAGCACGCAATTCCTTTCGCACCGAATTTTATTCAACTCGTGTCTTTAGTTTTCGAGATATTGTTCTGCGCAGTAACGTACAGGTATGATCTGTGTTGCACTGTGGGTGAGCTTGCTGCGTTCGAATTTTATTTCGACATTTTCTTTGCTTGTACAGTACCCCTTCTTATTTTATATGTACCACTCCTGCTTTGGCTGCCAAAAAGCAGCTGGCAGTATTGTCAAATAAATAAATAAAATAAATAAGCTGCCGTTATGAAAACAACCAAAAATAGCCAAAGAAGCACACATTCGCACTTCACAGGCTTCTGCAAACGGGTGCAGAGTATCGAAGCAGAGTGTAAAATTTTATAAACAGAGGGAGAAGACGCAACCAGTTTGAAAAGCACTATTCGCAAGTTCCGTCGCCTACAGGTGGTGCACAAGTGACTCAATATGGCGCCTACAGTAGAGTATGTAGGAACCCCTGAGCAGGGGCGTAGCCAGGGGAGGGGGGGCTTATGGAGCTCCAGCCCCCCCCCCCCGAAATTTTTTCGTTCTGTCCATGCACTGAAATCACATTTAGCACCAGCAAACAAGGACGGAAGGGAGACGACACCACGATGCGTCTCCCTTGCGTCCTTGTTTGCTGACGCTAAATATGCCTTCAGTTCACCAACACGCCCAACATATGGCAATGTCCATGCACCGCCGACCAAAACAACCCTCGGCGCCGGAAATCATTCTGTATTTTGTCTAGAATGACTTTTTTACGCCGGAAAAGACATCTCAGCGCGTACATTGCGAACTCGGGCTGGATTTGGCGGCAACGCCCGTGCACCTGGACTCACATAACGCCAAGGAGCCCCATCTGAGCGCAAAGTTTCAAGGGCGTTCTGATGGCGACCGTGCTCGTCGCGGCAACTCGCGGAGGCCGCGGAATCTACGGAGCGCATGGATTTCAGTTCCGTAACTTTATCGGTATAAACTTCTCATAAACTTTTGATGCGAAAGGTGTATTGACATATGTAAAGTCATGGTTTAGATATTCGATTCCGGAACTTTGTGGGTTTAATATATTGTCACGTGGTGGTGACGTTGAAGAACACAGTAGCAATACGCAATACTGTGAATGACAAAACTAACTTTTATTGGGCGAACCTGTGCCCACAAAAATAGGCTACAATTATAGCACAACGATAGCGGCGAACACGGTCGGCGATCGTCGAAAATCTCATCAGCGGGTCAAGCGCGTCCGCTTTTATACAGCAGTCGTCGAATGTTCCAGACTAATCGTTCGGACCCGAGTGCCTTCCACAAAGTCCTACACCATTCGCGTCACGCGATGAAATCAGATAACACAACGTTCGGCGACAACAGACACCCTGATAGAAGCATCGATAACTTTCCAGAAACATGGGATACATGCAGGCGCGTCCCGCGCTGTGCGATTACATTTGTTAGGCGGCGAAACGTAGTCGCCCGATAAAGATAGGTACACGTGGCAATATTTATAAACATTTGGCGCCAAAGGTGCATTGACGTTTCTAAAGTCGTACATCGGAACACACAATGAGACAGGCCAAATCAACACACTATCAGACAAGTTGAAAAAGCACGCAGCGAGGTCCAATGAGACGAAGCGTTGTGGTGGTTCATTTGTGCTATCATGTCACAAAAAAAATATCAACATTTCTTCCGCTTACGCCAAAGCATTCATGTCAAGATACTAAATCCAACAAAAGTAACTACATTCTTATTTCTTCTTCTACTTTGACTTTTATTAGCGAGTACACATTCAGGCCCTTCAATTTTCTTGTTCTCGCTACCCGCGGGCTGTCGGAGCCAGCCAGAGCGCAAGCGTTTTTCTCGTGTTGCCCCGACCACCAGGTGGCGCACTTAGGTGCGCGTTCGTTTTTCCCTGGCCGAGTGGATTTTCGCCTGGCAGAATTCTGGACACCTTCCGGCTAGCAGACGAGAAAAAGAAACAACGATCGCTCGCCGCCATCACTGTGGGGACTCGACGTATTGCAACGCGTTCGCTTGAGCGCAACCTCGCCGGAAAGCCTTGTCTCACCGGTGTAGAATACCAAGCACTGTGCGTATGGTTCCCTGTGGACCAAGTGTCTCTCGTTTTCTTCGATATTCCTTCGGTAGCCACATTAGGTGCTCAAAGTAGGCATTCGATTGTAGCCAACATGCTTTCCTTCGCGTTTTTTTTTCATTTCAGTGCCCCCGCCCCCGCAAGAGAAACAAAAAAGACATTGTTGCGGCGCAGCGAATTGCCGCATGGTGAAAGTTCGATTTCGTTACTGCTTTTGCGGAAAGTAAGCGGCCACGGGTCGCTTCCGTTGCCGGATACTCTTGCTATATTATTGCGATAGCAATTATCTTGACACTCAAGGCGCATTCCATCCGTCGCCGTCGCCCTCATGTCCGTAAGAAGTCCAAGGGCGATAACATCATTACCGTGCGCCGCATGCTGGATGTGCGAATGAAAGCGTAAAGGGGGGGGGGGGTATGGATGAGCCAACGATGGTGGCCCAGTCTTGTGTGCGCAAGAAAGAAAAGCGGGGAGAAAGCGTGCCGCCTTCCGTCGCGCGCCATACGTTAGGGGGAGTGGATGGAGTGGGGCGGGCCTTAGGATTCTATGGTCTGTGAATCTGTGATTGCGCAACATGTTTATTTGCCTTGCTTGGTGCATTATATACCGTGAATTTTCTTAGATACGTAGACTCATTGGAGACTTATATGCATATTATTTTATTGCGAGGTTTTGTGTATACGTGCAGTGAACTTTGCTTCCAGAGACTTTTTTGCCCTATATCAAGCTGTATCTGCGCATTTCCATATTCCATTGTATCGTCGCATTGCTAATGTGCGAGGGCGAGTCAAATGAAAGTGAGCCAACCAACCCCGCGCAATATTGGTTTGGTTCATTATTTGCAAGGCATGCACACAGGCATCTCTCATTTACAAAAGTGACACGCAGGTGTGAGGATAAATGTTCTTTAATGCTCTCATACACTGGGTGCAACATGACTGCGTAACATAATGGACGCTCCAAAAGTTGAACAGCGTGGTGTCGAGAGGTTTTTGACAGCTGAAGGTGTTTCCCAAAAAGAAATTAGTCGCCGTGTGGCTGCCGTGTACGTTGAACATTGCATTTCATTGGACACTGTGAAGCGTTGGCGGAAACGGTTCAATGAAGGACGTGCAAGTTGTAAATATGAGCCAAGACTACGCCAAAGCCACCGTGCAATAACCCCCAAAGCAATTGCAAAGGTTGATGAGCTGATTAGACAATAACGGAGGATAAGCATCGATGAACTGGCAGATCGTGTGAACATCAGACATGGTTCAGTTCACACCACAATTCATTAACATCGCGGTTATCGACTCGTGTGTGCGCACCTGATGCCCAAGATTTTGAGCCGCCGCCAGAGGACGGAGAGTTTCGGCGCTGCCTTGAATCATCTGATCCGGTGTCACAATGAGGGTTACGACTTCTTGTCTGCAATTGTGACCGGTAACGAATCATGGTGCCACTACTACGAGCCTGAAACACGATGGTAAAGCCTACAGTGGATACATTCGAATTTACCCCCCCCCCCCCCCCCAAAGAAAGCAAAGGCCGTCATTTACGCCGGAAAGGTGTTGTTCACTTCTTTTTTCGATCGTCAGGGGCCATTACTGATAGAATTAGCTAAACCTGGAGAGACTATCAATCGTTTCCGATATTGTGAAACGCCGGATCGGCTGCGTGTCGCAGTCAAGAACAAACCACGTGGAGAATTCAGGAAAGGACTCATGTTGCTCCACAACAACGCCCGTCCCAACGTCGTTTATGTGGTTAACACAAAACTGGCAAAGTTCAAGAGGAAATCACGGCAACATCCGCCATACAGCCCAGACATATCGCCTTATAACTTCCTCATTTTGGGGCAACTGAAAAAACAGGTCAAGGGAACCATATTTGTGTCGGACGATGACGTGAAAGAGTCAGTTACAGAATTCTTGAAGCAGCAACCCAAGCAGTTTTATGAGACGGGAATCACGCGACTCGTTAATCAGTGGGACAAATCTCTAAATGCCCATGAAGGCTACTTTTATTTTTTATTTACAGTACACCCTGCAGCGCCGAAGCATTATAGCAGGGGAGTGGGTACAACATGAAGTGACTAGCACGAGAATATAATCACACAAAAGGGAGGGATGACAAAGGAGCAATGCATCAAGATAGAATTAAGTACATGAAGAAAGTACATGATAAACAGTACAAAAAAAACAGTACAAAAAACAGTACAAGAAAAAAGTTCATTCAGACTTCAGACATTGGTTTGGAAGACGATTGCAATTACAAATCATTGATTAGTCTTAAAAATGCATCCCGAGGAGCACTCACAACTTCAACTGGCAACTTATTCCCTTCAGAAATACTGCGGAAAAAAAAGAAAACTTCATATAGTTCGTTTTGCAGGAAATTTCACGTATTTTGAAACTGGTCTCTTCTGTTTGAGATATAGTGGGGTGCTTTAAGGTATTTTAGCTTGTCAATGCCTGTCGCGTCAGTGTATATTGCGTGCAGAAGTTTCAGTCGGTGCTTCTGGTGTCTTATCTGTAGCGGCTCTAGTCCGATGTGTTTCTTTATTGCTGTTATGCTTGCGTGTCTGGAGTACTGCTTTGATATAAACCTGGCAGCGCGGTTTTGTATGCCTTCTAACTTATCAATCAGGTACCGCTGGTGGGGGTCCCACAAGGCGGTAGCATATTCTAATTGCGACCTTACCAGCGACTTATATGCTATGGTTTTAAGAATCTGAGGGGCAGTTCTAAGGGTTCGTATGAGTAGGCTAAGTATTTTCCCGGCTTTCCTGACGGTCATATCAATATGGCTGGAAAAGGACAGATCAGCAGTTAGATGAACACCTAAGTATTTAATTTCGTTAACCTTCCTGAGCATGGTATCTCCCAGTTTGTAAGTAGGTTCATTAGTGATTTTAGATTTAGTGAATGTTACCTGGTAACATTTATCAGTATTCAGGCTAAGTACCCAGTTTTGACACCAGGAGGCTATGCTGTTGAGGTCCTGCTGGAGTACGTCTATATCATGTTGATTGCGAATGGATCTGTAAACAACGCAGTCATCTGCGAAAAGTCTAATTTGTGAGGAAATGTATGAAGCGATGTCATTGATGTAAATTAAGAACAGCAGCGGCCCCAAGCACCGAGCCTTGCGGCACTCCAGAAGTGAAGTGGGCAAAACTAGAATTCTTGCCTGCTATAACTACGCATTGTGTTCTGTCGTTCAGGTAATCTTCAATAACCTTCATGACTTTCGCATCCAAATTAAGAGTGCTCATTTTATGTATTAACAGATCATGTGATAGGGAGTGAAAGGCTTTGCGATAATCGAGAAAGACTGGATCTGTACGTATTCTTCTTTCAGCACTATCTGCAAGCTCATGAAATAGTTCTATCAGCTGAGTGGTACAGCTCACGCCTTTGCGAAAACCGTGCCGATTTGGAAAGAAAAAAATTGTTTCCTTCTAAGTGCCTTATTATATTGCTATAAAGAATGTGTTCAAAGATTTTACAACATATGGAACAAAATGAAATTGGCCTGTAGTTACATACGGATGACTTGGAACCGCTTTTAAACACGAACTATATGGGCTTTTTTCCAATCTTTAGGGAGCACGCCACTTTCGAGGGTTTTGCAGAATATAATTTTTAAGTATTGAGAGATAAAGAATGAACAGGCTTTGAGTATCCTCGGAGAGATTCCGTCTTGTCCAATTGCTTTGGCTTCATTAATGGAGTTGAGACAGTTCCTGATACCCTCCAATGTGATAGTAATTGGAGGCATTACGTTTGGCACACTGTATGTTGTGTTGGGAAAAGTATTTCTGTGTTTCGTTTTTAGAAATACTGATTTAAAGTAGTTGTTAAAACAGTCCGCTTTAGCGTTGCTTTCAGATATATGGATTCCATTGTGAAGAATACTTGGAATACCCGTACTCTCCTTCCGCGTCTTTCTTAGATAGCTCCAAAATGCTTTTGGATTTGTCTTGATAGAATCAGCTAGTCCGGAGAAGTACATGTCTTTGGCGGTACCAATAGCCTCGACATATTCCATGTGTAACTCTTGTAGACGGCGCTCATGTTCCTTTGATGGGTTCTTTTTATATTTTTGATAAGCATGAGTCCTTCGCTTTATCTTCCTTTTAACCTCATAAGTCATCCAGGGTATGTCTACTTTTACTTTGTCTGAGACGTATTTGAAAGGTACATGTTTTTCAATCAATGATGACAGCACGCTTTTAAAAGAATTCCACAGAACGTTCACACCTTCGGATGAGTGTTGTGAAAAAGCCTGAAATGCTGCTTCCAAACCAAGACTGATTTCATTAAAATTTGCCCTAGAGTAGTCATACACTTTGCGAGTTTCGTGGGTAGCAGGAATTATTTGTGGCAGAGTAAGCATTGCAGTGACAATTTTGTGATCGCTAATACCATGTGAAACACAAACATCATGAACAACGCTCCGATCATTGCAGAATAGTATGTCAAGGATGTTATTTCCACGTGTACCGTTCACCACGTATTGATCAAACCCATGTTTGCAAACCATATCAAAAAATGCTGAACATTTTTCGTCTATACGCATGCTCTTATCCAGGTTTCAGTTTGGAAAATTGAAGTCACCTGCTAGCCCGATTCGATTATCGGGAAGCGCGGCCAGTGTATCATCCAGTGACGTGATAACTTGTGGTCGAGGGCTGGGTGGACGCGAAACTACGCCCAACGCTATCGTTCCTTTATCAGGAGTGCGGAGCCTGCACCAAACTGATTCATGATCGCTGGTTTCCACGTCTATTGCGGTACACTGCAAGAATTCCTGAGCTAAGATAAATACTCCGCTGCCCCTAGAGATCCTGTCTTTTCTAAAGACTTGATATGTTGAAGGAAACACTTCACTGTCTCTTATTGAGTCATCTAGCCACGATTCGGTAGCAAAAACGAGATCTGGATTCGTCATCTGGAGTAGGGCATAAAACTCATCAACTTTGTTTTTAATGCTTTGGCAGTTTATAAAGAGAACAGAGCATTCCGAATTTTGGGGCATCCTATTGCTTAAGACTGGTCATTCCTTATTTAGTTTTTTTACAGATTGGGTGTCTTCATCCCACACGAACGCCTCTCCATTTATAATTAGTTGGTCATATGCCAAGGACACCTTGTCTTTACCATTAAGTTTTCTTGGTTTACCAACAGCCCATAGCTTCTGACGAATTTCTCCGACCCGCCTAGAGTAGTCCCGTGAGATTACATAATCAGTCCCTTTTAGTTTATTGCCGTTGCTTAAGATCAGTTCGATATCCTTGTATGATGCAAAATTTGCGATAATCGGTCGTTTGTGCCCAAGAGTATGTTTGCCTATCCTATGGGCCCTCTGAATCATCCGTACGGTTACTTTTAACGTGTCCTGGCAAAGATTCCTGACAAGGTTTTCCGAATTTTGCCAGCTTTCACGTGGTTCATTGTCTTCGAAGCTGTAGACAATTAGGTTCATCCTTCTGCTGTTGCTTTCTCAGTGATCTATTTTTTTTGCTGTCGTATCTGCGTTTCCAAACCGTTTTGTCATACCGCTATTCGTACTAACAGTCTCGCGTTCTATGCCCTCGAGGATAGCTATCTTTGACTCTAGGGAATCTAACCTTACCCTGAAGTCACCCATTATATTTTCTAGCTTATTTTGTCTTTCTAGAATGTCACGTAGTCTATTAAGAATTGTTGTTTGACCCTCTTGCAAACTTTGAAGGACAGCAGCCGTACCAGACCCAGGACCGGGGTTTTCTTCAATGTCACCCGACAGCAACAACAATTTGGTACAAAGCGCCTTCACCGACGTAACTAAGTCGCACAGCTTTTGTGGGAAAGGCATTAGCAGCAAAAAGCGATCATCACTTCTATAGCAAGGGAACGGAAGTGTTACCTGAAGTATGCAAAAATGCCTGGTTAGAAGCATGTTCACGCTATTGCCGCTGCCTTTCCCACTGAAGTCGAAATGGTACAGATGGGGCCTTTTATACTGTATGTATTCTTGAAGGTCATGTGATGTTCCCGTTGACAAGTGATATGAGTAATCACGCCAGGATTCTTGCACGTTGAAGCGAAGATCTGGCAGGCTGTGAATCCCATGGCCGCTATCTTGAAGGGGATGCGTCCTTGTCTCCACGAACATGCTGTTGTCGCAGTCACCGATGGCAGAGAGCAGCAACTGAAGTATGCAAAAATGCCAGGTTAGAAGCATGTTCACGCTATTGCCGCTGCCTTTCCCACTGAAGTCGAAATGGTACAGATGGGGCCTTTTACACTGTATGTATTCTTGAAGGTCACGTGATGTTCCCGTTGACAAGTGATATGAGTAATCGCGCCAGGATTCTTGCACGTTGAAGCGAAGATCTGGCAGGCTGTGAATCCCATGGCCGCTATCTTGAGGGGGATGCGTCCTTGTCTCCAAGAACATGCTGTTGTCGCATTCACCGATGGCAGAGAGCAGCAACTGAAGCATGCAAAAATGCCTGGTTAGAAGCATGTTCACGCTATTGCCGCTGCCTTTCCCACTCCCACTTTCAAATAAAGTGCCCCGTTTGTCATATATTCCCATTGGCTCACTTTCATTTGACTCGCCCTCGCATATTTTGCAGAACTGCTTTTTATATATGCTCTCTGTTGCGACAATAATTTCGGTGCAATTACTGAATACAGAGCCAGTGACAGCTGCTCCACATTGGAACAAATGACACCGTCATTGAAAATTTTCACTGGCCGTTGCATATGTACAAAAATGTAAACAAGGTTCCTGACTGATAAAGTTTCATTAAAACATTTGTCCTCAACTTGTTTATTTCATGGCCTTTACATTTTTCATATTAGCGGAATGCACTGCTTTGCTGGTTTCGAACTGATATAGGTCTAAAGTTCGCGTGATATTTTCTTTACTTATTAAATAGACAAAAAACATGGAAGCATTGATATCAGTTATTTCGGACACAATTTTTGGGACATGCGAGTGCATTCATTTATAAAAAAATACGTATTTTACTTGTCTTGACAGTGCGTAGCGTTCAAGAATTCGTTTGCAGCATCTTTGGCAATGCAGTTATTATTTATGTATTGGACCATTCGACAAACCCTATAAGGAGGAGTCCGAGCTGAAACGTGAGCCCCTCCCGAACGAAATTTATGGCTACGCTACTGGCCCTGAGCACATGTGCGTCCTTCACGTCAGCTCATATCTGGATTAGCGCTTCAAGATAGCTCTGCCTTTTTCACAATCACTGTCGCTAAGTGCCATCATGCGCAACATAAACGCCTCAGAAACGCGGATACAGTGCCTCATTGGAGGGGAAGAAGTCGTGAACGTCAAGCGCATTATTTGTTGTGGCGTGAAGGCCTGCAGCGCGTCGTCGTTCGCTGTGCAAGGGTTTTGCTTGCAGACGTCACATGTCCGGCAGAAGCCGCACGGGCTGGAATTTATTTGTGAGCGGGAAGATTCTATCAAGGTACGTTAGCGTGTATTTTCTCTTTTTCTTCGTGCTAATCGCGACGGTCTGCAAAGCCTACCTTTCACGCACTGCAGTTGCGCAACACTGAAGAGCAATTTTACTGCTCCATGATGTTTCTCTAGCTCCTTTCACGTATTGAGTTGTTATGACCAGATATTTATATTCTATAATTAGAGGAACGATAATCACGGAGGTTATCACAACTGCGATTTTTCAGACGTATTATTGTACGTCGCTATTCTAGCGTACGCAGAAGCAAAGGAAGCCGGTTGTTTTATTTTTCGCTGGTGCAGTTGCATTATTGTTCGAGTGAAGAGGCGTCACGACAAAGTTCTTGCGCCCATTTCGCGAGCTCAATGTCTATGTTTTATATCTTACCAATCTCGTTTACGGGGCCATTGTAGCTTTTGGTCGCTTGTTAACACACGGGGTGCAGCCCAGAAGGTAAAAACATGCGTTTCTTGAGGGACGAGAGAACGGCGACCACACACATCCAGCTTTTCTGGACACGTACCGACTAGCGCCCCAAGCGGGCCTGGCACGAAGCTAGCGCGTTTTCAATGGAGCAAGCGGGTTTTTCGCGAATAACAAAAGCTGCAGGTCGATTATTGAAAAAGGCAGGTGACAGAAGTGTTCTGGGAGACAATCCACACGAGCCAAATGCAGTGATCATGCTATGGCACGTAAGAATTTTGTTCCCACAGCGGTCAAATATTTAGCAGTGGAAGCGTATGAAAACGGCGAAAATTTGTACTCAATTTTCGAGGCAAGAACGATGCCTGTGATAAAACTACGGCGTCTATTGGAATGCCCAGTGTAGCGTGTGTAGTCCGGAGACTCAACTTTCGATTGATGTCTATCTCGACTCTCCACACATGGCGTAACACTGTTCCCAAATGCGATTTTTCTAACACTGTCGTGAAAATTCACGTAGTATATATAAAAACAAGAACGTACCGCTTGGCGAAGCGTCGGAAGCCGTGGCCGAGTGGCAGAATCGCGCGCACCTCCAGTCCCGCGTCACGGTGGCCGCTGTTCGATTCCCACTTCGCACGTTTTTGAAGCCGCATAGTCCTAGTTTTGTAGTCTCTCACTAGATGGCAGAAACACAAAACTCAAGATTTGCTTTCAGTTCTGGTTTTTCAGCAGCGTAGCTTTCTTTAAAGCCGTATAGGACTTAGTTTTATAGTCTCCTACCAGATCGCAGAAAAAACTCAACATTTCCTTTCGGTTCTAGTTTTCCAGTGGTGCTCTTGAAATACTGTTTTCTGTTTTTGCTTCCTAAAACGTAGCAGTGTCGTGTTCATTTGTTAAGTCATCGCTTTTGGGAAGATTTTATTCATTGGACATCATAACTAGAAGCTTGCGCATGGCTTTGTGTTCTACAAAAAAAAAACTTTGGTGCTTTGTAGTGTGGAACCTGGGAGAACAAAATAGCGATTCTTTTTGCGTCATTCTGGAAGGTCCGTTTTCTTCGACTTTCGTCTGTCCTTAATGGCACACATTCCGAGCGAATCAGGTCCACCTGGGCCACAATGCCACCCGGTGGCCCGTGCCATTCCTGTGCAACATTCGTGTGGAACAAAAGGTCTGCTAGGCTGAGTCGCTGCCCGAACGTTAATTATTTCTAAACAATCATCCAAATAAGAAATGCACGAACTAGGAGATGTGCAGCGTCTGGATTAATAGCTACTGTTAATGTGTTCCGTACAGCCAAGTGGTATGAATACGTATGTGTGGCCGTAAAAAAACCATTTGAATAAATGTCCCGTGCTGTGTCTGCCCCGGTCGCTCTACAGATAAGCTAGCTTGGCTAGACGTCAGCATTTAGGATCAACATATGGCGTCCCTTGTTCGGTGCATTTGCTTTTAATGCGCACCATTCTTTTGCGAGTACCCCAGCAATTTGGTAGCAGAATCGTGCAAAATCGTGTCTGTAACACCAAAAAACGACACATTTTCCATATACATACATAAGTCTTTATGAAAAGGGTTGGGGTGGCCAACTTGAAATTGGAAGTGCCATCAGCATAAATTTGGGCGTGATACAGGCATAAACCAAGCTGAATTTGGTAGTGATATGGGAGTAACCCAACCTAAATTTGAGGTGATATAGGAGTGGGTAAGCCAAAGTTTGGGGGAATATGGGGGGTGGGCCAGCCTGGATTTCGGGATGATATGGGAGTGGGAGAACCTAAATTTGGGGGTAATATGGGGGGTGGGCCACCCTAACCATGGTGGTGATATGTGGCTGAGCCAAGCTCAAACGGGGGTGACACGGGGGTGGACTAACCTAAATTTGGGAGTGATTGCGGTGGGCCATCCTAAATTTGAGGTGATAGAGGGGTGGGCCAGACTATGTTTTCGCCCAACCTGGATTTGGGGATGATATGGGGGTGGGCCAACCTAAATTTGGTGGTGACAGAGGCACGGGCTAACCTAACCATGGGGGTATGTGCGGCTGGGCCAAGCTGAATTGGGGGTGTTATATTGGTGGACTAACCTTAATTGGGGGGTGATTTGCGGTGGGCCATCCTATATTTGGGGCGATCGAAGGGTGGGCCAGCGTTAATTTGGGGGTGGGCCAACCTAGATTTGCAGGTGGTATTGGAGTGGGCCAATCTAAATTTGGTGGTTTGTGGAGGCGGGCCAATCTGTATTTGGGGGTGATATGGGGTTGGTCTTACCTAAATGTGGGGGCAATCTCGTAGTCGGCCAGTCTGAATTTGGGGGCGATATGGGGGTGGGCCAACCTAAATTGTGGGATGTGTCGACTCGAAATTTGGGGGCGATTTATTGAAATTCGTGGGTGGACCAACTTCAAAATTAGGGGTGGCCCAATTGAAATTTGGGATTGGGCCAACTTGAGTTTATGGCTGGGCGAAATGAAAATCGGGTGTGGCCGACTTTAAATTTGGGGGTTGGCTAATTAAAATTTGAGGGTGTGCCAACTTGAAATTTGGGGGTGGGCTAATTGAAATTTGGGGGCCTGTTTACGAATAGTTAGATAACACCAGTGGTCTTTCTGCATCGTTTTCATCATCGCAAAGTACGTATACTAATAATTGTTAGCCAATACCCCTCAAGGTTAGCTACCACTCGAGCCTTCCCAGCCCACTGGGTTAATAATGTCACAGGAGTGCTCTCATCGTGACGACTGCGACGTTGAATGTGGAGATCCACAAGAACAAATGGCAGACCGAGCTGACCATTTTTACACGAATGTCATCGCTAAAACTACTCGCTCGTGCTAGACGCAACACAAGCTTACAACGATCATAATTCAACTTTCAATCGCACGCTAGTCGACACATTCTCAGTGCACAATTTCGTCAATCATCTTGATAGGAACCTTGCTGGACGTTTTACTGTTATGTTGCGTCGTTTTTCACGAAAGCCTTCTCCCCCAAAGAGAATACATTTTGAGATTGACGAGGCAAGCTAGTATATAACTCATACGAAGGAAATGTATAGCGGTTATAGTGATATTTCAAAAAAATATATATAAGTAAATAAGATTTCAGATTGTATTGTTTCGACCGGGCATGACAAAGACTTCTTCCCGCCTGTCACAGTGCTCTGACCGAAAACCTAATCATTTGACTCAAACATGTTGTCCCAATGCTACATGGGCCAAATGTAAAAATGTTCGGTGCGTGGTCACAGCTTCAAAGTCAGTCTATTTTGTGCACTGTTGTTGATATTGTAGTAATGTGGAATTTTCCTCGTCACAAGAGCACAAAAAGAACAATATTACAAATTGGTAGCTAAGCGCAAAGTACATTGGAAGATGTGAAACTAGCGATTTTTTTTTAATTTGCGGGTTGGTCTTCTCGGCTGGTAGATTGTTGTCCGATCACTTCAAAGAATTTTGTTTGTGTGCAACTGCAGCAAAAACGTCGATACTACCGTTTCATTGCCAGGGCCTTTGTACCCTCCACACATAGAAGGACACCTGATAATTGGCACACGCACTTTTATAAACTGATATTGTTTTGCTAATTTCAGTGTAGCGAGGTGTCTGCGAACAGAGCATTTTCTTAGTATCAGTCTAGTGTTAGCAGTGAGAAGCAGTTCGGTCGACCATATCCATGAGGGCATGCTAGCCATTGTAGCGCTTTACTATAGGACAAGTGTCGTGCCAAAAACTTGGTGTGCCTTGCCCTTTCCGCAGGTCGTCCATCCATTATGTTATGATGACGATCAACGTTGTGTCCATCAGGGGTGCGATCGGAGATGGTTGTTTGGCGCGTTCGTTCGGTTACCGGCGCGCGCGATTGGCCTACTCTGCGCCGACGTCGCCAGCCGCGGGGCGCCGCCCCGTTTTTGGTGACGTCAAAATGACGACACGCTCCTGTCAATCATCCGCCCACCGAGCATTTCATCCGAACGCGACGGGAGTTGAGAAGTTTGGAGCGATCATACGGTTTCGCATGGCGCGTCTGGTGGATTGGATTGGATCCAACAGGCGGCCTTTTCGGCTGCGGAATGGCACGTTTGAATCCAATCCATAGTTTAATTCTAGAAAATGGCGCTTCCGTTGGAAACTTCGGTTGTTGCGCTGGCGTTTCTAGAGGAAGGAGGAGAGCGGGTGGCGGTGCGAAACGCGTTTGAAGAAATGGCAGAAAGTGAATTCCGGCGTCGTTTTTGTTTCTCGAAACAAATAATTCGTTGGTTGTACAGAGAAATCGACAACATCATCGGTGCCAGCGAGCCACTGGGATGTTGTCGCTGCCTCTTGAAAAGTGCGCCACTCTTCCCGTCGTTTTCTTTTTTCTTTTTCCTTCTCGCTGTGCCTAGGGACGACGCAAAGAACCTAATAGTTATAAATTGCAGTAGTCACACGTACTACTATTTGAAAACGTGTTTGGGCTTGAGAACAAAAAATACATTTTTTTAGATAAAGATTTCATTCAATTGGAAGACGAGAAACATTTGGCTTTGTAGTATATTGTTTGCAAGCAGACGACAAACCACGGAGGTAAACTTCCGGGGAGGTCACCGCTTCCTGATTGGCTCCTCTCTCCGCCCCGCTATCACAAATTTTGCATACTGCAACTTTGTGACGTTGCAGCAACTGAACAGAACGCGTATCGAACAAAATATCTCCGATCGCGCCCCAGGCCTCCTCCTAATATTTAGCTTCACCATCGCGAGAGCGGACAGAGAAAGGAAGCTTTCTTCACAATCAGCCCCAGCGGGATTCCACCACTCGTAACTGCTGCAATTTGCATCCAGTGGCTGGGCATGCTAACCACGTCCTTAGTTTCACAATCGCTAGAGCGCGCAGAAAAATGAGAGCTTTGGTCGCTATGACTACCGCGAACCCATGTCAATGCAGATATAAGTACGAGCAGGGGCTGGGGACGCTAACTTCTGCGCTACCACCTGCCGCCACCACCTTAGATTTTCCATGCCTACCTGCTTTTTGTATTGATCGCAGACGCATGCAGGACAAACGTGGATAAGAAAAAAATCGCAGTGCCCTTCCACTCTGAGAAGAAGCATGGACAGCAAAGGTGTGTATGTGGGCCCCTTAATGGCAAACTGCACCTCCGCCGCGGGTCGGCCCGCCATTACACAATATTCCGGATCGGCCCACGCATGGGGAGCGCTTAACACCTGCTTCACCTCCGCCGCGGGTAAGGTCGGGTCGGGCCGCGACACATCCCCCGACCACTCCGTCTGGTCAGGCGCGGGCGTGGTCACTTGGTCGAACTCCTTCGAGGACCTGGGGAGTGACCACAGGATCCTGTGTGTGACCGTGGGAGAGGATGAAAGCGAGGAGGACGTCTACCGAAAGGCCAGAATCGTAGACTGGAACAGATTCCGGAAAAATAGAGAACAAGACAAGAAGGAGGGCCCGATCGAAGACATCAGCGAATGGTGCAAAGTACTACTCTCGGAGGTAGAGAAAGCCACCGATGAGATCGAATGGACGGACTCGCGACAAGAACCACCCAAAGCAGAGGCAGACAGATCCCGCTGAACCGTGGACGACGGCACTCCCTAACCGTCCAGAGTGGACAGCCGACTGGCACATCTCGTAGCGGCCAAGAAATCCATGCAACGGAGAGCGACTAGGCAAAAACTCAACAGGAAGATACGCAAGAAGATCGCCGAAATCAACAGGGAAGTCTAGACGCATTGCGCCCGCCGGTGCGAGCAAGAATGGCAGGAGCTGTGCGACACGGTGAACGGGAACATGAGCGCTGGACGCACCTGGAAGATTCTCAGGCACCTGCTCGACATGGCAAGCACCAGAACGGCGACCCGTACAGAGATGGCCAAGCTGTTACACAAGTACAAGGACGACCCTCAGGACTTCGCGGAAGAGATCGTGCAGACGCACCTCGCACGCCCGGAAGGGCAGAGTCACCCAGAGTACCGTGGGGCTCCCAACGAGGAGCTGGACGCGGACTTTTCCGTGCAGGAAATTAGAACGGTCCTCCAGCTACTGAAGACCAACTCGGCGCCCGGTCCTGACAGGATCACGAACAAAATCCTGAGGAACCTGGACGAGGACGCCATCGAGAAGCTCTGCGAATACATCAACGCGTGCTGGAAGGAGGGCCGAATTCCTCAAGAGTGGAAGACCGCGTACGTTATACTGATACCAAAGCCGGGCAAACCGCTGGAGGTCCGAAACATGAGGCCGATCTCCCTCACGTCCTGCGTCGGGAAAGTGATGGAGCGTGCCTGCCTTAACAGGGTGACGGCGCTGCTCGAGAAGCAAGACGCCTTCGGCACCCACATCATCGGTTTCCGGAAGGGAATTTCCACGCAGGACGCGATGCTGCAGATCAAGGAACAGGTCGTGAACACTCCGGGCACGCACGTGCGCACCCTGCTCGGGCTAGACCTCAAGAGCGCCTTCGACACTGTGAAGCACATGGCCATACTGGACAAGATCAGCCGACTCGAGCTCGGGGTGAGGTTCCACCGATATGCCAGCAGCTTCCTGAATGGTCGCGAGGCGACAGTCAAGATCGACGGGGTCCCACCACGAACGGTCCGAATGGGTGGTGCGGGAACGCCGCAGGGCTCCGTACTCTCCCCCATGCTTTTCAACCTCGTCATGATCGGCCTGCCGGAGCGTCTTGACGTGATAGAGGGCATCAATCATACGATATACGCAGATGACGTGACGGTGTGGACCACGGAGAACACGAGCGTCGGCGAAATGCAAGACCAACTGCAGCGGGCAGTGCGGGAGGTGGAGCGGCACCTTGAAGAGAAGGGACTCGTCTGCTCACCCGACAAGTCGGAGATCCTGCTCCACAGGCCGCGCAAGAAAGGACCCCTTCCGCAGGGCGTGCTAGACGCCCGTCGTTTGGGAGTCCGCGTCACGACGAGGGAAGGGACCCGAATACCGACGGTGTCCAAGTTGCGAGTGCTCGGCCTGTGGCTGGAACAGAACGGTGCCAACCGCGAGCTGGTTGCCCGACTACAGAAGAAAGTGGCCGCCGCCACACACCTCGTGCGGCGGGTCGCGAGCAGGAGGAAAGGAATGAAGGAAAACAACGTTACGAGGCTGATACAGGCGTACGCGCTGAACCACATAGCTTACGTCGCCACGTACGCCGACTGGAACAGGAGCGAAACCGACAAGCTGAACGTGGCGATCCGCAGAGCCTTCACGACCGCCCTGGGAGTACCCCAGTACACGCCAACCCACAGGGTCCTCGAGTTGGGCGTACACAACACGCTCGAGGAGATCGCCGAGGCGCAGAGAATCGCGCAGCTGGAGAGGCTGTCGAGCACCGTAACGGGAAGATGAATCCTAGACTTGCTCGGGATTCGATATCGCGAGGCACGTGGACTGAAGGAATCACTGCTACCGGAAGTCAGGGACGCCATACAGACGGAAAACATGCTGAAGAATATGCACCCGGTGCATGACGTGCAAAGACGTATACGCAGGGCGGTAGCAATCCTCGAGAAGCATGGAAGACGAGAAGGCGTCGTCTTCGTCGACGCAGCCAGGTACCCGCGGCCAGTCGGTGACTCTGATGGCGACGAGGGACGTCGACCACCGCCGCCGCTACAAGGGCGAGACGAACCGCAGTTACCAGCACCACCATCACTACTACTATTACGACAAAAAGGGCAACAGCAACAGCGGCAACATCGACACGGCCGACCGACGGCGGCCGCGCCCGCCTTCTCCATGGCAGTCGTAGATACAAAGGGAACGATCCGAGTCACGGCATCAGCGAGGCTGCCGTCGGCCGAAGCAGCGGAAGAGATGGCCATAGCCCTCGCGGTACTCCACGGAGGTGCGGAGGATAACCTGAGCGACTCCAAATCAGTGATTCGGAACTACACCAAAGGTTGCGTGTCCGCGGATGTGGCGCTCATGCTCAACGCCCGGGCGGGGACTTCGGATCCGGCACGATTACAAACAAGTCCCTCAAGAGGTTCCCCGCGCACGTCGGGGAGCTTGGCAATAACAACACCCGCGACAATAATGACCACAACAATGCTAACGGCCGAAGACGCACCGACACTCCACCCAACCACAACGAGCGCGCCCACCTCGTCGCGAGGCAGCTTATCCGCCGCGACGCGGTGCCCCCGAGGGCAGCCGCTGACGTTGTTGTGCGGGACCCCATAGGAGTAGTGACGGCGACGGCGGCGGCCACCCCGTCTGGTGCGGCCGCTCTCGTTACCAACACAACACAAATCGCGGCGGACGGAGCTGGGGATCACACGGACACCGACTGCGATGTCAAGGAGTTTCCGGCAACGTACAGAGAGGTGCTTGGCCACTATAGACGACCGCACGCCAAGTTTCATCCTAGACGCCAGCGCTCGTTTCTCCCCTGGCGGAACGATTTCATCTCCAACGGGTGTAGGCTTCCGCCGCCGCTTCCCTTCACGGTCGCGCGCGCGTTCAGTTCGCGCTGCGCGCGAAACGTCTCGTGTTCGCGACGGCGCCTCTTCGGATGACCGGAAATTATTATTGTGTTGTTAACTGTCACGACAGCAATGTAAATACGAAAGGGTTCATTCCACCAGTGAAATTCTGCCGATTCACAAGAAAATGGTACGAAAAATGCAGACGACATACATGGATTACTGCGGTGCGCCGAGCGAAGTAAACAACTGGCAAACGAAGCGACCTCGTTCATTGATCACTCCTGAGTGTATGACGGTTTTTATATGTAACCCACATGAATTTAATAATTACTCGGTACATAATCCTTTTATTCATATAAAAACTAAGTTGTTCGACGAGCGCTTGTCCTGTCTTCTTTCTCGTGTTTCGTTTGTGTGTGCGCTGCCCAAGAATGAAAACCACTTCTGTTGTATGCGCTAGCAGTGGCCAAAGCTCACGCGTCCCGAGAAATTTAATATGTGCACGATGCATTGAACATGACCGGAGTTCGTTCCCGCTTCACCACTGCACCGATCGATCGAGTTACTGGACGATACGCGCCCGCGTCTTGGTCGCGTCGGCATTGGTGAAGCAGGAATGATTACTAATACTTTCAACTTCCGTCTCTTGAGCACTGTTAAAAAATGGCCAAGCTGTCTACATTGCTGTCTATATTCCATATTGTAGGGGACGTACTAGTTAAAGTTGTGTGCGCATGTCGTACTTGTGCTATGCAGCGATATATTTTGTTTATTTCCGCACAGTGTCGATGGAAGTCCGTTGTCGCCATCAGAGGCAACACAGATTTGTAGCAAACATATTGTGAGAAACTGCAAAAATGACTTTTTCCGGCGGCACATACTGACGATTTTTCCGGCGGCACATACGATGTCGTTTCCAATTACCTGCTCAGCGTCACTTACATGGTTAAGCAGACGCTGCCCTTTCGCCGCATTGCAGCCATAAAAATATACGTCAAGCGTACCCATCTTCTTAAAGGCAAATAGAAGCGTGTACAGTCTGTTTCACGCTTAAGGGAAAACTCGGAACGTATTGCATCGCGATGCGGCAAGGAATGGAGTCGTGCGGCGGCAGCAGCTCGAGCAGCCGCAGACGCTCGAGAGGCGGAGTCGTGATCTGCGTCGTCTGCTACGGCGGCGCGCGCTGGCCGCATTGTCGGGAAGCGTGCTACTGCCAGGGGCAGTGCACCGATTTCATCGGTACTGCGGGAACTGAGCTGATATTCTTTACTAAACGTTGTGCCTCGCCAAACTCTGAACCTTCATCGGCGATAAAGGAGTTCCACAAACTTCTTTTGACAGCATGCTTCGTTTGTTCTTTCGAATGGCCGGGGTACTGAGCGCGTGCACGTATTTCTTCACTGTGTGTGCTACCGTAATAAGCAGCGACAAGACGCACTAAGATGTGCGCGCAACGTGCTCAGTCTTTTGTTTGACTCGAAAGGAAAACAAAGCACTCAACAATGATAACTGTGGGGGTCGAACACGATAAAACAAACGGATACGATTAAAGGAAAGGTTTAGGTTAAGACAATGAGCTGGAAGTGATTTTTCTCGACAATCATTCGCGGCACCAGACAGACCCTGGTCGCCGGCGGGGAATTGGACACGTCACGCTCGGAACTTCAGTTAGTATCTCGTCATGTCCCCAGCGGCAACGATGACAGCGCTCATCCTGGAAGGCAGTGAAGTGTAAAATGGCTTGATCAGGGATGTGTTCATTCGCAGCACGTCTCAGTCGCTGACGATGGTGGATCGAACCCTATCCGCGGGCGACTGATAGAGGTGATGGTGCGGCAGCGATACTTTCAACGAGCCCCAGACATTTTAAATGATGTTGGCGCCCGGGGATCGAGGCGGCCACTCCAAGAGAGTGACTGCGCGCTGCTCTTCCAGCAGATCTTGCACAACACGAGCAGTGCGGATCGGCCACCTATCGCGTTAGAATATATAGTCGTCTTCCAGAAACGGGCCGTCAAGAATGTATGGAATCAGTACGTCATCTATGACTGCCCTGCAGCGATGAACTTACCTTCGAGGCGTATCAGTGGGCGTCGCACAACGCTTAGTAAAACATACTGGCTCATTTCACGCAGTAACGATGAGATCGGCGCCCTGCAACTGACAGTAGAACGCTTCCCGACAAATGCGGCCAGCGCGCGCCGCCGTAGCAGACGACGCCGTTCAAGATCCCGCCCCTCGATCACCTGCGCGAGCTGCTGCCGCCGCCTGACTCAAGCGCTCGCCGCATCGCGATGCAATGCGCTCCGAGTTTTCCCCTAAATGTGAAACAGACTGTACTACACCCTTCGAATGAAATGTCCACGCGCGCTCACGTAGGCACACACCGCGCGCCGCACGAAACGTGCCCAAACACGCGCAGTGCAGGAGGCAATCAAGGCGGTGCGAACGAGAGGTGGGAGAGGGGTACCACCCGCTAATAGAATTTTGCTTCGCATGCGGCGCTCTCAACGCCGGTGCAGCAGCGCCGCTCTCGGTGCCGTTCTTGTCCATAGGAAAGAACGAAGAAAATATCCATAACCCCACGGGCTCCTAGACAGGTCCCAGGCGGTCGACCTGAGACGGTTGCAGACGGGCACTTTCCCCAACCCCAACCACCTGCACCGCCTGTGGCCCGCGCTGCACCTTTCGCCCGGCTGCCCATGGTGCGAGCACGAACGGGCCGACATGGCCCATGTGCTTTGGGAATGCCAACGCCACGTGGAACAAGGACAAGGAGGAAGGGGGACTACAACAGCAGGACCCTCTGAAGCGAGGCGCCTCAGTGAGAGATGGCAAGCCGCCCTCCTGAGCGATGCACCCGAAGACCAGGAGTGGGCAGTCCAGCGGGCCAGGGCCGTTGCCGAGAATCTCGAAAGATTTTCCTCGGGCGATGGACCCCTGGCAGCCGGGCACCAACATCAATAACCGTTGGACAAATAAAGTTTATTCCTATCCTATCCTAACGCCTGCTTCACCGCCGCCGCGGGACAGTCCGGCATTGCACTATCGTTGGGATTTTGTTCTACACGCGGACACGATAGTGGAGAAAGTAGCCATTAAGAGGAAGCTTTAGCACGGGTGATTTTATCTAAATATATGTAAAAGGTGAATTCGTTTTTCTCGGCAACCACTGCACCAAATTTCACAAGGTTTGTTGAACTTTAAAGAAAAATGTAAAATCTAGTGACTGTAGGTTTCGAATTTCAGATTTAGGTCATAATTTCTTTATTGAAAATTGGCAAAAATCGCAAAATTTCCGAAAACGAAACCATCAAGTTTACAACTCTGTCTTTCGACAATGAAAAATGATATCCCAATTCTGTGCATTGCATCTTACAGCACATCTAAAGCGGACAAAATTAATATATTGCAAATGAACCTCAAAAAAATTAGTAATATGGAAATGCAGCTTTTGCAGAACCCTTGTACACAAAATAACGAATTCACGTAAGATATAAATCGAGATATAAAATTTGTCCGCTTTGAACGATCTAATGGATGCCGTTTACAGAACCGTGATATCTATTCTTGATGCGGAGCTATTGATTTGTAAACTTCGCGCTTCTATCTTTTTTTGCACTTTCGAAACTCTAAAGTTCTTCTAACAACATTCAGGCCCTAAATGGAAAGTGCGCTTCCAAAAGTCACTAGAATCTACCTTTCTCTCTAGAATCCAGCAAACTTCACTAGAATCGGTCCAGGGGTTATCTGAGAAAAACGTTTCGGCGTTTTACATCTATCTGAATAGGCCGCGCCGGAGTTGGCTCCGAGTTAGAGCTTCCTCTTAACGGCTTATCTATATAAAAGAAAGAAATAAATAAACGCCTCAGCCGTGAGTACCGTCGCCCCAGATATCGTCACGATGGCAGCGCCACTACCGGCACGGCTCCGTGAGCAGCTACCAAGCTGTTCACTTTTGTTATCTTGCTTTCCTCGGCGGCAGCGCATTGTCTTGATGCCAGCGATGCGCTATATCTGCAGGATCATTGCGTCATCCATCGCTTTTGCGACCAAGCAAACTTTCGGCGGCACATGCTCGCTGCTATATCGACAATAAGAATTTAAACTGCTTTCGTTTGAAACAACAGCTTGAATAAAAATCGAAAGCGGACTGGCCGGCCACAAAGAACATGCTCATGGGGACCTACTATTGTTGACATCATCAAAAAAGGCTAGGTGCGCTCAGGTTTTTACAGGTTTTCAAGTAATGACTGACGGGCTAGTTGCTTCATTATCACAGAAAGAACAGCGCTTCAAGTTGTTAGCGCAGTTTGTATGTGGTTCCTCCTTTGTGTTCCGTCTTGAAGTGCTGTTCTGTGACTTTGCATATGTTCGTTTTCTGCGTCAGTTACGCCTTCCAAGAACATTTACTTAGAAAATTTTTGTTCACATGCCTTTTACAGACGCATGTTTAATCGAAATTTCTTCGCTTGGCTGCATAATCTCGAGGACGGGCTCCAAGCTGCTCATTTTCTTTATCCATGCATGATCAAAAGAACAAAAAAATTAAAGGTAATTAACGTAGCTTTGTTAATTATGCACACAATTTCTCAACTTGCTCCGCATCCAAAGGTTACAAATCTGAACACTCGCATGATAAAATGATGTGACCATTGCTTGTATTGGTTTAATAGTTTTGTTTGGGGCAGTTAGAAGCAGTCGGCATATTGGTGGTGCGGTAGGCTTCTTATAAAGTAAGTATGAAAGTATGGACAGGTTATCTTGGCGCAAATCAAATTCATGAGCTTCAGAGGAAGCTTTAGTACGGGCGCAACTTCGACACGGCCTATTCATATAAATATAAAACGCAAAAACGTTTTTCTGAGATTACCCCTGGACCAATTATAATTAAATTTGTTGCATTTGAGAGAGTAAGTTCAATTCTAGCGACAGTTGGAAGCGGAATTTTGATTTAGGGTCCGAATTCTGTGAAAAGAATTTGGAAAAATTTGAAATTTCGAAAATAATAGACGCACGAAGTTTATAAATTGTAATGAAGAAGAAGAGCACAAGGACAAGGCGAGCCAGATCGTCTGTTCCTTGCCTGCAGTGGAACCAATGGGCCAGCCGGATCGCCAGTGCTTAGGAAGAGCTTGAGCCGTTCGGGCAGCCAGCTGCTCCTGCTCTGCGTGACCTTCCTTCTGGATTACTAACAGACGCTGCCAACTGAACTGTTCAAACACTCCATTACAATTGGTGGAAGGTGCGGGGTATTCAAGAACATCTACACCCTGGAACTCCGGTCTCGGATTCTGCTTCCCGTCATGCCTGACTCTCCCCAGCCGACGTCGCCGCCACCCTGCGTTGCCTGCTCTGGCGCTGTCCTGCAACGCCATCCAACGGTTTTCAGCGGTACGGATGAGCAGGACGTCAATGACTGGTTGTCTACATACGAACGGGTGAGCTTGCACAATCGATGGGACGATATCGCCAAGTTAAATGCCGTCATCTTCTACCTTGCGGGATTGGCTCACCTGTGGTTTAAAAATCACGAAGCCGACTTTGAGTCCTCGTCCACGTTCAAAGCCAGTTTCGCTGAAGTTTTCGGTCGCCCCGCCGTCCACAAGTTGCGCGCCGAGCAGCGGTTACGAGAGCGAGCGCAACAACCCGGTGAAACATTCACCTGTTATATGGAAGAGGTTCTGGACCTGTGCAAACGTGTGGATGCTTCTATGCCCGAAAATGAGAAATTGAAGCACATTTAGAAGGGCATCGCCGATAACGTTTTTCAAATGTGCATCGCCAAGAGTCCGCGCACCGTAGCAGAGCTCATAAACTTGTGCCAAAGCTACGACGAGTTGAGGAGGCAGCGCGATTTGACCAGGCGCCCCTCAGTGGCTGACGAGGCCCTCTCTTCCATGACCGCCTTCCCTGATCGCTCCTCCCTCCTCAGACAAATCCAAGCTTTCGTGCGGGAGGAAACTGCACGTCAGCTCTCTCTACTTCCCTTCGCTGAGCTACCCCAACAGCAGCCGCTGCCGTCACAGCCTCCTACACAGCTCGCCCCTACGCTCCGGCGGGTTATTGAAGAGCAAGTTGCTGAGGCTCTACCTATGCAGCATCAGCAGTACCCTGTCGCCGCGCCACTTACTTACGCATCCGTCGCCGCGCAGCCTCAAGTTGCTGAGGCTCTACCAATGCAGCATCAGCTGTACCCTGGCGCCGTGCCGCCTACTCACGCATCCGTCGCGGCGCAGCCTCCTCATTAACCACCCGTTGCGCTACATCCACGGCCGCTACCACCCGTTCGTCATCCCGTTCATCGACCTGCTCCTGCGTTTGCTAATCCTTGGCGCACACAAGACAACAGGCTCATATGTTATGCCTGCGGTATTCCCGGCCATGTTGCACGACTCTGCCGCCGCCGTATGCTGCACTCTGATGGGTTGGTGCAGTCGCCTCCCAACGCCGACGTGCAACCTTTTCAAGACACTTATTTTAGTCGGCAGTCGAACACGCCACCAGCAGAGCGCCCGGTCCTTACACGTCGTTCGCCTTCCCCGCGTCGCCGCTCGTTATCCCCCATGCATCGGCGCCCTTCACCCACGGAAGAGGAAAACTAAGCGCCGCAGTTCAGGAGGCAAGAACTGCGTCGCCATCGATCTGTACAAGTTCTCCATTGTCGCCTTCGAACGTTGTCGACCTTACTGATGACGGCGTCCCTACCGTTGCGATAATTGATACTGGAGCAGCCGTGTCTGTCCTAAACGAACGCCTCTCTCGCGCCTTACGAAAAGTTACGACGCCACTTTCTGGGTTTTCTCTTCGCACAGCAAGCGCCCAGCAGCCAGTGCAGCCTTCAGCAGCATGCACAGCTAGAGTTATTATTCAGGGCGTTCTCTATATTGTGGAGTTTGTGGTTCTTCAGTCGTGCTCTCACGACGTGGTACTTGGGTGGGACTTTCTTTCGCGAAATAACGCCGTCATCAATTGTGCACGTGCTGAAGTCGAATTATCGCCTCTGTGTGACGTACCCCTCGTCGGCGCCACTTCTCTTCCCGCTAAGCTAGTCCTTCGGGAAGACATCGCCATACCGCCGTACTCGTCTGCCGTTGTTCCCGTCTTCTGTGGCGCTGTCTCTGAAGGCACTGTCCTCTTCACTCCTTCGGAACTATTCATAACCCGCAAAGATATTCCCCTCCCTTTCGCCACGCTTGACATTTCTGCCGGTCTCAGCGCCATCGCTGTCTGCAATGCTCTTCCTACAGCCCTGACGGCTCTTTGCGGTGAAGCACTTGGCCAAGTTCAGCCTCTTGATGACATGTTTATAACCGACGTAACGGATGCTTCATATACAGAGCTCACTGACTTCTGTGCCCTTTCCACTTCTGCTCCGCCATCACCTGACTTATTCACACCTTTCATTGCCGATGACCTTACTTCCGAGCAGCGCTCCCAGCTTCTTCACCTGCTTGCCCAATTCCCTTCTTCTTTTGATGTCGCTCAGCCTATTCTGGGTCGCACATCAACCGTAAGCCACCACATCGGCACTGGCTCCAACGCGCCGTTGCGGCAGCGCCCGTACCGCGTATTCGCCAAGGAACGTCAGGTGATCAGTGAGCACGTGGACGACATGCTTCAGCGCGGCGTCATTCGACCTTCCAATAGCCCGTGTGCATCAGCGGTGGTTCTCGTCGCAAAAAAAGATGGTCCTATTCGGTTCTGCTTCGATTATCGCCGCTTAATAAGATAACGCGAAAAGACGTTTACCCTCAACCACGCATTGACGACGCTGTGGACAGCTTGCAAGGCGCTGAATTTCTTTCTTCGTTGGATTTACGTTCGGGCTACTGGCAGGTCCCGATGTCATCAGTTGATCACCCTAAAACTGCATTCATTACTCCGGATGGTTTACACGAATTTAATGTGATGCCATTTGGCCTATGCAATGCACCTGCTACGTTTGAACGAATGATGGACAATATCTTCCGCGGTCTAAAATGGAGCACGTATTTGTGCTACCTCGACGACATGATTGTGTTCGCCCCTGATTTCAGCACGCATCTTCTTCGCCTTAGGCAAGTGTTGACGTGCTTGACCAACGCAGGCCTGCAATTGAACCTGAAAAAGTGCCAGTTCGCCGTGCGCAAGCTCATGATTCTAGGTCACATCGTATCACAAGACGGCATTTGCCCCTACCCATCAAAGTTCCGCGCTGTGACAGAGTTCCGAAACCTACGACACTCAAAGAACTCCGTGCCTTCATCGGCCTCTGTTCTTACTTCAGACGCTTTGTTCGCAATTTTGCCTCAATTATATCACCTTTGACACAACTCTTAAGTGGCGCCAAGGACCTAGCCTCCTGGTCTCCTGCTTGCGATACCGCGTTCGTGACCTTACGCCGTCTCCTGACGTCTCCGCCTAGACTTGGACACTACGACCCCACCGCCCCAACTGAATTGCATACCGATGCCAGTGGTATTGGCCTTGGCGCTCTCCTTGCGCAGCGCAAGCCTGGCTACTCCGAGTACGTCGTTGCTTACGCCAGTCGTGCGCTGACCAAAGCGGAACGCAATTACAGCGTCACAGAAAAAGAATGCTTGGCCATCGTTTGGGCACTCGGGAAGTTTCGCCCCTATTTATGCGACAGGCCTTTCCATGTCGTTACTGACCATCACACCCTTTGTTGGTTATCCTCTTTAAAAGAGCCGTCTGGACGCCTTGCCCGCTGGGCTCTGCGCATTCAAGAATATGACATACACGTCATCTACCGCTCAGGTCGCAGGCATACTGACGCTTATGCTCTGTCCCGCTCTCCGCTGCCAGCCGACACGGCCTCCCTCTCCACCATTGAGGCGGTATCCTCGGTCGACATCGCCACCTGCGCATCAGAACAGCGCAAAGATCCTTGGGTGGCCTCTCTTCTGGATCTTCTTTCTGGCTCGCCTGCATCTCCCATCTCCCGTTCCCTGCGTCGCCAGGCTGCCCACTTTGCTGTCCGGGATAACCTCTTGTATCGACGCAACTACCAGCCCGATGGTCACAAGTGGCTCCTGGTTATCCCTAAGACTTTGCGTTCCGACATGTGCGCGTCTTTCCATACTGACCCACAATGTGCACACGCAGGCGTTCTGAAGACGTATGAGCACCTGCGGCAACGTTACTACTGGCGAGGCATGTTTACTTTCGTCCAAAAGTTTGTCCGCTCGTGCCCGCAATGCCAACGCCGCAGATCTCCTCCTCATCCAGCCCACGGTTTATTACAGCCGCTTCCGTGCCCTGCTCGTGCCTTCGACCGTGTGGGAATTGACCTGCACGGGCCGCTACCGCTAACACCCGCTGGCAAACGATGGATTATTGTCGCAGTTGATCACCTTACACGCTAAGCTGAAACCGCTGCTCTACCTGCAGCGACCGCCAGTGACGCTGCATCCTTTCTGCTCCATCGTTTCATTCTTCGTCATGGCCCACCTCGGGAGCTGCTGAGTGATAGAGGCCGTGTGTTTTTGCCGCGGGTGGTTGAAGCACTTTTTGCTCAATGCCGCATAGTTCACCGGACCACCACGGCGTACCATCCTCAAACTAACGGGCTTACGAAGCGTTTCAATCGCACCCTAGGTGATATGCTCGCCATGTACATAACTCTGCATCAAGAACAGATATCGCGGTTCTGTAAACACCATCCTCAAACTAACGGGCTTACGGAGCGTTTCAATCGCACCCTAGGTGATATGCTCGCCATGTACATAACTCTGCATCAAGAACAGATATCGCGGTTATGTAAACACCATCCATTCGATCATTCAAAGCGGACAAGTTCTCTATGTCAATTTATATCTTACGCGAATTTGTTACGTTGCGTATGAGGGTTCTACAAGATCTGTATTTCCATATTACTGAATTTTTCGAAATTCATGTGTAACATATCAATTTTGCCCGCTTTAGATCCATCAGATGCAATTCAGAGAAGTGTGATATCATGTTTCATTGCTGAGTTACGGAGTTGTAAATTGAGAGCCTCGTTTTCTGAAAATTGACAATTTTTAATAAAAAAGTGGCCACCTCAATAAAAATTTGAGACCACCAGTCACAAGATATTAAGTCTTTCTTTTAAATGCAACAGACCTCGTCAAATTTGGCGCAACGGTTGCCGAGAAAAACGAATTCTGCTTTCACATGTATTGAGATAGGAGCATCCGAGCTAAAGCTTCCTCTTAAGCACACGTGCCCAACCATGCACTTCTGCCTTTCCAATGGACTCGACGGTACATCACACAGGGTGTGCGAGAGCATTGTCCACGCTCCTGTTTAGATTTCTGAGAGCTGGTGGCATCAGGCTCGGTTTCGTGCCATCATCAGAAATAAAATCAGCGGCCTGGGGGAAAGCATTCGAAACATTTACAGTACTTTTTTACATATGGATCAGCGCGGACATGTACGCTAGAACGAAAAGTACTGAAGTATTAGGATGACGGTTTCGGTGCATGTATTTTGGCTATCTAATGTTAAGATCTAAAGAAAAAATACTGTGATTTTGTGACAATTAATGCTGACAAGAAATATGAGCTCCGACTCAGTACCCGTGGTGCAACTGTCCCCTGGAATACAGGGCTACATTAAACCACGAAATGCTGGTTTGATAAATACCAGTGACTGGAAAGTGTTTCGCTCTTGAATTTTCTGCATGACGACGCCGCTGTGCAGTCCTTGGGGGCCCTTTTTACCACGAGCACTATGTTTGAGTTAATATTAAAAGCAAAAGTATTCTTGTGTTTGTTGTATTTTTTTGTGGGGGGGGGGGAGCTTTTTTTAACGTCTAATCACTGTTTCAAATTTATAGGTTAGCTCAAGACGCACCTGCATGTGTTTCTAATATCCAGTATGTTGTCACTGATTCAATAGCGAAAGAGCGTTATCTTATCTAATTGTGCGCGTGCAGCGAATACTGGCGCACATTCTCCATCACATTTGAGGACCCGAGATTGCGCTGCAATGTACGGGCATTCCAATCTGATGAACCGCTGCCTTGATCCCTGTATCATATTCTCAGGAAGCATTACTTTGCGCGCAGCCATCCTTGTGCTGTGAGTGTTTTCCAGCGCATGCTCACCTTTTATAATATGTTATATTCCTAACTCTCTCTTTTGGAAGTGTTTTGTTCTTCACATCACTACAACGGGTGGGAGTATAGACGTTGGCCATCTTCATTGAGTGAATATTGGGAAACGGAATAGGACCCCTTCTAGGCGTGTGCGTTTACAAGTATGGTATGGTATGGTATGGAGAACTTTATTGGGTCCTGAAGGTCAACCATACGTTGACGCGGGTTCAATGCAACAATTTGTTATTCATAACTCACTTTTTAATTTAGGAGGCTGTAAAAGACAGCAGCCTTATATTAACATGAGGTCTTCATAACACAGAAAATTTAAATGCTTATTAGTCGGCTTTCACCTCATGGTAAGGAATTTCAATAAATATATCCTTATGATAATGAAAAGCCAATCCGCTTGACAACGTTTCATCTGAGTTCCCCTTTGCAAGCTGATACCGACTTGCTGGTGGTTCACATCGGGGGCCCTTGACATATGTCCAGCCATCAAACAAAGAGTTATTCCGAATGTTTCATTTCAGGAAGGCATGTTGCCCTGCTGCCTTTCATTCCTGTTCGAAAACAGGCGTAAGACGAAAGTGCTGCATGAAGAGCGTCATTAGTCCAAACGAACGAGCTACCGTAACTAACGTCGCCTATATCGCTGTCATTTATGCTTAGATAAGAAATATATATTTTAAATGTACGCATCACGAATACGAAATTAGCTGCCCCAGACCAACCCAGATAGGTTTCTTTCATTTCGTACTGCGTGCTAGGGGCTAATAGTAGCTACGGAGCAGAGCGCTAAGAGTGGATGTAGCAGAGGAGGCGCTTTATATACTGTCTCGACACCCACCGAAAATTGGACGCCGCGCTGCTGGCCATTCCTAGAAAATTGTATATGTGACGCCCACCCATTTGCAACACAGCAGCATTGTTTTGCGACGGGAGAGTCCAGGTGAGAGACAGGGTAGTTATGGAGATGAAGAGACGCTATTTTCTGCAGCAACTTAAGAATGAATGAATGAATGCCTTCATTTACTGAGAAAAAGGAGCAGCAAGCATCAGTGAAAGCACGTCTCGGCACATTGGGAAAGAAGCGAGACACAAAGAGAGGAAAAGCTGGAGCCCGTGTGGCAGGCGAAGTCGCAGTTTAGCGTCGAGAGAATATAAGCGAGAGTTGGTGAAACCCGTTGAATTGCAGTGTAGATGTGTGATGTGGCGAGTAAATGATGGGAGTCACCGCCTAGCATCCGTCCTTTGCGCACCCGCCGTTCTTGGCAACAAACGGTTACTGAAAACCAATCTTGGCAATTCCTTATTCATCAGCCATGCCTCGCCCCTCATTCCTTACTGGCAGGGTCTGTTGCTTACAACCACGCTGTCGCTTCAAGTTACGACTATAAATTGACGCTTGCGGTTACGCTTGCTATACTCGGGACTCTTTGTTATTGCGGGAATACTATACACATGGGTTTGCTGCACTAGTTAGAGAACAGACATTTTAGAACAGCGTTTCTCGCCTTACCTACGCTCAACACAAGCACCATTGCAGCATGCTACGGTGCGTGTCCCTTCAAGAAAGAGACGCGAACGCAAACATAAGAAGGCGTTAGAACACAGGGTGCCATCTTGGGCCTCGTGCCAAAGATATCAAAGCCAATAATATATTAGCAATCATGCTTTCGTTTCTATGCAAAGAGGTTAGACATTTAAACTTCTAGAATGACAGTCCAATTCATCGCCTACAGGAGCGCGTGAAGCCGCCGGCGGCCATATTGTTCGATGAAAAGGAGGGCGGCTAGAGTACGTGGACGCGGTATACGGCGCGGCGCTCCCTGTGCTTGCGGTTCTGCGAGGAAAAATTGCCTTTAAGAAGTATATCAGTCCGCCGTGTGTCGCTGTTGTAAAAAAATGCCATGGTGGTGGGCGCCTGGTGTTCTGTGTCTAATAAGTTGCGTCAATTGAAAACCAGTCCCTGTTTCCTGTTTTCACCATTCAGTAACCTGCCGCATGCATCGGCAGTGTGATGCCCTTTCGACGATACGTGGTGCTGGCCCGTAATGGCTGCGACATGGCCTCGAAATATATCATCCTTATGACATTACTTTAAAAAAATCACTGTTTGCGCGAATGAGTGTTTTTGGTTTAAACTTAGAAAACCAGAAAAAAATATAACGGTAGGTCTCATTTTTGTCCCGCGTTTCAGTTTCATCCGAAAAGAGTCGGTGAAAGCAAGAGAGAGATGCAAATGAGAGAAAGGCAGGGAGGTTAAGCAGAGATAAAACCTCCGGTTTGCTACCCTGCACTAGGGGTAGAGAAAGGGGAAGTAAAGACGGAAAGAAGAGCGTGACAAAATAAAAGTGTGAGAAAAAAGTATGAGAAGGATAGAATGGGGTCATTATAGTCTTTCTAATAGGCCACTGTCACGTAGAAAGGTCAACAAAGTCTTGGCCGACTTTCGCTGCGACGACAGTTCATTTCGGCATTCCAAAACTGACTGTTCAGAAAGTGGCCTGTGGTCAAGGCGTGCCAACGCGATCGCTAGTGACAGCCGGTGCGCGCTGTATTGAGGACAGTGGCAGAGTACGTGTTCGACAGTCTCCTCGCCGCCGCAGTGAGTGCAAGCCGCGATGTCGTCCATATCGACTTGGAAGGCGAAAGATCTTGTGCAGGCGACACCGAGTCACAGTCGGCAAAGTACTGCTGTTTCGAGTCTAGAGAGTCCAGATGGGGGTCGAAGTCGAAGGGATGGATCCAGTCGGTGCAGACGTGTATGTTTCAAGCTTGGTGTATTCCATAAAGTTTTGATGGCTTCATTTGCAAGCACACAAATTTTCATTGCAGCGTCTGCTCTTGTGAATGGAATGGAGTCTTGCAAGCCTTTCTTATGTGCAGATCGTGCTGCTGCGTCGGCATGTTCATTGCCTATTATGCCACAGTGGCTTGGAATCCACTGTAACGTGATGTCGTGTCCTTGCTCGACGAGGTAATGAAGCAGCAGTCTGATTTCTAGAACTAGTTATTCGTGGGGTCCTCGGCGTAAGGCAGAAACCAAACAATGATGAGAAGCCTTGGAGTCACTGAACACGCTCTATTTCTTGGGCAGTTCTTCAGAAATTACACGAAGTGCACAAGGAATAGCAACAAGCTCCGCTGCCGTCGATGTAGTCTGGTGAGATAGTCCAATCTTTATGGTGGAGGGTTTTGTAGGAAAGATCACCGATCCTGCAGACCCATTCACCGCGGTTGAAGCGTCAGTATGTAGATGATGATTCTCGTTGTAAGTCTCGTGCAACAAGAGCAGTGAAAGCTGCTTGAGTGCTGGAGACGAGAGTTGGGCTTTTGTTCGCATTCCTGGTACCATTAGTCGAACCTTTGTTTGAGCCAAGGACCATGGTGGAAACGGAACTTTCGCTGGAGCTGTATAACCTGATGGAAGGTATGCACGATAGGGCAGGACAGTTTCACAAAAGGAAGCACGTGGTCGATCCTCTGGCAGTGAGGCTACATGACGGGCAGGGGCTCGAGCAAGGTGTCTTACGTGCGCTCTGAGCGGTTCCATGACTATATGGGTCTTGGCTGGGAAATCGTGTGCAATGGCAATTGTTTCTGCCGTTGACGAGCACCGCGGCAATCCAAGACACACTCTAAGTGTCTGGGCCTGGACGCTTTCGAGCGTACGGGTATTACTCCTGCTGGTGTTGGCCAGCACAGGCAAGATGTATCGCAAATACCCAAGAAAGAGCGTCCTGTACAGTTGCATCATTGCATGTACTGAAGTACCGCATCCTTTCCCTCCTAGAAACTTGAAGACATTAGAAATATCCATCAGGCGCTTCTTTAGGTAGGCCACATGAGGACTTCAGCAGAGGTCACGATTAATGATTACGCCTAAGAATCGGTGCGTCCTGACACAAGGTATGCTTTGACCGTCCATAGAGACATCATATGATCTCATTGGCTTTCGGCTAAACGCGACCAATGCGCATTTTTCAGGCGAGATCTGGAGGCCTTGTTCATTTAAGTACGCCGGTGTTGACGTGGCAGCTTTTTGAAGCCTGGCGCGTACTTGCGGCCGCGTCACACCAGATGCCCAGGCGCAGATGTCGTCGGCATACATTGATATTTTAACTGTGTTCGGAAGTCGTTCCACGAGATCAATGAGTGCAAGGTTAAAAAGCGTGGGACTCAATACACCGCGTTGTGGAACGCCATGGTGCGTATAATATTGGGAGGTTGGGCCAGCTTCAGTGTTTAGAAGTAGAGACCGCCGATATAAATAACTGCGTGTCCAACGATATAATGGACCGCCTAGGCCCACCGATTCCAATGCTTCAAATATGACGTCATGAGGAACGTTGTCGTACAATATTTATTTACAATAAAGCTAAGGCGACTCACAATCTGCACTAAGCCGCAAGCACATGAGCTCCAATGAGAGTAACCTGCCAAAGTTCAGGTCATGTGTCAGCTGGCGGCTCAAGCAATCTATTTTTTTCGTTTCTGCGTCCGTTCTGCCTGCGTCTGCGACGAAAACGAGAAGTGGGAAGGCAGATAAACAGGAAATTGTGGAGGGAGGTAGTAGCGTAATTTGTTAGCGCGCCCAGCTCCCAAATGGAGGATGCTGCGAATACATGAGCTCGAATCGCGGTGGTTTGTTTGTGAAAACAACTTTCTGTGCTCTCTGGTGAGGGCGAAGCTTAGAATGAGGCGGCAGCCTGACGACAACTGTCGCCGTCAACGTAACAGAATAAGCGGGCGTGCAAGGTCACACCTAAAGCCGAAAGTATATTCAGAGGAAATACAGTATGCTGGGGAGGGGGGGGCTGTTGACAAAAAAAAGTGATGAGTAACGAGCAGTGTTGTTGAGCGAGGCTGTAGACCGATAATGTCCCCATAGACAGGACTACGCTCCAATCACGGTGCTCAGCGGAAAGGTACATCGACAGCATGTCAGCTTGCGTGTAATTGGTACTTCTGTAAGGTCGTTGCGTGTTTGTGTTGTGCCTAGCAGGAGGGAGTAGTGTAAGAGATGACACTGAAGAGAAGGCGGTGAGCGAATTCCGCGAAAAGTACTTGAGGATAGCCATATTCAACGTCGACGCCGGTTGAAGAAAGCCTGCGACTTCAGTTAATCAGGTCGCCTGAAAGGCTTGAGTAATAGCATACAGCTGGGCATATTTGGTAACCACAGCGCTAGATGCACACTTTGCGGAACTAAACAGAGGAAAGGGATCGAGTGAGTTGGCCGGCCTTTTCGAGCTCTGGCATAGTTTGAAAAATGAATGTGGCGAAGTATGACGCATAAAATAGTGTATGCCAACCCAAATGAGTCAGCGTAGTCTTACTTGCACGACACGCCATGGTGGCCTGCCACCAGGACATGCTGAGTTGCAGCGATGACTGTTTTCATTGGGTGCTTGAGAATAAAAACGAGCACATTAGAGACGTACGAGGGAAGTTTCTACGGTGCAAGAGCACGTCGCCTCTCCCACCCCCAAGAAACGAAACACGAAAATAACCTTGCCAATAGCGGCATCATAAGATCGAGCACTACGGCGCTTGATGACCTTGTTCAGGATGACGTCATCCTTTCATTCAGCGTTTATTTGTGAGAAAATGAGTTGAAGTTACATTTATTTGCATCACAATGGCGGACGTAATCAGGCAAACGTTGAGAGCTTTTAATTAGATGGTGCCTGACTACTCTGTGGAGATTACGTACGACAATGACAACAAAGAACACAGAAAGCTTCGTTTACATCAATTCGCACATACGTGAGATCCGCATATATTTTTAGACAATCAATTTATATGGTTAAGAATGGCGCTCATTAACGCACTATTTGCATTCACAGTGAGCTAAAACGGCTGTCGTCAACACGGTAGAATTGATTTACACGGTTTTAATGCCATGGACATTATATCGTTGCGAACTTCCGTGGGATTGTGTAGTCATCGAAATGGGATACAAGTGACAGGGAAACCCGGAGGTTGATGAACGGCAAGAAGGCAGAAGCTTCCACAAGACCTAAGGGAAATAAAATACCTTTTTGAGCAGCGTGGTCAGGGGGCCATGCGACGGCTTTAACGGCTATTAAAATTCCTCCAAAATATGAACAGAGGCCGACAAAAATGCGGGCATTTTGGGAAAGGTGAAACCGCTGGAAATCTCAGGACAGCATTAGCCTAAATATAAAAGATGACCTAAAAATAAGAAACCATTACGTTGTCAGGGTGGCCAAATATTGGCAAAAATAAATGGGCTGTTGAAGAAGTTCAGGTGAAACCAGATGGTGCAATGTAAGGAGAGAATGGCGGCAGGTGTTGAAAAGAGGTCAAGTAGGTCCTGTGGCCGACGCCAGCACCCGACAACTGTCACGCGACTGTATTTATAAGCGAGATGCCTGGTCATCAGTTACAGGGTGATTCGGGTCTGAAATATTGGACGCGGACTTCATCACATTAAATACAGTGCATTCTTCGACGGCTGGTACCAATTCTCGAGCAATGAGGATGGGAACAAATTGTCTCACGTGCCGACTGTCACCTTCCTCCTACTGCCAACATTCCTTCCCCTCCGTAGTTGCTGAGTGTTTAATGGGTTTGGCTGCTAACCACGAGGTCTCGGGAACAAATCCCAGCCACGGCAGCCCTATTTCGATGGGTGTGAAATGCGAAAACACCCGTGTACTTAGGTAAAAAAAATAACATACAGCGCGAAGGACAAGGACAGCGAGAGACGACATACACAGCACTGACTTCTAACAATATTTTATTGCGTTGCCACATTGTGTGTGTATATATACAAGAGGGGGCATGCGCAGAAAATGAAAGGCAGTCACAAGGGGTGTTCTTACAGCAAGTCACTGTACTAAGAACATGGTCACTTGAAAAAGAACGAACATTACGATTTCTATCTGTTTAGATACGTGACTTCACTAGGGGTCAGCGCGATAGAGGGGCCAGTAACGCACATACTACCAAGTTTTCTGACGAAATCCGCTTCCACAATTTCCCGGGTGAGCTGTGAGCTGTGTCTCGCTAAAATTTCAGTATCTCCAAAGAGGGGCATGCAGTTGCAGTGCCGGCAATGGATGCCCCAGTGGCCTTGTACTGTGCTGTGGACGTTGTTACAGTGCTCTCTTAGACGATCGTTTAAGCACGTGCCTGTCTGTCGAACATATTTACTGCCGGAAGACAGGGGAATGTGGTAGGCTACATTCGTTGTGCACGTCACAAGACGTTTTCTGTGCCCGACAGAGCAACAACTCTGACGTGATTTAGGCGCGCTTACACGCTTCCAGAACCTTGCCACCCTTTCCGGGGCTAATAAAACGACTGTGATTCCTGCACGCTGCCCAATTTTCTTTAGCCTATGGGAGACATCATGCACTAAAGAAAATTGGGCAGCGTGCAGGGCCTTTTGTGGGACCCGTCTAGAGTTGGTGTCCACGCGGCGTTGGCCTCTGGATAGGGGCTGATGGATTCATGGTGATTTGTGTTGAACGTAAAGTTAACCCCTTTGTGGTGTTCAGACGTAACAGTGGCTGGCCAGTTCGCAACTTGACAACCCGTTCTTCACCGCATCTTTGGAGAACGAGTGGAGGCTCACTTGCCACAGCTCTGTTGGTGCATTGCGGCACGCAGCATATGCGATTGCTTTTGCATCTTGCACAAACGATGCGTAACAGCAAATAAAACCTACTGGCCGCCGCGAAGAAAGCAAGCAAGTGCGCTACCACCTGCGGTTACTTCGCCGATGGCCGCGGGTTTGCGTGACACTGTACGGAACTTGCGAACAGGGGCCCGTATTAATAGAAAGGTGCATGCGTGGTCGCACCACTATCAAGTTGGATATGAATCTCGACGCAGCAACAGAATTACATGCAACATTCCTTAAGATAAAGGAACTACGGAACAAGCTGCGACCAAGGTTCAGTCGGCTATGAATGCAAGTCCTTATTTTCAACCAATTCAATTAAATGTGTCTACCTCTTGGGTTGTTTTTCACGTCGAAGATGCCGACCAGGGATTATCAACTTCTGAAGGCTCAAAATGAAAGAAAGAAGTATTAGTGAAGTTGAGCAACGTCACTCTTAGTTTTGAAGCCATTGCAGCTCAAAGGAACACAACGAACAGACAACTCACAACTGGTTTATTGGTTCGACCTCAGAAAAATAGGAAATTATAGATACACTCTGTATAGCGCACGCGTACACGTTCTTCATGGCAAAGAAAATTAAAAAAGGCGCGTTTGACTACTAAATTAGCAGATCGACAAGTCACTAACGCAATCAATGCTTCCTTTTTAATGTGACACACTTCCAAAAGTTCACTAGCAGTAGTATCCTTACTTTTGCCTAGAATCTTAAGTAACAAAACCATGGTTTACACTTACAGGCCAAACAGATGCGCATTGCCCTTAATACTTGACAGTTCGTGCTCTCGTGCTCGGCCGTTAACGTACCTCCAGGTTTGGCCTACATAGACCCTCCCACACGACAACAGTATCATATAGACGACACCGGTGGTGCATTTAACATACGGCCAGGTGTGCTTCTTCCGGCAATCAAACCTCCTTTGTTCGCAAAGAATGAGAATGTTTCGTTTGCGCTACAATGACTTCAATACATATTAACCAACTCGCCCAAGAAGAAGTAGTATTGTATCACTCTTAGTGATTTCTATTCTTCCACCACCTAGCGTGCGCATAAGAAAATAATTGACATCGGAAATAGTCTTGTTCACCTTCATTTAAACAAAGACATGACAAATTTATCTTGAAGAATAATCGCAATGTTTTACTTAGTGTAATAACACGTAGCTATCGCGTTCATTTGTTCGCACCCAAAAGCGAATCAGTGTTCGCGTCAGAAAAGCAATCATGGCGCAGCCGGTATATCGAAGTTTTTGCAGGTAACTCGAGTTAGCGACGCGGGATGTAGCCAGCCTGTACGTAATATATCTACTCTACCAGCATTAGAAGCAAACTGTATTCTTTGTTTTGTGCCACTGATGCTTGCCCTGCACACACTTGACACGGGTGTACCCGTGTCTATTGGGTGGACGACCGGGTTACACTTTCGGTTAGCAGCGCGACGTGAATGAAGGGGCGATGTCTCCCGACGTTCTTTCGGCGACTTACCAATGTGACACGCAGTGTCCGGCGGTGAGCACCCACTTGTCCGTGACCAGCGTCCCGTCGCAGACGTGCCTGCCGGCCCGCAGAAGCATCACGTGCCACGGCCAGTCCCCGCGCCGCGCGGCGCCCGCCACCCCTGGCAGCGCCGAGGAGCGTCCGCAACCTGCGGCACAGAGCACGCGCCCGCGTGCCAGTCGGCCGAGAACGAAGACGGCACTCGCGCAGTGCCACCGACACGATATCGCACGAACGGAAACAAAAGTGAATAGGAATGTCAGCATTCAGGGCCACACATTCAGGAAGCGCACAGGTGTCCACGACGTGGTCGAAACACACATTTCAAGGCGTTAATGCAAGCGCGTCTTTTGGCGATAGGGTATGCACTTTTATTATTGCAATTTCATAAGCTTCAACAACCTCTCTTGTCATCTTGCCTGGAGCCCTATACAAAATAAGTGCCTTTTTTAAGAAAATGAGGTCACAGCGGCCCCCTAGGCAATGCACCCCTAAATGGCCGCAGATTGCTTGAATTTCCAGGCAGCACACTAGCATTGGATAAAACATTATTTTGGTAGAAATTGGTTCTAGCCCTCGGCCAATGCGGGCTCTTGCGGGCCCGTGCGATGCCGAGTCACGAAGGGGCGGATATCAGGCCGACGCAGCAGCACATGTGTTGCTAGCACAAGGCACGCACTGGGCGGTTACTACCAACGTCCGCCTATCGAGTCACTCACCTTGGTAGGTTCGCGTGTTTCTGAGCTCATTGAATGCGGTGGTCACAAGCACGGCCTTTTTGGTGACCTCTGCCTATAATTACGTATACCACTCCCAAAAAATCAGTGAACACATTGCTGCATAATTTTAACATGGAGAGATCGCAGGCGAAATGACGACCACAAGCGATCATTTTTGACAATTGCAGTGCGCTGACAAGACTGCAAGCATCACTTGACCCAATCGGCATGCAAGCTATGCATAGGAGGAAAGGGTGAATGAAGGAGACCGCGTAAATGCCCCACTCTCCCCGCAATCTGACGGCGGAGGGAGATGACGGACCCGAGTGCGTTCCTCTGTGGCTGCGCCCACAGCCGATTCAGCATGGCGCAACGCTTCATTCGTAGCATCGACCAGGTCGGTGTGTGGCAGATCGGGGAAAGCATAGAAAAATAGGCAGGAAAATAGGCTGCTACAAAAATTGTTCGTGTAAGAAACCGCCACTTTGGTCAGCGCATGTATTCACAGCGGATGCTTCACAGGCTTCATTCATTTCTTGTGCGCCCCCCTCCCTCCCACTATAGCCAGGTGCTGCACTTACAAATTCATTACATTTTACAAACAGATATAACATCAAAAGCACTGACATGCGCTCAAAGAAGAAATATCTGTCGAACGTGCTGTGCAGCGGCGATTGTCGTTTAATTTCTGGAGAGAGTTTTCTAAAAGGCGAAGACGTTAGCCTATGTGGCATGTGGCTTTCTCCTTCAGATGAAGATGACTCAAATAATTCGAAAGGATTGAAATAACAAATGAAATGTACATGCACTTGCTCCGGCAGCCAGCCGATGTTATGAAGAGTTTTTCTATCTAAGGGGTATATTTCTTTGTTCAAAATATAGCGCCTCAAAATGAAAGGGCCCATGAAACGGTTCGGACAAATTTTGTAGACGCGTAGGGTACAGCTAAAGTTAATAATTCGCAGTACTATTTGTGTGAAGCGTCTCATATTAAGAGAGCTACGGCCGATTGCAAGTTACCCTCCTCCGTAGCCATGCATTTTCTCCTCAACTCGCTCGCCGAGTGGTCGGGGCTAAGCTCCGCCTTCACTGGCTCTGCGTCGTGATGGCACGTCGTCTCGTCGACTTCCGGTTCTCTAGGAGCCAGCGCGCGAAGGCTCTCCTACCTCTCCGCCAGATGCTTGGCAGGCTACCCCAAGCAAACCTATCGAAGCAGCGTGCGTCGCAGTGCCAAACGTGTCTGATATTCTGCTAACCACTGGCGAGCTGGGCGTTTCAACGGATTGGTGGAGGCATAAACTCATGCTGATGAAGGAACTTTAGCGTAGACGTACGTGAGCGACCTGATAAGACTGCGCAGTCCAGCCACCTGGCGTCGCAGAGCTTAACCAGGCAAACAAAGAGCTAATATAGTTCTAACCAAGTGTAAAAAAAATAAACGTTTACAGAAACAACGTGTTAACGAATACGCTCATGCGAAAAATTTACGCCAGCAGAAAAGAATGCACTTCGTTACTGCTACTGTGTTTGGTTGAGCTCTGTGCCATCAGGTGGCTGAACCGTGCAGACCATAATAATGACTTTAGACCATCAACGCTTGCGCTTCTGCTCATCCCGTGAAACGGCCCGGTGAAACAGCCAGGCCCAGTCCCCTTGCGTTTACCCAAATGCCGCACTCACGAAAGGATATTGTGGTAGTAATCCTCCGGCGTAAAGTAACCGCCGCAATTGCCCAAATCCTGGTGCCGATCGGATAGCGACAGTCCGATGCGCTGCGGCCACTTCGCTCGTCTGCTGCCTTGCAGAGGGACACGATGTCGCAGCTTGACATAGTGCCAGTCGCTACGTTTGGTTGACATAAAAATTGTTACAGCGCAAACACATGCAACCACAAAGTATGAAGGACGGGACACAAGCGCTTTTTCGGCACCCAACAAGCTGGCACAATTATGCCCACGCATCTGCAACTCTAAAAGAAGAGGTTGTCAGCTAAAACATGAGCAGCCGTTCGTCAAGTGTTCCACAGGAGTGGTCTACGCCATTCCCTTGAAGTGTGGAAAGGCTTATGTCGGCCAAACCGGCCGCTGCATTAATGAACGCTTGTGGGCACATGCCCGAAATTTTAGCAACTTAAAGGACAAGTACGCAAATTTGGTCGCGCACGTAATTGAATGCACAGGATGCGAGGCTCGACTGGGAGAAGATTCTCGGCGAGAGTGCCGACGCGACGGCGCGCGTCAGTTTGTCCACACACACAGATATGGCAGCAAGTGCGAAAGCACCCCTTCTGCATCGCTTTTTGCGGCAGAGCTTCATTTTTTGGAAGCGACTGCTTACTAATTTCATTGTATGTTAGTATCCCTCGCCTTTTGCTAGTGTTTTTCTAGTTCTTCGTTTTCTTGTTTTTTCTGCGCCTGATACCGTTGACTGCTGGCACGTTCGTTCATCGATGCGCATTGTCATCTTTCCCGATTGTGTGACTCCCTTCCCCTTCACTTCTGCCTTTCCCCTTATATAAGGTATCCGTCTTCCGTCAATAAAATTTAGTTGACAGTAAACAGCGCTTGTGTCCCGTCCTTCATACTTTGTGGTTACATGTGTTTGCGCTGTAACAATTTTTATGTCAAGTATGCACCAACTCGCCCAGAAAGAAATTTTAACGCTACGTTTGGTGCTCGCGAAAAGACTGACACTGACCGTGGAGGTCTCGTCAACACGGAGCACGTTGTAACACAAGCAGACGACGCTTGCTGCGTGCCGGAAGTGCATAAGTGCAGTGAGAAATTGTCCTTGTGCATTCTCTTTCTGTTTGTTTTCATAGAAACAAATTAACATTCCAACTATTACGAACATTTGTTCACCGTAAAGTTTGAAAAGTTATCAATGACGCGCCTTGCGCAGCCAATCGGATAGCTCGCCCTACAATCGTCATTAGGGCAAGTGACGACAAATGTTTAGGGGCAGCTGAAAATTCAGGCGAGTGGTGTGCTGCGATCGGCAGCGATGTACAGTTTTAAAAACTCGTAACGAATTACACGCTTTACGCGGAGCACTTAGATGCGTTAATTAATGATCAGAAGGACTTACTCTAACGACCCCGTACATTTGCACAAAATCGTTTCAGGGACCTTCGAGAGCACTTTGGCAGCGTGCACTTGGCCGCCCCTCGCAGGTGCTCCCTGCGCTCGGCGGCCGAATGTGCAGCCTCGGAAGAAATGGTGCAAAGCAATAACGAAAGCGGAGCCAGGAGTAATCGTTAATATTTCTTTCTGAATGGCTAACGTTACAAGCTAATATGCCGCACTGCAAAAAAGAAAGAAAAATGAAAAAGAGGAAAAGAAATCACCGCCGTGAAGATGGCCGAAGAGCGAAGCTGTGTTAGTTACACTGAGTGTTACACCACACTGTAAAAAAAAGCTGCCAATTGAAAGAAAATTTACAGAAATATTCCGTAACGCTAAAGAATTTTTTTGTGAATCCTCTATTACAGAAACCCGTCAAAAGGAAAAACAAGTTTTCTGTTGCTCTTAGTCTCCAGGCTATACATCGAGTCAAAGCTAAAATTTAACCGTTTTATATTATTGTAACTGTATAAAAACTATAAGATAAATTTTTATAGATTTATCTTTTCATATACGCCGTTTTTTGCATACACCACGAATGACATGCTGTGTGCCTTGATGCCTAGCGCCATAGTCAAGATGGCTGCTCTTCGACTGAACGCATGTCGGCACAGCTCCGTTTCTCCTTTCGAAAATCGTCAGAGGTGAGTGGTTTTCTTGTCAGTTACAAACAGTGCACGACGTCTTCTTTTAGCCAATAGTTTCTGTGTGTTCCTGACATAGAACAGGACTATAATGTACACCGCAAAGGAAATTCAAGCAGACAGTGAAAAATTTAGCAACTACGTGTACCGACATATTAGCCTACGTTGCGCTTTGTGAGGCAACGTGGGATTCGGGTATTAAATTTAGCTTCAGTTTTCTGTTGTGGCACACGTCTAGCCAGTGGGCTTGACAAATGTATTGTTTATTCTTGCCTTTTCGGAATGTACTTATTTTTGCTATGGCTGCGAGAAAGAAAAAAAAATCACGAGTTCTCAACAAACATCATGAGCCACGTTAGCGCTTAGCTACAGTCAAGTGTTTAGCCTACTGACGTGACCGGGAAGTGCGACTTTTTTTCTCTTGCGTAATATTTTATTTGTTTGGACTATGACGTATCAAGGCACATGGCATCCAGTGTTGATTTTGTTGTTTCGTTAGCAGCGGTTCGAGCGTTTAAGTACGTTACGTGCGGGAAATCATTTTGCCTGGCCGCTGACTAACTCGTTTCAATTTGAACACGGTTAGCGGGAACACTGCACTGTGCGCACTATCTGCGCGTTTTAAAAGCACGGCGCAGGTAGTGCTCCCACCCGAGCCGCGAAGACATGCTGTCATCATGCTCGAGGCCACAAAGAATTGCTCGCATGTCGTCTGCTCACTTCCCGACTTTGACAAACTAAACGTATGAATGGTGCACTGCAAAAATAAGAAACAAATGGTCAAAATTTGCGGAAACTGAACTGCAGCAACGCATCTAGTAAAAAGTAAAAAGGCAGCATGTGTCATTGTTTCACGTAACTAATACTACACAGTTAACGTAATGTGTCCACCACTTTAATTTATCAGGACTATTTTCTACCTTGTGCCATTATGCTTGACATTGTTGCAAAAATAGCTGAGGTGTGATTTCGTCGCAATAAAATACGCGGCTCCGGGCACAGGAGTGGCCGCGTGGCCACACCGCGGCGCTGCCATCTCCGTCGGGCCTCGCCCGCTGCTCGAGGAGCTACACTGGGGCTGCACCGCGTGGCGCTTCGTGCGGCTGTTTCGCAGTTTCCATTTTGCTTCATACGAAACTAGGTTTCAAATTTAGCGCTATGGTATTCACAGAAAACAGTGAACAGAGAGTGGAAATACAGGGCCAGGAAATACCTCGGGTAAGAGAATATAAATGCCTTGGTATAAGGATAAACGAAGGAATAGATATATGGACACACGGGAAAAACCAATAGCAGTGAAGGGGAAGAAAAATGCAGCCATAATTAAGCACTTAGCGCTATGGGGATACAATAGGAACGAGGTGATACAGGGTACGTGTAACATGTGAAATGGTTCCAGGACTTACTTTTGAGCAAATGCGGCTGTTTGCTTGAAATTAGGGGTACAATCAGGACTCGATGGGAACCGAAGGTCAGTGGGTCGCCTCGCATTGGGCGCTCACGAGAATACTAGAAATGAAGCTGTGCAGGGTGATGTGGGCTGGGCAAGTTTTGAAGTGAAGGAAGCTCGCAGTAAAATTGGTTTTATGAATAACGACTGAGGAATATGGAAGAAAGTAACTTGGCTGGGAGAGTGTTGAGGTATCTGTACACGAAAAAACGCAAGTGTAGTGGGGCGCCCTCGCACCGGTCCCTGCACGTCCCGAAGGGGAGAAGCGGGCAAGTGGCGCGCCACGTTTCGGGGCTGCGCCGCACATAGCGAGGAGGGGGGTCTTGTGTGTTTGCCGCAACATCGCTCGGCATGTGCGCAGAAGAAATGTAGCGGAAACGTATTTCGCTACTCGTGTAACGGCGACTTTTGTAAGTTACATGCTCATATTTACCAATATAGACCACAGTATAACTTTCTACGGTACGTTTCTAAGAGAACACCACATTCACTAGAGGCGCTTTTGTACCGCGTTGAGCCATCGAACTCGTGGCTGAGTGGTAACGCCTCCGTCTTACACTAGGGAGACCCTGGTTCGATTCCCACCCAGCCGATCTTGCAAATTTTTTTAATTTATGAAGTGCCTCCCAGGATTTATCGCTCACGGCCAACGCCGCTGACACCGGCTTTTCTGCGACACGAGCTCCTTAACGTTGTCGCGTTAAAACATTCATTCACAGTCGAGGAAAAGAACTAGGAAGCTTACGAGCAAGTATGAGGCCTGTAGGGTGAGCAAACCAGCAACAAAGAACGTCAAGTGGAAAGCTAGAGAGGCTGAAATAACCTTTTCTGTGGCGGCAATGGAAAAGAAACCTGACATGAGTAATACTTAAGAGGGAAAAACGAAATCAGGAAAGAAACAATTTACGATACCTCAAAAGGAAGTTCATTACTTTTCGAAGCGCGGTCAGGATGCCTTAGAACACGCACGTACAAAGCGAGATAGATATCAGAAGGAAGGACAAGCATGTGCTTGCTGCGGTAAAGCTAGAGAAACGATGGATCATGTTTTTTAGAATTGAGGACGTCTGCCCATTGGTCGATTTAGGCACCACTGGCCTCCTTGAAGCCCTTGCGTTCCGCGAGAGCAGGGGAAAAGTAAACATGTCCACAATAGAGATTAGGAAGAGGCGATTGGAACATTCATGGAAGAAAAGTAGGGAAACAACAAAAAGCGGAGACGTACAAAAGCAAAGTTCGCAACAGGGGGTGTAAGGATTGGGGACTCAATCCCATTGCTCGTAACCCGTTGTCAAGATTGGAGTTCGGCATGGATTAGAAGGTAGCTGGCCCATGCCGTCGTCCAACTTATCCACGCTGAGGACGTTGATGAAGGGAAGGACTGCTTCTCATCGAGAACGAGGAATATGGGTTTATTTACAGTATCTATATCAGTCTAGCATGACTACGAGAGAAGGTGCCTCAGTCTAACATGACTGCTTGAGCAAATGCATTAGTCTAACATGACTCCTTGAGAAAGTGCACTGAGCAGCCGCACAACGGCGGTTTATAAACACTCGGTCCCCCCTCGATCCCAAGGTGACAGAAACGGCCGTCCAATCATCGTAAACAAGTCGCCTCTCTGCGGGACGGTTTACACACACACACTCGCACACACTCTTCCTTGCGCGAGGTTCACGGTCCAGAGCCGACGTCAGACGGACTTCGAAGAATTTGGGACTTGTGTCCGGAAAGGTGCCTTTTATTCCCCGATCTGACCCCCGCAGTGCGGCCTGGTGCCTATTATCTTGCGTCTTGGACGGCGCATGGGAAGGAGCCTCGAACTACGTTCCCGCTAGCACTCCCCCGCTGGCGGCAGACCATGGCGACGGTGGCGGGCTCAGTAACAATACTTGCTCCGCCGATAGCATTCAGTCGCAACGGCGACGAGGCTAGAGCGTAACGGTGGCGTCCCAAGAAAGTTGACGCCGCTGTCCCAACTGGCTGGCAAAACTTGTACCTCAGCTGGGCCGTTCTTAACAGCTCTTCCATGGCCCGGAAAATCTAGACTGTCCAGCGCAGACAACCGCTGGGCAGGAGGAGAACGGCTGGTGGCCAGGGGGTGATGCCTTGGCTCGAAGCAACCACTTGTGTAATGAAGTCACCGCGCCAAAACATCCAACAAGGACCGGCAACTGCAAAACGAACCCCACAACAAGGCTCTGCGCCGAGATGACGTACCTTGGCTCTCACTTTAGACCCGCTAGGCTTCAAAAAAAACATAAGTGAAGAAACAAAGAATGCTGCATTTCCCAATGCCAATTCTTGAAGCAATTTCGTGCTGACAAATTCAGCAATCATGGAGGGAATCCTGCTAAATGAGAGGGATCTTCTTGGCTTAACAAAATTAACAATAATAACCCTAAAATTTAGGCGGGACCCTTAAACGCAGAATTCAAATTAGCCTGCTCAAACCATCCGCATTGCTATGCAACCTTCCCTTCTTATATCTAACGGAGAAGTAGTACTCTTGGAGAGTGAGACTCCATCGGAGCAAGCGGCCATTTTTGTGTGACATTTGATTGAGCCACTTCAGAGGACAGTGGTAGGTCTCGAAGTTTAATTTCGCTCCGTACAAGTAACACAACTTCTAGGCTGCCCAAACTAAACAAGCGCATTCTTTCTCTGCTGTAGCGCTGTAGGCTTCCTCTCTTACATTTAGTTTACGGATGGCATACAGGATAGGATGCTCCTCGCCTCGTTATCGTCGCCGACCTGGCTAAGTACCATGCCCATACCTCTGTCGCTTGCGTCGCATTGAACTATGAATTCCTTTGTGCAGTCTGGCGCGCGAAGCACAGGGTGAGCAACCAATAACGTTTTCAAACTTTGGAAAGCTTTCTGTTTGTCCTTATCCCAGTGTACGCTACTCGGTGCTCCCTTTCGGAGGGCGTCCGTTAATGGACTTGCCATTTGCGAGTAATTCGGAATGTGCCGTTGATAGTATCCCACAAGTCCCAAAAGTGAACGAAGGTCTGTTTTCGTGCGCGGCTGAGTAAATTCATTAATCGTAGCTATTTTCAGCTCGGCCGGCCGTCTCGTGCCCTGGCCGACAACATGGCCAAGATAAGTAACCTGTGAACAACCAAATCTACACTTTTCCGCTTTCATCGTTAAGCCGGCTTCCCACAACCGTGAGAACACCTGTTTGAGGTGCGACACGTGTTGTTCCCAGCTGTCCGAAAAAATTGCTACATCATCCAGATATGGCAAGGCGAACTCCTGCAAGTCTTTTAGGACAATATCCATTAACTTAGAGAAGCTAAACGGCGCGTTCTTCAGCCCGAAGTTGAGTGCGAGAGGGCTAAAAGTGCCTACAGGTGAGATGAATGCGGCATAGCGGCTGGCACTTTCTGAAAGGGGAACTTGCTAGTACCCCCGCACGAGATATATAGTTGAAATGTATTTAGCAGCGCTAACTCTTTCAATTCGTTCCTCAATGTTGGCTATCGGGTACAGCTGATCCCTAATGATGGCATTTAACTTCTTGTAGTGAACATACGGACGAGGATCCTTGTTAGTGGTTTCTACCAGTATTAGCGGTGACGTGTAGTCACTCTCAGCGGGCTCAATAGCTCCCAACTCTAGTATGCGCTGTATCTCTGCCTCCACAATCTCTCTCTGTCTTGGAGACACCCTATAAGGCTTTGATCTTGCGGGTTCGGTTGATGTCAGCTCTGTTTTATGCGTTATTAGTTCGGTCCTACCCGGCCGATCGCTGAATCTGTCGAGATATTCCCCTAACACCTCTTTTAGCTCATCTAGCTACTCGGGTCTTAGAGCGTGCGAGCTTACCGAATGTTTTACTACTTCTTCTAGGCCGATTTCAGAGTTGGAGGTCGCCCTATACTCCTTAAACTTGGTACTAGTGCCATCCTGCTCTTTGATGGTATAGTTAACGACTCCGCTCCGCTCTATATACGGCTTCCCGTCCCAGTGAAGTTCAAGCTTGTTCTTTCTTGAAGGCTTGAGGATATTTACCTGGTCTCAGGCGTTAAACGTACGAAGCCTCGCTTTCTTGTCGTAATAGAATTTGGCGTTCTTTTTAGCTACTCCCATGTTCTTTTCGATTAGTTCTTGCGTTGCGTTTAGCCGTTCCAGCAGATTCAGCACGTATTCAACCACTGTAGGACTCTCTCCTCTTTCCTCGCACATCTCTCTTAACATTCTCAGTGGAGAACGAAGTGTCCTCCCATACACTAGTTCTGCTGGCGAAAACGCTGTCGCTTCAAGTGGAACCGTTCGCAAAGCAAACAAAGTTGCGGGAAGGCAGTTCTGCCAGTCTTCCTTGTGTTCGTAACTGAGCGCACGCAAAACTCGCTTAAGCACTGAATGCCACCTCTGTACACTGTTCGACTGAGGGTGATAAACGGAATTGTGTATTAACTTTACCCCGCACTTTTGCAAGAATGTGGAAGTCAGTGCGTTGGTGAATACTGACCCTTGATCCGTCTGAATTTCGGCTGGAAACCCAACTCGTGCAAACACTGTCAAAAGCGCGTCTACTACTTCAGTGGAGCTGAGCTCTTTCAGAGGGATTGCTTCTGGAAACTTTGTAGCCGGACACAGCACGGTAAACAAGTACCTGTAACCCGATTTTGTTTTTGGTAGAGGCCCTTCCGTGTCTATCACAAGTCGTCTGATACCTTTAGTGGAGCTTTCCATGTCTCTCTTGGTTTACCCGAGCGCTGGCAGGCATCGCGTGATCTTACAAAGTTATCTACGTCTTTGAAACAGCCAGGCCAGTAGTATTCCATAAGCAATCTTTCTTTTGATTTGTTTATGCCTAGGTGGCCGGACCACCCATTTCCATGACAGAGACTCAAAAGGTCCTCCATGTACTTAGTAGGTACGACTAACTGAACTAAAATCCTACCCTTTCGATCTCTGTAGTGCCGATACAACAATCATCCTGTCTCATGCATCGTCACGTTGCACCTAGCAATGCCTTCTTTAGCTGTGTGGTGTAATTTAGCTAAGCTGTCATCATTCTTTTGCTCCGCTGCCAGTGACTCCCTGTCCACACGTAAGAGCTTATCAAAGTTCTTTGAGGCCGGTGATAATAACGACCCTGTCTCGCTTGCGATTGCGTCAGCTTGCTCTTCCTGCAGGCTTGAACTTTGACACTCTAGTGCTAGTCTCTCATTGAGCTGGTCAGCTGGCAGGCTCTCCTGAACTGTTCTTTTGTCCCTCGGGCCAAGCTCGGATTAGGGTATTGAAGTTATCGCCTTTTCTTCTTCCGCTTGAGCAGCTTGTGCATTTTCAGCCGAAAGCGACACGCTTTTACGAGCTTGGCCTCGGGTCAATGCCTGTACTTCACCTCTCCCAGTTTAAGCCCCTTTTCACGCAGTAACCGATTTGAACGATTCGGAAAAATGTAAGGGTACTGTAGTGACAAGAATTTGGAAACTGCAGCTTCGGTCACTAGCTCCCCGAATGGTCCACTGATTTTGACTTTGGCCATGGGTAGACACACGCTGTGTTCTTCTACAACCTGTTTGATCCATGCTACTTCTCCGGTGAAGTCATCTACCGTCACGTAAGACGGATGGACAATGTCCATCGTGGCGGCACTGTCTCTTAGCACTCGGCATGGTTTGCCAGTAACTTGCAGGTCGTGAAGATATGGGCCCAAAAGTTCCATATTCTCGTCTTTTTCCGCTACGTACGAAAAAACTACACTGGGCTTCCCACATTTTACAGCTATATGTCCCAGTTTGTGGCATTTATAACAGCGGATTGGTCTGAAAGGTTCGAATTTTCCTTTCTGCTCTTTTGGTGCTCTTTCCCCGTTTGATTTCTCCTCGCTCTTTTCTGAGGGCTTTTCCTCCACGTCTACAGGCCCCGCTCGTCTAGTCTGCGAACCCTTTTTGAACGGAAATGGTTTCCGCGGTCCATTTCGACCATCCCAATTTCCGTCCTCCGCGTTCAACTTTCTAAGCGTCGCGTAATCTTCAGCTAATTCAGCCGCCCTTTCCACAGTGTTTACATTCCCTCTGTCTTGCACCCACAGTTTCAGAGCATGGGGGATGCTTTTGTAAAACTGCTCTAGACACTTGCATTTGATGATCATGTCTCTGCTGTCGTACGCTTCCGCGCTTTTCAGCCACTCGACTAGGTTGGCCCTTAAACCGTATGCAAACTCCGCATAACCCTCGCTATCTTTCTTGCCTGTGCTCCTAAACATTTCCAGAAAAGCTTTGGCTGAAATGCGGTATTTCTTGAGGAGACTAGCCTTAACTTTTGCATAATCATATGCATCCCGTGTACTCAGTCTGGCGATTACTTCCGCCGCCTCACACGGCAACATAGACAGCAACCGCTGTGGCCATGTACTCGGACCGAAGTTCATCTTCTCACAAGTCCTTTCAAGATTGCTTAGGAACAAGCCTATGTCGGTCCCAACCTCAAATGGCTTTAATAGCCTGTCCATGCTGTATAATTCTGCCTTACTCCATCGTCCCAGAGCCCTTTCAATTCCTTGAGACAACTCCAAACGTTTGCTTTCAAGTTCCAGTTGCATTTTTCTTAACTCGCGATCTTTATCGCGTTCCTCTCTCTCTGTCCCGTTTCTCTCTTTCTTTCAGAAGTTCCAACCCCATTTCAATTTCTTCCTCAGTGGCCTGTTCGGAAATTCGCTCCAATAATTCCGATTTTAGCATTTCCTTGCGTACATCTAGGCCCAGTTCCTCACCAACAATCAACAATTGGTCTCACAGCAGTCTCCTTAACACCATGATTGCTGTTTTACTGCCTTTATCCTGCTCGCTAAATTTAGCTAGGAAAACACAATCTAGCTTCCTTACTGTTCTAAACAGAACAACCACAAAATGAAGCCTAGAGAGTCAAAGCAAGAGCCAAGCACTCACCGCAGACACAGCACCACGTCGCAAAGTCCATCTCACCGCTGTCAGCCAGTTGTTAGGATTGGGGCTAAGTCCCATCGCTCGTAACCCGTTGTCAAGATTGGAGTCCGGCATTAATTAGAAGTTGGCTGCCCCATGCCGTCGTCCAACTTATCCACGCTGAGGACGTTGATGAAGGGAAGGACTGCTTCTCATCGAGAACGAGGAATATGGGTTTATTTACAGTATCTACATCAGTCTAGCATGACTGTGAGAGAAAGTGCCTCAGTCTAACATGACTGCTTGAGAAAGTACATCAGTCTAACATGACTGCTTGAGAAAGTGCACTGAGCAGCCGCACAACAGCGGTTTATAAACACTCAGTCCCCCCTCGATCCCAAGGTGACGGAAACGGCCGTCCAATCATCGTAAACAAGTCGCCTTTCTGCGGGACGGTTTACACACACACACACTCACACACACACTTCCTTGCGCGAGGTTCACGGTCCGGAGCCGACGTCAGGCAGACTTCGCAGAACTGGGGGACTGTGTCCGGAAAGGTGCCTTTTATTCCCCGAGCTGACCCCCGCAGCGCGGCCGGGTGCCCATTGTCTTGCGTCTTGGACGGCGCGTGGGAATGAGCCTCGAACTACGTTCCCGCGAGCACTCCCCCGCTCGCGGCAGACCAAGGCGGCGGTGGCGGGCTCAGTAACAATAGTTACTCCGCTGATAGCATTCACTCACAACGGTGACGAAGCTAGAGCGTAACGGTGGCGTTCTAAGAAAGTTGACGCCGCTGTCGCAACTGGCTGGCAAAACTTGTACCTCAGCTGGGCCATTCTTAACAGGGGTCAGAAAATTTTGTTGTGGGAGTTCATAGCGTTTTTCTTTTCTTCTTTAACTTAGGTAGGGCATTCGGCAGTATAATAAGAAGAGCTTGGTGGCGCAACCCACCGCCCCGTTCGAAAGGAGACGCTCATAAGATCCATCCATCCATTTTTTACAGTGCTGCCGCAGTTCTTGGCACGGCGGAGGACGGCTTCCGGGCACGGCTGGCAGGTTGGGACGATTTTTGCAATGTGAGCCTAGTAACGCATTCGTCTTAAACTAGAATGGAACATATCTCACGGCGGGCGTTGACACCAACAAAGTGGCGACTCTTTGCTTGCTACTCCAATGCACCAATGCCCTGCCATGGCGTCTTTCGTTGAGAGGCTCCATGCACATGCCCCGTCCGTTCAACGCCAAGCACGGAAGCGCGGCACACACAGGCGCGCACGTAAACATGAAGTTAAATCGGCATACATTCCGTGCGCTTAGCCGAAATATAGTGTTTAGAATATACCGGCTAGTGCGCCATGCACCCGCTCTTTTCGATGGAGGTGCGCCGCCTGCAATGAATGCCCATAGTGGCCGGCAGAGGTCACTGCCATACGCGTGGATGTAGAGTTACTGTATGTGCTACCAAAGGTAGCTACTATCGGTAGCATATACAGTAACTCTGGGTGGGTGCAGGACGCCTCAATGTAGCGCGCCGCCGTCTTGCTCGGCTGGGCGAGTCGTTGCGCCCGTTCCTTCCAGCGTTGGTAAAGCAGCATTGTTGGGGAGCTTGCGAAGCTGCTCTGTTGTGCGCCAGGTGCTGGGCGATTGAACTGTGTTCATTGGCACAAACCAATGTGCCAGGGTGTCGTGTACCACTGTGTGCCGGCTAATAATGCCGCGAAGCTTGCTTTTGTTTCTTTGATCATCCTTAAAGCGGCCGGCACGCCGCATTATCAGTTTTTCGGTGACGCGAAATGCGGCCGGATTTATCTCGATTGATTCGAGCCACGCGCGACTATGTAGGGTTCCCGAATTTCCTCGTTGTCTCTAGCATGCTACCTCGAAGTTTCCTTACCGGCTTTGAGCTCGGCCGAGAGCGGTGGGTTCATCAATGACAGCCGAGCACGTTTGCTGCTATCGCCGCCGCGGCTTAATCTAATAAAGCGCTTGTTTTAGGAGCCTCCACTCAGCGTCAACTAGTTGCTTATTTGCAGCAAGAGACACAGTCGATGCCCACTGCATGCTATGCACCTTCTCATGCCCGACAGCACCGAAAGGCGCTCCTTTATGAAGCAGTCAATCTAGTCGAGTAATTCATCGGTTTTAGCATGCCTGTTGGCCAACGCGGACCTAGCTGCAGAGTAGTCATTTCCTCTAAAATCAATGCATGCTATTTGTGTGCAAGAAGCGCTTAGGATTGCGAGTAAATGCGCAAAACCCCTATGCACATGAACTTGCTGGCGCAAGCGCATGCCAAACAAGAATATCGGCCGACGCTCCATTGCCCGCCGTATCTGCGCTCGTCCCAATATGGCAGTCAGAAAGGCAGTGTCTCCACCCTGTACGGCGCGGTACATCGAGGCACCCTAGGTGGGTGCAGACTAGAGGTGTGCGCCGAGGCATCGGCGCGCCGCCGCCGCCGACGCAAACTGATCGGCGCGCCCTCTAAAAATGAATAAATATATTTTCCCCCGCAAATCTGCCTGCGTTTGAAATTTTGTTTTGTGTTTTTTAATTCTTTTCTCTGTCTGAGGCAGATAATCGTGTCAAGGAGTTGAGCAATGAAGCAAAACAAAACAAACAAAAGCAACCCCGCTCTCCGCGCGGCAGCACAACGTGCAATTCCGAAACTTCTGCAAAACGCAACATGGCGCAACGAGTAGTCTCGGAACGTGGGCATCACGAATTGGCGGTCGTGGGCTCTGCGGCTGTGGCTGGAATCGGCGACATGTCCGAAGACGGCATCAGCGCGAGAGTACGTGTAACTAGCGAGTTTTCTAGCCCCGACGTCTTTAAGATGCCGATTGGAAGTTTACGAATTATTCCGTCCCATTCGAAGGTCAAGTCAAGTTTAGTTTGGAGACACTTTGGTCATTCGGCGTACCTCACTGGGGGAAAGCAGAAGAGAGTTGGAAGTGACTACTACTGCGAGAGCTGCTTGACTAAATCATCAAAAGAAGACAACTCAAAGCCGTTCGAATCGTGAGTAGAGCACCTTTGCTTCATTACGGAGCTAAACTATTAAATTTGGTCGAAGCTGTTTTATGATTTCATTATGAGAATTGATATATTTTCCTATTTCCTCCACAGCTGCAAGGTTAAACGCTACGCGAGCACAGTAAACACGTCGAACTTGCAAAGACGACGTGTTTACTGCAAAGACGTGATGGATGCCCACAAACTACAAGACGACTGCAAGAAGGGGGTAGCTAGGGCAGCCGCGACGGTGAAGCATTTTTTCCAGACGATTCCCAGGCGCAAGACGACAACGTCACCTAGGAAGAGCTTGTTCGCCAGGTTTTCTTGATCGTCAGAGACCTGCTGCCGTTTAACATTGTGAATGGCGAAGGATTACAGGTGGGTGACAGCTATAACGCAGTTTATACGCTTTTCTTTTATAGTATTACTGTAAGTGTGAACGACTAGCGACCATTTCTTTTCTGTAGGACTTGTTCATAAAAATATGAAGTCATCAGAGAGCACCAAGAACTCCCTGACCGAACGACGTTGTCGAGGGCTGGATGACGTGTGCCGTGCCATGCACGGACAGGTGACGAAAATGGCGACCGAGGGGTCAAGTTTCTGTGCCGTCACGTACGATCTGTGGACCGACAGGCGGCGAGCCCGTACATCACGTTCACTTGTCATCACATTGATGGTATGTTCAGCATGTTGTTTTCGGACTCCTGATACCAATAAGCGCGTGCCTCAACCCATGTATTAAATTTCAGCGCGTGCTTCCAAAGTGCTTTTCTCAAGTTTTCATTTACCTTAAACTGACGTCAGCTTTCAGACAAGGCAAAAGAAAAAGCTTCGTTTCTGCTTCTATGTCTAAATATATATTTATTATATCACGAAAGCATTAAATGGTTCCATTAATACTGGGCGAGTATAGCGCTTGAAGTGTGTTCAATTCTGTGTTTCTCTCCAGCCGGTTGCACGCAGTGACAGGACGCTCTGCGCGTGCTACCTCGGACGATTGCATACAGCCGGGCACTGGCTGTCGTATACCACGGCCGTGCAACGGCCGCTCGATCAACGGCGGCAGCCGTTACAGTACAGCATACCGCACGCGTTGCTTATTTTTCTTGATAGGACACGCCGCGCGCGCGGCTTGTAAATGTTTTGTGCGCGAGTGCGATGCGTGGCTGCGCGCGACGCGTGATGGACGCCATCGCGTGCGTGCTTCGGCGCCCACCGGCTGCAAGCGGACTGCGTCGCTCGCACGGCTCGTGAATATCATTGGCGAGCGCTCGTAACAGTGCGTGTGTTTGCGCCCGTGCGCCGTGAAATCTCGGACGCGCGCGCGCTCTGCAGTCGGGGGACGCCGGCCTGCAGTGCTGCGCTATCTCGGTGCTCGGATAATCGCGTTCTTTGCACAGTGTTTTATAACTATACCTACACCCCTGTCCTCTCTCCCTATCGCCCCCCTTTTTTTATTTCCACTCCCTGACCCTTTATTTAAGCTGGCCGCACCTCAGGTGATTCATAGTTCGATAACAAATGCCGCTTTTTTACTCTAAATGCTTTACTCCTTTTTTTTTACTCTAAATCACCAAGAAGTATTTTGTTGGTGAGGGAAGCGGCGTACCACGCTGTTTCAGACTGTAATGGTTGCTGATTTTATTTCAGAGAACTTCGAGCTCGTCTCCTTGACTCTCAGCAGGAGGCACAGGACCGAGAGAGATGCAGGCGCTGCCATCGTGAATGAGTTTCGAAGGAAGAATCGGACACGGCGGGAACGGAGGCGCGCAGCGAGCCTCGCGCACACGCAACACCACCTGCGTGTTGGCCACGGCCTACACAACCTCGTCATCAAGGACGGATTTAGATTTGTCCCAAAACTAGAGAGTTTGCTATTCAACTGCCGCGACATTGTCAAAACTGTGCACTACCGGGCCTCTGACTTGGAGGAGATCGCGGACTCGCAACTGAATGCGGCAGCGCAATCGTTGGTCAGCACAGCCGAAGCGCTTGAACATGACGAAAATGATCCTGTACTTGATGAAGGCTGTCAAAACAGAGACCACGCATACAACACCGCTCCAGTAGCACGGGGAGGGGCAGTCACAGTTAAACTGGACACACCAACTAGGTGGCACAGCATATTAGCTATCTTTGAGAGCCTCGTCGCGAATAAGGCTGCGCTCAGTAAGTTGTTGGCTCGGACAGGGCGCCCGTTCCCTGGTGTCGAAGGCTGGTGCCTGATTGAAGAGATTGTGCAATTCCTAAGCCAGTTTAAATGCACGGTGCAGCTGCTCTCCCAGCGAACATCGAGCACGTTTAATGTGCTCATCGTTATTCGAAGCGAGCTTCTCGCCTTACTGCAAGACAAGTCCGGAAGCAGCGTAGTTCAAGAAATGAAAAGAGATATGCTGAAGAGATTTGAACACAGGTTTCCTCTGACAGATCTCATGGTCACGGCATCGCTTCTCGATCCTAGATTTCAAAATCTAAAAGCTGTTGAAGAGCATGTGACAGAAAGGGGTACATCCAAACTTGAGTTTCTAGCGAAGCATGTGCGTCGCTATATCAAGGAATGCGACGTGGCAAAGCCGATTGAATGTGACACGCGCCCTAACGACGCTTTGACGTCCTTAGCACAACGCCATTCTAGTGCGCCACAGCAGTGGACCAATGAAATCAATGCGGATTGCCACGCACTTTTAAGTAAACCTTGCGCGCAAGTGAACGACGTGTTAAAATTTTGGAAAGGGGCTCAGAATGGGAGCTACCATGGCTTTCCATGTCTGGCTAAGAAAATTCTATGCATCCGAGCCACGAGCACCCCGAGTTAGCGAGTGTTCTCGGTGGCTGGCCTGGTCCTCCGATCTCGAAGAGCCAATTTGCACCCACTCACGGTAGATAAACTATTGTTTATTCATGACAACTACAGTCTTTGCAAATCTTGCCTCTGAACGAAATTGTTTTTTCTAGTTATTGTTTTGTTGCCAGTTTGTTAGTTTCTGATGTGTTTATGGTGTGTTCCGCATGCAGCCTTTAATCTACTTTCTTCCTCTACTTTCATTGACCGTAGAGTGTTGGTTCGTCAGTTCTAACAATTCCAGACTGCCGTCAAATATTCCACACATTGTGACGATTGTGGTTGTGTTTCTTTTTATCGTTTGCATGTTCAACTCTGGCTGGCGCGTTTCTTGAGATTGAAGATATGCTGTCACGCGGTTCATTATGTTAAAGCTATTTGAAAACATTCAATTTGTGTGTCTGTTATATTTTTGCACAAATTGGAAATGTCCATTGGGTTTCGCAAAAAAAAACATTTCTACTGCATAGTGCTGTTCTTTGTAACAGTTTTTATATATATATATATATATATATATATATATATATATGACAAATCGAATGCAACTGGCACCGACAGCTCTACTTAAATATAGAACAGTTTCGATATGCAGGTTAAAAACTTTTTTGCGGAAATAGTGTATATGAGCAATGACTGCATTCATACTAATCCACACTTAGTATATCCAACCTAGCTGTTGATGCGCTAACAAAGCGGGCAAACTTGTTTCATGCCTTCAGCTGGAAAACTGTTCACCTGCTGCACGGAGGAGTACTTAAATTCTTTCTTATTCCGGGAAAAGGCCGTTACAAGAAAAGTTACTTGAAACAAATGGTGACTAATATACAGGACAAATGATTTCAGAAACTGTCCAATCGGAAATGTTTGTGCTATAACATAAACTAATTATTTGACTGGTAAAGGGCTGAACCAAGCAAAGGTGGGCGTAGAAGAGGTCTCTTTCTTTTTTTCGTAAAGAATATTGTATAAACACAATCTCATTCAGAAAAAAGTGGAAGTACGATTAATATATCGAGTGTCTCGCGCGTCGGTGCCGGCTTTGCAATTCTAAATTAGATCACTGAATCGTTGCGCAATGGAAAAATATAACCGAGGGATAGCAAAAAAAAGAAAATAATTGCGACTACGACGCAGAAAACAAGAAAGGTTGTGCACGTTCGTGGAGCAAGAAATATATAAACGCAACATACGCGCTTGAGATATGTGCCTAATTTTTTTTAATATTGCACCAAAAAACAAGATTTACAGAACATATTGCATTTCCCTCACCCTTCAACCCCTCTGTAATTGGTCACCTCATCACTTAGTGCCCTAAATTTTCATTCAGTTTAGCAAAGAAGGCTGTATCGAAGCAGCTTTTTAAATGTGTATGGCTTAGCTTGTAACGCCGCCGTTCGAAACCGACACGGCGCACACCTCTAGTGCAGACTGCGCGTGTCGTCTGCTTCGCAAATCAGTGTCGCATCGCTGGCGTCGGTTTCTATGTTTGCGTTTTCAGTGTTATTACAGCGTTGCGTGTTTGTTCTTGGTGTTGTCAAAGAGTGGCTGCTGTGTTCGTGTGCCTGTCATTACGGGAACTGTGCGGCGGTGGTGAAAAAATGCCGAAGCTAAAGAGACATGTGCAAGGAGAGGACCTGTTTTGTGCCGTTGTGTAGAAGCGGCTACTGCTCGAACCTGAAGGGTGTGTATGCTTGTTTACTCCACCATCTGACATGACGCGGTAGCAGAATGGGCAAGAATGATCAGGACAACGGACAGAAGGCTGGCACCGACTGCTCTGGTTTGTGAAAAACATTTCGAAAACAGTTTAGTGGACCGCGCGTTCTCTATCGCCGTGAACGGCCGCCGTCCACGAGATTCCCCGCCATAAACCACGTCTGGAACCCTACGCCATGCCCACGATATTTCCTGCGTATCCTAAACATGCATCTTGTGAGTGCCAGGAAAAAGAAAAACAAGAAAAAAGGAGCAGTAGTGCTTTGATATACTATATTTCAGGTTATGTTGCACGAAAGATCATTGCCAAAAATTATTGACCACAGTGTGCAGGCTTCCCTTCCGTAAGTAAAGCTGAATCTACTGCCGATGCTGGTTCATATTGCACTACCTATTTTGACAATGGAGGCCTTGTCTATCTTCGTCCGACCTTTTCAATCGCTGTGAAGGCCATGGAAGATGCTTTTATGGTTTTCTTTAGCAAAAACAACTTACAGTTACATTTTTACAAACAAGTTACGGTGTGCGCTCGGTGGCTGCGCCACGACACTGTGGTCTAATCAGCTGCTTTTCGCCGATGATCGCCGCTGCCCTTTGGCACGCTGCGCGCGCCTGCTTGTTCGGGGACTCCCTCGGAGCATCAGCGGGGCGTGACTGCGCCTTTCCGGATGTGGCACAGCAATGGATGCTCCATTCATCGTGGGCTCCTGCATCGACGCTCTCCAGCTCGTCGACTATAAAAGACCGGTCGCTCGGTGGCTGCGCCACCACACTGTCGTCTAATCCGCTGCTTTCGCCATGCAGGTTGGTACAAGGCACAGCCTTTTTGCTAAGAGGTGTAGCGACTATTGTCTGGTGCAGCTTCCGAGCCCCCATTGCTGCCTTGCTCGTATTGGTGAATGTGTGGGAAGGATTCGCCGCTTACTAATACTCTCTGGCGACGTTGAAACTAACCCTGGACCCGACACGAACGATGTATTGAAATTGCAGATTTCAGCCCGTCAGAATATACTAATCGGTGAAGTTCAAGGCTTAAAAAGTCAGATTTTAAACACCGATAAGATTCTAATGGACTTGAAAAAACGAATGACCGAACTGGAACATCATTACCAGGTCATAATGCCACTTCAAAATGAATTAGAAGCTGTCAAATGTACCGCTGCTCAAACTGCCAGCGTGGTATCCGGCCTCGAAAATTGCCTAGACGATGCAGACAACCGGTCCCGAAGGAATAATCTAATTTTCTGTGGTATTCCTGATACTACACCAAGAGAAACCTTCGCACAATCAGACGATCTGATCATTGATGAAATCGCGGATATCATGAAGGTAAACCTTGAGTCCAAAGATATCGAACGTTCATCGCCTTCGACGCTATTCACCCAACCGGCACCGTCCCATCATTATGAAATTCGCGTCACATAGAAAGAATCAGTCCTGTCTAACGGCCGCAAACTGAAAGGCACAAATTATAGCGTGAGCGAAGGCTTTTCACCCGCAGTTCATAACGCCCGCATACATCTTATCGCCTACGCTAAACGTCAATCTATGCCTTTTTACATGCGTTTCAAAACGCTCGTTATGGGTTCGCAGCGCTATGAATATGACGATTTAACGAAATCAGTTAAAAATATTCAGTAGAAATCATTGCACAAAATACGCGGAGTTAATAACCCTTCCGCCCCTAAGAAAAACCTTTCCTTATCTGTTGTTTACAATAATGCCCGCAGTTTCATTCCCAAAAGTGACGGACTATCAAATCTCGCGACGTCATCTAACAGCAACTTGCTAGTTCTAAGGGAAACGTGGCTCACAAGTGAAATTAGGGACGATGATGTATTCCAAGGCTTGCCAAACTTGTATGTTTATCGCTGTGACCACCAATGGGCACGCGGGGGTTCTTATTGCTTGTAGTCGTGAATTATCCTGTACACCAATTATTATTTCTTCCAACTTAGAAATACTATGGCTTCTTATTCTCTCTTCCCCTCAATATGTCCTTCTAGGTGTGTGCTACGGGCCACCTACCAGTAATCCAAACTTCTCACGAGAACAGTGCTTTATGCCAGATTACAGCAAGCCACGCTAAGGGCCGATTGACGCTTAAAGGGACACTAAAGGTTACCAGAAACTCAAGTTAAAGTGGTAGAGCAATGTTCTAGAACGTCTAAGGCGTCAGTATAATCGCGAACAGAGCTTTAGTAACCGAGAAATTGAGGTAAATGCATGACACGATTTGAGACCCCCCAGCGACATTCCGGTACTAGCCCGATGACGAAAGCACTCCTCATAATTTGTGTTACTAATACTCAACTACTCGTATTAAAAATATCATTTCATTCGATTAAAAGACGAAAAAAATGCTACTTGTCTACGTCTATTCGATTCTAAGAAAAAATAACATTTTGACGTTACCCTTCAGTAATATGGGTGGTCGAAAGGTTTCGTTTTCGCTCGACTCTGCACCGGGCACGCTTTGGAGTTTCAGTAGTTTCGTTATCGCGTCGTGCTGTGAGGGTTCTGCTGGCTCGCGAAACTTTCATTTGGAAGAAGCAGCGAGAATGCCACGTCCATGTGATGTCGTGGGAAGCCCTCGTTGCTTTCCGGCTCCGGAGAGCCGGTGTCGACGCCGCAGTCGTAGTACGCAACGACGCCGGCAGCGCGAGCCCTCAGCAGCAGGTCGCCCTCATCAGTGCTCAAATCACTGAAGTTGAGCCCAGCATCGCGAGCCAATCTGTCGTTGTCAGGGTCCATTGCGACGAGCGTCGAAGCTTGCGTCATAGAATAAAGTACCAGCTTATGGTCGCGCGTTTCTCCTTCCGCTAGCCACCATACTCCCGCTTTCGCTCTCCTGTCGGCTCTGTCTTGGCTCTGTTTCTGGCCGTGCGTTTGCGTTTTGCGCAGAAAAGCCGTAGCGCCGTCTGCGGACGCCGTTCTACTCACCGATGGCGCAACGTCACTAAGAGACCATGATGTCAGTACTCCTCGATCGGAGGGCGGGCGATTTGAACTGCGCTAGAGGTACGCGGACGCTTCAGAACGCATTTTCTCTTAAAATAAGTCTCTCCTTGGCACGAAACAAGCGTTTCGAGGTTTCTGGGATGGTATTTCAACAGTCCACGTTGACTTAATAGTAACCTTTAGTGTCCCTTTAAGCCATCCTAAGGGCCGCACCGCACGCAGGCGGTTCGTTAAAAGCGGTCGGTCACAAAGTTGCATTTACGCCGAAACCGCATGTGCGGTTCGCATGCGCCCTCTGGTTGTCCAAATAGGTAACCAGCAACTGGCATCATGCATCAGCGAGTTGGCAGCCTCGTGTGCTGGCGACCAGCAATATTTCGCGCTGTGCCAGGATTTTGTTATTACGTTTGCTGTCTTATTAATTATTTTGTTATTAGTTAGCTCGAGCGGATCGCATGCGCCGGCATCCGCACTTCGGTTTGGGGACGCGACGTCTGTTGAAAGCCAGCAAACATTCGGCAGTGCGCAGAGCAGCACTGTTCGAAGTCGGCAACTATCGCCAACAGCAGACGACACTGGCATGTTTTTGTCGATGTAGGTTGAAGCTTCCGCGTCATGGTGAAAACGCGACTCTTGCACCGTCACCTGCTGTGCTGCATGTGTGCCGTTGACGTGGTGACCAAACTCTGGAACACTGTGCAGTCGTCTTACCTGTGCCGCTTTCTTTATTTGTTTATTGCTACCGCATAATGTTGCAGCAACACGCGCCACTATGTGCTCGGTTGTGTATGGTACGATGGCGCACTTTTTGTAGCCGTGCTAGCGAAAGCTTGTGTCGTGGACTAGCGACGCACCACCGCTCCTCAGCTGGACAAAGCACCAGCGTGAAGGAAATGGGAAGCGTCCCCATCCCGAGTCGAGTTCTGAGAATCCTTCGTCGTCGCCCTCAGCTTCTTGGCTACCGGACAGGGACCGAGAGTTTGCCCCCTCGAACACATGCAGCTCTCGCCTGCGTCTTTTGTAGAAAATAAGCGCTGTCTGTTTTCTGCTACCAACCGATGCGCACTCCTTTCACGGATGGGGCCAGACCCCGTACGTAACACTGACGATGAGGCAGGAGTTGCGAAGCGAATTTTTCCAAGGCCGTGGCTACAGGATGAATGCACGGCGCTGTCGAGCCTTCCTCGGGCAAATCATGGGAATCGTGGATCCAGCGCCTCGACTTTTACTTCGTGGCGAGCGACGTGAGCGACGAAGCGAAGAAGCGGGCACTTCTCCTCACGCTTTGTGGAGCCGACACTTTCGAACACTGTGTGCGCGCTGATAGCGCCGAAGCTCCTGGGAGAAGTGAACTTCAATGATTTAGTCACACTTCTCAGGCGGCTCTTCGACACCAGGACATTGGAGCTTTACAGCCGGTACGTGTTTCAAGGGCCCTACCAACGGCCAGACGAGTCGATCACCAGCTATGCTGCGGCCCTCAGAACCTTGACAGCCGACTGCAACTTCGGAGCCCTGCCTTCGGCTTAACTATCGACGACGTCACCTGACACCCAAAATACCGCTTCAGCAGCGAAGCCAACTATGCCGCCCCAAGATGTGATGCTCTGGGACAGGTTCGTCCGCTGCGTCTGGGACGAACATTTTCCGCAGAGACTGTTCGCAGAAAAAGCCTGACATTTCAACGCGCTGTGGACTTAGCCCTGTCAGTGGAAAGTGCGTCAAGGCATCAGCGAGGAATCAAGGGAGTGGCAAACTCGGGGGAAATTAACAGGACGTCATAAATCAAGCCAGGAGGTAAGCGTACGTCAGCACGACATTGCTATCGATGGGACGGCTTGCACGACCCTGAAACGTGCAAATTCAAGACGGCCGAGTGCTGTTCCTGCTCTAAGGAAGGTCACATCGAGCGTGCCTGCATCTCAAAGAAAAAGAAAAACACGGAACCACGCTCCGACAACTAGCAGCTACGGGCACACAGTGCCAACCCACCACCTGTCAGCAAATCTTGCTGCAAGCTGCACACAGTCAGTGTACGTGCACAGTTCCTCGTGGACTTGAGAGTGGAGGGAAAGCCAGACCAGTATAAGGAGGACACAGGTACGATATGCTCCCTGATAAGCGAGAACAAGCACTATAGAATGTGGAAGAAAAACATTGCGTAGCTTTCATGCCAGTCGCTCGATTTGCGCACATCGTCAGGTAAAGAATTACATGTCCTGGGCTCCGCACAAGTTCGTGTGAGGTTGTGTTCAAGGGACTAACTGCTGCCGTTGTTGGTTATGAAAGGCACCGGGTGCAACCTCCTAGGAAGCGATTCGTTTTTGGCATTTCCCGTTGAGGTGAAGGGGATCAACCACGTTGGAGAGCCAGCACTAGAAATTATAGAGGTCCTGGGATGACACCCAGATGTCTTCAAGGAAGACATTTGAGCTATACAGGTGTACCTCTATACATGTTACTTCAGCACTGCTCACAGTGAACACCACAAAACGACTATTCAGGGTAGAATGCCTCCCGTTCTGAATTTCCCCTGCACCAGCCATCTTCTAGTGCGTGAGGGAGACAAATATACCTGGAATTCCAGGGGTGAGTGTACACCTTGACGACATCATTGTCAACGGAAATAGTGCAAATGAGCACGAACAGCGTCTCAATCAGATTCTGTTTGGCTAACTGAGAAAGGCTTACACCTCAAGAAAGAAAAATGCAGGCTCGAAATTACGTCAGTTCAGTTTCTGGGACATCGAATTGACAGCAATGGTGTTCGCAACGCCGAGGTAAATGTTGAGACTATACTTCAAGCACCCAAACCATCTGACAAGACATCTCTAAGGGCTTTTCTGGGCCTCATTTCATTCGGCGACTGCGTTTTGAAGAACAGAGCGATGGTTGTGGTGGGAATTGTATAGGTTCCTAGAGAAAACACGCCCTGGAAGTGGAAGAGCAAGCATCAATCCAATTTCGAGGTGCTTAAGGAGATGATCCATGCATCTGCAGTGCTCGCTCACTACGACGGGACGAAGCCCCTTCTTTTGTCCGTGGACGCATCGCCGTAAGGCGTTGATGCCGTCCTAGCTCGGGAAGATGCTATTTGCCGAGAGGCGTCCATTGCATTCGGTTCATGAACACTGGGAAGTGCCGAAAAGAGCTACTTCCAGCTCAACAAAGAAAGTGTAGTAGTAATTTACAGCATCAGTCATTTTCATAAGTACATAGCTGGCCGGCATGTGACCATAATAACAGATCTCCAGGCATTGATTGGAATCGTGACTGAAACAAAGCAAGTACCCCGGGTCTTTTCATCAAGGATGACGCGATGGTGCCTTAAACTAGTAACGTACGTTTACAAGTTACTGTACTGGCCTGGCCTACTGCACCAAAATGCGGACACTCTAAGCTGACTTCCACTACCGGCACAAGTTGATGAGCCTTATCCCCCGGGAGACGTGCTCATGTTGGCTACCGTGCCCAGCTTCGAGCTTTCACCGCGCCAACTAGCACGAATGACTCGAGAGGACTCAGTTTTGCCCCAAGTGCTGGAGGCTGTCTCAAACGGTGAAGTTCATAGACTGCCAAAAGAACAGTTTTCATGGTGCAGGAAACTGGAGACTGAGCTTTCAGCGCAGAAAGGGTGCCTTGTTAGAGGCTCCCGCATGCTAACTCCAACAAAGGCTTTAATTACCTTCTTAAACTCGCACCTGCAAACCACCACATAATTGTGGCCATGAAGGCATGCGCACGAAGGTACTTTTGGTGGCCAGGCATTGACGCAGATATCGAACGGCTCGCTAGAAACTGCAACTTGTTTCAACACCAAAGGGCACCAGTGCCCAAAAGGGAACGCACAAGAACGCCTTGGGACACAGTTCACGCAGACTTCGTTGGTCCCATAGAAGGCCGAATGCTGGCTAATTGTTGTGGACGCATACAGCAAATAATTGGAAGTGTGCTCCATTCGCAATACACAGTCTGCCACATTGATTGAGGAACTCTAGAACCTGTTTGCAGCTTTCGGGCTCTCCAAAAACTTGTTACTAATAACGGACCATCCTTCGTTTCAGTAGAAGTTGAGAGCTTCCTAAAGAAGAATGGGGTGACCTATGTAACAAAGGCATCGTATCATCCTACAACGAATGGCCAAGCAGAAAGGATGGTCTTTGAAACAAAACAAGGACGGGAAATACGCGTGTTGGCTGGCCCAGTTTTCGCTAAAGCAACACACCACCATCTTCACATCAACGGGCGAAATGCCAGCTGCACTTGTGTTCGGGCGTGAGCTGGATACAGCTCTCACGTGCATTCAGCCGCAAGGAAAAGTGAACAAAATCCGTACCAACTACAACAGGGACACAAAGTAGAGAGTACTCGCTGTCGGACAAGCAGTTTTCTTTCGAGACTTTGGAGGGAATCTGATCTGGACGGAAGGAATGGTTTTGGAAAAGCTAGGCCACAGAGCGTGGCTCATTAAAAGCGCTAACAGGTTAGTGCGATCACAATGCGACCACATGAAGCACGGTGCTTTGAGACGCCCCAAAGAAGATTCGACGGCGCAGGATAAGGGCTGTACAGTAACCACGAGCAGTGTCCCGCTCCCGCTTATGCTTGGGAGCAGATAACTTCACCTCGTCAGAGGCCACTCTCTCAGGAACGCTGGAGCCTTCGCAATCATCGGTGACCAAACCAGAGATTGGCACTGCCCCTGAGACCGTGCCAAACACGACTGCAGAGTCATGCCCGCAGCGGGAACGACGCCCTCCGGATCGCTACGGCGACTCTATCTGAGAAAGGAGGAAAGTGTTGTGTACAAGCGACACACCACCGCTTCTCGGCTGGGCGAAGCACCAGTGTGGACGAAACAGGAAGCGACCCCATCCCGAGTCGAGTTCCAAGAATTCTCCATCACCCCCAGTGGCTTGACCACTGGACAGGGACCGAGAGTTTGCCCTCTCGAACACATGCGGCTCTCATCTGCGTCTCTTGTAGAGAATAAACTGGGTCTGTTTTCTGCCACCAACCAATGCGCATTCCTTTCACAAATGGGGCAGACCCTCTACGTAACAGTTCGCAAGAACGCGCATACACGAATACACAGGTGTATCTAAGCCAATGAGCAAGGAATTTGTCGCAGCAACAGCGTAGCATGCTGAAGCGCCGCAGCGTTATCTATTAACATACTCCTATACACATTGTTCTATTATCACGGAATACAGCTGTGTTGATTGACGAGTCACTTCATCACTGGCTTGTTTATTCAGTTGCACGTTGCTGCTGAGGGCTTTTTAGTAGCTGTCAATAGTGAGCCTACAATTGATTACATGATGTAATATGGCATCGCACTTCGGAACAAAAATGTAACACCGAATGAATGTACAGGAGCGCTGTGCGACACACACAGAGCTAGTATTTGTTCATTCTATGTTACGTAATTGTTTGAAAGTGCACTGCCATATTAAGTCCTGACTAACCAACTAGCCTACCAGTAAGTCTTAAGCAATTGATTATAATTATGACAGACATAAAAGCAATATGTACATATCATAGTTACTTTTTCAGGCAGCGATGCTTGTCAGATATGTTTTCAAGAGAAGAATGTTTGCATGAAAACAAATATTCATATTGCTGAAAAGACACCCCATATAGGCGTGAATTCACGTAATGTTTCCATTTTTTGTTGGTGCTAAAAATGTCCCTGCAAATAGAAGTAGTGTTATGTCATCCATGCCCTAAGAGATGACAGAGGTCTACGGTGGCACACAAGGCCGCAATGCCCATGCATAAAGGCCTGGGGGGCCAATCTGCTGCCCCTTCACTATTTATCCATACCTCTATCAGCATTTAAACACTGTACAGCCTGTGGTCAAAGTGAATACCGGCATGCTTGCTCTCTCAGCAATGGTGACAATCAAGGATGATTGCCTTGAGACCGTTTGCTGCTGTCAACATCATTTATGCATGCATTCTCTTTTTATTCCTTTCCCTAGATAACAAAGAAGCTTGCACACTCAGTGAGCTATAGCAAAGTAATGTTATTTGGCTGCGTTGGGCATGGCCAAATGTCCCATTAATGTAGTGACTTCCTAGCTAGCTAATGCACAGCGAAATTGAAAACAGAAGTGCATAGGCTAACAAACAGGTGCACAGTTACTGTACTTCATCTCAAAGCAAACCAAGATTATCAAGCGACTATGGAGATCTATATTAAGGGGGCGCAAGCATTGAGGCCCCGTAGTACTTGGGGCCTCAACGATTGCATCCCCCTGATCTAAAACTCTATAATAAGCTCTGCAATGAGTGCAGTGATCTTGCATGTGAAATGGTTGACGTAGTAAGTAGTTTTATATTTGCCTTTCTTAATCAGTAACAGCTTAAACAGGTACACGACCGTGAAATCAAATGCTGGCTCATATGGTGCACAAGACTCAAGTAGGGGAGAACATTTGCCATGCCTGCTGTAACACCAATTCCAACATGGAGTACCTTGTAGGCAATGAATGCATGTTCATTGTGTCAGTGCAACTTGCACCTACCTCTAATGAAAGCACATAAAGTCTGCAATATAGATATTAGTTCATTAGCACCGTGTACATGGCAGCACATCAAAGTAAGGGAATGTTTATTGCCATTTTTTATTTTCATAACCAACAGACAGTTTCTTGGGTGGAGCTTTGCGACGAATTCGTAATATGTTCTGCGTAAATCTGGAATGCGGACGTGTTCTATTATCCGATCACTTAAGTAGTCAAATGAATGCAGATAGCCCCATAAGCAGTGTGAAACGCAATGCAGAAATTTGCAGTTAAGAAGCCATAGTGACTCGCACTCTGTGTTGAACATGAAATAGAAAAAATGCGTAGTGGCAAGTTGGGTGCACATTATCATCTGTCATACAAATACATATATTACAAGTAATCTTTCACTCGTTCTCGTATTGCTTACAGTAGCTAAAAGAACCTTACTGCAGCATCCTCTGCGTACTAAAATAATCTTGCAAGTCACAGCTACTTGTTCACTCTATTAACATATATTAGCCCCCAGGCTTTCCTGTATTCTTTCACGCATGCTACCACAGCATGGCTGTGCTCAATCACCTCTTTCCATTCCCCTGAAATGAACATGGCATATATTTGTTACCAAAATATTCTCAGAAGCGTAACTGTTTATCATTCTTTAAGCCTCTGAGAAGTAAGGATGGATGTTCAGCCTTTGTGTTGTAGCACTTCATAGGTTTTAACCCACCGTCATATTTCTAAACAAGCAATGATGAAATTATATAGTCAAGCCATACCATTAGTACAGCTGACGTATTGCTTCCCCAGGGAGTCTCACTGCCACCTCCCCAATTTCGTATATACTTATACATGTTGAGAACTTAGACATGCTGAAGTTAACTTCACAGCCTATGTTTTAACACGACAAATAAACCAGATTAACCCAACAGCCTTTATTTCATTCTCTTAATCACTTGAAATAGTAACTGGCACATGGCATGTAGTCATATATATTCTGTTTGTATGTTTGGTGAATTCCACAAATCATTTTTGTCATCCTTACAGCCTAGCTGATGCTCTCTTTCTTTATAAAAATTAAGCAACAACCTTACTTGGTGTATTGCTGTGAGAACTATAACTAGCTTCACAGTAGCACTGCTCATGTACCTTCAGGCCACATTGTAGACAAGCTTATATATGTACTAGAGGCTGGCCACCATCAGCACAATTTTGAAATCTATATGAACAGGGTGGGAATTCATGTGTATCAAATAAATGTCTGTTCCATTGAGATGCTGTGTATTTGTGTGCGATATAGTTATCTATTCACAAGAACAGAATACGCAAAACAACAAAATCAAGTTCTCTCTGAAAAGCTCCTTTTGCCACTATTATATGCAGCAAAGTAAGACTTCAGAAAGCACAAATATGGCTTGGGCGCATCTTCCTGCATTGTATAAGAAGTAGAGGTGGGCGAATGTTAATTTTTTTCAAGCACAAATTGAACAAAAACAGTAAGTATCAAATATTGAATAGTCACACGACGATGTAAGTACTTGTAGTAGCAATATTTATTTCAATAGATTTAGGTACTACGTCTTAACAAACTAATGCAAAAGATAGCTAACTATTGGGGACAAAGGACAAGGTTTAAATGCAAGGCTACTAATTGTTATATTAAGAAAACTACTTGAATAGTCTATCAACAACTTTAAAGCCTCTTTGCAACGAAGCCTTCCAAGAAATAATGGCTGCTGTATGAAGAGCTTCCAAAAATGTAGAATAAATTGTTATCAAAAAACATGAAAGCTGTAGAAAAAATAAACTTAATGAAGGACCAATGTTTTGCGGACAGATGTAAAAGGACTTGTTGCAAGGAAAACAGCACAGACTTGTCGCATAAGACATAAATCTGCTAGATCAAGAGATGTGTGGTTGGCTTTTATGAAAAAAAGCCTATGGGAAAATTTTGTGCCAGTATGGCTAAAAGATACTTTCGTCACCGTGCTTGCCTTTGGGAGGCTACATACCCTTGTTCACATGCAAGTACTTGTCACATATTCATTGTTAAAAACTTCCAATTTATATGTTGACACAAAAGCCTCCTCTGATCACGGAAAAATAATAGAATTGTCATATAGTATACATAACATTTAAAACATCACGGTACTATTTTTCACATTACGCAAATACTCGTGAAAGACAAAACTGCAAGAAACAGCATAACACTTTGGCATAATCCGTAACTGATTATGTCAATGAGTTTTCCATTTCATGTGGCAAAGTACCATAGGGCACATGGGATGTGACATCTGTGATTCGGAGATGCGTTATTGTGTCTGGGTACAAGTATATACAACTGATCATTCTGAGAATTAAGAAATAACAGGAATTGATTACCAGTATGTCATCATGTCACTTCTATCTGAAAATTGACAATCATTTCAAGTCAAACTTACATGGAGCATCATGTTTATGTGCTCATATATGTGTACCCCATGAACCGTAGCTTTAAGTTATGACCAGTGTCATGTCATTCCTGTATGTAATTGTGGTTTTACACAATACACCTATAAAACTTTTGATCAGCATCGTAGTACATTTCCTTGTATTTGCACACACGCTTTCTGTCGCAACACCCTCTTTGCACCCACGATAAATGCTGCAGCCAGTAAAATAGAGCTTTACATTATTTACTAAACTGTTTTCATCCCAGCAAGTAGACGCCGAGCAGACGCTGTGCCACAAGTGAACATATATGAGGGCATTCACCCTTGCTGTTTATTAAGGTGGCAGCAAGGTAAATGGAGGGAAAGTGTACAGGTGAAGCGAAGCTCCCCTGTCGCATGCACGTAAACAATGCTTATGGTTATGGCGTCAAAACATTTTTTGTGTCAATCCTCCAACCATGGAGCATGTACTGACAGGATGGAAAGCAGACACCGAGCAGACGGCGCAGCGCGATGAGCACATCTTGAGGGACATTCAACCTTCCTATTAGCTAAGAAGCCCAGCAGCTTATCCAGTGCTGCAAGGAAATACTGAGATGGAGTACAGCTAACAGAACACATTGTTAGTGTGAAAGGTTGGTGTCGTGTTCCAGGGCTTCCGTGAACGAAGAGGCAGACTGAACTTGAAACATGTTTTATTGCATAGCAGCAACTTAACGTGGCACCACAGCTTGGCGGCCAGCGATTATATACACATAGTGAGCGAGGGTGATGTGATTGCAATATGGCCCGTGTGACAGAAAAGGAAATGCTATCACACATGTACACATGTACAGATATGCGACAATTGGGCCGTGGCAGAGAAGGTACTTTGTTGTGTCGTGACACGTGCAAAAAACTGCATAAGGAGCATTTGAATAGCTTACATTACAGCAGATGACACCTAGGACAAAATAAATAATTGCAATACAATGTGTCCTGTGAGCTGTAATTCATCTCAGTATTTCCTTACAGCACTGGAGAAGCTAATAATAATAATAATAATAATATTTGGGGTTTTACGTGCCAAAACCACTTTCTGATTATGAGGCACGCCGTAGTGGAAGACTCCGGAAATTTTGACCACGTGGGGTTCTTTAACGTGCTCCTAAATCTAAGCACACGGGTGTTTTCGCATTTCGCCCCCATCGAAATGCGGCCGCCGTGGCCGGGATTCGATCCCGCGACCTCGTGCTCAGCAGCCCAACACCATAGCCACTGAGCAACCACGGCGGGTACTGGAGAAGCTGCTGTGCTCCTTAGCTAATATGAAGGTTGGATGCCCCTCAAGATGTGTTCATCGTGCTGTGCCGTCTGCTCGGTGTCTGCATACAACTTCTAAGCTGTTCCCTAGCCTCCCCTCTTCATAAAGTGTAAAATGTGCAGAGACAGCTCTGGAAACAAACGTGTACAAAGCAAGGAATCTGCTTTGACACAATAGCTATATTGAGATGCATAAGAGTCTAAGCGACCAGCGATGCTTCTGCAATGTTTATTACTTCAGAGTACATGCAACTGACCGAAAAAAATCACAGACGATTACGATACTTCCCAATAAGAAATTTGAGTGCAGCTCTACACGCGTTGTCATTTCGCTGGTGTGGACAATCAGTCTTGTGTGGCATGTTGCAAACGGAGCGAAGTGTGGCGCCACTGCCTTGCTAATCTGGAGATCGCGTGAGCCAGCACATGAGTGAGGTGTAGGTATGATTTACAAAAGCCACCACCAACAAACCTCCCAGACATTGCGTGTTACTCTGGCACCATCTCGTAGCTACCGTCACTGCACTTCGCTTTTATTCACACGCTTTCGACATACACTCCTCTGCTTATTGCCTCATGGTTCTAATGCACCTTTCTCTCCGCTTTCCTTCTCGTGCCTCTTCTCACTTGCCGCTTTTTTTATCTGCCACTGCATGCTGCGTTTGCTCTCATTTGCTGAACTTGTCCCCACGGTTAAATGAGCGAACGAGTGGTCCTCACAGCCCGACAAAAGCTAAAGGGAAACCCGCGATAGGAATACCCTGAGTGCATGCACTATAAACCACGTTAAATGATTGATTGAATGCACGACAGACGTGTTCTGCAAGATACCTTTGACACATTGGGCTGATTACGTGGGTCAAACAGACAGGTGCGTAAATGATTGACTGTGCAAACATCGATATAACTGCAGTCTGATACAAGCACCCATATACCTTGCCATATATTGCGCTTCATGCGTATCTTCCACAGGGTGGGGATCTGATCTTGCTGAAATGTAGTAACTAAAGAAAAAGAAGTCATGCAAGCCTACAACATCAAGATGACCCCATGTGCCGTCTATATGACTAAGCAAAAAGATTAGCTTAATGATTGACAATAGATGGCATGGGTCGACTGGGAAGAGCATCCCTGCACATGCGAGTAGGCTATATGAAGGTCTCATTTTCCGAAAAATAAAACAATTGTTAATTTGCACTCGGGTGTCGTGCATTGTTTATCTCTCTTAAGTCCTGTCCCTTTGTCACTTTGCGCAACAGTGCTATGTCGAATGAACCAGCCCATGGGGAATTTTCTTTAATTATATGTAATATGCTCTGAGTGCACATTTATGTCAGTGTTGTTTGTAATGCACATGTGAAAGACAGCACAGAAAAGATGCAATATTAGAGGTGAGCAAATAGGGATTTTTGGAACCGAATAGAATAATGCCAGAAGCAAATTGAATCGAATAATTTTATAAAACAAATAGCCATTATCATAATTAATACAAACTGATGTTTATATCCCAGTATTTTAGAAGTTAGAAAGATTCTGTCAGCATATAGTACCTTATTAAATATTGTATTTGATAAACACAAACTGAGCATTACCAGCAAAGAAGTACTTTATTCGCATGCACACGGTTCTTCAGAGGATGCAAATGACCAATGTAGAGGCTTAAAGTGAGGCTACCTGAGTGACCTAGCCTGCTCCAATACGTAAGTTCTCATGTTGTATGGCTATAGCATGCCTGTCGTGGTGAAAATTTACCATACTTTTCTCCCACTTAATGTTTATGTGGGTGAGGTTGGCATTTTCAAATACCCGAAAGGTATGACAAAAAGTATTCACAATTACAAAAAGTGTCCACCGAATCGAATAGGGCCCTATTGGGTGTATAACAACAAAGTTGCAAATATTCGCACATCCCTATCCAATACCAACAGCTCCAAATAATGGTTTCGACACTTACATACACAGTACATGCTCCAGAAGCCAACAGAACATCATATATTGACAAAAGGGTGTTTACCTGGGCTACTTGGCTCAGTCTTCGAGGATTGTAGCAGCAGAACGTAAAGAACACGGACACAGAATGAACGACTAGACGAGGACGCAGCTGCACTGTCAACTGATTTCTTAATTGAATTTCCCACTCTTATTTATTTCGTCACCATATCTCCTCTCTTATCTATCTGAGGCTGTCTCAAAAAGGTAACTTCCTTTCTTGACAAGGCGACGGTGTGCTTACACATTGCACTCCTGTTTCACTTACCTCAAATGTCTCAAGAATCTCCCGAGTTAGCCTATCATTGTTCCTTTTCAGAACTTGCACTTCATTAAATTTGGGGGTGCCTGTGCTTATTTAGCTATCTTGTCCCTTCTTGTTCATTTCGCAACGTTTGCAGTGCAAGGCCAGATTGCTGCCACGGGTCCCTGAAAGTGATGATGCGTGCTCTCTTGTTCGATCCTTAAGGCATCTTCCTGTTCGCCCTATGTATTGTTTTCCACAGGACAGGGGGATGGCGTACACTACTCCTTTGACGCAATCGCAGTCAAATGAAAATGAACACAAGATAACTAAGCATGTCCACCGCCTAATTTCGTGAAATGCATGTCCTGAAAAAGAATGACAATAGGCTAACTCGGGAGATTCTTGAGGCATTTAAGATAAGTAAAACAGGAGCGTAATGTGTAAGCACACCGTCAGTGGTCTTGACAAAAAAGGAAGTCACCTTTTTGAGACAGCCAAGACAAGAGATATAGCGATGAAAAAAATAAGAGAGGGAATTTCAGTACAGAAATCAGTTGACAGTACAGCTGCGTCCTCATCCAGTCGTGAATTATGAAGAAACTGCGGGCTGAAATGTGGAAACAGATTCGCCTACTCCCCGACTCCTTAAGGTGAGATCCTCTGGCAAAAAATCATATCGTCTTCACTTGGCCAGCGGCTGTTTTAGCACTGAATACATGTGAAATAAGTGGTTGCTGCCAATTTCGAAGTCAACAATACAAGGTCAAAAAGGGTACGAGAAGATAAGCAAGAGTCCAGTGGTCACAGTAGGGCAGGTGCAGCTCTTACAACCCTCTAAGGAAGTATTGGAACTCAGACCAAAATTTGCACTTCTCCCGAGACTAGATGCAGTAGGGAAGCTTGCCATTATCAGACGAGTCACAGCAAACGCCAATGAAGAGGATGCTAGCACACTTGTGGCTGAAGGAGTAAATACACTGGCTCGTTCAAAAGAATGCAAACACCATGTGCACAGCTTGGTTAAAACTCTAAAGGAATCGAAAAAAGAAAACTTGATATTGTGACTTTCAGACAAAGAAGAGGGGATTAGCAGTATTCGATGCCAGCAGCTACAATACAAGAGCATTAGAAGCCATCAACAAAAACTTCGACAAGGTAGAATATAAAGAACTAAAGGAAGCGAAAAGAAAGGTCAAGATGCTTCTAGGAGAAACAAGTAATGGTAGCCAGTTTTGCAAGAAGGTTAAAGCAGCAACAACTACCACGCTGTCGGTGCTCTTCAGTGGAAAAAGCCATAAAAATGGTACCCCCTTCCACACCATTTTATCGGAAGCCGACACGTTGCAATCGCAGCTTTCGGCACACCTTTTCCGGCAACTTACCTAAGTTTGGGCAGAAGATCCGTTCATGATTAGGAACTCTGAAGAACCAACCTCCGAGATAAGAATGTACGAAAGGAATGATTGGTACGGGTTCTCGATTGACATCGAAGATATGTATTATTATACACCGCATGCGGATTTGATTAACGTACTAACAGAGGCCATCGAGGAGCAAGGAACCATTCTATTTTAAAACTCGGTAGGAATGTCTGTGGAAACCTTCTAGGAGCTGTTGAGCGCCTATCTCGCTGCCACAATAGCTGTACATGATGGTACCTTGTTTGCCCAAAACAGGGGGGTCTGCATTGTATCAAAAATAGCACCAATCCTGAGTGATTTGTACTTGGCAGCATGCGACAAGAAAATTCAAGGATCCATCAAGGAAAGGCACATCACACTGATCTATCGATATGTGGACAACTTCTTGATACTGTGCCAAACAGAGAATGCAACAGATTACTAACAACTTAAGGACAGCGTACTGGAGTCCTTCTGATCAACGTGCCTAGAGCTGAACTTCACTTATGAGGGTCCAAACCACAGTTCCCTGCAGTTCCTCGATATTTTACTAGAATTCAAACCAGAACATTTATGCTGCGGGTACGAGCCCAGATGGATAGATGGAAAACTTTATTTGGTCGTGCAAGTAGTGATAATTAACCACTAAGCGGGCCGCTCCCACGTCGGGACTGGAAGGCCAAGCTTAACGGCCATGTCGTGAGCCTACTGCACAGCCCAGAATTGTTCATGCAGGTCCGGGCTGCGAAGTGCAGCCTCCCATCTGGACACGTCCTTGATCGCCGAGTTTTCAATTCTTTCGCAAGACCAGAGCATGTGTTCGAGCGTGGATAAAGCACCACAATCCTGGAAATAAGGCTCTGTATACGTGTCACGATAAAACATGTTCAGCCTCCGTGGGCAAGGATAAGTACCAGTCTGTAGCAAGCGTAATGTAAGTGCCTGAGCCTCGTTTAGTTTAGGATGCGGCAAACCGTAAATCCTGCGATTAAGAAGGTAATATTTCATAATCTCATTGTATGGGGAAGGGGAGTCTGTTCTCGTGGAGTACCACCACGCCGTGGCGCGGGGAAGAGCGGAGGGTAAGATCTCGCGCTGCCTCATGAGCGGACTCATTGATATTCAGAGGGGTTCCCTCAATTATCCCAAGGTGAGCAGGAAACCACCGCAAGTAGTGGTGAGAGATCTCGCAGGTCTGCATAATTTTAAAGGCAACCTTAGCCACTGAGCCCTTCTCAAAGGCCCTAACGGCCGACTTTGAATCACTATATACAGAAGGCCTGCGCCTGTAAACTTGGGCGGGCGCAATAGCCGCTTGCTCCGCGACCTCTGGTCTATAAGTCAAGTAGCAGCGTTAATGACACTTCCCTCATTGTCCACGACAACTACGGTAAACGCCTTCCTCTCCTCGTTAAAAGAAGCATCGATGAAGCCAACCTTCTGATTCTCATCGCGAATGAGTCTCAGCAGGCAAGCCCCCCCGGCCTTCCTTCTACCCACATTTCATTCCAGATGCATGTTCCTGGGCTTGACGTGATACCGCTTAAGGACCTTCAAGGGAATACCGACGTGAAGCTGCGAAATCTCCTCCTGAAGAACACCTAACTCTCGGAATCTGCCAACCCGCGCTAGTCGTAGAGACGCACCATCTATGTCCTTTCCTGAGCCTCAGCTATCCCATCCAAGGTATTATGAATTCCCAGCTGGAGAAGCCGGTCGGTGCTGGTGCACATTGGCACTCCCAACACTTTCTTGGTGATCTTCCTAATGTGCGTGCCAACCTTCTCCTTCTCTAATGATTTCTACTTTTGCATGGCCACCACATAACTAAAGTCATACAATACAAATGCGTGCCTAAGCCTAATCAGACTATCCTCCTTCAACCCAGTCTGCCTGTTGGCCACCCTCTTCACTAGGCGTACCGCATTTTCTGTCTTGACAATGATCTTCTGGGCTATCAGCGTGTTGGCGCCGTTCGACTCAATCAGCATCCCCAAAACTCTGATCTTATCTACCCTAGGTATGAGATCGCCATATGAGGTCACTCAGCTTGCCCACGGGGATCTATCCCCTTGGTTTGGGTCCCCTTCTAGTGCGACTGTACTGCAACAGCTCCGACTTGGACGGGGAGCACCTTAACCCCATCGGGTCCAAATAAGTCTCGATTACATCAACTGCCTCCTGCAGAACACTTTCGATATACCTCTCACTACCACCGGGACACCATATGGTCACGTCATCTGCGTACATGGTGTGCTTAATCCCGTCAATCTCTAAGAGCTTTTTGTGCTACGAGCCCAGAGCACAGAAACAATTTCTTCCCTTCACATCAAGCCATTCCAAGACTGTAAGAAAGGCAAGAGCGAGTGCAGTGTTTAGTTCAGCACTCAAGAAATCGTGCCAGTATCAAACTGAACAAAGTTTCAGCGGCAGTTAAGTAGGCTTAAAAATTCAGGTTACCCCGCGTCAGTGCTATGCAGCATAGCTGAAAGCATCATAGAGAAGGTTAAAAGAAAATAAGAAACCAAAAGCGGACCTGAAGTAGCGGGTGCCAAAAATAATAAAATAATTCTGCAACAATTCCATATGTGCATGGACTGACCCAAAATCTCATCAAGATTGGTAAAAGACACGGCGTCTGAGTAGTGTGCTCCGCACCAAACAAGGGAAAAAGCGTATGCCACATGAGTGAAGTCGAGGTTTTGACGGAAGCCCGTCTGGTCGGGAGGCATCATGAAGAAGGGTAAAAAGAAGGACACCGACCACTGAATGAATACAAGAAAAGACGTTTCGGCTCCCCTGACGGGAGCCTTGTTCACAATGAAATCAAGTACGTGCGATACAATGTTTATATGGCTTTAAAATATGATGTAAGCAGCGCGTGTAGATGGGGGGGAGGGTTCCGTCATTCCGGTTGAGGGTGCTATCTGTGATTTGGATTAGGAGGGATTCCAAGTGGTGTCTTGATGTCAAATTTCTCTCTTTTTCTAATATCTTGGCGTTATCCCAATCAATCCTGTGGCCCAAGTCATCTGCATGCTCTGCCAAGGCGTTTGAGGCGACTTTTTTCTTTTTGACATCGTTGATATGCTGCTTCAACCGCTGTTCAAAATTTCCTGTCTCGCCGATATATACGCAGTCGCAGTCTTCACATGGAATCCCGTAGACGATGCCAGGAAACTTAGTCTTTGGAAGCTTGTCTTTCACGTTGACCAGCCGGTGGCGTAATTTTTGGGACGGTACGTGAGCTACCTGAACGTCATAGCCGCGTAGAACGCGGGCTAAGCCCTCGCTCACACCGGGCACATACGGTATGGGGGCGCGTTTTCTTGGGAGCACACAGTCAGGCCTTGGGGGCTGAGACAGATGGCGTTCTACCGAGTTCACAAACGACCTCGGGTAGCCACATGCGGAGAGATTACGGTGAACCTCTTGTAGGTCGGCAGCCCGGCTTTGTGGCGTTGTGCAGATACGCTTGGTTCTGCCGACAAGAGAGGCTACTACCGATCTCTTCTGGTTCATCGGGTGTACTGAATTAAAATGCAGATACCTGCCTGTGTGTGTGCTCTTTCTGTACACGGTAAATGCCAGACTGCGCCTGTCACGTTTTACGAGGACGTCCAGAAAAGGAAGCTCGCCATCTTTTTCTTCCTCGACTGTGAATTGGATAGACGCTTCAATACTATTTAAATGTGACAAAAATGAAGAAATTTCTTCTCGCTGAATTATGCAGAACACATCGTCTACGTAACGTAGGAAGACTCTGGGCGGCGAGTTGAAAGAGGCGAGTGCTCGATGCTCAAGCCATTCCATAGTTAAATTTGCAGTAGTAACCGAAATGGATGCGCCCATCGGTGTCCCGTGCACTTGCCTGTAGAATGTGCCTTCAAAAGTGAAGTAGGTGTTCTCCAGGCAGAACAGGAGGAGCCTCTTCAAGTCAGGAACGTCGAAGGGCGTCCTTTCTGGTAGGGTAGGGTCATCGTCCAGAGCGGCGGTGCAAGTTTCCGCGGCGAGTCGAATAGGAACGCTTGTAAAAAGCGACACGACGTCGAACGAGACAAGCGCTTCCTGATCGTCGGGAGTAAAATCACGAATCTTGTTTATGAAGTCTTCAGAATGTTGAACGTGCGTGCTGCCTCTACCAACGAGAGGGGAAAGTACCTTATGAAGGTATTTGGACAGTTTATGAAGCGGAGAGCGAGTAAAATCAACAATTGGTCGCATCGGGACGTTAGGTTTATGTATTTTTGGCAAACCGTAGAGCGCCGGCGCCGAACCGTTTGTGCACAGAAGGGAGAAGTATAATCCTTTGTGCCTTGGATCTACAAACCGGAACACATCCGTAAGAAGCTTCTGTAGCTCCCTCTGTATCTTCAGCGTGGGATCCTTCTTCAGACGACTGTACGTTGCCTCGTCCGCAAGAAGTGACATCATCTTGTCACGGTAGTCAGTCCTGTTGAGTAGCACCGTGGCGTTGCCCTTGTCAGCCGGGAGGATGACGAGATTTTGGTTTGAGCGAAGGTCCTTGATCGCCTTGTTTTCTGCCGCTGAAAGCGGGGAGACGGAAGGGTGTGCGCGAAGCCGCGAGAGAATGCCTATGGTGCGGGTTCGTGCCTCCTCCCTCTTTGAAGGTTCAATTTGGCTGATAGCATTTTCTACCGCACAGACCAACCTTTTTGCATCCTTCTGCGGTCCAAGGTTGAAGTTCAAGCCCAGGCTCAGGACTGCGAGTTCTGCCGAATTGGGCTTGTGCGACGAGAGATTGTGCACGGCGGACGCGGCAACGTTTCTGTGCAAAACATCAGCGGGTGGCGACAGTCTAGCAAGCTTTCTTTCGTGAGTCTCCTGCGTACGACGGGTTTGTAGCCTGGCCTTGAAATTTGCGTGTAGTTGAATGCTTGCGAACTCGTCTGGGACCCGGTGCTCAAGGCGACGGCGCGCGAAGAAAGCTTCATTTTGTAGGTTCCTCACGGACTGTCTGCATTCCAAGATCCTGGCTTGTAAAAGAAGTTTTTCCGCCTTGGCAACCACGCTGAAACCAAAACTTGAACGTACAGGCCTGTTGAGACGTAGCGAGCGTGGAATAAGTCCTCGGGACTTGCAGGTCAGGTTGAAGTTAAGATGATTTTTGAATGCAGAAGCTCTGCTTGTCACTGAAATGTACTGGCGAATCTCGGTGATGACTGGCTGGCCGTACGCCCGGCGAAGGTTAATGAAGTCGAGGTTTTGACGGAAGCCCGTCTGGTCGGGAGGCATCATGAAGAAGGGTAAAAAGAAGGACACCGACCACTGAATGAATACAAGAAAAGACGTTTCGGCTCCCCTGACGGGAGCCTTGTTCACAATGAAATCAAGTACGTGCGATACAATGTTTATATGGCTTTAAAATATGATGTAAGCAGCGCGTGTAGATGGGGGGGAGGGTTCCGTCATTCCGGTTGAGGGTGCTATCTGTGATTTGGATTAGGAGGGATTCCAAGTGGTGTCTTGATGTCAAATTTCTCTCTTTTTCTAATATCTTGGCGTTATCCCAATCAATCCTGTGGCCCAAGTCATCTGCATGCTCTGCCAAGGCGTTTGAGGCGACTTTTTTCTTTTTGACATCGTTGATATGCTGCTTCAACCGCTGTTCAAAATTTCCTGTCTCGCCGATATATACGCAGTCGCAGTCTTCACATGGAATCCCGTAGACGATGCCAGGAAACTTAGTCTTTGGAAGCTTGTCTTTCACGTTGACCAGCCGGTGGCGTAATTTTTGGGACGGTACGTGAGCTACCTGAACGTCATAGCCGCGTAGAACGCGGGCTAAGCCCTCGCTCACACCGGGCACATACGGTATGGGGGCGCGTTTTCTTGGGAGCACACAGTCAGGCCTTGGGGGCTGAGACAGATGGCGTTCTACCGAGTTCACAAACGACCTCGGGTAGCCACATGCGGAGAGATTACGGTGAACCTCTTGTAGGTCGGCAGCCCGGCTTTGTGGCGTTGTGCAGATACGCTTGGTTCTGCCGACAAGAGAGGCTACTACCGATCTCTTCTGGTTCATCGGGTGTACTGAATTAAAATGCAGATACCTGCCTGTGTGTGTGCTCTTTCTGTACACGGTAAATGCCAGACTGCGCCTGTCACGTTTTACGAGGACGTCCAGAAAAGGAAGCTCGCCATCTTTTTCTTCCTCGACTGTGAATTGGATAGACGCTTCAATACTATTTAAATGTGACAAAAATGAAGAAATTTCTTCTCGCTGAATTATGCAGAACACATCGTCTACGTAACGTAGGAAGACTCTGGGCGGCGAGTTGAAAGAGGCGAGTGCTCGACGCTCAAGCCATTCCATAGTTAAATTTGCAGTAGTAACCGAAATGGATGCGCCCATCGGTGTCCCGTGCACTTGCCTGTAGAATGTGCCTTCAAAAGTGAAGTAGGTGTTCTCCAGGCAGAACAGGAGGAGCCTCTTCAAGTCAGGAACGTCGAAGGGCGTCCTTTCTGGTAGGGTAGGGTCATCGTCCAGAGCGGCGGTGCAAGTTTCCGCGGCGAGTCGAATAGGAACGCTTGTAAAAAGCGACACGACGTCGAACGAGACAAGCGCTTCCTGATCGTCGGGAGTAAAATCACGAATCTTGTTTATGAAGTCTTCAGAATGTTGAACGTGCGTGCTGCCTCTACCAACGAGAGGGGAAAGTACCTTATGAAGGTATTTGGACAGTTTATGAAGCGGAGAGCGAGTAAAATCAACAATTGGTCGCATCGGGACGTTAGGTTTATGTATTTTTGGCAAACCGTAGAGCGCCGGCGCCGAACCGTTTGTGCACAGAAGGGAGAAGTATAATCCTTTGTGCCTTGGATCTACAAACCGGAACACATCCGTAAGAAGCTTCTGTAGCTCCCTCTGTATCTTCAGCGTGGGATCCTTCTTCAGACGACTGTACGTTGCCTCGTCCGCAAGAAGTGACATCATCTTGTCACGGTAGTCAGTCCTGTTGAGTAGCACCGTGGCGTTGCCCTTGTGAACCAGGAAAAAAAGAAACCACAATGTCACATCACACACCAGACTAGACACTGCGACTGCGTCAAAGGAGCAGTGTACACCATCCCCCTGTTCTGTGGAAAACAATACATAGGGCAAACAGGTAGATGCCTTAATGATCGAACAATAGAGCACGCATCATCACTTTCAGGTACCCCTGGCAGCAATCTGGCCTTGCCCTACAAACGTTGCGAAATGAACAAGGTACAAGATAGCTAAGTAAGCACATGCACCCCCAAATTTCATGAAGTGCAATTCCCGAAAAGGAGCAATAATAGGCTAACTCGGGAGATTCTTGAGGCATTTGAAATGAGTGCAACAGGAGCGCAGTGTGTAAGCACAGCGTCAGTCGCCTTGACAAGGAAGTCACCTTTTCGAGACAGCCTCAGACAGGTAAGAGAAGAGACATGGCGATGAAATAATTAAGAGTGGGAATTTCAATTAAGAAATCAGTTGACAGTGCAGCTCCGTCCTTGTCTAGTCGTTCATTCTGTGTCCGTGTTCCTTAAGTTGTGCTGCTACAATCCTCGAATCATATACTGACCACACCAGTTGTTTTGTCGTCTTCATAATTCCTTACGTGCATAATGCTTTTTATCAAAAAATTCAAATGCGTCAGGAATCAAAAGAAAGTACCTAGTTTTCACACATTATATGCTCATCATGCCGTGCCACTGGCGTTTGCACAAACAGTGTGTACTCGGGCACTAATAACAAGACGGCTGAATTTCTTGCACACGCAAGGCGGTCAGATCCCTCAGTATAAAACTGTATAATTTGCTTAATCTAGAATTACGCCTCAGGATTTCTGCTGTTCACACCAATGTGCACATGACAAAAATGAAGTGTGCCTGAAATTTGCGTTCATGAGAAAAGTGCATAAGCGCGCCCACATTTCACGACAGCGCGCATGCACTCGTGTAACTTATAAGCTGTTACTTATATTGCCCTCATCGATTATAAACACCTTCATAGCACAGAAATAACTTCTGAAAAACACACAAGATACGTGAACGACGCAGAAAGGGCCGGAACCAAAACTCGCCCGCAACGCTTATACACGGTTCACTTCAGAACATATGGATATTGCATAAAACGAACACTTATACGCCTAGTACCACTGTGACACATTGCTCGTACACATCACACTACACTTAAAAGTAAGAACCCTAGCGCTCCAACGTTCTGTACGTGTTCGCGGTCACCAATGCGCATCGCAGCCCACAAAACAGCTCACACGAAGCAAGACACAAACAGCACACTACGAATGACTGCGATGACACGACAATGAAGCTCATCGCTACACATCGTGTCATCACTTCAGAACACTTCACAAACTTAGAATCTTCGTATCGATTAAGCGCGCACACACATCATCTACCGAACACCATATGCTGAGGTGGGCGATCGCAATCTTAATTTTGGCACGTACCGAACTAGTGTCATGCTTAGAATGCAGGTGTATGCGATGGCCTTTGCGTTTGTAATGCACATGCAAAAAAACGCCCTGAAACACACTAAATCGGCGGCTTCATTCCTTCCGACCCTCTCGTAAACACAACACATATCCGTCTGTTTCCTTTGGCGGTCGCACGTACTGAAGACTGTCAGGAAGGGTACAACTGCTTGTTGCGTTAGACAAATAGCTTTGCAGGTGCTGAATAGCTATTGCAATGATCATAATAAAGCACACAAAAAAACAAACTGCCGCTGCAGCCTAGAGGTCTAGGCCTCGCGCTCCGCTTCGCTTCGAACCAGCGCCATGTTTATGCGGTCGCCGCACGGAGGCAAAGTTCACGACCGCCTCTCGTGACGTCACGTCGGCCATTACTGGCTGACCGCTCGCTTGCGGTGCGGCGTGCGGCCATGGACGGTTTGAGCGTAAATTGGCTCTAACGCTCATATATTTCTGTTCGGTCACTTCAACTTCCCCATTATTGATTGAAATAACCTAACGTCCACGATAAACAAAAGAGAGGCGAAGGACTTCGTCGACATCCGTTTGAATTTTAACTTAACACAGCTTATCTCAGAGCCGACACGCGTAACGCGCGACTGCGCAAACATTTTGGACCTTATACTTACTGGCCATCCAGAGACACTATCATCGGTTATCTGCCTTCGTCCTATCAGCAACGACTGTGTAATTCATGCCACATTTGACTTTGCCCCAGAACCGCGTGTTCTTTCCAAGAAACTATCAGCCGGTATGACAAAGCAAGCTTTGAAGCTATAAATGAAGAATTGTTCCCTTTTTTTCCAGTCTTTGAAATCTCATTCAATGAACGATCTGTTCAAGACAACTGGGAACTGTTTAAAAGTAAAATGAATGAACTAGCGAACAAGTATATTCCGAAACTAACATTCCGTGTGAATCATCAGAACCTCTGGTTCAATAACAATATAAAGAGGTTGTAAAATAAAAAAAAAGTATTTTTCGTAATGCCAAGCAGAAACCAAGCCCAACTTCATGGGATAAATATTACGCCGCTGAGAGAGAATGCTTACGTGCTGTCCGCAATGCCAAATGGTCTTTTTTCAGTAATGACTTACGTAAAATGTTAACAGACAACCCCAAGAAATTTTGGAAAGTTATCAACCCAAGCAACACACGCACAATAGCTTGTGTTAATGATAAGGAGGAAATCATGCCTGAAACTGAGTGCACACTCATATTTAACAACGCATTTTCGTCAGTATTTTCTAATGATAACGTTCCATTGTCTAATGTCCCCTGCAACATAGCTGCTAACATGCCGAGCGTGGTGTTTTATCATGATGGTGTTTTGCGCATAATTGAAAACCTTAAACTTGCATCCTCAGCAGGTATAGAAGGTATAAACACTAAACTGCTAAAAAAAATACAAAATATATTTCTTCATCATTTTTGTGTCTTATATTTTCTGAGCCACTTTCTACAAGTTCCATGCCTCTCGAATGGAAGGTGGGTAAGGTCGTGCCCATCTACAAGTCTTGTAATAAGAACACACCGCTAAATTATCGACCCATCTCTCTAACTAGCCTTCCGTGCAAAGTAATGGAACACGTCATCTACTCCCGGATCACGAATCATTTGGACGTGAATCATTTTTTCATTCGGCACAGCATGGGTTCCGTAAGGTTTCTTTACCTAAACGCAACTAGCTTTGTTTCTGCACGACTTGCATGTAAACCTTCACTCTAACCAACAAACTGACGCTATTTTTCTGGACTGTGAAAAGGCCTTCGACCAAGTTTCTCACCGCCTATTACTACTAAGGCTTCCTTCTTTGAACCTACACAGTGACGTATTCAAATGGCTCGAAGCATTCCTTACTGACCGCTACCAATTCGTTTCTGTAAATGGCAAATCCACTTTTCTCCCTGTAACTTATGGTGTCCCTCAGGGATCAGTTATCGCTCCTCTTCTCTCTTTAATTTATAATAATGATTTACCCCAACACGTATCTTGTAAGATACGAATTTTCACCGATGACTACGTGATTTACCATCAAGTTTCTAATGCTACTGACGAAAACATTTTACAACTAAGTCTTAAAGGGACACTAAAGGTTACCAGAAACTCAAGTTAAAGTTGTAGAGCAATGTTCGAGAACGTCTAAGGCGTCAATATAATCGCGAACAGAGCTTTAGTAACCGAGAAATTGAGGTAAATGCATGACACGATTTGAGACTCCCCAGCGACATTCCGGTACTAGCCCGATGACGAAAGGACTCCTCATAATTTGTGTTACTAATACTCAACTACTCGTATTAAAAATATCATTTCAATCGATTATAAGACGGAAAAAAATGCTACTTGTCTACGTCTATTGGATTCTAAGAAAAAATAACATTTTGACGTTACCCTTCAGTAATATGGGTGTTCGAAAGGTTTCGTTTTCGCTCGACTCTGCGCGCTCGACTCTGCGCCGCGCACGCTTTGGAGTTTCAGTAGTTTCGTTATCGCGTCGTGCTGTGAGGGTTCTGCTGGCTCGCGAAACTTTCATTTGGAACAAGCAGCGAGAATGCCACGTCCATGTGATGTCGTGGGAAGCCTTCGTTGCTTTCCCGCTCCGGAGAGCCGGTGTCGAGGCCGCCGTCGTAGTACGCAACGACGCCGGCAGTGCGAGCCCTCAGCAGCAGGTCGCGCTCGTCGGTGCTCAAATCGCTGAAGTTGAGCCCACCATCGCGAGCCAATCTGTCGGTGTCAGGGTCCATTGCGACGAGCGTCGAAGTTAGCGTCATAGAATGAAGTACCAGCTTATGGGCGTCTTGCGCTGGAGTTTGAGGTATAGTAGCGGCGCCTGGTGGCGGTGCGGGAAACGACATCTGGGTCGTGCCAGCTTGGGTCGTATTGAGCCCTGGCTGTGGCGAAGCACGTTTCTAGGCCGAGTTTTGCGTCGATTCGCACATTTTTATGCCCTGTTGCGAGTGCGAAAAGGCTCGTCGCTTCTCATAGACCACGCCGACCACGCTGCGACTCGCCGCAGCCTATAGTTTAACGAAAACGGACTCTCCGTGTGCCGTGGGACGTAATGTGGGACGTAATTCGTTTCTCCTTCCGCTAGCCACCATACACCCGCTTTCGCTCTGCTGTCGGCTCTGTCTTGGCTCTGTTTCTGGCCGCGCGTTCGCGTTTTGCGCAGAAAAGCCGTAGCGCCGTCTGCGGACGCCGTTCTACTCACCGATGGCGCAACGTCACTATGAGACCATGATGTCAGTACTCCTCGATCGGAGGGCGGGCGATTTGAAATGCGCTAGAGGTACGCGGACGCTTCAGAACGCATTTTCTCTTAAAATAAGTCTCTCCTTGGCACGAAACAAGCGTTTCGAGGTTTCTGTGATGGTATTTCAACAGTCCACGTTGACTTAATAGTAACCTTTAGTGTCCCTTTAACAATGTGCAGTCTTGGAGTGAAGATTGGCTGATGACTCTTAATCCCAACAAATGTAAACATATATATTTTGCCCGCCGCCGTAACCCTTTCCTGTCCTCTTATACAATAGTAAACGTTCCCTTAGAATCAGTAGAATCATTTAAGTACTTGGGCGTCACACTTTCTCGTGATGTCAGTTGGGGTACGCATATTTTCAACACACTTTCATCAGCTAACAGAACTTTTGGCTTCATGAGGCTACACTTGCGTGACGGCTCGCAGAGCGTAAAACTCCTGGCTTTCAAATCCCTTATCACACGGAAAGTTGAATACGCATCACCCATCTGGAATCCATATCAAGTCTATCTTGTTAACGCGCTCGAGTCCTTTGAAAACCGCGTCGTCAGATCCATCTATTCATCCTACTCATATGACGTAAGGCTATCATCCTTTAGAGCAATATCTGATGTACAGCCCCTTGCACGTCGCCGCGCTACTGCCAGTCTTTGCTCTTTCATAAGTTCTTTTACAGTTCCTTAATTCACGAACGATATATCACACCACCCGCACGCATATCGCTACGAACTGGGCAGCCATTACAAGTCTTACGCCCACGCTCCCATACAACTAGTTTTTCCTCGTCGTTTTTTCCCGCACAGCATCAGATTGGAACGCCCTTCACCACCACGTCGCTGAAATCACTTGCCAGACGTCGCTTTTTGTTGGCTGATCAATAACCAGCCCAGTTGAAAAAGACAACAGGAATTATTGTCGCAACTACAGACATTTCTGTCGGAACTACAGACATTTCTGAAGTTACGACAGAAATTCGGATGTCGCAACAGAAACATTCTGTCGCGAAGACCAAGAGTTCTGAAGTCGCAAAAGAAATGTTCTGTCGCGTCAACAAGAGTTCGGAAGTCGTTACAACGCTTTCTATCGTGACAGCGATTCTGACGTTACGACAGAAATTCTGTCGTCGCAATAGAAAGATTCTGTCGTGACGACGAAGAGTTCTGAAGTCGCAACAGAAACTTTCGGTCACAGCAAGAAGAGTTCTGTAGTCACAACAGCTTTCTATCGTGACAGCGATTCCGACGTTACGACAGAAATTCTGTCGCCGCACCAGAAAGATTCTGTCGCGACGACGAAGAGTTCTGAAGTCGCAACAGAAACGTTCTGTCGTTGCAAGAATTCTGTAGTCACAACAGCTTTCTATCGTGACAGCGATTCCGACGTTACGACAGAAATTCTGTCGCCGCAACAGAAAGATTCTGTCGCGACGACGAAGAGTTCTGAAGTCGCAACAGAAACGTTCTGTCGTGACAAGAATTCTGTAGTCATAACAGCTTTCTATCGTGACAGCGACTTTGACGTTACGACAGCATTTCCGACGTCGCAACAGAAACACTCGGTCGCGACGGCCAAGAGTTCTGTAGTCGCAACGGAAACGTTCTGTCGCGACCACAAGAGTGTATGAAGTCGCAACAACAACTTTTTATTGAAACAGCGATTCTGACGTCGCAACTGGAACTCTCTGTCGGGACTACACAGAAATGTGCTACTTTCTGTCGCAGCGACATAAGTTCTGACGCCTCGACAGAAGCGCTTTCCGTCGCGACGCTTTAAAATTGTATGTCAGTTTCGCATTGGTGGTGTACACTGTACTTTTCTCTTGCACGGTATTCAATCGTGCTTCTCTGAAGCCGGCAATGCTGATAGCACCGACACCGGTATTAAAGTCGACGTGGCCAATTGTTATAATTGTGCCTTACGACGAGGCACTAGAGACGCCAAACCGGCCTCATCAAAATCATACCATCTGCGGGAATGGCTATGTATCCGTTTTACTTTATTTGGTAAGATGTGGCACAGAGGCCTGTAGATTTACATGTTCCGTTACACTGACACATTAGTTAATTTCCCATAAATATTGCATAAGCTTTTGCGAAGCGAAAATGAAGTATTGGGTTGTTCCTTAAAGTTGCGTGAAAAGCTGTCTCGCTCTGGTCTCATTATCCTGGTACAGCGCTGCCGTGAGAAGCCAGTATGCTGTCAGAAAGAACACTCAACCACAAATGTTTATGTAGCTATTTTGCATTGAACACACGAATTATATGCGCGCTGAAAAGTGTAAAGAACGAGAGACAACTATCGAAATTAGCAGTAACAACCATAACAGTCACCGTTGTCTATTTCTGAATTTCTTATTTATTATGGATATCGTACTTCAAAATTGATGTTCTAGCACTCCACGATGCACCAGTCGATGGCAACAACACTTTTGCTTTTCTAGAGATGCGGCAGTTGACGCGGTGGAGTTATAGCGGATCTTGGCTCTTAAAATGCAAATGTGAACATCAGCGCATCGTACTATTGACATGGCCAAAATGTACACTCGAAAGACATGTTACGAGTGGTGACATGTCTTTCCGCCTTCTTTTTTCTGTCGCAAAAGTTGGGTATTAAGTTTCCACAGTTCCCAGTCTGAAGGCCGCCTTATATGCTGCGATCTTTCTTTTCATTCCCGTAATTGGCGATTTATTTGCGTTTATGCTCCCTCAAAAGTAAGTGACAGGAAGGCTTTCTTCCTCTCACTTGCTCCGCTCCTAGATACTGACAGAGATTTGGTACTGTTGGGAGACTTCAACTGTGTTTGTCATTCCAGAGACCACTCATACCTAACTAATCGTTATGATGCAAGTGCTACTTTCCTGCATCAGTTAACGGAAGATCACAATCTAATAGATGTGGGCGCCTACACACCACCTTGGGTGCGGTTCACGCACTTTCAAGGCGTCTCCCATGCTCGACTTCATCGTGTGTATGTTTAGACGAATCTCTGGTCTAACATTCACAACTACGCCATGAAGCCTGTATTTTTGACAGACCACTGTTTAGTAGCTGTTTCATGGGGTCCCCGAAAATTTCGCAGGTTTGCTCCAAACTGGGAACTGTGGAAAATTAATACACAACTTTTGCGAGAGGAAAGTTTTGTAAACAAAGTGAAAGAATTATGGCTAGAAATAATACAATGTCAAGAGCTTCCTTTGTTTGCTCAATGGGAAATGTTCAAAAATAGAGTAAAAAATGAGGCGATTGCCATTTCATGTGAGCTGTCTCAAAAAAAAAAAAAAAGCTGAAAAGCATTACCTTCATGATCTACTTAACAAGCTGCACGCTTTCGAAAGCCAGGAACCAGGGTTGTATAGCAATGAAATAAACACAGTTCGCGCACAACTACAGGAATATGAGACGGAAGTGTACAAAGGAGCAATGGTGCCTCCACGCACAACTCGCTTCACAGAGGAACAGCCCACAAAAAGGGCTCTCGATGATGAGAAGCGATACGCGCTTTCCAAGCAAATATTAGAAATTGAGTCTGGTGGGTCTATATACACAGACACGTCCAAAACAATAAGCCTATGTGAAGCTCACTATAAAGATCTTTTCGCTGCATTTAAGCCGCAGAATGGATACGAAGAAAACGCTGATCAGTTTATTTCGCTTATGCCACACTTAGAAGAAGATGATCGACTCAGCGTTGATGGGCCAATAACTCGAGAAGAAATTAATTTTGCCGTCGAAACGCCGCAGAAGAACAAGACGCCTGGTCCTGATGGCCTTAGTGCTGAATTTTATATAAAATTTCAGGAATTCCTGTGTCTTTTTCTGGAGCAGCTTTTCGAGGAAGCCTATCAATATGGTGAGCTTCCTCGATCTTTCTATCAGGGCCACACAACCTTAATACCAAAAAGCACTGATGATGAAACAATAAAGAGTAAACGGATATAGGCCGATATCGTTATGTAACGTGGATAAAAAAATATTTGCAAAAATACTCACAAATAGATTGCAGACAGTCATTACTAAATTAGTAGGTGATCATCAAACATGCGGAATTCGAGGCCGCTCTATACAGACAAATGTTCATATCGCACGTTCAGTACTTGAGTGCATAGAGGGTACTACGGATCAAGTAGCTCTTCTCCAGATTGACCTCGCCAAAGCCTTTGATAAGGTTCAACACGAATTTTTGTTTAAACTACTGCGACATCTTCAGTTAGGGGATGTATTATACAATGGTATAATACTTTGTTATAAACATTGCACTACAAAGTTAATTGTGAACCGTACTTCTCAGATATAATACAAGTACAGTCATCCGTTCGTCAAGGTTGTCCGCCTTTACTCTTCGCCATATACTTAGAACCGCTTTGCTTAAGCGTGCTTTGTGACTCGAGCATTAAAGGATACATGTATGCCGATGAGGAAATTAAAGTGCTAGCTTACGCAGATGACATTGCCTTCTTTTGCGTCGATAAGCCAAGAATTACCAAGGCAATAAACGCTACCCTGTGTTTCTGTAAGACTGCAGGAGCTACTGTAAATTTTAACAAAAGTAGAGGCTTTTGGCTAGGCATGTGGGCGCTCACTCCCTCTGTATTCGCGATTATTCATTGGAATCAGTCTCCGTTGCGATATCTTGGAGTGCACCTCGATAACTTCCGTAATAGTGGACCTCATTGGACGTCCACGATAACCACTATCCGTCGAAAGGTGACAGCCTGGCAAGGACGTGATCTCTCCATTTTTGCGAGAGCTAAGGCATGCAATACATTTCTCGTTTCTAAGCTTCTTTATGTTCTGCAGGTCTTGCACTGCTCACGTGTCCATGTCCAGGCATTCCATAGAATATTTGCATGTTTTATTTGGCATTCATCATGGGAAGCCATGAGAAGGGACAACCTTTTTCTCCCGCTTGAAAAGGGATGCCTGGGTCTTGTGCATTTGTTTGTGCGACAATTGGTCATGCGCTTATTTTACCTCAAAAATGTCCGTCCTCCATTCCTTCTCGCAGTTAATCGAGCACGTCTTGCGCCACACCTTCCTTTTCTTTTTGTCACGACAAACTTTGCTCAAGAACTACCGTTATGGGGCTTCTTAAAGGAACTTGTCGACACTATTTCGTTCTTAAAAGCCAGATTCAACCTTGAACATTTGTTTACCGTTAATCGCACGTCGCTAAATTTAGCACTTATAACCTTTTCCCTGAACCTCTGTACCGAAAGCCGTATCTGTCTCTATTTGGTCAAGATGTTCTTTGCCGTGTCCGTAGAATGTGCATTGCGCCAGCAGCGAAAACGTTTTTCTTTAAGCTGCACACCTCCGCAATGCCAGTTAAAACGTGGCTTCAGGAAAAAGGACTGTATGTACCCTGGAATAAAAATTGTAGGCTTTGCAATCAACCCGAGACAATAGAACATTGCTTTATACTTTGTCGTGACGCATTTCTTTTTTGGGACATTTTACAAAGAACTATCAAAAAAGACTTTCCTCTCACATGTTATGGTATCCGGTTCCTTCCTTTCAAAAAGACAGCCAGTAATACACCATATGATTTGTTTATGTTATTAGGACTTTATTCATTATGGAGAAGTCGAATGATCGACAGACATGCCGAGCCACCTCGCTCGACAAGGTCTATCTTCCGAGAAGAGACTGCTCAAGTCCGTAGTGTGGTGGCTACATATGATTCCGTCCCTGAATGGATTTCGCGTCTGGACGCTTGTGTTTGTTTGCCAGAATATTGAACTGTCATTGGACTGTATACTATCTGTGAATTTGTTTCTCTTGCATGTTCATATGTAGTGTAACTGCATTGGTTTGACAGTACCGATAATTCCATGCAATAAAGAAAAAAAAAGTTGCGAGCGGTGCAATGGTAAGATGCCGGGATCGGGATCGCGAGGTCGCAAGTTCGACTTCTCGGCGGGGATGTTTTCTTTTATATTTTTCTTTTATGTACTAACAAATTTACATAGCCTTAAGGAAGTCTCTGTCAATATTTCATTAAATATTGATCAAGAACTACAGAACTCTCTATTACAGGACGTCACACTACATACAACAGTACTACAGAAACAACGTCCCAAAATACGACAGACTGAAATTTCCTGTTGTATTTTTCAACTGGGTGCTTTTTGACGCATTATTCTTTGTTTTTATGCACTTGTGAAAATGTAGCTTTCTTGTACAAATTTTTGTGTATACCTGTGTTTATGTTTGCATTATCAACTGTACCCACCTCTTATGTAATACCCCTAGCAAAGAGGTCCTTAAGGAAACAAAACTGAACTGAACATGTGCGAATCTAGCTGATTTTCCAGGTCAGCTGCAGACACTGGCCTTTCCACAACTAGGGTGCCCAGAGCATGAAAAAACCAGCTTTGACAGCAGTTGTGAACTTCGATATTTTCTTGAGGTTCCGATTTTTTTATAAAAGGCATCAAAAAAGAGAGGGAAGCGCAAAGAGAACGGGAGAAGCTCCTTAAATTGCGTCACTACCACTAGATCTATTTTCTTTATGTATGTCTGCTTTATCTCATCTAGTGTTGTCGTGTGCCTGCGTTTGACTGGTACACTTGAATAAAATATTTGTTACGCTTAAATAAAAGCTCTGTTTCGTATTTTTGTTCACATATATCAGACATTAAAAAATCTGCACGTGTTTACCAGGTATAAAAAATGTATAGCACACGAACCACCACAGTCCATTTTACAGGCTTATTTATTATTACCATACCCTCGGGGCCTAATGGGCATTATGAGGGGATGGGTACTTGGTTTACAAACAATCAAAAACATTCAAACGTATGATGACAATAAGATAAATAGGCAGAAACAACAGCAAATCAAATAGAAAGAAAGAACAGTGAATTTCGAGTCATGCATTAAGATAACATTAGTAGACAGTAACGTAACCTTAGAATTCTTTTACTTTATTAGAATAAAAATGTAACCCAAAACTTACCTTTAAAAAAATTACGCTGCCATCATCGCTAGAATAAAAAAAACAAGTGTCCTTAGCTATCGCCCAAGAGACACGAAGGCGTCTGCCTTGTAAAGCCTACTGTAATCCACCCTAATCCTCCTTCATGCACCCCAATCCACCTTAATACACCTGAATCCCCATCCCCCTTAATTCAATCACTGATCAATAATTAAATTGGACAATAATTAATCATCTCTTATAGACGGCTGCACATGATTTGGTTCGCTTCTGGCCTTCCTTGGATCACGTGATATGTTCTGTACCTCACAACACGACCTTGAAACAGGAACATCCAAGGCTTTTGACTTAAAAATTACGTTTTCTCTTCGCCAGCATAGAAACACATGAGCTTCCCCGCTCGAAGCGGAGCTGAGCTAGCACAAGCTTCTCACGCAAGCGCTAAAGAAGCCTGTTGAAATCAAAACTTCCCTAATCAGTAATCAGCTGCCCACATTTGAACTGTGCTGCTGCTTAATAAAAACGAAAAGCGCAGCAGCCTGCTTGCCGATGCTGTGGAAACACGGCGGACTATGACGACCGGATGTTCACGAATGGATGGATGGATGTTATGAGCGTCCCCTTTGGAACGGGGCCGTGGGTTGCGCCACCAAGCTCTTGCCATTATACTGCCTAACGTCCTACCTAGGTTAAACAATAAAAAAACACTATGAACTCCCACAACCAATTTTTCTCATCCGCTATTGCGGACTCTGCTTTTGTACGTCTCCTTTTTTTGTCGTTTCCCTACTTTTATGGCACCAATCCTCCAGTCGCCTGTTACAAATTCCTATTGCAGACATGTTTACTTTTCCAATGCTCTCGCTGAACCCAAGGGCTTCAAGGAGGCCAGTGGTGCCTAAATCGACCGCTGGGTAGACGTCTTCACATTATAATAAAACATGCTCCATAGTTTCCCTAGCCTTACCGCAGCAAGCACATGCTTCTTCTTCCTTCTTATATCTTGCTTTATAGGTGCGTGTTCTAAGGCATGCCGATTTCGCTTTGAAAAGTAATGAGCGTCCCTTTGAGTTATCATCAATTGTTTCTTTCCTGATTTCGCTGTTTCCTCTTGAGTAGTTACTCATGGTTGGTTTATTTTCCATTGCCGCCACCCATAAGATTATTTCGGCCTCTCTGACTTTCCGCTTGACGCTCTTTGTTACTGTGTTGACCACCCTACAGGCCGTATACTTGCTGGTAAGCTTCCTAATTCTCTTCCTCCACTGTGAATGAATGTTTTTCCTGTATAGATACCTCAACACTCTCCCAGCCCATTTGCTTTCTTCCATATTCCTCAGTCGTTCTTCATAGTCGATTTTACTGCGAGCTTCCCTCACTTCAAAACTAGTCCAGCCCATATCACCCTGCACAGCTTCATTTGTAGTCTTCCCGTGAGCGCCCAAAGCACCCACCTGCAGTGCAGCGCTCCTAGCGGCAGCCGCCGGCATTCATTGCAACCACCCGGGAAGCCGCGGGCGGCACACTAGCCAGTATATTTTAGGCACTATAGCCGAACGGCCGAACGCGAGCTGGCGCGGAGATGATGATAAAAACGTTTTACTGACAGGAAAAGGGGAGGCAAGTAATGAGAAGGGTGGTCGGATTCTTATTCCGAAATTCGGTTGTTTAAGGCCGCCGCCCTTGCTCTTTCCACGAGGGCTTGCTGGTCCCCGAGGTTTGAGTTGGACAGGGCTGCCTCCCATCCTTCCCACGTTGGCTGTTGTATAGCCTCTAAGGCACTATTAGCCTGGCAAGCCCACACCATATGGTACAAATCCGCTTTCTGCCAGCAGCATTTACACTCGGCCGAAAATGATTGTGGCTCAATAGCATGTAGCTTGACTGGGTTATTAAATTACATTGTTTGTTATCTTCGTAAATGACATTCTTCTGATTTATATAATCCTTTGGTCGGGCCCGGGTAGTTTCGTCGCGATAAGCGCAAGTGCTGTAATACATCCGCAGAAGTTACTAATGGCACTGGGAAGTCCGAGTCTTCGGTGTGGGAGGAGGATGGACCCTGGGGGAGAAAAGCTCGCACGGCAGCGTGTGCACACTCGTTTCCCTCTACAACCTCGTGAGCTGGTACCCAAATCAGCTCTTTGCGCGAAGCGAAGACCCCAGATTGTTTCAGGATCGTGCAAGCTAACACTACAATTCGGCCCCGCGCGTAATTTGTATATGCAGCGTATGCAGCTTGCGAGTCTGTAACGATGTATTAGGAACTAGGATGCGAAGCAGCCAAGGCGATTGCCACCTCTGCCAATTCTGCAATTTCCCCGTGCTGAAGAAAAAGTTCATTGACCGTCTACCCTTGATGCACCACCGATATTGTGGAGACTCCTCCCACCGGACCCGCAGCACCCACGAAGGAAGCTTCCTCTAATTTAGAATAGATCTCGTCCATCTTCTTGGCCCTTTCCCTCCTCCTTGCTTGATGATGTTCTGGGTGCATGTTTTTAGGAAGGGGCAGTGTCGGAAATTTGCCCCTAGACTCTTTCGGAATATCTTGTTTTGTTGTCGTATCGTAAGTACAGCTGATATTCAAGTCCTCCAGTACATTGCGTCCTGTTTTCGTTCCTGCCAATCTGGCATACTGCCTTGACAGGTGGGCCTCAATTATCTGATGTGTTGTATTGTGCACCCCCAACTCCAACAAGCGCTCTGTAGATGTTTTGACCGACCGACCTGGTGCCTTCTTATATGCTGTTCTCAGCATGACATCGAAATGGTTTAAATCGCACCTCCTCATCCGAAGGTACGGAGCCACGTACACAATTCGGCTGAGTATAAAGGCTTGGGCTAACGAAGAGTGTCGTTCTCCATCATCCCTCTCGTCGTATTGGCGATACGTGTGATCATTCGTATTACTAGTTTTCGTGATGTACGGAAATGAGTAAGCATTGCTTCGTTGACACCCTTGTTGTTAACGAGTAGTCCTAGGATACGCACCGTCTACTTCAGGGATCGCAGCGTCGTGCACCCCAATTTTGACCAGGGCTTCATCTTCTCGTCTGCGCATAACTAGAAGTGCCGATTTTTCCGTAGAGCAGTGCAGTCCACACTGCTCGGCATATGTTTAGACTGTCGAAGCAGCCTCTTGCAGCGCCTCTTTCATCTGCCCCAGACTGCCCTTCGTCACCCAGACCGTGATATCATCTGCATAGAGGTCATGCGGGATTCCTTCTATGCGATCGAGTTGTTCGGCCAAATTTATAATGGGAATGTTGAAGAGCACACGGGAGAGGACTGCTCCTTGTGGCGTACCCGCAGTGCCCATAAGGATTGCCTGGGACCTAACATCTCCAATATTTACATGGTCCTGTCTGTCTAGTAGGAAGTCACCGATGTATTCAAAAGTGCTTCTTCCGAAGGTTCTCCAGGATCGTTGAGTGCTTTACATTATCGAAAGCGCCCTTGAGATCCAGGGCTAAGGTGACTCTGCTACTGCGTTTGTTGGGTGGGTCAATACCTTGCATCTTGAGCTGCAGCAGTATGTCTTACGTAGATAGGCGCTCCCTGAAGCCACACATGGTGTGGGGCATGTAATCGTTTTTTTTCCAAATACGCTCAAAGTCTGGCATGCACTGCTTCCTCCATCCGCTTGTCGGCGCATGAAGTGAGCGAGATCGGACGGAGGTTGTTAATATTTACCTCCTTGCTTAGGGTAAAAACTGACGTCTGCAGATTTCCATGCCAAGGGCAGCTTTCCAGCTCTCCAGCACTCATTGATATAACCCGTCAGCTGGTCTAGCATCTTCTTGTTCATGTTGGCGAGCAAGCCGACTGTCATTTTATCATGTCCTGGCGTTGTACCTCTTCTCATGGTTAGTAGCACCGCCTGTATTTCTTCTACTTCGAAGTCTCTGTCGAGTTCTGGATTATCTTTGCCTTGATGCTGCAACACAGGCTCGTCATCTTTGGTCGTACAGAGGCATTTGCTCATCAGGGCTGCCACCAACTGCTCATCCGTACCCTCATAGCCGTGGAGTGCTCTTTTGAGGTTCCGTTGCTGCTCTCGGCTCGTCCTGCTGGGTTCGATGAGGCATCGCAGGAGGCTCAACGGGGACTTGACGCCAAGCCCGTCTTTCAGTGAGCGGCACTATATTAGCCCGTTGTTCTTGGCCAAGGTCCACGCGTATTCCTCTGCTTGTCGTGTGATTTCAGCGATCTTGATTAAGCTTGTGATTGTGTTTTTGCTTCTTACACCTTGTGGCGAGGCGTCTCCTCACCTCCCAGAGGTGGAGCAGGTGGTTTTCGACTGCCGGGACAACCTGCGGTATGCAGCGTTCTCGTGACTCATTCTCTGGTAGCTAGCAGCGACTCAGCCCATTTATCACATTCTTCAATAGGCGAGTTCAGTGGAGGACCCTTGGGCTCTCGAAAAAGCGACCAATTCGTAATTCGTACCTGTGTGTTTACGATACTTGTTGCGGTCTAGGCGAATTCGGAGTATATAATGATAGCTACCTAACGTTTCGTGCGTATTTTGCCACTCGCAATTTTTAACTTTTTTGACTAGCTTTAAATCGGTGCATATGTCCCTTGAAATGCTATTGCATATTCTTGTAGGATGCTGCGGGCCCGTCAGAATAGTTAGAGCCATATCCAATATTGCTGCTGACAATTTCCTGCCTTTTACGCTCTCGTTGTTGTAAACCAAAAAAAGCTGCCCGCATTAAAATCCCCCACAGCAATGAGAGGCGCGGATTTTGCAGCCTGCGCCGCTTTGCAAATTATTTCGTCAAAGAGCGCGTCCTGTGTTTCGGGCGGCTGTATTTGTTAAGAATCCCTGGCTCCGGACAGTCCGCCATTGGAATCTGAACCTGGCAACGTTTACGGTTACAACGTCATCTGGTGGGGAAAGTCTAGCAGTGTTATTGGAGTAATTAGAGGGTAGTAAATGGGATATAATAGGTCTCAGTGAGGTTAGGAGGACAAAAGAAGCATATGCAGTGCTAAAAAGCGGGCACGTCCTGTGCTACCGGGGCATAGCGGAGAGACGAGAGCTAGGAGTCGGATTCCTGATTAATAAGAATATAGCGGGTAACAAACAGGAATTCTGTAGCATTAACGAGAGAGTGGCAGGTCTTGTTGTGAAACTTAATAAGAGGTAGAAATTGAAGGTCGTACAGGTCTACGCCCCTACATCCAGCCATGATGACCAGGAAGTCGAAAGCTATTATGAAGACGTGGAATCGGAGATGGGTAAAGTCAAAACAAAATACACTATACTGATGGGCGACTTCAATGCCAGGGTAGGCAAGAAGTAGGCTGGAGACAAGTCAGTGGGGGAATATGGCATAGGCTCTAGGAATAGCAGATGATAGTTATTAGTAGAGTTTGCAGAACAGAATAATATGCGGATAATGAATACCTTCTTCCGCAAGCGGGTTTGCCAAAAATGGATGTGGAGGAGCCCGAATGGCGAGACTAGAAATGAAATAGACTGCATACTCTGCGCTAACCCTGGCATCATACAAGATGTGGACGTGCTCGGCAAGGTGCGCTGCAGTGACCATAGAATGGTAAGAACTCGAATTAGCCTAGACATGAGGAGGGAAATGAAGAAACTGGTACATGAGAAGCCAATCAATGAGTTAGTGGTAAGAGGGAAACTAGATGAATTCAGGATCAAGCTACAGAACAGGTATTGGGCTTTAACTCAGGAGGAGTACCTTAGTGTTGAAGACATGAATGACAATCTTATGGGCATCATTAAGGAGTGTGCAATAGAAGCGGGTAGTAACTTCGTTCGTTAGCGAGGATACCAGTAATCTATCGCAGGAGACGAAAGATCTGATTAAGAAACGCCAAGGTATGAAAGCTTCTAACCCCACAGCTAGAATAGAACTGGCAGAACTTTCTAAGTTAATCAACAAGCGTAAGACAGCTGACATAAGCCACTATAATGTGGATGGAATTGAACAAGCTCTCAGGAACGGAGGAAGCCTAAAAGCAGTGAAGAAGAAACTAGGAATAGGAAAGAATCAGATGTATGCGTTAAGAGACCAAGCCGGCAATATCATTACTAATATGGATGAGATAGTTCAAGTGGGTGAGGAGTTCTATAGAGATTTATACAGTACCAGTAGCACCCATGAGGATATTGTGAAAGAGAATAGTATAGAGGTAATTGAAACCCCGCAAGTAACGCCAGAAGAAGTAAAGAAAGCTTTGGGAGCTATGCAAAGGAAGAAGGCAGCTGGGGAGGATCAGGTAACAACAGATTTGTTGAAGGATGGTGGGCACGTTGTTCTAGAAAGACTGGCCACCCATTATACACAATGCCTCATGACCTCGAGCGTACCGGAATCTGGGAAGAACGCTAACATAATCCTAATCCATAAGAAAGGGGCGCCAGAGACTTGAAAGAATATAGACCGATCAGCTTACTGTCCGTTGCCTACAAAGTATTTACTAAGGTTATCGCAAATAGAATCTGGAACACCTTAGACTTCTGTCAAGCAAAGGACCAGGCAGGATTCCGTAAAGGCTGCTCAACAATAAACCATATTCACACTATCAATCAGGTGATAGAGAAACGTGCGGAATATAACCAACCGTTATATATACCTTTCATTGATTACGAGAAAGCGTTTGATTCTGTCGAAACCTCAGCAGTCATGGAGGCATTAAGGAATCAGGGTGTACACGAGCGGTATGTAAAAATACTTAAAGATATCTATAGCATCTCCACAGCCACAGTAGCCCTCCATAAAGAAAGGAACAAAATCCCAATAAAGAAAGGCGTCAGGCAGGGAGATACGATCTCTCCAATGCTATTCACAGTGTGTTTACAGGATGTATTCAGAGACCTGGATTGGGATGAATTGGTGATAAGAGTTAATGGAGAATACCTTAGTAACTTGTGATTCGCTGATGGTATTGCCTTGCTTAGTAACTCAAGGGACCAATTGCAATGCATGCTCACTGATCTCGAAAGGCAAAGCTGAAGGGTGGGTCTAAAAATTAACCTGCAGAAAACTAATGTTTAATAGTCTCAGAAGAGAACAGCAGTTCACGATAGGTAGCGAAGCACTAGAAGTAGTAAGGGAATACATCTACTTAGGGCAGGTAGTGATCGCGGATCCGGATCACGAGACTGAAATAATCAGAAGAATAAGAATGGGCTGGGGTGCGTTCGGCAGGCATTCGCAGATCATGAACGGCAGGTTGCCATTATCCCTCAAGAGAAAAGCGTATAACAGCTGTGTATTACCAGTACTCACGTACGGGGCAGAAACCTGGAGGCTTACGAAAAGGGTTCTACTTAAATTAAGGACGACGCAACGAGCTATGGAAAGAAGAATGATGGGTGTAACTGTAAGGGATAAGAAAAGAGCAGATTGGGTGAGAAAAGAAACGCGATTTAATGACATCTTAGTTGAAATCAAGAAAAAGAAATGGTGCTTTGGCAGGACATGTTGTGAGGAAGGAAGATAACGGATGGCCATTAATGGTTACGGACTGGATTCCAAGGGAAGGGAAGCGTAGCAGGGGGCGGAAGAAAGTTAGGTGGGCGGATGGGATTAAGAAGTTTGCAGGGACAACGTGGCCACAATCAGTACATGACCGCGGTAGTTGGAGAAGCATGGGAGAGGCCTTTGCCCTGCAGTGGGCGTAACCAGGCGGATGATGATGATGATGATATGTTAAGTACGCACGTCCCTTTACTGGAAGGATTGTTGGAGAGGATACAAATAAACTCATGCTCTATTTCAGTATTAGGTTTGAGGTCTATTGTTGAAGCCGCACTGCCTTTATGTACAAGTATGCAAGTCGAAGTGTTAGTATGATGCGTACTGAATGACCTGAGTTTAGCTGTCACATTAACGTCCTGTAACGCGATTACATCCGGACTGTCATCTAGAGAGTCCCCATACCCTTGCAGGGATCCCCGCTTACGTTTAAAACCCCTGCCGCTCCATTGTAATATAGTTAACTTAGTTTGACAAGGTGCTCAGTGGCTATGGTGTTGGGCTGCTGAGCACGAGGTCGCGGGATCGAATCCCGGCCACGGCGGCCGCATTTCGATGGTGGCGAAAACACCCGTGTGCTTAGATTTAGGTGCACGTTAAAGAACCCCAGGTGGTCAAAATTGCCGGAGTCCTCTACTACGGCGTGCCTGATAATCAGAAAGTGGGCACGTAAAAGCCCAAATATTATTATTAGTTTGACAAGCCATGTTGCGAACTGGAAGAAGTCAGTCCTTGTTCTACACTCAGGTCAAGCGTGTCATCAGGCGCAATCTGCCTGGTGACCATTTTGCCTGTCAATCTGGGTGTCTCAGTTCGCGAGCATTTAGCGAATTCTTGTAACTTACGGTCGATCCTAATCTCGTAAGCATGTAGTTTTGAGAGATGAGGCTGTAACATTTTATGAATTGTCCGCTCTGCCATTGCTTGTAAGTTCTGCTCATTTTTTTTTGCTTAGCGTCAATTGATTTCTTTTTACGCTAGCCTGTAGGCTTGGTTGCATGCGACATTCCATTTTCTCTATTTCCTCTCGCATTCGCTTTTCAAAGTTTTTCATCCATGCACTGAATTTCTTTGTAATTGTGCCCGCATCTTCGCGTGTCGTATACTATCGAGGGTGCAGCCGCCAGCGCTACGCCGGCGCTCCTCGTCCGATGTCTGACACGCGACTGGGCCGCACTACCTGACGGCAGCGGGTCGTCCTCCTCCTCTGCCTGGATCGTGCGCTGCCGTCTTCTCTTTAGGTTTTTAATTTCTAGTTTGAGCCTTTCGTTGTTAGTCCTAAGTGATATGGCCTCTGATTTATCCTATCTGCCCGGTATTAGCGATCATTTAACGCTCTGTTTTGAAGTAAAATATTGTCAGCCGATAAACCGGAGAGTCAAAAAGTCCATTCGTAATTACAGTAAAGCCAATTTTCAAGCTATTAATAACGAACTGTCTACGTTTCTCAACGTTTTCTTAGATGATTTTGAAAGCCGTACTACCGAAACTAACTGGAATTTGTTTACAAGAAAAGTACATCAACTAATCGACAAGCACGTACCTATGCGCACTATTTCTTCGCATACAACAGCACTTTGGTATAACTCGAATTTAAAACGACTTCGTAAAAAAAAAAAAGCGGCTCTATCGCTCTACCAAGCATTCTCCCTCCGAGCACCGGTGGGATGCATATGTGACAGCGAATAATGCCTATCTCTCCGCACTGAAATGTTCTTGTAATAATTTCCTACAAAATACTCTGCCAGCTATGCTCAGTAATGACCCAAAAAAGTTTTGGCGAACGATTCACCCCGACCGTAATAGCAAAATCACGTTACTTGACTCTTCTGGTGATGCGATTCCAGTTGCCGACTGCTCTGTGGTATTAAATGATGTATTTTGCCGTAATTTTGTTATAGCCTCGTCTACAACGCTTCCCAACGTGCAGTGTTTTGGTTCTCTAACAATGGATCCAGTAACTATACAACCCCTTGGCATCGAAAAAATTATCGAATCATTGAAAGTGTCCTCAAACCCAGGAATTGACCTTATGAATGCGAAATTCTTAAAAAGTACCAAAATATATTCTAGTACTATGCTATCCAAAATATTCCGACAATCAATTGATGAATCCACACTGCCATCCGACTGAAAAGTCGGCAAGGTGGTTCCAGTTCATAAATCTGGAAGTAAAAATTCACCCCTAAACTATCGCCCTATTTCACTAACTAGTATCCCGTGTAAAATCCTCGAACATGTTCTTTACGCAAACATTGTTAATTTCTTTGATGCCAACTCGTTCTTTTCGAAGGCTCAACATGGTTTCCGCCGATCTCTTTTATGCGAAACACAGTTGGCTTCCCTTACCCACAAGCTACATACAATTCTTGATCGTCGTTCTATAGCTGACTGTGTCTTCCTAGATTTCGCAAAAGCCTTTGAAATAGTTTGCCACAGTTTACTTCTCTTTGAATTAAGCAAATTGATCATTGATAGGAAACTTCTCTCCTGGATCGAATATTTTCTAACCAGACGCTCACAATTCGTGTCTGCTAACACTTATAATTTCCCGTTGAAGCCAGTTCATCCTGGCGTGCCCCAAGGTTCAGTGCTCGGCCCCCTCCTGTTTCTCATTTATATTAATGACTTGCCGCAATGCGTGACCTCCAACATTCACTTATTCGCCGATGATTGCGTAGTCTTCCGAGAAATTATTGACCAAAATGATGTTACGATCCTTCAAAACGATATCAACTGTATATCTAACTGGTGTAAAGTCTGGCTGATGGCACTCAACACTACAAAATGTAAGGTATTACCCATTCTCCCGTACAACTTCTTGCCCCATTTCCTACTTGCTCGAGAATTCCGCTCTCGAATCCGTAACATCCTATTGCTACTTGGGTGTGCACATAACTTCCTCTCTTTCTTGGTCTCTTCATATTAGCAAAATAATTAGCAATGCAAACCGCTCGTTAGGTTACCTCCGGCGCAATTTTTCATCTGCTCCTGTTTCTTTAAAACTCCTCCTTTACAAATTTTTAGTCCGAAGTAAACTCGAATATGCCTCTTCAATCTGGGACCCCAGCACTGCTATATTAACCTCTGCCCTCGAGCTTGTCCAAAATAACTCTGTTCGCTTCATTCTAGGAAACTACAGTCGTACTGCCAGTATCACTTTAATGAAAGAGACCCTACAGCTTGCGTCACTCGCCTGCCGCCGCAAGTTTTCCCGCCTATGTCTCTTCCACAAGATATACTACAGTCCCGCCCTACACAACGACCTTATTCTTCCTCCATCATACATTTCCCCTCGTTTCGATCATGCACAAAAGGTGGGAATATTGTCGTGCTTAACGCAAACATGTTATCAATCATTTGTACCCCGCACCTCACAGGACTGGAACCTCCTTCCTGGAGCAGTCACGTCCACTGTTCAATATTCCCAGTTTCTTAATGTTTTAAACACATGTGTATTGCAATGTAACTAACCAACTATGTAATTATATTTGTTATCGGTCAATTGCTTGAATTTTTGTTGCTTCACGCAATAATCTCATCGTTTTAGCTAACATTGTATTAGCAGAAGAAAAACCTGTATAGTGCCTTTTTCCGCATGTTCCACTGCCCTCTGTAATGCCTCTGGCCCTGAGGGTAGTACTAATAATACTAATAGAGTTTCTCAGTAGACAACGTGAGGGGAGGCGACCACACTGGTCCAGCTCACCTTCCTGCTGCTCGTTTTGTTTCCGGGTCTGTGTTCTGGCTCGAGCCCATCGTGCTGGTCTGCTGGGCGACCGCCTCACCTAGGGCCCCCGCTGAAGGCTCCCACATGCGGTCGAGGCGAAGGGGTCTCCACTCGCGTTCGAGCTTGCAGGTCGGGGGCGTCGCTCCCTCCAGCGTTCCTGGAGTGATGTTGCTGATTGGCTTTTCCGTTGACGGGCTTCCGCTTGGCCCCCAGTTCTAGCACCGCCTCTCCTCTACTTCTGAGTGCACTGAATGGGCCCCGTGGCATGAGGGCCCTCGCAAATGAGGCAGCTGGGTTGACACTCGTGGCCCTTTTCTCGATTCGTCTCGCCGCAAGCCTGGCATCGACCGGCCTGCGGATCAGGGCGAGCATCGGCGCGATGCCCGACCGTGCCGCAGCAGGCCGGCGTCGTCTTGCGGCAGAGGCGAACCGGCACAGTTTCTCCCCAGTAATAAACGTTGAAAGGCACCTTCCGGCCCTCGAACACGATCGCTGCTACGTTGGTTACTCCTAATTTTCGGGCTCCTACTACTGGAGCCTCTGGCGAATAAATGGCTTGAGTAATATACGCTTCAGTGTCTGAGGGATCCCCTTGAATAACACTACGGCTTGTGTTGTCCGATGACTTGAGGTAGGCTTGAACAACTCGGCCCTTTCTTTCGAGTTGGAGCTGTCCGATCGTAAGGACCTGACGAGTAAGTTGGGCGCTCTTGATGCCAATAATAATTATATTCTGGTCCCAGGCCGCCCAAAAAGCGAGCGCCTGCGACTCCCGCGGAATGCCGGCGGTAGCGTACATGTACATAGCCTCCCCGATCTGGTAGCTGCCCTTAAATTGTGCGAGGTTGAGGGTCCCCTTTGCCTTGATGATGACCACAGCGTCTTCCGCTCCGAATTTGGGCATAACTTGTGGCTTCCAGCGTTTACTTTGAGTTCGCTTGCCAAGAGCCGGAGCGGTGAAATGGCCCTCGTTGCCGCCACCGTGGCTTCCTTGATGTTCGGAACAGGCGCGCGTCGAGGTTGCTCGCTCCCACTGTTCTAACTTTTTTAGGATGGTATACTCCGTAGTTTCATCAAAAAAACTGGCGTCTCCGCGGTCGAAAGCTCCATGTCTCGCATGCTGTCTGGGCCGTAGCCCCGTACGAGAGCCATGGAGGCCGCGTCTGGTGCCGCGTCCACGGCTACCGCACCTACGGCGTTCTCGTGGTCAAAGAACTAAGTCCCGTAGAGCTGCCAAAAAAAAGGCCCATTCGGATAAGAATGGTGTTGACGGGTTCCTGGTAACTTCACGGATGTACTCCAACTGGTTTCGGGCGGTGCAGAGAAAATTTTTGCCGACAGGACATCGATTCGATCGAGCCGACGTGAAACGCGTCCGCTCTCCTTGACAGCTCGCAGCGCCTCCATAGAATAAAGAAGCAGCCTTAGAGAAGGGAAACTGTACCTTCCACAGTGGTACGAAAGTAAGAAGCGGCAGCGCATGGAACTTACCGGGGGTACAACAAATAGCGCTGCTCATACAGGAAGCGGAAACGTGTTTTTTTTACTGCGAAATTCAATATGGCCGCTCTCTAACCGTAGCGTACGCCGGTACGCGCCATGGTCGTCATCCTAGCTTTGCGGCTTGCTTCATTGCCTTGGCTGTCGCGTAGCGGGTGCATTCTAATTGCCAGCAGACTGAAGAACCTTTACTGACGCCCATACATACAAGCCACAAGTGAGTGAACAGGACTTGTGACTTTATTGACAGAAGACAAGCGTACACCTTCTCGTACAAGAGCAGAAATAAAATTTGCATATCGAGATACGCTGAAACCAATAATGCGAGTTCGTAAACTGCTCACTTTCGGCGTTGCAAATTACGGCCTCGCAACGAGCGACAGCTAGCAGAGCAATCAGATTGGACAGTGTCCCAACTGGTGACACCGATAGATGGCGTTGAGATAAGCAACTTGCATTGCGAAGCAGTCGAGTGACTCGCGCACCTGCTGCCGCGGCCAACACAGCGACATGGACTACCCTGCATTTTAACGTTACCTCCTTTCCAACCTGCACGTTTCTTTTTGTTCTTTCGGGGGCCGAAAATGTGTCGCTCACACTTGGTGCCCCACTTTCACTCAATATGGACATGGTCGATTTGATTCGTGGGCATCATTTTCGGCAGCCACTTTTGCGGGCCCCTTTCCACCCATGTGGCTTTCAAGATCTGTGTGATCTGCTTGTGTCGCCGTGCGGACTGCAGGAGCAGCTGCTTACCTCGAGAGACTGCTTGCCAATGCAACTGACCAGGCCGCGACATCCTAGAAATGTAACACGGCGACCATGAAGAAGCGGGACGGTAGTGAAACCAGATTCTGCAGTCAAATAACTTCAGCATACCTCTAACACAACGTTCAGACTATACACTACACATTGGCTAAGATCCACATCACAACAGTGAGCATACAGGCACACGGGTCGCTAATGGCACATTTAGCCGTCTGACTACAGGCATAGTGCTAGCCTTCATCGCACGTGGTGGTCTGGTAACAAGCGACAACCAGCAGCGCAAGTAGATTGGACGGAGTGTCCCATCTCTTTGCACCGACAGTCACCGTTGAAGATGAGCAACTTGCATTGCGAAGCAATCATGTGACACAACCATCTGCTGCCACAGCTAACAAAGCGACATGGAGTTCCCAGCATTTTAGCGTTACCTCCTTTCCTACCTGCACGTTTCTTTTTTTTTATTTGGCGTGCCGTAATGAGTAACTGACACTTGGCGCCCCACATTCCCTCAATGTGGGCATGGTCGGTTTTGTGGGCATCACAATTTTGCAGCCACTTTTGCAGGCCTTTCCACCCATGTGGCTATCTGGTTCATACACTTCGGACCATGTAATCACGTATGCTAGTCTCCCTTCGCCCCAAATCACGGCCGAGGAAGGCCGCAAGCAAAATTTGCACACGGCTCCAGCAGGAAAGGACAGAACGGGTAGTACCGATCATGGTGCGAGGAAATTTGGAGTCTATGTCGCTGGGCGGACTGCAGGAGCAGGTGCTTACCTAGAGAGACTGTTTCCCAATGGAGCTGACCAGGCTCCCGTACATGAGAAACGTAACACGGCGACCAGGACCAAGTGTGACGGCGGTGAAACCAGATTCTGCAATTAATACCTTCAGTGTAGCTTGCGCAAAAACCCAGGCTATCGAGAAAAAGAGCAATTCTCAACTAGACTAGGAATGAAATATGGGAACGAGAAAGCTTGCAATCAAGAAAGAGGGCGTTCTACCCTGCATGCACTGAAGGCCGAAAACATTAAGAAAAGTCAAGTGCTACATAGCACACGGGGTAAAGGTGCAAGACACACGCCGATGCCCCATTAACTATTTCAGGAGTGGAATGGCACATAGCAACGTACACTAGAGGATAGTGCTACAAATATGTTATGCTACTACAGCGTGACTGGTATTAAGTATGATCAAAGAATCGGTTGAACTATATGTTTTGATGAGGAAGAGGAATGAGACTTAACAAGCATGAAGAATGAAAAAGCTTGCATTTATAGAAAAAAAATACTTGGCACAAATGGAATTTCACAAGGCCAGGCAGCTGATTAAGAAAGGGCAAGCTGACGGAACTTTTTCGGCCGGCATCATCCGTCTTGTTTAGAAGTTGCAGGTGCATCTGAACACGCAGATTTTTTTTGTTGAGGTACCTGGATGACTCGGCCAATATCCGTGCTGATGGAATGATGGCCGAGGCTCTTTTAACTCTTGACACAGTTCTTCGTAGACTTGATATCTCATCCTAATACTTCTGGACCGTCTTCTTTGTTCGTTGTGCAAAAGCCTTGCGAATTCGCTTCCAGCTCCTTTCTGCTGGTGTAGGTGGGAGCTCCTGTGATGAGGACCAAGATGTGCTTGGTGCAGACTCTGATGGAGTAGAACAATAACACATGAGATACAGCACAGATTAGCCAAACTCATGTAGTGTTTTCTTTTATGTTTAAACCAATTATGCTTAGCCGTAAATGTGAACAAACATTCTCATCATTTGCTACAAATAAATGACATGTATCTCAAGACTATCAAGCCAATACGGCATATATCAAGAATATTTATTTCTAACACAGGATACTGTGTTAGACAGGATACCAGTCAGCTATCGCAGGAGACTAAAGATCTCATCAAGAAACGCCAATGTATGAAAGCCTCTAACCCTACAGCTAGGATAGGACTGGCAGAACTTTCCAAGTTAAACAAGCGTAAGACAGCTGACATAAGGAAGTATAATATGGATAGGATTGAACATGCTCTCAGGAACGGAGGAGCGCGTAACAGCAGTGAAGAAGAAACTAGGAAATGGCAAGAATCAGATGTATGCGTTAAGAGAGAAATCCGGCAATATCACTACTAATATGGACGATAGTTCAAGTGGCAGAGGAGTTCTACAGAGATTTATAGAGTACCAGTGGCACCCACGACCACAATGGAAGAGAGAATAGTCTAGACGTTTTTCAAATCCCACAAGTAACGCCTGAAGAAGGAAAGAAAGCTTTGGGAGATATGCAAATGGGGAAGGCAGCTGGGGAGGATCAGGTAACAACAGATTTGTTGAAGGATGGCCGGCAGATTGTTCTATAAAAACTGGCCACCCTGTATACGCAATGCCTCATGACCTCGAGCGTACCGCAATCTTGGAGGAACGCTAACATAATCCTAATCCATAAGACAGGGGACGCCAAAGACTTGAAAAATTATAGACCGATCACCATACTGTCCGTTGCTTACAAAGTATTTACAAAGGTGATCGCAAATAGAATCAGGAACACCTTAGACTTCTGTCAACCAAAGGACCAGGCAGCATTCGTAAAGGCTACTCAACAATAGACCATATCCACACTATCAATCAGGTGATAGAGAAATGTGCGGAATATAACCAACCGTTATATATACCTTTCATTGATTACGAGAAAGCCTTTGATTCAGTCGAAACCTGAGCAGTCATGGACGCATTACGCAATCAGGGTGTAGACGAGCCGTACGCAAAAATATTGAAAGATATATATATAGCGGCTCCACAGCCACCGTAGTCCTTCATAAAGAAAGCAACAAAATCCCAATAAAGAAAGGAGTCGGGCAGGGAGATACGATCTCTCCAATGCTATTCACAGAGTGCTTACAGGAGGTATTCAGAGACCTGGATTGGGAAGAATTGCGGTTAAGAGTTAATTGAGAATACCTTAGTAACTTGCGATTCGCTTATGATATTGCCTTGCTTAGTAACTCAGGGGACCAATTGCAATGCATGCTCACTGATCTCGAAAGGCAAAGCAGAAGGGTGGGTCTAAAAATTAACCTGCAGAAAACTAAAGTAATGTTTAATAGTCTCAGAAGAGAACAGCAGTTCACGATAGGTAGCGAAGCACTAGAAGTAGTAAGGGAATACATCTACTTAGGGCAGGTAGTGACCGCGGATCCGGATCACGAGACTGAAATAATCAGAAGAATAAGAATGGGCTGGGGTGCGTTCGGCAGGCATTCGCAGATCATGAACAGCAGGTTGCCATTATCCCTCAAGAGAAAAGTGTATAACAGCTGTGTATTATCAGTACTCAGGTACGGGCAGAAACCTGGAGGCTTACGAAAAGGGTTCTACTTAAATTGAGGACGACGCAACGAGCTATGGAAACAAGAATGATGGGTGTAACGTTAAGGGATAAGAAAAGAGCAGATTGGGTGAGGGAAGAAACGCGAGTTAATGACATCTTAGTTGAAATCAAGAAAAAGAAATGGGCATGGGCAGGACATGTAATGAGGAGGGAAGATAACCGATGGTCTTTAAGGGTTACGGACTGGATTCCAAGGGAAGGGAAGCGTAGCAGGGGGCGGCGGAAAGTTAGGTGGGCGGATGAGATTAAGAAGTTTGCAGGCGTGGCATGGCCACAATTAGTACATGACTGGGGTAGTTGGAGAAGTATGGGAGAGGCCTCTGCCTTGCAGTGGGCGTAACCAGGCTGATGATGATGATGATGATTTATTTCTAAACCCGGCGCTGTTTACCTTCTAGGAGCAGCGAAAGTCCACACAATTGCCTTGTTGTAGGAGGCAGTAGCGTCTGTTCAGTGCGTGGAGTGTCTTGCTTTACAGTGGTGCCGTGCTGTTTACTGAATCTCTGGAATGGAAATTTTGACTGCCTCAGAAATTGAAAAAAAAAACAACACAATTTTGCAATATGAAATGCAAAAAGGTGTTACTTATATACTGTAATGGTTTGTGACTGAAGAACACACGGAAATGTCCACTTTTTGTTCTAGGGTGCCTAGGCAGCATGTTAATTCAATGACTACTGCTACTGTCCGTAATATTGATGGCTCCCTGCCTACAATGCGTGTCAATATCTTGAGTATTATTAGGATCACAAATGAGAACATTTTTGCGCTTATTTATGTGCTAGAAGAAATTACACTGTTGGTTTCAGAAGCAAATGTGTGAAAGACATGAAGCTATTAGAAAGAATGCATTCTTTTTCTGCACAAACGCGATGCACCGCTTCACTGCTGCAAAAATAATTGCCCTCAGGTAAACCAAACTGAACAGCAAGAAAATTTGGAACCAACAGGTACGAAATATGGGTGAATTATAATGCGTGAAAATGATTAATACATTAAATTCAGTATTTAGCTTCAGTTTATCAAAGGCCAAAATCAAGAAAGGGGCTGACAGATGGAATAGCACACTGTGGTATAAACTTTGTAAACAGGGACAAGGTGCCTCAGAAAGGCTGGCCAACATTTCGATAGGAAGACCTATCGTCGTCAAAGGCGGCCTAGTCATGCTCGGCATGTTAGTTTTAAACGGTTAGTGTAGTGACTTCACGTGCGTTTGTCGCCGGTGGCGGTTGGTTATAAAGGGAGAGACTTCAGAGGCAATGAGCGCCGTCGCCTGGCGTTTCTGAGCGTGGTTCCCAAGACGAGGGGACAAGATCACAAGAGTGGGAAGGCGGGGAGAAAAGAAAGAGAAATAACGTGGGGAGGAAAAAAATGGGGGGAGAAAGAACCAGAAAAAAAAAGGAAGGGGGCCATTGGAGGGCGTTGGGGAAGCCAGAGGTTAGGGACCATTCAGAGGTGTCATTGGCGGCATGGTTTTGTGGTATTAGAAGAGCCGGTCAGGCGGTCAGTGCGCAAGTAACTCAAAAGCCTCCCCCCCCCCCCCCAAAAAAAAAAATGAGTAGCATAGCAGCAATGCGTCGAGTAATTTTGAAGTAGTTAAGATGGCGACAAGGAGTCAGGGGTGCAATGTAAGGCGTATCTGAAAGGCAGCGACATGGTCTTTCAAGGGACGTTAGCCCCAGTAGCTCAACGTAGGTGTCGTTACGCGGTATACAGAATTGGCGATACCCTGTGAGGCTGAGGCGCCGAAAAACGTATACTGGCGTCTGGGACTTCGGAATGTGTTGGTGAGTGTGTTTCAAAAAACATATATAAAAGCAGACAAAAAAAGAAATGAGATGGGGGAGGGACCGAAACCGGAATAACAAGTAGGAGGGTGACGTGCACAGAAGCAGGCGGGGGCCGGTGTACATGGGAAAAGGGGGTCGTACAGTTGACACAAACGTAAAAACATGAAAGAGTATATTAAATTGAGTATTAGGCAGGAAAAAATTTTCGAAATGGAGAAATAGGTGAGGTAAAGAATTAAGGTTAGCTGGTGGCATAATGTGTTTTGTGTCTTGGTTGATGATATGAGAATTTCAGATTTAAGTTACCGCTTTTAAAGATTCTAAGTTATTCGGTTCTGTGGACGAAAGAAGTTGCCGGTGGACTCGAAAGAAATATATTGATAAGGCTACTCAATCACCCATGGCTACGGCTACAACGGGATGAAAAGTGTGACGCGCGTTCCGATATCGCTCATTCTTTCGTGCTTGTTTATAAGGACGGCCTCGCAACTAAAGATTTATTTAGGAAACAGCAACGGAGGGTCCTGACTGCCCATTTGTAATGCAGAATCTAGTTTCTTAACTTGTCTCCGCCTGTAAGTTAACTAGACGAGTATTGCATAACAATTCAAGCAGCGATGTTAAACGACTTACCGTTATTGCCGTCATCAGTCGCAGCAGAATCTCGCTTCCGTTTCGATGCAGACGTGTTCCGCATGGCTCACGACCAAAACCCAGCTTTTGGGCTTGCATCTCCTCTCGCAAGCGAATCACTACATCCCAAGTTTAACAACGCATGTTATCGAAGCACAATAAACTGGTTTTAGCACAATATAAGCAACCAGCTTACGTGTACAAACCAATGAATCCGTGCCTGCCGTGCACGCGAACGTGCCGGCGAAAATTTAAATCCAGGCCAGAGGTCGACGAGTCTGAACGTTATTTTGCGTTTACAATTGCTGAAAACAAAACAGCAAGTACTCAAAGGTACAGTACATCATTAGGAATAACAATTTTGTTCTCTTTGTCATGTCAGAAGATCGCTTCGCTTGGAAGGAAGTTGGTAGGTTAAAATTGCGCTTACTACGGCGCCTCTAGCGGGAGATATAGCGCTCACCGGAAACTTCTTTAATCGGTGTACTATGCCTGTTCTTGAGGAGCGCCGCGCGGTCGATTTTTTTTACCTCTGTGGCCATTTGAAAAACGTGTGCGGGGCCTGCTGGAGAGGGGGGGAAAGAGAGCGCGCGCCGACCTCTTGCCAACCGACCGTCAGCTGAACGTCGCGCCTGAAATTCATCAAGCGCGTGACTTGGCCGCACGAGGGCGAAGATTGGCGCCACTCGGTGCCCCCTCGAAGCCTGACGCAAACTTCGTCGTGTAGCGACGCCCTCCTCCTCGTTTCTCCTCTCTTTCACGCTCCCTCCACACCGTTCGAGCCTAGCAGACGCGCAGAGTGAATGCACACATAGCAAGGCGCTGCACGCGTTAAGCGTTCGCGTTGGCTTTCTAGCTCCGAGTAACTTCGTATACTGCATACAATTTCTGTACGGACGGTTATACTAATTCAGTGACGGCAGTTTCTTTTTCTTGTTTTGATAACTACTTTATTAAATAGTATTTGAACGAGCGCTAAAGCTGCACCATGACGACTCCGAATGTATCGCGTGCGCTACAACTAGGTACGCAACATTTGTCAAGTGCGTGTCGCAATACGTTGTTGGAAATGGTTGTAAATAACACATTACCTCCTGGTAAGCCCTCAGTAGCCTAAATAATCCGCGCCGTCCTTACCGTGTTAATTCGCGGCGCGTTTTAGCTATGACGTACAAATGCCGACAGAGGGCACGAACGATGGCTGCTCTGAAGGTTCGAAAGAGTATTACAGTGCCGACAACGTGCGTGCTTGCCCCTCTTCTAAGCACGCGCAAAGGCTCAGAAGTGGACGCTGGTGCTGTCAGTTTCTCGCGCCTCAAAGTCGACGGGTGCGGTCGATCATCGAATCGGGATTCTGCGTATATGGAATCACTTTTTACTCTTCGTTCGCGAAGCGGCAATGCGGTAACAGCGCTTCATTCGGTATCAAACAAGTGCATTATTTTTTCAGGTTAGTGACTCATCACGAATACCATTTCACCGTCCGCTAGCCCGTCCGTTCACGAACTGGTGTACTTGTCGCGATCCGAGTTGCACTACGGTGTATGCATTGAGGACGGTCTCGCTCGCTCCGAAAAAACATTTGCGAGATATGACTTTAGTGAAGTCATGACCGAACAAAGAAGTGCCGCGCTATGACGCGGCCGAAATTGCCGTAAGTGAAATGATGCAGTCGTTCACATTGAGTCACCATTTGTTCTCTCATTACGTGTGCCTCAGAGACAATGGTAAAACGAGCTAATAGTTGAGCAAACGAGTAAGCGAACGAGCGAACGACGACTAGACCAGCCAGCGAACGAGAGGCGCGCGTTGTCTCCGCGAGTGCTGCACCGCCGCACCGCGCTTGAAACACGAGTGAACGCGTACGTTTCAAAGACTTACGATGCTGTCGTACGGCGACGAACGCGAATTCAGGAGAGCAAGCACACTTTTTCTTTGTAACGCAAATCCGCTGGGCGACCGCCAATGACGAACACGAACAAAAGAGGCAAAGAAAGCGCTCTGAACAAGGCTTGTTAGTAACCAGAAAATGCGGAGTCTCTTTCCTAAGATGAATTTTCAGGCTCGAGCGTCAAATTTTGTCAAAAGGAATGCTCTGAATCCTGAAGGCTTTGTAGCGACGTTTTCGCACGCAGCCTTGCATGCCCGCGAATTCAAGCCTGTTGCTGCACAGTACAATTATGCGCCCTAAATACGACCATGTAGTACTATTCGCGGGCTTCTTCGAAAAAAAACAACAACATTCTTATGTTGCAGTAATTGAGCAACAGAAAGCTGTATCGGGAGTTCCCCATGCTGCTCTACAATTTTCTCATTTACACTTTTCATCTAACTATAATAACGTGAAATTGAATAATTAAGTATAAATATCTAATTAGGCGAATTACAGAAAGTAAACTGAGTATCTACAAGCGACGGCAAACAAAATTACCTTGGTTCTGCTGAGCTACGAAGCATTTGTATATTTTTAATGTTTGGCCCAAGTTAAGTGAAACACCCTGTATACACCTCTATAGGCGGAGCATCAAAAATCATTCTTTACTTACAGGTGGTACCGCATGTGTAAACCTCACCTCCAGGGGGTCTGATCAGCTGCAGCGTGCACGGGTCTCAAAAGACCGAACGTCCCGTGGGAACATCCGTAGTCTGGCCCATTGCTTGTGCTGTAGTTTTTCCGTTGGTGCGCAGTATTTATCTTGATCGTACGATTTTCATTGTCATTCAGTATATGAACATTATACATATATATATATGTATGTATGGTTCAGGACAACATTCATTTGGGCCAGATGGTACATACTTGAATTAGGAAGGAAAAACGCCAACTTCATCTATCTTTATTCACCGAAAAATCAGCAAATATAAGGAAAATCACAGGCATGCGCACAATGACTATAATGCGTCATCTGCCAAACCATTCTAGATAGGACATATCGCTTTTGAAGAGGCTCACGGAAGTATCACTAACACAGTTTTTTCCTCTCTTCTTTATATGGAATGCTTCCAAAACCTCACGTGCCTTTGTTTCCCTGCTTCTGCCAATAGTCTTTGCCTCTCCGAATCGTGGCTCACACTTCTTGCAGTACAGGTGTTGTTTCCGTGGCGAATGTTCTTGCGCTCGGTCACACGCCGTGCACAATGTTTCGAAAGATGCGCAGCTTAGAACCTTGGCAGAAGCAGGGAAACAAAGGCACGCGAGGCTTTGCAAGCGTTCCCTACAAAGAAGAGAGGAAGAAACTTTCACGCCCGGCCCACAAGAAAACGCTTCGCACAGCCCGGCCCGCGCAGTGCTCTAAGCGCGACTATAAACAAACAAACCATAAATACTTTGTGTAGCGCAAGACAACGGACACAAGAAAGGTGACATGACAAAGCGCTTGTCCTGTCTCCTTTCTTGTGTGCGTTGTATTGCGCTAAACAAAGTATTTATGGATCCGCACCAACTAGCCCACCAACGCATTGTGCTGCAACAAACGAAGCCGGCGCAAGCCGGCGATGCCATTAGGCCAATAGCGACGCGGCCAGAGCGCGCGAGGAGGAGGCGGCATTCTTTAAGGGGTTCCTCCGACGAGGACAGCAGCGCCGTGGTGTGGCCACGCAGCCGCTCTGCGCCAGGAGCCTGGGACCACGTGTTTTCGATTACGATTGCACGTACGGTGCTTCGACTGCGCCAACAAATGCGTACTTTGTGCGGTCGCGCGCTCCGTGTCTTGAAAGGGATCTGCAATATCTTTGCGCGCGCTGTATTTGCGCCGTTCCTGCTTTGAATCGATAGATGGCCGTCACTTCGCTTGCTGCTGACCTTGCTCACACCAGCGCTTTCACTGTCCGCGGAGATCGAGCGTGATGTATTCATGTTTGCTTGTGCGTGCTGACGCCATGCTTGTTAATTCAGTTATGTTTCCAAGTTTATACGCCTCGTGCACCGACTATAGAGGCGCCACTGAAAGCCACTAGCGGACGCTTCCAACAGAACACGCGGGAGCAGTAGCAGACGACAACCCTTTGCAGCAAGAATGGCTGACGTTCGCGGCTGCGATTTCTCCTTTTTTCGGGTGCCAGGCTGCTTCTTCTGCGGTGACAGCTGTAGGGGAGATGCTGACCTCTGTGCGAGCGGGTATGAACACGATGTTACCGGTGTTTGGGACAACATCGTCCACATATGTGCAAGGTGTGTTCCGCAGACAAACGCCATGAACCCCATTTACACGACGTGGAGCTCATGTTCACTAGCCGATAAATTTTGTTGAGTGATGCGATCTCTCGATGGTTTTTTTTTATTCTACCCTTGCCGCAATGCAGCTTCTGTACCTGAATAATAAGCACCCGTCGTTAGTGCAGACTTATATCAAACAAATCCGCCCGGTGCGATGTCTCTATATTCCGTTGTGATTTTTCTGCCGATGAATACATGTGACATCACCGAATAAGTGCAGTCGAAGTCGCCTCAAGAAGAGTAATTGCCAATTTATTGATGGAAACGCGTACACTAGCCAATGAAGTCACCAAGCACACGGGTTAATGAAAGCGCGCGTTAGTGCTGTACCGCCGACGCAATGCTGCTGCATACGCCGATGAACTACCGTTCCTGCTGCAGTTTGTGCGATTTTAAATTCCCCAAGGGAGCTGCTTGGAAACGTACAAAGCTAAACACTGACTAACTTTTCAGTACTTCTTTATATTACTAGAGAGAGGTGCCACATGATATATTTAAAGGCAGAGCAGCGCCACTCAAAGTAGATGAGCGCTGGTGGCAAGGCCCGGTTTAGTCGTCTGCAGCGTAAGTATAAGAAAGAATTCAGTTGAGTACAAAACTCAGATGCAAGAAGGGACTACGTTGTGAAACAAACAAATCACTCGGCGTGTTAAGTTTGCTCAGGCAGCATGGAGGTGTGATGATTTTCCAAAAAGGAGGCGAACTTTTCAGCGAGAAATGGAACAAAAATAGCATATGCAGCAGCTATTAGCAATTCTTGCCCTGAATTATCTATTTTCTAAATACATTTCCAAAAACGCAAACAATATCTAAGATGCCCTCGGGTGAAAAGAATAAAGCTGTTAAAGAAGCACTTCCTTGGTATCATTCCGATAAGACACAGCATGATTTATACCCTTTACAAACAAGGCAGGGTGAAAACATCGCAGCTCAAAAGACTCGACCAGAGTTATGCATGCAGCCACTAGCGACAGTTAAACATGTGCGAAGCCAGGCATAAGGTAGACGTAAAAAACATGAAGTGCGCGACAGCTGGCGCGAGGATTTACCGGACCACATAAAACCAACAATTTCAGTTCTTGCAAACTTCAGTAGCTCTAACATACAGCACAATACGCTCGTGCAGTCGTGCTGCCTAGCTAGCGCAACGCGGTAAAGAAGCGGAAAACACTATAAGCGCCAAACAGCATTCCGAACTTTAGCGAAATGCCTCTAAACCTCATGCTGCACTCCAGACGAACTTCGTTGCTCACGCGTCTAACTATGATCGAGTGGAAAAGAACTCCGACGAGATAAAGGAAAGGATGAGTACAAGAAATTTCCCTTCGAAGCGACGATCCATTTTAGCTGCCGTTGCTCCCGCTGATGAGGCTTTGCCGGGAATGATTAGAACCGTATCGCCGGCAAGTTTTCAGCGGTATTTGAGCCCCACACCCTGCAACAATTCTTCTTCGACATTCCCTGAAGCTTTGGCCACCCCACACGTGCGAATGGTGTTGCCTATCTTGTCTGAAAACGTGAATAAGACAGAGAAGCACGATCAACGACACAGCAAACTACGGCGCGCGCCAGGCTCCTCTCCCGCGTGTTCTGCGCAAGGCCGCCACCAGTGGCGCGTCCGTCGGCGTGCACGGCGCCTATACTACCGATAAAGCTGCTATCCTTACTTTGCATAGCTGTCTACTAATTTGAAATCATAGCGAAAGCTTATCCTTTCGGGCGAAACTGCTGATTTTTTAGTCCGAAAAATAAAAAAAGAGCCTGGAGGGTTCAGCGCAATTCGGCCTATTGAAATGGATTACATAAAGAAGTGGACTTTACTTAAGCGACAGATTGCAATGTTAAGGTTGCTTATTAAAACAATTCATTGAATAACTTCATAAGTACTCTATTTGTGGCATATCTACATATTGCGAAATTGAGGCCATGAAGTAGCCAAGTCATTGAATCACTTCTCCACTGATCGGCTTCATTTCCGCAATTTCAACATGCACCTTCAAGTGAATAGTAAGATTAGAAGAGTTATAAAACAGGAAGTCATTAGACAATGTGCCTATTCGTTTTTAACATGACATTCTAACTGGCTGCATGGTGTAAAGAATGTTTCAACCATAGTTGCACAGGCGGAATGTTAATATTGCCATGAATAGGTGACACGCCTAGGAACAAAACTAACAAAACAACCAAGGTAGAGGGAGGGTGGCAGTAACACTTGTAGCTGAACCGGTGAAGCCCAACCTGGGATCTTTTTCTTTCTTTGTCTTCATTGACTGTTGTTCCTTTAAAATGAAGCAATAGTCATTCTGGCTATGTCTCCTTTTGTATGCTTAACTGTATGTAAAAAGAAAACCACAGACACCTCAATTAACTGGTTCACACATCTTCTAGCTCAGGGCCGCATTAAGAAAAATGGGAGCCCTGGGCTAAGGCGAATGCAGGCCCCCTTTCCCTATACTGACCCGCCCCCCGTGTCGCCTGCTACGCTACTGTAAATATGCCATGTTTCATTTTAATTCCACCAAATGAAAAAGAACGAAGTGCGATCAACGGGATTATTATTATTGTTATTATTATAAGTAATACAACAAAACTTGCTTGAAACGCGTGCTGTTGTAAACACCAACACATATGTTCACTTTGTGATTAATCTCCATTCTGTTTTCAGCAAAAGCTAGGCTTTAAGGAAAAGTTTAGGGCACTGAAGGCGAACAACAACGTAAAAAAGACAACGCAGCTCAGATGTCGATCCTTCTGAAGCTAGGCTTTGTTTGCGTCACTAAGTTTAATCCCGTGACCAGACGCATAGATGTATCCAAGACATTCTTTATTAAAATTCAAGCATCAGACTACAGTAATCGTTATACGCGTTACTCTACAAATATGCAATAGAGATATACAATACTTAAGGCAATACAAACACAATAAAAATGCACTAGAATACAAATGAAAATTGCCAACTGTAATTACAAAACATTATTTGAAAATATTTTCTTACAGGTAAGAAAAACAAGGACGAGACCAAATAAACGTGGCACTATCAAGAACAACAAGAATACAGCTCTTTATAAGCCTGCTAAATATCAAAAGAAGAACAAACAAGAGACGAACAACGAAGATTTGCATATCTTGAGTTACACTGCTCAGCGTTTCATTGGCAACGTGTAGGCTGGGAGGCGACACAACGAACTTATTGTAACTATTCATGTGTAGCGCAAACAGTCCTCTTTAAAATGGTATCCTTCGCGCCTTCGCTTTGGCGAAGTCAGATATAGTCTTTTCGAAGGATAGATGGCGGAGGAGGTCACTTTCAATGGACACGATAGCAAGCCAGTTCACCTTGTCGTCAAGAAGGCTCGAACGAAGGCGATTTTTTATCAGCGACAACTTGGAAAACGATCATTCGGACTCACAGTTTGCCATCGGTATGCTTAAGTACATTCGCAAAGCAATAGAAAGGTTCGGAAACACATCAACAAGCTTTCTTTCGTGCAGCAACTTCATTATTCCCAGGGGACTCGTGTCCTGCCACACAGAGTTGTGCAGAAGGTTCGCAAACTGAACGATTTCAGCGGAAAATGCTGGCTGCAAATCATTTTTGTAGGTTTTCACCAACTTCTCAGCCTGCTGTGCCAGAAAGGCCTCGCTCCCAACTTCTGTCAGCAATTTTAAGAATCCGAACCTTTCACAGAGTTCAGTGTAGGCAGCCTTTAGCATTTGCAAAGCAGAGCCTAGACGGTCAAGTACATCATTGTAGGTCTCTACGATAAACTTTTGTCTATCTTGTAGCGCACTATCGCTTTTTTCCGCCCGGGTGCTTACTCAAAACGACGCGTTTGCCCTCATCCTGATAACATTGATTGATAATTAGCGTGCGTGCTCTCTCTTCGAAGGTATCAAAGAAAGGCCGCAAAGAATTAACAAGGCCTTCTAGAGAGCTCAGCATCTCTACAGCAGTTGAAATGTCTAAGCCTAGTTTCTGAAGTGCTGCGCTCAGCGCTCCAAGATTTCACTCCAGGAAATTGCCATGAATGCAATCTCTAGTTTTGTCACTTTCTTGAAGAGAGAGTGCGCTTCGTTACTAGTGTCACCGTTTTCTTCCTCGTTCTTTCACACAGCTTCAAGGCAACACAAGACTGCATTAAAATTTTTCAGAATGGCCTTACATGATTCAGCGTGTCTTGACCACCTAGTCTCAGAGAGACATTTCAAAACAAGCTACTGGCCAGTTCCGCCTATGCTGTCCAAAAGATACCTCCATCGCTTAGATGAGGCAGCAAAGAACACATATGGTCTCTGAATTACAGTGAAAAATTTGACTGCCTCAAGGCAACTGTCAACGCTACATGCGTCAACTAAGTTCAGTGAATGACGAGCACACGGGACGTAGACTGCCAATTCGTTCAGGTGTTTGATTTGAGCTTGTACTCCTTTATATTTTCCTGACATATCACTCACATTATCATAAGCTTGGCCCCTACAATCATCAATTGAGGTGCCATTAGTCGTCAAGAGGGACATCACGGTATCGAAAAGATACAACCCGGTAGGCGATTCAATTGGAACAAATCCAATAAAGCGTTCGTACACTTTCCCATATAAATAGTATCGTAAAACAACTGACAGCTCATCAACGTGAGTAAGGTCTGGAGTCGAATCAACAATTAAAAAGAAGTATTTTGCACGTTTCACTTCGTCAAGGAGACGTTCCTTGACAGCCTTTGCCATGTGATCGATAAATTTATCACAAATATTTTTTGACAGATACGATCGGTGACGTTTTCCTTTGTTCCCATAGCGTTTGATGTGCTCCTCTAGAAAACGATCAAACTTCGCAAAGGCCTCAAGCACTCCCATATAATTGCCATTTCTCGATGAACCAAAAATCTCCTCACTACACCTAAACACTAGGTTGCGCTCAGCTAGAAGCTTACCTATAACTACTACGCGCTTCAACACCTCTGTCCAGTAAGCAGTCTCAGTGAGAAGATGCTTAACCAGCTCCTTGCCAATTGTGCTGCTCGAGTTAGAGCGGGCGAGCCATGCTGCCACGTAGTTCCGCTGTTCGACGCTATTTTCATGTGCACAAACCTTTTCTTCTGCTCTTTTGCAATCGGAAAAGCCGTGCGAGGTGAAAGCATTGGGGTTGCTTGAAATCAAAAATAGTTTGCACATGAAACAGTAAACGGAACCTTTGGACTCCGAGTACATTAACCAGTGTCGCTCGTACGCCTCCCCATTTACAGCCCTTCGCATGAAAAGATGAGGTGACATATAGCGTTTCCGAGTTTTGTATTGCCTTTCGGAAGACGGAAAATTTTCTGGCCGATTTTGAAAATACAATGGCCCTTTCTCAAGGCATACACTCCGAAAGCTGTCAGTAATAAATACCGTCAGGGCACTTAGCAGGGTCACGTCGGAGAATCTCGCAACGTACCTATTGCTGCGGGGGTGTCGGTACTTCTCTGTTGCCGCAACGAGAAACCGTTTTATTCGTCCTCTCGAAGCACACTTTGTGGGTGGGAACATGATTATTTGAAGCCAGACTAACAGGAAACTAGTGGGTCGGTTCTTGGAGCGTTGTTTCCTGGCGCTTGTCAGTAGAAGGAGGCTCATCGGCGAGGTTTGGTATCTGTTGATCAGCAGTAGTAGAAATCGGGCGTGGCGGACCGGACACTTGCAGCTCTGTGGCAGGGGCCCGGCCGAGTAGCATAGACGTTGCTGACTCAGTAACAGGGCAGGGCTCGGTTAGCGTCGGTTGCTCAGAAATATGGACGACCGAGGTTGGCACCGTTTTCACAGGATCCAGACAACCAAGATGAGTGAAACCTTGCTTCTTGTCAGGAAACCGTGGTGATGGAGTTGGCAAGTCCTCCAAAGAAGCACAGTCGGTATTATTGGGAGTTTGACGCGGACTCTGGGTAGAGCGATCATACTGCTCCGCAGAAGCTGCATTCAGTAGGTTCTTTGTCATCTTTGGGAGCTTCTTTTCACGCTCTTCTCTTTCCAACTTCGCCTTTCGTTATGACGCACGACTTTGATGCTTCCAACCGAGCATTTTCGCATGGATGGATGCTAATTCTTCACCGGGCACTTCGTCAGTCCGACGCGACCGCAGGTGTCCAACGGTGACCGTCCCGATGACTGGCGCACGCTGCCTGGATGGTCCGTGGCTGGCCGAGAGTGGTGCGTCCCCCGGGAGCTCCTCAGCGGGCGGCAAGCTTGACCGGCGGCTCGGGGCTGAATTGCAGCCCGCGATCAACTTCCTTTTATAGGCGCGCGCCGCGTCTGTCTGTTACTAGCGCGAAAGCAGGCGTTCAGATACGCATAGAATTCCTTGAACAAATTCCCTCCTTCTCCGTACAAACTCACTCCTTCTTCCGTTCCGGTCTCGTATTTCTGTTGGCTAGGAGCAATCGTCTGTTCTGGGAGGTTCTCTATTTTTCTTTCGCCCCATCAACGCCGAGCGCGAGAACGAAGGGGAGAGCGCGACTCCTAGCGCCGGCGAAGTTACGCGCCCTCCGTCGCCTCTGAGTCATCTTTTACTACTTCTTTCTCGAAAGTTCGACGGCAAGTCTGACCTATTTTTTTTTCGTCGAGCGAGCGCGAGGGTGAGGAGCTACTAGGCAGGAAATGGCCCTGGAGACAGGCCTCTGTGTCGAGCTCTCTAACTTCCCCCTTCATTCTTCAACAACCCTAACCCGAACAGTGAAAATTCCATGCCCCACGGCACGCGGACAAAAGCACATGTGACGTCTTCTTTTATTCTGGCCTAGACTCTGGCATCAGACTCATCATCATCTGCTATCGGACTCATCCTTCCCCGCCCAAATTACCATCACGGTAAAGAAAAGTCGAATGGGAGGCACTGTTGGGTACTGCAGCACATCCTTTCTATGAGAAGGACAGCGGCGGAACTATTTGAGAGGTGGCGGGTGGCGTGGTGGTGAACAGGGGCAAGGGAGATTTAGGTCCTCATGCCACATTACATGTTTTGGGTGTTTCCCCCTTGCCCCTCCTCTCCGGACAGCAACGGACAGATGGACTGACAGGAAACCACGAAAACTCTGCCAAGCAAACGCACCTCGCCTCGTAAGAAAGAGGGCCCCGCCGAGGTGGCGGCGGATTCCTGTTTTTGTAGCTCGACAAGCTCTCCCCAAATGATCAGGGTAAACGTATGCTGTCACATTAGGCGGGGGGCCCCGTCTGCTCGTTCTGGTTTTCTCGCTTCATACATGTCGCTCGAAGTTCCGTTGGCCATGGTTTCATATACTAAGCAGGTTAGAATAAATGGGCCTCCTTTTCCTACTGACTGAGGCGAGGCCCTAGGCAACAGTCCCCTTAGACCCCCCCCCTCTTAATCCAGCGCTGGAGCTTCGTGCCTTTTGGCAATATTAAATGAACCTTGTCAGTGCAGTCTTCTATTTGGCTTCTGCATTTTTGAAACAAACAGCGAAACATGTAGTTGTTTCTGTGTTGTGTGTGTGTGTTGCGTGTGTCTGCGTTGTGTGCGTGTGCATGCGTGTGTTGCGTACGTGTTGTGTGCATGTAAGGCGGGGGGGGTGCGCGTGCATTTTGTCCCATGGTGAGTGTTGTTTGTTTCAAAGTGTATAACGTGCCACTTACTGACCACGTGTTAATATTATGCAGTTAGCTGACACAAAATAGTTGTCTGGCTGATATAAACATTATTTGGAAGTGGCCTCGCCCACGGTATTTAAATACGCACACTTTTTGACCACTCCTCCCCCCAAAATTATCTATGTGCTAAAGCGCTTCCCTGAGCGCTGTAGAATCATGTTACTACCATAGGTCAGTCGCAGCATGACGCCCTGAGAGAGGAACCAAGGTCCAGGGCCCAAGCAGGCAGCATGGACCTTGGTTAATAAAAAAGGAACGGGAGGTCTTGAAGCAGATGGCGAGAGATGGTTCATCTCGTCGGGAAGCTGTTGCGGCCGTTAAAAAGCGAAGCTCCCGACGCCGTCGGACTTCAAAGGACACAGATGCCTCCTTAAAGAGCGCGCCATAACAGACAACTCCTCCTCCTCTGCCCTCTAAGCCTGGCGCAGTTGAGTCTAAGGTCGTGCCGCACAGCATCAACACTGAAGTTTGGCCCGCGCTACCAAAGCGGCTGCCCCCGCGACAACTGAAGCCACAGCCGAAGAAACCGCCGGGGCCACAGCCGATGGCACAGCTGAAGCCACAGATGAAGCCACTGCCGGAGGCACAGCCGAAGCCACAACCGTAACCACGACCGATGCCACAGCCGATGCTACAGCCAGTGCCACAGCCGGAGCCACAACCAGAGCCACAGTCACATCAAAGAATACAGCGCATCGCGGTAGAGTCCACAGCGCTGACTCCCGATAAACTGTCTGAAGAAGAGCAGCGAGTGGTTATCATGCTTCGGTCCCTCATAAATGCTCTTCGTCTACTTTGAGCAAACTGTATACTCCGTCATCGCGAAGTGCAGTGCAAATACTGGGTGCTCTTAATCCGATGCTTGCAACTCTCGAGTAAGCCCCATAGCTCACCCGCAGCCTCCTATTCGCGCAACGACCACTGGCACTTTGGGTGTCTCAGATGTGAACAACGCCGATCACCACCTGTGGAACTCTAGTTTAGTGTCACGGTGCTTGACTGCACACACTCATCACTTTCTTCTTCTTTTCTTCTTTCTATTCCCCCTTTCCCACACACGCCGCGGCGCGGGGCGCCAACGAGCCAGCTGTGGAAGAACACGACGATGAACGAGGCAGCAGTAGCACAAGCGCGTTCGCGCAGTAGCGCCGAGGGGAGTCAACGTGCCAGCTGTGGAAGAAGACGACGACGAACGAGGGAGCAGTGGCACCAGCGCGTTCGCGCGGTAACGCCGGGGCTCGCCAACGAGCCAGCTGTGGAAGAACACGACGATGAACGAGGCAGCAGTAGCACAAGAGCGTTCGCGCAGTAGCGCCGAGGGGAGTCAACGTGCCAGCTGTGGAAGAAGACGACGACGAACGAGGGAGCAGTGGCACCAGCGCGTTCGCGCGGTAACGCCGGGGCTCGCCAACGAGCCAGCTGTGGAAGAACACGACGATGAACGAGGCAGCAGTAGCACAAGCGCGTTCGCGCAGTAGCGCCGAGGGGAGTCAACGTGCCAGCTGTGGAAGAAGACGACGACGAACGAGGGAGCAGTGGCACCAGCGCGTTCGCGCGGTAGCGCCGGCGCTCGCCAACGAGCCAGCTGTGGAAGAACACGACGATGAACGAGGCAGCAGTAGCACAAGCGCGTTCGCGCAGTAGCGCCGAGGGGAGTCAACGAGCCAGCTGTGGAAGAAGACGACGACGAACGAGGGAGTAGTGGCACCAGCGCGTTCGCGCGGTAGCGCCGGGGCTCGCCAACGAGCCAGCTGTGGAAGAACACGACGATGAACAAGGCAGCAGTGGCACGAGCGCGTTCGCGCAGTAGCGCCGAGGGGAGTCAACGAGCCAGCTGTGGAAGAAGACGACGACGAACGAGGGAGCAGTGGCACCAGCGCGTTCGCGCGGTAGCGCCGGGGCTCGCCAACGAGCCAGCTGTGGAAGAACACGACGATGAACGAGGCAGCAGTAGCACAAGCGCGTTCGCGCAGTAGCGCCGAGGGGAGTCAACGAGCCAGCTGTGGAAGAAGACGACGACGAACGAGGGAGCAGTGGCACCAGCGCGTTCGCGCGGTAGCGCCGGGGCTCGCCAACGAGCCAGCTGTGGAAGAACACGACGATGAACGAGGCAGCAGTAGCACAAGCGCGTTCGCGCAGTAGCGCCGAGGGGAGTCAACGAGCCAGCTGTGGAAGAAGACGACGACGAACGAGGGAGCAGTGGCACCAGCGCGTTCGCGCGGTAGCGCCGGGGCTCGCCAACGAGCCAGCTGTGGAAGAACACGACGATGAACGAGGCAGCAGAAGCACAAGCGCGTTCGCGCAGTAGCGCCGAGGGGAGTCAACGTGCCAGCTGTGGAAGAAGACGACGACGAACGAGGGAGCAGTGGCACCAGCGCGTTCGCGCGGTAGCGCCGGGGCTCGCCAACGAGCCAGCTGTGGAAGAACACGACGATGAACGAGGCAGCAGTAGCACAAGCGCGTTCGCGCAGTAGCGCCGAGGGGAGTCAACGAGCCAGCTGTGGAAGAAGACGACGACGAACGAGGGAGCAGTGGCACCAGCGCGTTCGCGCGGTAACGCCGGGGCTCGCCAACGAGCCAGCTGTGGAAGAACACGACGATGAGCGAGGCAGCAGTAGCACAAGCGCGTTCGCGCAGTAGCGCCGAGGGGAGTCAACGTGCCAGCTGTGGAAGAAGACGACGACGAACGAGGGAGCAGTGGCACCAGCGCGTTCGCGCGGTAGCGCCGGGGCTCGCCAACGAGCCAGCTGTGGAAGAACACGACGATGAACGAGGCAGCAGTAGCACAAGCGCGTTCGCGCAGTAGCGCCGAGGGGAGTCAACGAGCCAGCTGTGGAAGAAGACGACGACGAACGAGGGAGCAGTGGCACCAGCGCGTTCGCGCGGTAGCGCCGGGGCGCGCCAACGAGCCAGCTGTGGAAGAACACGACGATGAACGAGGCAGCAGTAGCACAAGCGCGCTCGCGCGGTAGCGTCGAGGGTAGTCAACGTGCCAGCTGTGGAAGAAGACGACGACGAACGAGGGAGCAGTGGCACCAGCGCGTTCGCGCGGTAGCGCCGGGGCGCGCCAACGAGCCAGCTGTGGAAGAACACGACGATGAACGAGGCAGCAGTAGCACAAGCGCGTTCGCGCGGTAGCGCCGAGGGGAGTCAACGTGCCAGCCGTGGAAGAAGACGACGACGAACGAGGGAGCAGTGGCACCAGCGCGTTCGCGCGGTAGCGCCGGGGCGCGCCAACGAGCCAGCTGTGGAAGAACACGACGATGAACGAGGCAGCCGTAGCACAAGCGCGTTCGCGCGGTAGCGCCGAGGGGAGTCAACGTGCCAGCCGTGGAAGAAGACGACGACGAACGAGGGAGCAGTGGCACCAGCGCGTTCGCGCGGTATCGCCGGGGCGCGCCAACGAGCCAGCTGTGGAAGAACACGACGATGAACGAGGCAGCAGTAGCACAAGCGCGTTCGCGCGGTAGCGTCGAGGGTAGTCAACGTGCCAGCTGTGGAAGAAGACGACGACGAACGAGGGAGCAGTGGCACCAGCGCGTTCGCGCGGTAGCGCCGGGGCTCGCCAACGAGCCAGCTGTGGAAGAACACGACGATGAACGAGGCAGCAGTAGCACAAGCGCGTTCGCGCAGTAGCGCCGAGGGGAGTCAACGTGCCAGCTGTGGAAGAAGACGACGACGAACGAGGGAGCAGTGGCACCAGCGCGTTCGCGCGGTAGCGCCGGGGCGCGCCAACGAGCCAGCTGTGGAAGAACACGACGATGAACGAGGCAGCAGTAGCACAAGCGCGTTCGCGCGGTAGCGTCGAGGGTAGTCAACGTGCCAGCTGTGGAAGAAGACGACGACGAATGAGGGAGCAGTGGCACCAGCGCGTTCGCGCGGTAGCGCCGGGGCTCGCCAACGAGCCAGCTGTGGAAGAACACGACGATGAACGAGGCAGCAGTAGCACAAGCGCGTTCGCGCGGTAGCGTCGAGGGGAGTCAACGTGCCAGCTATGGAAGAAGACGACGACGAACGAGGGAGCAGTGGCACCAGCGCGTTCGCGCGGTAGCGCCGGGGCGCGCCAACGAGCCAGCTGTGGAAGAACACGACGATGAACGAGGCAGCAGTAGCACAAGCGCGTTCGCGCAGTAGCGCCGAGGGGAGTCAACGTGCCAGCTGTGGAAGAAGACGACGACGAACGAGGGAGCAGTGGCACCAGCGCGTTCGCGCGGTAGCGCCGGGGCGCGCCAACGAGCCAGCTGTGGAAGAACACGACGATGAACGAGGCAGCAGTAGCACAAGCGCGTTCGCGCGGTAGCGTCGAGGGGAGTCAACGTGCCAGCTATGGAAGAAGACGACGACGAACGAGGGAGCAGTGGCACCAGCGCGTTCGCGCGGTAGCGCCGGGGCGCGCCAACGAGCCAGCTGTGGAAGAACACGACGATGAACGAGGCAGCAGTAGCACAAGCGCGTTCGCGCGGTAGCGTCGAGGGGAGTCAACGTGCCAGCTATGGAAGAAGACGACGACGAACGAGGGAGCAGTGGCACCAGCGCGTTCGCGCGGTAGCGCCGGGGCGCGCCAACGAGCCAGCTGTGGAAGAACACGACGATGAACGAGGCAGCAGTAGCACAAGCGCGTTCGCGCGGTAGCGTCGAGGGGAGTCAACGTGCCAGCTATGGAAGAAGACGACGACAAACGAGGGAGCAGTGGCACCAGCGCGTTCGCGCGGTAGCGCCGGGGCGCGCCAACGAGCCAGCTGTGGAAGAAGACGACGATGGACGAGGCAGCAGTAGCACAAGCGCGTTCGCGCGGTAGCGTCGAGGGGAGTCAACGTGCCAGCTATGGAAGAAGACGACGACAAACGAGGGAGCAGTGGCACCAGCGCGTTCGCGCGGTAGCGCCGGGGCGCGCCAACGAGCCAGCTGTGGAAGAACACGACGATGAACGAGGCAGCAGTAGCACAAGCGCGTTCGCGCGGTAGCGTCGAGGGGAGTCAACGTGCCAGCTATGGAAGAAGACGACGACGAACGAGGGAGCAGTGGCACCAGCGCGTTCGCGCGGTAGCGCCGGGGCGCGCCAACGAGCCAGCTGTGGAAGAACACGACGATGAACGAGGCAGCAGTAGCACAAGCGCGTTCGCGCGGTAGCGTCGAGGGGAGTCAACGTGCCAGCTATGGAAGAAGACGACGACAAACGAGGGAGCAGTGGCACCAGCGCGTTCGCGCGGTAGCGCCGGGGCGCGCCAACGAGCCAGCTGTGGAAGAAGACGACGATGGACGAGGCAGCAGTGGCACGAGCGCGTTCGCGCGGTAGCGCCGAGGGCAGTCAACGCGCCAGCTGTGGAAGAAGACGCTCGTGCCGTTGCTGGTGGTGATAGTTTTGGTGAACTCCGACGGCACAGGGTACGCATAAACTGCCTCGCTGTAGAAACAAATCTCGCTCTCGGACTGTTTACGGCCAGACCGGGTAATCGCCGCGCAGTTGTTTGGTGGAACGCGCTGTTTGCACTGGTCAAGTGAGCGTCGCTTCTTTGCTCAAAGCGGACACAAGTTCTCAAAAAGAGCGTCGATAAATTGATTGTAAATGCTGCTTATAACAATAACAAACTGTTCTTGTGCAAGGATTTTCAAGTTAAGCAATATATGCTTTGCCATGTGACTCCCGATCATCACTAATTTGAAAGAACGCTCTTTATCGCCCCGCCGAAATGACAATCAGCGCGCTGAAGTGATTTGTGACAGCACTATTATATTGGCTGTTCATATCTGAACTAAAAAAAGCACTGCGTGTTTTCTGTGTCGAGCAGCCAACATGATCTCCGTTCAAGTGTCATAGCTGTAAAAGTGCAGTGTTGCGCCGTGACACTATGCTCATACTGCCTTCCTGCACTGTGCTGTGCGTACTGGCTTTTTTGAACATTAATAAAACGACACGCCGTACAAGCCCTAAAATTTAGAAGGAGAAAATTGATTATTACGGGCCGGTGTTTCTAACAAAAGCCAAGTTAGTTACCATATTGGCAAGTCATACAAATGTCGGTCTAATAATTGCCGCCTGTTCCATGACAGTGCTAATATGGTTTACTGCGTCTGTAATCCGGGTCAGCGTAGGACTTCTATCAGAATGGCGCAGCGGATATTCGCGCCACGTTGTTAACTTTAGGCCTTCATTGGGCCAGGAAGTTTCGAACGTTGGTGCGAGCTGACCCGCCGCCGCGGTTATAATGATGCTCCTTGAGCCTCTGCATAATACAACGTCCTGTCTGATCAAATATGTTCTCATACACGACAAAGGTATACGGCGTTTTGGAAGCTGTTGTTTGCAAAGAAATTGTTTGCGATGCTGAGTCAGAAAGGCTGTTGTCTTCTTTTTTTGTCGCATTGTAGCTCTAGTGTTTCCTGGATGCCGAGAGGGAATAATCAAGCGCTTTTACTCCCATTCGAAACTTGTTAAACGCGAAGTACTACAATTCTGTCTCAATATTTATATGTTCACGACCTTGACCACTAGGTGGAAGCCAGTTTGTTGGACCAGGCCAAGCAGCTTGCTGATTGATTTCTTCTTGCGGCTGTTGGCTGTGGTCGTGGTGGGCTTGAGCAATAAGTACAAGAGTACATGAAGTGAGTGCTGTAGCAGAGCCAGGTGGAAAATGGTTGTGGTCGAACCACACAGATTGCACAGACTGCATTTCTCATAATCCCAAAAGGTTAGCGAAAAAGTCAGGAGTGGACGTAGTTCTTTCTGCCCTTGAGCGATTGCAATAGCGCTGCAGAAATTCAACTCGGACATAAAAGCATATCTTCATTGTATGCGATCATCTTCATTAATCTGCCTACTACACATGCATTTTTGTCTACTACCCACTGCTCTCTGTAACGCCAAACGGTCCTGAGAGTAAACAAAGGAAATGAAATGCGACTACCGCGTGTCTTGTTCATCATCGCAAACAACTTGTGAACTGCATTCAAAACGGTGTTTATTCTGCACCCTTGTCGTGTAAAAACAGGCATAATAGACAGGGCGATGTATTTTTCAGATGCTGAAATCCGGGACTTGCGGAGAGCACTATCTTGTGCGCATCTCGAGCGCGATGTCGCCTCGATAACGAAGTACCCAACGTTTCTTGGCGGCTTTTGCATGAGCCCTGCAAAATATTTAACAGCTCTGAACAGGCAGCCCGGCTTCTTTTTCCTCCGGCATCACAGCATCTTCCCTACGAAGAGAACTTTCATTTTGTCTGCAAATGTTGCTATGCTCTCGCTCGGGTGGTGAAGCCTCGCTTGTAGCAGCATTTCGGCTCTTTGATTTCTTACAGCTCCGTTGAACGTCAGAAGGAGGCTGCCCTTGAAGGCGTCCCACTATGCGAGCGTGTTCGGAAACGAAGTGCGGGTAGATGGTTCTAGGGCGAAGTGTTGCAGCTTGGCTTCGCCATTCGACTGGTTGTTCGCGGCCACATGTTCCAACTGTTCAAGCCAGTCCTCCGAGTCATCGCACGGCGCACCATGAAATGCTCTAGAGGCTGCTGCAGTAAGGTATTTGGAAAGATTGGATCGCTTTGTAGACGATCACAAGGAAGAAGACAGGATAGGCGCAAACTAACAACTGAGGTTTATTCGACGGAAAACAATTAATTATCAAATCATGCCAGCGCAGGCGTATCAGGATATCAGCAGCAAAAAAGAGAAGAAAACAAAATCATAAATAAACAATGGTTTGGCTCAGCTAATCATATTATCTAGGGAACGTGCCTCCTATTGTAAAGCATGACCGATGTGTCCCTGATGCATGCTTGTCCCTTCTTTCTTTTATAATATGCCTCTAGAAGTTCTCGTGCTTTTTCTTTACTGCACTCGCGCAAGATCTTAACCTGGTTGAGCAGAGGCCTGCATTTATGATCTAAGCAATGCATGGGTAAATGACGTTGCTCCCGGTTTATGACTGACCTTTCGTGTTCTTGGATTCGCACGTTCAAACAACGGCCCGTCTGGCCCATGTAGGTTTTGCCGCATGTCAGGGGAATCTGATAAATACCGCCAACTTGGCAAACTACATGGGCGTTCTTGTGTTTCACGCCGCAGCCACCTTGCTTCTTTCTGGCGTGAAGTCTCCCAATGCGGGCGCAAAGGTGACTCAGCTTGCAAGGAGCCGAGAAAACGAGTGGGACACCGTGCTTGGTTGCTATCGTCTTCAGATTGTGTGCAGTTCTATGAACATATGGAATTACGACTGGCTTTGAAGCCTTGTTGATAACATCAGCGTTTACTTTTTGAAAAAAAAAAGTAAACTCGAAGCGCTCGAAAAGAGGGTAAAGCGCCTCAAAAAGCGCCTCAACCCCCATGTAGATTGCCAAGTTGGCGTTATTTATCAGATTCCCCTGGCATGCGGCAAAACCTACATAGGCCAGACGGGCAGTTGTTTGAACGTGCAAATCCGAGAACACGAAAGGTCAATTAAAAACCGGGAGCAACGTCATTTACCCATGCACTGCCTAGATCATAAATGCAGGCCTCTGCTCAACCAGGTCAAGACCCTGCGCAAGTGCATTAAAGAAAAAGCACGAGAACTTTTAGAGGCATATTATATAAGAAAGAAGGGACAACATGCATCAGTGACACATCGGTCATGCTTTGTACAATAGGGAGGCACGTTTCCTAGATATGATTAACTGACCCACACCATTGGTTTTTTCTGATTTTGTGTTTTTCCTCTTTTGTGCTGCTGATACCGTGATATGCCTGCGCTGGCATGATTTGATATTTAAGTCTTTTCCCTCGAATAAACCTCAGTTGTTAGTTTGCGCCTGTCCCGTCTTCTTCCTTGTGATCGTCTACAAAGCGCATCCAATCTTTCCAAATACAATGAACCAACGTGCCCAACAACGCATTCTGCTAAATTGCTGTAAGGTGGCTGCTGGTGTTGGGGGGGGGGGAGGAGGGGAACGCTTGCTCGCTGCGGTCGTGGCGGCGTCTGACGGGGTCTCTTCCGGCCCCCCCCCCCCCCCCCCCCCCAGCCCGTACTCTGGATACTCAAGTCCCGTGTTTCCATGGCTTATTCTCTGGTCTCCTTCTTCGTCAGGAATCGCACTTTAGTTGCGGCTTGCCGGAGCAGGCTTGGACATACCAAGTGCCTCCACTAGTTATGTCACGTACCGCGCGTACGCATGACAGCGGACGATTCAGAAAAAAAGAACGCCCTTTACTTGGGGCGAACTTGACCCTCGCAACGAAAATAAAGCGTCTCTGTTACGAACAGCAGTCGGAGTCAGAGCGATCGCCTTCACACCCGCCGCGCTTGCTTAGTGGCTGTGATGTTCGGCTGCTAAGCACGAGGTCACGGCATCGAATCCCGGCCACGGCGGCCGCATTTCGATGGGGGCGAAATGCGAAAACACCAGTGCACATATATTTAGGCACACGGTAAAGAACCCTAGGTGGTCCAAACTACCGGAGTCCCCCGACTACGGCGTGCATCATAATCAGACCGTGGTTTTGGCACGTAAAACCCCATAATGTTTTTCATCGCCTTCAACAACATGCAGTGTGCAATGATGACTAATTGGCAACCCCTTTGAAACGGAGCGGTGGCAAATAGTCAACTAGCCAGCTGGATTTGATCAGGCATGCTATGCATGTTTTTCATCCTAGTATTTTTGTATACATCTCCTTAATATCTTTTCCTCAAAACTTCACTACCTCCCTTGTACCTATGCCCGTACATGATCCGGTCGTATCAATCTATTCCCTGCCTTTTTTTCACCATTACTATCAACGGATCTTGCTTATTTCGACGGCTAACCGGTTGAAGCTTCCGTACACTTTAAATCCAAGCGCTTCTGGAAGGTGCACGTTGCGTGCTGGTCTGGCTGGTTGGATCCCTTCGCATCCAATTCAGATATGCTCGGTGGTTTCTCGATTTTTTTGTGCAGCGTAAACGTTCTTCGTCTAACTGGAATATTTGCTGCGGTATGTTTTTTGTCCTGAGGCAACCAGCTCGCGCCTCAAATAGCAAGGCCTTTCCTTTCGTGTTATCGCTCCTTTCTAGTTTCTTTTTTCTCACTCTTGTAAATATCCGTGGCCTTTTTCATTTCCATTCTTTGCATCCAGATCAGTGTCTCTGTTTCTCTCAATTTCTTTGTGATTCTCCCTGGTCGTCTGTCTGCACTTTCAATTACCCTGTTCTTGGCTGCCAAGTTTTTACTCTTCCCCCATTCTGTGTCCACTGTTGGATACGGACCCTTTTCCTGGCATCACAAGTTCCCCGACCACATTCAATCGCCGTCGCATTCCAATTATGCTGCGTAGGGGCGCTTCTACTACGTTGCCGGACCCTTCAGACAGGTTGGCGACCCCCACCTCATGCGCCACACGTCGCGCTATTGTCTTCTCCCCTGCTTGACTCTTCCTGAAAGTGCAACGGGAGGCTGGCACGGTTCCAAGAAGTTGATCTTGGTCCCGAGCAAAGCTGTTTGCGGCTCTGAAAGTTCGTTCGAGAACAATCCGTCTCCTCCGGCTGAGCGCTTGCTGGCGAGGAGGCAACACCGGCGGCACGTCACCCATCGAACAGCGGATCCCTCGGAGCGACCCCGTGGGCCGAACGGGACGGCACTCGCACGGGCGTCTACCATTGGAGGAACATGACGACACCTGAGCTGTCTCGACCATTGGCCGAAAATGACGTGACCCCGAGAGACCGAAGGGGTTAAAAGCGAGAGAAATGCTCAACTCTAAAAAAAAACGAGGATCTAGAGGCTAAAATTAACAGTTTAGCTAAAGACGCCTCTGATAAGTTCGGAAGGTTCTAGCTAAAAATGAAACATTCTGGCATTGATGTAGCGGAGTGAAAGAAGGAAGTTGAGTCCGTTCAATCAAATGCACAAAACTTGAATCAACTTGTCGAGGACCTATGTAGCCAAAAAACGCCATTGGTAAATGAAAATAAACAACCAAAATCTCAAAACTTCTCACTCACTCGTAAAGTTGAACAACTTCAGCCATATTCACGCCTCAGCAATGTTGAGATCAAGGGCGTTCCCTGTTCCCAAGGGGAGGACTGCGTCCCAATCATGGAAATGCTAGGGGAGACCGCTGGATGTCCCATATCGCCCAATGATCTCGATATTGTTCATCGCGTGCCTACACGGTCTACTGACAAAAAAAACATCATTGGACATTTCTTCTCTCCAACTAAGAAATCTGACTTCATCACTAAAGCACTTAAGCCCAAGCTTTGCGTCAGTGATCTAGGCTTCTCTAGGATTTCTAACGCAGCTATCTTCGTAAACGATCATCTGACCCCATGTAACAAGGCCCTATTTTCCAAAGCTCTAACACTGAAGAAAGAAAAGTGGATGTTTCTTTGGACTGACAACTGTCAAATCAACTAGAAAAACTACTAACAGCAGAGTTTCGCGCATCCGTGATCATTCCGACTTGACTAGAATGGACTAATAGCATAACAACCAGTGTTCATTGTCTCACCACTTATCATATCAATAATGGCCTCTTACCCGCCGTGGTTGCTCAGTGGCTATGGTGTTGGGCTGCTGAGCACGAGGTCGCGGGATCGAATCCCGGCCACGGCGGCCGCATTTTCGATGGGGGCGAAATGCGAAAACACCCGTGTGCTTAGATTTAGGTGCACGTTAAAGAACCCCAGGTGGTCAAAATTTCCGGAGTCCTCCACTACGGCGTGCCTCATAATCAGAAAGTGGTTTTGGCACGTAAAACCCCAAATATTATTATTAATAATGGCCTCTTTCCTGGAACCTAATCAAGTTAACTCGTTCATAAGTGGATTTCATTCCGTCATTCATTTCAATGCCACAAGTCTTCGCAAACACTTTGATGAGATTGATCACTTCCTTTTATCATCTTCTAGCTCATTCTCATTAATTGCCTTGACTGAAACTTGGTTATCAGACGATGACAAAAATCTTTATTGCTTCCTCAACTACAATTCAGACTATTGTAACAGAATGAACGTAACAGAATTTCCGTTTACCTAAAGTGCGAACTCACTATGGTAAACAGACTGCGGAAGTTTCCTCGATATCGCTTTGGAATGCTATACCATCCTATAATCAAAAAGGCAAAATATTTATACCAATTTAAAAGAGAACTAAAAGCATTCATAATAAATACTTACTGATATTTTCCATCTTTTTAAAATGTTATTCTGTTTTCTTATATTTTCTTGCTGCTAACAAATGTTCTTATTACTCAGATGCTATAAACCTGTTTTCACATTACTCTTAGCTCTCATCTGCACTACTGTTGCTTGAAACATTGTATAACATCATAAGTGTCTTTAACAGCAGGTCCCGATACGGTCTTTGACTATGGGACCTCCTTATGTATACTAGGCACATGTAATTATCTGTATTTTTACTAATAAATAAATTATGAAAAAAATTAATTACTGGAGAAAAAAAGGGAGAAGAGACATTCATTTATTCATTTTTTTTTCGTTCTTCTTGCCACGGGCCGCAGCGTCCGATTTGCTGCCGGCCTTCGATGACTTTATGGCTGTTAATTGCTTTGTGTTATTACTGTAAATAATGTAAATAACCCTTCAGTTTTCAACATCCTCGTCAACGTCGGCCAACTCCCGCACTCAACGGCAAGATCTAATACCGTGCTTTTTAGGTACAGTTACTTCTACACTTTAGCGGCACGTTTCTTTTGATCGATGTTCCTGAGTCTTTCTTGAAAACTAATTTCCTCTTTCATACTTTCTGCTGATCCCGACATAGTGCAGGGTGTAGAAATGATAGGTAGGATAAAGTGCAGTGATCACAGGTTAGTGAGGGCAAGGATTCACCTCAATTTGAAGAGATAAATACTAAGATCGGTGAAGAAGAAACAGGTCAGCCTAGAGGCACCAAGGCTAAGAGCAGACCAATTCAGGCTGGTACTTGCAAACAAATATTCAGCCTTAGAACAGAGAGTTGAACATGACATGGAGATAATGAATGAAACCGTAACTAGGCTGACGTCAGAGGCAGTAAACAAGCTCTCCAAAGTAGCAAAGGATATAATAAAGAAACCGCAAAGAATGAAAACGGCTAAGTCAAGAGGTAAGATAAAATTCGCGAAACTGTCTAAACTCATCAACCAGGCGAAAATAAGTCCTATTCGAAACTATAACGTGAGAAAGACTGAAGAAGCCGCAAAAAGTAGACGCAGCCTGAAGTCAGTGAGAAAGAAACATGGCATAGGAAAAACCAAGATGTATGCACTGAACGACAAGCAGGGTAATATCATCAGCAACTTCGAAGATATAGTAGAAGAGGCGGAAGAATTCTACACGGACCTGTACAGTACCCAGAGGAGCCAGGATACCTCCATAAGAAACAGCAATGAACAGGATAAGGAAACTGCTCCTATAACTAGCGATGAGGTCAGAAGGGCCTTGCAAGACATGAAACGAGGAACAGCGGCAGAAGATGGAATAACAATCGATTTAATCAAGCATGGAGGAGACGTAATGGTTGGAAAACTGGCGGCTCTTTGTACGAAGTCTCTATCGACTGCAAGGGTCCCAGAACACTGGAAGAATGCAAACATTAAACTAATACGCAAAAAGGCAAACGTTAAAGAATTGGCAAATTCTAGGCCCACTAGCTTACTCCATATATTATATAAAATATTTACCAAAATAATCTCCAATAAAATAAGCGCCACACTGGACTTTAGTCAACCAAGGGAACATGCTGGCTTCAGGAAGGGATACTCTACAATAGATCACATCCATGCCATTAATCAGGTTATCGAGAAAGCCGCAGAGTACAATAAGCCTCTCTATATGGCTTTAATATATTACGAAAAGACATTTGATTCAGTAGATATACTAGCAGTCATAGAGGCGTTACGTAATGAAGGAGTACAGAACGCTTACATAAATACCTTAGAAAATATCTACAGAGGTTCCACAGCTACATTATTTCTACAAAAGAAAAGCAGGAAGATACCTATAAAAAAAGGGGTCAGAGAGGGAGACACGATCTCTCGAATGCTATTCCCTGCGTGTTGTAAAAAAGTATTCAAGCTTTGGAATACTGGGAAGGCTTTGGAGTAAGGATCGACGGCGAATATATCAGCAACCTTCTGTTTGCCGATGACATTGTTCTATTCAGCAAAAATGCAGACGAGTTACAACAAATGATTGAGGACCTTAACAGAGAGAGTGTAAGTGTAGGCTCGAAGATTACTGTGCAGAAGACAAAGATAATGATGAATAGCCGGGCAAGGGAACAAGAGTTCGTGATCGCCAGTCAGCCTCAAGAGTCTGTGAAGGAGTACGTTTACCTAGGTCAATTAACCACAGGGAAACCTGATCATGAGAACGAAATTCACAGAAGAATAAAAATGGGTTGGATCGCATACGGCAGACATTGTCAGCTACTCACTAGAAGCTTACTATTATCATCGAAAAGGAAGGTGCACAATCAGTGCATTTTACCAGTGCTTGCATACGGAACAGAGACTTGGAGACTGACAAAGAAGCTTGAGAACAAGTTAAGGACCACGCAAAGAGCGATGGAACGATGAATAGTAGACATAACGTTAAAAGATAGAAAGAGAGCGGTTTGGATTACAGAGCAAACGGGTATAGACGATATTCTAATAGACATTCAGAGAAAAAAATGGCGCTGGGCAGGTCATGGAATGCGCAGATTAGATAAGCGTTGGACTACTAGGGTGACAGAATGGGTACCAATAGAAGGGAAACGCAGTCGAAGACGGCAGAAGACTAGGTGGAGCGATGAATTTAGGAAATTCGCGGGCGCTAGTTGGAATCGGCTGGCGCAGGACAGGGGTAATTGGAGATCGCAGGAGAGGCCTTTGTCCTGAAGTGGACATAAAACAGGCTGATGATGATGAGCATGAATTTTCCTCTGCGCTTCTATGACTTCAAAGGAGGCCCAACCTGCTTCCCTTCGCACTGCGTCATTTGTGGACAGCCAATGAAACCGGCTCACCGACATTTGGTTAACTTCCAACCCCGACAATATATTCGATTTTAAGCACTGAATGGGCATTTCAGAACGCTACCTCTGGCACGATGACTCCGTTCCAGATCCCATGCCCCACTTCATAGTTATTTTGGCCCCAAAGTGCCCAATGCTTCATTATTGCTCTATTCCGCTTCCCTTTTATTTTGAGGTTATCTTGGTGGGTGCTTGAGTAAGTCATTTCTTTGTTTATGTATATGACGAGGTAATTATTTTGCTCGAATATGGGTATGATCTCTTCATTAAAGATCATAATTCCCGATTTCCCTATGTCTAGATTTAAGGCGTGGATTTTTGTCATTGAGTTGCCACACATATTGGCTAGTGTCTGCAAATTAATTGCATTGTCCGCTAGTAGCACTATGTCGTCCGCATACATCAGTACGCCGACCTTGTGTTGCACTATTACGCGTATGTGATAAAATCGTAATTAACTGTTTCCCAGATGCCTTTCTCTGCCTTAACACAAAGCGTCAACAACAGTGGAGACAGAGGGCATCCTTGCTTCAGTCCCTGGTGAATTTCTACCACTTCATCGCAATTTAGGCCTTCCTATACAATTTTTACTCGACTGACTCTATGTATCTCCCTGAATAGCTCCACAGAATCGTTATCTATGCCTTCGCGCTTGACAATATCCCATAAAAACTCCCTGTCTACTTTGTCGTAGGCTCCCTTAATATCTAGAAATGCTAGCATTAAAGGTCTCTTTAATAATTACTTCTGTCCACATTGCGAGTTTCCGCAGAACTATTACTTCAAACTGTTGTCTTTGGTTCGAGTTGTTGACAAATGCGACTTCGCCCTGCCATCTCCTAGCCGCCTGGTTAGCTCAAATGGTAGAGCGGCTGGCCCGGCAAAGCGGTGGTCCCGGGTTCGAGTCCCTGACCAGGACGAATTTTTCTTCAATTACGAGGCTTTTCTTTCGAGGAACCCGTATGGGTTTCCTTTGTAGCAAATGCTACGGAACGGGTGGATGTCTCATTTTCCCTTTAATAATTGTTATTCTTAATATGCTACTTTTTACTTCTGTTTTCGCAAGCTTATGTACTACCACTTCACACCCCTGTCCCATGCCTATTCTTGGACGCTTCGTAGATTTTTTTTTTCTTTCAACGAATGCCATTTAGCCCTCATACCTGAATTTTTACTTTTATATACTGGTGCATTGCTTGTCATACTTTGCTTTGTATAGATTGGATTACTTGACCCCTTTTGTTTTTTGTTATTCTTGTTATTCTTATTATGCTGTTTTTTACTTCTGCATGACCGCTCCACACCCCTGTTTCTCCCCCCACCCTCTTTCTTTATGGAATGTCCCTGACGGGACCTTTAAGAGTACAATAAATTGTAGGGGGGCGAAATGCGAAAACACCCGTGTACTTAGAAATAAGGTGCATGTTAATGAAACCCGGGTGGTCGAAATTTTCAGAGCCCTCTATTACGGCATGCCTCACAATCAGAAAGTGGTTTTGGCACGTAAAACCCCGTAATTTTTTAAGAGTACAATAAATTATAATGGATGATGATGATGATGGTGACACATACACTTATTTATCATTTTCTCGGGGACTGCACTTCACCCACTAACAAATTAATGTTGTCGCCCAGCGCAACACGCGCTTGCATGATTGGAACTTACTCTAATATTATCCATGGTTCTGTGCGTTGTCTGATGTCAGCGAAGCTTGTGTAATGTGATTCAATACGCAATGCGAATTATGCAGTACTTTCTGGAAGACACGCGGGCACCAGCGATTACTCTGGAAACTTGAATGAATCATGAATAAAAGCTGACGCGCTTGACTAGCAGATGAGATTTCGACGATCGCCGACTGTATTCGCCGCTATCGCTGTGCTTTGAGTGTAACTTGTATTTGTGTGCACAGGTCCAACCAATAAAAAGTTAATGTTGGATCTGTTTGGTTCTGAACTAGGCTGTCTTTTGTGGCGAAGTTAGCCCTAACCATGTCTGTGATGTACCGCAGCGCATCGTCTCCTTCGTAGATGCTACCGTCATCTTCATCCCAGCCATGTGTTCTTGCCTCGCTATGTGCCGGTGATCCATAAATGCTCCTTACGTATCTTTTTTGCCCTTTGCCACTTGAGACCTCATATAATTAGCATGCCGTCGATCATGTTGTGACGCCCCTCATGTTCATGTTGTGAGGCTTGTCAAGACGTGCACGTCATTTTCTACTGTAGCTGTCAGTGACGGGTTGCCGCGACGCAATAAAGCAAAGTAAAACTGCAGCGGCAATCAAGCAGCGACGCGGCATGAAGAGACGAACGCACCAACTTCGAACAGCGCAGCAACCATCAGGCCACGCGCGCGCACGCGTCGTCGCCATGCACACGTTTTATTGCAATTCTGTGAACATTCAAATGGCTTGCGGCCGTCGATAATTACAGATACAGCTTTCTTTAGTTCTAATACGTTTCCTGAGGAACGTTGCTCACATTAATTATACAATTTACGTGTGCGACAGAACGCCTTGTGGCGAAAGATGTCTAGAGGTGTTCGCGTTCCAACTACCGCACAGATTGGTGCACAGAAGAAGCTGTATTACAAGACATCACGTTAGAACGAGAGAAAAGGGGGTTAACCGAGAAGCCCACTTTTTATTAATCGTATCATGAGAAGCCAACAAAGACACCAAGGACAAAATTACCTGTACTTACTAATTGAATTAAAGAAATGCCGCAGGTGGTGGTACGATCCCACGTCTTGGCATTGCGCGCATAACGCACACGTAATCCGAAGAAGTGGGATCGTTCCCCAGCTGCGGCAAGTTGTTCATTCATCCACTTTGATTGCCATTATTTCATCATTTCTTTAATTCAATTAGTAAGTACAATTAATTTCCTCTATGTTGTCCTTGGTGTCTTTGTTGGCGTGTCAAGACGTCAGGTTAGACAGCTTCGCTCTCTGGGACCAATTGTAACACAGTCCCTGTTTTGCCACACCTGCTGGCGCTGCGGCGTCCACTCACGCCACGCCGGCCGAGCAGAGCATTGGGCGCGTGCGCAACCGGAGGCCGACAACAGGGCGCTTGTGTTCGGGTGCAATGCACACTGCCAGCGCAGCTGTACTTGGTGTAATAGCACGCACCTATCGCATTCAGTTCTTCGCTCTTGTGGAAAAACTTTGATATTTAGATAATCAATCAATACAATGCTCAAACGGCCGGATTCCAACAAAGGATCTCTAACACAGAAGCCCGACAATCTAACCATTACACCACGGACGCTTTCCCCCACGACGGCGTGCCTCATAAACATATCTCGGTTTTGGCATGCAAAACTCCGGAAATTAGTGAACATTAATCAACGCATCATCATACGTCAAAATGAGTGCTGATTCCGAAGACAGCGCATTAACAAATTTCAGAGTCCGACGCTCATCCTACGCGTGCGGTGAGCAATGACTCCGTCCTTACCTCGTTCAGGAAGACCTTGCAAGGTGGCGAAGCTAAGCCCATACGCTCAAAACATGGCGCTTCATCTGCACTTGATGAAGAGCCATTTGTGTAACTATGGGACAATTCCAGTGGAACAAAAAATAATGTGTCACCATATCGGTTAAAAATAGATAGATCAAGTCATTTTTGTTCTCGAAGGCGCGAAATTTGGTTTTGTTGGCAGGTCATTAGAGCTGTTTTTCCAAGTGGCCCGCTATTGGACTCCATGGGCGTTTCAAGCTGTAAGCGCGCGAAGCGATGCACCAGGCGGTACGATTGTTGCACATTCTTTGGAGGTTGACGAGAAAGCGTTGGGTGCTCGTCGTACGCCAACGTAGCTAAAGCAAACAATCATCGGGCGGTCGTAACTGACTAATTTTGACTGAACACGTTAAGAAACCATGAAATCACCCGTGCCACCAGAATTCAGGCAAACGTTGACAAGCGAAACAAGACGCGTGACGTCGGCGCATTGTAACAGGTGAACTTTACGAGCGCGCCTTTCTGCATACTTGGATTGCATTTAATGTCATAGTGGCGTCAACGCCCCTTTCTATAGCGAGCACTTAAAAAGGGGTGTTCATTGTTAACGACAAAGTAACATAGAGTTGCATTTGCTCTCTCCGCCACGCGTGCATAAAATTGATTAGTAATTTTATTTTCGTTAAATGAATGAAATTTTGTCTTGTTTTCTTTAAAAAAAACTCACTGTTTATTCCCCGATGCTACAGTCGCGCTTCAGTCGCTGCTCCCATAACAATCCTTGCTGATGGCAGTGGAAACAGCTTGTGAACCACCCACCGCGGTGGCCTAGCGGCTATGGTCTTGCACCAGGTCGCGGGATCAAATCCCGGCCTCATTTCGATGGGGGCGAAAACGCTCCAGTGCATTGCGGGCACGTATAAGATCCACTGCTGGTAAAAATTAATCAGGAGTCTGTCCACTACGGCGTGCCTCATAATTAAATCGTGGTTTTGGGACGCAGAACTCTATAATTTAGGTTCTGAACCATTATTCTCCCGAAGCTTCGCGGCCTATTAGGAGTGTGTCCGTCATGGACTGCGACGCCGGCGGTTGAATCACCTTCCAACTTTTTTCGAATCCTGTCTATGAACAACCTTGTGTTTATCCATTGACTATATATATATATATATATATATATATATATATATATATATATATATATATATATATATATATATATATATATATATATATATATATATCAGTGAGAAGAACGGGGGTTAACCGAGGGGCCCGATATTTATTAGTCATATCAAAAGAAGCCAACAAACACTGACACCAAGGACAACATAGGGTAAATTACTTGTGCTTGATAACCGAAATAAAGAAACGATAAATTAATGGAAATTTAAGTGGATGAAAAAACAACTTGCCGCAGGTGGGAACGGAACCCACAAACTTCGCATTTCGCGGGCGAAATGCGAAAGTTGTGGTCTTTATTTCGTTTATCAAGCACAAGTAATTTCCCCTATGTTGTCCTTGGTGTCAGTGTTTGTTGGCTTCTTATGACTAATAAAAATCGGGCCCTTCGGTTAACCCCCTGTCTTCTCATTGATTACATAACGACGGTCTCGAATCCGGCAACACTGATGCCTTCAGGTAGCACATGTGGGTTTACTGACTAGCTGCCTTCACCCAAAAAGATCACGTTCTCGTGACGCCTGCGGCAAAAAGGACGTTCCACGTCCGCCGCCAAGGTCTGTGAGTGGTGGCGCTGGCTAATACTGCCAAGGTTCTACTAGGACACAAATACCCAAGAACGTAGATGGGAAAACAGTGCCGCGGTAGCTCAATTGGTAGAGCATCGCACGCGAAATGCGAAGGTTGTGGTTTCGGTTCCCACCTGCCGCAAGTTGTCTTTTCATCCACTTAATTTCCATTAATTTATCGTTTCTTAATTTCGTTTATCAAGCGCAAGTAATTTCCCCTATGTTGACCTTCGTGTCAGTGTTTGTTGGCTTTTTATGATATGACTATATATATATATATATATATATATATATATATATATATATATATATATATATATATATATATATATATATCCCCTTCTCTTGGTATCCATTCTGTAACGCTAATGGTCCAACGGTTACCTAACTGGCTCATTACATCACCTGTCCAGCTCCATTTTTTTTTCTTGATGTCAATTAGAATATCGTCTATACCCGTTTGCTCTCTGATCCCATTCGCTCTCTTTGTGTCTCTTAACGTTATGCCTAGTATTCTTCGTTCCATCGCTCTTTGCGTGGTCATTAACTTGTTCTCAAGCTTCTTTGTCAGTCTCCAAGTCTCTGCTCCGTATGCCAGCACTGGTAAAATGCACTGATTGTGCACCTTCCTTTTCGATGATAATAGTAAGCTTCCAGTCAGGAGCTGACAATGTCTGCCGTATGCGATCCAACCCATTTTTATTCTTCTATGAATTTCCTTCTCATCATCAGGGTTCCCAGCGATTAATTGACCTAGGTAAGCGTACTCCTTCACAGACTCTAGAGGCTGACTGGCGATCCTGAACTCTTGTTTCTTTCCCGGGCTATTCATCATTATCGTTGTCTTCTGCATATTAATCTTCAACCCCACTCTTACACTCTCTCTGTTAAGGTCCTCAATCATTTGTTGTAACTCGTCTGCATTGTTGCTGAATAGAACAATGTCATCGGCAGAGAGAAGGTTGGTGAGATATTCGCCGTCGATCTTTACACCTAAGCCTTCCCAGTTTAATAGCTTGCATACTTCTTTCAAGCACGCAGTGAATAGCATTGGAGAGATTGCGTCTCCCTCTCTGACCCCTATCTTTATAGGCATCTTCCTGTTTTTCTTGTGTAGAATTAAGGTAGCTGTGGAACTGTGTAGATATTTTCCAAGGTATTTACGTAAGCGTTCTTCATTACGTAATGCCTCTATGACTGCTGGTATCTCTACTGTATCAAATGCTTTCTCGTAATCTATGAAAGCCCTATAGAGAGGCCTATTCTACTCTGCGGCTTTCTCGATAACCTGAATAATGACATGGATGCCATTCATTGTAGAGTATCCCTTCCTCAAGCCAGCCTGTTCCCTTGCATACTTCTGCATGTTTGCATACTTCTAGTGTTCTGGGACCTTTGCAGTCGATAGACACTTCGTAGAAAGAACCGCCAGTTATCCAAGCATTATGTCTTCTCCAACCTTGGTTAAATCGACTGTTATTCCATCTTCTCCTGCCGCTGTTCCTCGTTCCATGTCTTGCAAGTTCCTTCAGACCCCACCGCTATATATAGGAGGAGTTTCTGTATCCTGCTCATTATTGATTTCTAATCGAGGTATCCTGGCTCCTCTGGGTACTGTACAGGTCAGTATAGAATTCTTCCGCTTCTTCTACTATATCTTCAAGGTTCCTGATGATGTTACCCTGCTTGTCTTTCAGTCCATACATCTTTGTTTGTCCTATGCCAAGTTTCTTTCTCACTGATTTCCATCTGCGTCCACTTTTTACGGCTTCTTCAGTCTTTCTCACGTTATAGTTATCTCTTGAGGTGGACACTTTCATTCTTTGTCGTTTCTTTATTAGGTCCTCTAACCGGCCGTGGTTGCTCAGTGGCCATGGTGTTGGGCTGCTGAGCACGAGGTCGCGGGATCAAATCCCAGCCCCGGCGGCCGCATTTCGATGGGGGGAAATGCGAAAACACCCGTGTACTTAGATTTAGGTGCACGTTAAAGAACCCCAGGTGGTCGAAATTTCCGGAGTCCTCCACCACGGCGTTCCTCATAATCAGAAAGTGGTTTTGACACGTAAAGCCCCATAATTTAATTATTAGGTCCTTTGTTGCTTTGGAGAGATTGTTTACTGATAGCCTTGGTGCCTCGCCTGCCACTTCAATTGCTGCCTCTGAAGCCAGCCTAATTACGGTTTCATTCATTATCTCTATGTCACCTTCATCTGTCTGTTTTAAGGCTGCATAGTCGTTTGCAAGTACCAGCCTGAATTCGTCTTGGTCGAGGACGGCAGTAGACTAGGTGGAGCGATGAAATTAGGAAAATCGCGGGCGCTACTTGGAATCGGTTGGCGCAGCACCGAGCTACTTAGGGATCGCAGGGAGAGGCCTTCGTCCTGCAGTGGACATAAAACAGGCTGATAATGGTTATATACATATATATATATATATATATATATATATATCAGGGAAGGATAGACTAGCAAGAAATAGTTCAAAGAATGGAAGGACGTAGTAAAAATAGCAGGATTTTATTTACTGACGTTTCGGCTGGGTCCAGCTTTCATCAAGGTTGTGTGTATATATAACCGGCGAAAGAAGCTATATCCGACATTAGTAAGATCTTGATGAGGGCTAGTTGGTTGTTGGCTAGCCCTTGTCTGTGGTATTTGTTTCCTCGTGTCCTTGTTTTATTAATGCTGTTCAACCTCAGTTCTATATATCAGACAAATCGGAGAAATGGCTAAGCAATACTTCGCCTTTAAAAATCAGTGCATGGGCGGCACAATCCGCTCGGCAGAAGAATAAAAAAAAGCGACACCTAAGAGACTTGCCATGAAAAAAAATACAAGTGCGTGAGATACGCTTCTCGGATGTATCTTTCCTTTTTCGCGTTTTCTTATTTGCTTATTTTGAAGCACGTATTTTTTCGTCACTGTCAAAAGAACACGTGCTTTGGTCTTAGATTGCGCTTTTTCTATTGTTGCACTTGGCTGGTTCTGCCACGCAGGGGCTCCCTTTTGTATTTGTCAAGTTGTCCAATGTATATTTCACAAATAAGCTCGAAGACAGAGTTCTGCGTTCATTGTGGGCGCTGTGAAACCCGAAGCACGTACCTGGCAGACTGCACTGCAGGTACACCACCAGGTCGCTGCTGCAAGGCCCCGGCGAAGAAAACCTGCGCAGACGCAGCGCATGCGATCAGTGCCTTCGCCAACCACCGTGGCTTTCGGGGCCCGCCTCTTGTCGAATATTAGTGGCACAAAACTGTTCCAAGCCAGTGTTCCGTGGCCTGCGCCACAACCTGGACGGTCGTCTCGCCCGGTTCATTGTGTTGGCAAAAGGCCCGGCAATCCATTCCAAGAAGCTTTGTTTAAATTGAAGAAATTCCAGCCACTACCGGAAACAGGTTTCTCTATTTTATTCACGCCTTCAAATTATTCATAACTGCCGAAAGTAAGCAACAAAAAATCAGTGCGCACATAAAGCTTACAATCTCGGCAGCTCCGTAACAAACACTGCAATTTCGCCAACTGCGCCACTGCATTGACACCAAGAGCGCTGTTCATATAAATTGTTACTTTTCGCTTCCCGAGAAATCCTTCTAAAAATTATGGGCGTTCTACTGCACTACAGCAAGAGTTGCGATGCCGCTAAGTAAACTTATGGCGCGGCGCGTTATGCTTAACTCTATGAAAATTACTGTAAGAAAGGTCCATGACAACAATTATTTACGAGTGGAACAAACTTAACATCATATAAATTACGCACAGTTTCAGTGCTTCTCCTGCCAGACAGAGAACTCAACCTGTATTTCCATTGTGGCACTATTCATGAAAAATAACAAAATAGAAACATGCTGGAGCAAGAGAGTCTTCTAAAGTGGATTCATGCTAAGCACTTTGGTCTGACAGATTGATAATTAATTAATAATGTGGGATTTATCTTCAAGCCATCGTGTAACAAGTGCAAAAATTTTAACCTGTGCACTTGAGATCGGCTACGAAAAGCAGCGAGACCGGCGCGTTGCACGAGTGCATTGCCCTTTGATGGCCATAACAAGACAACGGACCACTTTGTGTCCGAAGAGCTATGTTCCAGAGCTGTGAAGAAACGGGACTCGATTGTGTTGCGCCGCACACCCGCAGTGTTGTCGCTGGACTGATAGCGCGGCGGGCAGTGATGACCACGAGAGAAGAGCGGTCCCGACCGTGCCGGCAACTGTAGGAGTCCTGGCGGCGCGCAAGTGAACCCACGTATGGCGCGCTGGTTGTCCATGAGTCGAGCCGAAAGTTTACACACGTGTTTCCAATGTTAATTTTGCTGAAATGAAGTCTCTTTGTGAGACCATTGATTTCAGTTCACCTAAATCTAGGTTGGATGCTTCGTTGTCTTCAAGAAACGTTGCTTGTGATTTGCCTATAGATTCGTGTCCTGAGGTCTCGTCCCTGACCGACACCCTTCATACACTTGTACTAAGGGAGGTCACCTTGGAATTAGCATTTGTATTGACCACATGAAACGATTGTCTGCAGGCTGGTCACTTCTGAAGCTTTGCGGTCTTCAGCACCTAATGACATCCACGTTCCGTTGTTTAATCCTTAATGAGCTGTTACCACTATTATGATCAGCAAACTCGATATTGAAAGTGGTGATTTAGTTTGGATTTTTGCACGTCCCTAGCTAGAATGGTGAGGTAATCTTACGCGATTTTTCCGTTTCTTTGTCGACAAACTGCGGAATAATTGTACGATAATTGAAAGATGCCACCGACTAAAAATATTTAGAAATGGTCACACGTGCCCTGTCAATTTAAAGCTTCTAGATTTGCACAATTTGATTGACGTATTGAGAAATGACCGTAAGCACACGATGTCAAATGTCATTATCAGCGAGAGTCTTTCTGCTTGTGCAGGAAATGTCAACAGAAATATGTGGGACACCACTGGCTCTTTCCGAAATAACAGAAACACTTAAAGTTTAAGGTTTGAGCGTGTATTTATTAACAAGGTGCGCCAAGACTGAGATCATTGTATTAACAGCTTAGTGAACATCGCTAGCCATAGTTGTGCTGCTTCCTCCTAACATTGTCCTCACCATTCACATTGACGCTGGAATGACTGAGGCGGAAATGTTTGCAGCATAAATAATAATTCAAGAAGCTTGCTTAAGAAGTTTCCAGGCTTAGTTCCCTTAACATCGTGTTATTTAGCGCAAGTTGCTGCAGTACTTGAAACCTCGTCGCATTACGACATATGCGATGTCGAAATTATTTTCCCCGGCTTTAGCAGTGTCCGTTGCGACAGAAAATATAGAAAAGGTGGTAGTATTGCTGCATTCTTTAGGTCTGACCATAGGTCGGCAAAGTCACTCACGAGTCGGCCCACTAAGATTCTGACCGGCCCGTGAGTTTGAGTTGCAGAGTAGGATTTTGGTGCGTCTGAGTACGAACCTAACTGAGATAACTCAGGCGAACATGAATACGAATGAGGCGCACTGAATAAATCTCTGGTAGGTCTGAGTGCAGTGAGTTCGGCTGAATAAAATTTTAGTGAATCTGAGCACGAGTGACCCATGAGAAAAAGTTATACTTTGCCTGTTGGTCTCAGTGAGTTGTGCTTATTATTGCGTTAGAAACTGCGTGGACAGTCGAGGCGCAATTTTGCCGTTGCCAGGATGTTCTGTATAAAGGGCGGTGTCGCTGCGCGTCCTATGCTGCTTGTACGAATAAAAGCACGCGAGGAAAGCCGACAGTCGTGGCTCAATCTATCGCTCGCGAAGCGGCGATCAAACGCGTGACGCAGTGTGACGTTTAAGCCCGGTATAATTATTGTTTTCCCGTTTTAAGTAGTTTGAGCTGGCCGATGTTCGTTGCGCATGAGTGCTTGTTGCAGTAAGATGGTAATTGAACTAAACTTTGGAAGTACGTAGGCAAAAGTAGCAGTTTCGCCAGAAATACGAATCATCGATTGCGATAGCAAATTAGTAGACAGCTATACGAAGTAAGCATAGTACTATTATGGGCTGTATAAACTTGGAAACATGTGCTTACCAAGTGAATTAACAAGCCTGGTGTCAGCGCGCACAAGCAAACGTGAACACATCACGCTCAATAAGCGCGGACACTTGCTGGTGTGAGCAACCGCGGCATCAGCAGCGAGCGAAGTGCGGTCTGTGAACGAAGGTGTGACGTCCGCCTGCAGGTCCCTGCGCGGAGGCGGCGAGCGACTGAGTACGCATCTGCTGGCGGAATCGAAGCCGCCCTCTCGCTTTCCTCCTCATATCAAGGTTGAGCCGCGATCCGCTTGCGCCCGGTCGCTCAATATGCGACGCCTTTCGTGCGACGCCTGCCCGCCAGGTTGAGCCGCGATCGCGGGCTTCCCCTCGCAGCATGCGACAGCGTCCTTGAACTTTACACAGAACATCACGGAAAAAATGCGGCTGGAGTCTCCATATAATTCTTGTCGCAATAATATGGTTCGCATCGTCTGCATTAACCATAAGCGCTGGACTCGTGTAACGCTATTAGTCCGCCGTGTGCTTCGTGTGATACGCCAGTGTCTAAAGTGTACTACAGTGCCATACGAGCTGTGTTTGTCCTGTGCGCGTTCGCTCATCAAAATCTTTGTACTGTGGCTTGCGTGGAACAATTTTTGGAAAGTTGTGCGGTCGTGTGCTGTAGTTCGCAGGAAAGAGCTTCGGTGCCGCGGTGCCTGCGAGACGACAGAGCATTTGCTGACTTCACATCTTGAAAGCTAAGCATGTCTGGCGCTTGCGCACATTTTTGTAGCTTACTGTTCGTGTAATAAGCTTTCCCAGTTGAAAAACACAACAGGAAAACTTTCAGCCTGTCGTATTTTGGAACGCTCTGCATCTGACGTTCTGTTGTCCGTAGTGTTGTCCTGTAGTCGGAAGTTCTGTAGTTCTTGGTCAATATTTAATTAAAAATTGACAGACACTTCTTTACGGCTGTGCAAATTTGTTAGTGCGAAAAAGAAAAATATACAAGTCAACAATGTTCCCGCCGGGGACTCGAACTTGCGACCAGACGAACCCAGCATCTTACCACTGCACCACACCGAGCTTTTTTTTTTATTACATGGAAAACAAAACTGAAGGTATATTACAAAGTGGACACAACTACACACTTAAAAGTCGGGCAAACACACACATGCATCCAACAAGTGCATCCAGTCTGGCGGAGGTTCCTGCGCAGCGTACACTTTTTCTTTGGCGTGGTGCAGCCTACTTTCGCGAAAGTGCCACACCACACCGAACATGACTGTAAATGGACATTTTGGCTCTGTGAACAGTAAGAATCTCTGTCTGCGTTGGTGTTTGCATTTTAAGAGCCAAGATGCCCTTTCACACCACCGCGTCAAGTGCCGCATCTCTAGAAGAGCAGAAGTGTTGTTATCATTTACAAGTACATCGTGAAGTGCTAGAACATCAATTTTGCTTTACGATATCCCTATTAAATTAGAAATTCAGATATAGACAACAGCGACCGGGGACACTATTAGGGTTGTTACTGCTAATTTTGACAGCTGTCTCGCTCTTTACACTTTTGAGCGCGCATATAATTTCTGTGTTCAATGCAAAATAACTACATAAACATTCGTGGATGAGTGTTGATTCTGATAGCATACTGGTTTCTCACGGCAGCGCTGTGCCAGAATAATGAGACCTGAGCGAGACAGCTTTTCATGCAACTTTGTGGAACAACCCAAAAATTCATTTTCGCTTCGCAAAAGCTTATGCAATATTTCTAGGAAATTAAATAATGTGTCAGCGTAACGGCACATGTAAGTCCACAGGCCTGTCTGCCGCATCTTACCAAATTAAACAAATCGGACACATAGCCATTTCCGCAGATGGTATGATTTTGATCAGCGGCCCATTTTGAGGAGGCGTTGCTGGTGCCTCTTCGTCACGGCACAATTATAACAATTGGCCACGCCGACTTTAATACCGGTGTCGGTGCTATCAGCACTGCCGGCTTCAGAGAAGCACGATTGAATACCGCGCGAGTGAAAAGTAACGTGTACACCACAGATGCGAAACTGGCATACAATTTTAAAGCGCCGCGACTGAAACCGCTTCTGTCGCGGCGTCAGAACGCGTCGCTGCGACAGAAAGCGGTACATTTCTAACACCACGACAGAAAATGTATAGTCGCGACAGAGAGTTCCTGTTGCAATATGAGAATCGCTGTTGCGATAGAAAGTTGCGGTTGCGACTTCATAAACTCTTGGTCCTCACGACGGAATGTTTCTGTTGTTTCTGGCGTTACGGCAGAAATTTCTGCCGTAACGCCAGAAATTTCTGTCGTAACTACAGACCCCTCAGGAACTTCTGTCGTACAGCAGAAATTTCTGTAGTTGCGACAGGAATTCATGTTGTCTTCTTCAACTGGGTTGTGCAAGGAGAACAGAAGCTTTTCGGAACGTAGGCTGTTCATACTGCTGTGCACGTTTAGCAAGCAGCTTCACGAAAGTTTCCTTGAAATATATTACTTCTTACCGCTAGCATTCTGTAGTGAAGTGTATGCTACCACCGCTAATTGCTGCGACTAAATGGGCAAACACTTATGTAAACGCTGAAAGTTACTGTTTTTTCTGTAGAATTCCAACGTGAAAATTGCTTCCGTATATATGCATTTCCGCATGGTACGTGTGTAATGTATGTCAATGCGTAATTGGCAGCGCGAGTTGTCGCCGCGACTTTTGACGCTAGAGCAGACATTAGCATGTGCGAAAATTTTTGTGTATATCCAGTTCAGTTTCAAGCCCAGCGTCTCTGGAAACAATCTGTACTGTTTGTTTTCTTGGATGCCCTCACGTATTTGTCCTCTATATTGTACGGCAGATATAGGCCGATATTTACACGTGCTTATCTTTATCGAGTGACTACGTTTCACCACCTAACAAACGTTATCGCACAGCGCAGGACGTGCCTGCATGTATCGGAAGTTTCTCGAATGTTATCGATGGTTCTATCCGTTGTCTGTTGTGACCGAAGCTTGTGTAATCGGATTTCATGTATGCGCGACGCGAGTGGTGTAGAACTTTCTGGAATACACGCGGGCACCAGCGATTATTCAGGAACCTTCGATGACTGATGTATAAAAAGCGACGCGCTTTACCCGCTGATCAGATTTTCGACGACCGCCGACTGTGTTCGCCGCTGTCGCCATTGTAAGAATGTAGCCTGTTTTTGAGGGCAGAAGTTCGCCCAATCAAACGTTGGTTTCGTCATTCCCAGTTTGTCTGCTTTCTTCACCGTCACTACCACGTTACATCTGGTGGAGGTGCTAGTGCGTTCATGTACCGAACGCCCCTGCAACACCGCGATATAAGCCCGAGGACAAGACCAACATCGCCAAAGACCAGCGTGCCAGCTGCAGTCTGCAAGGACTGCCCCGAGAGCTTCGGCCAGGTATTGCCAGGACGACCGTGGCCGGCTCAACAACCACAATGGCAGCCCCAGCGTCACCCATCGTGCTTCAACAACCCAGAGAGCCCCCTACCTTCCATGGAGCTACGTCTGAGGATACGGAAACCTGGCTTGAAACCTTTGAAAGGATCTCGAAGTTCAACAACTGGACCTCTGAGGATAAGCTACGACATGTTTACTCCTCCTTGGAAGATGCCGTGACGACTTCGTTCGAGAACCGGGAGTCCACCCTTAAAATGTGGGACCTTTTCCACAGTAACTTCTTGAGGACGTTCACGAGCGTTGTCCGAAAAGAAAGGCCGGAAGTTCTGCTGGAAACTCGAGGGCAACTACCCAATGAGACCATCGCCATCTTCACGGAAGAGATGACCCGTCGCTTCCTGCACGCCGACCCGGAAATGTCCGAAGAGCAAAAGGGGCATTTCTTGATGCGAGGCGTAAAGCAAGAACTTTTCGCCGTATTGCTGCGCAACCCACTGAACACCGTAGCTGAGTTCTTGACAGAGGCAATGACGAATGAGAAAACTCTATAAATGCGCACTAGGCAATATAACCGCGAAGTGCCCACGCCGCAGTGCGCCATCCAAGCACTGAGCTCCGGTGACCTTCAAGAGACCGTCAGGGCCATTGTGCGCGAAGAACTGCGCAAGATGTTTCCGTCATCGCAACCTCAGGTGTCCTCAGTCACTGACATCGTCAAGGACGAAATTCGACGATCACTGGGCGCTTCCGAAGTGCAGCCTGAATCACCGCTTCCTATGCCGGAAGCGATGACCTACGCCGCCATCACCCATCGCCAAGGTCCTCTCCGCGACAGCGCCACGGCCCTGTAACGTCGCAATTCGGTCGTCCACCGCTGCCACCGCCAACACGCCCGCCCATCGCCCAGCACAGCCACACGATGAAGACGGACGTTCGGAGGACCCCCGACCACCGGAAGCTCTGCTATCACTGCGGGGAAGCCGAACGTGTCTACCGCCGATGCCCATACCGCGAAATGGGGCTGCGAGGGTTCGCGGTCAACGCTCTGCGCCCGCCGCAAGGTGAACACCCTCGCGATTTCGCCGACTATCTCGCCACTACTCAGTTGAGTCCTCGACGACCCTCCCGTTCGCCATCACGAGGCCGCTACCTGTCGCCGCAGCGCCGGCCATACACTGGCCTAGCCCGGGGCCACTCTGCGAGCGTATATCCGGAAAACTAAAAACAGCAACCAATGGAAGTGTGGTTGCTGTTCGTCGAACTGACGAAGATCCTCGGCCGGCGACGAAGACGCCGAAAATTCTGTCTAGACGACATCACAACGAGAAGCAGCCATCCCGCCGAAGTCTCGAAGCAAAGATTACGCGGACAAAGGACAACCTCACGACGCCACGTACAAGCCACAGGTCAACACGATGCAGCCGTGATCCGACTCCAAGACCTAACTGTAACGCAAGAAAAAGAACCACCGACCCCGACGTGCTTCTCGACGGCCACGCAGTCAACGCCTTAGTGGACACAGGAGGCAATTACTCTATCAAGAGTGGACCCATCGCCGCCTAGATGAAGAAAGGCTGCATAGGAAGGCCCTGAAATTCGGACCACTGGAGGACATCTCATAACGCCGACTGGAATCTGCACGGCAAGAATTACCGTTCATGGCCGGACTTACCTTGCAACCTTCCTTATCCTCGAAAGGTGTTCCCGAGACATCATTCTCCGCATGGACTTCCTGAACCAACACGGTGCAATCAACGACCTGAAGTCGATAACGCTGTCGGAAGGTCAAGTTATACAGCCGGAGAGCTTTGTAGCAACCACGCCTTAAGCGTGCTCGTAGATCAAGTGAACATCCCGCCACGCTCTGGCATTGTTATTTCCTTCAGACCAAAACACCCGCTGACGTAGAAGGCATCATCGAGGGCGACCAACGTCTACTGCTCGACCGTGAAATTTGCGTCCCAAGAGGGATCGCTGGACTCTACGAAGGGAAAGTGTCGTGTTCCAGGGCTTCTGTGAAGGAAGAAGCAGACTGAACTTGTAACATGCTTTATTGCATGGCAGCAACTTAACTTGACCAAATGGCAGCTAAAGAATATAAAGGACAAAAAGCACACCACAGCATTAAGGCCAGCGATTATATACTCATAGTGGGCGAGGATGATGTGATCGCGATATGGGCCGCGTGACAGAAAGGGAAACACTATCACACAAGTACACGTGTATAAATATGCGAAATCCCCCTCCTCACTTATTTTGTAGACACCAGTATGACCACAACAGTTTATGGCACATAGCGCTCAGGTAGGCAGCGCTGTCTCTATGGGTAACGATGTTCCTTAGCAGAGTTTGAAGGCTCCACCGGTTCGCGCTGATTGATCGCCACACTGTCGTTACCGGTTGAAGAGTCGGTAGCTGGGACCTGTACCGGAGATCCTTGATGGCTCCTCACGAAGGGTAGATCGAACACCGTGGTGTCGGTGTTATCCTTGCGGATGTCGTTTTGGTGACGCACCCACTGGAAAACACCACATGTAGTCACTACACTTAAACGGTATGACACTGCAAGGCAATTCGGGCGAGAACTGTTGCACAGAGCCAATTTGGTACCGGTCGGAAGTTGCGCACCCGAACGTCATCACCCACACCAAACAGTTTCCCGCAACATAGGTGGCGACTTGTCTGATGAAATTGGCGCTGTGACACTTTGTTCTCGACCGATGGTCGCACCAGGTCTTGTCTGATCCGTAGGCACCGTCCCAAGAGCAAGGTGGAAGGGGCTTCCCCTGTCGTAGCATGAGGCGTATTACGATCCGCCAACAGGAAGTCTGCTAGTTCAACAGTCGCTATCCTCGGATTGGTCTTGCGAAGCACTGCCTTCAAAGTTTAGACAAAAAGTTCCGCCAATCCGTCGCTGCTTAGGTGACACGGTGTGGTCCGTACGTGTCTTATACCTCTTTGTTTGAGGTAGACTGGGAATTGTTCATAGATGAACTGGCTTCCGTTGTCGGACACCACTGTTTCTGGAAAACCAAATCGGTAGAAACGTTCATGAATGCGTGCGATGGTTGCTTCTGAAGTAGTAGTGGTCACGGTACATACCTCTGGCTACCTCGAATGAGCGTCGACTACCACTAAGGAACACATTTTATGGGACCTGCAAAGTCACCATGCAGGTGCTGCCATGGACGCGTCGGCCAGGACCAAGGAGGGAGCGGTGCTTTCGCTGTTAAACTGCGTGTCTCAGCGCATCTTTGACAAGCCGCAACACATTTCTCTATGTTATGGTCGATATTTGGCCACCACACATCGCTTCTTGCCAACTCCTTCGTGCGCACCGCCCCTAGATACAATTCATCTAGATAAATTGACGAAACTTTTGTGGTACCATAACACGCGTTCTAGGCATGACATAACCTCGATATAAGGAAAGCTCTAGTCTCCTGTAGAATAATGGTTTCATGTTTGCAGACACGTTAGTCGGCCAGCCTGACAAAATGGGCTGTACTACTTGACGAAAAACTGGATCACGCGCAGTTTCTTCTGCATTATGTGTACTGCAGACAGGCATGGCTGCCTAAACGCAAAAGCAAAGAATTTTCTTCGGGGCCATCCCTGCCAGGTTGCTGAACTGGTAGACGCGATAAGCAATCAGCGTCCACATTCTGGGCTGAACGCCGATACCGCAAAGAAAAAGAATATGCAGAAGGTGTGACTGCCCAGCGCTGAAGTCTGGCGGCTGCTATCGCTGAAATGCCTGTTTTGGGGTGAAATATCGTGTCAAGTGGTGTATATTCTGTGAGCAATATAAAATTGCGTGCGTAAACGTAGTAATGAAACTTCTTGACACCAAACACAAGAGCTAATGCCTCTTTCTCTAGTGGGCTATAACCTTGTTCAGCTTTTTTCAGTGTGCGTGAAGCATACGCTATAGGATGAACTTGTCGTTGTGAAATGTGCGAAAGAACCGCACCTATTCCATAGGCGGAAGCATCACGCGATAGCTGCACTGGCCAACTGGGGTTGTAGTGAGTCAAAATAGGCATTGACGTTAACAGTTTCGTTACACATACCAACGCACTCTGACAAGCGGCATTCTATTCCCAAGCTTCGGTCTTGCGTAAGAGCTTGTTCAGGGGAAACAGTTTAGATGAGAGCTTTGGAACAAACTTTCCATAATATTTTTATGAACCCTAGCCGCGACTGCAGTTGCTGCTTATCTGTCGAAGTCGGTGCATTCGTGATTGCGACCAACTTCTCATCTGTCGGCCGAACGCAGACTTTCGTGATCACATGACCCAAGTATCGCACTTCATCGTGAAAGAAATCGCACTTGGTGACAGCCGTTCCAACACCGCTTCGAAGGAACGTTCCGCTTCCGTGCGGCCCGCGACCATCGAGATAACACGTCACGCTGTTCAGTCCTTTCAGCGCGTTATCCATAATACGCTGAAATATTGGGGGAGCTGACGAAGTGCAAACGGCAGGCGGTTGACCAAAAATACACCTCCGTGTGTTCGACGTGAGATATTGCTTGGAGTCGTCATCCAGTTCGACCAGCTTGTACGCTCTACTTAGGTCTATCTTAGAAAAATGTTTTCCACCAAAAGTGGAAGGCAATTATTCTACGACTGAAAAGGAATGCCTTGGCATCATTTGGGCTACATAATATTCCTCCCTTACCTATATGGCAGGCCATGCAAAGTCGTCAGCGACCATCACGTGTTGTGTTGGCTTGCTCACTTATAGGACTCATCAGGACGGCTAGCACGGTGGAGCTATAGACTGCAAGAATATGACATCACTGTAATCTACAAGGCCGTACAAAAACACTCTGATGCCGAATGCCTATCATGCGCCCCCATTGGCCCACCGCTGCAAGAAGACGAGGATGACAACGCGTTTGTTGGAATAATAAGGGCGGAAGACTTCGTTGAAAAGCAACGAGCAGACCCGGATCTAAAAGGCCTCGTTGAGTATTTAGAAGGAAATACCGACGTTGTCTCTAGGTAATTCAGGCGCGAATAGCCTTCGTTCACGCTTCGAAACAACGTACTCGTGAAGAAGTTCTCACCAGTCCGCGCCAACTCATTGTCCTGTGGCCTGCACCCGATTGTTCAGGATTTCACTCGGCAAAGTTCAGTCCATGGTGTTGTCTTCCTTACATCTCTTTTTAATGCCGGTTACGAATACGATGTTATTGATGGTATACCTGACCAGAATGCTGTGTTCATTGCAGTTTCAGGCATCGTCCATAGATCCCGCTATATCTACGGCATATTTCCTGACTTTAGCCGCGTTGATGATTTGGCAATAACACGCCGTACGCGATTCTTTTCTTGAGTCTGAACTAATAAGTGCCACTAGTGATACTAATACCTTCACAAGTTTCTTCGAAAATATTGTAGGTAAGTGTATCAAACTTTTTGTTCCTTTAAAAACAAAGAAAACAAACACCAAAATTCTTTGGATGACTAGGGACCCTTTGCATTTATTACGTCGTGTGGCCAGATTACGTCGATCGAAACGCTCTGGTGACTCAACAAAACGCATGCAATTCGATAGCGCTAAAATGAAGTCTGTTCTAAAATGGTTGCTGCAAAAGAATTTTATTACAAGGTAATCTTGGTGAAATTAATGACCGCTAATCCCCGTAGATTTTGAAAAGCTGTCTTACCACCTGGGTCATCCTCGGACACGTTAATAATTAACAATGTTGCAGTTTCTAATTCGCAGACAATAGCTTCTTTTTTTAACACCTACTTCCACTCTGTCTTTACGACTGATAACTCTGTAACCGGTGTTTTCGATTCCGAACCATACTCTCCAATCGACAATATATCACTTTCTACTGAGCGTATACTTAACCTAATCCTAAATTTAGACACTACGAAGTCGCGTGGTCCCGATGGTGTCCCGACAGTTTTTTTCGTTCGATACTCTCTTTGGTGCATCAGACAAGTAACAATTATCTTTAGAAAATCTCTCTCAACCACCACCATTCCTCCCTCGCGGAAACGTGCTTCATTTTTGCCCTTATTTAAGTCGGGTAACGTTCAATTGTTATCTAACTATAGGCCAATCTCCTTAACAGCACACTCATGTAAATTACTCAAACACATTATCTCTAAGCATATAGAATTTCTTGAAACTAACAAAATTTTATGCACTTTCCAGCATGGTTTCAGAAGTGGCCTTAGCACTATAACACAACTGACAGAATTTGTTTATGACATCAACAGCTCTTTAGACATAGCTAACTAGATTCATGCTCATCTTATAGACTTTGCAAATGACTTCGACATTGACTCACACCCTAAATTTATGCACAAGCTGTTCGCTTTACTAAAAACGCATCTTTGGTTGTCTGGATATCGGACTTCCTGTCCCAGCGTTCGTAATATGTATGTTTCAACTCTACTAACTCATCCTTGATCCCTGTTTAGGTGTTCCGCAAGGCTCAGTATTGGGTCCTCTTTTATTCCTGCTTGATATTAATGATCTTCCCCTACACACCTCAGTTAAAATACGCCTTTTTGCAGATTATTGCGTTTTATATGACACAATTAGATCTCCTACTAATCATGTTGTCCTCAACAATTATTCTGCTGACTTCTGTAACTGGTCCAAAGCATGGCAAATGAATACTAACTTTTCCAAAACTGTTTCCATGTCCTTTGCACGACGCTCATCGCCTTCCTTATTTGCCTATGCCTTTAACAATATTACTTTAAATAGGGTCTTCGAATTAAAATATTCAGGTATCCTGCAAAAACACGATTTGTCATGGTCGAAGCACATTGATGTCACCTGTAACAAGGCCCTTAAAAGACTAGGTTGCTTACATCGTACACTGCGTCTTGCTCCTCAAGAAACTAAACTTCTTACATATAAAACCCTCGCTCGCCCCATCCTCGAATGTGGCTGCGTTGTACGGAACCCGTCCAAACACTCTGACGTCAAAAAACTAGAATCAGTGCAAAAAGAGGCAGTGCATTTTGTTTGAAGGTGATTTGACAAGGAATTTTCGCCGTCTAACTCTCTTCCTCTACTTGGTTTTATTCCTCTTGCAACGCGTCGCAAACTTGAATGCCTGAAATTCCTTCACACGTTAATCAATTCTCCAACTTTTTCCAAACTCTCATGTACGAGGAGTCGCCATGCTCTAAATATGTCAACTTTTTTTTCCCGCACTGATTCTTTTAAACACAGTTTTTTCCATCAACAATTGAAGTCTGGAACTGATTACCGGGCAACATCGGTTCACTACCGCTAAAACAATTCACACAAACTTTTTATAAATGTTTGTATTTTTGTTGTTCATACCACTCGTTCAATAGTCTCATTGAGGCTGCAGTATGTATAACTAAATAAATAAATAAATAAATAAATAAATAATTAGACTACCTTCTTATTGTCCCATCAGCACTGCGTCCAGTAGTACTGCACGCCCTACATGATGATCCGACCGCTGGGCACCTCGGACTTTCCCGGACGCTATCAAGGATACAGGAAATGTATTACTGGCCGCGCCTGACCGCCGACGTCGCCCGTTACGTCACGACATGCCGAGACTGTCAGCGACGCAAGACACCGCCGACAAGGCCAGCGGGATTACAACAGCCGATCAAGCCTCCTTGCCGACCTTTTCAGCAGATCGGGATGAATTTTTTGGTACCGTTTCCTACGTCAACATCCGGAAATAAGCGGATCGTCGTAGCGACGGATGACTTCACCCCCTTCGCTGAAACTAAAGCTATACGGAAAGGTAGCACAGCCGAAGTGGCGAAATTCTTTGTCGTGAACATCCTGCTGCGACATGGCGCCCCAGAAGTCCTCATCACCGACAGAGGAACGGCCCTCACAGCACAGCTAACCGAAGCCATTCTGCAATACAGACAGTCAAGCCACAGGAGTACAACTGCCTCCCACCCGCAGACGAATGTTGTTGCGGAGAGCCTAAACAAGACCCTCGCCGACATGCTGGTAATGTACGTCGAGGTCGAGCACAAGACCTGGGATGCCGTCCTGCCGTACGTAACGTTCGCTTACAACACAGCGGTGCAAGAAACAACACACAGTGGGCTTGGCAACAGCGCTTCGGGAACGATGCTTCAAAATCCGTTCTGCTTCTCGGTGCAGGTTCTCGCTGCCCTGATCACAGCATGGTCACCGCACCGTGCTTGCGCATCTGACGGACTTCATTGCCACAATCTTGGTGACAGAGTCATCGGGGTATCAGTGGACGGTGACACGCGCGAGATCAGCGAGGACATCACGCCTTTCGTCCGGACATCTGCGCTTGCGCCTTCATCTGTGACGTCTCATGACGTGGGACTTCCAGCGCCCTTAAAACGGGTCGCACTGCGAGTTTCTGGGCTTGGCAGCAGCGCTTCGGGAACAATGCTTCAAAATCCCGTCTCCTTCTTGGTGCAGGTTAGTTCTTACCTACGAAGTGCTATCGTTGTGACAACCGTTTGCTGATGCTGCTGCCATGCCCACTGCTGTTGTATGATATGCTTCCGCTTGTGTTGAATCTTTTATCATGCGGCGATATTGAGGCAAACCCAGGTCCAACTGAGAAGGAACTCTTGATAAAGCTACTTGATGTGCAGAATAACATGATGACCACCATGAATAGCCTATTATCGAATCAAAATAGAATGGAATTAGATATAACGGATATAAAAAAAGACTAAACGGTTTTGAGGCTACCTCGTCTGTTCTGCAATCTTTAGAACAAGAATTTAAAAAATGTGCAGTCATCTGTCGCTACGTTGCAAACACAGGTGTCATATTTACAGAATAAGCTGGGTGACCAACAAAATAGAGGTAGACGGAACAACCTGATCGTGTACGGGCTACAGGAACATGACAATGAAATAACAGATAGCCTAACAAAACACTACAAAATGATATTTTCAAGGATAAGCTGGGACTCAGTGTTAGTGTTATGGAGAGGTGTCACAGACTATGCAAAAAGAACAGAAGAGGCCGCCCAGTGATAATTAAATTCTTGGATTATCGTGAGAAACTAACCATTCTCAGGTCTTCTTCAAAGTTAAAAGGAGCCGCCGTGGTTGCTCAGTGGCTATGGTGTTGGGCTGCTGAGCACGAGGTCGCGGGATCGAATCCCAGCCACGGCGGCCACATTTCGATGGGGGCGAAATGCGGAAACGCCCGTGTACTTAGATTTAGGTGCACGTTAAAGAACCCCAGGTGGTCGAAATTTCCGGAGTACGGCGTGCCTCATAATCAGAAAGTGGTTTTGGCACGTAAAACCCCAAATATTATTATTATTATTAAAGTTAAAAGGAAAGAACCTTTCCTTAACAAAATATTTTTCATTAAGAGTGCGTCAAATACGAAAAAAATTATGGCTAAGTGCGAAACAGGAAAGAGAAAATAATGCTAAGGTGAACTTGTTCTTTGATAAGTTAAGCGTGGACGGCGTAATGTTTGGCTGGGACGAATCTAAAGATAAGCGCTTTAAACTCACTAAAAAGAAATGAATTGACAAGATAAGCAATAGGCCCTTCACAATTCTTAACATGAATTGCCGCAGTGTCGTGAATAAGACTGTCGAGCTTGAGAACATGCTTTTTTTACTAGACCCCGACGCGGCCGTACTAACCGAAACTTGGTTAAGCGATGATATATTTGACAGTGAATTTGTACCAAAGAATTATAAAGTGTTACGTAGGGACCGGGATAGAAGAGGGGGAGGTATTGCTGTACTGTATAAATGTTCTATTATGATAAGTCAATGCCTGATGTTCCGGATGTAGAAAGCATACTTTGTAAATTATACGTGAATAATTTTAGATATATCCTTGCAGCTTTGTACAGGCCTCCTAACTCCACTGTTGATAACTTGGAGCGCTTGTCAACTTATGTGCATTCATATTTAACGCGAGAAGATAAATTAATACTAACCGGAGATTTCAACCTGCCAAATATCAATTGGGAAAGTTTTTCTTCGTATTCAGTTCAGAGTGCGGGAAGTGTTATGACTGATATAGCTTTTAACTTTGATCTACTACAAATTGTGAAGGATTTCACAAGAGTTCAAAATGATTCAAAGTCCATTCTTGATTTGTTTTTTGTAAGTGGCACCATAAAAGACTGCATCTCATGTACAGTAACATCTGGTATTTCTGATCACAAAGCAGCTATCCTGACGTTGAAAAGTGCTTTATTCAATCGAACCAATAAGGTTCAAGATTTTCCACATTTTTCAAGAGCACAGGATGACTGTATAATAGATGCGCTTGCTTTTAACTGCGATCACTTTAAAGGCCTTGATTGTAGTGTAAACAACCACTGGTTTTTTTTCAAAGGCCTCATTTTTGATTGTGTGGAATGCTTCGTAACTAAAATAGTGAAGAAATCCGAGCGCCGCAATCTATGGATATCGTGGGAGACGTTACAGATGAGGCGGAAACTTAAGCGATTAAAAAAGAAACGTGCCATAAGAAAGGACGGCGAAGAAATGAAAGGCGATATTGATAACTTGCCCGAAAAACTTCACGAAACGATTGTCAAAGATAAAGAGTATTATCACAGCCCATTACTACCACACTTTATCAGACCATCTCCCGAGAAATTCTGGAGGGTTGTAACGCCGGCCTCTTCGTCTTCCGACACCTTTTTTATAAACGGTGAAAGTGTGCGGGATGAGCAAACTGTGTGTTCTGCTTTTATTAACCATTTTAAGAGTGCATTCACAAGTGATGATGGCTGTTTACCATGCTTTTCTGCTGAACTGCCTTCCCTTCCCGACATTGTTATTTCGGAAGAGGGTATTCCAAATTTATTCTTAAAGCTTCATATTAATAAATCTCCAGGGCCAGATAATATTCCGAACTGGGGCGCTATTCTGGACATTCCGCCATTTTCTTCGATGCATGACGTAGGCGCGACGCAAACAAAATGGCGCTGGTGGCCCCGTTTTGCTTACGTAACGTGACGCCAACTTGACATTTTGCCTAAGAAATTGAAATGAATGCACTGAATATAGCGTTATCGGTAAAGCAAAACAGTTTTCCTCCGCAGTAAAAATAAAGCAGCTATCTCAAAGCGTATGATTATTCCGTCGAAAACGCTTCTCGCTTCCGTCGTCTGCTGCGTACAAGCCATCGTCTGCTTGAATAGCTGGGATGCGTGTCCCCGGAAAATGGAACGAATCATCGCACGTTGGCGCCAACGCGCTTGTTTTCCTGCTTGAGACAACATAGGCGACCTACCAGAGGTGATGCGCGCACGTTCTAGGCCACGTTATCGCTATCTTGTGAAACGCAAGTGACTCAGCCCGACTCGGCTGGCTGAGAAACGGCCGAATATCACCGATAGCGTTGCGCGCGCCAGAGATATCCACTAGAGCGACGCAAGCGCCGGCGCTGCCATCTTTTGTTCATTTCGCTGGTTACTCGCACCGACGGAGGAAACTTCAAGGCGCCGTCTTGCGTACATTTCTTTTTATAAATTAGAAAGGGGCCGTTGTCATAACTTCTGATTGTGGGAAAAGGCATTCATCTTGATTACAATACAAATAAAGCAGTGAAAAGTGGACAACATTGCCGAAAGTTTGCTATGTTCAACCAATATTATTTCGTATAAACGCGTTCTTTTAAACAATGATGGCCCCAAACAAAAATGCCAACATCACCCGAGAGCGATGCAAATACTATGAGCACGCGTTACGCACAAAAGATTTTCGTGGTGCCAAACGACGGGGAAAATGTGGCGATACGCATTCCTCTCGGCTGCAATTGCATATGGCTGCCCATTAGCATAATTCGTGCGGCTCGTCGCAGCAAAAATTATGGCGGAAAATCTCAGCAATGGCAGCCCAGCGTAACGTCACGCATCGTCAAAATGACGTTTACGATACTGCCCTTCCTGTGACGCTCCTCAAGAGATATTCCTTCAGCCAATCAGCAAGCTGGCATGGCGCATATCTTGGATCGCCAGCACATATTGCAGATGCATTGCATTGGCTTCTGCACGCTACCGCTCACATTCTTTTTGAAGCGCTAACATCGCAATATATCTGACAAGGACCAAAAAATGTATTAGTCCATAAAATTTGCAGCTCCACGTCCCGTTTCGTCATCTTGATGAAAACGCAAAATGACATTTCGCAAAACTTCCGTTTCCCGGCACAAATTTTAAGGCACGTGAGCTCTCCACAGCCAATCAGAGAGTAAACATGGTGCATAATGGCGGCCATGCAGCCGCCATGCGTGTCGAGAATAGCGCCCCTGTTTCCTAAAGCGTTATGCTGAATGGTGTGCAAAATACCTGTACATTCTATCTGCGAGGTCAATCGACGAAGGATCATTACCAGAAGACTGGAAAATTGCTAGAATAAAACCCTTAAATAAATCGGGGGATAAATCTCGCATCAAAAATCACAGACCGATTTCATTAACATCCACATCTTGTAAGCTCTTAGAACATATAATTCATAAACATATATCTGGTTTTCTAGACGAACATAACGTTCTCACGAACATGCAGCATGGTTTCAGAAGTAGCCTTTCGACGACTACTCAACTAGTTGAAATCATTCAAGACTTTCCTAGCACTGTAAACAAATGCAAACAAACAAACGCGATATTCATGGATTTCAGCAAGTCGTTTGATAGGGTGTCTCATGTTAAATTGCTTAATAAGCTAGGAGCTCTGCTTAAAAATGATAAAATATTAGCATGGATTAAAGCCTATCTTATAAAGCGCCATCAGTTTGTTACTGTAGATAACCTCTGATATAGCTGCTGTCAATTCTGGCGTCCAATAGGGATCCCTTCTTGGCCCCCTTTTCTTTTTGTTATACATAAATGATATTATTACGATATCATCGAGCGATGCTCAAGGGACGAGCCGGCGCGAGAACGACGACGAAGTGGGCCTGTGCCCTTGGCGCGAGCGAGTGTCGGCCTGGCTCCAGTGTAAATAATAGCCTCTTTGATCGGTCTCTTTCCACACGTAACAATATTGTCACTAACCTCTGTGTTAAAATCAGGCTTTACGCTGACGACTGTGTCCTGTACGATGAAATAAAACGGAAGAAGATCAGCTCAGGTTAAACAGGGACTTTAATAAGGTAGTTGAGTGGTGTAAACACTGGCAAATTTGCATTAATTTCGAAAAGACAGTATATATGCGGATAACATTAAAAAAGAAGCCACTGCTACATAGCTATGGCACAGAAAACCCCTTTTTTGTCAGAGGTAGCGCAATATAAGTACTTTGGCTTTTAGATAACAAAAGATCGATCCGGGTCAAAGCACCTTGACACAGTAATAGCAACCTGTCGCCGCAAGTTGTTTTTTCTAAGACGCGCATTAAAATCCTCCACACTAACAGTACGTCTCTTGGCATACAAAACACTCGTCCGCCCCGTTTTAGAATATGCTATAGTTATAACGTTATCTAGTGAGGCGAGTCTAGCAGTGTTATTGGAGGAATTAGAGGGTAGTAAATAGGACATAATGGGTCTCAGTGAGGTTAGGAGGACAAAAGCATATACAGTGCTAAAAAGCGGGCACGTCCTGTGCTACCGGGGCGTAGCGGAGAGACGAGAGCTAGGAGTCGGATTCCTGATTAATAAGAATATAGCGGGTAACATACAGGAATTCTGTAGCATTAACGAGAGGGTGGCAGGTCTTGTTGTGAAACTTAATAAGAGGTACAAATTGAAAGTCGTACAGGTCTACGCCCCTAAATCCAGTCATGATGACAAGGAAGTCAAAAGCTTCTATGAAGACGTGGAATCGGCGATTGGTAAAGTTAAAACAAAATACACTATACTGATGGGCGACTTCAATGCCAGGGTAGGCAAGAAGTAGGCTGGAGACAAGTCAGTGGGGAAATATGGCATAGGCTCTAGGAATAGCAGTGGAGAGTTATTAGTACAATTTGCAGAACAGAATAACATGCGGATAATGAATACCATCTTCCGCAAGCGGGATAGCCGAAAGTGGACGTGGAGGAGCCCGAACGGCGAGACTAGAAATGAAACAGACTTCATACTCTGCGCTAACCCTGGCATCGTACAAGATGTGGACGTGCTCGGCAAGGTGCGCTGCAGTGAGCATAGGATGGTAAGAACTCGAATTAGCCTAGACCTGAGGAGGGGACGGAAGAAACTGGTACATGAGAAGCCAATCAATGAGTTAGTGGTAAGAGTGAAACTAGAGGAATTCCGGATCAAGCTACAGAACAGGTATTGGGCTTTAACTCAGGAAGAGGACCTTAGTGTTGAAGCAATGAACGACAATCTTGTGGGCATCATTAAGGAGTGTGCAATAGAAGTCGGTGGTAACTCCGTTAGACAGGATACCAGTAAGCTATCACAGGAGACGAAATATCTGATCAAGAAACACCAATGTATGAAAGCCTCTAACCCTACAGCTAGAATAGAACTGGTAGAACTTTCGAAGTTAATCAACAAGCGTAGGACAGCTGACATAAGGAAGTATAATATGGATAAAACTGAACATGCATTTAGGAACGGAGGAAGCCTAAAAGCAGTGAAGAACAAACTAGGAATTTTGAAGAATCAGATGTATGCGTTAAGAGATAAAGCCAGCAATATCATTACTAATATGGATGATATAGTTCAAGTGGCTGAGGAGTTCTATAGAGATTTATACAGTACCAGTGGCACCCACGACGATAATGGAAGAGAGAATAGTCCAGACGAATTCGAAATCCCACAGGTAACGCCGGAAGAAGTAAAGGAAGCCTTGGGAGCTATGCAAAGGGGGAAGGCAGCTGGGGAGGATCAGATAACAGCAGATTTGTTGAAGGATGGTGGGCACATTGTTCTAGAAAAACTGGCCACCCTGTATACGCAATGCCTCATGACTTCGAGCATACCGGAAGCATACATTATCCTAGTCTATGAGAAAGGGGACGCCATAGATTTGAAAAATTATAGACCGATCAGCTTACTGTCCGTTGCCTACAAGGTATTTATTAAGGTAATCGCAAATAGAAACAGGAACACCTTAGACTTCTGCCAACCAAAGGACCAGCCAAGATTCTGTAAAGGGTACTCAACAATAGACCATATTCACACTATCAATCAGCTGATAGAGAAACGTGCGAAATATAACCAACCCTTACATATAGTAGTATTGCCATTTTTTGGGTGTGTTGGTAAACTGAAAGCATATTTAGCGCTAGCAAACAAGGACGGAAGCTCCGTCCTTCTTTGCTGGCGCTAAATATGCTTCCTTATAAATAGCTTTCATTGATTACGAAAAAGCGTTTGATTCAGTCGAAACCTCAGCAGTCATTGAGGCATTACGGAATCAGGGTGTAGACGAGCCATATGTAAACATACAGAAAGATATCTATAGCGGCTCCACAGCCACCGTAGTCCTCCATAAAGAAAGCAATAAAATCCGAATAAAGACAGGCGTGACGCAGGGAGCTACAATCTCTCCAATGCTATTCACAGCGTGTTTACAGGAGGTATTCAGAGACCTGGATGAGGAAGAATTGGAAATAAAAGTTAATGGAGAATACCTCAGTAACTTGCGATTCGCTGATGATATTGCCTTGCTTAGTAACTCAGGGGACCAATTGCAATGCATGCTGACTGACCTGGGGAGGCAAAGCAGAAGAGTGGGTCTAAAAATTAATCTGCAAAAAACTAAAGCAATGTTTAACAGTCTCGGAAGAGACCAGCAATTTACAATAGGCAGCGAGGCACTGGCAGTGGTAAGGGAATACATCTATTTAGGGCACGTAGTGGCGGCGGGTCCGAATCATGAGACTGAAATAACCAGAAGAATAAGAATGGGCTGGGGTGCGTTTGGCAGGCATTCTCAAATCATGAACAGCAGGTTGCCACTATCCCTCAAAAGGAAAGTGTATAACAGCTGTGTGTTACCAGTACTCACATATGGGGCAGAAACCTGGAGACTTACGAAAAGGGTTCTGCTGAAATTGAGGACGACGCAACGAGCTATGGAAAGAAGAATGATGGGTGTAACGTTAAGGCATAAGAAAAGAGCAGATTGGGTGAGGCAACAAACGCGGGTAAACGACATCTTAGTTCAAATCAAGAAAAAGAAACGGGCATGGGCAGGACGTGTAATGAGGAGGGAAGATAACCGATGGTCATTAAGGGTTACGGACTGGATTCCAAGGGAAGGGAAGCGTAGCAGGGGGCGGCAGAAAGTTAGGTGGGCGGATGACATTAAGAAGTTTGCAATCACAACATGGCCACAATTAGTACATGACCGGGGTAGTTGGATAAGTATTGGAGAGGCCTTTGCCCTGCATTGGGCGTAACCATGCTGCTGCTGCTGATGATGATGATAGTTATGTGGGACCCGTTCACTAAATGTAATATTACAAAGCTAGAAAGCTTACAGTAAAAAGCAGTTTGATTCATCTACAGTACATATGGGCGTAGTTCTATTACTAACCTTTTATCTCGGAGCGGCTTGCCTTCTGTAAGTGATAGAAATCAAGTATGTCGTATAAAATTCTTTTCCAACTAATAAATGGCCACTATAATATCGATACGTCCCGCATTATCACTTATGAAACAGGTTACGCTACCAGACAGCGACACTCACTAGCTGTAACTCCATTTACAACACGTGTCAACTGCTTCAAATATTCATTTTTTCCTGGAACTATAGTTGATTGGAATAATTTGGCCGATAAAACTGTAACACAGGACTGATTATCACTTTTCGAGACATATCCCCAATAAAAATATTTTTTTTTGCACTTGCTGAGATTGTTAGTGATGGCACTGTTTGACTGTAAGATTGGGAAAGATCACTGAAGTAACACTGAAGCGCTTGTTTTAGCGCCTGTTTTTTTCTCTTGTGTGAACAATTCCTTAATGCCGTTCCCTATTTTTGTATTTATTTTGTTTTGTACACTTACTCGTGTACCACGCTGCTAAGATCTTGTTTAAGATCGCAGTATTTATAAATAAATATAAATAAATAAAAAATATCACACCCTTAAAGCTGGTTTACAGCAGGAACCCGGCGACTACTCTCGATGCCTTGCTGCCGCACGTCTGCGATGAAGAGAATCTTGACGTCGCACTTATGTCCAGGGCGCCGAAGAAGCCCGACAGCTCGCCCGCCGTCGGATCAAGAACCAGTAGAGGCCCGACAGCCGACACTACAACTTTCGACGACGCTAAGTCGAGTACCATCCCGGCAACCGTGTTTGGGTTTGGACTCCGACGACGCCGACGAGGACTCAGTGAGAAACTGTTGCGACGCTATTTCGGACGCTACAATATCATCCGAAGTATTGGCGCACTGTCCTATGAGCTCGTGTCATACGGCATTTCGCATTGACAGCAGCACCGCGTATGATCTGAAGTCGTCAACGCGGTGCTTCTTAAGCCCTTTTACGTACGCCGACGAACTTCCTTACTTTGTTTTTTCTTTGCTACGGGTGTTTTTTTATTACTTTCGTTTTTCTGCAGCATCGGGTCGATGCTTTTTAAGAGGGGGTATTGACACGTGTTTATCTTTACCGAGTGACTACGTTTCACCGTCTAAGAAATGTTATCGCACAGCGCAGGATGCGCCTGCATGTATCGGAAGTTTCTCGAATATTATAGATGGTTCTATCCGCTGTCTGTTGTCACCGAACCTTGTGTAATCTGATTTCATGTGTGCGCGCCGCGATTGGTGTAGAACTTGCGGAAATACACGCAGGCTTCAGCGATTACTCTGGAACCTTCGATGACTGATGTATAAAAGGTGACTAGCTTTAGCGGTGATCAGGTTTTCGACGATCGCCAACTGTGTTCGCCGGTGTCGCCATTCTTTGAGTGTAGCCTGTTTTTGAGGGCACAAGTTGGCCCAATGAAACGCTAGTTTCGTCATTACCAGTTTGGCTGCTTTGTTCACCGTCACTACCACATGACAATATTAATAATATGTCTTCGTCGGGGCGCCCGCGCTCATCGTCCACAAGAAACACGCAATATGCATATATCATTAGCCCCAGCGGCAGAAGCATCGTCCCGGTTCGTCTAAATATTGGTGATAACACGAGAGTAATATGGTTTGAGGCGTGCGGCATGCGCGACGTCAGTGGAATTCGGGGCAGATGAGGCACTTGTACTGACTGGGGCGATTTCGTAGGTCACCGGAGTCAGGGCACGCAGCACTCGATATGGGCCTGTTTACGGAGACAGAAGTTTTTCTGACAGGCCAACGTGACGAGTATGGGACCACAGGGTGTTACGTTTCGCCTCTGACGTGCAGTATAGCCGGCGCGGATGCAACGGACGCCGGGGCTTCGTTCACAGCGGCGGACATTTTGGCCAGTTCAGCGCTGTCCCAACGCCTCCTGCTGAGCGCGTCCAGGCATGTTTCAATGCCACGTGCCTTCGTGTGTGTGTGTGTATGTTGGTGTCCACGCTTGTCAAAGCGCGGCAGCCGGGGACAGGAGCTCCCCAACTGTGAAGCGAAGAGGTCTGACCGGCGCCGGCCCGGCGGATACGTCACTTCTTGTTACAACGTGTCCGTGCGCCACCGTCACGTGCGCCTCTTCTGAGCCGTTCCTTCTTGCCCTCGACTCCGAGAGTATAAAAGCAGCTGCCCCCGGACGCCAAGAAAGAAGCTGCGATTTATTCAGTCGAGTAACGCGGGCTCCCGTTTCTCCACTTCGGTCGACCTGACCGGCCGCTCTTTTGCGATGCTAGAATAAACAAGTTGTTCTGTTAGCAGTCGACTCATCCTTTGCCAGGACCTTCGGATGGTACCAGCTGTGCCCCAGGCCGCCAGGCCAACGCTACCCTTGGGGTTTGCGACCCATTTGCAACAAGGGGTATCAGAGATCCAGGCAAAAAGTGGACGTCTCTGTGTCGGCGATCGCACAAACGCCGTTGCTTCTCTTGCGAAGTCAATTTCGCGTGCTTGGGCTGCCCAGGTGATGGCGTCAAGTGCATACTCGCTGGTCTCTGCTGCGGCGAATGGAAGAGATACGTCCAGTGGCAATGTGGGTTCTCTGCCTCAAAACAGAAAGAACGGCGAATAACCGGGAGCGTCGTGACGCGAAGAATTAAATGCAAAAATGACATAGGGTAGGGCAGGTACCCTAACAGACCTACTTTGCAATCATGTCTGTTAGGGTACGATTTAGACGCTCCGTGAGACCATTAGTCTGTGGATGGTAAGACGTAGTCAGCTTGCGCTTGGTTGAGCAGGACTGCAGGATGTCGGCGATGACATTGGAAAGAAACGTCCAACCATGGTCAGTGAGCAGTTGGTGTGGAGCGCCATGCTGCATAAGCACGTCGCGTAAGAGAAAATATCCGACACCTGCGGCGCAGCTGGTTGGAAGGGCTGTGGTGATGGCGTCGCGTGTGGCGTCATCTGTCGCCACAGCGACTCCCTTGTTGCCAGACAGGGGAGCGGGCCAAGTAAGTCCTGGCCAACGCGAAAGAACGGCTCCGCAGGAATGTAGAGCGGTTGAAGGCAGCCGGCAGGCAGCGTCGATGGTGTTTTTCGGCGCTGGCATTTCTCACACGCCGCAACGTATTTCCGGATGGAGCGGACAAATCCTGGCCAAAAGATGCGGCTGGTACACTACTGCATAGGAATATTCTTGCAGTCACAGAGCCCAGCGACCAAGCCGGTCGGTAGTATCGTTGAGTGAGGAAAGCCAGCAGAGCGCGTGATGACAGAGAAGTTCACGCCATACAAGTGCGGGCGGAATGTAGAAACCGCCCAGATGAGAGCGAGGCGTTCACGATATGTAATCGAATAGTTGCGCTCCGCTACTGTGAGGAGGCGGCTAGCGTAGGCGATAACACGATCTTGACCCTGTTGGTGCTGGGCTAAGACGGCTCCGATTCCGTGCCCAATGGCATCGGTACGGACCTCTTTAGGAGAGGATGGGCCATAGTGGCGTGGTGATAATGTTAGTGAGCTGCGCATACGCGGCAGTTCGAGCGGGGCCCCACGTAAACGGCACGTCCTTCTTCAGAAGATCAGTAAGCGGTCGAGCAATTGCTGCGAAGTCTTCAACAAAGCGACGGAAGTAGGAGCAGAGTCCTACAAAACTTCAGATGTCTTTGAAACACTGAGGTACAGGAAAAGACGTGACAGCACGAATTTTCTTCAGGTCTGATTGAATACCGGAAGCGTCGACGAGGTGGCCCAGTACTGTAATCTGCCGATGACCGAAGCGACACTTCGAGGAATTTAGTTGGAGCCCAGCCTCGCGGAAGACTTGAAGAACAGCTGATAAGCGCTCAAGGTGTCTCAAATGCAGGTGAAAATACGAGAACGTCGCCTAGGTAGGAGAGGCATGTTGACCATTTGAACCCTTGAAGCAAAGAGTCCATCATATGTTCGAACGTTGCTGGGGCATTGCATAGACAGGATCGCATAACTGTGAATTGATATAGATAATCAGGGGTGACGAACGCGGTCTTCTCTTCGTCATTTTCATCCACAGAAATATGCCAATAACCGGACCGAAGGTCTATTGCTGAAAAGTATTTGGCACCGTGGAGACAGTCGAGGGCGTCGTCAATGCGAGGCAAGGGGTAGACGTCTTTTTTGGTTGTGCGGTTTAGATGACGATAATCTACGCAGAAACGCCATGTGCCATCTTTATTTTTAACAGGTACCACGGGTGACGCCCAAGGGCTCGACGAAGGTTCAACAATACCTTTGGCAAGCATCTTGTTCACTTTATCTTGAATAACGTCGCGCTATGAAGCAGGAGCTCGATATGGCCGGAGATTAATAGGACTGGCATCACCAGTATCTATGTGATGCTTAACAATAGAAGTCTGGTCCAATTGGCGATTGTTGAGGTCGAAGATTTTTATTATTTATTTATTTGTTTCCACAAGCAAGGAGGTACATGGTTGTGGCGGAAAAAACAAGGGGAAAAAAGCTGCGGAGAAGCAGCTTGACTGGCCCCAGGTTCCGTTTACAATGGCAGCAGCAGGGCAGGTGGGAAACGGTAAAGAGAAGAAAAGAAGGAAAGAAAAGAGAGAAGAGCAAAAGCACTAAGGGCAAAAGATCACTAAGTACAACGGTACACAGTCAAGATTGGAGGAACATATCACGCAGATTTTTCGCGGAACAAGTCAACACATCGATATTGCATCTGGTAAGATCATTGAGTAGACTGGGCAGCCAGTAGCATAACATTTGCAGGCCATAATTAGTCCGAAGTTGAGGAACACACCAAGTCTCAGGAGCTCGAGTTGTGTAGGGGGTTTCTCGTTTTGTGAGATTAGCGAGAGAGCTGAGGGCACCAATATTTTTCTCATATCTTCTGTAGGTTGTCAACAAGCGCAGGATTATTAGGGCAGGCAATTTAAGGGTTTTAAGCGCGCTGAAAAGAGGAGCGGAATGAAAATCACGAGGCTTATTACAAATGACACGAAGCAATTTCTTCTGGATAACAAACAGCTTTTGAATATTTGTGGCTGAAGTTGTCCCCCATACGAGGCAGCCGTAATTTAGATGACTGAAGAAAAGTGAGTTGTAAATCAGCAATTTAACGGATTGCGGGAGGTATCTAAAGGAATAGACAACACCCAAAACCTGTGACAGTTTGCCTATGAGAAAATCTACATGAGAGCGCCATGTCATATCATGATCAAAGTGAACACCCAGACATTTAATTGATTGGACAACTTCAATAGTACTGGAGTTAAGGACAATATCTCCAGGTAGCACGACATTCATATTTCTTGGATGAAAGAGCAAGCCTTTGGTTTTTGCGGAGTTGATTGTGAGACCATTTTCAAGGGACCACTGGTGTACTTTCGAGAGCACGCTGTTAGCACGTAAGACCAGGTCATCCAGACATTTGGATGAAAAAAGAAGTGTGGTGTCATCGGCATACATAATGTACGTTGTGGCGGAATCAATGTTAATAAAGTCATTTACGAAAATATTGAACAAGAGAGGGCCTAAGATGCTTCCTTGTGGGACACCCACATGAACAGGAAGGACACTGGATGATAATCCATTTACATGCACAAATTGCTTTCTGTGATTCAAGTAAGATTCAAGTAAGCTGAGAGCAATGCCACGGATGCCATAATAAGTTAGTTTATGAACCAGAAGTTTATGATCAATAGAATCGAAGGCTTTGGATAGGTCGACAAAAACGCCTAACGTTAATAAACGTGCCTCAAAATTTCCAAGGATTAGTTCTTTCTGCTTAAGGAGCGCTAGTTCAGTCGACATGAACCTGCGGAAAGCGTGTTGATGTGGGGTTAATAAGTTATGTTTGTCAAGAAAACAGGATAACCTACAAAATATTATCTTCTCTAGTCCTCTGGAAAAAATCGGAAGTATGGAGATGGGTCTGTAGTTCGAAATAAGTGTTTTATCACCTTTTTTAAAAATCGGAAGCACTTTTGCCACCTGCATTCTTTTTGGGAATTGGCCTTGTGAGAGACAGAATTGTAGATATGAGCAAGAACAGGTGAAATAATATCAAGCACGTAGCTGACAGGCCTGATTTGCAGGCCATCAGCATCACAGGCACTACTATTACTCAGGTTACGGAAAAGCAGTGTTATTTCATGTTCATTAGTACGGTTCAAAAATATTGATTCCGTGCAATGAGTATCTATAAATTGACAGGCACTCAGGCTGGCAGTTTGGTGACATGTACTGGTGAAATGATCATTAAAACAACAAGGAAGCGCATCACTACAGATTTCCTCACCGTTAATGACAATGTGCATCTCGGGTGTATGATACGGTTCTCTGTTTGTTAATATGTTTAACTTATGCCAGATCATTTGGCATCTTAAAAAGTCATGCTCAAAATATGAGGTACGAGCAGTACGTAGCTGTTTTGTTAGCCGGTTACGGAAGGACCTAAATGTTTTCAAATCACCAGGATCTTTGGAAATAATAAACTGGTTAAAGAGCCTATTTTTCTCTTTAATTTTTATAAATAGGTCATTCGTGACCCACGGTTTGCGAATTCGGGAAGCGCGAGGCTTTCGTGGACGGAACGGAAAATGTTTCTGATAGCACATGCTAAAGGTGTCAATGAACAGCTCATACGCGGTGTCAGCACATTGAGAATAATAAACACAACTACAGTCAACTTTACACAGTTCTTCTCGAAAACGGTCAAGGTTATCGCTGGTGATGGTTTGAAATATAGGAATACATTTATTGTTATTTTTTGATTTACGTTTCCAGCTAAGAAAAATTGGCATGTGGTCGCTGATGTGATATGAAAGAACACCAGATTTGATATCAGCCTGACCGCAATTCGTGATGAACAAATCAAGGCATGTTGAAGTATCAGAAGCGACTCTAGTAGGGGAACGTATGACATTACGGCAGGCAAAAGAGTGCAACAATAGCTCAAAATCACGCCTCAGGACAGTGTTAACACAAAGATCAATATTAAAGTCACCACCAATGATGATATTATACTGGAAATCGGAAGTGCGTTCAAGAAGCCTTTGAAGGAATAGCAAAAAACAATCGGAATTTCCATTCGGTGGACGATAAAATACAGAGTAAATTGTACACGCGTGAAGGATTGACAGCACTTCATAATCATTAGTGACGCAAGAAAATTCCTCAACGCACTTCACGTTGAGGCTGTTTCGCACTAGCATGCAGACACCACCGCCACGTGAAGCAGTTCTGGATCGAATAAAACAATCATAGTTCGGGAGCTGCCAGGGAAACGAGCTATGGTGGTACCACGTCTCTGACAGCATAATAAAATCAAACTTCAGATCCAGGCTGCTAAACATGGCGTCAAGTTCAGCTGTTTTGTTTTTCGCCGACTGACAGTTTACATGAATACAACGAACAGATCCTTTGTGCCCAGGTCCTATGAACGCCTTTAATTCGGAAGGAAAAACATAAGGTTCACATAAGGATGCCATTATGATATGAAAGAAGGGAAAAGTGTGTTGCTTGGACCTAAAAGACCAGCCTATCAAGGTCTGCCGCGCACTTTATTAGGCAAGCATTCTGACCCTCTTCTTTCCTCACGAGGACTTTGCCATTACGGTACCATGCGAAGCGGAATTTATTGACATGATGTCGTGGTAGGAAATCAAAAGGCGACCCAGAGCTGCTCCTTGTTCAGGCAAGAGGTCCACAGCAATCATGGGACGAAATGTTGCGTCAGGGCAAATAGTATCCTGTGGACATAGGGAAAGATCTGAGACGCCGTCTACTGAAAACGTCGTGACGTGTTGATATCCTATAGCACGCAGCGTGGCAACCGATATTCCTTGGGATAGAGTTTCCTTTGTCAGGCCAAAATTGACGACGGGGAGGCATGTCCGGTTATCGGCGACGGTGACAATGGAGTGGGGCACAGTGATATTGCACATTAAAAGAACATCAGGAACAGGTGTGGCGGCGTAATCACCAGCGGGTACAGGAAAAGATAACAAATGAACGAAAGTCCAGGCTTTAGGCGGCAGGCGGACGAAGGCGGTCGTACTCAAGTTGTTGGGCAGTTCGGCACGAATATGCGCGAGTAGAGAAAGTTCGAGACAAAAGGTACCAGCAGAAGAGTCGATCAAAGCTGAATGCGCTGTATGAAAGTCGAGTCCGAGGATTAGGTCGTGGGGACAATTGGTCAGCACTGTAAAAAGAATAGGAACGTGGCGGCCGGCGATACTAATACGGGAAGTACACATTTCTGTGACTTCAACAGTGTTACCATCAGCCAGGCGCACAGCTTGAGTAGTAGGAGGCGTGAGAACCTTCTTCAGTCGACGACACAGCCTTACAACTCATTATGGAAACCTGGGCTCCAGTATCTATTAACGCAGTCAAAGGGACACCGTCGACGTGAACATCAAGTAAGTTCTGGTTCGTTGGGAGCGTCAGTGGAGGATTTCGACACGACGAAGATAATGCAGCACTACGCCCAGGGGCTACATGGTCTAGTTTTCCATCCGGGAGAGTCCATAATTGGGCGGCGACGAATAGCGGCGGGGCTGGGTCGACGGGGACCGACGGCGCCGAGGTGACGGCGAGCGAGCAGGACGACTGTCATCGACGGATACGCCTAAGGTAGGAGGCATACGGCGAGGCCAGTAACGGCGCGCGTCGGCATATGCGGCGGAGACGGGGAAAAGGGGCTCGAATACGGCGACGTCCAGGAGGTGCGGCAATGGCGAACGGCGTGGCCAATGCGGAGGTAAACGGAAGCAAGTGGGCTTGTCGTCCGGAGTTCTCCACTCGGTAGGGTTGCGGTATCTGGGAGGGGAATACAGATCGCTGTGAGGCGGAGCTGTCGTCACCGGTCGGCCGTCAGGGCGGGAGACCGAGCAGGCAACAGGAAAACCGAGGTTGGCAAATTTTTGCCGCACCACTGCTTGAATGAGAGATCGCTGTGGCCAGTTGGTCAAAGGTGGGGTCAAGTGGGCGTGGATGGAGCGACGCAGGACTTGTAGCCTCGAGCTCGCGTCGAACAATACTTGTGACGTGCTCATTTAGGGGTGGTGAAGCGGTCACGTCGACGCAGACGACGTCGCAGCCGTGTTAGGGAGCCGAGAGAACTGTAGAATATCAGGGCGGCTTTTGGCTAGCTCACAGCACCGGCATTCCTTGACTACAACGTCGATAGTGGACACATTGTTCAATACCAACAAGGTGAACGCGTCGTCCGCGATCCCTTTCTGTACGTGGTCGACTTTGTCAACCTCAGCCATTTCGTTGTCGACTTTCCTGCAAAGAGCGCGCACGTCTTCTATGTACGAGACATACGATGCAGTAGAAGACTGAACTCGAGTAGCAAGCTCTTTTCTAGCAGCCAGCTACTGACCGGTGGGATTGCCAAAGAGGTCGCTGAGCTTCTCCTTGAAAGCATCCCAGCTTCGTCCTCGTGTGTCCGGAACCAGACACGAGGACTTCCGCCCAAGTAGAATAGGACATTCGCTAGCATAAGGGTGGGGTCCCAGCACTTGTTTTGGCTAACATGGTCATACAGGTTGAGCCAGTCTTGAACGTCGACATTATCTTGGTCGGAGGATATGTCAGGATCACGGGGGTTGGTAACAGTAACGTACGTTGTTGGCGGGGTCGCAGGAGTAGAAGCAGACGAGGTGTCACCACCGGGAGCCATGGCAGAAAGCAGGACGGTACGGCCGCAGCGGAGCTCCATGACGGCACCCTCCACCAAAATGTTGCGTGAACGAAGGATTAACAACTGGAGACTATTTACAAAGTACCAGGTTCGTCCAAGTCAATCCGGGGCATCTTTTAAAAGAAATAAAAGAACAAATTTCCAAGTGCGGTAAGTGGATTTATTTTTCCACATAACCTCCAGCTAAGTAATGCACTAATCCCAGCGTTTAACTAACGCCTGGAATGCTTCGGCATAGAAAGAGTTATTATTACGACGGAACCATTGTAGAACACCATTCTTCACTTCATCATCAGTGTTGAAGTGATTTCTTCCAAGGAATTCCTTCAGGGGCCAAAACAGGTTGAAATCACTTGGTGCTAATTCATGATTATAGGGGCGGGGGGTAAAATCTCCCAGCCGAGTTCCTGGATTGTTTAGAATGTGTGTGGAGCGGTATGCGGTCGTGCATTGTCTTGCAAAAAGACCACACTCTTTGTGATCAAACCCGGACGTTTCTTCCGTAAACTCTTGTGCACATCAAGCAGAACATGGCAGTAATACTCACTGTTGATAGCGACACCATGGGTTTAAACATCAACGTGAACAATTCCTTGTTTATCCCAGAATACACTTCCCATCACTTTACCAGCAAACGCAAGTATTCGAAATTTCTTGGGAAGTGGTGATTCCGTATGCCTCCACTACATCGATGCTGTTTTGGGTTCTGGGGTGAAATGGTGAACCTCTGTTTCGTCACATGACATGATGCGATCCTGGCCATGCGAAAATCCTGGCCTTCCCTTTTATAGCGTTCCTTCAGTTTTCTACAGACTTCAACTCTTCTGTGTCTGTCAAAAGCAGACAGCTGTTTTGGGACCCAGCGTGCACTCACTTTTCTGAGCAACAAATGATCATGAATTAGTGTGTTCACTGTTCCTAATGACAGATTGCACACCTTTGCCATTTCACGACAGGTTATGCTATGACTGTCCACGATCAGCTGCTCCACGCGCTGAATGTTCTCAGGAACGACTACCGTGAGCTGTGATCCAACACGACGGGGGTCGTCAGTAATAGAGATACGCCCATCTTTGCAGCGCTTACACCATTCAAATGTCTTATTGCGACTGAATGTCTGCTCACCGTGCTGAGCCTGAAGTTTTCCGTAAATTTCTGCAGGTTTTATGCCCTCGTTCACTAAAAATATCATCACAAAATGCTGTTCCACGTAGACGTTCACACTGTTGTCCGCCATCTTGAATAACAGTATATCCAGAAACGCGGCAAATGAGCGCCGTCCACCAGCAACAGGGCACAGCTGCCAATTTCTACTGCATACCGAACCTCCAGCCTAGGCATCCATTTAAACCTGGAAAGAAAAAAACTCCCGGATTGAGCTGAACGACCCTCGTATACATACAAAGAATAATGCGACACTGGCCAGTTCAGCTGACAGCTCGAGAGCCAGGGAGCGTTCGTCTTCTTTGTCGGGGCGCCTACGCGCATCGTCCACAAGAAACGCGCAATATGCATGTATCACTACCATGGATCCCAACTTGCCTTGAGCTAGGGATTCGGATGTCCTGTAGAATACTTCTTGTGTACTTTTCCTATTTTGATAAACATACAGACATACAGACATAATACAACAGGAAAGTTCCTTTTTAACCGAGACATATCAGTCAGCTTTTATTATTATCTTCACCTGAAGAGCAGGATGTCAGCTCTTGTGATCATATTTTAATGCAGTGCGTTTGCAGCACTCTGAAATAACATAATGGCTGCGATCCGCTCGATGTTTACTGCAGTGTAACCACGTGAGCTATAACTACGAGACTTTTGTACAAACCGACGCATTCGTGTAGCTGGCTGGGTGAGGCTCCTTTTTTCACTTCCACATGGCACTGTAAATCACATAGCTGCAGCTTCACACCGCAATAAATGAAACCTTCGTTCGCGTTGAAGGCTTTTGCGTATTCTGGAAGCATGCCTACATCGTGTACGAACCTGCTGTTCTGCTCCAAGCTGAACCGTACAACGGTGCACCTGACCTGTATGCTTTTACAAGGCGCACACAGAACTGTTGCTGCACTGAGTTGTAGGCCATGTTTCTGTAATATGCAATACTTTAACTCTGTGTAAGATTTTCAAGATTTCTAGTACCGAATCACTTGCACTGTATCTTTCCGTGATGTGGAGCGCCCTCAGTTGAAACAAATTACCTAAATTAGCCTCATCTGAGATAAATATCAATGGGGCTTGAGTAACTATGCATAATATACGCCATACAAAGTGTAGATTATTCCGGCAGATTGGTTTTTAAGAAAATTGTTGAAGATTCCGAGGCGTCACGCGTGTATCATTCTTTTTCTCTTTATGACCCATTCGAGTAAAGGTGACGGCTTTGTTTACCTGTATTATTATGCAGTTTTGTGCGGTCCACTTCTCGCAGTAATACGCTTTACTATACCCCCGTCTAATGGGTCACATAACTGTGACCGATTTTAGAGTGAAAATAGCGAAATTTGTAGATTTATAAGGTAGCTACCGAATTTTTAGGCACGCACAGAGAGTTCAATTTTTCAAGGAAACGGCAAAGCATTAGCTTTGAATGTGACGAAGTACAATATGTGCCAGAAGTGCTGCTTGTCTTCAAACTGGAAGCTGGTCTTCCTAATACGTCACAGAAATTTCAGGATGTGATAACGTGGTGCTGCCTCATATAACAGTCAGCCCAGTACAGTAGCTTCAAGCCGCACCATGGCAGCACAGTTCAATGTAGAGCATTTTCTGTTCTCTATTACGTTGCATTTTTTCCCCGTTTCACTGCACCTGTCCAGTTAACATGTGATAAAGCTTGTCCTCTGCTGCCATTTCTCTCAAATTCAGAGGATACTTCTTACCTGCGCGTTTTTATTACTTTTAAACGGCCTAATACACACCCTCCCCGTAACATGCTACCGATGCCCACTAGTGCTTAGAACCGACGCAAGCATCTGTGGTTTGTGGTACCACATTATATTTCGGATATCTTACAAGAAGGCTTGCTGACAGCTCGAGCCACATCACAATTGGTGCAAATGTTTAAACGGTGTCTTTTTTAATGTATTGTAATATTTATTTGCCGCGCTCAGTGAATTAAGGTGTTGTACTATGAATTGAGTTGCGGTCTGTGTGTGGTGCTGTCTTCCGTGTTCGGGGTTGGATCATGACTTTTCTGGGGCGTTTTGTGCATGAGCGTACCCAGCACTTCCAGCAGATGACACCTAGCAGTGACGGTGAAAAAGGCAGCAAAACTAATCAGCGGAACTATCGTCTTATAGGGCGAACCTGTGCCCTCAAAAACAGGCTACACACAAAGAACAACGATAGCGGCGAACACATTCGGCGATCGTCGAACATCTGATCAGTCGGTCCAGCGCGTCGGCTTTTACACATGAGTCATCGAATGTTCCAGATGAATTGCTGCTGCCCGCGTGTCTTCTAGGAAGTTCTACACAATTCGCGTCGCTCATACATGCAGTCAGATCACACAAGGTCCAGTGACAACAGACAGCAGTTGCACTCTTAAGCAAATGTACACCCTTTGGGGTGTATATTTGCCACAGAACGATAATCGTCATTAGTCTTGCATGCGTTTCCTTGGTTAAAAACGCTGCGCTCGCTACTTTCCTGTCGAGAATGCCCTGTCATGCTGATAACGGGCATGCCGCTCGTGACTTGGAAGTACCGGGCTCGGCGCGTTAGAGAACGGGAATGCGGACAAGGCAGATGACGATTATTGTTGTGTGGCAAAAGGGTGTAATATTGCTTAAGAGTGTAGAACCAGCGATAAAATTCGTAAAACTTCCTATACATGCAGGCGCGTCCTGCGCTGAGCGATTAGACGGTGAAATGCGGTGACCCGATAAACAAGTACACGTGTATATATAACAGTACTTGGTTATCTTGTAAGGGCCACTGACATCCAGCCTGGTACTCACAACGTTCGTGCTGGCAAGATCGTTCCAATGCCGTGTTCAGCTGAAGATACTCTTAGTTTCGTTGGATTATGCTCGTACGCTCGGCGTGTTGCACGCAATTTTGCACAAACATCGATCGTCCCCTTACGGATCTTCTAAAGAAGGACGTGCCTTTCTTATTGGATCACGAAAAAGCCGATGCATTCTGCGTGCTAATCAATTTAGTGACCTCACCACCTACACTGCGCCCACTTCGACGCATTTGCACCCACTGAAATTCGCACCGACGTTAGTAGACATGGCATAAGCGCTGTCTTCGCCCAGCGTCAGCTTGGCGAGGAACAAGTCATTGCATACGCGAGCCGCCTTCTTTGTACTCCGGACCAAAACTTTTCGATCACAGAGCGCGCGAGTACCTAGCCTGAGTGTTCGCGGTCACAAAATTGCGCCCGTGCTTGTATGGCCGTCCCTTCTCAGTCGTTATCGACCACCACGCCCTTTGCTGGCTGTCTTTTCTCAAGGACCCGAGTAGTCACTTTAGTCGTTGCAACGTTACTAGACTAGCTTCAGTTTTGAAACTCGGCGCCGCTGCGCGGAACCGCCACGCGCCCGCGCCTTCGTGGCGCTGCAGTCGCGCCCGGCTTCACTTCCTCACTAGCCGGCTACGCGGGCGGGCCGGACTAAGCACGCGGTGCAGCTTTGGTGTATTCTGTGGTTCGTTACTGACAGCGAATTTCAGCAAGCATGTGATCCGTGGAACTGTAGCCTTCGCCGAGTTTCTTAAGAATATCAGCAGACGATGCCGACGTGCTGCGTACCTGGCTGCATAGGCCGCTATCGGAACGATGTCGACAGTTCGGCGCACCACTTTTTCTGTGCTCCCGGCAATGCGACGCTTCGCTTGGCGTGAAACAGAGCGATTCCTCAATCCACGCGCTCGTGCCACTGCTCCCGCGTTCGTCGTCGTCTCCCACAGCTGGCTGCGTGGCCGTTCATCTTTCAAGCATAGAATTTCACTTCTGTTGTAATGGGGAGGCCGCGTTTACGGGGGTATGAGCCGTTGCTTATGGTTGTATGAGCCACTCATTGTCTTACGTAACGGAAAGATTTAATTTTGAAGAAATTTAATTTCAAAGAATCAAGCGGCAAATCGCAGGCGAAGGCACCTGACCACGTCGCCGAGCGAACTCGAGGCATCGAACGCAAGCGACAACTGCGGACTGCGGGCATACCGTCAGTGACGTCGTTCTCTCCGTCGCAGCCGATTGTGTGCGTAACCTCATAACTGAGAAATACTTTAGCGAACCTTCGGGATTAACCTTCGGATTAACACAGAGGCCGCACGTTTCAGCTTCGCTGATTAAGCATCTTGACGGAATGAAAAAGCCGACTTTTTTGTGGCTTGTGTGTAGAAAGACCGACCTCATCCTTCTTTTTGTAGTGCTTCTGTGGCCTGGTGAGAAGCTTGGGTGGGGATGAAGATCATCCTACAATCACGCACTTTGGCCAGATCTTCAGGCTCGTGAGCCTACACTGCGCGAAACGTTAAGATGACAGGAAAAAACACTCGAAATTTAGAAACGCAGCTTCTGCGCTTCGCTGTATGCGTTTCTTCCTTTCGTGCAGTTTACCCTTCTTTCAGTATTAACAAACTGGCGCGATAAATCTTATTGCTGTAGGTGGATACCGCTTTCTCGTGGTATCATTAATTCGGACAAAGGAGAACGCCAGCGAGCGTGAAACATGCGCAAACTGACCATCCGCACGAGCTCAAGGTTGTGACGAGGCGTCTGCAGTGGAGCCTGATGGAACAGCGTTGCCCTCTGGCGGCTGTCACAGAAATGGCGACAGCGGCTGTAAGCGCGCGGACGGGGAGTTTTACGACTGAAGCTAGTCTAGCAACGTTGGGTCGTTGGGCTTTTCTCCTCCAAGAGTACGTGTTTTTTGTAATGTACAAGTGTGACCGATTGCACCAGGACGCAGATTGTCTCTCGCATCACGAGGTGGACAGTGCTGGCTCTCCTGACCACGATGCTGACACTTGTGCACTGACTATCCCCGATTTGGTCAATATCGGGGCCGAAAAGCACCGCGAGGATTCATTGCGCTTCATCAACCGTATCCACTCTGTCCATTCCGACACTTCTCTCCGCTGCTTTGCCCTACACGGTGACAATCTGTATCGGCGTAACTTTCAGCCGCAACCGGTCCTGAATTTTTGATAGTTCTTGCCCCGCACATGCGTACTACTGCCCTACTGCATCTTCATGACACACACTGACAGCTGGGCATTAAAAAAATTAAATTATGGGGCTTTACCTACCAAAACCACTTTCCGATTATGAGGCACGCCGTAGTGGAGGACTCCGGAAATTTCGGGCACCTGGGGTTCTTTAACGTGCACCTAACCCTAAGTACACTGGCGTTTTCGCCCCCATCGAAATGCGGCCGCCGTGGCCGGGATTCGGGATTCGATCCCGCGACCTCGTGCTCAGCAACCTAACACCATAGCCACTGAGCAACCACGGCGGGTGACGGCTGGGCATCATCTGCACTTACGACCACGTGCAACGGCAGCTCTTTTGGCCGGGGCTCTACTGGTGCCGCTACGTCGTCGCCCGCGGTGGCTGTCAACGCTGCACACGTCGTTCTCTTGCACCTGCTGGCCAGCTTCAACAGGTAGACATCCCACCAGAGAGGCATTCTATCTGCTGGGGCCCTTAACTACACCCGGCTCCGTCAATAAGTGGACTGCCTTCGAAACTGACTACGCAACCAGATTTGCCATCACGCGTGCCATGCCAAGTAGCTGCGGTGTCGATGTTGCCGACTTTCTGCGTAACCACGTCATCCTTCACCATGATGCTCCGCGCCAGCTGCTTACAGATAGATTGTGGCCGCTCGTTCGTGTCCAAAGTTGTCGAAGACAATCTTCGTAGTTGCTCTACAACGCCTCAATTGGTGTCATCTACAAACAAATGGCTCTACTTAGTGACTCAACAGAACATTGACGCACATGCTGTCCATGTATGTCTCTGTGGATCACCGCGATTGGAATGCCAGCCTAACTCACATCACATTGGCATAAAATCTGTCCCGTCATGACACCACTGCCTATGTGCCGTTCTTTCTGTTGTATGGCCCGGCGTTGCCATTCGAAACACTGCTACATTTAGCTCCTTGCGTCCCCACTGCATATGCCCGCGACGTCGTTGCGCGAGCCCGAATGGCTCGTCGAGTCACTCATGCGCGGGTCTGTGCTTCTCGTCCCAGAAAGAACTTTCCGGAACTGCGATGTCGACTATCCTTCTCGTGCTCAGGTGGCACCGCCGCCGTAAGCTCCTCAACCGCTACACGCGACCCTGCGAGGAAGGCCAACAACGTCGACTACTCGGCTCCATTTTCGAACTTCATCTCCGACTGCCGAGTGATTAGTGCTTGTGTCGCGGCTAAAGCATTACCAGTGCACCACAAACTTAGCAGCTGCCGTGGCAGCGCTCAGGGAGTGGACGGTCCAGGCACGCTCACATCGACGGCCTACTCACCGCACTTTTGTGCATTACAGGGTGCAGTCATCGACGCTGGCTGCTCTGAACACTCGACGCGACTACCAGTGCCCTAGCTAATCACCAGGTTGCTGGAATCAGATCCCGCCAAACTGGAATCGAGGCAGGCGTCCTGCGTCACTACTGCTGCGCAAAAGCCTTCGATGATGCAACGGGGAGCATAAAAGCGTGCTTCACACTTCGACAGAACCATTGCTGTGGATGGTCCAGGCACGCTCACATCGACGGCCTGCTCACCGCACTTTTGTGCATTCATCATCATCAGCCTAGTTACGCCCACTGCAGGGCAAAGGCCTCTCCCATACTTCTCCAACTACCCCGGTCATGTACTAATTGTGGCCATGTTGTCCCTGCAAACGTCTTAATGTCATCCGCCCACCTAACTTTCTGCCGCCCCCTGCTACGCATCCCTTCCCTTGGAATCCAGTCCGTAACCCTTAGTGACCATCGGTTATCTTCCCTCCTCATTACATGTCCGGCCCATGCCCATTTCTTTTTCTTGATTTCAACTAAGATGTCGTTTACCCGCGTTTGTTGCCTCACCCAATCTGCTCTTTTCTTATCCCTTAATGTCACACCCATCATTCTTCTTTCCATAGCTCGTTGCGTCGTCCTCAATTTCAGCAGAACCCTTTTCGTAAGTCTCCAGGTTTCTGCCCCATATGTGAGTACTGGTAACACACAGCTGTTATACACTTTCCTTTTGAGGGATAGTGGCATCCTGCTGTTCATGATTTGAGAATGCCTGCCAAACGCACCCCAGCCCATTCTTATTCTTCTGGTTATTTCAGTCTCATGATCCGGATCCGTGGTCACTACCTGCCCTAAGTAGATGTAGTCCCTTACCCCTTCCAGTGCTTCGCTACCTATCGTAAACTGCTGCTCTCTTCCGAGCCTGTTAAACATTACTTTAGTTTTCTGCAGATTAATTTTCAGACCCACCCTTCTGCTTTGCCTCTCCAGGTCAGTGAGCATGCATTGCAATTGGTCTCCTGAGTTACTAAGCAAGGCAATATCATCAGCGAATCGCAAGTTGCTAAGGTATTCTCCATCAACTTTTATCCCCAATTCTTCCCACTCCAGGCCTCTGAGTACCTCCTGTAAACATGCTGTGAATAGCATTGGAGATATCGTATCTCCCTGTCTGACGCCTTTCTTTATAGGGATTTTGTTGCTTTCTTTGTGGAGGACTACGGTGGCTGTGGAGCCGCTATAGATATCTTCCAGTATCTTTACATATGGCTCATCTACACCCTGATTCCGTAATGCCTCCATGACTGCTGAGGTTTCGACTGAATCAAACGCTTTCTCGTAATCAATGAAAGCTATATATAATGGTTGGTTATATTCTGCACATTTCTCTATCACTTGATTGATAGTGTGAATATGGTCTATTGTTGAGTAGCCTTTACGGAATCCTGCCTGGTCCTTTGGTTGACAGAAGTCTAAGGTGTTCCTGATTCTATTTGCGATTACCTTAGTAAATACTTTGTAGGCAACGGACAGTAAGCTGATCGGTCTATAATTTTTCAAGTCTTTGGCGTCCCCTTTCTTATGGATTAGGATTATGTTAGCGTTCTTCCAAGATTCCGGTACGCTCGAGGTTATGAGGCATTGCGTATACAGGGTGGCCAGTTTCTCTAGAACAATCTGACCACCATCCTTCAACAAATCTGCTGTTACCTGATCCTCCCCAGCTGCCTTCCCCCTTTGCATAGCTCCTAAGGCTTTCTTTAGTTCTTCTGGCGTTACCTGTGGGATTTCGAATTCCTCTAGGCTATTCTCTCTTCCACTATCGTCGTGGGTGCCACTGGTACTGTATAAATCTCTATAGAACTCCTCAGCCACTTGAACTATCTCATCCACATTAGTAACGATATTGCCGGCTTTGTCTCTTAACGCACACATCTGATTCTTGCCTATTCCTAGTTTCTTCTTCACTGTTTTTAGGCTTCCTCCGTTCCTGAGAGCCTGTTCAATTCTATCCATATTATAGTTCCTAATGTCCGCTGTCTTACGCTTGTTGATTAACTTAGAAAGTTCTGCCAGTTCTATTCTAGCTGTAGGGTTAGAGGCTTTCATACATTGGCGTTTCTTGATCAGATCTTTCGTCTCCTGCGATAGCTTACTGGTTTCCTGTCTAACGGAGTTACCACCGACTTCTATTGCGCACTCCTTAATGGTTCCCATGAGATAGTCGTTCATTGCTTCAACACTAAGGTCCTCTTCCTGAGTTAAAGCCGAATACCTGTTCTGTAGCTTGATCCGGAATTCCTCTAGTTTCCCTCTTACCGCTAACTCATTGATTGGCTTCTTGTGTACCAGTTTCTTCCGTTCCCTCCTCAAGTCTAGGCTAATTCGAGTTCTTACCATCCTATGGTCACTGCAGCGTACCTTGCCGAGTACGTCTACATCTTGTATGATGCCAGGGTTCGCGCAGAGTATGAAGTCGATTTCATTTCTAGTCTCACCATTCGGGCTCCTCCACGTCCATTTTCGACTAACCCGCTTGCGGAAAAAGGTGTTCATTATCCGCATATTATTCTGTTCTGCAAACTCTACTAATAATTCTCCTCTGCTATTCCTAGAGCCTATGCCATATTCCCCCACTGACTTGTCTCCAGCCTGCTTCTTGCCTACCCTGGCATTGAAGTCGCCCAGCAGTATAGTGTATTTTGTTTTCACTTTACCCATCGCCGATTCCACGTCTTCATAAAAGCTTTCGACTTCCTGGTCATCATGACTGCATGTAGGGGCATAGACTTGTACCACCTTCAAGTTGTACCTCTTATTAAGTTTCACAACAAGACCTGCCACCCTCTCGTTAATGCTATAGAATTCCTGTATGTTACCAGCTATTTCCTTATTAATCAGGAATCCAACTCCTAGCTCTCGTCTCTCCGCTAAGCCCCTGTAACACAGTACATGCCCGCTTTTTAGCACTGTATATGCTTCTTTTGTCCTCCTAACCTCACTGAGTCCTATTATATCCCATTTACTACCCTCTAATTCCTCCAATAACACTCCTAGACTCGCCTCACTAGATAGCGTTCTAACGTTAAACGTTGCCAGGTTCAGATTCCAATGGCGGCCTGTCCGGAGCCAGGTATTCTTAGCACCCTCTGCAGCGTTACAGATCTGACCGCCGCCGTGGTCAGTTGCTTCGCGGCTGCTGGGGACTGAGGGCCGGGGTTTGATTGTTGTATTCATATAGGAGGTTGTGGCCAAGTACTGCACCAGGGTGGCCAATCCTGCTCTGGTGAGAGAGTGCGTTACCGGTTCTGGTCACCGGGATCAGGCCGCACTCCAGGCCTGTTTGTGCAATTTTCTCAACACACGTTTTTTTTTTGTATTTCCCGGTGGAGAATTGCGCGGCACCGGGATTTGAATCACAGTCCTCTTGCACTGGAGACGGATACTCTACCGTCCCCGCAGGAGTTAAATTAAAAATTGAATTATGGTGTTTTGCGTGACAAAACCACTTTCTGATTATGCACGCCGTAGTGGAGGACTCCGAAAATTTCGACCACCTGGGGTTCTTTAACGTGCACCTAATTCTAAGTACACGGGTGTTTTCGCAGTTCGCCCCCATCGAAATGCGGCCGCCGTGGCCGGGGTCCGATCCCGCGACCTCGTGCTCAGCAGTCTAACACCTTGACCACTGAGCAACCACGGCGGGTCCCGCAGGAGTTGTACGCCTCATTTAACCTACAGTGGTGCCCTATTTGATCAGTCAAGGTGGACCAATCTGAGCTCGGTTATACCGCATGGATGGCATTCGGCTAGAGAACCTGGTATTTATGACCTGCACATGTGTGGCCACACATAATTGAGGATATATAATTTTTTTTTTAGGAGGGTTTCCGTACAGTGATAAAAGGAAGGAAAACACATTAAAAGAAAAAGAAAAAAAAGAAAAAAAAGCAAAAAAAAGAAAGAAAAGAAGGAAAAAAAAGGAACATTGTGCATTACAGGTGACTAAAACAACTTGATTAACTAAATATTAGCTTCGTGCCTGGGTCGTCCTCCAGCTATGCGCGATGATGGATCTGATGCGGGGAGCAAGAATACGGGCGAAAGAGTCTTAAAAAAAAACGCCCACAACGGTGAAAGAACTTGCTGTGTTGTTTTTGAAGTTGAGTGCAAAGATTGACAACATGGATAAGAACCTAAACCGTGACCTCGCTTACCTTAAGAAATCTGCAGGTTTTATGAGTGAAAGCTTTGAGGATTTTAAGAAAGCACTTGGTAATGTGCAGAGGGAATTAGGCGAGGTGAAGACGGAACAAAGCCGACTTAAAAGTGAAAACAGCCGCCTCTCTTAAGAGTTGCTGGCTACTAGACATGAACTGTTGGAACTACAGCAATACAGTAGTAGAACAAATCTTGAAGTGAAAGGTATCCCCAGGGTACCCAGTGAGTCACTGTCGGCAGTTGCTACCACTTTGGCAGCAAAGGTTGCTGCGCAGGTGACAATGGCTGATACTGACGTCGTACACCGTGTTTCAACAAAAAACAAAAATCAATCTAACATCATTATGAAATTCAAGACCTGCGCCGCCCGTGACAACTTGCTTCAATGTGCTAAAAAGCCCGTCTTACTGCAGCCGATTTTGGATTGACAGAACGTACACCAGTGTTTATAAATGAGCACTTATGCAATGAGTACAAACTTTTACTGGCGAAAGCGACTGCCGAAAAGAAGCAACACAACTGGAAATATGCTTGGGTATCGAGAGGACGAATATTAATCAGGAAGCAGAAAACTCCGATGTCCTCCGCATCTTCAGGGAGGCTGACCTAGACCGTGTGGCATAATATCCCCAACATGCTGACCACTTCTTCTGTTGATAACTTTCATAGATTGCATAGACCACACTCACTGCTTCAATGCAATGTGAGAATCTTAGGAAAAATTTTGGTGCTCTTCTTACGCTGTTGGCACAGCACAATAACATGTATGACGTCATAACCGTCACGGAAATTTGGCTAAAGCCTGCCGAAAGTTACAACATTCCAAATTACGTTTTTCTCTCGTTTCCTAGAATTGCTGCAAACAGGGGAGGAGGGGTGGGATTCTATATTAGAAGCTCACGCGGGTATACAGGCTTTATTCTTCTTTGAATAGCCCTACTAGCGGACACTCAGAGATGTTTTTCGTAGAGTTGCACAATGTCATCATTGGTGCTGTGTACCGTCCCCCGCATACTGATTGTAGCATGTTTTTGAATGATGCAGAATATGCTCTGATCCACCTAACCGAAAATAATAAGCTGTTATAGTGGGCGACATGAATATTGACACTCTTAGTAGCAGACACACTGAATATTCAAACTTACTGTCTTCGTATGGGTTCAGTAATCTTTTCACTGGTCCCATGCGAATTACAAGTCATACCTCCACTTGCCTTGGTCACATTTTATGTAACTTTGATGCAACTGACAGTCTTTATGGAGCCTACGATACAGGTCCTGCTGACCACTTACTGATTGCGTTCCTATATTGTCTTGACGATACATATTTTAACCGGATAAATTTTACCGGTACAACAAAGCGAATTGATAATGAAAAACTGTCACTGTCACTTTCCAACATGTAGTTCTCCGACTTGGACGACTTAAACGCTAACATGCACTGTTCTATGGTAATAGAAAGACTTCAAGGTACAATTGCAGAGTGCACTCAAATAAAAGTAAAGACACCAACATATACGCAACCAATATGTCCATGAATGACACAGAGCGTACTGAACTCAATTAAAGCGCGAGATTATTGGCATACTAAAATGAAACAATATCGAGGAAACACGTACTACTTTAATCAATACAAGGAGCACAGAAACAAAGCCTTGGCAGCAATGAGAATGCAGAAGAAGCTTTATTAGGGTAACCAAATCAACGCGTCATCTCACAATTCGAAAAAATTATGGGCTACTATAAACTCTAATATTAAACCTACAGTTTCAAAACGAATTCTTCCATCGATAGCTACGGGATGCGATGCTTCATGTGAAAAATTTAATCATCCCTTTTGTACGGTTGGAACCCAACTTCTTTTTGGCATGCAAAGTAGGTTCGAGCCATCTTTGCCTGCTTGGAATTCATGTTCCTTTGGTTACATAGATATTTCAATCCAGGAAGTAATAGTACCTGCAAATTTATTAGATAGAGGAAAGGCACCTGGTTTCGATGGTATTGCGGTGTCCGTAGTTAAAAATAATATAAAAACCTTGGCACATACTCCCGCTAAATTGTTTAGGAAAACATATTACACAGTCACATACCCGGAGGTATTGAAAATAGTTAAATTTACGCCTATTTATAAAAGTGGGGACCCCAACGATTTCGGTAATTATCGACCTATATCGGTATTGAACTGCATAAACATAATATTTGAGATACTACTGGCAAGTAGAATAAGAAAATTTCTACACAGAAATACCATCCCCGCGTCCACACGGCTTTCAGAAGTCCCGATCGACAACTACGGCTGTTCTGTCTTTAACTAATGTAATCAATGAAGCCTTGAACAACAACGAAATATCAATAGGAGTATTTTTAGATATAAGAAAGGCATTTGATACTGTCGACTATCGCATATTATTCATGAAACTGGAAAGATTTGGATTTCGAGGCATTTCCTTAGACTTTTTAAAAGGCTATCTCCATAACCGTAAACAAGCAGTCGTCATCGATTAGCACACCTCAAGTCTCTATAACATTACTATGGGTGTACCTCAAGGATCGGTACTTGGGCCAATATTATTTACAATATACATAAATGACCTTCCGCACGGCCTAAATGAAGCACATGCCTTCATATATGCTGATGACACAGCTCTTGTGGTCAGTAGCAAATCTTTAAATAACGCTGTTAAAACAATCAACAATGAACTTCAATATATTAGCAAATGGTTTGAAAGTAATCGACTTTCCTTAAATACAAATAAAACTAAATTTGTTATTTTTATTTCCCCGTTTAAGAAAAAACCTTTTGAGGAGCCGTGCCGCATTACGATTGGCCGTGATGAAATTGAAAAAGTCGACTCAGTGCTCTACTTAGGGGTAACCCTTGATTCCGCTCTGAACTGGAAGCCTGGTAAGGTCTCTTCCGCATGATTCGTACTTACAAAGGCGCGGAGTAATTTCAGTTTCGAAACGTTGAGAACTTTGTATTTTTGTGTCGTTCATTCTCACTTAGCCTACTGTATTGAAGCCTGGGGATTTACATACAAAACATTCTTGGAGCCTGTAGTGCGGCTTCAGAAGAGAGCTTTGCGGATAATCAACTACGCCAGCTTTACTACACCGTCAAGAAATCTTTTTCTTGCGAACAAAGTCATGTTATTATCGCACCTGCGACATTACCGCGTTGCCTTGTTAGTGTGCTCGATAACGAGATGCAACACGCCATTTCCTGGCACTATCTTCAATGAATCGACATTTAACAGTCGCTCAGCCTACCTCGAGAAATTTCTCGTGCCGATATGCCACAACCAGTACGGCAAGCGACGCATACATTATATAGGTGTCAAAACATGGAACTCGCTTCCTGCAAACATTAAGCAGTCAGCAAATCTTAATACTACTGTGAAAGAATTATTTCTTTCCTATCTAAACTGATTAGCCTTTAACGAAAGTTATAATGATGTTAACAACTGGATACAGCGTTGCTGTTACGGTTTTTTGTTGTTTCTACGTATGTGTTAATGGATGTATAGTAACGTAAGTGTCAATTCCGGTGTACTCTTATTTTTACTCGACACACCGTGCATCAAATGTATATACAGCATATCAGTGTACATTCTTGCTGCGTTGAGTAAATAATAATTACATGTTATCGTTCTGCAAACGGCTAAAGTCACAAATGTTCAACTAATGCTTTTTGTGTAACCGTTTCATGTATTCTTATCGCAAGCATGTATGTGTGCGGGCTGCCGTGGGAGGGAGGCCATGGGTCTTGTCTCGGATACGTGCTGCCTCAGTGGTGGTGTGGGGCCCCTGTCGTGGGTGACAGCAGTTTGGACAGGAACTAAGCCTTTTCGCTTCTGGGTGCCGATGGCTGTGTCCTCGGCATGCGGGGGATGGCGTGCGCCCGAGCCGGCGGGGCTTCATCCCTCCTGCGCTGGTCTGCACCTTAGTTGAATGGTTTTTGTTTGGTTGCATTTCCTTCTTCCTTTTTTTTTGTTTTTGTTTTGTTTGTTTGATCCAACACAAATGATTGTGCTCGTCTGAATCGTTTACTTTTCTTTGTATAACTGCATGGATCCATAACTAGCCTATGGTTAAGGATCCAGACGTCGCATACCAGTTTTGATCATTTGAGTAAAATTACTGTTGAATTGAGTGATGCGCATGAACGCGGTGAGAGCTAATAAGACGAGGTGGTGAAGAACTGGCTCGCTGCTTTATCCCATGGCATAACACACACACACACACTCTTGCTTTTCCGTGACGTACGCGTCATCCCCGTATCAATATATTAAAGACCATTGTGAGTTGCATATCTTTCTATCTCATTGGTCACAATATGTGCTTTTTAGTTCACCTAAATTATCTTTCACAGATGCTATCTGTGACAGATAGCGTCTTTTAATCCGAAGCATGATTGAAAGCTCTCTGCAAGGTGAGCAAGATCTTTTTCTATTGTTCGATTTCGCTTTAAAAAACAAATTTTCTGCTTACAAATATGGCAAAGTAATGCTACATTCTAATACTAGGCGAAATATTGTCTACAGCGCCAAAATTTGTTAGGGTATATGGAATAGTTTATAATGAAATTTAAAATGAAGCTCAAATTCGTGGTTTGGTGTGGAGCATCAAATGATAAGCTAACTTGCGAGTTAGAAAATAGCCAATTTGTATGACCAATGCAGTCAGGGTTCATCTAAGGTGGGTTCATGATAACTTGGGAGTCCTGTGTCGTCTGGGCACGAAGGTAACGTTACCTGCAACAAAGCTCTGCCTCCGTCATGGGCTAGAGCTACAACTAGCGCGGACTGCATGAGGCCTGCGCTCACTAGTGCACTGATCCGCCTCCTCTCTCCACAGCTGCTGCTGTGAACCCTTCGAAGACTGAAGAGTTCGAGGAGCAGTGGCGGATGGGCATGTTTCTCCGGGATTCCGCGGCGGCGACGAAAAGACAAGTTGTTTCTGCATGCTTTGAGCTTGCGTCTGTTCTTGGACTTGCTGGGTTTTTTAGCCTTTAAATAGTAGGTTGGGAGCGGCAGGACTATGAGCTATCGGATTTTTTTTCTTTTTCGTGTGAGCGTGCGTGTATCGGGTGTATTTGGTTTTGCAGGACAGTAAGGGCGTCCTTTCGTGACACGTGTTTCAACACGTGCGACAGTGTGGGATGTTAAGTCTCTTAAGTATTTTCATGGTAGGTTGGAAGTGGTAATGATATTAGGCATTACACATTGAGAATATTGCTTTTCTAGAACACTCTGAGCGTGGCCAGGTGTTTCAACACGTGCGAGCGTGTGTCACGACTTAAGTCTGTTGGATATTTATTGCTTTTTAGAACATTGCAGATAAATAACTTGTGACATTTTAACGTTTTAGGTTTTGTGTGTATCTACCTTTGTTTGTAGGTGCATCCCTGAGCAAAAGTATACGGACCAGGGATTATGCAACAAAACACTCTCTGCTCTGTCAGTTAATGGAACTTCAAATTAAAGACTGGAGTCCAAACTTGGAAGTACAAATTTTCTAGTTCACTCATCAGTTTCCATTTATGCATGCTAATTACAGAAAAATTATGTTTTTTCGCCGACCCTGTGGTCCGTATACTGTTGCTCACGGGTGTATGGGCTGTGAAAGGTTCGGTGATAGCATTAGAGAAAGCCAAGTGCAACATACGGCAAGAAAGGCGGTAAAGCATGCAGTGTGCCGGGGGTGCCTCAAGGTAGACGAGGGGAACGATGAGAATGGCGAGGAAATTGAGTCATCCGGCAGACACTGTGATGTGGATGCTAGGCTAAAAAAAATAAGGATGTCCAGGATGAGCTTTTGAAACGAATCGATGGGCTGAAAAATCATCTCAGTTTTGGAGCGCTATGCACGGAAGGCGGTAGGACAAAGACTCCGAACAGCCGAGGAAAAACTGAACAGGGCCGCCATCACGAACGAAAATGGTAGTGACGATGGAACGCCGGCTCCCGGCGTGACAGAACCGGGAGTGCCGACAAAGCGCATGGAATTCGTGGAACAGATGGGCCGGACGGAGGGTCACCTGCGTTACGACAAAGGGAAAGGCGGAGCGCAGGGGTCCATTCCCTGTGTCAAATCCGAACCGCGCGGAAATGGATGACTAAGGGAAGCAGGGAGAGGCCTCGTCAGTAGGAAAGCGTGAAAAGACTATAACTGCTGGTGACTCAAAGCTGTATGTGCTGAGAGCCAATTGTGGAGCTGATGAAAGGCGACAAAAGAGTGGCTGTAGGGACGTATGCAGGGCGGAGATTGGGCTGTCATGCAGCGAGCTACAGAAAAGTTCGCGGAGAATGCACAGGCACGCAATCTTGTAGTAGTAGTGGGCGACCTAAATGATGTGCTAAGCAGGGAAGGGGCGAGACTAGCCCAGCGCTTGGCGAAGGGCTTAGACGACATGCGCGAGATGTCCCTCGGTGCGCATTGTGGTATACACGGTGCCGGAGATTCCTGTACGCGACACTAACATACAAAGAGCAGTTGCGGCCACTAATGAGGCGATTTGGGAAGTGGGCCGAGAGAAAGCTTTTGAGGTGATGGGAGCCAACAGTAGTGAGATGTGTGGTAGTTTTCAAAGAGAGGGAATCCACTTCAATCCCAGGTTTGCACGAGAAGTGGGCTGGCGACATGATGGTCGTCCAGTTGCTTTGTTGTGGGGCCCACGGGTGCTCAGGAGGCCAGGGTAGTTATTAATGGAGAAGGTCCCCTAGGGGCACATCAGAATGCTATCACCAGCACGAACATAGAAACGAGAAAAAAACTCGCCGTGCAATAGGGTGCATAAATATGCAGAGTGGCCGAAGAAATTTAAAGTGCTTAGAGACTGAGTAGCAGTTAAATAGAGAACAAATAGATGTATATACGGTCACAGAAACGCACTTTAGAGACTCGGAAGAGCCGCCAGTGATTGAGAATTCTATTCGGGAAAGGTGCAACAGGACAAAATCGGAAAGGCAGGGGGGTCGGAATGCTAATGTGGCAGGAACCAAATGGGAAATAGTGAATTCAAATTGTAAGAGCATCTTTGCTCATCAAGAAGAGTCAGCGGAAAGAAAACTTAGCTCGGCGTGAGGTAATTATGGACGGGTAAAATTTGCAAAGAAAAGAATCAGGAGTTGGAGGAATACCTAAGTGCGGATATTAAGAGCTTCGAGAATGATGCCGAAATAATCCTCTTGGGTGACATGAATGCCCACATACAGGATCTAGATGGTTATACCGATAACAACGGGAAGTTAATGCTAGATATCGGTAAGCAACCTAACTTCGTTAGGTTAGGTTGGTTAGGTTGCAGTGACAACGTCAATCTTGTCACTTCTCTCGACTTTACCCGTGTAATAGACCTCAGATTCTTTTTACTCAACCTGACAAGAACAATTCAACGAACACTTGAACAGTCTTCACCGTCACTTGAACAGTTTCATTCGGGCAATGGGCCTCAGAAATGTCCTGCTTCTCATATCGAAATCTGACATGTCACTGTCAGAATAATCAAATGCAATGGCAAAAGTAACTTCTTCACTTGAAGAACTGAAATCGTTCTGAAGTCGCCGTCTCTTTTTTTTTTGACGAGTAGGGGCGACAATCTTAACTGTGTTACGAGCTCTTTTTGTCAGGGTCTGTCGTGAAAACCTCTCTGCAGCTTCTTATTCAATCGCATGCTTCTCTGGTGTATCTGTAAGGACTTTTGTCCTACCTTACCTCCTTCCTTTTTGCCCCGTCTTATGCGGTGCAGCCATAGGGTAGAGCCTAAGATCACTTGCAACAATTCGGCTTGGAGACGCCGTTCACATCGAGGCCGGTTTATCGACACTAGGAGTGAAGATATGCATGGACGTTTCGAGCTCCGTCGGTGTTTATCTCAGAGTTCAAAACATTTTCCAGAAGGGTTGAGCTGGCTGTCTGACTGATGACGGTGGCTGTCTGCCGTGACACCTCTCCACTTGGGGATGTTAAAGTACGTCAATTACTGATGACATGAAGTAATCGTCCAAAGTGAAGGGTTCGCTTGAAAGGCCAAAGGCCCGTTTTCTGGACGCCCAAGATCATGTTCTTTTGTGTCACCGTTAATACGTAGGCAGATCCCACTAACTCTCCAACATTACAGATGGAGATGGCCTTCCCTGCGTTGTTTATGAGCTAATCATTGCAAGCAGCGTTGTACTGAGATTTGAATGGTCCATACACGGACACATCAAGTGGCTGCAGGCGGTGGCTACAGTGCGGAGGAAATGTCAGCAAGATTACCACGCTCTCTTTGGCCTTTTTGATGGTGCTGATGCTGATATGGCTTTCATGATTGTCAAGAATTATAATGGTGCTCCCTTCGAGCACTTTGTATGTTCGACGATATGCTATAATGCCAGTAAAAACTGTTCCCCGGACAGTTATCTCGACCTTGTTTGCCAAACCAAGGCTTCCGGCTGGGGCGCCTCTCAGAAAAAGATATTTCAATCTGACCCATGGCAAAATTTACTCTGGCGTGAGAGCGTTTTCTATGGCATCGACAGTGCAAAAAACGGCCATCAATTCGCCGCGATCTGCTGATGCGACTTCACCAATTTGCTTCTCACCACGTGCTGCTACTATTTTTGGTGGATTGTGTGCAGTTGTGAAGCTCGTTTCGTCACAATTGTAGATGCAGTCCGAAGCTAGCTTGTATCGGTCGTAAACGCCTTTCAGATTTGAAAGGAAAGCATCGACGTTGTTCTTGTTGAAGCTTGTTGCACAAGACAGGTCGCTTCCGGCGATCGGATGGATGGCGGTCCATAAAGCCCATAAACCAGTCCCTTCCGCTACCTTGAATTCCTATGACGGTGGACACTTCCGGTTTAAGACTGTTGCAAATTGGTACGCCAGTGAAAGAGCCTGCATCCTCGTAAGCCCATAACACGTCTTGCTTGCCTTCAGCAAATACTCTTTCAAGAGTATTTCATCTTCTGCTGTCAAGACCATTCCGTAGACCAAATTGGACTTGAACAAGATGCTGCCTCTGTCATCACATTCGTGGTACTGATTCACTGCTCGGCCAAGCGATGATTTTGATATTTTAAAGACTACTACGTCTCTTATACTTTTCATCCCACGCCAATCTCACACCATCCAGCATGAAAGTGTTCGATCTTTGAGCTCTGTCGGAATTTCTCTTGTACACCACTGGCATCTTCCTGAAAATTAAAGTGGAGCAATAATTTGCAAATGTAAATATTCTCGCACACAAAGCGCACTTAACAGCACTCCTGCTGGAACCTACTATTCACGTCCATATTCCAGGCTGCTCGCAAATGTGCAGAGTAATCAAAGCTTTTTAAGTGGAGCGACATCGCGTGTTATAATGTCCCTTTCGTTTAGCGTGTCAATGTGAATTGTCAAGTAGCCAGCCTGCCCGTTATTTAATCTAATCTTCAAGGCACCGAATATTTACAACCTTAAAATATGAAATAAACATAGATGACAGCTTTCGGAGTTAATGTGGCTCAACCATGAAGCTGATTCGCTATACACAGCGCTAGCCTTACTGTAGGCAGGAATGGGACAGTTTCTCATTTCATCCTCAAGGACGCTGTCCCATTCCTCGCAAGCTACGTCGCCCGAAGAAAAAACACTCCACGGCCAAAATGTTCTTGTTAGGGCTAAACTTGTTATTGCTTGAAGTACGACGCTGATGTGTGCTTTCGGATAGAAATTGGCATGAGCCTCCGCAGAGTGGTTTAAATCTCAGATAGGTGCAATTGACACAGCGGATGCTTACTTTTGAGACGTTAAAGAAGAGATTTCTAGTCACAGAATGCTCCATCCACGGCAGACGTTGTTCGTATGTTTTGCCCTGGGATTTGCCTGAGGGGAGGCCAGTGCTATGGTGCGTCGACCATGGAGGCAGCATTCATCCCCGCATGGTGCCCGCATGGTGGCCGCTTCGGGCACACGGCGACTACGTGCACGGGTTTCCTCGTGGCGGCACGGCGTCCACGACGGAAGCGGCCGCCGGCTCACGGACTGCTGTTCGGCCCCTCCCCGGCAGCAATGCAGCCCCCTCCTTTGTCCGGCGGCGCTCCTTTTGACCGGCCGCCAAAGAAGGGCTATGTTTCGACCCCGTGCCTTGCAGCCCTTTGTCCTATGCCGGGCCATAAAACTTGCCCGGCGCACCATTCTGACCGACCGCCAGACTGGCCTGACGACACAGCGCGGTTCCCAGAGGCGCCGGCCACTGAAAGCGGCGTTGGGACCACGGAGGCATCCCGGACCCTCTCTCTCTCTCGACCTTGTTCGTCCTTAGGGAGTGTCTGGGGAATCTGGGGACTAAGGGGTGTTATTTAAGCCGCTTGCAGCTGCTCTGTTGCTCTCTCTTGATAATTACGACAACTTGTAAACATTGTATAAAGAATTCTTCGCCGAAAAAGCTCGTCGCTGACTCTGCGTGAAGTGGGGTCCAGACCTCCTGCCGGCCACGCATACCTCGGCACACGCAACAACGTCCACCATTAGAGCCAGGATGGATGGATGGATGGATGGATGTTATGAGCGTCCCCTTTGGAACGGGGCGGTGGGTTGCGCCACCAAGCTCTTGCTTGGTGGCGCAACCCACCAGGCTCCACGCCACCAGGCGCCAGCAGGCTCTCGTTATGCAAGCGCCATCTCGTGAGTAGTCGGTGAACGTGTTTGAACCAACTGCAGGAGATATACATGAGTTGTCCCATTCTTCCAACTGTCCCAAGCCTCCTGAATCTCCTAATATGCTCTTTCTGGTCAATTAAGGCAGCTTGTGCTGACCGATGTGGTCGGAAACGATACTGAACGTCGCATAGAGTTTTTGATTTATTGAAAAAGTTTGAAAGTCGTGCCAAAATCAGTTTCGCTAAACCCTTTGAAAAGACTGGAAGTACTGAAACTGGACGATAATTTCTGAAATCATTTCGACTACCTTATTTATATAACGCTGTCACTTTAGCAAGCTGCATTTTTCCTGGAAATATTGCCGAGCTGTAACATAGATTGAATATATGTGTTAAGACTGGTGCTGTGATGTATATGACGAATTTCACCGGTTTAATTTGTACACCTTCAACGACACAGCTAGTAGTATTATTCAATGCTGATATTGCGGACTCCACTTCAGTAGCTTCAGTACTTCAGTTAAGTGGCTGCATCCCTATCAGCTTGTGGGAGGATCTTCTGTCTGCAAAGGCTGCTTCGTCTTGGAATACTCATCGGCGCATGCGGGATGCTGACCTGCTGCCTGGGACGCTTCTAGTCCGCTCTTTGCCGCCACCGATGTCGCTGAAGTCTACGCCCCTGACGTCACGTCCATCTGCGGTTATTTAAACCTCGCTTTCGCCGGGCTTCTCTGCAGTCGGCGGCAAACTGTGACCAGCAAGTGACTGTTTTTACCTTGCTGTCGGCGGCTGAGTCCTTGCATCAACCTGCTTTTGTATTTTTCTCACGTGTCCTCGTTTGCCGCTGACTGCAACAAGATGCCGAATATTTGAGCTGTTTGCCCCCAGGTGTTACCTGCAGACGGTAAATGTTTAACGTGCTCTTTGTGCAAGCGGGGGTATCATCTTGGAAAAAGTTGTTCGGGGGTTGCCGAGAGTACCTACACCAAAATCACGTCCGAAAAACGCGAAGCTTGGTACTGCCAGACATGTAGGCAATCTGGATCCACCAATAGCGATGTTTCGTTCTCACATCAGTTAACAGAAGTCAAGAACAAACTGGATCAGCTCACAACAATTGTAGAAGCACTTGTAGTTCAGATGGCAGAACTTCTGGAATTCAAAACCTCGGGAGAAAAGCTGACTGAGTCTGTTGGGGAAATGCAGAAGTCTATTGAGTTCCTGTACTCAAAATACGATTCCGCACTTTCGGCGGTGTCGGATAGCCAAGCTGAACTTGGCCAGCTTCGTGCCCAGTGCGAGACGTTGTCATCGACAGTTTCTTCTCAGGCTGCAGCCCTCCACAGCATGACCACTGGAATCAATGCCCTTGAGCAGTGCACCAGAAGGTGTAATTTTGAGATACACGGTTTCCCCGTTCAGCATAACGAGGACATCTGTACTGGGTCAAGTGGCGGAAAAGCTTGATATAGAGTTTCAGCCTTCAGATGTTTCTGTTGCACACAGGCTAGCAGCGCGCAAGGATTCCATCCCGGCTATTCTTGTGCAAGCGCAAACTGTTGCGATCAAGCAAAAGTGGCTCGATTCTCGCAGTTGTCTCCCAAGTCTTGTCTTTAATGGAATGGCTCCAAATCCTCGACTATATTTGAACGACAATCTGACACGGGCTAAACGAGATTTATTTCGTCAGGCTCGCCTAAGAGGGAAAGAAAAAGACTACAAGTTTGTCTGGACACGCAACGGAAGGGTGCTGGCCAGAAAAGCTGAGGGTGCTCCTCTCATTCGCATTGATACTTCAATTGACCTCGAAAAGCTCGTGTAAACATGGATGTAGCTAGATCACTCTCGTTTCGTACCTTCTCAGACGTTCATAACTTTTTTATTGCTAACACCTGTAATGCCTTCATTGCCACCCAGGATAATATCCGCAGCATCCGTAAACATTGGAATCATTTTTGCGCTTTGACTTCGCCTTTCCTGTCTATCTGTGATGTCTTTGTTTTGACAGAAATTAATGTTCCTGCGGACGCCATGTCGTCTTATTCTATACCAGGCTATAAGTCATTTTCATACACTCGCACGTTGCGTAAAGGAGGGGGCGTGGCCGCATTTGCGAAAGACCAGTGGTCTGTATCAGAAATACCGCTTTCCTTTTCGCAAGCTGAAGTTGTTGCTCTGCGAGTATGCTTATCTGAGACTTCATTGGCTGTTTTGTCTGTGTACCGGCCGCCTTGTTGCAATGTTCTCTTATTCTTATCAGAGCTTGACACAGCACTATCATCCCTATCTCTTGACGAAAACGTGTGTGTGCTAGGCGATATAAACATTGACACCCTCCGCCCCACTCTGCCACCGGTCGACGACTATATCGATCTATTATCTAAATGGGGATTAGAAGGCATTATACATCAAGCAACGCGTGAAGAATTTCTGTGTGGAAAGTTGGTTAAATCCTGCATTGACCATATTAATGTTCGGTGCTCCAATTATGCGATGCAGGCAGCTGATCATTACTTACTCTGCTGTCGTCTTGTAGAAAATGCCACGCCTTCGAAAGTCAACAGCATGAAACAGGAAATTTGCATTGTTGATCCTAAGCTCGTTGACGAATGCGTCACAAAGCATAACTGGCAGTCCATGTTATATACACTCTCTCCAGCTGATTTATACGACCGTTTTGTTCAGATTCTCCACAATTACAGAAAAATGCACCCGGTTTGTAAAAGTGAGATTACGTCGAGAAGAGAACAAATGGCTGTCGCCCCAAATATTAGCGGCAATTAAGGAAAAAGACCTTATGTGGGCTCAAGCTAAACGGGCTCCAAATTGCCCGGAGCTACTACTGAAATTTAAAACATGTAGAAATCGAGTGAATTCCATGATTCGGCTAGCAAAGCGAAATCATATGCGCCAAAAATTCAAAGAAGCTCGTTCGGACGTGAAAAAGACGTGGTCTCTTGCAAATGAATTAAGAGATAAATTCAAACGTGGTGGTCGCCTGTTACCACTAGAGTCCCATTTTTCTGCAGATGGAGCAACTGTTTCAAATGAATTTAACACATACTTCTCGCAGGATTCTGGTACTGCTAAACCACACCCTGATCACTGTACTTTAAGGAACAGCGTATACAAATCTGCAAACCTTCCTCCTCTATCAGAACTTGATCTCAGATCAATTCTTTTTAACCTAAAAACTGGTAAATCACCGGGCGTTGATGGCATTTCTGTGGACGAGTTACGCAGAAATTTCGACGCTGTTAAGTATGTGCTGTTATCACTGCTGAATCACATTTTAACGAATAGTATTATACCTACACAAATGAAAAAGGCCATAGTCATACCGCTCTTCAAGAGGGGTGCACCAAATAGATACGAAAATTATCGCCCAATTTCAATTCTGCCGTGTATCTCTTAAATATTAGAAAAACACCTGCTGCAAGTCATGTCGACGTACCTCGATGCCAGTAGCATTATTTCAAGTACGCAGTATGCTTTTGTTCCAGGCAGAGGCACACAGCCTCTCCTTGAGGATATTTCAGACATTATTAATTCAGCTTTTGATGCCAACCAGGTCGTATGTGCTCTTTTTCTTGATGTTAGCAAAGCTTTCGAGAGTGTTTGCCATAGTCTTTTGTTATATAAACTTTCCCTGATGGGATTTCGTGGGCCTTTCCTAAAGCTACTCTCTAACTTTTTAAACGAGAAGAAAGGGGGTTAACCGAGGGGCCCGATTTTTATTAGTCATATCATAAGAAGCCAACAAACACTGACACCAAGGACAACACAGGGGAAATTACTTGTGCCTAATCAATGAAATGAAGAAACGATAAATTAATGGAAATTAAAGTGGATGAAAAAACAACTTGCCGCAGGTGGGAACCGAACCCACAACCTTCGCATTTCGCGTGCGATGCTCCACCAATTGAGCTACCGCGGCGCGGTTTCCCCATCCACTTTCTTGGGTTTATGTGTCCTAGTAGAACCCTGGGTGCGTTAGCCAGCGCCACCACTCACAGACCTTGGCGGTGGACGTGGAACGTCCTTCTTGCCGCAGGTGTCACGAGAACGTGATCTTTTTTTTTGGGGGGGGGGGTGAAGGCAACTGGTCAATAAACCCACATATGCTACCTGAAGGCATCGATGTTGCCGGATTCGAGACCCTCGTTATGTAATAAACGAGAAGAAAGGGGGTTAACCGAGGGGCCCGATTTTTATTAGTCATATCGTAAGAAGCCAACAAACACTGACACCAAGGACAACACAGGGGAAGTTACTTGTGCTTAATCAATGAAATGAAGAAACGATAAATTAATGGAAATTAAAGTGGATGAAAAAACAACTTGCCGCAGGTGGGAACCGAACCCACAACCTTCGCATTTCGCGTGCGATGCTCTACCAATTGAGCTACCGCGGCGCGGTTTCCCCATCCACTTTCTTGGGTATTTATGTGTCCTAGTAGAACCCTGGGTGTGTTAGCCAGCGCCACCACTCACAGAGCTTGGCGGTGGACGTGGAACGTCCTTCTTGCCGCAGGTGTCACGAGAACGTGATCTTTTTTTTTTGGGGGGGTGAAGGCAACTGGTCAATAAACCCACATATGCTACCTGAAGGCATCAATGTTGCCGGATTCGAGACCCTCGTTATGTAATAAACGAGAAGAAAGGGGGTTAACCGAGGGGCCCGATTTTTATTAGTCATATCATAAGAAGCCAACAAACACTGACACCAAGGACAACACAGGGGAAGTTACTTGTGCTTAATCAATGAAATGAAGAAACGATAAATTAATGGAAATTAAAGTGGATGAAAAAACAACTTGCCGCAGGTGGGAACCGAACCCACAACCTTCGCATTTCGCGTGCGATGCTCTACCAATTGAGCTACCGCGGCGCGGTTTCCCCATCCACTTTCTTGGGTATTTATGTGTCCTAGTAGAACCCTGGGTGTGTTAGCCAGCGCCACCACTCACAGAGCTTGGCGGTGGACGTGGAACGTCCTTCTTGCCGCAGGTGTCACGAGAACGTGATCTTTTTTTTTGGGGGGGGTGAAGGCAACTGGTCAATAAACCCACATATGCTACCTGAAGGCATCAATGTTGCCGGATTCGAGACCCTCGTTATGTAATAAACGAGAAGAAAGGGGATTAACCGAGGGGCCCGATTTTTATTAGTCATATCATAAGAAGCCAACAAACACTGACACCAAGGACAACACAGGGGAAGTTACTTGTGCTTAATCAATGAAATGAAGAAACGATAAATTAATGGAAATTAAAGTGGATGAAAAAACAACTTGCCGCAGGTGGGAACCGAACCCACAACCTTCGCATTTCGCGTGCGATGCTCTACCAATTGAGCTACCGCGGCGCGGTTTCCCCATCCACTTTCTTGGGTATTTATGTGTCCTAGTAGAACCCTGGGTGTGTTAGCCAGCGCCACCACTCACAGAGCTTGGCGGTGGACGTGGAACGTCCTTCTTGCCGCAGGTGTCACGAGAACGTGATCTTTTTTTTTTGGGGGGGGTGAAGGCAACTGGTCAATAAACCCACATATGCTACCTGAAGGCATCAATGTTGCCGGATTCGAGACCCTCGTTATGTAATAAACGAGAAGAAAGGGGGTTAACCGAGGGGCCCGATTTTTATTAGTCATATCATAAGAAGCCAACAAACACTGACACCAAGGACAACACAGGGGAAGTTACTTGTGCTTAATCAATGAAATGAAGAAACGATAAATTAATGGAAATTAAAGTGGATGAAAAAACAACTTGCCGCAGGTGGGAACCGAACCCACAACCTTCGCATTTCGCGTGCGATGCTCTACCAATTGAGCTACCGCGGCGCGGTTTCCCCATCCACTTTCTTGGGTATTTATGTGTCCTAGTAGAACCCTGGGTGTGTTAGCCAGCGCCACCACTCACAGAGCTTGGCGGTGGACGTGGAACGTCCTTCTTGCCGCAGGTGTCACGAGAACGTGATCTTTTTTTTGGGGGGGGGTGAAGGCAACTGGTCAATAAACCCACATATGCTACCTGAAGGCATCAATGTTGCCGGATTCGAGACCCTCGTTATGTAATAAACGAGAAGAAAGGGGGTTAACCGAGGGGCCCGATTTTTATTAGTCATATCATAAGAAGCCAACAAACACTGACACCAAGGACAACACAGGGGAAGTTACTTGTGCTTAATCAATGAAATGAAGAAACGATAAATTAATGGAAATTAAAGTGGATGAAAAAACAACTTGCCGCAGGTGGGAACCGAACCCACAACCTTCGCATTTCGCGTGCGATGCTCTACCAATTGAGCTACCGCGGCGCGGTTTCCCCATCCACTTTCTTGGGTTTATGTGTCCTAGTAGAACCCTGGGTGCGTTAGCCAGCGCCACCACTCACAGACCTTGGCGGTGGACGTGGAACGTCCTTCTTGCCGCAGGTGTCACGAGAACGTCATCTTTTTTTTTTTTTGGGGGGGGGGGGTGAAGGCAACTGGTCAATAAACCCACATATGCTACCTAAAGGCATCAATGTTGCCGGATTCGAGACCCTCGTTATGTAATAAACGAGAAGAAAGGGGGTTAACCGAGGGGCCCGATTTTTATTAGTCTTATCATAAGAAGCCAACAAACACTGACACCAAGGACAACACAGGGGAAGTTACTTGTGCTTAATCAATGAAATGAAGAAACGATAAATTAATGGAAATTAAAGTGGATGAAAAAACAACTTGCCGCAGGTGGGAACCGACCCCACAACCTTCGCATTTCGCGTGCGATGCTCTACCAATTGAGCTACCGCGGCGCGGTTTCCCCATCCACTTTCTTGGGTTTATGTGTCCTAGTAGAACCCTGGGTGCGTTAGCCAGCGCCACCACTCACAGACCTTGGCGGTGGACGTGGAACGTCCTTCTTGCCGCAGGTGTCACGAGAACGTCATCTTTTTTTTTTTTGGGGGGGGGGGTGAAGGCAACTGGTCAATAAACCCACATATGCTACCTAAAGGCATCAATGTTGCCGGATTCGAGACCCTCGTTATGTAATAAACGAGAAGAAAGGGGGTTAACGGAGGGGCCCGATTTTTATTAGTCATATCATAAGAAGCCAACAAACACTGACACCAAGGACAACACAGGGGAAGTTACTTGTGCTTAATCAATGAAATGAAGAAACGATAAATTAATGGAAATTAAAGTGGATGAAAAAACAACTTGCCGCAGGTGGGAACCGAACCCACAACCTTCGCATTTCGCGTGCGATGCTCTACCAATTGAGCTACCGCGGCGTGGTTTCCACATCCACTTTCTTGGGTTTATGTGTCCTAGTAGAACCCTGGGTGTGTTAGCCAGCGCCACCACTCACAGACCTTGGCGGTGGACGTGGAACGTCCTTCTTGCCGCAGGTGTCACGAGAACGTGATCTTTTTTTTGGGGGGGGGGGGTGAAGGCAACTGGTCAATAAACCCACATATGCTACCTGAAGGCATCAATGTTGCCGGATTCGAGACCCTCGTTATGTAATAAACGAGAAGAAAGGGGGTTAACCGAGGGGCCCGATTTTTATTAGTCATATCATAAGAAGCCAACAAACACTGACACCAAGGACAAAACAGGGGAAATTACTTGTGCTTAATCAATGAAATGAAGAAACGATAAATTAATGGAAATTAAAGTGGATGAACAAACAACTTGCCGCAGGTGGGAACCGAACCCACGACCTTCGCATGTCGCGTTTTTTCATCCACTTTAATTTCCATTAATTTATCGTTTCTTCATTTCATTGATTAAGCACAAGTAATTTCCCCTGTGTTGTCCTTGGTGTCAGTGTTTGTTGGCTTCTTATGATATCTCTAACTTTTTGGAGGATAGAACGCAGTTAGTCTCCATTGGGCAGTACCGGAGTAATACAGCTTCAATAAAAGCCGGAGTACCTTAGGGATCTATATTAAGTCCACTTCTTTTCAATCTATATGTGAATGACCTCGCCGCTGCTACGCCTACTTTTACATTTCAGTACGCAGACGACACCGTTATCTTGTCAAGCTCCCCGTTTTTCAGATACAATCTCTCTTTTACAAGATGCAACGATCAGCGTTATGAGCTGGTTCACTAACAATGTCATTAAAGTAAACGTCTCGAAAACACAACTTATAGGTTTTCATAATCCTTTGAAGAAAGTCAGTTTGAACCTTCCATTACTGGCACACTCTTCATCTTGCTCCCCCTGCTCACCCGTTCCATACGTTTCTACAGTGAAATACCTCGGCGTTTTCCTCGACAGTGACTTCACATAGAATACGCATATATGCTCAAGATTACGTGCAGTTTCAGGTACATTATACAATATCAGATATTACATGCCACTCTCCGTTCGTAAAATGGTTTTGCAAGCTGTGGGTGACGGTGTGCTTCGCTGTGGGTGTACGGTCACTGCGCGATTCGGTGGAAGAATACAGTCAACTCTATCCTTCGATCTATTCTGAAGATTATTGCTTATGATTTAGGTTTAACCACCGGCATCGACCTTTTCAAAGCCTTAAGGTTGCCAGATTTTAACGCCCTTCTAGCGGAAATGGCCATCCTGAGGCATTTCTGTTCGCACAAATAGAAGGTCGAATATGTTCCTGCTCGCTGTCTCCGGCCGAAAGACCGTTTTCGGGTGCCTCGCTGCTCTACCAAGTACGGTCAGCGCACTCATAATTACTTCACCCCTTCCTCTCTCAATAAACTACCAGCAAGTGCCTTTCGCGCGAAATCAAAGTATAAATTAAAACAAATTCTCCGTCGCATTAACCTCTAATCCATTACACGGTTGGTTCTTTCATGTGTATTGAAACCCTACATAACTTCAGGGTGCTGGAGCAAATACATCAATTTATTTGTTTCATTTTACACCTACTGATCTGTGTGAACAGTGCGTGCAAAGAGTACTCTTGTTTTGTTTCAGTGCCCTGCTCCCAGCAGATGTCATATGTCTATTCCTGTCTCTTTTTTGGTTCCTATTTCGATTGTTTTTTGTTGGCTGTTGTCAATAGGATAATTGATGGTTTTTAAGTGCTATACAAACGCCTGATGTATGTTTTCTTGCTCTGTATTAAGAATGCCGGGTTATGTTACTTTTCATCGCAGGATACGTGGTTTGTTTTCATTTTTCGCCTCCTCATTGCTCTTTGTATTTCTCTTCTGTGTCCGTGCCTGTTAACAATGTTTCTGCATATCTTGTGTTATCCGCGATATTACATTGTGTTAAACGCTGTCTGTCGGCTCTGCCCTTCAAGTCCAATGTGGTTTTGGCAGGCCTATTATTTATTAGTGTTGGCGGAATTCCTGCGTCAATAAAGTGTTATTATTATTAAAAAATATGTTTATCTCGTCACTTATTGGTGGTACAGTTAAATTTGTAAATTGTGCGTTGAAGGCATCGCATAAATTATGCTCGCTAAAGACATGGCCGTTAATCTTCAAACGATGTATGCAACTTGAAGAACATGAGCGGCTTAAAACTGCCTGCCTTTCCGTAGCATGAATCCTTAGCATTTCGCTCCACTTTCAGTCATCAATGGGCTACCAGCATACCTCAGGTATCTCAGAGGCGTCGATCCCTTTTAATCTCATTATGAACAAGGCGTGGGCTCGGATAACTTTTTGTTTAACTCGGAAACTCGGATAGTCTTTTATAGTCGGTGTTTATGTTAATTTTTCATCGTCCATCCCGGTGGTATTCATCTTGTTTTCACCTCTGTGAGGTGTCTGTGAGGGTAATAAACAGCTTATCGATTATTCGTGGGCTGAACCACACCGAAATCATAAACGCACGAATATTTGTCGTTAAAACAGTCGCAAAGAATATTAAACTAACGAATATGGGAGAAAATTGGCTTGTGCGTGTCCCGTGTTTGACTCTATAGTGCATGCATGCTGCTGAGTCTCCATTTTTGCTGTGGCGACAAGGCGACAGAACTAATGAACCATAGGAAGGAAACAATGGGTTCCACCTTGATGAGTTGTAACGATGTGGAATGAACGTGTCCTGCTCACCTGAGGCCGGGCGCTTGCGGGTCCAGCAGACGCAAGTACGAGTCGCTGCTGTTGCCGTCGTGATGCAGCTCCACGCGGGACGGCGGCCTGCGGAGATACGTCTGTCAGACGTGGCGCGACAAGTGGCAGGTTGGGAACGTGCCCGAGTCCTAGCGCGGCGCAAGCGGCCGCCGCCACGTGCTTCAACTCGGCTCCGTCGGCGCAGACCTTGCGGAAGCGGCCGCGCCGCCAGGCGCGCAGGTAGCCGTTCGGTGGCGCCCACAGCTCTCCGCGGCTCGACAGGGTCACTGCGGGGCAAGCGCAGCGTGAGCGCCGGCCGAGACAACCGCCCCAACGCACTCACGGCAGTCCCGCTCGTCGGCGCCGTCGGCGCAGTCGAGCCGACCGTCGCACCTCTGCGCGATGTCGATGCACTGGCGCTCGCCGCACTGCAGGTGCGCCGGACCGCAGAGACCTGCGAGCACGCAATTCTCCAGGTCACGTCGGCCGAGTGTTGCCCCCTCAGTCTACGAACCGCTCAAAAAGCTTTAGTCTTCGACCGAGGTCAGAGTTTCTTCGGAAGCACAAGTTAGCTGTTGACTAGCTTGACAGCTTGACTAAGCTAGCAACGTCTAGCGCTGAGTCAAGCAAAAAGCACCGGACGCTCACGCTTTCCATATTGGCGGCATGTCATATGGCATTGCGTAGAGGAATCTGTATTGTACGAAACGTTGCGCGTTCACCATACCTTCCAGCCAACGGCAATCTAGAAGCAAGCAGCAATATAGCAACGCTATAGTGACTGTGAAGAACCAGACAATGCCTACACGATGAGTGTGAAATCTTTTTGTTTGGAAAACTTATGTCCAGACAAGAAAGTTAACGCTCAAAGCACAATAAAAACAGCAAACACAGTCATCGATCATCAAGGTTCGATCCACGGGTCAACTGAATTTGCTAGTTATACATAATTCACAGTACATTCCAGAATAACCGCTAGAACTCGCTCACATTGTGGAATGTAGAACACCATTTGCGGGGCGTGCCATGACCAGGAAATCTGGACATTCCCTTCGCAACTTGACGGTAACGCACAAGTGTAAGTGAATGGCCAAAAATTGAAAAAAAAGTTTGATACTAAAATATAGGTCGAGGATCAAAAAGTTTAAACTGACTACAACGAGAGTGTTGTCCCTTGTTACAACATACGCTTTTACGGCACTTAGAACGTTGGCGGTGTGTTTAAGAAAGCAGTGTTTTGGCCTGAGATGCGCGGGGAAAACACGACAGGAGCAGATAGTTTTGCACCCTCCCGGCAGAGGGCACATTCACTTGAAGAAACCCGCGGTACGGACATTTCCAGGGCGGATAGTGGGTTCTGTCATGGAGCAAGCAGAAGCAAAGCTCGCGGAAAATACCCACGTGCGCAACCTTCTCATAGTAGCAAGTGGGATAAATGACGTCCTAAGCAGAAAAAGGGACAGGACTACCCCAGTGTTTGACGAATGGGGTAGACGACTTGCGCGAGCTGTTCCTTCAAGTACAGATCATGGTGTGCACGGTGCCGGAGGTGCCTGTGCGTGTCAGTACCGCACAAGGAGACGTAGTGGCTACTAATGAGGCTATATGGACATTGAGCCGAGAGAAAGCTTTCGAGGTCGTCGAAGTAAACAGTGAAGCGAAAAGGTGTAGTGGTTTTGAACGCGACGGGATCCACTTCAATTACAGGCTTGGAAAAGAAGTGGGCTGGCGACTTGCTGGTCGCGCTGTTGCTTTCTTATCGGGCCCACGGGCACTCAGAAGGCCAGAGTAGGTAGTAATAAAGACGGTCCCCTACGGGAACCTCAGAATAGCATCGCCGTCAATAACACAAAAGGAGGAAAACAAGAGAGCGCGCCATCCAATAGGCTATATCAACATGCAGGGCGGCAGAATAAAAGAAAAGTGGGCAGAGATTGAGGAGCAGAGAAATGGAGAACAAATAGGGGCGCATGCGGTTACAGAAACACACGTAAGAGACTCAGAACAGGCGCCAGTGATTGAGATTTATGTTTGGAAAGGGTGCAACAGAACTAAGTCCGAAAGAAAAGGAGGTGAAGTCGGAACGCTCATCCATCAGGGAGCCAAATGGAAAAGAGTAAATTCAAAATGTCAAGAGCATCTTTTGATTATCAGGTACAAAGAATGGGAAAAAATACTTGGGCTGGGCGTTACGTATTTGCGGACCGGAAATAACTGCACAGAGAAGAATAAAGGGTTAGTGGAATGCATAAGTACTGATAACAAGGGTTACGGGATTGATGCTAAAATTATCCTATTAGGTGACATGAACGTCCACATACAGGATCTAGGTGGCCATACCGACAACAAAGGGAAGTCAACGCTAGATCTTTGTAAGCAACATAGCCTCGTTCTCGTGAATACAGGGAATAAGTGTGATGGGCAGACCACATGGGAAGTGGGAAACAGGCAAGCAACCATTGGTTACTGTCTGATGAGAGAAGGAATTCATGATAAGTTGAAAGAAATGGTAATTGTCGAGTAAGGGTGTAGCAGAATTGGGGGTGCCCATAGACGCATCATGTTGAAGATGCGATATTAGTTGGGAAAGAGAGCAAGGAGTGCAAAATGGCCAATCTAAATTTGAAGTGTGAACAAATAACAAATGTAGTCACAATAGCCGAGGAAGAACTTTGCAAATGGCCAAGGGTGGGAATATAGTGAGCTTCTCAGTGCAATAACGACAGAAATACAGAAAAAGAAACAACATGTTCGTTGGAAAGGAAAAAGAAATCGAAAAGCTGGTGAAACAGGGAGATACCAGAAGCGATCGCCGAACGGCAGAAAGCATCCCGAGAGCACAGGCAGGCAACGAAGGCGCAGTTATCGTAGGATGAATTGGCCAGTAAATGGGAAATATACCGGGAGAAAAAGTCTATCGTTCAAATACTGGTGCAAGCAAAGGTAAAAGGTGAAGGTTGGTTGTGACAGATACGTGAAAAAAATAAGGCCGAACCTAGAATATTTTGGAAACACTTAAATTATTAGGCAGGAAGTCAACAACAATAGAAAAACTTATCCTAGACGAAGATGGAAATAAACTGGAAGGGGAAGCGGGGATTAAATTACATCCGAAAAATAACAGCCGAATCTTTCCAAGGCAATGACGAGGTTGTATTTGAAGAAAAAAAGAGCATGAAAGAGAACCAGGTGGAAAAGGAGCTGGTGCTGACAAATTTCAAATTGAAGAAAGCCTGACAGAAAATTCCTAAGCGCGCAGCCACAGGGCTAGACGAGGTCCCCGTTAGGCTGATTAATGAACTACGATCAAAAATTAAGGAACCTCTGGTGAAAGCAGTGGGAAAAAACTTTCAAAAATAGAAGAATACCAGACAGTTGGCGGCAAAGTAGAAGGAATTTAATGTATAAAGGTAAGGGGAAAAGATAGAATTCACTCATATAGACCGTTGACCATTACATCGGTAATATACGGCTTAGCAATGCAGCCAATCAAATTAAAGTTGCAAGCATAGGCAGAGAATAATGACATATTGGGAGAACTTTGCAATGGCTTCAGAATAGGTAGGCGTTTGGATAACGTATTTGTTCTTACTCAGTGTATTGAAATATTAACAGTAGAAAGCAGACCGTTATATGTGGACTTTTTAGGTGTAACAGGAGCGTATAACGTAAACCGCAACGTTTTGTGGGATATTCTGGAAGGGGAAGGCTTAGGCGACGATTTTCTGCTGGTTTGCGAGAGATTTACTTTGAAAATACCATTTGCGTTGTATGGGAAGGGATGAGGAGCGAGGAGGAAGTTGACATCAACAAGGGACTGAGGCAGGGGTGCCGTTTATTCCCATTACTGTTTATGATGTACATGGTGAGGATGGAGATGGCCCTAGAAGTAATATCGCGTTTAATCTCTCATACGAACAGGCGGACACAGTAGTAGAGCAGCAGCTACCAGGTTTATATTATGCGGACGACATTGTGTTGCTAGCTAACAAGCAAAGCGATTTGCAACGTCTGGCTAACAGCTGTGGACAGGAATGCGAGAATTTAGGTTTGAAATTGAGCGTTAGAAAATCAGGTGTTATGGTATTGAATGAGAACAGTGAACAGACAGTGGCAATACAGGGCCAGGAAATACCTCGGGTAACACAATGTACATACCTTGGTATATAGATAAACGAAGGCAATAGATGTATGGAAACACAGGAAAAAGCAATAACAGCAAAGGGCAAGCGAAATGGAGCCACAATGAAGCACAGAACCCTATGGGGATACAATAGGTACGAGGTGCTCCAAGGTGTGTGGAAAGGTGTAATGGTTGCAGGACTTACTTTTGGAAATGCGGTTGTTTTCTTTAAATCAGGGGTACAATCACGACTCGATGGGAACCAAAGGTCAGTCAGATGCCTCACATTCGGCGCTCACGGGAGGACTACAAACGAAGCTGTGCAGGGTGATATGGGCTGGACTAGCTTTCAACTGAGGGAAGCTCGCAGTAAAATTTAGTATGAAGAACGACCGAGGAATATGGAAGAAAGTAAATGGGTTGGGAGAGTGTTGAGGTGTGTGTACAGGAAAAACATTGATTCACAGTGGAGGAAAAGAACTAGGAAGCTTACCAGCAAGTATGCGGCCTGTAAGGTGGGCAACACAGCAACAAAGAAAGTCAAGCGGAAAGTCAGAAAGGTTGAAATAATCTCATGGGTGGCGGCAATTGAAAAGAAACCTGCCATGAGTAATTACTTAAGAGGAAAAAAAATGAAATCAGTAAAGAAACAATTTATGATAATTCAAAGGCAAGCTCATTACTTTTCGAAGCGAGATCAGGATGCCTTAGAACACGCACCTACGTATAAGAAGGAAGAAGAAGCATGTGCTTGCTGCGGTAAAGCTAGGGAAACGATGGCGCATGTTTTATTATAATGCGAAGATGTCTGCCCAGTGATCGATTTAGGCACCACTGGACTCCTTGAAGCCTTTGCGTTCATTCTGCAGGGGGAAAGTAAACATGTCCGCAATAGAGATTGGAGATTAGAGATGGAAGTAGGGAAACGGCAAAAAAAACGGAGACGTACAAAAACAATGTTCACAACAGGGAGTCAGAAAATGTGGTTATGGGAATTGATCGTGTTTTTTTTTTCCTTACCTGGGTAAGAAAAATACCCACCAGCCCGTTCCAAAGGGGACGCCCATAACATCCGTCCATTGCAAAGCGTAAAGCTGGTGTCGACAGAGGGAAGGCCACTCGCAGAAGTCAGCACGCGCGAGGCGGCGCCCTCGCAACGAGAATTCTGCGCGCTTGCCACGCCGGCGTGAAGAGCGCAAGGCGGCGAAAGAAGCGCGCCTCCTTGCGCGCGCTCATTTCCGCACGTGAGGACGGACCTTTAGGCTGCCTCCTTTAGAGGCTACCGGGACAGAGAGATAGTTATTAGAGAGTTTTAGAATAGGGGCCCCGATAGTTTGGGGCCCCAAAGAGCTTTGCGGGTGTTAGTGTTGGGGCACGCAGGAGTGACGAGTTTTAAAATAGCGCGTTTGCGGATAGCGTCTTGCGCTGACAGCGCCACTACGGCGTCAAAGAAAAGCTATTAGAAATAATTAAATAAAATATACCAGTTTATGATAGGAGTAGTAATTTTGACTTGCGTGTACTCGCGTTTAATTACAATTTAGAGGTTCTTCTGTAAGCAGCAAACGATTAGTTGCGCTTAGTTTTGAGCAAACCAACTCTACGTCTCTTCACTAGCCAAGCTTAGCCGTGTTAGGGCTACGAGCCATAAAATCCAGAATCGAATTCGCAATCAGCGGCGTCGACTAATGGTTCAATCTTCACAACACACGCCAGGTGAAAGAAAGCGATAACCGCAGTCACTTCTCCTAGCCTGCGAACGTCACGCGTTGCCACGAATCGAACCCAGTTTGGTGCTAGGTTAGAGCTTCGATGGGTGCCGCCATGTTTGTTTACGCAAATCTTTTGGGGCAGCTTTTGAGTCTCCCGCTAAAACAATGAAATAAAACTCTTGCTTGGGCTAGTTGGTTCATGCTTGAATTAGTAAAGGCAAGGCGCAGGAGACTAGGACTCAAGAACACAAACGACAGGACCGGCGCCACTCAAAACTGAGTTTATTTCCGCAACAAGCCTGCCTTATGTAGGTTAATCACGCCCAGTCACACTGGAAACTTTAGAAGTAAAAAAAACAGCAATCTATCGACCACTCAGGAATCATATCTGGCACAAAATATCAAATGAGCAAACAAGAACCACACCTGGAGCAGCACGGGAAGCAATTCATCGAGTATAGTCTTCTCCAAGCCAACGGGGACAAAAAACGAGACATAAAAGGTACCGTCTACGCTTCACTGTCAAACTATCCACAACATAACACACTTCAAACGCCTAAGGCCCAGTCAGTGATAAAACCCGCACAACAATGGGAATAATGACCAACGAATAACACGGAAAAAAACATGAATAAATGCGCCTAAGTACAGCGTCTGTGTTAAAAATAAAATCTAACAAGTGCCGTTCAAGGTTCGGAAGAAAAAAGGACTGGCTGTTCAACTTTTGGGAGAAATCAATTTAGAAAACCTGCACAAGATGGCAAAGGATGAAAAAGGGAGGTTTCTTGAGATCTTCTTCACTGTGAAGACACATAAGCCTGGATGTCTGCTGCACACCATTGTTTCAGAAAGGGGAACATGGCAACGTCTTGTAAGCCGATACCTTCAGGCACATCTAGGAAACGTGGTGAGCGACGACCCTTTCCTGGTGCGTAGTTCTCTGGAAGTGCTGGAGGATCTGGACACGTTGCCGCCTCATGAATACAACGCGTTCTCCATTAACATTGAAGATCTCTTCTATTCGGTCCCTCACCCAGGTCTCTTAGCGGCGGTCAGGGTCAAGATGCAATAGACTGGTGCAGTCCGCTTCCAGAATGCTGCAAGTGTAAGCGCGGACAATTTGATTTCCTTATTAGAGTTCTACCTGAACTAAACCGCCATTCTGCTTGTAGGAAAGTTTTATGTGCAGAAGAAAGGGATATGCATCGGTTCTTCTGTAGCTCCTGTCCTTTGCGATATCTTCCTATCTGTTCTAGGAGCTGAGATCTGTAATAATCTTCGTGATCCTCACGTAGTGCCCATTTACAGATATGTTGATAATTTCTTCGTCATTTTGAAGGACGTCCCTGAGCACGAATTAGATTCTACCGTTGAGAGAACCATGACTATCTTCTCGAACCACAGTCAGGGTCTCAGGTTTTCCAAGGAAGTTCCGAACAGTGGTCAACTCCATTTTTTGGATATCAGGCTAGTGTTTCCAAAGGAAGGATGCACAATCCGCGTTCTTTGAAAGGCCTGCTACCATTCGAGAGCGCCCATTCCAAGATTGTAAAGCGTGCAATTGCTATCAATTATCTGCAAACTGCTTTAACTAAGTCTTGTATCCATTTGGTGTCAAGTAGCTTTAGCGCTCAAGTGCAACGACTGCCACAGGCAGGCTTCCCACCATGTCTGATTTCAGCTGTCTGCGAAACAATGCTTCAAAAACTCAAGCACCCGCCTCTTATCAGGGAGTCAGTTTGACGCAGTCCTGTTGCGGTAATTCCTACCTTCATAAGGTATCGCACAACATTAAGAAAATTGCGAGCAGGCATAATGTTCAGGTTGTCTTCTCGGCGCCTTGCAAGTTGTCTAAGCTTTGTGCCATGAACCAAGAGAAACGCCCGGCTTGTTCGATTCAACATCAGAAGTTCACTGAATGCAGGACACTTGTCGTCTACGAAATCCCTCTAAGCTGTGGTCGCAGCTATATCGGACAAACAGGTCGATGTTTCAATGAGCGTGCAATGGAACATTGTCGTAATCTGCGCAACAATGAAGGGAGTTTCCTTGCACAGCATTGCAGAGACGACACTAATTGCCGCCCTCAGTTTGACAAAACTAATTTTTTGAAGTTTGGATAAGACAGGTTCGAGCGGGAAATTGTGGAAGCCTATTTCATCAAGAAAGAGGGAAACACATGCGTCAGCAGGCCGTCGATTGGCCTAGTAACAAGGAGACTACTTTTTTACAAGGTTTCGTTTAAACCTCATGTTAGAGTGATTTCATTTGGTTTTCCGTCTGTCTTGCTTTTATTTAACTAGTTTTAATTTGTTGACGATTTTCTAGTGGCTCTTAAGCTTTTGTTGCGTTCTTTTTTTTTTGACGCACACTGTTCTTTAGACATTTATTGTTCAACTGTTCTGTCCATTTCATTGTGTGTCACGTGGTTCATTTTTCGCGCGGTCACATGTTTTATCAATTTTTTAGGTGAGTGACTATTAGAGATTTTAGTTTTGACGCAGACGCTGTACTCAGACGCCTTTATTCATGTTGTTTCCGTGTTATTCGTTGGCCATTATTCCCATAGTCGTGCGGGTTTTATCACTGACTGGGCCTTAGGCGTTTGAAGTGTGTTATGTTGAGGATAGTTTGACAGTGAAGCGTAGACGGTACCTTTTATGTCTCGTTTTTTGTCCCCGTTGGCTTGGAAAAGACTATACTCGATGAATTGCTTCCCGTGCTGCTCCACATGTGGTTCTTGTTTGCTCATTTGATATTTTGTGCTAGATATGACTCCTGAGTGGTCGATAGATTGCTATTTTTTACTTCTAACCTTTCGCGTGTAACTAGGCGTCATTAACTTACATAAGGCAGGCTTGTTGCGGAAATAAACTCAGTTGTGAGTGGCGCCGGTCCTGTCGTTTGTGTTCTTCTTCTTGAGTCCTGGTCTTCTGCGCCTTGTCTTTACCAATTAAATCAGTGAAATAGCGTGCACAACGCAAAACCCAAACGCAATTCGCGTCTCGCGCATGCGTAGTGACTTCAACGCTATTTCATTGCGGCCCCACAACGTTTGGAGCCCCTATTCCAAAGCTCACTACTATGCGTGTGCACGCCTTGAGCGCGCGTGTATGTGTGCGCGTGCGTGTGCCTCCGTATTTGTGTTTGCATGCGCGCGAGTGCGTGTAATCGTATGTGAGCATTCGCAGCGTATGCGCATGCGCACATTTGCGTGTACGCGCGTGTTAGTGCATGTGTGCGTGCTTGCCGTACATGCGCGGGCGCGTGCGAACGTGCACGTGTGCGAACGTCTGCTCGTTTTTCAGCAAGCACGCGTGCGAACAAATGCGTGTGCGCGCATGGATGTCTGTGCGTGCATATCATGCATGCGTGTGTGTGCGCGACGGAGAAAGTGCGCGAGGGAGAGACATAGTTTGTGTTTGTGGACGATGGAGAGAGCGTGTATGCGTGCGAGGGAGCCAGACAGAGTATGTGCGTGGTGCGAGGAAGAGTGTGTGTGTATCTGTGTGTGAGCGTGGGTGCGAGGTATAGAGAGAGCGTATGTATGCGCGCGCGCGCGTATCTGCGTGTGCTTATTGTGAGTATGAGGGTGTGTTTGTGTGCATTTCTTTCCCTACACCTACTCTCGGAGACAAATTGTTCATAGAGGCTTTCTAAATCCATAATAAATCCATGAGGCGTCAAGAAATGACCCTACACTTAAAGTGTATTATCTCTTTCTGAAAACCCACGCTCCTGAAGGTGACGACCGCGGCCTCGGCTCTCGTCCCGATGGCGCCGTCCGCCGAGCCGTTCGCCTTCCTTCCCCTCGGAGACAGCGCCGTGTTTCCAGCGACGCGGTCACTCTACACCATCGCTTCTGCGACCAAGCAAGTTTTCGGCGGCACACGTTCGCTGCTATATTGACAGTAACGTTTGAAACTGCTTGCCTTCGAAACAACAACAAAAATCGAAAGTCTACTGGCTGCAAAGAACACGCTCACGGAGCTATGCCGTCGATGACAAGGCTGGGTGCGGTCACGTCAGCCTTACAACGCTTTTCTGCGCCAGTTTTGCTTTCAAGGAGCTCATTCGCAATGTATTTGTTCGCGTGGCTCTTAGATAAGTATGTTTGATAAAAAGTTCTTCGCTCAGCTACATAATCTCGAGGACTGGCTCCAAACTACTCATTTTCGTTAACCACCTAACATCAATTAGTGAAAAGTGAATTAACGTAGCTTCACTAACTACGCAAACAACTGCTCGATTTACTCCTTATATGGAGGTTATCAATTTGAACACTCGAATAATAATATGATTTCACCAAGATTTATATGGGTTTGATATATATATATATATATATTTGGTGCAGTTACAAACAACCGGCATCTTGATGGTGCTGTAGGCTTCTTACAGAGCAGGTGTGAGAGCTTGGAGTCTTCATGAGCTTAAACGCATGTGCGCAACTCTGCACTTCTGCCTTTACAATGGACTCTCCTACATCATAAAAGAAGCACCTCAGCGTTGCGGTTCATCACACAAGGTATGCAGGAAAACTGTGCACGCTCCCGATTAGATTTCTGAGCGTTATCAGGCTCGGTTCCCTGGCGTTATCAGGAATGAAAAGAGCTGCCTGGGGAAAAGTATAGGATATATTTTCAGTACTTTGTAACAGATGGAGCAGCGCGGACACGTGCGTTAGAGTGAAAAGTGCCAAAGTATTGTGATGGGTGCTTTGCAGCATGTATTTTGAATGTCTAATGTTAAGACGTAAAGGAGAATATACAGGGATATTGGGGCAGTACAGACATACGTACAGTCGAGTTAAATATGGGCTCTGACGTGGCACCCATGGTGGAAGCGACCACACAGCTACATTGGCACAAGAAATATCGGTTTATTATTTACCAGTAATGGGAACAGTGCTCAGCTCTTCAATTTTTGGCATGTCGGTACCACAGCTAGCGCAGTCTTGGGGGCCCTTTAGACTATGTTTCAGCTAATATTTAAGGCGACTGTACTATATTTATTTTAACTTTTTCTCGTGACCTTCATTCAGCGTCTAACCACTGTTACAATGTTATCGTTTGGCGCAAGGCGCTCCTGCATGTATAAGAAATTTGCAGGATATTGTCGCATATTTTATACCGAAAGAGCGTTATCTAATCAGAATACTTGGTTCGTTCCCGATGAAACGCGAGCGCCAGCGATTGTGCTTGAATGTACACCCGACCACAAATTATTACGGACAACGAAATCCGAGAAAAAGCTGAATATATCCGCTAGTTCATAATGCTGCCTGGTATTTGCGTTTCGGGCCCCGACTAGAATGTGCGCACGACATTCCCGTATACAGTTTTACTGGCTACTGCTACAGGCTGCTCGGAAATTCAAAGTGTTCCGAGATTTCGTGGTCCGCCAACTTTTGTGGCCTGGAGTACGATGATTTATGTTTTACTAATCCGCACCTTGACCTGCAGATCACGAGGAGGGGGGGGGGGAGGGCGGAAGGGGCATTATGTGTGCACCTAATAGACATGTCTAATGCGGTATGCGTCAGAAGGGCCCCCTGAGCGAATCAGCAGCAGGCGAAGTGGACATGTTCACTGTACTCGCGGACAGCTTTCTGTGGCTAAGAAGTGGTATCCTCGGAAAAGGGCACTTGTGTGATAACGTCGAGCACGACCTATCCCAGACTGCTGGGTGCTTTCCTCCGGGATAGCTGGACACCTAATCGACATACGCGCCCGGTGGTTGGATCTCGGTCCCATCAGCAAATCGCGCCGACTTCGATCGCGTAGCCAGAATGGCCGCGCGCACTCAAGTCAGGGGCCGAGTTTGGACAGCGTTGTCACGTGCGTTTGGCCCGACGGCTTTCGGCGCAGCCCTTCGCCGACATTGCAGTGCAGCAGAACGGCTCGGGTGCGCGTAGATTGCGACGCGGCACGTTGGACGCATTTAACGTTGACGTGCTTCCGTGAAACGTTTGCTGCAACGGTTAGAGATGAGCTCAAGGTTCTTCTGGGAGTATAATGCAGCAAGCCAAAGTGAAACACAATCATCTTTTTGGTTGAAGCTACTGTATCCTGACCTGCAGCCAGAAACGAAGCATGTACTTATAATCTTCGCCTGTATCAACTACCACTTCTCACCACTTGATTTTGTTGTTTGGGACGCCCAAAAGCGTATCGTAGTACGCGGTACGCATGTAATCTCATGTGGATCCCGCAAGGTGTGGGAATTGGTTTAACCCTCGCTCGATGTTCACGCTGATTTGACGATGGAAATGACATGCCCGGTGACACCCACATATATTTCATTGTGCACGCAAGATTGCGCGCACAAAGCCGTGACTTAATTACTAGTTAAAATTAAACTCTGGAGTTGTGCGTGCCAAACCACGATCGGATTATGAGGCACGGCTCCGGATCGATCACCGTCTTTGACCCCGTGCATGGTGCACGAGCCCGTTGACCACGCCGAGGCCGGGATCCTCGCTGTGCGGCTGAGCAGCACCACACACACACCACTCCGGTGGGTACTGCCAAAGGTGCAAACCGAAAGAAACAGGGACAGTGGGAAAGTATACTGACATACTTGGCTTATGTACGGGCTCCGACGCTGTGACCGCGTAGGGCCCCGACACGGCAAGGCTACATTGAGAGACGAAATGTTGCTTCATTAAGTGCCAGTAATCCGAGCTGTGTTCAGCTCTGCAATTTTTTGGTATCTCGGCACCGCAGTGCACTAATATTTAAGGCGACTGCGCTACATTTATCTTCAGTGTTTTCGCGGTGACGCTTCATAAAGTACTCTTGCAAAGTCATTGCTTGGCGCTACACGCGCATACATGTATACGAAATTTAAAAGAATGGTGTCGCAGATTTTATTGCGAAAGAGTAGGGGTGTGCGAAGCGTGATTTTTGAGACCGAATTTAATACGAATCGAATACTTTTCTAATAGTTTTCGAATTATGAGTAGCCGTTATCACATTTATTTTAAAACTATGTTGACATTCCAGTATTCTTAGAGTTAGCAAGTTTCGATAATTAGAACGTATACGTTATGAAGCGTTGTTTATTAAAAGCACAAATGGAGCATTAAGAGCAAACCAGTAGTTTCTTCGCATGTACATGGCTCTTCAGACAGTGCGAATTATCACTGTACAGGCTGCAAAGTACGGTTACTTAACAGGCATAGCCTGCCTTATTACGCCAGCTTTAATGTAATATGTGTATACTATGCCCGCGGGGGTGAAAATTTACAATACTTTTGCTGCAATTTTATGTTTACTTGCGCGCAGTTCACGTTTAAAGATATTTGAAAAGTATTAGAAAAATATTGGCACTTTCGTATAGCGAATGAATTCTGGGGTTTTACGTGCAAAAATCACGATTTGATTCCAGGCGCGTGGGCTAATCCACGTGGGCCCTCCAGATTAATGTTGTCCACCGGGGGATCTTTGACCCTCAATGCAACGGGCGTTCTTGCATTTTGGCCAGATCGAAATGCGGTCGTGGCTGCCGGGTTTTGATCCTGTGGCCTCATGCTAAGCGAAATAAACTATTTCGTTAAACGTGTAAACTAAAGAAAAGTCCCATTTCCAAGTTTTCACCCACTGAAAATGAAGCACGTCTATACTGTCACGTTGTAGTGATGTGAAAAACAAGGTAGTTTCGACAGAACGAGTCACGGATCCAACTCGCTGCTGGGCGAGCTCCCTCGGGGCGCGACGACGTCTGCACGCGAAGTCGCCGGCGGAGCGACTTCCGCCCATCGCACCGCCGCTCACAACGAGCGCGACGGTGCGCGCGCAGTCTGCTAGTTCAATCGGTCGCAACATTCTGGAAACTTCAAATACATGCAAGCGCGTCTTAAGCCAAGTGATAACTGTGTGACGGTCGCATGGAGTTTCTAAATAAATACCCTAGGGGGAATGTGGTGCTGGTGTCTACGGGGGCTAGCGTTTCCTCAACCTACACGGGAATGATGGCAAGTACAGACTTGAGATTGACTTCGATCTTTAGACTAGCGGCGTTTGCTTGCGGCGCAGTAAACGAAGCTGCACTCAAATGTTATCGCATAAAATCTAATTTTATTTCTGCCGTATCTTATATAATGCACAACACATTACATAAGCTTTGTATGGCATTGAGATTGAAGCCCGGTTTGCCGTCAGAGCACACAGGGTATGCATTTTTCTGCGATTCTTGTCCCGATTAAGCGCAAGAGAATAATTATTTATTGATGTTTACAACAGCAATAACAACGGTGCATGTGCTTACATACAGATACTCATCAAGTATTTATGTAAATAAAAAATTTGTATTGTGAGAAAGCGTTGCGCCTTTGATAGAAATGCTACAAGTGTCGTCTGCTACGACGCCTGCTCGCCGCGAGCGCTACATTTTTCTCGCAGACGACAGGCACTTTCGAAAGGCTGCCTCGGCTGTCACGACTGCTGAACGTCTTCAAGTACTTTTAAACACATCTGCTGCAGTGATAGCTAGCACGATTGTGGCCTCCTGTGAGAATGCTTCATTATATTGTCATGTGGTGGTGACGTTAAGAACACAGTAGCAATACTGTGAAAGACAAATCTAACTTTTATTGGGCGAACCTGTGCCCACAAAAGCAGGCTACAGTTATAGCACAACGATAGCGGCGAACACGGTCGGCGATCGTCGAAAATCTGATCAGCGGGTCAAGCGCGTCGGTTTTTATACAGTAGTCGTCGAATGTTCCACACTAATAGTTGGGATCCGCGTGCCTTCCACAAAGTTCTATACCATTCGCGTCAGGAAATCAGATAACATAAGGTTCGGCGACGACAGACAGCGAACTGTCCAGAAACTTGGGATACATGCAGGCGCGTCCCGCGCTGTGCGATAGCATTTGTTAAACGGTGAAACATGGTCACCCGGGAAATTTCAACATGTACACGTGTCAATATCTTATATTGACGTACCGCTTCTGAAGCGTCCGCCAGCAGCTGTTATGGCGCGGCTTTGCACTTACCCAGTTTGCGACAGCAGACTACAGCCAGGAAGCAGCAACGTTTCCTACCATAAGCAAGTTTTTGTTCTCAAAGTCTTAAACACACACTTCTATGAGCACATAAACCAGCTATGCGCAATGCAGCCCTCAATAAAATTTGATTGTCAAGTCACTGGAAGTACAACTGTCTATGTCTTGTACCAGCAGTGCCTTCCTTTTGCTCTTCTTGAGCTTCATAAAGCACGTAACGTTACAACGCCAACCTAACACACTTAACAAACCAAAGGTCGGAACGGTCAAAACACGTTCTTTGAAGGTTTACGATGACGTCGCTTTCTCGCCAGTGCTTCGACGCCACACCGCGACACAAACATCGGCCCAGCCACTTCGAGCAACAAAGGCGCCTTGTGTTGCACCGTCCCACTGCGGCTTATAGCAATTGCGCTTGGAGCGAAACAAAAACTGCCAAAAAACGCCTGTAGACTATCAACAAGATACCAATCTGTAGCCTGTACTTCCTATCAATCCCATGATGGTTGAACGATCGCAGCGCCAGATTTCCCTCTAGGTATAGTTAGGTGAAACTCTCCCATAAAAGATAGCAAAAAATGGCAGGCAACCCTAATCTTTGACGTAGGTGTCTCTTAGTGGCACTTGCCCCTCGGCATTGGTGTTATTTAGGTTAACTTTGGGCGAAACCAGCGCACGAACCGAAGTGCGAGGGAACTATTTTCCAATAATTAGCCGGTAAACTATCATTCCACCTTCTTGTGTGTGACATCACTAGTGACATCATTACTTCCACTTTTTTTGGGTTTCCAGGAATTTCGCTCAAGTCATGCTCATGTGGCGGGTCTCTAAAGAGTCTATGATTCTGTGCTTCGATGAGCAATAATCAGTAATTTCTAATTAATTCTGATTATTTCAGACACTTCAGTAACTCAACACGTAGCTAAACTTATGCTCTGCTATATCTGTAGTGAAACCCATAAATTTTGTACTGAGTTATTTTTTTCTATTTTTTCTGATTTATTTTGAATGTACTCTGCGGCCGTCTCAGGAGGTGAACCGGAAGTGCAGCGCAAGTAACAAGATTGTTACTCGATGCTCATGCCGCTAAAAAGAAGAGAGAAGGCCTTAAATATTAGCTGAAACATGGTGGGCGTAGTAGAAAGGCCCCCAAGACTGCACAGCGGCGCCGACATACCAAAACTTCAAAAGCTGAACACTTTGCCATTACTGGTATTTATCAAACCAGTATTTCGTGTGTCAATGTAGCCGTTCAGTCTAGGGGCCGCTTCCACCACGCGTACTGTGTCGTAGCTCAAATTTCATGCAACTGTACACTCTTAGGCAAAGGTACACCCTTTGTGGTGTATCTCTGCCACACAACGATAATCATCTGCCTTGCTTGAGTTTCCTTTCTTGAAGACGCCGCGCGCGCTGCTTTCCTGTCTAGAATGCTATGTTATGCGATAACGCGCATGCCGTTCGTTACTGGGAAGTGCCAGGCTCGCCGCGTTAAAGAAAGGAAATGCGGGCAAGACAGATGACGATTATCGTTGTGTGGCAAAAGGGTGTAATTTTGCTTAAGAGTGTACGCTCTAAAAACAGTTGCACCCTTTGGGGTGTATATTAGCCAGGGAACGATAATCGTCATCTGTCTTGCCCGCATTTCCTTTCTTTAACGCTGCGAGCCCGGTACTTCCAAGTCACGAACGGCATGCGCGTTATCAGCATGACAGAGCGCTCTCAACAGGAGAGTAACGAGCGCGGCGTTTTCAAGAAAGTGCTGCTCAGCACTCTTCTTTTTGGTGAGCGAGTCCCCAAAACACGCCTTTAGCTCGTCAACAAAAAGTTCCTGCATCGTACACACTAAAAGCAGTTGCACCCTTTGGGGCGTATACTTGCCACACAGCGAAAATCGTCATCTGCCTTGCTTGCGTTTCCTTTCTACATCATACAATGTATGATGATGTACGCGAAAAAAAGTTGTATATATGTATGGGTCCCATGCTCGAAATAAAGATTGTTGGAAGTTAGCGCCTGTGTTTGTGACGTCTTCCTTTCGTCTTTGTCTTGTCACGCGGTATAAGCCTCACGATGTCTAACCAACAAGCTCAAATCACTGCATTACGCCACACAGCTGCTTTAAGTCACCACAACCCCGCCCCCCCCCCCCCAAAAAAAAAAACAATTATGGGATTTTACGAGCCCAAACCACTTTATGATTATGAAGCGCGCCGTGGGGGACTCCGAAAATTTGGACCACCTGGGTTTCTTCAATGTGCACCTAAATCTAAGTACCACGGGTGTTTTCGCATTTCGCCCCCATCTAAATGCGGCCGCCGTGGCGGGGATTCGATCCCGCGACCTCGTGCTCAGCAGCCCAACACCACAGCCAATTGAACAACCACGGCGGGTTACAAACCACCTGTGAAGTTAAAAAACTCCATGCTGAATGCCACAAACCTAGTGCCCTTGAACCATTCCTCGTCGCCAGCGGAAGGATAATAAAACCACTACAAAGGCGCGCGCGGAAGACACGCAGAGGCATTGCACGCATGCACGCACTTTCGCGCTTTTGTGTCCGCATCGCAGTGAACGATCAAGAGGAATTCGAAACACTCACCTTCGATGTGGCTGAGGCGATCATGGTGATTTTCTAGGCAACAAGGAGCCCATAAAAAGCGACTAACACGCAGGAATATTCCAAACAAGTAACAGCGAGGCACAGAAAACGCATGAAGCTATCAGACAGCAAACCGTGCGCACCAACTCCAAGAATGCGCCGAAGGGCAACAGCGAAAACCCGCATTCATACAAGTACAAGCATACAAATACACGCTTGCATCGTAATGGGTTGTAATACTTAACAAATTTTGCAATATAATGGTATTGCGTAACAATTGCTGCGAATCGCAAGTGAATGAAAGTTTTGAGCTTGGCTTCTTTGATGAACTGTTTTCTTTATCGCGATAAAGCCTGTTTCACATGATCCGATTTTCGTTGCTCCGGAAGTACGATTTCCCCCGCTGGCGACCAACTGGTTAGTTGCAGCATCGCACCGTCGTAGCGATGGCTGCGATTTTCCGTCGAAACTGCGCCGAGAGCTATATTGCGTTTTGCTTGGGAAATGGCGGCTCACTCCACAAGTGCAAAGCGCGGAGACGTGGACTGTCAAATCCGGTACGCAGGCGAAGGGAGGATGAAGAACTTGTCCCGCCCATTCTCCTATTTCTATGCGTTCTATGACACGTTATGTAGCAAATGAGGTGCATTGTCACGTTTGCTTCGTATGCTATAGACAAACATTTGCGAGTTGCCAATACTATGAGGCGTTCGATGCCCACGAAACGACATGGTCTTTTGGAGTCGTCACAATTTTCTTTCGTTGAGTAGCACACGAAAATCGCGCGTACAAAACAGTTTATAATAATTGCAACCTCGGCAAGAGCAAATGACAAGACAGCAAAGTACCCGAAGGGTTTGACGGAATAGTTATGCGGAAACCCGCAAGTTGGAGGGAAGAAAATAATAAAAGGAAAATCATACATTCCTTTGCAGGGACAACATGGCCACAATTAGTACATGACCGGGGTAGTTCGAGAAGTATGGGAGAGGCCTTTGTCCTGCAGTGGGAGTTGCCAGGCTGATGATGATAATGATACATTCACTCAGTCGTAGCAATTGCTACGATGGAAGCCCATACGGGTTCCTTGAATGAATAGCCTCGCAGTTGAAGAAAAAATTGTCCTGCTCCGGGACTCGAACCTGCGACCACTGCCTTTCGGGGGCAGCCTCTATACCATCTGAGCTAACCAGGCAGCTAGCCGATATGGCAGGGAAAAGTCAAATTTGCCAGCAACGATCGAAGCAACGGCAAAAGTTTGACGCAATAGTTTTGCGGAAACACACAAGGTGGAGAGAATTAATAAACGGAAAATCAGACATCCACCCAATTATACCAATTCCTGCAATGAGTGCATGTCTGATTTTCCCTTTATTATTCAAAGTATCCTAAGTTTCAACGTTGTGCTGAACGCGTGACCGCTTAATTCAATTGTGTTCCTCTGGGTCCACTCGCCTCCCTGGGGTACACCAGTTTCTTGTGTAAAAGGACGTGACAGCACATTGCCGACTTTTACACGGAAGGTACGATTAGACAAGTAGCTTTTTGTTACGTTTAGCATATTACCATGAATACCCATTTCTGACAAATCTCTCAAGATTCTGTAGCGCCATGTTGTATCGTACGCCTTCTCCATATCGAGGAATATAGATAAGAAAATTTGTTTGTGTACAAACGCGTCACGAATATGTTCTTCAATACGTACAAGATGGTCGGTTGTGGAGCGCCCTTCTCGGAAGCCACACTGATAGGGATCAAGCATTTTTTTTTTTGTTCAAGGAAATGGATGAGTAACCGATTTATCATTTTTTCAAATACCTTACACATGCAACTTGTGAGGGCTATCGGGCGGTAACTTGCCACTGAAGAAGGGTCTTTCCCTTGTTTCAAAACAGGGACCACAATGGCTTCTTTTCATGCCGTTGGAAGGTACCCTGCGTCCCAGACAGTGTTGAAAAGTGTAAGTAGTGTAACTTGCGTGCCATTGTGTAATTTTTTGAGGATTTCATACGTGATTCTATCAAATCCCGGTGCAGAGCTCTTGCATGCGTTCAGGGCAGCTTTCAACTCTGCAATACTAAATGTACGGTTGAACGGTTCATTCTGCTGACACTTTCTTATGAGTGGCTTGCATTCTTCTATTTGTTTGTATTTGAGAAAGGGTTTTGAATAATTGGTGGAACTTGACACTCTCTGAAAGTGTTCCCCAAGTGAGTCTCCCTGATCTTGCAGTGTATCGCCCTGTGCATTTACCAGAGGCAGCGAATATGTTGGTCGACCTATAATTCTATTACCCTGTTCCAGACTTTGGCCTCATCTGTAAACGAGTTAATACTCGATAGAAAGTTCTGCCAACTTTCTCTTCTGGCCTGCCTGCGGGTTCTCCTGTCTTGGGACTTTACTTTCTTAAAGTTGATAAGATTCTCTGCAGTGGGGGAAGCGCGTAGCAGCCCCCACGCTTTGTTCTGTTTCTTACGAGCGATCCTACATTCGTCGTTCCACCACGGGACACGCCGTCTGCATGCCAAGCCACTACCCTCAGATATGCATTTAGATGCGGCATCTATTATGAACGCTGTAAAATACTCCACAGCAGCATCGACTTCTAAAGAGGACATATCAGCCCATGAGATGGTAGTGACAGTTCGAAATTTCTCCCAGTCGGCTGTAACTATCTTCCACCTAGGAGCTTGTGGAGGAAATTCATTTTCTTTAGATGTTCTTAGCAATACGGGGAAGTGATCGCTCCCGTAAGGATTGCTCGTAACTTCCCATACGAGTTCGGGCAACATAGACACGGAAACTATACTAAGATCTATTGACGAAAAGGTTCTGTTTGCAAGAGAGTAATATGTGGGCTCTTTCTTATTTAGAAGGCACGCTCCAGAAGAAAAAAGGAACTGTTCAACGAGACGACCTCGCGCATCGATACGAGAGTCTCCCCACAAGGTGCTGTGTGCATTGAAATCGCCAAGAACAACATAAGGTTCTGGCAATTCATCTATAAAGGACCGAAATTCAGGTTTGTTTAATTTGTAATGTGGGGGTATGTACAGCGAACAAATAGTGATGAGTTTGTTTAGCAAGACAACTCGAACCGCCACTGCTTCGAGGGCCGTTCGTAGCTGTAAATGTTGATACGCTACGGTTTTTTCAATTACAATGGCAACACCGCCCGATGATGCGATAGCATCATGGCTATCTTTGCGAAAAGTAACGTGCTGTCGAAGAAAATTTGTGTGTTCTGGTTTCAGGTGTGTTTCCTGTAAACACAGCACTTTTGGATTGTGTTGGTGCATGAGTTCTTGTACATCATCAAGGTTTCTAAGGAGACCTCTGACGTTCCATTGAATAATTCGTGTATCCATATTGGAAGTAAATAGTTGCTATGTGTACGAAAACGGAAGAGATGCCTTAGATTGCAGAGCTCTTTCGAGGCCCTGTAACCGGGGTTTTGCCTTCTCTGAAGCGTTCGAGGGAACCTCGCCGCTCCCTAGGCGCTCGGTGCGCCGTGGGGATAGGTGTTGTGTTCATTGTCTCTTGTGAGGCGCCGGACACGCGCTCTTGCGAGCGAGAAGTTTTTCGAGAGTCTCACCTCGGAAGGCAAGACCCCTGCGCCCACCAGCCCGGAGGTCGATGGGGCTCCCTGTGGGATTTGGCTGCGCCGGCTCTTGCCAGCGCTGGAAGGGGCCGGGGAGGTTGCGGCAGCCTCAGCTGCGCGCACCTTGTGGCCGCTATCGGTCCTGCGGGATCACTGTGCGTTGCGCATGTTGCCGCAGATAACTCTTGTGGGGCCGGCAACCCAAAGGTAGCCTGGCCTGTTTGCTTGTTGGATGGCGCAGGCTTACCTACTTCCACCCTGGGGGCAGGAGCCAAAGGTACCTGCTCGCTGTACGCGGGCTGGGCACTTGGCAATGGCCGCTGCGACGCTGCCCCCCGACGCGCCGCATCAGCATAAGGTGTGTTGTGGAAAGGTGAGCACCGTTTACGGGCTTCCTTAAACGAGATATTTTCCTTGACTTTAAGGGTGATTATATCTTTTTCTTTCTTCCAGTTCGGACAGGAGCGTGAGTAAGCTGGATGGTCACCACTGCAGTTCACACAGTGAGGTGTGCCACTGCAGTTGTCGGAGGGGTGGCCCTGCACTCCCCACTTTGCACAAGTTATTTGACCACGGCAGCTCTGCGAGCCGTGGCCGAACCTTTGGCATTGGAAACAACGTCTAGGGTTTGGAATATATGGTCGGACAGTTAGCCTAATGTATCCCGTTTCAGTGGTTTCCGGCAGAACGCTAGCTGCAAATGTTAAGACGAGGTTTTTGGTCGGAATTTCTTTGTTCTCTTCTAAGGATAATACGTTTTACATCGGTCACATTTCGATCTTTCCACCCTTCCAGGAGTTCAGCGCCTGTCAAATCCCGAAGGTCTGCCTCTGACACGACTCCGCGTGAGCTATTCATTGATCGGTGTGGTGTAACAGAAACTGGCATGTTACCAAATGTCACCATACTGCCTAGCCTCTCGTACTGGTTTTTCTGAGGGATCTCAAGAAGTAGGTCTCCGCTTGCCATTTTCGTCACCTTATAACCTGACCCTAAGGCTTCGGTCAAGGATTTTGAAACTATGAATGGTGAAATAAGCCTGGCCTGTTTTGCAGCGTTCTCACTATGTACAACATGGTATTTCGGGTATGTCTCTTTTGTGCGGGTCAAACATGTACTTAAGTCATCGGAGCGTCCCCTCTTCTGAGGGTGACGATCAAGTACGGGGGCGAAATGCAGGTGTTCCCATAGTATGTTACTTCGTTTTCGGCAGCAATGGCGGCCACCCACCACGGAGCCCAACTAGGGGACGCTGCAGCACTTAACGGGTAAGGCTGCAGGCGCCAGCCGTACATTGCCACTATAACCTAATATATTACACCCAAGGGAGGGCACATACACAAGGTTACCCCTTGCCACCGTGGAGAAAGGAAGTAAATGGAAAAGAGAAGAAGACGGGAAAGGTCAAAAAGTGAGAGATAAAGGCGAAGGTTTGAGGAGAGAGAGACAGGAAGAGGCGACTGCCGATTCCCGCAGGGTGGGTCAGTCCGGGGGTGCCGTCTACGTGAAGCAGAGGCCAAAGAGGTGTGTTGCCTCCGCCGGGGGGGCCTTAAAGGTCCGAACACCCGGCATCGGCTCAACACCCAGGATCCCCTTTTCACCGGACACGGCTAAGCCGCGCACGGCTACACTCGGGAGAGTCCAACCCTCGTGTGCTCGGGTACGTGGTGTTGCAACACACCAAACAGCTGCTGACGCAGACGCCCCTGCGGGGATACAGAAAGGAGTGGTACATAACAATGCAATGTAGTACGTAGACAATGGTATGCAGGCAACGTTAAGCGATAGCGTGGTAGACTGTTGTTTTGAATGAAGATACATCTGTGATCTGAATGATGGAAGCAGGAAGGTGGTTCCAGTCGACACTTGTGCGGGGTAAAAAAGAATCATGATACTTGTTCGTTCGGGAGCATGGGACGGCAACTTTATATCTGTGGTCAGAACGGGATGAAGTGTAAGAAGGTGGGGTGATAAGTTGATTCTTGAGCACCTGGTTAGAGTGATAAACCTTGTGAAATAGGCAAAGACGAGCACATTTGCGGCGTAATGAAAGATCTGGCAGATCCAGTGATTTTTTCATACATGTAAGATTGGAATGGCGGGAATAGTTAGATAAAATAAAGCGAGCTTCTCGATTTTCAATTGCTTCAAGGTTTACGGTTAGTGACTCTTGATTATTATGCCAAATGGCAGATGCTAATTCAAGTTTTGAGCGAACTAGGGTTTTGTACGGTTTGTAAGAACTAGGATTTTGTTTTTGGGCACAGGTTCGCCCAATAAAACGATAGTTTCGTCACTCACAGTTTTCCTGCTTTCTTCATCGTCACTACCCCGTGACATCTGGTGGAGGTGCTTTTCGTTCATGTACCGGACGCTTCCAACAAGTCGTGATCAAAGCCCGGACCGTAAAGACAACACCAACGCCCCGAACCATCGAGCAAGCCGCCGGCTACAACAGCTTCTGCCGGAGCTTCCGCCGGAGCTTCCGCCGGAGAACAGCGCCAATGGCAGCCGACGCGTCCCCCCTCGTTCTGCAACAGCCTGGGAGCCATCGACCTTACGCGGATCATTCTTTGATAACGCGGAAAACTGGCTGGGAACATACGGAAGGGCCGCTGCCTTCAACAACTGGAACTGCGACGACAAGCTCCGGCATGTGTACTTCGCCTTAGAAGACGCCCCCAGGACGTGGTTTTAGAACCCGGAAACGACTCTGACTACATGCGACTTGTTCCGCAATGGTTTCATGCAGGCCTTCACGAACGTTCTGCGCAAACAGCGAGCCCATGCTCTACTAGAAACCCGCACGCAGCTGCCGAACGGGAACATCGCAACCTTTGCGGAGGAAATGACTCGCCTCTTCCGCCACCACGACTTCAACATGTCTGAAGAAAAGAAAGTTCGGTTCTTGATGCAGGGTGTGAAAGAACAACTATTCGCCGAATAGATGCGCAACCCGCCCAAGACTATCGCTGACTTTGTTTTGGAGGCCACAACGATCAAGAAGACGCTTGAAATGCGCACCAGGCAATACAACCACCGCGTGCTGACTACAAAGTGTGTCGAAGCTCAAGCGCTAGGCGCCGATGACCTGCGCGAGGCAATAAGAGCAGTCTTACGGGAAGAGTTTCAGAAGTTGTGTCCCAGGTCGCAGCCCCAGGTGGTCTCTATCGCGGACATAGTTAAAGAAGAACTTCAACGGTGATTACAAATACCCGAAGTTCCAGCATCACCGCAACCCCAGCCGGAAGCGATAACCTACGCCGCCATCAAGGTCACCTTCCGAGACCGCGCTAGGGCTTCATAACATCGCAATTCCGTCGTCCATTGCCGCCGCCAGCACGCCCGCCTGTCGCCCAGAGCAGCTACCCGAGGAAGACAGATATTTGGCGCGACCCTAACCACCGCCCACTCTGATATCACTGCGGGAAAGCCGGACATGTCTACTGTCGATGTTCATATCACGAAATGGGACTACGAGGGTTCGTCGTCAACGCTCCGCACCCGCAGCAAGGTGAACGCCTTGGCGATATCGCCGAATACCTCGCGGCCATCCCGTTAGCCATCACCAGGCCCCTACCTGTCGCCGCAGCGCTGACCATACACTAGCTTAGCCCGGGAGCAGTCCATCAGCCCATATCCGGAAAACTAAAAGCAGAAACAGATGGAGGTGCGGTTGCTGTTCTTCGAACTGACGAAGATCCTCCGCCGCCGACAAAGACGCCGAAGAGACTATCTCGAAGACATAGCAACGACGCAACGCAATCCTGGCGAAGCCTGGAAACAAAGAATATACCGTCCAAGGACCTGACATCACGACGTACCAGCCACATGTCAACGCGACGCAGCCGTGATCCGACACCAAGACCTAACTGCAACGCAAAGCAAATAGCCACCGACCTCGACGTGTTGCTCGACGGCCACGCAGTCACCTCATTAGCAAACACAGGAGCCGACTACTCCGTCCTGAGTGGATCTTTCGCCGCCAAGATGAGGAAAGTTAAGACTGTGTGGGAAGGCCACCAAATTCGGACTTCTGCAGGACTCATTATAACGTCCACTGGAATCTGCACGGCAAAGATTACAGTTCATGACCGGACCTACCATGCCACCTTCGTTATCCTCCATCAGTTTTCATGAGACGTCATTCTCGGCATGGACTTCCTGAACCAACACGGCGCAATCATCGACCTGAAGTCAAAGTCAAAGCCCTATCCGAAGACCAAGCGATACCGCCGAAGAGCGCTCATAGTCGTCATGCCTTGAGTTTACTTGAGGACCAAGTGAGCATCCCGCCACGATCAGGCATTGTCATTTCCGTCGGCAGCGAAACACCCGCAGACGTAAAAGGCGTCATCGAGGGCGACCAACGTCTACTGCTAGACCGTGAAATTTGCTTGTGATCGCTCGACTTCACGGAGGGAAAGCAAAAGTGATGCTGACAAACTTCAGTCAGGAGTTCAAGTACATCAACAAGGGGACGACGATCGCATACATCGAGGAAATTGTGAAAGCCAGGAATACGTTTGTCCTCTCGGATTCTGCCCCATTTACGCCCCCCCCCACCTACCATAGACTCCAAACCAGATTTCGACATAAATCCAAGTCTCGCCATGAGTAAGCAGCAACAGCTAAAAAGTCTTCTCCGACGATACAAAAGCTGCTTTTCGACATCATCGAGGATTCGATAAACACCAGTTTCAAAGCATCGCATTATAACCGAAGAGAGCGGTCGACCACTCCGCCAGAGGTCCTGCCGAGTTTCGAGGCAAGAACGTGACGCTATACGGCAAGTCGATGAAATGCTGCGTGACATCACCCAGCCGTCGAAAAAGCCGTGGGCATCTCCTGTAGTCTTGGCGAAGAAATACGAGATAACCCTACGTTAGGGGCCGCAGCACCGCAGTTACGATGCCACGCTCGCCGCTGATGTTCTTCCAGGTGCTGCTGCTATCATTCTTGGGCCAGCTGTCTCCCGTCACGCCGGCGCCGCTACGGCTGGTCATGACTCAACATTCTTGGTGTCCTGATGCCGCAAGGAATTATGCGACTCCATTCTCAGCCAAGTGCACCGCATCACCGCACCCACCACTGCCAGTTCTGGACACTACTGTGTATGCAGTCCGGCAACATGGAACGGCGTCAGCTGACCCAGCCGCTCAAAAACGCGCACATTTCACCGACGCAACGGGCCACGGCACAGCAGTTACGATGCCACGCTCACCGCTGATGTTCTTCCAGATGCTGCTGCTATCATTCTTGGGCCAGCTGTCTCCCGTCACGCCGGCGCCGCTACGGCTGGTCATGACTCAACATTCTTGGTGTCCTGATGCCGCAAGGAATTATGCGACTCCATTCTCAGCCAAGTGCACCGCATCACCGCACCCACCACTGCCAGTTCTGGACACTACTGTGTATGCAGTCCGGCAACATGGAACGGCGTCAGCTGACCCAGCCGCTCAAAAACGCGCACATTTCACCGACGCAACGGGCCACGGCACAGCAGTTACGATGCCACGCTCACCGCTGATGTTCTTCCAGATGCTGCTGCTATCATTCTTGGGCCAGCTGTCTCCCGTCACGCCGGCGCCGCTACGGCTGGTCATGACTCAACATTCTTGGTGTCCTGATGCCGCAAGGAATTATGCGACTCCATTCTCAGCCAAGTGCACCGCATCACCGCACCCACCACTGCCAGTTCTGGACACTACTGTGTATGCAGTCCGGCAACATGGAACGGCGTCAGCTGACCCAGCCGCTCAAAAAGGCGCACATTTCACCGACGCAACGAGCCACGGCACCGCAGTTACGATGCCACGCTCACCGCTGATGTTCTTCCAGGTCTGTCAGTATGAAACTTTGTGTTACCGTAACGACGATGTTTGCCTTTTCGCGGTGTCGTGGCCACCCAATTCTTTCAAATGTGCCCGCGCTGCTTTGATGTACCTTTGGCGCGTTCTACTTCTCGGTGGCAATGTTGAATCGAACCCTGGGCCCATGACTAAGACGCAAGAGGTCAAATTAGACAATGTAGCTCTTGTGGTCCAACGTTTGGAAGCTAGCCATACTACAGTCTCGGAGTCATTAAATAAGATCCTAAACATTCATATCAGCCTCAAGAATGACTTGGATGCCCTAACTAAGCGTGTCGTTGAATTGGAATCTAAAACTGAATTGGCGCCATCTGCACAGTCCGCATTAACCCCGAACTAAGAATTGTCTAAAATGCAAGACAAGATTGATGATTTAGAAAACCAGTCTAGACGGTCTAATGTTCTTTTTTATGGAATCTATGATACAGACGATAAAACTTGGGCGACTTCGGAGCAGCTCGTGAACGAATTTTGTTCCACCAAACTTGGTGTCGTCACAACTTCAGATGTGAGAGCTCATCGTTTGGGCCGTTTTTCTACAAGTAAGGAAAGACCAATCATTGCTAAATTTTACAATGATAAAGAAGTTGAATCTGTGCTAAGCAACGGATCGAAGCTGAAGGACACTGACTTCAGCATCGCTCGTGATTATTCTGAGGCTGTCCGACAAAAGCGCCGTCATCTGTGGCAGTACGGAAAATATGTTAAAAAAGAAGGTGACCGCATTCATCTCGTATTCAACAAGCTTCACATTAATAGCGATGCTTATGTATGGGACACTGAGGCTGCTCAGGTAGTATGTGTTTCTTGGAATCCCACGTGACAGACCCCAGCTTTCCATTTTCCTCAAAGATCGCCATGTAATGCTTCCAAAACCATTTCTTTCCTTTACCCTAACATCAGAAGTGTCGTATCGAAGGATGTTGCTATTTCTTCACTAATCGATTCATGCTCCGCATCACTTGTAGCGCTAACCGAAACATGGCTGACTGATCTTACTCCTGATAATTCAATTTTTGTCAGCCAGACACGTTTTAACATCTTTCGATGCGACAGACCGTACCGTAACGGAGGTGGTGTACTCTTGGGGATAAGGGATGATTTGCTAACCGTGCCTGTGATGATTAGTTCTTTTCTTGAGTGTGTATGGGTTTCTTTTAAGTATTGTTCAACTGATGTAATTATTGGTGCTGTTTACCGTCCTCCTAATATGAATGATGGTTTTTCGTCTGAATTACATCGAATTCTGTGTGAAATATGTACGTGTTTTCCTATCTGTACGTTACTCATATTTGGAGACTTGAACTTCTCTAGTATAAACTGGTTTTCTCAATCTGTCACAGCGAGTGAAACCGAAGCTAACATGTTTCTTCACTCATGTCTTGAATTTTCACTACCACAACCCCACGCGTCGCACATCGTGTACCGCCAACATTACAGATTTAATATTAAGGAATAATCCCGATATTTGTTCAGACATTATTCACCTAGACGGCATTTCGCATCATGACGTAATAACGGGACGCATTACCGGTTCCTTTAAAGAAAAGAAAACTACTAGTAAACAAATCAGGTGTTAAAACAGAGCTAACTATAAAAAATAAATTCCGAATTAGATGATTTCACCACCCAGTTCATACATCAATATTTATTGCGCACTGTTGAGCAGAATTGGAATTTATTCAAGAGTACTTTCACTAACCTTGTTGATGACTTCGTTCCACTTATGACCATCCGATGTAGCAGCAGTGTACCGTGGTTTAATCAGAAGTTGCGACGTATGAATAATAACAAAAAGCGATTTTACCGGCAGGCACTAAAGAATGGTCTTCTAAGCGCGTGGGACAAGTATAAGGAATACAAGGACTACCAGTCACTCCTAAAATCCACTCGACGCCAGTTTTTCAATCGCGACCTGTCATGTCTGCTAACCAACCATCCTCGTAAGTTCTGGCGCATCATAAATCCTAGCTTTCATACTGACATTTTGCTTACCGACAATAACGGCGTCATAATTAGTGGGTCTGAATGTGCTCAGGTTTTTAATGACACCTTTTCATTAGTATTCACCAAAGAATACATTAGCTCATCCCCTGTCTTAAATAAAATCCATGACATTTGCATGCCTTAAATTGTGATTAATGAAACAAGTATCATAGCTTTATTAAACAATCTTAAAATTACTAGTAGTTCGGATCAGCTCGGCTTTAACAATGAGATACCTAAGAGTACATCTCAAAGCATTTGCGCTGTGCTGTGCTGTTTGTTCTCGCAATCATTATCACACGGACTAATTCCTCATGACTGGCGGATAGCCAAAGTAATACCCATATTTAAATCAGGTGAGCGTTCCTCTCCATTGAACTATCGACCCATCTCGCTAACCAGCACCGTTTGCAAACTTCTTGAGCATATCATTCACAGCCAAGTCATTAACTACCTCGAAGATCATAACATTATTTTCAATTATCAGCACGGTTTCCGCAAGGGGTTTTCATGTGACACTCAACTAGCTGGCTTCGTTAACGACTTACAATTATCACTTGACGCAGGCTTCCAGGTCGACGCAGTGTTTCTTGATTTTTCAAAGGCTTTTGATCGGGTTCCTCATCACAGACTTCTACTGAAACTAGCACAGCTTAACATCCACCCTATCGTGCTCGCTTGGATTAAGGACTTTCTGTCATCTAGAACACAGTTCACCTCGGTTAATAATTCTAACTCGTCCTCTGCTTATGTGACATCTGGCGTACCACAAGGAAGTGTGCTCGGACCTTTGCTCTTTTTAATCTATATTAATGACTTACCTGCCTGTGTAACATCTAGAATTCGACTTTTCGCTGATGACTGTGCAATTTACCGGAACATTACCAGTGACAGTGAACGCCAATCCCTACAATCTGATCTCAACGCAGTAAGCTTATGGTGCTCATCCTGGTTAATGTCATTAAATGTTTCTAAAACAAAACAGATATATTTCACTCATCGCACAGATCGCATTCCAACCACTTATATTCTTAACGACAATACTGTAGAACTAACAACAACATACAAGTACCTTGGTGTGCACCTTCAGTTTGACCTATCATGGCATCACCATATCGACCTCACCCTAGCATCTGCTAACCGCTCACTTGGTCTTCTCAAACGTAACCTCAGACATGCCCCTATGCACGTTAAAAAACTGGCTTGCATAACTCTAATACGCCCTAAAATCGAATCTGCTGCGGCCATCTGGGACCCTGAGCAAGCCTACGTTATCAATAACATCGAATCCTTGCAGAACCGCGCTGTTTGCTTCATATTTTCACACTACTCATCCTTCACAACTGTTACAGCGTTAAAGAAAAACGTGCCGAACTGGAAAATTTGTCATATCGCCGCAAACTTGCTCGTTTAACACTTTTCCATAAACTCTATCACCACCCCTCCCTTCGAAGTGATTTGTTTCAGTCACCTCATGCCATCTTTCCACGCCGTGATCAGTCTTTCAAGATTAAACGTGTGAAGTGTTATTCCTCGTCTTACGCCAATTCATTCATTCCGCGTACTATCATCGAATGGAATAATTTACCATCAGCCATCGCCACAGAAAGTGACGTCATAAAATTCCAAAGAGTTTCTTCGCTGTGACGGAAATGTGTAAAATTTGCTGTTTTTGTTTGTGTTCATTGTTTCTTTTCGTGTGATGCCTTATGTTTTATTTCATTTATTACTGAAATGGTATCGCGTTTACTAAAAGCTGCATCGCATGCCCCCTCCTATGTAATACCCTCTCCTGGAGCGCCTTTAGGGGTAACGTGAATAAAAAATAAATAAAATAAATGTTATGTGTCGATTATAGTAGACTGAACGAGATCACGAAGAAGGACATATACACCCTCCCTCGGATAGACGATGCATTGGATCGGCTCTACAAGGCTAAATATTTCACGTCAATGGATCTCAAAACCGGCTACTGGCAAATCGACGTCGACCAGATGGATCGCGAAAAGACCGCCTTCATCACGCCAGATGGCCTCTACGAGATCAAGGCCATGCCACTCGCAGTGTGCTCGGCACCTGCAACGTTCCAGCGCGTGATACACGGTTGTAGCAGGATTGAAGTGACAGGCCTGTAATGTTTACTTGGATGACGTCATCGTCTTCGCGAAAAATTTCAACCATCACCGTAGGCGGCTGGCGAGAGTACTAGAGGCCATCTAGTCATCAGGGCTCACTCTGAAGTCGGAAAAGTGCCGATTCGCTTACGATGAGCTTGTGTTCCTAGGCCACGTCATCAGTAAATCTGGAGTCCACCCCGACCCGTAGAAGACAGCTGCCATCGCAAAGTTCCAGCAGCCCATGTAGAAGAAGGCAGTGCGTAGATTCCTTGGCATGTGTGCCCACTACAGGCGCTTTGTCAAGGACTTTTCACGCAATCACCGAGCCTCTGACACAGCTTACTAAATGTGATGTCCGCTTCAAGTAGGAAACACCGAAGCCGACGCATTTCAAGAACTCAAAGGACGCATGCAGTCTCCACCGGTACTTGCGCACTTTGACGAGGACGCCGATACCGGACTCTACAATGACGCCAGTAGCTTAGGCTTCGGTGCCGTCCTAGTCCAGAGGAAAGACGGGCTTGAACAGGTAATAGCTTACGCTGCCGGTGGCTGTCAAAAGGGAAAGGCAATTATTCTACGACCGAAAAGGAATGACTCACGAGAATTTGGGCTACAGCGAAATTCCGCCCTTACCTATATGGAGGCCTTTCAAAGTCTCTGCGACCATCACGCGTTGTGTTGGCTAGCGAATTCAAAGAATCGTTCAGGAAGGCTGGTGCGGTGGAGCGTCAAACTGCGAGAACATGACATCATTGTAATGTACAAGTCCAGACGAAACCACTCTGATGCCGATTGCCCATCACGCGCCCCCGTTGACCCGCTGCCACGAGATGACGAGGATGTAGACACTTACCTTGGAATGATAAACGCGGGAGACTTCGCTGAACAGCAACGAGGAGACCAGGAGCTGAAAAGCCTCGTGGAGTGTTTCGGAGGGAACACAGACGTTATCGCTACTTAAGCGAGGATTGTTTTCGTTCTGCCTTCAAAACAACCTACTCGTGAAGAACTTCTCACCAGTCCGCGCCAACTACCTTCTTATTGTTCCCTTAGCGCTGCGTCCAGAAGTACTACACGCTCTACATGACGATCCGACCACTAAACACTTGGGATTCTCCCGGACGCTGTTGAGGAAACAGGAAAGGTATTACTGGCCTCGCCTGACCGCCAACGTCGCCCGTTACGTCAAGACATGCCGAGACTATCAGCTACGCAAGACACCACCGACAAGGCCAGCGAGACTCCTTGCCGACATTTCAGCAGATGCATTTGCTGGGACCCTTTCCGATGTAAACTTCCGGAAATATGTCTATCGTTGTGGAGACTGACTACCTCACCCGCTTCGCTGAAACGAAAGCTCAGCTGAAAGGTAGCGCAGCCGAAATGGCGAAATTATTTGTCGAGAACATCCTGCTGCGACATGGCGCAACAGAAGACCTCGTCACCGGCAGAGGAATGGCCTTTACAGCCGAGCTCACCCAAGCCATTCTGCAATAAAACCAGACAAGCCACAGGAGGACAACTGCCTACGACCCGCAGACGAATAGTGTTACGGAGCACCTGAATAATGCCCTCGCCGACATGCTAGCAATGTAAGTACATCGATGTCGAACACAAAATCTGGGGTGTCGTCCTCCTATCGTAACGTTCGCTTACAACACCACGGTGCAAGAAACAACACAGATCGCGCCGTTCAAGTTGCAGGTTTACCGCAGGAACCCGACGACGACTTTCGACGCCATGCTGCCACACGGTACCGACGCAGAGAATCTTGATGTCGCCACCTACCTCCACCGCACCGAAGAAAGCAGACAGCTGGCCCGCCTGCGAATCAAGAACCAGCATAGGACCGACAGCCGACACTACAACCTTCAGCGACGCTACGTGGAGTACCAGCCCCGTGAATGCGGTTGGGTTTGGAGACCAATACGCCGACGAGGACTTGGGGAGAAGCCTCTATGCCGCTATAACGGACCCTACAAGATCTTCCGACGCATTGGCGCACTCGATTATGAGGTCGTGCCATACGGCATTTCACTATCATAGCGCCGCGGCTCACGACTTGAAAGAGTTGATGTTGCCCGACTTAAGCCGTTCTACTAGCGCTAAAGAACTATGCGACTTTGAATAGCTGAACTTTGGACTTTCTTTTTTTGACTGTGTAACTTTGGACTTGGTTTCCTAGTTGTTTTGTTACTTTTGTTTAATAAGTGCCCTTTTGTGTTTCGCTTTCCTATTATGTTTGTAGCATCGGGACAATGCTTTTTAAAAGGGGGCATTGACACGTATACTTGTTTATCTGTTTCGAGTGAGCGCTTTTCACTGTCTAACAAATGATATCGCTCAGCGTGGGACGAGCCGGCATCTTTCGAAGTTTCTCGAATGTTATCGATCGTTTTATGTGCTGGCTGTTGTCACCAAAGCTTGTGTAATCTAATTGCATGTACGTCGCGAATTATGTAGAACTTTCTGGAAGGCACGCGGGCACCAGCGATCACTCTGGAACCTTCGATGACTCATGTATGAAAGCCGATGCGCTTGTCCGGCAGATGCGATGAGCGACGCCTTTCTTGGAGCGTAGCCTGTTTTTCAGGTTCGCCCGATAAAACGACAGTTTCGTCACTCAGAGTTGTTTTTCATTAAGTGCATTCGCTATTCAAATAAAACCTGGCGTTAACGATAGATGTGTCTATCTTGAAGTCATATAATATATATATATATATATATATATATATATATATATATATTTCTGCCTCAAGAAATACAGCCAGGGGAGCTGCAGAGCAATGTGTCATAAGCAGCTTGACTCGGTCGCAGCCCCGAAACACAAAGCAGCAGCGACAGGCAATCTCATCGCAGACGTGACGGCATCATGTAATATATATATATATATAATAACAATATAGCAAGAACAGAAGCAGACCAAACAACATCTTATCTGCACTTACATGTGCGGAAACCAAATTACTCCCTCATAAGCGTAACTACACTTATTTAAGAGAATAATCAAATAACATGCATCAAATAACAGCACGAATGACTCAGAATAATGGACGCCAAAAAATACAGAACAAAGAAAACATCTTATACTAAGCTTGACTATAGCTAGCAATTACTCAGTGGTACATTCTTTTGCATATGAATTGCATATGGCACGTATATCTCGTTGGATACAGGTAAACAAGTTCATGTTAGCAGATTCGTACGCGTTGAGAAGGGAAGGAAGTGTGTTGAAGGCGCTCTCTCCCCGTATTGATGCGTGCTATTGGCACCAACGAGTTTTCGGGGTGTCTGAAAGGGTAACTCTTTATTTTCTTGTAAGCTTGCTAGACGCCGTAAGTGACGTATTATTTCTTGTTTCTCTTTTAAAATGAACGCTGAGCCGATACTGATACAAATTCAAGATTTTTATTATGCCAGTTTCAAGAAAAAAAGCGTCTGGTAGTTGCTCCATAATTTGCATTAAAGACATTGCGAAGGCACTTCTTTTGCAAAATATAAATATTATGTAGACAGGACGGTGTTGCAATGCCCTCTACCCGCTCGCAATAGTTAATGTGTCAATAAAATAATGAGTTGTAAAGAAGCAGTTTAATTTGCTTAGGAAGAATGTATCTAATGCAGCCAATTGCACCAGTTATTCTAGCTAATTGCTTGACAACTTGGTCCACATGTGCTGTCCATGACATAGTTGATGAAAATACTACAGCGAGACATCTAAAATGATCAACTATTTCTATTTGTTTGGAGTTAAATAGGATACCTTTGTGTAGAAAAACCGGCTTATTTTTCGGCCTGAAGATTTATTTATTTATTTGTTTCCACACGCAAGCAGGTACATGGTTGTGGCGGAAAAAACAAGAGGACAAACGCTGCAGAAAAAGCAGCTTGACTGCTGGTCCCAGGTTCCGTTTACAATGGCAGAAGCATGGCAGGTGGGAAACGTGTTAAAGAAAAAAAAAAAGAGTGGAAAAACGAGCAGAAACACCAAGGGCAATATCACAAAGTATAACCGCACAGGGTCAAGATCGCAGAAACACTTCACGCAAATATTTTGCGGAGCAAGTGAGCACGTCGATATTGCACCTGGTGAGATCATTGAGTAAACTGGGCAGCCAGTGGCATAACATTTGCTGGCCATAATTAGTGCGAAGATCAGGAAGACACCAAGTCTCAGGAGCTCGAGTTGTGTAAGGGGTTCCTCGTTTAGTCAGATTAGCGGCAGAGCTGAGGGCGCCAATATTTTTCTCATGTCTTCTGTAGGTTTACAACAAGCGCAGGTTTATTAGGGCAGGCAATTTAAGGGCTGTAAGCTCGCTGAAAAGAGGAACGGAATGAAAACCACGAGGCTTACTACATATGACACGAAGAAATTTCTTCGGGATAACAAACAGCTTGTGAATATTCGTGGCTGAAGTTGTCCCTCATACGAGGCAGCAGTAATTTAGGTGACTGAAAGAAAGTGAGCTATAAACAAGCGATTTCACGGATTGCGGCAGGTACCTAAAGGAACGGACAACACCCAACACCTGTGACAGTTTGCCGGTGAGGAGATCTACATGAGAGCGCCATGTCATATCATGATCAAAGTGCATGTTGTATTTCGGCGGTAGCCGCAGTTGAACCACGAATACAGTCACGGCCGCAACGGAACTAGCACTCTTTATTCAGAGGCATGTATATATACAGGTGGCAACACTGGCGGCGTGTAAGGGCAAACAGAAACTGAGATACTACATATTCCCCTCCTTACAAGAACAAGGTAAGTGATAATAGATTAGTGTTGTTATACATATATACAGTATTTGCAATTAATTACAATTATCTTCACAATACATGTCATGTGATCATCATTAATAACACTGTATGGGATAATTATACAGCATGGCCTAGGACAAGCAACGCCAAAAAGACAAGCAAAAACGACCAATTGCTCGCAGAGACACAGGCATGTGCACATAGTTCGTGCAAGCACTCAAGTTCTGACACTGCACCCGTCTGCACCTAGCACACAAGCTACATGTGGTCCCGGTATCGATCTGGAGGCCTTCTGTTCCTCGGTGGTTGGACCCGACGTTGAAGCACACGGTCATCCGGCACAGCTGACGCTGGAGCTCGTAGCGTGGGCGTAGTTGGTGAGGCTTCGGGACGAGCTGTTGACGCGTAATCGTTCGATTGCCGAGATGCCGACGACGGAGTCACGGGTTCGGAAACAGCATTATGCTGCTGATTCCATGTGGCTGAAGCAGCAGGTACCCTGGATAGCTTCGACGCGTTCCAGGTTCGTCCATCATCAAGCCGAAACGTTGATGGACCTTGTTGACTGATTACCTTTCTCGGGTGGCTAAACGCGAGGTCTCCCTTAACCGATATTCCAGGTTTTCTTATTCTAACGTAATCAGCAACAGACACTGTTGTCTTCTTCGCGGCCGTGCGATGGTCGGTGTACTCTTTGCTGTAGTCTTGCTTGCTCTTAACTCGTTGGCGCAGACGATGAAGTTCGGAAACAGGATCGCTGAAGAAAGCTGGTGACGGGTGACCCACAACGTCAAGGCGTGTTCTCGGTCGCCGTCCGTGTAGGAGAACAGACGGTGGAACTCCCGTAGTGGCATGTGGCGTGCAGCGATATATGCCCAAATACTCTGTTACCGCTTGGCGAAGCGGACGCTGTTCCAGCATAGCGACCTGCACAAAATTCTTGAAGACCCGGTTAAACCGCTCGACAAGTCCGTTTGCTTGGGGGTAGTAAACGGAAGAGTGCACAAGGCGGATGGCGCGATCTTTGAGGAACTCAATGAACTCCCTAGATGAGAACTGGGGCCCGTTGTCGCAGACCACCACGTCCGGATAGCCTTCACGGGCGAACACGTGAAGCAAAAAGTTGATGACTGTGTGGGAGGATACTTCACTGCAGAATTGAACATCTGGCCACTTGGAAAAATAGTCCATGAGCGTAATGGCGTATCTGCAGTCATGTGGGGCTCTCTCTATAGGGCCGACGATGTCAACAGCAAGTTTCTGCCATGGACGCTCTGGCAGGGGTACTGGCTGCAAAGGGGTGGTAGCAGTCTTCGTACTTTTGTCAGCCATCTGACATATGCTGCAGTTCTGGATGGAAAGCTCCACTTGCCTGTCCATGCCTGGCCACCAGTACCGTTCTCGTAGCCGAGCTTTTGTTCGAACTATACCAGGGTGAGCTTCATGGGCAGCAGCCCATGAAGCTCACCCTGGTATAGTTCTCTCACCCTGCGGTGTGAGAGACAAGGGAACGACGATTCGTTCGCCGCGCAGGAGCAGGTTGTCAACGACGGACAATTCTTCACGTACCAAGAAGAAAGGCTGAAGTTCGCCCGAGAGAGTCTTATGTGCAGGCCAAGATGTGGCGACATAGATCTTGACTTGTTCTAACATGCAGTCATCACGAAGGGCCTGTTGAAACTGCTCTTTAGTGAGGCACGGTAACTCAACAAAGGACACAACCTCATCAAATGAGACATTTTCCTGCGGAGACGGAACTGGAAGGCGGGAAAGGGCATCCGCCACCTGATTTTGAGACCCCTTCCGATACTCTACTGTATAATTGTAGCGAAGCAGCCGTTCGGACCAGCGTGCAATGCGAAGGGGGCGGCGCCCAGTGCCTTAAGAGAGCAGCGAGACCAAAGCTTGGTGGTCCGTGCGCAACGTGAAATGCCGTCCCCACAAGTACGTATGCCAATGCTCACAGGCCCAAACACACGCCAGCGCTTCACGCTCTCCAACTCCGTATTTCTTCTCTGCAAGTGAAAGTGTGCGTGAAGCAAAGGCAACAGTTCGCAGCATGTGGCCATCAACCTGCTGGAGAACAGCACCCAGTCCGCAGTCGGACGCGTCAGTGGACACTACAACCGGAAGGGACGCATCAAACATGTGCAGGACTTTGCTGGAAGAGAGCAGAAACTTCACCTGGGCGAAACTGGCGTCTACAGCATCGTTCCATATGAATGGCTGGTTCTTCCGGAGAAGAGCTCGCATTGGTTCTACCACATCAGCAAGCCTGGGAACGAACTTGGCATAATACTCGATCAGTCCGAGGAAAGAGCGCAGACTAGTACTATCAGTGGGCGCCGGAGTATTCATAATGGAAACAATTTTCTCTGGCAAAGGAGAGATGCCTTGCGGTGTGATCCTGTGTCCCAAGAAGGAAAGTTCCTGTACGCCAAATACGCACTTGTCATTCAACTTGAGCCCTGCTTCCTTAATGCCCCGCAGTACAGCGGTCAGGTTGGCCAAGTGTTCCTGTTCGCTCTTCCCGAAAACAATGATGTCATCGATATAGAACAAAACACCAGAACATCCTTGAAGGATTTTCGACATCATTTGTTGAAATGCAGCGGGGGCGGATGCCAACCCGAAGCAAACGAGCTTGAAGCGGAAGAGGCCATCGTGAGTTATGAAAGCGGTCAAGTCACGGCTTTCAGGATCGAGCAAAACCTGGTAATAGGCCGACGCGAGATCTAGCTTCGAAAAATGCGTTGCCCCATAAAGACTGTGGAGGAGTTCTTCGGTGTGTGGAAGAGGGCAGGTATCCGTAACGACAGCTTTATTAGGCTCCCGTAGGTCCACACAAACACGAATGCCTCCATCCTTCTTTTGAACAACAACAATCGGAGACACCTATTCTGAAGCGTTAATGCGCTCTATCACGCCCAACTGCTCTAGCCGACGAAGTTCCTCAGATACCCGAGCTCGGAGTGAAAGAGGAAGGCGGCGAAGTTTTGCTACAACGGGCGGAATCGAGAGCCTTACTTTGACACGATGTACAAACGCATTTGCTAGGCCGAGGGCGGAGTCGAAAAGACATGCAAATTCATTGCGCAACTGTGCTGGAAGACTTGCAGATGAAACTGGTTCCTGAACTGGAACTTGTACGTTGGTAGCACTGCTAGTTGACGTAGTAGTCTCAAGGCAGCGGAGGGACGAGCCATCAATCTGGAAGTGAAGAGCCATAATGGCGTCGATACCCAGAAGCGATGTACCTTGCGAGACAACGTAGAACTGAATGGACGCCTCGCATTCCTTGTATGCGACTTTCGAAAGAAAGCATCCTCGCACTGGAATAGGCTTTTTTGAATAATCTAACAGCTGCACACGGGGCGCGGACAGCAGCACCTGTTCGGCAAAATGTTTATCAAAAAGATCCCCCGCTAGAATGGAGACTGACGATCCCGAGTCGATAAGGAATGTTAAAGTCGTGTGACCAACTGCTACCTCGACTAGAATTCCGGCGCGGCCGGACGCGGTCACGCATAGAATGCTCACAGCTTCATTGTCAGTTTCACTGTCGGGCAAGGTTTCATTGTCGGGCAATGTCTGTTCGCTAAGCTCACGAACCGCAACGGCCCGTCGCTTCTTGTTGCATACCGCGCTGAAGTGACCAATGAGACCACAATGATAGCAACGTTGACCTTGGGCTGGGCAGCGGGGTGATGCGGCACGGTGCTGGCGCGAACCACAACGATAGCAGTGAGAGGACGAGTTGTATGGGCGCAGATACGAGGCAGGTTGGCAGCTGTCGTGCTGCACGCTCGCCTCGGTACGAGGTTCACGCAGGCGCGCGTCGTTACGCGGAGGGTGGCGCGTTCCAATGCTTCTATGGTCGTATAGCGCCAAGCGAGAGTGAACGGAACTAGCACTCTTTATTCAGAGGCATGTATATATACAGGTGGCAACACTGGCGCCACTGGCGGCGTGTAAGGGCAAACAGAAACTGAAACTGAGATACTACAGTGCACACCCAGAAATTTGATTGATTGTACAACTTCAATAGTACAGGAGTTAAGCACAATATCTCCAGGTAGCACGACATTCACATTCCTTGGATGCAAGAGCAACGCTTTGGTTTTTGCGGAGCTGATTGTTAGACCGTTTTCTAGGGACCACTGGCGTACTTTAGAGAGCACACTGTTAGCACTTAAGACCAGGTCATCCAGGGATTTGGATGAAAAAAGAAGTGTGTTGTCATTGGCATACATTGTGCCTGAATCAAGTTTATGACCAATAGGATTGAAGGCTTTAGATAAGTCGACAAAGACAACTAAGGTTAATAAACGTGCCTCAAAATTTTCAAGGATTAGTTCTTCCTGTTTAAGGAGCGCTAGTTGAGTCGACATGAATCTTCGGAAAGCGTGTTGATGTGGGGTCAATAAGTTATGTTTGTCAAGAAAACAGGATAACCTACAGAATATTATCTTCTCTAGTCCTTTGGAAAAAATCAGGAGTATGGAAATGGGTCTGTAGTTCAAAATATGTGTTTCATCACCTTTTTTTTGGGAGCACATTTTCCACCTGCATTCTTTTTGGAAAGTGGCCTTGGGAGAGACAGATATTGTAGATATGAGCACGAAGAGGAATAAATAATATCAAGTAGATAGCTAACAGGCCTGACTTGCAGGCCATGAGCATCACAGAAACTACTGTTACTCAGGTCACGGAAAAGCTGTGTTACTTCATTTTCATTTGTAGGGTTCAAAAATATAGATTCCGTGCAGTGAGCACTATAAATTGATAGGCACTTAGGCTGGCAGTTTGGTGACATGTACTGGTGAAATTATCATTAAAACCACCGGGAACCACATCACTACAGATTTCCTCACCGTTAAAGACAATGTGCTTCTCAGGTGTATGACACGGTTCTCTGTTTGTTAATGTGTTTTACTTGTGCCAGATTTTACGGCTATCATTTTGGCATATTAAAAACTTCTTTTCAAAATATGAGGTACGAGCCGTACATAGCTATATTGTAAGCCGGTTACGAAAGGACCTAAAGGTTTCCAAATCACCAGGATCTTTGCAATTAATAAACCGGTTAAAAAGCCTATTATTTTCTTTAATTTTTTTTAAATAGTTCATTCGTGACCCACGGTTTGCGAATTCGGGAAGCGCGAGGCTTTCGTGAACGGAACAGAAAATACTTTTGATAAAGGTGTCCATGAATAGCTCATACCCGGTGTCAGCGCATTGTGAATCATAAACACAACTCCAGTTATCTTTACACAGTTCTTCGCGAAAACGGTCAAGGTTATCGCTGGTGATGGTTTGAAATAGAGCAAGATATTTATTTTATTTTTTATTTACATTTCCAGCTAAAAAAAATTGCCATGTGGTCGCTGATGTGATATGAAAGAACGCCAGATTTGATATCAGCCTGAGCGCAAATCGTGATGAATAAATCAAGGCACCTTGTATCAGAAGCGACTGCAGTAGAAGAACGTATGACATTACGGCAGGCAAAAGAGTGCAACAATAGCTCAAAATCACGCCTCAGGACACTGTTAACACAAAGATCTATATTAAAGTCACCACCGATGATGCACCGATGATGTTCGGTGCAGGAGAATCAGCGGCGGCATTATCGGAGCGTGCGGCATAGGGACGAGAAGGGCCACCTGAGGGGCGAGAGTAGGCAGTATAAGTAGACCGGGTCGGAGAACTCTAGTGACTGCGACAGTGCCGAGAAATGTGCCCGATTCGATGGCAGTGAAAATAAATGGGCTTGTCGTCAGCAGTGCGCCATTCAGATGGGTTGCGGAAACGTGGTGGGTAAGAAGATGCGGGACGGGGCGGAATCGAAGAATCCGGGCGGGTATCCGGGCGATGGGCCGAGCAGGTGGTGCGAAGACCCATGTTTGCGAACTCCTGGCGGACAACTGCCTGAATCAGGGAAACCGTGACTGCAGGTGCGTTGGTGGGACTGGAGTCGAAGGCAGCCGGATAGGCGGCCTCGATCTCACGCCGGACGATCCTGGTAACACCGCCAATATTGTTGGGACGAGGAGCGTCGGCCCAGGAAGATGTCGCTGGGGTGTTGGGCAGACGGGCAAACTGGTGGCCAATACGTCGGCTTTTAGCGAGTTCCAGGCGGCGGCACTCTTTTATAACTGCATCCACCGTCGCCACATTGTTGCAAACGAGCAAGTTGAAGGCGTCATCGGCAATGCCTTTGAGGATGTGAGAAACCTTGTCTGACTCAGTCATGTGTGCGTCAACTTTGCGGCACAGAGCCAAGACGTCCTGAATGTACGTGACATAGGGCTCTGTTTACGTCTGCACACGGCCGGAAAGCGCCTTCTGCGCGTCAAGTTGGTGACCGTAGGGTTTGCCGAACAAGTCACCAAGCTTTTACTTAAGTGAATTCCAACTGGTGAGCTCATCTTCGTGCGTCCGAAATCAAACTCGAGGTGTGCCGCCGAGGTAAAAGACTACGTTGGCGAGCATGATAGTAGGATCCCACCGGTTATTGCGGCTGACGTGTTCGTACAGGCTGATCCAGTCATCGACGTCTTCCCCATCTTTGCGCGAGAATACGCCAGGATCACGGGAAGCGGGGAGAGTGATGTAGGTCGTCGAAGTGGCAGCAGGTGTCGGAGCCGGCGGAGTCGAGTTGTCGTCGCCGGAAGCCATGAAGGAAAGCTCGACGTACCGTCCACTGCGAAGCTCCGTGACGAGGTACAGGGAACGTCCACCTCCACCAGATATGTTACGTAGGAAGACGCGGATGAAAACCTATATACAAGTATATATACAAGAAAGTACGCCGCGCTTGGCCAAGAGCAACAGCCCACGCTAGCCTCTAATCGTCGTCGTCGTCTTCACACTGCTCGCCTCTTCCTGATCGCAAATACTGTTCCGTAACAATATTGTACTGGAAATCGGAAGTGTATTCCAGAAGCCTTTGAAGGAAGAGCAAAAAACAATCTGAACTTCCATTTGGTAGACGATGAAAAACAGAGTAAACCGCACGCGCGTGAAGGATTGACAGCACTTCATAATCATTAGTGACAGACGAAAATTCCTCAACACACTTCACGTTGAGGAAGTTTCGCACTAGCATGGCAGACACCAACCCCACGTGAAGCAGCTTTGGATCCAATAAAATAATCATAGTTCGGGAGCAGCCAAGGAAACGAGCTCTGGTGCTACCAAGTTTCTGACAGCATAATAAAATGAAACTCCAGATCCAGGCTGCTAAACAAGGCGACAAGTTCAGCTGTCTTGTTTCTCGCCGACTGACAGTTTACATGAATACAACGAACTGATCCATTGCGCCCAGGTCCAAAGAATTCCTTTAATTGGGAAGGAAAAACATAAGGTTCACATAACGATGCCATTATGATATGAAATAAAAAGTGTTGTTACTTGGACCAAAAAGACCAGCTTATCAAAGTCAGCCACGCACTTTATTAGGCAAGCGTTCTTACCCTCTTCTTTCCTAACGAAGACTTTGCCATTACGGTACCATGCAAGGCGGAAATTATGGACACGTGCCCATTTCTTTGCCGTCTTCAGAGGCATTCGATCCTGCGTCATCAGATTTTCCAGCATGAATGCAACAGGCACGATACCTAGAAGGAGTTTCTTTTTAGAAGGAGCCATTTGTCCTTTGTTGACTGGCGAGTAGAACGAATGATTATGCCCGGTGTCGGGTTTCTTGATTTTAGTCTATGGATGGCGGAGACAGTTTCCTCGGTTAGGGGAGCAAGTTCCAGTTTAGACGCCATGACGTTTAGCTTGTACATGAGCGATTCGTCTTTGTCTTGCTTGATGCCATGAATTTGGAGGATAAGCTTTCGACTATGATATTCTAGGTCGTTAACCGCGGCGCGGAAGGCCTGCACTTCAGTGCTAGCGCAAGATGCATCAATTTTAGTCACTTTGACAGCGAACGTCTTTATTTCGCCATCTTGCTTGGCAAGGTTCACAAGGACATCATCGTACTTCGCCGATAGATTACCGCTTTTGTCTTGCTCTCATTAACACGCATATGATTAGATTGGGACCATTTCTCTAGCGGGATCATCGTCGTGTAGCACGATTGTATCAATTTGTGAATGTCATTTCCGGAAAAAAAATGCTTGTCTCATCTGCATATATTATGCAACTGGCATTTCAGTTAATGTTTACAATGTCATTAAGGTAAATGTTGTAAAGTAGTGGTCCTAATATACTGCCTTGTGGGAAACCAGAATAAGCAGGTTCTACTTTGAGTATGCATTATGTATGTCAACCATTTGTTTCCTTTTAGACAAGAGAGATTTTATTAGTTTAGCAGCCTGTCCTCGGATTCCGTAGTACCATAGTTTCTCTAGAAGCAATTAATGGTTTACGAGATCAAACCCTTTTGACAAGTCGACGAACATTCCAATCACAAAAAATCTGTTTTCGAATTGTAACACAACATACTCTTTTTGTTCTAAACATCCATGTTACAGATTCCAAAAACAGACGAACGTTATGGCATACGCTATTACTGACGTTTCAGCTGGAGGACCGGACTCCGACGAAGGCCGGTCTTCCTGCCGTAACATCAGAAAAAACACATGCCATAACGTTCGTCTTTTTTTAATGTTGTACCTTCGGGTCCTGGCGCGACACCCTTCGTCTTGTATGCATATATATAAATGCACACACTATGGGCGTATCTACCTCAATGGTGGGCTGGGGGCACTTGCACACCCCCCCGCCCCCCTGCCCCCTCGGTAGATACATATATGGTTCAAGTTATGTGAAACACCCTGTAAATATCTAATGGTAAATAACTGATCATTGAAACAATACATATGTGCAAAACACGCACACATTTACACGTGTGTGCGTTTCTTCACGCGTATATTGAATCACAATAAGGCTCAATAATACTCGATATTATTCAAGAATAATTCAACCGCATTTAGCCAATGACGGCTGTTGTCAACTATCCAACAACTTTATTTTTGGGTTAATGTTGTGTGCTTTCAATAACTATTGAGGTATTATTGAAAGCTATTCAGTCAACATTTCATCAACAATATGCCAACAACATCTCAATGGTCATTTCTATAAGGGGCACGGCTAAAGCAAATAAATAGTTTGGAGTAAATTCTCCAGATTATCTAGCCTAGGAAAGAAATTTATATTAAACATGCTTCTCGAAGAGTCACGCGAACAAATATTTTGCAAATAAATTATTTGAAAGCATAACCGACGCAGAAAAAGAGCGTTCGTAACGGCGACCTGATCGCGCCTTTTGAAATGTTTTCATCAATGGTATGGTTGCGTGAGCATGCTCCTCGGGGCCAGGCTGCTTTCGATTACATTGACGTTTTTTCGAGGGCAAGCAGTTTGAAGCTTTAATGCAAATATTGCAGTGAACGTGTGCCGGCAAAATCTTTCTTTGTCATAGAAGGGATGCAGCGTGTAATGAGGGCGCGCTGCCGCCGAGACAAGGAAGATAGCGAAGGTGAACCGCTTAGCAGCTCCTCGTGGGGCCGTGACGATGGTGATGGTGCCATCGGGACGAAGTACAGGGCGGCAATATTGAGGTCAAAAAATTGGTTGGCGCCAGACAGGAGTAATTGGAGATCGCAGGGAGAGGCCTTCGTGCTCCAGTGGACTTGCAATGAACTGATGATGATTGTGATGATGATGATGATGATGATTACCAACACCCCTCCTCGAGTGTTCCTAGAATGAACGCCGTAGTTGCAAATTGCTTGTTCACCAGCCTGGTTTTCACCCTCTTTTGCACTGAAGTCGCCCATTACTACCGTATGCTGAGTTTGTACTTTTCTAACCGCTACTTGAACATCTTCATAAAACTGACATATTGCATTATCATCATCACTGGGGGTAGGAGCGTAGGCGTGTACAAACTTTATTCTATACCTCTTTATTGCGACTACTGCTATTCTCTCATTAATGCTGTAGAATTCGTCAATGTTGCCCGCTATGTCCTTATGGATTAGGAATCCTACTCCGTATGGCTTCATTTCTGGAAGTCCTCTATAGCAGAGGACGTGGTCATTTGTCAGCAATGTATAAGCCTTACTAGTTCTTGTGACCTCACTAAGGCCAATCATATCCCAAATAATGCCTGATAGTTCCTCAAAGAGTCCTTATGGTTTAGCTTCACTCGGGAGAGTTCGAGTGTTAAACGTTGCCAGGGTCAGTTTCCACTGCCGGCCTGTCCGGGTCCACAGATTCTTAGCACGCCCTGCTGCGTCACTGGTCTGACCGCCGGCTTAGTCAGGTGCTCCGCAACTACTAGGGCTGATGGGCATTGGTTGATCGAATAATACTGTATGTCCATTTGTAATAGCGTTTCTTTAGTATGTAAATCCAAGTGGCAAAACTATTTTTTCTTCCTTGCAATAACACAACTTTCATGTACTAGAACCCTTACTAGCCTCTGGCTATGGGTCTAGACAGTTTTTGTGTACTTTTTTTCGTGATGCAAAAAGAAAGAATGAATTGCATTGAATTTAAACTGCTGTTGTGTTCTCTGTAGTTCTCTGTAGCTTATATCCTGCAGTTTCATGCTGGACTTGACCAGTTGTTGGTTCATGTACTCTGCGAAGACTTCGCAACACAGTGGTAATAGATCGGAAAAGTGTTGATGATGTTTCGGAGTTTTGTAGCGTGTTACAGAAGACATGAAACATTGTCCAGTGAGCGACCTTGTTAGCAGGATATCTACACTTTTCGCCCCACATGCGTGTTTAAAGCTCAATAAAAGCGCTTTCACAAGTACGAGTTAGTGTTAGGATACCTTCTTCAGTCGTTTGGGAACACGTATGTAATCGCACCACGATCATAACGATCAGCCTTCTGTTACACACCTTTATCTTGAGCGATAATGGCAACCTGATGTTCATGATCTGAGAATGCCTGCCAAAGGCACCCCAACCCATTCTTATTCTTCTGATTATTTCAGTCTCATGATCGGGATCCGCGGTCACTACCTGCCCTAAGTAGATGTCTTCCATTACCACTTCCAGTGCCTCGCAACCTATTGTAAACTGCTGTTCTCTTCCGAGACTGTTAAGCATTACCTTAGTTTTCTGCAGATTAATTTTTAGAGTCACCCTTCTGCTTTGCCTCTCCAGGTCAGTGAGCATGCATTGTAATTGGCCCCCTAAGTCTAAAGTAACACAGTCCAAAAAAGAGAAATTCCAAAGGTCACCCATGCAAAGTTCCACAAATTTGTTAGCGCTGGCAGAACTGCTTAAGGCGCACAACGTGGACTATTTCAGGTCGTGAGCGGCGGCGCTGTGATAGTGAAATGCCGTCTGATACGACCTCATAGTCAATGCGCCAATGCGTCGGATGATCTTGTAAGGTACGAAATAGCGATGTAAAAGCTTCTCGCTAAGTCTTCGTCTGCGTATTGGAGTCAAAACCCAAACACGGTCGCCGGGCTGGTACTCAACGTAGCGTCGTCGAAGGTTGTAGTGTCGGCTGTCGTTCCTCTGCTGGTTCTTGATGCGCGAGCGGGCGAGCTGTCGGGCGTCTTCGGCGCGCTGGAGATAGTGGCAATCTCAAGATTCTCTTCGTCCCAGACGTGCGGCAGCATGGCGTCGAGAGCAGTTGTCGGGTTCCTGCCGTAAACCACCTTTAACGGCGTGATCTGTGTTGTTTTTGGCAGCCCCTTGTTGTAGGCAATGGTTACGTACAGAAGGACCGCGTTCTACGTCTTGTGCAGGAGTCGACATACATTACTAGCATATCGGCGAGGGTCTTTTTCAGGCGCTCCGTCAGACCATTTGTCTGCGGATGGTTTTCGACGAAAAAGTTTGCCACTTCGGCTGCGCTACCTTTCGGCAGAGCTGTAGTTTCAGCGAAGCGGGTGAGCTAGTCCGTTGCCACGACGATCCACATGGATGTTGACGTCGAAACCGGTTCCAACAAATCCATCCCGATCTGCTGAAAAAGTCGCCAAGGAGGCTTGATCGGCTGTAGTAATCCCGCTCGCCTTGTCGGTGGTGTCTTGCGTCGCTGACACCACCGACACCACCACCGCCTGACCGCTGACGACGTCAGCGGTCAGGCGCTGACGTCGTAATACCGTTACGCGAACGAAGGATTAAAACTGGAGACTCTTTACAAAATATATTTACCAGGGATAATGCAGCGCTGGCCAGTTCAGCCGACAGCTCGAAAGCCAGAGAGCGTTCTTCCCCGTCTTTTCTCGAGTGATGGCGACAACGCGCCCTTGTTCAAACAATCAAATAACAAACGCGTGTAGCATAATCCCCCGGCGGCAGAAGCGATGTCCCGTAGCGTCTAAATGTCATCACTGGGAGGGTGATACTGCTTCAGTCGTGCAACCTGCACGATATCACTGGACTGGGCAGCAGATGGAGCGTCAGGGGCAATCTCGTAGCTGACGGGAGTCACGGTACAAAGCACTCTGTATGGGCCTGTGTAACCAGACAGCAGTTTTTCTGACAGGGCGACCGGACGCGGCGGAGACCATAGAAACACCAAAGAAACAGGCGGCAAGTGCACGTCTCGGTTTCGCTGGTCGTACAAACGCCTTTAACTCTCTTGGGATCTCAGAAGGCGGTCACGGGCAATTTCCCTGGCGTGAGCACAGCGGGCGATGGCGTCAAGTGCATATTCACTGGTCGGTGCCGCGGGAACAGAGAGGGTTGTGTGGAGGGGTAGTGCTGGTTGTCAGTCGAACAGAAGGAAAATCAATCAATCATTCAATCAACCTTTTATTTTCATTCTGTCAGTGATACAGAAAGAAGGACTGTGACAAAAAGCTGTTTTTCAGAATAGCTTGACTAGGCCACAGCCCCATGGAAAAATTTCGGAACGGTAACAGCAAAATGGGGAATATCCGGCTGTGTCGTGGCGCGAGGAATTATAACCAAATGTGACAAACGTTAGAGCGAGGTCCGAGTCAGTGTGGTCTGAAGAGACATATTTCCCGAGCATCTCTGTGAGAGTGCTATTGAGACGCTCCGTGAGGCGATTTGATTGTGGATGGTATGGCGCGGATAGCTTGTGCCTCGCGGCACAGGACTGCAGGATGTCCGCGATTACTTTTGATAAGAATGTCCGGCCACGGTCTGTGAGAAGTTGTCGCGGAGCTCCATGTAATAAAATCGCGTCGCGTAGAAGAAAATCGGCGACATCTGTGCCGCAGCTTGTAGGAAGCGCTAGGGTGATGGCGTAGCGTGTGGCGTAATCCGCGGCCACAACCATCAACCTGTTCCCAGAGGTAGAAAGAGGAAAAGGGCCAAGTAAGTCCAAACCAACCCGAAAGAATGGTTCCGCGGGAATGTCGAGTGGTTGAAGGTACCCAGCAGGGAGCGTCGACGGTGTCTTGCGTCGCTGGCATTTGTCACACGCAGCTACGTATGTTCGAACGGAGCGAGCAAGCCCTGGCCAAAAGAAGTGCCGGCGGACCCCGTCGTAGGTATGTGACACACTCAGGTGACCGGCAGTGGGGAAGCCGTGAAGTTCCTGGAGAACAGCCGAGCGAAGGTGCTTAGGGATCACAGGGAGTAATGCAGTGCCGTCGGGGTGAACGTTGTGGCGGTAGAGTACACAATCTTGAAGTGTGAATAAGCGAAAGGAACTGTCGGCAAGTGACGATTCCAGGCGGTCAATGATGATACGCAAGTACGGGTACCGGCGCTGCTCGTCGGCGACATGAAGCAGTGGAAACAAAGAGAGAACACAGGCGTCAGTGTCAGTATCAGACGTAGAGGTCGCGTCTTCGACTGGGTAACGAGAGAGGCAATCTGGCTCCTCCTGTTGGCGTCCCGACATGTAAGTCAGTGTGTAGGAATATTCTTGTTGGAGGACCCAACGACGGAGCCGGCCAGTAGGATACTTTAGCAACGAAAGCGAACAGAGTGCATGGTGGTTTGTGATTACTGAGAAGGGCTTGTCATATAGATATGGGCGGAACATTAAACAGCCCAGACCAGAGCAAGACATTCGTGCTCGGTATTCGAATAGTTGCGCTCTGCAGTTGTCAGGAGCCGGCTAGCGTAGGCTATAACGCGGCGTGTCCGCGTTGGCGTTGCGATAACATGGCGCCCATCCCATAACAACTGGCATCGGTTCGGACCTCTGTAGATGTGGACGGGTGAAAGTGAGTGAGAATCGTGATAAGGGGCGTGAAAATTCGGCAGCCTGAGGGGAAGCCCACGTAAAAAGCACATCTTTCTTCAGAAGTTCAGTGAGTAGCCGAGCGATTGCTGCGAAATATTTCACGAACCGTCGGAAATAAGAACAGAACCCCAAAAAACACCGGACATCTTTGACAGACTGAGGTACAGAAAAAGCCGTTACTGCTCGAACCTTCTCCGGATCGGGTTGTACTCCGGAAGCATCGACGAGATGGCCTAGCACTGTAGTCTCTCGGCGCCCGAAGTGGCACTTCGATGAGTTTAATTGGAGCCCAGCCTTGAGGAAGACGTCAAGGATAGCTGCGACGCGCTCAAGGTGCGTCTCAAATGTAGGAGAGAACACAAGAACGTCGTAGAGGTAACAAAGACAAGTTGACCATTTAAACCTTGAAGCAGAGTGTCGATCATCCGTTCGAACGTGGCGGGGGCATTGCATAAACCGAACGGCCTAACCTTGAATTGGTAGAAGCCATCTGGAGTGAAGAAAGCGGTCTTTTCTTGGTCTTGCTCATACACGGAAATCTGCCAATAACCAGATCGAAGGTCGATGGACGAAAAGTATTTGGCACCGTGAAGACAATCAAGAGCGTCGTCGATTCCTGGTACAGGGTAAACGTCCTTTTTAGTAATTCGGTTTAGGTGGCGGTAAGCAACGCAGAAACGCCACGTGCCATCTTTCTTTTTGACGAGCACGACCGGCGACGCCCAAGGACTCGACGGGGGCTCAACAATGCCTCTGGCGAGCATGTTGTTTACTTCCTGCTGAATAACTTGCCGCTCTGCCATGGACACGCGATACGGTCGGCGGTGGATGGGAATAGCATCACTAGTGTTTATCCGATGCTTAACAAGTGACGTCTGACCAAGTGGCCAATTGTCAGTGTCAAATACGCCGCGGTAGGAAAGCAAAAGGTGATATAGGGCGGCTGCTCGGTCAGGTGCGAGGTCCGGAGCGACCATGGGACGTAATAGGCCGTCGAGTTTCAAGGCATCCCGCGGGTAATCCGGAGGGTCTGGAGGCGCGTCGGCTGCAAAAGCAGTGACGTGGTCGACTGTCACTGACAGGAGCGTGGCCAACGCTATGCCTTCGGGCAAAACTTGCTTCGTCAAGCCAAAATTGATAACGGGGAGACGCATCCGATTAGCGGCAAGGGTTACGACGGAGTGTGCAACAGAGATGTCGCGCGCTAGGAGGACATCACGAATAGGTGCGACGACGTAGTCGCCATCAGGTACGGTTGCCGTTGAGGTCAATTCGACGACGGTTAGGGCTTTTGGAGGTAAGCGAACAAACGCTGTAGTGCAGAGGGTCTTCGGTTGTTCAGGGCGAACGCCTGAAAGAAGAAGCTCGAGGCACAGCGTACCGGTGGCACAGTCGATGAGGGCAGAATGCGTCGCCAGAAAGTCGAGCCCGAAGATTAGGTCATGAAGGCAACTGGTCAGCACGGTGAACAGGACTGGAACATGGCGGCCAGCAATTCCTATGCGAGAAGTGCACATACCCCTGACGGCAACATTGGCGCCATTGACAACGCGTACGGCTCGAGTGATGGCAGGCGTAAGAACTTTTTTGAGGCGATGACATAGGTTAGCGCTCATTATGGACACTTGGGCTCCGGTATCAATTAATGACGTCAACAGAACACAATCTACGCCTATTTCAATTAGGTTCGTGTTGGTCAAGAGCGTCAACGGAGGACAGGACCAACGTGATGCAGCACTACCTCCAAGAGCTGCGTGCCCTAGTTTTCCGACCGGAAGAGTCCGTAATTGGTCGGCGACGAATAGCGGCGTGGCTGGGGTGACGGGAACCGACGGCGCTGAGGTGACGGCGAGCGAGCAGGACGACTGACATCGACTGATACGTCAGAGGTAGTAGGCATACGGCCAGGCGAGTAACGGCGCGGGACGGCATGTGGGAGAGGAGACGGGGACAAAGAGCCCGAATACGGCGGCGGCCAGGAGGTGCGGCAGTGGCGAGCGACGTCGCGAATGCGGAGGCAACGGAAGCAAATGGGGTTGTCGTCCGGAGTTCTCCACTCGGTAGGGTTGCGGTATCTGGGAGGGGAATACAGATTGCCGTGAGGCGTATCAGTCGGCACCGGTCGCGCGTGACGTTGGGAGAGTGAGCAGGCAGCAGGAAAACCTAGGTTTGCAAATTATTGCCGCACAACTGCCTGAATGAGAGAGATCGCTGGGGCGGGTTGGCCAATGGTGGGGTCAAGGGGGTGTTGATGGAACGGCGCAGAACTTGTGGCCTCGAGCTCGCGGCGACCAATACGTCTGAGGTGCTTATTTACAGGTGCTGAAAAGGTAAGGTCGACGCAAGAAGACGTCACAGCCGTGTTAGGGAGCCGGGAGAACTGTGGAATGACGCGGCGGCTTTTCGCGAGCTCAAATCCGCGGCATTCTTTGACATTGACGTCGATAGTGGACACATCGTTGAAGGCCAACAAGTTGAATGCGTCGTCCGCGATGCCTTTGAGTACGTGGCCGACTTTGTCCACCGCAGCTATTTTCTCGTCAACTTTCCGCCAAAGAGCGAGCACGTCTTGTATGTACGAGACATACGATTCAGTAGAAGACTGAACTCGGGAAGCAAACTCTTTTCTATAGCAGCCAGCTGCCGACCGGTGGGACTTCCAAAGAAGTGACTGAGCTCCTCCTTGAAAGCATTTCAGCTAGAGATCTCGTCCTCGTGTGTCCGGAACCAGACACGAGGAGTTCCGCCCAAGTATAATAGGACATTCGCTAGCATAGTGGTAGGGTCCCAGCGGTTGTTTCGGCTAACACGCCTATACACGTTGAGCCAGTCTTCGACTTCGACATTATATTGGCCGGAGAATATGCCAGGACCGCGGGGATTGGTAACCGTAACGTACGTTGTTGTCGGGGTCGCAGGAGTAGAAGAAGATGAGGGGTCGTCATCGGGAGCCATGGCGGAAAGCAGGACGGTGCGGCCGCTGCGGAGCTCCGTGGCGAGGACGGGGAACGGCACCCTTCACCAAAATGTTACGCTAACAAAGGATTAAAATTGGAGACTATTTACAAAATATATTTACAAGGGATAATGGAGCGCTGGCCAGTTCAGCCGACAGCTCGAGAGCCAGAGAGTGTTCTTCCTCCTCTTTTCTCGAGTTATGGCGCCCACGCGCCTCGTTCAAGCAGTCAAATACCACGCACGTGTAGCAATACCTATGGTGTATCATCGATAGGGTACGGGAGAATCTGAGGTGCTCAGCGGTCGGATCGTCATGCAGAGCGTGCAGAACTTGTGGACGCAGCGCTCACGGAACAACAAGAAGGTAGTTGGAGCGGAGTGGTGAGAAGATCCTCACGAGTAGGTTGCTTTGAAGCGTGAAGGAAGACAATCCGCGCTTAAATGCCGTAGGGACAACGGCGGTATTCCTTTTAAATAGTCAACTAGGCCTATTATCTCCGGGTTTGCTCATTGCTCTTCAACGAAGCCTCCCGCAGTTATTATTCCAAGGAAAGCGTCGTCATCCTTGTCGTCTTGCGGCAGCGAGTCAGTGGGGGCGCGTGATAGGCAATCGGCGTCAGAGTGTTTTCATCCAGACTTGTAGATTACATTGCTGTCATATTCTTGCAGTCTGAGGCGCCACCGCGCCAGCCATCCTGAAGGCTCCTTTAAAATAACTAGCCAACACAACGCGCGAAGGTAGCTGACGACTTTCAATGGCCTGCCATATGGCAGGCCATTGAAAGTCGGGAGGAAAGGTAAGGGAGGAATTTTGCTGTATCCTAGACGATGGCGAGGCATCCGTTTTCAATCGTAGAATAATTGCTCTCCCCCTTTGGCAGCGACCGGCTAGCGTAAGCTATCACCCCGTGAAGTCCGTCTTTCCTCTGGACTAGGATGGCACCGAGGCCTAGGCTACTGGCGTCAGTGGGGATTTCTGTATCGGCGTCCTCATCGAAGTGCGCATGTACCGGTGGTGACTCCTTGCGTGGTTTGAGTCCTTGAAGTCCTTTTGAGGGCCTTCCCGTGCAGTCTCAACTTTCTTCAACTGGGTGGCAAGGGGCCCATTCATCACGGAGTAGTCGGCTCCTGTGTCCAGTAAAACGGTGACTGTATGGCCGTCGAGAAGCACGTCAAGGTCGGTGGTTCTATGTCTTGCGTTGCAGTTAGGTGTCGGCGTCGGATCACGGCTGCCTCGCGTTTACGTGTGGCTGGAACGTCGCGTCGTACGCTTTTGTTTTGCCGCATATCCTTTGCTTCTAGGCTTCGTAGGGATGACGGCGTCTCCTTCATATGTCGCCGAGAGCGTCTTTTCAGCGTTTTCGTCGGTGGCGGAGAATCTTCTTCAGTTCGACGAACAGCAACCGCACCTCCATCGGTTGCTGATTTTAGTTTTCCAGATATGGGCGCGCAGATCGGCCTCGGACTGGGCCAATGTATGGTCGGCGCGGCGAAGACAGGTAGCGGCCTTGTGACGGTCAAAGGGACGGTCGTCGAGGGCTCCACTGAATAGCGGCGAGGTAGTCGGCGATATCGCGATGTCATTGGCCAAGCTGTGGTCGCGGCGCGTTAACTGCGAACCCTCGCAGTCCCTTCTCCCGGTATGGGCATTGTCAGTAGACGTGGCCGGCTTCTCCGCAGTGATATCAGAGCTGGAGGTGGTCGGAGGCTCGCCAAATATCCGTAGTCCTCGCGTAGCTGCGCTGTGCGACGGGTGGGCGTGAAGGCGTCGGCGGCGGTGAACGACGGAATTCTGCCGTACAGGGCCCTGGCGCGGTCGCGGAGGGGGACCTTGACGACGGGTGACGGCAGCGTAGGTCATCGTTTCTGGCTGAGGCTGCGCTCATTGTGGTTGCACCTAAGGAACTCGAAGCGATCGCTGAACATCTTTCACGATGTCGGCGATTGAGGCCCACCTGAGGCTGCGACCTTGGAAAAATCTTCTGCAGTTCCTCGCGAACGACCGCTGTGATGGTCTCCCGCAGGTCGTCGCTGCCGAGTACTTGAACGTCGGCATAATTTGCCGTCAGTGGTTGGCGATTATAGTGCCTTGTCCGCATATCGAGCTACTTCTCAATAGTTGTGGCCTCGGAAATAAATTCACCAACAGTCTTGGGCGGGTTCCGTGTCAATCCGGCGAAGAGCTCTTGCTTTACCCCACGCATGAGCAAACGATTTTTTGCCTCCTCGGGCATATCCGGGTCAGCTAGGCGGAACAGGCGCGTCATCTTCTCAGTGACGATCGCTATGGTCTCGTTGGGTGGTTGCACTCGGGCTTCCAGCAAAGCTTCGGCCCTTTCCTTGCACAGGACGCTCGTAAATGTCCACACGAAACCGCTACGGAACAGATCCCATGCTTTCTGGGTCGATTCCGGGCTCTGCAACCAAGTTCTGGCGTCGTCTTCTAAGGCGGAGTATACATGAGGCGGTTTCTCTTCGGAGTCCCAGTTGAAAGTAGCGATTCCTTCATACGTCTCCGGCCAGGTTTCTGAGCCTTCAGACGATGATCCACGGGAGGTCGGTGGCTCCCTGGGCTGTTGCAGCTCGATGGGGGACGCTGGGGCTGCCGTTGGGGTTGACTTGGCGACGATGCTCCTTGTCGTCCCAGGCGGAAGTGCGTGCTCCGGTGACAGTCCTTGTAGCCTGCGGCGACCTCGCTGGTTCTTGGCTACGTTGGTGTTGCCTTCCTCGGTCGGGCTTGCGTCACGGCTTTGTGAAGGCGTCCGGTACATGAACGCAAAGCACCTCCACCAGATGTCACGAGGTAGTGACGGTAACGAACACAGTAACAATGCTGTGAAAGACAAAACTAACTTTTATTGGGCTAACCTGTGCCCCCCAAAACAGGCTACGTTTAAAACACAACGATAGCGGCGAACACAGTCGGCGATCGTCGAAAATCCGATCAGCGGGTGAAGCGCGTCGGCCCCTACACATCAGTCATCGAAGGTTCCAGAGCAATTGCCGGGGCCCGCGCGCCCTCCAGAAAGCTCCACACCATTCGCGTCGCGCGATGATATCACACTGCACAAGGTTCGGTGGCAACAGACAGCGGATAGAACCATCGATAACTTTCGAGAAACTTCCGTTACATGCAAGTGCGTCATAAGCTGTGCGATAACATTTGTTACACTCTTAAATAATGCACACCTTTTGGGTGCACGTTTGCCACACAACGACAATCGACATCTGTCTTGCTTGCGTTTCCCACCTTGTAAACGCTGCGCTCGATACTTTCCTGTCGAGAATGCTCTGTCATTCTCAAAACGGGCATGTCGCTCGTGACTTGGAAGTGCCGGGCTCGCCGCGTTAAAGAAAGGAAATGCGGACAAGACAGATGACGATTATCGTTGCGTAGCAAACTGGTGTAATTTTGCCTAAGAAGGTAGGCGGTGAAACGCGGTCACCCGATGAAGATAAACAAGTACACGTGTCAATATTTTGCCGAGGAAACCATATCTCACCTTCAAGAAGACAAGTCCTCTTGTCGAAACGTTGGCTTCCACTTTTACCTTGTTCTCGTTTTGCTCAGAGCGGATATGCCGGGGCCTCGGAGTGTTGTCAGTGCGGAGCTCCACTGATGCATTATTCTCGCCAAGTGAAGTAGTAGGCTGTATTCGAATACTGCGGTCAGACTAGAAGCTCATTGTCTTTTCTGGTCGCACTCGCTCTATGTGCGTACCTGTGTCGTCTGGATCAGTGGTAATAGCGATGAAGTCATCAACTGTTGCAGGTCTTTGAGCTGCGATGGCTGAGACAAGGTGGTCGTCACGAATACCTTGCAAAAGGTACTCTATTCGTTGCTTCTCTGTTAACGTCATAGGGCATCGAGCAAGTATTTTGAGCTTAGAAAAAGTGTAGGCTACCAATGCTTCGTTCTTCGACTGGAGAATCTCGCTTGCCTTGTCGTGCCACTCTATCATTGTCAGATCGTCACTGAACTGTCAGAAGAACGCTGCTCGCCACGATGTCCACGTTGGAAAAGCGGCTCCACATGCTCAATGCCAGTTCTTTGCACTTCCTCTAAGCTTGCTTTGAGGCACGTAGCGCGTCGTTGCTCCACGATGCCAACTCTTAAGCTCGTTCTAGTTCCTTGATCCAACGTCGTCACGACAACTGCTTAGAATCGTCGAAGATAGGCAGCGTTTGCGACAAATCAGGAAGCGTAGTTACCTGCGTAGGCCCATATGCTAGGGACTCGTGCATGCGGGCTAGAAGTTGGGTGTTCTACTCGACACACGATGCCAATGTCGCGATGACTGCAGCAGTGGCTTGTGGCGGGGAAGGTACGGATTGCGTGGCTAGTTATAGCACCGCACTGTCGTCGGCGAGGAGGGCGCTTTCGGGCTGTTTTTGCTTTTCTTGCGACTTGATATCGACGAGGAGGCGGTCTATGAGCCTGGACGTATTTCCCGATGGGTCCAGCTCACGACGCTCGGCTTCGGTGCGAAGAAACGCGGAGGTAAAGGAGACCATGTCCTCCCGCGTCGCGTGTTCCTGAACGATGAGTGATATGGCTGGCTTGATGAGGTGGTGGCGGTTTTGGGGTCCGGGCATTGGTTGGAAAACGTCCACTGCTCCAGTTGTGAGGGCTGGGGGCTTGGCGATGGCTTAATGGAGATTGGAAAACGAACAAAACTTATTTATTTGGTATTGGGCGCGAACGCGCCGGGAGCGCCGGCTGGCGCGCTCTAGAAGACAACAAAGCCCCAGGGCTTCTCCTGCTCACAAGCCTGGCTGAGCTTGGTCAAGTTGGAAAGGCTTCGGCCTCCGCGGCCCGGCTTGGCCTCTGCTAGGTGATGCTAGGAAAGGCTTAGGCCTCCTCGGCCCCAAACCACGGGTCACCCTGTTTCCAGCTTTGATCACCCCGTTAACCCTTGGTGCCCTGGAGATACCCCGCCGCCTGCTTTATTACAAACTCAGGTGCGCTCCTGAGGCCTCCGTCTGCCGGTTACATATGCCCTCCTGGAGCAGTGCCTGTAAAATTGCAATCTATCATCGTGACGAGGTAAGCGACCCGCGACTTAAAGAACACCAGCCAGAATCTTGCGCCTGCAGAGGCAGGGATCACCAAATGGGGAGTCCGTGCCCCCTGCCTCAGCGCGTGGGACGCCAGCGGCGGAGCGTAAACTCGACCGCACTCCGCAATGCTGGCATGTCTAGGGGAGAAACGCATACAACACGCGCTAACAAACCTCCTCCGTAGTGCCTAGGCAGGGTCAACATTCAAGGAGCAAAGGCCCCCACAATTTCTCTTTTGCACCCACTCCTACTCGCGCCTGCGCAGACACGTCAAGCGCCGCGAGAAACGCCACGCCCCGCTGTACCTACTAGCAATTGTTAAAATGCTGTCGGGGCCGACCCGCGGCGGGGGTGAAGCAGGTGTTCAGCACTTCCCCATACGTGGACCGAACCCGAAGACAGTGCAATGCCGGGCCCACCCGCAGCGGAGGTGAAGCAGGCGTTCAGCAGTCCCCTATACGTGGATCGATACCGAAGATAGTGCAATGCCAGTCCTACCCGCAGCGGAGGTAAAGCAGGCGTCCCGCACTCCCCCATACGTTGGCCGATCCAGAAGATAGTGCAATGCCTGTCCGATCCGCGGCGCGGGTGAAGCAGGCGTGCAGCACTCCCCCATACGTGGGCCGATCCCGAATATAGTGCAATTCCGGGTTGATGGGTGGCGGAGGGGAAGCAGGCGTTACGCACTCCCGCATACGTGGGCCGTCACACCTGTGACGTAGCAGAGGGTGCTAAGAATTTCTGGGTCCGAACAGGCCGCCAATGGAATCTGAACGTGGCAACGTTTAACGCAAGAACGTTATCTAGTGAGGCGAATCTAGCAGTAGTATTGGAGGAATTAGCGAGCAGTAAATGGAGCATAATAGCGCTCCGTGAGGTTAGGAGGACAAAAGAAGCATATAAAGTACTAGAAAGTGGGCACGTCATGTGCTACCGGCGCTTAGCGGAGAGACGAGAACTAGGAGTCGGATTCCTCATTAATAAGAATATAGCTGGTAACATACAGGAATTCTATAGCATTACCGAGAGGGTGGCAGGTCTTGTTGTTAAACCTAATAACAGGTACAAATTGAAGGTCGAACAGGTCTACGCCCCTACATGCAGTCATGATGACGAGGAAGTCAAAAGCTTCTATGAAGACGTGGAATCGGTGATGGGTAAAGTCAAAAGAAATACACTATACTGATGGGCGACTTCAATGCGAGGGTAGGCAAGAAGCAGGCTGGAGATATATCAGTGGGAGAATATGCCATAGGTGCTAGGAATAGCAGGGGAAAGTTATCAGTAGAATTTGCAGAACGGAATAATATGCGGATAATGAATACCTTCTTCCGCAAGCGGGATAGCCGAAAGTTGACGTGGAGGAGCCCGAATGGCGAGACAAGAAATGAAATGGAATTCATACACTGCGCTAACCGTGGCATCATACAAGATGTGGCCGTGTTCGGCAAGGTGCGTTGTAGTGACCATAGGATGGTAAGAACTCGAATTAGCATAGTCTTGAGAAGGGAACGAAAGGAACTGGTCCATAAGAAGTCGATGGATGAGTCAGCGGTAAGACGGCAAATAGAGGAATTTCGGATCAAGCTACATAACAGGTATTCGGCTTTAACCCAGGAAGAGGACCTTGGTGTTGAAGTACTGAACGACAATCTTATTGGCTTCATTAAGGAGTATGCAACAGAAGGCGGTGTTAAATTCGTTAGATAGGATACCAGTAGGCTATCGCAGGAGACGAAAAATCTGATTAAGAAACGCCAATGTATGAAAGCCTCTACCCCTACAGGTAGAACAGAACTGGCATAACTTTCGAAGTTAATCAACAAGCGTAAGACAGCTGACATAAGGAAGTATAATATGGATAGAATTGAACATGCTCTTAGGAACGGAGAAAGCCTAAAAGCAGTGAAGACGAAACTAGTAATAGGCTAGAATCAGATGTATGCGTTAAGAGACAAATCCGGCAATATCATTACTGATATGGAGGAGATAGTTCAAGTGGCAGAGGAGTTCTAGAGAGATTTATGCAGTACCAGTGGCACCCACGACGATAATGGAAGAGAGAATAGTCTAGACGAATTTGAAATCCCACAAGTAACGCCTGAAGAAGTAAAGAAAGCCTTGGGAGCTATGCAAAGGGGGAAGGCTGCTCGGGAAGATCTGGTAACAGCAGATTTGTTGAAAGATGGTGGGCAGATTGTTCTATGAAAAGTGGCCACCCTGTATACGCAATGCCTCATGACCTCGAGCATACCGGAATCTTGGAAGAGCGCCAACATTATCTTAATCCATAACAAAGGGGACGCCAGAACGAAAAATTATAGATCGATCAGCTTACTGTCTGTTGCCTACAAAGTATTTACTAACGTAATCGCAAATAGAATCAGGAACACGTTACAGTTCTGTCAGCCAAAGGACCAGGCAGGATTTCGTAAAGGCTACTCAACAATAGACCATATTCACACTATCAATCAGGTGATAGCGAAATGCACGGAATATAACCAACCCTTATATATATATAGCATTCATTGATTACGAGAAAGCGTTTGATTCAGTCGACACCTCAGCAGTCATGCAGGAATTGCGCAATCAGGGTGTAGACGAGTCATATGTAAAGATACTGAAAGATATCTATCACGGCTCCACAGCCACCCTAGTCCTCCATGAAGAAAGCAACAAAATCCCTATAAAGAAGGGCGTCAGACAGGGTGATACAATTTATCCAATGCTATTCACAGCGTTTTTACAGGAGGTATTCAGACACCTGGATTGGGAAGAATTGGGGATGTGAGTTAATGGAGAATACCTTAGTAACTTGCCATTCGCTGATGATATAGCCTTGCTTAGTCTCTCAGGAGACGAACTGCAATACATGGTTACTGACCTGCACAGGCAAAGCAGAAGGGTGGGTCTAATATTTAATCTGCAGAAAACTAAAGCAATGCTTAGCAGTCTCAGAAGAGAACAGCAGTTTACGATAGGTAGCGAGGCACTGGAAGTGGTAAGGGAATACATCTACTTAATGCAGGTAGGGACCGCGGATCCGGATCATGACTTAATTAATCAGAAGAATACGAATGGGCTGGGGTTCGTTTGGAAGGCATTCTCACATCACCAACACCAGGTTACCATTATCCCTCGAAAGAAAAATGTATAATAGCTGTGTCCTACCAGTAATCACGTACGGGGCAGAAACCTGGAGGCTTACGAAAAGGGTTTTACTTAAATTGAGGACGACGCAACGAGCTATGGAAAGAAGAATGATGGGTGTAACGTTAAGGGATAAGAAAACAGCAGACTGGGTGTGGGAACAAACGCGAGTTAATGACATCTTAGTTGGAATAAAGAAAAGGAAATGGGCATGGGCAGGCCGTGTAATGAGCAGTGTAGATAACCGATGGTCATAAAGGGTTACGGACTGGATTCTAAGGGAAGAGAAGCGTAGCGGGGGGCGGCAGAAAGTTAGGTGGACGGATAACATTAAGAAGTTTGCAGGGACAACATGGCCACAATCAGCACATGACCGGGGTAGTTGGAGAAGTATGAGAGAACCTTTGCCCTGCAGTGGGCGTAGCCAGGCTGCTGCGCATGATGATGATACGTGGGCCGATCCCGAAGATAGTGTAATTTCGGGTGACCCACAGCGGAGGCGAAGCTGGCGTTCAGCACTCCCCCATACCTGAGCCGGCCCTGAAGATAGTGCAATACGGGGCCCACCCACGGCGGTGGTGAAGCAGGCGTTAATCACTGCCGATACGTGTGCCGATACCGAAGATAGCCGAATGCCGGGCCGATCCAAGGCGGAGGTGAACCAGGAGTTAAGCACTGCCCATACGTGAGCCGATCCCGAAGATAGTGCCATACCGGGCAGAGCCGCGATGGAGGTGCAGTTCACCATTAAGGGGCTCACATACACAGCCTTGCTGGTCATTCTTCTTCAGAGACCGAAGGGCACTGACTATTTTTGATCGAGCTCTTGAAGGCTCACGTTTAGACAACTTACCGCCTGCCCGACGTATGTCTGCCCACATGAAAGAGGGATTTATACACTACTTTTTGCGCATTCTTTATAGAACGGGGTGGTTGCTTCGGCTAGTCCCTTGTTGTCAGAGTGTGCAGGTTTGTCGACGACTACTTGGTATTTATTGATTGCACTGAGCACGCTTTCCATCCTGCTGCGGGAGTCTTGGAGATCTTTAAGAAAGAGCTGCAACCTCTAGAACTTACGCATGAGGTCCCCATTGATGATTCCATGCGCTTTCTAGATCTCAGGCTTTGCCTTGCAAATAAACATGTGTGCTGGTGCTTCGAACCTAGATGTAAGAAGCCACTCTTGGCCCTTTAACTCCGCGCTCTCAAAGCTCGTTAAACGAGGTATTATAAAGTTATGCCTCATTAACAGCCTCAATCAATCTTTCTCACACAAGATGCAACATAGTCTTGCTGCACATGTTGATCGCCTTTCATGGGCTGGCTGCCCTTTGGCCTTAATTTCAGCCATAGCGGAACAGCTTCTGAGGAGCAGAAAAGTTGATGAGCAGGCTCAGTCAAGGAACCAGGTTTACAGTGCTACGGTATGCGCGTGATATCTCCCATAGGCTAAAGAAGATTAGGCAGCGTGCAGGAATAAGTCGTTTTCTCAGCCCCGGAAAAGCTGGCAAGGCTCTGTAAGCCTGTAAACGCGCCTAAATCACGTCAATGTTGTTGCTTTGTCGGTCACAGAAAAGAGTTTGTGACATGCTCAACGAATGTGGTTTACCAAATTCCCTTGTCTTGCGGGAGTAAATATGTTGAACAGACAAGCCGGTGCTTAAGCGATCGTTTAAGGGACCACTATAACAATGTTCATAATAGAGTTCAAGGCAACTTGGGCATCCATTGCCGGGACTGCAGCTGCGTGCCCCTTTTTGAAGATGTGGAAGTTCTAGCGCGACACAGCTCACAGCTCACCTGGGAAATTATTGAAGCTGATTCAGAAAACTGGGTAGTGTGTGCGCTAGTGCCTCCTCTAAAGCACTGACCCCTAGTGAAGTCTTGTATCTCAACAGATTAAAATCGTAATGTTCGTTTTTTTTTTCAAGTGACCATGTTCTTAGTGCTATGATGTCTTGCTGTTATATCACCCCTTGTGACTTCCTTTCATTTTCTGCCCATGCCCCCTCTTGTGTATATATATATATATATACGATGTGGCAACGCACTAAAATATTGTTGAAAGTCAGCACAGTGTACGTTGTCTCTCGTAGTCCATGTCCTTCGCGCTGTACTTCGTTTCTTATACCGAACAGGTTCTTATGCTTGATGCTACAGTCTTGTGTTTCTTTATGTACAGGACAGGTCAATCTGCATAACATCGATAGTTTATTGGCTGCCACTCAAGTACAGGAATCACCATTCGTGGTGATCCGTGGTCATTCTGTACGTTCACAGTGTTCCGCATAAATTAAAGAAGATTGGTCAGCGACAGGTTGTCACAGTTGTCTTTTCGGCTTCCAATAAATTGTCCAATTTATGCTTACTGACCTGTCCTGTAAATAGGGAAAAGCAAGGTGGTAACATCAAACATAGGAACCCTTTCGTTAAAAAATGCACAAAAAACACAGTGTATAACATACCTCTCTAATGTGGGCAGACATACGTCGGGCAGACCGGAAAGTGCATCAACATGCGCGTTCAAGAGCGGCATCAAAAACTCAGAACCGCAGCGGTGAATTCTCGACACAAGATTGTTCTGAGTAGGATTGTAAGACACTCTTCTCTGACACTACAGTTGTTGCTAGGCATACACATGACCACAACAGACGAAGCGCCATGCCACACCATAACAGAAGCAGCGTCAATTAAAGAGAAAAACGCGGGAACCAAGCCTTCAATAGCCCCATTGACAAAGAAGCTATCATGTTTCGGATGCTCAAGAAAAGATGCGCCCGTTCATTGACAATGACTGGTGTCAGGCACTGATGTTTCGATCTGTTTTGTCATAGATATGAGCCAGCGCTGGCGCAAAATCGCACATGTGCACCCCATACATACGTTGCTTTATTCTCGAATAAAAATTCAGTTGGGAGTCAGCGCTTGTCTACGTCTGTCTCTTTCGCCCTCGTTTGTGCAAGTTTGCGCTGTTAAACGTCACGCATCAACGAGATAGCGAAGTACGGTGATACGCAGTGCAGGTACGAACCTGCATAAGGGGGAATTTAGTTGAAGCCAGGCGTTGCGAAATAGCTGCGAAATAGCGAATAGTCGTTGCAGATGACTGGGGAATGTAGGCGAAAAAACGACGACGACATCAACGTAGCATAGGCAAGTAGACCACTTGATCGCGTGAAAGATGCAGTCCACCATTTCTTCTAATGTCACTGGGGAATTACACAATCTAGAGGGCACGACTTTGAAATGGTACAGCCCATCGCACGTAAAGTAAGATGGACGTCTACGGTATGGCGACGGCGAGCTACGGGGCAGCGGAGCGCGATAACGCCGGTTCTGCGGGGAAAGCGTGCGGTCGTAACGTGGAATCGTGGCAGAAACATTCGTTAAAACGTTCACTGGGGTATTATAGAACCAAAAGGGCATGACATTAAAGTGGTACAGGCCATCGCACGTAACGTATGACGGACGACTACGGTATCGCGACGGAAGCTACGGGGTAACGAAGCGCGAGAACGCCGGTTCTGCGGGGAAGGCGTGTGGTCGTAACGTAGAATCGTGGCAGAAACATTCGTTAAAACGTCGCTGGGGTATTACACAACCAAAAGGGTATGACTGTAAACTGGTAGAGCCTATCGCGCATAACGTAAGATGGACGACTACGGTATGGCGACGGCGAGCAACGGGGCAACGGTGCGCGAGAACGCCGGTCCTGCCGGGATGACGTGCGGTCGTAACGTGGAATCGGGGCCGAAACATACGTTGAAACCTCGCTGGGGTATTGCATCATCCAAAGTGCATGACTTTAAACTGGTACAGGCCGTCGGACGTAACGTAAGATGGACGACTACGGTATGGCGACGGCGAGCTACGGGGCAGCGGAGGGCGAGATCGCCGGTTCTTCGGGGATGGCGTGCGGTCGTAACGTGGAATCGGGGCAGAAACGTTCGTTAAAACGTCGCAGAATGTTACACAATCCAAAGGGCATGACTTTGAACTGGTACAGGCCATCGCCCGTAACCTAAGATGGAGGACTACGGTATCGCGACGGCGAGCTACGGGGTAGCGGAGTGCGAGAACGCCGGTTCTGCGGGGATGGTTTGCGGTCGCAACGTGGAATCAGGGTGAGAAACATTCTTTAAAAGGTCACAGTGGTATTACACAATCCAAAGGGCTTGACTTTATACTGGTATAGCCCATCGCGTGTAACGTAAGATGGACGACTACGGTAAGACGACAGCGAACGCGGGGCGCCGCAGCGCAAGAACGCTACTTCTGCGAGGATGGCGTGTGGTCGTAACGTGGAGTCGGGGCAGTAACATTAGTTAAAACGTCGCTAGTGTATCACACAATCCAAAGGGCATGACTTGAAACTAGTACAGCCCATCACGCGTAACGTAAAATGGACGCCTACGGAATAGCGACGGCGAGCAAGGGGGCAGCGCGGTGCGAGAACGCCGGTACTGGGTACTGCGGGGATGGCGCGTGGTAGTAACGCGGTGTAGGGACAGAAACATTGGTTAAAACGTCGCTGGGGTATCACACAATTCAAAGAGCATGACTTTAAACTGATACAGCCCATCGCGGGTAACGTAAAATTGACGATTACGGTATCGCGACGGCGAGCAAGGGGGCAGCGGAGGGCGAGAACGCCGATTCTGCCGCGATAGCGTGCGGTCGTAACGTGGAATGGGGGCAGAAACATTCGCCAAAGCTTCACTGGGGTATCTACCCACTCGATTGGTACCCCAGTGAAGTGATACCCAAGCAACACTGGAAGTAACGCTTGACGGTCAAAACATCCCGGAAAAGAACATGATCAGAATCCTGGGCATGTGGCTACAGCCGCACCATCAGCCTGCTGAGCAAAGCGACGGAGCAGGTGGGCCGGATGATCAACAGGGTATCCCAAAAGAGATGCGACATGAAAGAGGAAGACACACTCAAACTCGTCGGCAGCCTGCTCGTCAGCCGAGTCATCTGCTTGCTGCCGTACCACGCGATGACCAAAGGAGAGACGGAACAGGCGGGCACGATACTAAGGAAAGCATACAAGACGGCTCTCCATCCGCCAAAAAACAAGTCAAACGAAAAACTGCTCCAACTGGGCATCAGCAACACTTTCAGCGAACTGGCGGAAGCCCTGCTCGAAACGCAAGAAGCCAGACTCAAAAGCACCCCTGCAGGGAAAGCGCTCCTGACTAGGCTGGGACGAGACACGAGCGGACACGTAGATAGATACGCAGACGTGCCCGACTGCCTAAGAAAAACAATAAGCGTTAGGCCAGTACCTAAGAACATGGACCCCAACTTCCACGAGAGCAGAAGGCAGGGGCAAGCCGAATACGTGGAAAAGACACTAGCGCGACTTGACAACACGGTATACAAGGATGCTGCGACGTATTCGCGAGAAGGGAAGCGCACGGCCACGGCGGTGGTGGTGGACGGCGACGGGAATCTGATCCCATGTGCGACGGCAAAGGCAGCCGGCACATGGAGGCCGAAGAAGTTAGCGTGGTGCTGGCGGCAGTAGAAGGATGTAGGACAGGCAGGCCTCTCTTAACAGACTCGAAGCAAGCGTGCAGAAATTACACGAGGGGCAGGATTAGCAAAGCCGCCCTCAGAATTCTTGGTGGAGCCAACTTCGCCGAGAGGAACGTTACGCACAAGTTAATCTGGATTCCGGCCCACGCAGCCATAGAGGGTAACGACAGGGCAGACAGCCTAGCTCTTGGGACCACGTTCCGAGCAGAGCAGTCGCACGCCCCGGAGTATCAGCCACACGCTTGTGAAGGAGGATACACAGAAATCTCAAACTTACACAGAGGGACGAGAGCCAAATATCCCCCACCGCACAAACCTCTAACGAAGGAGGAAGCAACGAGTTCGCGCAGATTGCAGACAAACTCCTTTCCAAATTTATTCATCCTAAACAAAATGTACCCGACACAATACAGAGACACCTGCCCATGGTGCGGGGCCACACCCACACTCTATCATGTCACATGGGAATGTCAACCCAATCAATCATTCCACCAACACAATAACCCGAGTACGGCGGAGCAATGGGAGAGTCGGCTTACCAACTGCGAGCTCACGGCCCAAAGGGCCTTAGTGCAGCAGGCTAGTGAGGTAGCTAAGCTCAATGTAGCCCTGGCATAGGGGCCCACCCTTGCCGGAAGAGGCTCCAAGTCGCCGGCGCCCAAAAAGACGACGGAGACCTCCAGATGCTAAATCCTTGAAAGAACCGAATAAAGTTTTCTCTCTCTGCCTCCTTTTACCTGGGCCCAAGCGTCTGCGTTTTCACAGCTCATCGCACTTCTCACTACGCCACATGTGTTGGCTCACTTTGGCGATATTGCTCCCACGGAAGTCCGTGCGAGTAGCGATGTACTGGCTCAATGTCAACGGGGCCAGGACTGCGTTATTACGTATGCCAGCCGCCTCGTTTCCGCCGCTAAATGGAATTGTTCGATTACAAAGAGAGCGCCTCGCTCTTGTTTGGGCCGTCGCTATATTTCGCCGATATCTGTATAGCACACGGAGGAAGGAAACCGAGAAGAGGCCGTACCCCCTCAACACTCTCGGAGAAAAGTATGGAGGAAATGACGTAGTAGGCTCTCCTCTTTTTTGCTCATTTTTTATTTCTTTGCCGTAGCGGCGAGGCCTTTCGGGCCACAATGGCGGCTTTGTGTTGATTCTGTGCGCTCACACGTGTTGCTCCGTAGGTTTCGTACGGTGGCAAAGGCGCCGTGCGGGCAGGTTTCCGTTGGTCTCCCTGTTTTGTTGCACTGCGTTTTCTGGACCGTGCTCTCCCAGATGTTGATGTGGCCAGGTGGGACAGGAGGAACTAAAGTTCGTGAGATGAACGCGCACGCAACGGTGTACGCAATCTACCGTGCCACGGACGAAAAACGGGAAACGGGACGGGAAATGTTGCTCTTTTGGCGTAATCATGCTAACGTGCCATCGCAGGCCGAAACCGATGCGTTTCAGAATCTGTACAATGAACACCTTGCAGGTCAGTGATTCCTGCTTTTGACAGCGCGTATGGTGCATTTGCGGCAAGTAGACGTACGTTATGAATACATAGTTCGTGTTCACTAGCAGCTTGCTTTTGTGCATATTAAAACACATGTTGCTTAAGTGCTGCTTGTTCCTCGCAGTACTCGCGACAGCACGAAGTCTTTTAAGCAGAGCGCGTTCGAGGTGATGCACACCTGCACAGGTGTACCTCAATACATGTGCTGATAGAGTGTTACGCCGAATATGCATTTTGCTTCCCTCGGCTCCGTGCGCCTGCCAGCCGACGCTTCATCCTGGAAGATGAGAAAGAAGCGGCTGCTTTGACTTAAGGAACGAATCCTCCCTACCGCGGGCGTATCTTATCTGTGCGCGCGAGAAGCGCAGGGAAGTGAATGTTTGTCGGCAAGGCTGCACAGAACATACGCCTGTGAACACATCAAGCGGCTGTTCCATGGTCGCACGTAGGCCGGTTCTACGCGCGTACTGTTCTGCACCTTGCGCCGGCTATCGCAAAACTTTGGTTACGTGATGCTTCACTTACCGTGGTTAGAAAGCAGCTCAGGCCACAGTCAATCAATTTAAACGCGAAGTCAGGAATGACCTTTTGCCTCCTCGCCGGCGCGTTGTCGTAGTGATGCGCCGCCACCCGAACTTTGTTCAATAAAGCACGACGATTCCACTAGCGAGAATGTGTTTGTGCTCATAAACTCCAAATGGATCGCAAATGGGTCTGGTGTCGTACGTGTCTCCAGTGCGTTCTTGCAGTGCAATGCGAATGCGTACATTTTTTTTTTTTCGTATCGCCAGACATCTAGCTCGCAAGATCGTCTGAGCGCCCCATGAAGTTTAAGCAGAGAAAAGCAAGTAAAAGTCAGCGATAAAGGTGACCTTTTTTTAATATCGCGCAAGAACTGGGCAGCGGCCGGTACCCGTGGTTCATGAGAATAGCTCATTTGGCTGGCCTGATAAAGCATGTTTATTTTCATAAAAGCCGGCAAAAGCAGCCGATTCGACCTCACGGCCCAATTTGCGAAGTTTATTATAAACTTCTTTCAACATGACTTCGGCAACGGTAATGTACTGAGACATCGCGATTACATGCTTTTAGTTAGTATTGCTGGGGAGCGCGAGCGCGTCTGAGCAGCCCGGTTGCGCGCAGCGCGGCGTGGTTTAGTGGGAAAGGTAAACAAGAGATGGCCCGAGAGGCGGAGCAATGCCATGAGCAACGCCAACTTCCGGCTTCACTTTAGCTTTACAAAAAGTGACGTCAGGGCCTCTCCTGGGTTTCCTTCCTCCATGTTATGGCAGATCTTTTACTGTCGTCACTGACCATCACGCCCTCTGCTGGCTGTCTTCGCTCCAAGATCCCACGGATCGCCTTGGACAATGGGTATTACGGCTTCAAGAATGCTCTTATGCAGTCATCTAAAAATACCGACTGCCTTTCCTGCTACCCCGTCGACCAACCCGAACCTCCACCGCGCGACTAGAGTCCTTCTGTGCTCGTCCCAACTCTTGGACATTGCTGCCGAACAACGCCGTGAGCCGGTCTACAGACGGAGCGCCGAGCGATGACCGACATACTGGCAATGTTTCTGCCAGCCGATCACCCAGATTGGGAGACTGCCTTTAGTTGCAACACATCAAGACATGCGGCCACTCGTTATTCGGCCGACATCCTACGCTGCTCACGGACACTTCTTCCGCGTGCCGCCCTTCCTAGCGACCACGCTCGAGAGCGCCCATGCTCGGTTCAGCGAGTTGCACGTACACGATACCATGACCATCGCAGAGCTTCCGGCTTTGCTCCTTTGTCCTGCAGGGCGCTGTATCGGGCTTTCTGAAAAGCTGCTGTTCCCGTACACCGGCCCATATCGACCGACGTAGCGCACGAAATTGATTCATTGTCTTCGTGCTCAACCTTGCACCGACATCACCGTCCGCCTGCAGACATATCATGTCCCTGATGCCGATTAACCCTGTTTGTGCAGTGAACCTTTTCCGTGCAGTTGTGTCTCGACTGGACCGAATCGGTGCTTTCGCCGCCGGAGGGTAGTGTTATGAGCCACCCGTCCTGCTGCTGAAGAAGACGTTGCATAGCATGCGAGAAAGAGGGCGAGCCCAGGCCCGGCATGTTGGTTGTTGAGGTACCACTCGCTGCCACTGTGTAAATATTGTACATAAACCCTTTGTGACATCACCCCACAACAATATCATTTCATTTATTTTGAGCTTAAAGGCCCGGAAACACTGCATAAGGGAGGGCCTTAATGCTTGCGACAATGTTACAGCAAATGTACAGAGTAGTAAAGAAACAACAATAAACAAAAACAAGCCAGGAACAATTGTGAAAAAAGGGGAACATCGGGTTAACATCGGGTTGGAGTAAGGGTGGGTAGGATCGGTAATTAAGCAATCTGGTTATTTAACATTGTGCGGAACGATTTACAGCCAGTGCATGAGACGATATCTTCTGGGAGAATGTTCGAATGGGTTATCGCGTCAGCAAAGAATGAAGGTTCCATGGCAGATGATCGGGTGATAATGTGTGCTATGGAACTATTGTGGCTTGAACGGTAGGACGTAGAGAAGGGTGAATTTAACAAGGATGGCTGGAGTGTGGATGCTAATAAAAGGTGTGAAGCAAGCAGAGACTAGACATGATCCGGCAGGAAGCAAGTGATGGTAGTTTAAGGGCCTATAAATTAAAACTATTCCAATCTGTTTTTATTCCGAGCTCCTGATGCAAAATTTACGCAACCACCGACGCAAGCATCCGGTGGTAACCCGTAGCCTTGTTTGAAAACCCAATCAAACGCGGTCCTGGTTTATAGGAGCACACTTATTTTGCTTTCAAAGCGAATAGCATTGCCTACATGGAGAACTTTTTCTTATGTAATTGGCTGACACGAGGCGAGGAGCACGCTCAAGTGGAGAGTGTTGCGTCGGGGCCAAGCCAGAACAGTGAAAGCAGATAACCGGATTAGAAGGTGTGTGCGGTTGTTCCGTTTTACCTTGCTTAGCTTGAGGTGGCTGGTCGAAAATCGCGGCGGCGTGCAACGGAAGGTTACAAATGCCGCTAAAACGGATCCTCAGCAAAGATGAGTTGGCAATGTGATGTCGTATACGTGCCGAAAGGGCTCGATAACGTTACGCTGCCACGCAATAATGTTTATTATACGCAAATATAGCTATGTTCCCCGGCAGTTCCGACTTGCCAGGGCGATCGGCGGGCAGCCATCTTCTATTCCCTTTGGAACGAGGCACTGCGCGGCTATTAAGAAAGAAAAATCAGTTTTGTTCGGCATAATTAATGCGCGTTTAACGCGCACACGTCACTTCGACGCAGTGAGCTTTCGCGGTTTTATGACGTGGCAGACATACGAAGTGAGCGCAGCCAAAAAACGCTTGACCAATAGCAGTGGGCGAATGGCAAAAAAGGCGTCGAATCAGAATTAATTATGTACCTTTCGTTTGGTATAATCACGCATAATCAGTGTGCAGATGTCATATCAAATGGAGCGTTTCCGCCGTTTACGTGACGTCGCGTGACAGACAGGCGAAGTGGGGGTGGTCCGAAAATTTTTTGACCAATCGTGCAGGGCTGACTGCAGAATTGGCATAGAAAAGTTTGGAATAGCTTTATGTTATAGCATCTATAGTGTACGTTTTAGTGCGATTATGCTCCGTTCACGAGAGTAATTGGAGGTTGTAAACAGAGCAGCGCGATTTTGTATTGCTTCTATGCCACAGCGAAAACAGGGGGAATGTGGGAGATGGAAATTGAAGACGATGAGGGGGAGCCAACGTTTCGACAAGTGGTCTTTTTCAAGGCGAAAGTGCTTTCTTCGGCACAGCATATAGAATAGGGTTATTATAAAGTGCAGCGGGAGTAAGGCGCCTGGGTGCGGCAACGAGCAAAGGTGTGTTAACGGTGAGGGTGTAGAATTGAGAATAAGCGAGTGCTGTGCACAAGGCGGGTGACACGGCCGCCTGTCAGTCACATGTCAACAGCCGTGTGTCAGTGGGCGTGCACAGCGCTGCTCTATCACCTGCTTCGGTCGTGCGCTATTCTTTCCGTGAACAGAAAGCGGTGCTCGTGAAAAACAGACATAAAAAATACTGAAAAAAATAAATATATATATAAAAGAAAAAAAGAAAAGAAATGCGAAGAAAAAATACGAGAGAACAAAAGAAAAAGGCAAGTCCACTTCTATGCCACAGGTAAAATATGATTGGGAAGGGTGCCACATCGATGACGCATATTCTAACTGCGGACGTACGTATGTTAGATATACTAGCTTTATTATTTCTGGTGATGCGGTTTTCAGGTTACGTTTTAAGTATTCAAGGGTGCGTGAAGCATTAGAGCAGACGGTGTCAGTACCAGGCGATGTCATGTGAACGCCGAGACATTTGTAAGACGGGGCATGCTTGACAAGAGCTGAATTCATTGTGAAGGTGGTTAAGCTGTGGTTGCGGGTGAATGACAGGTCTGCATTTGGTAAGGTTAAGCGGTATGAACCATTTCTCGCACCATACTGCGATGGAATCGAGATCCTGCTGTAGTGCAGTGATGTCATTCGAGTCCTTGATAGGGAAATATATCAGACGTCCGAGAAAAGACGTAATTTATTCCTAATGTTACCAGGTAAGTCATTCACATAGACGAGGAAAAGTAGAGGCGATAAACCAGTGCTTTGTGGCACACCCGATGTCGCGCTGCTAAGGGACGAATGATGGTTGTTTGCTGAAGTAAACTGTGTACGCCCTTTTAAGAAGTGTTCAAGCCAGGAAAGCAATATGTTGCGAAAACAATATGTTGCTGAAACACCTATAACACTAACATTGCGTCTCTCCAGACAGTTGAGAACCAAGCCATAAGTATTATTACTTGTAGATATGCTTTTACAATTGCAAATTCATACTACACGAGAACAGCATCCTTATCATTTCTGGATAGACCACATATAACTTGGGTATATTATTCTACAGATTTGTGAATAGTGAGCTACCACCGATTTCGCCTTCAAACCTGTTGATTTATAGTAGCAAGAGATTCGCATTTAATAGCAATTTTCCTTTGCCGACAGTCCACACTAACTATAGCAACCAGACTGTAAAATTCACTTCCATATCAATATGGAACCCGCTACCGCAGATGAGAAACGCAAGATCTTTGTACGAATTTAAAAAGGAACTGACAGTGCATTTATGGCAATACTAACGAGGAGGTTTATTCTGGTCGTCTTATTTTTTTTTCTTTTACGAGTGTGTTCTTGTGACAATGCAAATAAACTCTTGTCTTTTTCATATACATACAATTGTGCTGTTAAGTTGTGACTTGCTTTGCTAGCATGAGTTATGCTAAAACCATGTTGTCTTTTGCAATTAATTGTGTATTTTGTTCTGGTAACGGTTCATTTTTTTCCTGTGTACTACCTTATTCATGTGCTACTGTTCCTTTGAGTTAGTAACTGTTATAGTTGTGTTTTGAACGGAGGTTTCGATATAGTCCCTGACTATAAAACTTCTTTTTATATGCTAAATACCTGTAATATGACTGAACGTTTAAAAATAAATTCTGATTCTGAATCGCTGCATGTTACGCTAGCCTTACACTGTATGCTTCACATTGAATGGTAAAATATCTGCAGTGCTGTGCGATTGTTTGGTTGAATTTTTCATCTGCTAGGTGTAAGCTCAGTGTTTATGTATATCCACAACAAAGGATGCAGCTTTAGTGCAACGTTTGTGTTTGTGCGCCATAGAGCTTACAAGCTATGCACAGAACTAATTTATTGTCTCGACATCAATGGAGGACAAGCAAATTCTCCTGCCGGTGACAAGTTGCAGCAAGAAGTTCCGAAATTTCTTGTGCGCCAGCCTGCAAACTAAGTAAGATTGTTTCCACAAATGTACGAAGAGCAGCAGGAGAAGCCTAACGCTTCTTTCATTAGGAATGGAGCATGAAGTCTGAATCCTACTACAATCCCGAAATTGGGCAGGTGTTTTTTTTTTACTGCTTGTACAGTCAGGCAAATGAAAAAAAAGATTCTTACGTTAAGCCACAACCAGGCAGCCGTATGCCCGTGTGGGGTAGTTACATTTTTTTTTTGTTAAGTATAGCTGCATCGCATAACGATTATGACAACTGCGTCCTAAAAACAAGAATAAGAATGAACGCCAACATCGAATATGGCTTAAGATAACTTCTTTTTGGGCAAGTTGGTATCGATTCATTAGAACTATATTAAGGCGCAAAAAAAAATCACCGCGCAAGCTTTGCGTACAGATGGTTAACGAGGGAAGCTGAAACGTGCGGCCCCGGTGTTTATCACTGGATTAATCCCGATGGTTCATTAAACGACGGCTTGGTAGGCTGCCGGATCATCGGTGCACAGTTGTTGCGTGCACTCGGCAGCACGAGCCTATCCTTGTGCCCGGGTTCCAGCATCGGCACGGCGTAGACGAGCTCGTTCCTGGTTCTGTTTGCGGCGTTGCAGATCGAAAGCTGCCTGCTGCTAAGGAGTACGTATGACGCGTGGTTTACCCATTTAGGAGCCGGAGAGAAACTGCTGCGCACGCCCTCGGCTGCGACGGAGAGCAACGACGTCACTGCTGGCGCAGCCAATCGCGCGCATCTCTTTCTTTTCGTGCATGGGGTAGCGCCGAAGGAGTTCACGGCGTTGAGGCGACGGACGCACGAATCGGCTAGCCCATATACAGCTTCACCGTAAAAAACACACATCATACAAGAGAAGGCCAGAAGTAAATATACGAAAGCTAGGGAAATGATGGAACCGTTCTTTTATTAGTAAGAAAGATAGCTTGTGTGTTAGTGAAACGTCCATATAATTGTATAAGCCCTAGAAAAAAGTTCGGCAGAGACCCTTCCGACTGCTTACGTGTGGGAATGCGAAAGCATTGAAGTCGCGTTAGGGAAACATTTTCGCTTAGTTATTCGTCCAAATGTTGTCGTGCACGTTGTAAACATGCACTGCATTCCTTTTTAGGTTCCCTTGCTTCGGCTTCTGCGGCGTGCTTCTGTGGGCGAACACGTTTCATAGATGCCGCAGAATAGACACTTCGGAGTGCATCCCAGTGGACATGCAAGTGATGCAAATCCCAAGTGACGCGCGGGAGCCAGTGACGTGTGCGATGACGCAGGCACTAGGCGCACCTCATTTTATACACTGACGATTTAGCCTCGAGAGCGCGTCGCACAGCACCGATGAAATCCGAAGACCAAGTCACACGTGGCTGGCAGTGACGTGCCGCACGCACTGCACCCGCAGATGGTGTCGGGCAAGTGCGCCCGGGTCCCAGCCAGACCAAAATTTGAAACCTGCCTGACACATTCCTGCCTGAAATTTGAAACCTTGACACAGAAACCTGCCTGACACATTCGACGTTAATCCGAGCATTTCTGAGACACTCGTCGCGCCGTCGGCGACTTTGGCGCCATCGTTCGGTCCCGCCGACATGGGATTTTCGCGTAATGGGGCGCATAATGCTTTCGCATTAAGGGTTTGTTGAACTTTGTTCATCTTACCGCACTTTATGCTTGAATGTGTTCGCATGCGCTGACTGCGGGTGTAAATGTGTTTTCTTTAAAAATAAAGTAGTTGTCAGTGGCGCTCTATCCCGTTGTCTTGTGAGCTGTGTGTTGATTTTTGGAGCCTTAATTGAATGCTGGGGTTTTATGCGCCAAAACTACGATTTGATTATGCAGGCATGCCGTCGTGGGGACTGGATTATTTTCACCACCAGGGTATCTTTAACGTGCCCCAATGCACGGGGCACGGGCGTTTTTGCATTTCCCCCTCATCAAAAGGCAGCTGCCGGGATTTAATCCCGCGACCTCGCGATGAGCAAGCAGCGCCATAGCCGCTAAGCCACCACGCCGGGTTGTTTTTTTGGCCCTTCATGTAGTCATAAGGAAAAGATCAAATAATGCCAACATACGGTTCTGCTACTTTCATACGCTCGATACTCGTGTTCTGGTTACATTCGAGACTTTGTATAATGCGTTCATCGCAAGGCCATGCTTCGCATCGAAAGCATTTTAGTCAACATCGGTCGTATGCTCGTCCGCAGTTGTGCTGCTCACCGCACGTTGTTTCGTCCGAGAAATCTGGGCAGTCGACGACGCCGTCGCAGATGTGGCCTTCCTTGCCCCGGGCCTTCAGCTCGTTCACGCACCCTGCGACGGCAAGTGCGAAAAAACGAGCGAATCGGCGAGGCTCGAGACAAATCGTGCCTCAAAACTCTAAAAAATGCATCCCTCATGCCACTGCGAGTAGCTCACTCGTAAGCCCTGTTGCCTGGCGCGCACTGCTAATTAGTTCAGCTTGCACGCCTATGTCAGACATCGTAGCATTCGCGCGAACAGTTCCTTGTAATATTCATGCGCAAATTTGATGTGGAAGTGTTGCGGACACCACAACGACAACCTTTGCAGTCAGTGAGAGAATTCAAAACAGCAACAAAACCCTTATTGCGATTCTTTTCCACAAAAAATGCTTCGGCAACATTTTCAAATGAATATTTCGATGCACAACTCGAGTGCGACAAGCCAGGCATTTGCAGCCACGTCTTTCACAAAGCGGCCAATGTAAAATAAAAAAAAATCCGGTCGGCTGCGTCGGTGAGGCAGCCGCAGAGGAGTAGGAGAAACGTCTTAACTTGCACAATCTTGTACTCTTTAATAGGTTGCCAGTTATGTACGTGTTTGTTCTTGTTAAGGGTTGTTGCTGTTGCATTATTGTGTGATTCTGTTACTCAATTTAAGATGCTTAATCGCGATGTTACTTCTGTTTCGGAAAAAAAAGAACAATTTTTGTGCTCTAATGTACAAAGCCAGTGCTTTTTTTTTAATTCACACTGCTTCTGAGCAAAGGTATGGGTGGAGGGCCTTAGTCAGGTAGAGTTCATCTGCCTTTAGACCTTTCAACCGAGGCAATGTATGTCTGAATAAACTGAAACTGAAACTGCTGCTAAGTGTTTATGGGCGCTAGGGTACAGAAATAGCACAAACAAATGCACATGTCAGATTCATTTTTCATCATCATCATCATCAGCAGCAGCAGCCTATCTTTAGGTGCACTGCAGAACGAAGGCCTCTTCCAGCGATCTCAAATAACCGTTTCGTGCTAGCTCATTGCAACCTGTCCCTCCAAATTTCTTAATTTCGAAACCCCATCTCATTTTATGCCCTCCTCGACTGTAGATTTCTTCCCTTGGCACAAATTCCGTAACTAATGGTCCGTCCGTTATCTGCCCCACGCATTACATGAGCGGGCAAATTACATTTTTTTACATAATGTGAACCTTAATACGCGCTATCCGCGTTCGCTCTCTCCTTTAACCGCTGTCTTCCTGTCTCTTAACGTTACACCTAACATTTTATTGCGATAACAATTATACGTCCACGATAATTTCTGTCGTTGCCGTCGGCATCGCCGTGAGGTTCCGTACAATGTCCCAGCGCGATAAAATCGTCGCCGTACGCCATGTGCTGTATGTGCGAACGAAAGCGTGCGAGAGTATCGCGGCTCGTGCACGCCAGCGAAGGAAGCAGGGCGAAGGCCGTCTTCCGTCGCGCGCAACGGGGGGAGGGACGCCATCTACTCCAGGGCTGCACCTTGGAGGCCATCTTAAAGTGCGCGCTGCGCACTGCATTCGCGGTTTACTTCGAGTTGATGCAAGTGGCAGCGCGAAGGTCGATTCACTCGCTGCCGCGTTTCTTCACTGTAGCGTTTTCGCGGTCATCGAGTGTGATGTGTTCATGCTTGCTCGTGCGCGTATGACACCATGCTGGCTAATTTAGTTAGTATGCCTATATTTACAAGTTTACACGGCCGATAAAGCTACCATTCTAACTTCGTACTGGGGGCGAGCTCCACCACTGGAAAAGCTGGCGCCACCGTCAGCGTGACGTGGCATGAGGGATCACGTGGACAAAGCGGCCGTGTCGGCTGCTTCGGAAGCGCCGAAGCGAGCCGAAAACGAAAGTTTAAAGTCCCACCTGCACCGCGGTTATGATTAAGTGGCGAGGATTTACCGCCTTGGGTGTCTGCTTGACAACATTTGAAAGTACTATAATAGGTAGCGGCTGCCTCTGGAGGCGTGCAGCTGCTCGGGTCGCAGTGCCGGACGTACGCAACGGAGCTCGGTGTCAGCCTTATTCACACGTAACCGCAGGGCGAGCAGCTGCGTGAAGCTTGCCTGACGAAACTTAGAACCGCCAGACAGCCATCGGCTACAAATAGGGTATGCAGCAAGCACAACCGTGAGGAGGATTTCTGCTACGGCGCCGGGACTGCGACGTTCAGTGAGTCGCAGAAAACACGCACGCACCCGCTGCCCGGCTAATGTTAGGACGGTTTGGTCTATGAACTTGATGCAAGATACTGGCAAGTTCACTGAAACGGAAAGGGAGCAGCAAGACGCACATTAAAGAACGGCATGGCATATGGTCATTTTTGGTATGAATTATTGCACTGGATTACGAAAACGAAGCAGAGGAAAATCGCACGCGGAGAAGACTGAGAAACAAACGGCGCGACGCACTTTAAGAAACATAAATAAATAAATAAATAAATAAATATTGAAATGTCCTAGAATTTAGAAGACAAAAAAAGATCGAATCGTCGCGACGGCACACAAGTCTCTATAACGAAATTATTTCTGAACAGTTTTGATAGCTTCCACGCAACAATGATTGCCAGTGTACTGTCAAATGCTCACATCATCATCAGCAGCAGCAGCAGCAGCAGCAGCAGCAGCAGCAGCAGCCTGGTTACGCCCACAGCAGGGCAAAGATCTCTCCCATACTTCTCCACAACCCCGGTCATGTACTAAATATGGCCATGTCCTACCTGCAAACTTCTTAATCTCATCCACCCACCTAACTTTCTACCGCCCCCTGCTACGCTTCCCTTCCCTTGGAATCCAGTCCGTAACCATTAATGACCATCGGTTATCTTCCCTCCTCCTTACATGTCTTACCCATGCCCATTTCCTTTTCTTGATTTCAACTAAGATGTCATTAACTCGCGTTTGTTACCTCATCCAATCTGCTTTCTTATCCCTTACAGTTACACCCATCATTCTTCTTTCCATAGCTCGTTGCGTCGTCCTTAATTTAAGTAGAACCCTTTTCGTAAGCCTCCAGGTTTCTGCCCCGTACGTGAGTACTGGTAATACACAGCTGTTATACGCTTTTCTCTTGAGGGATAGTGGCAACCTGCTGTTCATGATTTGAGAATGCCTGCCAAACGCACCCCAGCCCATTCTTATTCTTCTGGTTATTTCAGTCTCATGATCCGGATCCGTGGTCACTACCTGCCCTAAGTAGATGTATTCCCTTAACACTTCTAGTGCTTCGCTACCTATCGTGAACTGCTATCGTGAACTCACCCAATCTGTTCTTTTCTTATCCCTTACAGTTACACCCATCATCCTTTTTTCCATAGCTCGTTGCGTCGTCCTCAATTTAAGTAGAACCATTTTCGTAAGCCTCCGGGTTTACCTGCCAACGTTTAACGCTAGAACGTTATCTAGTGAGGCGAGTCTAGAAGTGCTATTGGAGGAATTAGAGGGCAGTTAATGGGACATAATAGGGCTCAGTGAAGTTAGGAGGCCAAAAAAAGCATATACAGTGCTAAAAAGCGGGCACGTCCTGTGCTACCGGGGCTTAGCGGGGAGACCAGAACTAGGAGTCGGATTCTTGATTAATAAGGATATAGCTGGTAACATACAGGAATTCTATAGCATTATTGAGAGGGTGGCAGGTCTTGTTGCAAAACCTAATAAGAGGTACAAAATGAAGGTTGTACAGGTCTACGCCCCTACATCCAGTCATGATGACCAGGAAGTCGAAAGCTTCTATGAAGACGTGGAAACGGCGATGGGTAAAGTGAAAACAAAAAACACTATACTGATGGGCAACTTCAATGCCAAGGTAGGCAAGAAGGCTGGAGACAAGCCAATGCGGGAATATGGCATAGACACTAGGCATAGCAGGGGAGAGTTATTAGGAAAGTTTGCGGAACAGAATAATATGCAGATAATGAATACCCTCTTGCGCAAGCGGGATAGCCGAAAATGGACATGGAGGAGCCCGAACGGCGAGACTAGAAATGAAATAGACTTCATACTCTGCGCTAACCTTGACATCATAAAAGATGTGGACGAGCTCAGCAAGGTGCACTGCAGTGACGATAGGATGGTAAGAACTCGAATTAGCCTAGAACTGAGGAAGGAACGGAAGAAACTGGTACATAAGAAGCCGATGAATGAGTTAGCGGTAAGAGGGAAAATAGGGAAATTCCAAATCAAGGTTCAGAACAGGTATTCGGCTTTAACTCAGGCAGAGGACCTTAGTGTTGAAGCAATGAACGACGATCTTGTGGGCATCATTAAGGAGTGTGCAATAGAAGTCGGTGGTAACTCCGTTAGACAGGATACCAGTAAGCTATCACAGGAGACGAAATATCTGATCAAGAAACACCAATGTATGAAAGCCTCTAACCCTACAGCTAGAATAGGACTGGTAGAACTTTCGAAGTTAATCAAAAAGCGTAAGACAACTGACATAAGGTAGTATAATATGGAACGAATTGAACATGCTCTCAGGAACGCAGGAAGCCTAAAAGCAGTGAAGAACAAACTAGGAACTGGCAATAATCAGATGTATGCGTTAAGATACAAAGCCGGCAATATCATTACTAATATGGATGAGATAGCTCAAATGGCTGTGGAGTTCTATAGAGATTTATACAGTACCAGTGGCACCCAGGACGATAATGGAAGAGAGAATAGTCTAGAGGAATCCGAAATCCCACAGGTAACGCTGGAAGAAGTAAAAGAAGCCTTGGGAGCTATGCAAAGGGGGAAGGACGCTGGGGAGGATCAGGCAACAGCAGATTTGTTGAAGGATGGTGGGCAGATTGCTCTAGAGAAACTGGCCACCCTGTATAAGCAATGCCTCATGTCCTCGAGCGTACCGGAATCTTGGAAGAGCGCTAATATAATCCTAATCCATAAGAAAGGGGACGCCAAAGACTTGAAAAATTATAGAACGATCAGCTTACTGTCAGTTGACTACAAACTATTTACTAAGGTTATCGCAAATACAATCATTAACACCTTAGACCTCTGTCAAGCAAAGGACCAAGCAGGATTCTGTAAAGGCTACTCAACAATAGACCATATTCACACTATCAATCAGGTGATAGAGAAGTGTGCGGAATATAACCAACCCTTATATATAGCTTTCATGGATTACGATAAAGAGTTTGATTCTGTCGAAACCTCAGCAGTATTGCAGGCATTACGGAATCAGTGTGTAGACGAGCCGTATGTAAAAATACTGAAAGATAGCAGCTCCACAGCCACTGTAGTCGTCCATAAAAAAGCAACAAAATCCCAATCAAGACAGGCGTCAGGCTCGGAGATAAGATCTCTCCAATGCTATTCACAGCGTGTTTATAGGAGGTATTCAGAGACCTGGATTGGGAAGAATTGGGGATAAGAGTTAATGGAGATTACCTTAGTAACTTGCGATGCGCTGTTATTGCCTTGCTTAGTAACTCAAGGGACCAATTGCAATGCATGCTCACTGACCTGGAGAGAAAGCAGAACAGTGGGTCTAAAAATTAATCTGCAGAAAACTAAAGTAATGTTTAACAGTCTCGGAAGAGAACAGCAATTTACAATAGGTAGCTAGGCACTGGAACTGGTAAGGGAAGTCATCTACTTAGGGCAGGTAGTGACGGCGGATCCGGATCATGAGACAGAAATAATCAGAAGAATAAGAATGCTCATATGCTGCGGCCTAAATCTCACGACTCGGTGCGAAAACGAGCTCACAGCGAAAGCAAAACATTGTGCGTTGACATATATGCAGACGCGCAGTCAGTCGCTGCGAACCCGCGCGATCGCGGCATTGAGGTTACATTCTGTTACGCTCCATTTGGTTATACAGACAACCCACTATAAGGGTATATTTCGCATCGTTTACTCTCATCGTTTGCCCACCTTTCACGCAAGAAGCCGGTTCGGGAGACTCGTCGCGGCGCCCACTGCAGTGGCGTTGACTGTACGTATTCGATAACGAGAAGCGTCTGTAAACTTTTCTTTGCTTTCAGCTTGCCCAAGATTATTATATCGACAGTCAAAAACTTTCCTCGTTTTGAGAGTATTTACATAAATGTCCAGGAGGGCTGCCGCGTGGTGTTTTTATTGAGCGACATAAGCAAAATCTATGAGGAGCGTGCCGCGTGATCCCTCATACTACGCAATGGAGGCGCTTCCGACAGATGTCGACTCCGTAAGTCCTCGCCCCCAATAGCTGTCCACTAACTTGTTGTCGCAATCGATGCTTCGCCTTTCAAACTGCGACTTTTTTCGGTTCATTGCTCTGTACGCGTTCCTTAACTTGTTCTCGAGCTTCTTGGTTAAGCATCAGGTTTCTGCCCCACATACAAGTACAGGTAGAATACAATGATTGCACTTTTTTTTCAACGACAGTGGCAAGCTCAAAGTTAGGATTTGGTAATACCTACCTTATGGACTGTGACCCATTTTATTCTGTAAATTTCCTTCTCATGATGAGGGTGCCCTGTGAGTAATTTACGTAGATAAACGTAGTCCCACAGACAAGAGGCTGGCTGGCGATAATGAATTCTTGCCAGGCTATTGAACATGATCTCTATTTTCTGCCATATTTATCTTAAACCTTACTCTCACACTTCCTCGGCTAAGGTCCTCAATCATTTGTTGCAATCTGTCGCGGGTGTTGCTGAACAGGATGATGTCATCTGCAAACCGATGGTTGTTGAGATATTCGCCGTCGATCCCAGCTTGAATACTTCTTTTAAGCATGCGGGGGAGAGCATTGGAGAAATTGTCTTCTCGCCTCACTGCTTTCTTGCATTTTCCACTTTTTCTGTGGATAATTAAGGTAGCTGTGGAGCCTTCGTAGATATTTTCCAAGATATTTACGTATGCATCTTGTACTTCTTTATTCTGCAACGACTACATGACTGCTGGTATCTCTACTAAACCAAATGTATTTACATAATCTCTGAAAGCTATATAAAGAGGTAGATTCTACTTCCTCAGATTTCTCAATTACCTGTTTGATGACATGGAAGTAACCCACTGTAGGGGATCGCTTCCTGGCGCCAGCCTGTTCTCTTCGTTGACTCATGTCTAGTGTTATCATGATAACATTGAAAATTATCTTAGTCAATATTATACATAATACTGAAAGTAAGGTGATGAGGCCATATTTAGCATCTCCATTTTATGTATAAGTATACCATTGGTATTCTTCCAGCTCTTTGGGACACTAAAGTGAGGCATTGAGTATAAAGGGCCGCAAGCTTTTCAAGCATGATATCCTCCATCCTTGATTAACTATACTGTTATTCCATCTTCTCCTACCGCCTTTCCCGTTACATGTCTTACAAGGTCTTTCTAACTTCATCACTAGTAAAGGAAGAAGCCTCTGTATACTGGTCATCACTATTTACAATGAAGTTTGCGTGGCTGCTCTGGTGGATACTGTACAAGTCAGAAGAGAATTCTTATGCTGCTCTTACTATAGCATCAAAATGGCTGACTACATGACCCTACTTATCTTTGATATATTTATTCAGTGACCAAGTGACATTTATTCCCACTAAAAAGATTACATGCGTAACTTATGACACAGCTAGGGGAAGGGGGTCATACGCTCTAATCTTGTAATCGTGCTAACTCGTTCTTCTTATTTGACCCGCCATGATGAGCAAAGGGGCAGCGCGTGAATTTGCATCCATCTGTCTTGCTGTCCTGGTCTCTTTGCGCCATTTCCGAACCCTACGTGTCGAACTCGACGGTGCCATAGCTGAACAAATGTCACATTTCTGTCACATATTGCACACTCGTAAGCCATATATCTCTTGATGAGCACAGGCTTGAGTTTGATGGATTACATGTAGTATCATTGAGGTTGAGCTCTCTCAAGCACGGCCACTGAGTGTCCTTCCTAGGCGGTTCACAACTTCACACCCACAAACACTTGCGTGGAGCGTCCCGGGGCACTTCCAACGTAGATGGTGGCTGTCCTCTGCAAACGCAGGAGTGCAGCACTTTGTACACTGGATATGGTCTGCGTATGGTTGACCCCAGCTACAAGCGGTGGCTGGTCTAAGGGCAGCCCTGGCCCGAAAAAGATTGTGCGCAACTGAGCAGACCCTTAGGAGAATGAAGACACGCGTGTCCCAATGGAGGATTCAGGAAACTTGAACAAAGGTCGGGGATCTCTATGTTTATATTTAAATTTCATTGCGACACTATGCCGCGTGGCAAACCAGGTAAATTAGAACATGAAGATGACGATTATTATTTGAGCAAGTACACGTTTTCCCAGAGTGTTCTTTCATTACACTGCCGGAAAGAGTGGTAAGATTGAAAGACATCACAGATTATTATCTTCAGCGACCTCGAAAGTGCAAACGGAACATCCGGAATTAAGCAACGGACGACTTGAACATCTTGGCTAACGGCCTAGCAGCGAGTAAAATGTGAACCCTTGTAGTAGGCTCGGTGAGGCACTCAACATAGTAGACCTGGAGGCACGAATCTTGAGAACCTCTTGCGCAAGCCTAGCTAATTTCTAATGGTGGTGCGCTTCGTGTTCAGGAGTGTGGTGCCCATGTTCTCTTTTCACAAGCTTCACAGGCACCTTCTCATCCGCTAGGTCTAACCCGTGCTCTTTGACTGTAGGGCTACGTGGTACGTTTAGCCTTTTCGGTTTGGATAGGAGGTCTGCATAGCACCGACTCGCCATTAATGCGGTCTCCTCATTAGCTCTAATGGCAAGACCTTCTGTATCACAAACATTTCTCACAACTTTGGGAATTGTGTTATTTCATTTATAGAATGCTGCGGACCTTCCACAAGTCCAAGCATGCAGGGTGTGAATAGACACAAGAAAAAAGTACCTCAAGTAAATATGTAGTAGGTACCATTGCGGACGGCATCGAGGTCCAGTTGTTAATAGTTGCTGGCAGAAAGGAAGTGTCTTCTTATGCATACGTTCATGATAACGCTGCAACAATAAATCGCTGAAAGGTAGGCACCCTGCACACTGCAGCCTAATCTGGCCGCCAGCAATATAGGGCCCCTCACCAGGCCTGGCGCTTTTGAGTTGACAAGCGCAGAGCATACAATGCACGACAACGATCGTGTCTGCAGAGTATTACATCGCTACGCGCCGGGGAAAGGTATGAAATTTCAAACCGAATGACGTTTGCTCTTCTTCTCGCAGCCGCAGCGCTCCAAGCCGGAGGTTGAGGTACACGTGTTAGTGCGCCTACGTACACGTGTTTCCGCTGTGACGTCGCTCAATGTGACACGTGACTTTGAGAATTATTCAAGGCAACATCTGTTATTTGTGTAATATGTTGTTTCAATAACGAGTTAACGAAAAATAATAAAACACAAAAACCGAATGCAGTAAGAGAGATGTACTTTCGTTTCGTCTGCTTGTTCCCACGTCGTGAAGTCGCGCGCGCAGACACCGAAACTATGTCCTGTTCTACCGGGTTCCGCTCATCATTCGTGTAGTACTGACTTATACCGCTAGTCAGGTCGTGCCCCGCGGGAAACGAGACAATCGCAACCGCTCGCGTGCTACGCAGTCAGTGCAAGTCCGCCGCGCCACAAAAAAGCGAGGAGAAAAAAATGGAGGCGGGGCCCGTGACGCCTGAGTCACGCGATCCTCGAACTGCGGCGCGGGGGAGAAGGCGGGGGAGGGAAGTCCGCTCGCGGAGGCCAGGCGGGGCGAGCGTCCATGAAATCATGCTGCACTGAAACATTTCTACCTCGGCTATTAATGCGCCGATTTGAATCTTTTGTTTGCGTCAAAATGCTCCCTAGCTGACACGTAACAACTTACAGCGTATAACCCAAGTCTGCTGTGTGTTCCGTTGAGAGGCCTTTTAAGTGCTCTCTAGCTGTTCCTGGGCACTATAACAAACATTTGATTGAATATTTATAATTGTTATTATTATTGTAGCATAAAATTGCGTTTTTATGCATGTACTAGTATATTATTTCACTCAAGTAGCTTTTTATATTGCTATGGCATGGCAATTTTTTCAGAGCGTCAATTAAGAAAGTGCAAGAAAAAATGGAGGACGCTTAAGCTTCGCATTTAAGAGTGGAGCGCTTTAGCATTCCAAGATCCCAGACTACTACTCACGCTGCAACTGGAGCGTATGTGACAGTAATGTTTACCAGGAAACGCCCATAGCGTTTCCTGGTAGAAACGCGGCCTCTTGCGTGGGCCGCGATGCGGCGGCGGCGAGCGCCACGTGGAGGTATTGCAAGGAACCGGGCGCGCCACGCTGTGGCCCACAAGGCGCCCCGGCGCGCGGAAATGGTGGACGCCGAGGCCGGTCTGTGAATTGTAGAAACGCTGGAAAAGCGGTTTATTTTGGTTTTCGCGTAACAGAATTATGTTTTCTCGTATAGTCAAATTACAATCCGAGAGCTATTATATCTGGCGGCTATGTGTAAGTCATAGTTTACGATTTTTCTACGTATTTTAGCTCGAGAAATTCAATTCGTTCTGTAGTGGCCTTGCGCAACGTGGAGGGCCGGGGTATCGCTCGGGCGCTTTTTCCGAAACGACGACCGACACTGGACGCCGGATTCTCTGTGACACGGGGCATGCCACCGCGTTAAGACGCTATGCATCTGGTCATACGCAGCTCCATCAACTTCTTCGTAGGTTTAATAACGGCTGGTTTCCATTTCCGGTGTTGCGCAATAAAATATCACAGCCATTTCGCGTGCCTCACAGAACAAATGTCTTTCTCACTCAAAACACCTTAGTAGACTGAAAACAATATACTGCTATTTTTTTTTTCTTTGCAGATTTCAAGCGTATAAATTGTGCAAATAACATGTTTATACATTTTTTACATATGCTATCGAGCTGAATAATTCACAATTAATATAATATTAATAATAATTAATAAAGAAGTGAACATGCGCTTCAATAGTACAACTTGGCAAAGGGCATCGAAAAACGCCTATTAAAATCCCCCGATTGCCAAGTTTGTATTATCTGACGGTATGTCATTTCATTAATGCCGACCGTGTACTTAGATTTAGGTGCACGTTAAAGATCCCCAGATGGCCGAAATTTCCGGAGTCCTCCACTACGGCATGCCTCATAATCAGAAAGTAGTTTTGGCACTTTAAACCCCATTATTTAGTTTAATTAATGCCGAGAAAGGCAGACTTCACATGTTGAAACCAGTTACAACAGAACATGGCATCTACAGAGTGAGAACTTTTTTTAGCAATACACTTAATCCCGCTCTAAGTGAAAGCTTCCCGATGCTATGTTGATGTTTCAAAACAACCTAGAAAAATAAATGAGGTGCTGCATGAGCAAGATTAGACAGAAACAATAATCAGGAGGAAACAAGCTACGAATCTGGTAAACTTTAGGTGCCCTAGATGTTCGTTTGGGAGCGCTACAGGTGTTTAAATTTTTATTTGCTGATTTTCTCAGATGCACTTTCTTGCGTTTCTTTCACACGCCAACAAGCATAATAATATTTATAATAAAGATTTTCAATGACTCTATCTACACCTCATTCTTACATAGTTGGCTGTGCAATGATCTTCAAAAAGTGAGATCGTGCGACAGCTTTTCATATTATACGCATGGCCGTGCAGGTGTAAGCAAAGCGATGTTGTCAATATCTGATCTTGTCAAAGCGCTGATGTCAATATCCTGCGCAGTAGTGTTACTTGAAATGCAAAAGCAAACTGCTGCGCCAGGCACTCATTCAGTATTGAAACTTGGTCGAAGAGAAAACGGTCAAGCAACACACGCGAGGAACTCCACCACCGGCGCCGCCCCCTGATTTCGGGCGAAGTGGAGGACGACGCGGGCTGGGAGGATCGCGGACGGATTCTCAGGCGCTTCGTCGAAACCACCGACGGACAGCAAGAACGCTCCCCACGGCTGCCGCGAGGAGAGTCCGGGAAGTGGGGGGGGTGCAAGCTCCGTGGCCTGACGTGTGCGGATCACACAGAGCTACTAGCGGACAATAACCTGTATTCAGACACTGGCAAATATCTGTGGCAACGCAGCAACCAATGTAGGCCTCAAGCACAGAGAAATCAGGAATGATGACCTTTAATCAAGAGACGAGTAATTACGTGGTGTCAATCCCACAGCAAGTCCCATCCATAGTCGAGCAACATACTTACTTAAGCACCGAGAGAATCGGAAAATAAAGGAGAAACGGAATGCTGTACTATTGAAACACAGAACACTATGGGGCCACAATAAGTATGACGTGATGCGTGAAATCTGGAAAGGAGTAATAGTGCCTGCGCTAACGTTCGCGAATACCATTCTATGCTTAAACTAACGTATCGTGTCGGGGTTGTAAGTTAACCAAAGATCAGTACACCGGTTCGTTTTGGGAGCCCATGGTAAAACCACAATTTAGGCTATGCAGGGTGACATGGGTTTGACCTATTTTGAAGTCAGAGAACCACAAAGCAAAATTCGTTTTGAAGAAAGACGCAGGAACGTGGGCAAAAATAAATGGGCAGCTTAAGTGCACAAGTATCTGTACTTGAAAAGCGTGGACACAGAATGGAGGGTCAATAAAATTGGCAACCGAGTGCAGGGTAGTTGAAACTGCTGATAAGACAATCAGGTGTGATCAGAAAGGAAGTGAGAGAAACAGAGACAGTTATTTGGATGCAACGAATGGAAACAAAAAGGGCTATGGAGATTTACAAGAATGAAAAGAAAGAAATTAGAAGGGAAAATCTGCACAATAACACAAAGGGATGTGACTAGCGATATGAGGCTTCAGCCAGTTGCCTAAGTACAAAAACAAGCCGGAGTAAATATTCGGAACTAGATGAGGCATGTATATGCTGCAGCAAGAATGCAGAGACCACTCAGCACATCCTAATGGAATGCGAGGGAATTCACCCATTGAGAACCGTAGGTAACGTACGTCTTCCAGAAACGCTTGGGTTTACAGTGGACGGAAGCAACAACCGGTCAGAAGTTAAGCAAGAGATGTTTAGAGTATTGGTGGCAAAAAAAAAAAAAAAAGCAGGCGAGAGATTGATACGACTGGATCACTTATAGTCATATCTAGCGGTACTGTGTAGATGTTGAAGGAAAAAAAGAGATCACGGAGCTGCATATAAAAATGCTATATAAATCATATAGAGAATACATGCTTAAAAATAGCAGGATAGGTGACTAGTTCCCACCGCCCCGTTTGAAAGGCGATGTCATTAAATAATAATAATAATAATAATAATAATAATAATAATAATAATAATAATAATAATAATAATAATAATAATAATAATAATAATAATAATAATGAGTGAAGAAAAAGTCGCAGTTTCGCCCGGAACACGATGCATCGATTGCGATTGAAAATTAGCAGAGAGCTATACGCAGTGAGGATAGTAGCTTTATCGGCCTTATGAACTTGGAAACATTCGCTTAATAACTGAATTAAGAAGCATGGCGTCAGCGCGTACAACAGATCGATGAGCGCGGACACTCGCTGCAAGGCGCTGGACGGCAGCAGCAGTGGCTTTCATGCTGTCTATCGCTTCGACGCAACAGTAGCATAAACACAGCGCGGGCCGTCCACAGATCCCTTTCAAGATACGGCGCGCGTCGTGCAAAGTAGCGTGCGTCTATTCGTCGTACAAAAATCCCTCACGTGACCTGATCCTAGGTGCCTAGGGACAGCATCGTTGAGGGATTTTTGAGAAGGCGCGATGCTGGCGCCGAACGACGCCGTGGCGTGTTCGTCGTCGGCGTGATCGTTCTCTGGACCGCGCCTTGTTCGACATTGCTCATGTGACCGTGCGTGCGTTGCTTGTGTGTTGGTTGTAGGTACTATGTTACTTGGCGGAAAGCCGTGAGTAGTGGCGGTGCGACAGTGCGGCTTTGGCCTCGGTGAGCTCAGGCACTACAGAATCTGCGTTGTGTGACCCGTGCTTTCTTGAGAACCCGGCGGTCTTGACAATTGAAATATCGAAGTGGCCTAGCGCCTCGGCAACGAAGTTCTGCGAACCGCGATGTGGCGTCGCCGTGTCCTACTTTGCTTAACGGACATCGAGGGATGTGCTGCCCGCTGCAAGACATGTAAATGCAACTGCGTCGACCGCCCACTGTTCAGCGCTGAATGTGTGCTTGGTGCGCTGTGCTTGAAACGAGTGGTGCAGCCGTGCAGCGGGGGTGGCGGAAGAGCAGAGTGGCTTAGGGTTTGCGCGTTCACAGACATGTGCTCCCGTCTTGGTCTCATTAGCGGCTGTCGCGGGATTGTGATGTGCTAGTTCCTTGCCTAGTATGAAGTTTACGACGCTAACACACAGCATGTTCACGTTTTTCCGCGCTATATGTCATTTCCGTGACGGCCGAGTTGAAAACGAGACATATAGTGTTCTTTGCGTTTGAGTGTTGTAAATTACTTCCTATTGTGGAAGTTCTGGGAGTCTTATTACGCAAGGAGTGCGAACTTAAACATAAACAAATATGTGTGTCTGAAATTTTGAATTACCCATAATACCTTTTACGACTGATAAGTGGGCTACACGGCCTGTGTGAATCAGCTACCGTATGTTGCGACGCTCTTTCGTGTGGTAGAATGATGCATGGTGCGCGTTTATTTCTGTACTGTTGTAAAAACCATTTCTTTATTCACTCAATACAAATGTACGGCTTCTTCGCCGCAGTACAGTTTAGTTACGCGGTGAAGCATACTAAAACTGGGAGGGGGCCGCTATCAGTCAGCATAATATGTCCACTTAGGCGGCCTGAGAGGCGGCGGGTGCGCGAGTGTATAATTAAAGAAGTGTTATTATGTGCAGTGACAGTGGAGATCATTAATTGTAGCACCAAAGTAGTGGACCACGACCAGAACAAAGGCATGTAGTGTGCCCATCCCAATTATTGTGCGTATGCCAGTCTCCTTTTTTGCAGCAATAGCTGCCATGCGCTAACTCCCCTGGTTGTTCTGATGTCTACTTGTGTTGTCACTGGAATTCTCGAATTTCTCGCTAGAATATTGCAAATAAAGTTCTCATTGTGCTGCGAGAATTCAAACATACGATCAAAAGAGTGGCAGTCCACAATACTACATTTCAGCCACTCTGCTGAAGGTACAGTCGTGGAGAATACTGATCCCGGAGAGCGTGATCTAGCCAACAGGTGCCATGATTGGCTAACACCTGCTCAATGTCTGCGCACTGTATATAGAGCTGGCATCCACACCTTCAAGTTCTTACACATCACCTTCACACTTGTGAAGGCAGTCGTATGTTAAATTTTCTTCTTGCATGTGATGACAATGATTGGGTGCATCTGCATCGTTAATCTTCTTCTAGTGCTTGGCTTCTCAGATTTACTGGATGGAGCTGTTGGTGTCTTGTTTTCCTCAAGCAAAGCGCGAGACCTAGCAATGGGTAGCCCAAATATAGATTTGAGAAAACCAAAACGAATTCAGCAGTAAGAAGCGAAAGGGTTGTTTTGGTGTAGATCAGTGGATAAGTCCGGATATGAGAGAAGAGGAAGAAAAGCCGAGTCTTTCCACTTCAACACTGTGAGGCACAACTCCTACAAATAAATACAACTCTTACTTATTTTACTTTTTTAAGGAGATTACCGACTTGCATAGGTAAGAGCTCACTTCAACAAGCACTGCATGAAGTAAGCTTCCTGTGCATATTTCACCAACTACTGCATCATTGTTTCACATTATGAGTGAAAATGCAATTTTCTTTATGCCACAACTTGCCCAATTTTGCGTTTTGCAGTAGGATGTTAGCAATGCTATTAAGGCACTTAAATATTCATGAATAGGTGTAGAGAAAAAAAAGTAAGAAAGCAGTGGCTTTTTGTGCGTAGACTATGCAAACACCTGGTGCCCTTATGGTCATTTTTTCCCTATCCGCTAAACCATTCTAAACAAGAAAAGTTTATACACAATTAGTTTATACACAGACCACAACTAAACCACAGGTATCATTGGTAAGCAAAGTATATTTATTCGGTAATATTTTCTGCAGCCCTGCTATTGGGCTTTCCTTCCTTCCTTTTCAGCTGTGCAGGTTCATTAAGAAGTGATGATACAGTTTGATAATTTTAATCGTTGAAATACTTAGCGAAACCTTTTTCAGGTTGTTTTTTCTTGGTTTCAGACTCTGCACATGACATTTTAAGGCGTGTTTTCAGTGTTTGTTGCTTTTTCTTTATGGGCAGGGCATGTCAACATTTTTTACACCATTTCAAGTATGTGGTGCCATAGACTGTTCTTACATGGAGTCTTGCCCTTTCATTCTGTACAATATGATGTCAGTTTTTTGTGTCCAAGGCCGTTTTACAGCGTGATTGTAGCATTTTGCGAAGTTTTGCCTCTGTCACCCAAGCTTGAAAGATTGCTTCCCACTGTTGGTGGCATGACACGTGTGACGTTTCTCTTTCAATAAATGGAAGTCTGTCACTTATCCTGTGCACTGGTTGTCTTTTGTCTCTTTGAATTGCAATTTGTTGCCTATATTTGCTCTTTTGTTGCATTTCAAATTAGGAATGGCTATCATAATTGACATTTAACCATATTGCACACAATGTGGACGATATGTAATTGCAATATATGGCCACCATAAATATAAGTTAATTCAAGAATCGTGCCTTTGCATGGTGGTGCAGCCGTGAATTGTGGCTATAAGGTACCAACGCTGCAGATAGCACTGCTTGAGCAGAATATAGTTCAACTCTACTACTTTCAAACATCATTGATTTTATCTGCATTTGCATAGCTCCAGTTTCTGTTAACAACACACATCTGGTGGAAGAGTGGCTTGCACCTGCAGTTGGGTCCAATGAATAGCCAAATTTCTGCCCGTTTTTATGTTATTAGCATATTAGTAAAGGCAGTCGTTTTTATGTAGCCTGTTTGCCCAGTGTAGAAGCCGCTGCTGGGTGTCAGGATCTCGCACACATCTTCAGCTGTGCAGGGGACACAGCATCTGGCACATAGTTTGTCACAGGCCATGTATTCGGGGCAAGTTGAGTTCACTCACTAGCAAAGGGAGAACCAAGCTTGTCGGATATGAAGTAAACCGCCTGTATACTCAGTGGCCTTCATTTCGTGTGACATATGTGGTTATAGCGACCCTTGTTTTAAGCACTTCTTGTCCAGCAGCAGTCATTTGCTTTTGAAACACTCAGGACAGCTTTCAGCAGGCTGGACAGGTATAACGCTGAAAAACCAGCAGATGTTAATTCTCGCACTTATCATGCGAAGCTTCGTACAGTATGATGAGGGCGTAAATAAGGGTGTTCCTCAAGGCCTTGTAGCACATGTCACGAGTTTGGAGCAACATGATGTAAAGCACTTTTTTAATTGCGTGCTATAGGTTTAGCAGGTGTGGCCATGGTTGAAGTGCAGTGCAAGGTCAAGAAAACATATCTATGAGCAGCACCCAGGTAAAGGAGACTCTGGGAAAACTAGTGGGAAGCCTGTTGAACATCTGGTTGACCCACTTGCTGGCTCCATCAGGCAAAGTATGATAAAGAGAAGGAAGTCATCAACACATCAGAAGGTTTTTACATATAAACACTGTGCTGAGGTCATAACATGCCAACAAGGCTTAGTGCGCAGGCTATGCACGACCAACTACATATGCCTTCTGTTCGGACATTGCTCATTGTAACTAACAAGGATGGAGTGGACAAAAAAAGAACAGCAGCTCCATTAATTTGGTTTAACTGGTGTCAACAGTGTTTTGTAAGTGTACATTGCCATACTCCCCAATGGCTTCTTGGGTGACATCAGCAAGGACCAGCTTGAGACAAGGGGTAATAGATATCTTTACAAGCTAAAAATGCATGCATGCATGGAGAGCACATTGTGTCCAAAAAGTAGGCACTTCACAGGGGCACTGGAGAAGGAACAGATTATTAACAGTGGGCAAAGACAAGCTACTTGGGGGCACAACACCACTGCAGGAATGGCGCACTCAGCCTTAATCATGTTTCAGGTGGCCGTGCTGACGATTGTGCCCGTGGCTGCGTGCCCGGCAGCTTCAGTGACTGCTACTGCGTGCACCGCGGATGCATCAACAAGCTGGCCTCTCCCGGACTCTTTCAACTATTTGACGCCACCAGTGCTTTTTGGCCGGACATCCCACGATAGCTGGCAACCTGTACCTACATCTACCGCTTCCGCTATCAATCGTGGCCTCAGACTACATAAGGATTCCTCGGCGAGCACTTCACTGGGGCACAACACCACTGCAGGAATGGCGCACTCACCCTTAATCATGTTTCAGGTTAGATACCTTGATTGTTTTTCCGTTCGGAGTAGCAACCGTTGCCTATTCTTGGTGTTGTGCCCCACTGAGCTCTCTAACTCGTTTAAGCGTTGTAGCAGCTGCGTAGCAATGTGCGTTAAAATAATGACTCTGCTTCTATCTGGCGATGTCGAGACAAATCCGGGACCTTCTACAGAAGAATTGTTAACAACTGTTTTGGAAACCGTAACAAGGATTGAAAGCGGGCAGGCAGATATGCGTAGTGATTTACACGCACTTAAGCACTGGCAAGCATCTGTCAACGAGGAACTGCAACAGCTATCTTCAAGAATACGTGTTGTTGAGGTTGACACGTCATCGCTGAAAAAAAGCCAAAGTGCATTGCCACTCCGCTCGCCTGAAGCTATTAATTCAATATCTCAGCAAATTAAGACTATTGAATCAAGATGCGATGATACGGAAAATCGGCTAAGGCGATGTAATCTCCTCTTTTTTGGCATCCCCGACGATTCCAATGAAACATGGTCAGCGTCTGAAGGCAGAGTCATTGATATTTGTTCAAAAGAGCTTGGCGTTACAATCGAATCTTCGCAAATCGACCGTGCGCATCGTCTTGGCAAATATCAAATGGGTAAATGTAGACCGATTATTACTAAATTCACCTTCTTCAAGGATAAGCAAAGAGTAATAGAAAAAGGTTATAAGTTCAAAAATACAAATTTTGCTGTGCGCGAAGACTTTTCATTGCAAATACGAGTAGCCAGAAGAAAGTTAATAGAATTTGGGAAATCCAAAAATGTGCCGTTTAAGCTAGCCGTCGATAAACTGCGCATAGAGAATACCGTGTTCACGTACTGCGCTGACACTGACAGTGTTATTAAATCATCTAGATAGCAGTTTCGAAGGCTGGCAGACTCATCTGATAGTAATCCACCTCCTAATGCAAGTGTCCATAATGATGTAGCGCAGATTTCGATATCGTTCACGAATATGCGCAGTTTACTCCCAAAACGTGTCGAAGTTTGTTCGCATCTAGAAAACAGCAATTGTGATATTCTACTAGTCACAGAAACATGGCTCCACTCCGATATCACTGATGACGAAGTCCTACAACCATCAGTTGACTACAGCATCTATCGTAAAGACAGAGACGGAAGAAGGGGAGGCGGGGTATTGATAGCCGTAAAAAAAGACATTACTGCCTTTCCACTTGAAATCTCAAGTCCACTTGAAATAACCTGGGTCTGCATTCCATCTTCGCATTCAAAGAACGTATTTGGAATATGTTATCGACCACCAGACAGTACAGAAACGTTCACGTCATATTTGTATGAAAATCTTTGCGAAATTACTAAGAAATTTCCTAAAGGTAACATATTTTTATTTGGTGATTTTAATTACCCAGAAATTGACTGGGCTAACCTAACGTCACCCTGCCAACACTCCAACGATTTCGTAGCGCTTGCACTAGACTTTTCTCTAGCGCAAATGATTCAGAAACCCACTCGTGGCAATAATGTTCTTGACCTCGTTTTCACATCAATCCCTGAAACAGTTGCATCGGTTTCTTTGATGCCTGGTTTTAGTGATCATCTACTCATTAACCTCACAATAGAACTACCATTATACAAACGCACTACAACACCTAAGCGCATATTTAATTATAAGAAGGCTGATTTCACTGCCATCAACATAGGTTTAGAGAATTTCTACAGCTCGTTCATACGTAATTTTGTTTCCCGACCTGTTGAGGAAAACTGGAAGCTCTTTAAGGAAACACTAATGCAGCTTACACATGCTCATATTCCACTAATTCACTTCCGGGTAAATAGTTCTAAACCATGGTATCACAGGGCGCTGCGCTCACTAAAAAATAAAAAGAAACGCCTGTTCAGAATTGCTAAGCGTCAAGGAACCGCAGTGGCGTGGTTAAAACATAAAAAGTCCGAAAAACATTACTGCTGTAACATTCGTAGCGCTAAGCACAAATTCTTTTCACACGACCTGCAATCCATGATGCAAAATAACCCTAAAAAATTCTGGGCAGTGATTTCCCCTCGAAAAGACTCTAGCCGAATTTCACTCCAAGACAATGCCGGAGCACCTATTTCAGAAGAATCCTCAGTTGCTTTTAATAATTTTTTCACCTCGATGTTTACACGCGAGGATTACTCTACCATTCCCGCAATTGCAGACGTAAACTACAGGTATATGGCACCAATAAAGATTGATGCCGCCGGCATCTCATCCCTAATTAAAAAACTAAAGGTCTCTACCTCAGCCGGTGTTGATGGTATAAATAATAAAATTTTAAAGCATACGTCCACATATACAGCCCCCATTCTATCACGTATTTTTGAGCAATCCTTATCCTCAGGGGAACTACCATGTGACTGGAAAATCGGGAAAATCATTCCCATCTTTAAGTCGGGCGATAAAAGTAGGATAAGTAATTACCGACCCATATCATTAACAAGCATTCCATGTAAATTACTGGAGCATGTGATAGCATCTAATATTGTGCAGTACTTAGAAGCTAACAATTTCTTCTATCCGAAGCAACACGGTTTTAGGAAAGAACTTTCCTGTGAGACTCAACTAATTGAATTCACTAACGAGCTATTCACATACATAGACAATGGTTTCCAGATTGATAGTATCGTTATTGACTTTGCCAAAGCCTTTGATCGCGTTCCCCACTCTAGATTAATAGCCAAATTATCATCATTACATTTAGACAGCCTTACAATATCGTGGATAAGGAACTTCCTCACATCCCGCAAACAGTTTACGTTCACTGACAATCATTCTTCTTCCTTGGCCGATGTGTCATCTGGTATACCTCAAGGTAGCGTACTGGGTCCGCTATTGTTTCTCATCTACATAAATGATTTGCCATCGAACATAACATCACCAATCAGATTATTTGCTGACGATTGCGTAGTTTATCGCCAAATTAAGACACCCGACGATCACATAGCTCTTCAAAAAGATCTAGGTAAGATTACAAGCTGGTGCAAGCTATGGCAAATGTCACTAAATACTGAAAAATGCAAATTAATGACTGTCAGCCGAAAGAAAACTAACTCTCTTTACACTTACTCGCTTAACAACAGTGCTGTCACTGTCACCCCCTTGTACAAATATCTCGGTATTCATATTACAACAAACTTATCATGGAAGACGCATATAAAACACGTTACAGCAAAAGCATCTAGCACACTTGGTTACCTAAAACGAAACCTACGTGAAGCCCCTTCAGCCACTCATGCAATAGCGTACAGAACCTTTGTTCGTCCGCAGCTTGAATTCGCTTCCGCCATCTGGTCGCCACATCAGGAATATTTAATAAATTCTCTCGAATCTGTTCAAAACCGTGCCGCGCGTTTCATCGCGAAAGATTACAGTAGGCATTCTAGCGTGACTGCTATAAAGAAATCACTATCACTCCCATCTCTTGAATCTAGAAGGACGATAGCTCTGCTTTGCTTACTGCACAAAATCACTCACAGTCAACACGCAACTACATTACACCTTTCCCGCCCATTTCGCACATCTCGCCGCTTATATAACGCACACAGTTTCACACGTGTTTTCGGCCACACAAATGCATTTAACAAATCTGCATTACCTCTGGCAATAGCAGCTTGGAACGATCTTCCAAGCCACATTGTTGAAATTAATAATCTGGACACGTTTAGAGAAACATTAAAAAAATTGATTCCGTAGTTATGCGCACATGTTTCATTTGTACCATGTCACTTGACTGTCATTCTGTGGACAGCATGTCACTTGACATGCACTTGCAGTTCTTTGCAGGAATTTGATGAGCCATGCGCGTTTCTGATCGTCCAGAGTGTTCTTGTTCTTCGTTTGCTTGATGTTGTTCGGCGTATTTCGATTCAACTTTTTTTTCAATTGTTTGATTTGTTGTTAGCTATGTTTTTTGCTCCTGTTTTCGACATGTTGTTTCTCTTACCCCCCTCACGCAATACTCCAGTTGGAGCCTGTGAGGTATGTGTATAAATAAATAAATAAATACTAAACACCCAACACTGTTGCCATGTAACGACCTCTGAAACAATCCCTCTTAATGAGGAAATCATCTTTGTGTATCCATAAAGAGGGCAGATGGGCAAAGCCCCTTCAGTAATGCTGCCAGCTTCAAAAGCCCATTTTGCACATCTTGAATGCTTCCTTCTTAAGACTTTGCTGGGTGCAAGCATTCTACTGTCCAAAAGCTGTCATTGAGAGCACTGTTGGTTTGGTGGCGATAAAGTTCAGAAACAATCGCAACAAACCTCCCTTCCTAGTTGGCCTGGATGCTCACTGTGCTTATGAAGCAGCACAATGAGGCAAGCCAGGTGAACTGATGCCTCCAAGCCCTTGTTCGTTCATCACACTGTTCTGTTAGTAACAACCACGAGACTTGAAACCAACAAGCTCAAGTTCGGCACTCGCATGGTTACTGCGGAGGATCCATAAAAAGCACAAAAACAGAAAACTCGAGGGAAAGGGTAAAGCACCCTTTAACACTTAGTATTGCTACAGCCCACCCCCTTCTTTTATTTTGTCTGGTCGTGGTACATCTTTTTACTATTGATAGGCATGAACTTAGGTGATGTTCCCAATCAGTGTCCAATTTTTATATACACTATGTGCTGGTTCAAACAGGTTCGAAACACTGCAATGGAAGCTTCAAGTAGAAAAGGTGCCAGGAAGAAAAAGAAAAGCTGTGCTGCAACCATCTCGGCAACATCTTGTCCCTTTAATAAAAATTGTGCTTCCATATTAACTTGAGCCCTCCAGTTCAGAGTAAAGTACCAGTGCACTTATGAACAATGAATCAATTCTCAAAGAGCATGTGCAGTCAGGCCAAAAGCAGGGGCAAGAATCCGCATTGTGCTCCTGCATTGAAGGTGAATAACACGTACCATAATGACGAATGTGCTTTAGTAAACTTCCCTGCAATATGAATTTGCAATGTACAAAGAATTGGCAATGAAGCTTACCACGAGTACAGATGCACTTGCAAATTATGTCACAATTGAAAATAATGACCACAGTGTAAACCTATGTGCCCTTTCCACTCTTAGTATGCGTTACCGCACGATGCTTATTTACAACCCTGTATTGCGGTGTAGCAAGCTACAAAAGAAACTTTGCATAATTAGGCTTCTTAGGATTATCTTTCTCGCAATACACTAATATTTCGCGGTGAAGCCTAAGCAATGTACTGCGGTGAAGCATACTAAAAGTGAAAAGGGCCAAGAGTTCTTTAATCATACACTCGCGAACCCCCTGCCTCTCAGGTCCCCTAAGTGGACATACTATGCTGGCTGATAGCGGCCCCCTCCCATTTTTAGTATGCTTCACCGCGTAACTAAAATGTACTGCGGCGAAGAAGCCGTACATTCGTATTGAGTGAATAAAGAAATGGTTTTTACAACAGTACAGAAATAAACGCGCACCATGCATCATTCTACCACACGATAGAGCGTCGCAACATACGGTAGCTGATTCACACAGGCCGTGTAGCCCACTTATCAGTCGCAAAAGGTATTATGGGTAATTCAAAATTTCAGACACACATATTTGTTTATGTTTAAGTTCGCACTCCTTGCGTAATAAGACTCCCAGAACTTCCACAATAGGAAGTAATTTACAACACTCAAACGCAAAAAACACTATATGTCTCGTTTTCAACTCGGCTGTCACGGAAATGACATATAGCGCGGAAAAACGTGAACATGCTGTGTGTTAGCGTCGTAAACTTCATACTAGGCAAGGAGCTAGCACACCACAGTCCCGCGACAGCCACTAATGAGACCAAGACGGGAACACATGTCTGTGAACACGCAAACGGAGCCCCTAAGCCACTCTGCTCCTCCGCCACCCCCGCTGCACGGCTGCACCACTTGTTTCAAGCACAGCACACCAAACACACTTTCAGCGCTGAACAGTGGGCGGTCGACGCAGTTGCATTTACATGCCTTGCAGAGAGGAGCACATCCCTCGATGTCCGTTAAGCAAAATCAGACACGGTGACGCCACATCGCGGTTCGCAGAACTTCGCTGCCGAGGCGCTAGGCCACTTCGATATTTCAATTGTTACCACCGCCGAGTTCTCAAGAAAGCACGGGTCGGGTCACACAATGCAGATTCTGTACTGCCAGAGCTCACCGAGGCCAAAGCCGCACTGCCGCAACGCCCCTACTCACGTCTTTTCGCCAAGTAACACAGAGCCTACAACCAACTCACAAGCAACGCACGTACAATCACATGAGCAATGTTGAACAACGCGCGGTCAAGAGAACGCTCAGGCCGAGGACGAACACGCCACGGCGTCGCTCGGCGCCAGCAACGCACCTTCTCAAATATCCCTAAACGATGCTGTCCCTAGGCACGTAGGATCACGTCACGTGAGGGATTTTTGTACGACAAATAGACGCACCCTGCAAAGTACGCACTTGTTGGCGGCGGCCGGCACCCCCCTCCCTGGCTCTCCGTTTCCTTGCCGCGATCGTCAGTTCCTCTTGCGCCCGAAATGCACAATCGCCGCCGGAGCACAGCGCCGCCCACTTCCTCCCTCTCAGCCCCAACGGCCTTTCTCTAAGGCCCCCAATACGCCGTGCTCCCATTTGGGCTGCAGAATTAAGCGTACTCTCCCAAATCACGAAGAAACCCCTTTGGTAACCGGAAAGTAGCGACACTGCCGGCGGCACTTTCCTCCGTGATTCACCTCGCACTCCGGCAGCGTGCGCTGCGCACGGCACGCTTTCTCTCCTCCCGCGGACGGGCCGCAGCATTCTATGGAGGCACGTTATTTTGGGCCAGTTACGCGTCCCAGTGGTGTTGAAAATTTTGATAAATGCTGATAGCTTTGATAATGGTGAAAGCAACGTTTATGAAGAGGTTTTTTTTTTCTTAAAGCCGTATGAACGGGGTATACTGATGTAAAAGCAGCTTTGATCCGAGTTCTATAATCCATACAATTTTTATGCCACACGATGAGATGCTTGACTTCGTGCATCTGATCTAGTATTGTTTGTGGCACATCCCTCTGCGTGCGGCTTATTAAGGAGAGCCTTATATCTCTGTTTCAAGGTCGCATTATGAGGTATAGAAAATATCACGTGACCCAAGGAAGACCGGAAGCGAGCCAAAGCATGTCCACCCGTCCATAAGAGATGATTACTGATTATCAAATTTAATGAATGATTAGCGACTGCACTGAGATGGACTGATGTGTATGAAGGAGGATTAAGATGTATTAAGGTGGATTGAGGTCGATAAAGGTTGATTAGGGTGGATGAAGGCCGATTATGGTGGATTAGGCTTGACTAAGCTTGATGAAGGAGGATTATGGCGGATTAAGGTCGATGAAGGAAGATGAAGGTGTATTAGGGCGGATTTGGTTGAAATACGCTGCAGTGCTAAACATTATTACTTGCAGAATTTTCTATGCATTACTACATCATTACCGCCGCAATCAAGGCTGATTGCTTAACCTTCCTAATCCAAGTGCATTGATGCAACGATTTCGGCTCATGCCAAACCAATGGAAAACGTTTCCCCACAGAACGGCAGACAGGTGGCATTAAAACATTCGCTATTAGAGCGAAGATTCCTGGACTCCGCCAAGGTCTCCATTTCAACAGCAACCATGCGCAATCATGTTAACACCCCTGTCCGTGAGAAAATCACATAATAATCGTCGCCCACTCGTCCGCGCGTGGAAGTGCAAAGCGAATTCGAAAAATCCAAGCTGTACTTAGGTATCGCCGAAGAGACCCGAATGGGGAAAGCGGTGTAAAGCCTACTGTAATTCAACTTAATCCACCTCCATGAAGCCTAATACACCTTAATCCTCCTTAATCCTGCCTAATCGGTTTTAATCCACCTTCATCAGCCCTAATTCACCTTTCTCTATCCTAATCGACTTTCGTTGTGACTAAGTAATACTTGTTCGGGGGCTGGCTAGTTGGTACATGTTTTCAGAAGAGGGTTGTAGCGCCGAAAAACACAACACACAGCAAGCGAGGCGGGACAGGCGCAACTTCCAACTGTTTTTTCCCCGCGTATATGCGAATGAATATAAGGACAAATCAAGATGGGTAGCACGAACCACACATGCGCGCGAGGGTTTTTACAAAAAAGCGGATAAAGATTGCCGAGGCGCACACGTATCTCACGCCCGTGTATCTAAAAAAGCAGTTTCATTCTTATAAATGGAGGTAGATGGGGCGCTAACACAATCGATGCAGTTTCTTTCAATATAGAAGGCCTCCAACAGTTCACGGGCTGTCTGGTCCTTACTTCTGTTTAAAACCTTTGCTTCTTTCAGCCTTGCCACAGACTTAATCTTCCTTTCTTCTCCGCAGGCTCTACAGTGATGCGGCAGATGAGAACCAGTGCCATTTTGTAAATCCCGATTATGTTCCGCTAATCGGTCGTTAATACAACGGCCGGTTTGTCCGATGTACTTCTTTCCGCATGTGAGAGGTATCTGATATACGACTCACACGGCACATTTAACAAGCGGAGCTGCATGTCTCTTTTTACATGCAGTTTTGTTTACCTTGTTGGGATCAGTTTTAACGCACAAGCCAGCCAGTTTCTTTGGGGCGGAAACAACCACAGGAACCTTATATTTTGTCGCTACATGCTTAAAATTGTGCGCTACCTTATGGGTGTACGGGATGACAACTGGTCTACTTTTGCTTTTGGTGATGTCATCTTGGTCGCCCTTTTTTCTACTTTCTTTTTTCAATTTTCGCAGTAAGGCTTCAGCTACTCTGGTTAAAAATCTTGTTGCCATAAGGCAGAGGAAAGCTTTCACACCCAGATTCGAAAGTTGGAAGAAGCAGGCTTTCCAACCTCGATCTTAACCGGAGTAGCTGAAGCCTTGCTGCGAAAATTGAAAAAAGAAAGTTGAAAAAAGGGCGACCAAGATGACGTCACCAAAAGCAAAAGTAGACCGGTTGTTATCCCGTACACCCATAAGGTAGCGCACAATTTTAAGCATGTAGCGACAAAATATAAGGTTCCTGTGGTTTTTTCAGCCCCAAAGAAACTGGCTGGCTTGTGCATTAAAACTGATCCCAACAAGGTAAACAAAACTGCATGTAGAAAGAGACATGCAGCTCCGCTTGTTAAATGTGCCGTGGGAGTCGTATATCAGATACCTCTCACATGCGGAAAGAAGTACATCGGACAAACCGGCCGTTGTATTAACGACCGATTAGCGGAACATAATCGGGATTTACAAAATGGCACTGGTTTTCATCAGCCGCATCATTGTAAAGCCTGCGGAGAAGAAAGGAAGATTAAGTGTGTGGCAAGGCTGAAAGAAGCAAAGGTTTTAAACAGAAGTAAGGACCAGACAGCCCGTGAACTGTTGGAGGCCTTCTATATTGAAAGAAACTGCAGCGATTGTGTTAGCGCCCCATCTATCTCCATTTATAAGAATGAAACTGCTTTTTAGATACACGGGCGTGAGATACGTGTGTGCCTCGCCAATCTTTATCCGCTTTTTTGTAAAAACCCTCGCGCGCATGTGTGGTTCGTGCTACCCATCTTGATTTGTCCTTATATTCATTCGCATACGCGGTGAATAAACAGTTGGAAGTTGCGCCTGTCCCGTCTCGCTTGCTGTGTGTTGTGTTTTTCGGCGCTACAACCCTCTTCTGGAGACCTTCGTTGTCCTTCATCCACCTTAATCCACCGAATACTCCCTAATCCACCTTAATTCATCTTAATCCTCCTTAGTACCCCTTAATCCTTGTTCATACTGCTTAATCGTATTTTATACACCCTAATACACCTTAATCCACCTTAAGCGGTCTTAATACTGTGTCACGGCTTGTCACCCGTTCGCCATCGGCGCGAAGTCGTCGACGGGATATCGAAAGCCGGTTGGTCGTTCTGTAATCAAGCGAACACAGTCAAGGATTCAGAGCCGAGAGAGACAGACAAAAATATTTATCGATTCACAGTGACACAAAGATTAAAAGAAACACGAAAGACACCAAACAACCAACACACACGCACTTATTCTAGATCAATGATAAATGCTATTGAAATACAACGAACAGTTAACAGTAAATATAGAAATTAACACTACACAAAATACACTTAGCAGTGGTCAACTAAACAGAGTTAAAAAGAAAGCAAATGATGGCAAACGCCTGGCGGGCAGCTGCAGCAAGTCCATACAGCGTGGAGTCGACGGCGCAGCTTTCCCGAAGAATGCTGGCATGCCGATCTCATTGCAGTGGACGCGATTGCTGGGCTGGATTTCCCAGGAGTCTAGGTCTGACGTCTTTCCTCGAGCAGGTTGAGCTAACTTGAGGGGAACTACCGTGAGCTTCGTTGCAGACGTTGGTTTGTCGTCTCTTACGCCAACTAGTAACTCGCCACACACAATGTGCTTACCGTACAAACTCGCCCAAGATTTTGAACCACCGCCAAAAGAAGGTTCTGCGCTGCCTTGACTCATCTGATCCGGTGTCACAATGAGGGTGACGACTTCTTGTATGCAATTGTTATCGGGGAATAACCATGGTGCCACTACTACGAGCCTGAAACACGACGGCAAAGCTTACAGTGGAAACATTCGAATTCACCGCCCCCAAAGAAAGCAAAGGCCGTCATTTTCGCCGGAAAGGTGTTGTTTACTACTTTTTTTCGATCATCAGGGGCCATTACTGATAGAGTTTTCTAAAGCCGGAGAGACTATCCATCGTTTCCGATATTGTGAAACGCCAGATCGGTTGCGTGTCGCCATCAAGAACAAGCGACGTGGGAAATTGACGAATGGGGCCATCTCGTTCCGCGACCTGGCCATGGTATTGGACTGCTGCGCAACAGGTCGCGGAATCGAATCCCGGCCACGGCGGCAGGATTTCGATGGGGGCGAAATGCGAAAACACCCGTTTACTTAGATTTTGGTGCACGTTAAAGAACCGAGGCGGTCGAATTTTTCCGGAGTCCTCGCCTACGGCGTGCCTCATAATCAGAAAGTGGTTTTGACACGTAAAACCCCATAATTTCATTTTCAATTTTTTCACAATGCCCGTCCCCGCGTCGCTGATGTGGTTAATACAAAACTGGCAAAGTCCTAGTGGGAAACGCTGCAACATCCGCCATACAGCTAAGACCTGTCGCCATGCGACTTCCACCTTTAGGGCAAAATGAAAAAAAAAAAAAAACAGCTTAAGGGAAACAGATTCGTGTCGGACGATGACGTGAAAGAATCAGTTGCAGATTTGTTGAAGCAGCCACCTAAGGAGTTTTATCAGGCGGGAATCACCCGACTGTTTAGTCAATGGGATAAATGTCTAAATGCTGATGGAGACTCCTTTTAAATTAAGTACCCCATTTGTCATATATTTGCATTGGCTCACTTTCATTTGACTCGCCCTCGTATATTTTGCAGAACGGCTTTATATAGCGATACACGACCGGGGACAGCTGTCCGTGCGTAATACATTGGAATAAATGACAGCGTCATTGAGATTTTTCACTGGTCGTTGCATATGTACAAAAATGTAAACAAGGTTGTTGAATGACAAAGTTTAATTAACATATTTGTCCTCAACTTGTTCATTTATGGCCTTTACATTTTTAATATCAGTGGCATGCACTGCTTCGCTGGCTTCGAACTGATATAGTTCTAAGGATCATGTGATACTTTCTTTACTTATTAAATAGACAAAAACATGGAAGCATTGATATCAATTATTTTGAGCACAATTTCTGGCACATACGAGTATATATTTTTATTAAAGAATACATGTAATACTTGTTTGGACAGTACGTAGCGTTCAAGAATTCGTTTGCAGCATCTTTGGCAATGGCAATGCAGTTATTATTCGTGTATTTGATCTCTCGACAAATTGGTTAAGACGAAGCTTTAGCTCGGGCCCAACTCCGACGCGGCCTACTCAAATAAATGTAAACGCAAAACCGCTCTTCTGAGATAGCCCCTGGATCACTTTTAATGGAATTTGTTGAATTTGAGAAAGTTAACTTGTTGTATGTGTTGGAAGCGGAAGTTCGATTTAGGGCCTGAATTTTGTTTAAAATATTTTGAAAAATTTGAAAGTGCGAAAAGAATAGAAGGACGACGTTTACAAACTAAAAGCTCTTCATCAAAAACAGATATCTCGGTTCTTCAAACGGCATCTAATATGAGAGTCAAAGCGGACAAATTCGTTAAGTAAATTTGTATCTTACGTGAATTAGTTACGTGGTGCACAAGGGTTCTGCAAAAGCCGTATTTCGATAATGCTAAATTGTCTGAGATTCATTTGTAACATCAATTTTGTCCGCTGTAGATGTACTATTAGATGCGATGCACAGAATTGTGATATTATTATTTATTGTTGAGTTACAGAGTATTAAACATGATAGTTTCGGTTTCTGAAAATTTGAGATCTGGGCCAATTTTTAATACAAAAGTGACACTCTAAATGAAAATTTCCAAACCAGAAGACAGTAGAATTTAAGATTTTCTTTTAAATGGAACAAACCTCATCAAATTTTGTGCAGTGGTTGCCGAAAAAAACTAATTCACCTTCTACATGTATTTAGATAGGAGCATCCGAGATAAAGCCCCGCCCCCTCCCGAACGAACCTTCTGGCCTCGCCACTGGCCCTGCAAAAAAGTCGTCGGGCGTCACGGTCGCGTCGACGACAAAAATCTCTAAACCTGGATTCGAATTCTTTCGGCCCCGACTGGCCGGCAATGAGGGCCTTGCTTGCCGGTCCCCATTCCCGTTGGCGCCCGTTGATCGGTGCTTCGGCGAATCGAATAATGCCGCACATACTGCTTCATTAACCTAATCGGTCTTAATACACCCTAATCTTTCTTCACTCACGTTAATCCACCACAATCATCCTTAATACACCTTAATCCTTGTTCGCGCACCTTAGTCCACCTTAATCCTTTTTATTACACCCTAATCTACCTTGATCTTTCATCCACCTTAAACCATCCAACCCTGCTTAATACGTCTTAATCCTTGCTCATGCACCTTAATCCTCCTTTATACACACTAATTAACCTTAGTCCACCTTAATCGGGCTTAATACTCTTTCGTTGACCCTAATTCACCTTAATCCACCCTAATGCGCCTTAATCTTCCTTAATCCTTGTTCGTGCACCTTAGTCCACCTTAATCCTTTTTAATACACCCTAATCTACCTTGATCTTTCATCCACCTTAATACATCCAACCCTGCTTAATACGTCTTAATCCTTGCTCATGCACCTTAATCCTCCTTTATACACACTAATTAACCTTAGTCCACCTTAATCGGGCTTAATACTCTTTCGTTGACCCTAATTCACCTTAATTCACCCTAATGCACCTTAATCATCCTTCATTCAACCTAATCCTCCCTATTGCACCCTAATCCTTGGTAATGCATTTTAATCCACCTTAATGCTTCTTAATACACCCTAATGCACCTTAATTCACCCTAATCAACCGAAGACCTCCATATTCGACCTTAATTTAATCACTAGTGAATCATGAATTAACTCGGCTAATCATTATTGTCTTATACACGGCTGGATTTGCTTTGGGTCGCTTCTGGCCTTCTTGAATCACGTGATATTTCTGTTACCAACAAGGCCTTGAAACAGATAACTGAAGGCTATCACCATTAAAAAAAACGCAATGTGGACTAGCTAGCACTCATCACCTGCAATACCACTGGTATACTTGCAACTAATTTTTTACGGCGCCCATTCATTGCATTAGCGACGCACACATCGACATAAGTTACAAATAATAGCTGCTCGACAAGCCGCTATTTCAATTTTCACTAAAAGAGGCAGCGGATCCTAACAATCGCGAAAAGTGCGATCGAGAGTCTGTATCTTCGCACATAAATGTTCACAGCGAAAAGCAGAATCTACAGTGCTGCATTTCCGACTGAACCACAACAGTTGGCGACGTGCGAGGTGATGGAGCCCCAGCAGAATATTAACCACAGTGAGGACAACCCCATTTTACGCAGCGTACAAATCGCCGCAGCAAAAACGCTGGTGAGCAGGCCAGAAGAATAAAAAAAATGCAGCTTTCGGGGATGCTTTGATACGAGCAATAAGAAAGACGCCTCCCCTGGCAGAAACACTGTTCTTTGTCGGAACAAAGTTCTTTCGGCGAATGTTATGCAGCCGTTGCTTCCTGAGCAAGCCGTCACGTTTCCTTGTGGTATCATAAAACCTGCACAACCGTCTTCAGGCATCTTACTGCAGTCATGTGCGCAACAGCACGGCATAGCGCTAGCACAGAGAGCAGGAAAGACAGCGTACAACGTTCGCTACGCCGAGCTAAAGCGCCGAGGCAGCCGAGCGTAGGAGATAAATGACGAAAAAGAAAAACACAAGCAAAAAGCAAGATCCTCGCATTTCCAATGGCAACGGCAGGGAGAGCAATCGCCGAGCAGAAAAACGGGCGCTAGAGCGGGGGCGAGGAAGAGCCGAGGAGAGCGCGCTGCGGCCGCAGGGCGAAGACACTGGGGGAACTTTTATCAAGGGACTGCGCTCGTCGCTTTCGTCCTGCGCATGCGCTCCAGATGGCGTCTTTTCACTTGCGCGCACAGCGCACGACGTGCGGCGACGATGTCATCGCCCTTGGACCCTGGAAAGGAGGGGGTTGGGGGAATATCGCTCACTCGCTCGCTCGTAGATTAGTTCCTTGTATTCCCTTACATTGACGATCATCGTCGATAGTTTCTGTAGAATTTTCACGCGAAGCTTGCATTGCGTCACTCTTGTCGGCGTTGGTGGTGGTGTTGCCGTACGAAAAAACTTGAGCCGCGAGAGAAAAAGAATGGCTTGTCGGAATACGGCCAGGGGGGGGGGGGGACACTCCCCGGTTCCGGTGGCACAGGAAATTGGCGCCATCTCTGTAATGGGCGACGCAAAAATCCGTTTCCCTTGCACGGCCTCGCAGATCGTCGCGCGCACGCGCGCCGATCCAGGTGGCCAAGCCCTTCCCCCCGCTCAACTCCTCTCCCTACGCCCTCTCTCGTAATACCCTGTCAACTCCCTCTCCTTCGACTGTCTACGCGCCTGCGCCGCCGTGCCATCCCCGCCGGCCCGGCTGCTACTTAGTCCGCTACGTAACGCTTTATTTTTGTTATCTACTGTCATCGAGATGCGTGCGCTGCTGTGCGTTGACCGACGTGGCTAGTTTCGTCAGTTCTGTGGTCCTCGGTAGCTGTGTGCTTGTGCTCCGCGATGTTTCACCCGTTTCACGACTCGTACCGCTCGTGCATCGTGCAGTGGTGCACAAATACCTCAAAAACAAGTCCTGCAAGGTTGTTGCGGGTGCCTAAAGACAACAGGTGAGCGCTCAGACCCAAGGACATCAGAAGGCGCATGTACACGAATACAGCCCTGTCCATTTGTGTACTCCATGAGGCTCCGGACGTCGTTGCGCCTTGATTGTGCTACACTTGCCTCTTCCCGGTAGAGAAAGCTGACAAATAGATGTTCCTCCTCATTGTCACCTGGTCTGTGACTTGTGTTTTTCTGTGCCAAGTCTCATTCTGCAACTTCAGTAACTTGCCCAGCTTTCCATACCGCCCTCAGTGCTTTTTCTGTGTATCACGTTCTACAAACCAACTAACAGCTGAAAAATTACTGTTAGTGTTTGTGTACTATCTCAGTAACCCCCGATGGGAAAACCGCGAGAACAACCTTCATGTGTAGGCATGATACGCTTTTTTTTCCCTCTGGAAAGCATGAGCATTGCAAGTGTCCTACATGCAGATTTTTGCAGTGCGTGTTTATTATACAAGGGAGAGCCCAGTAGGTACGACTTAGTGCCTTAAGTGACGTAATTTTATTGGTAAGCATTGCATTCGGGTAGAAAGAAAAGTCGTGTTGGCCTGTTTTACCTGGTCTTTGATTGAGGAATAAGCCTTTCTGTGAATGTTTTCTATGTGCTGCTGCAAAAGCCGACTATCTTCTGTTCCCCTTGCCACCGTTACTCAAGTTACTCAAGTTGTGGCCAAGTGCAAAATAATGTGATAATGTGTGTTTCAGTTTTTACTACAATGTTATTTTTTCTGCCATGTCTTTTTCAATTTGTTCAGCAGTAATGAACATGTCAAGCATTTCATATACTTTCGTGCAGATTTATAAGTAAGCTTTCTTTTGGTATGGCTCTCAATCAAACAATGTTAGCATTTTATTCTATCTTTCAGGTATTTTGCGTGTCATTGTTATTGCCATTACTGGTGAGTTTTCCCTTTTTATAGTTGTCATGACTATGTCATACACGTCGTCCAATTTTGTGCAATATCTTAGTGCACATATCAGGAGCTCGTCTACATTTAGGTCTTGAGGACGTTATATAAAAATCTTGTTTTATATGTGCGTACATGAAATGGCCTTCACGTTTTCTAGCACTTTCTTTTGTTATTTCACCATCTGTGAACTCTTGTCTTTAGTACTCTTGTATATGTCATGCACCTCTCACTTTTGCTCATTTTTTGAGCGTGTATCACACCACGTTGTAAGAAAAATCTCTTTTCGGAAACGAAGTCAATAAAGCGAGACTAAACATATGTTGTGTTGGAAGTGGAATTTCTTTTATGTCCCGGCACATGCTGGTATAATATAAGTATGGGCAAGACTGCGTGCGTGCCAACGCATAGCCCACGGCGCACCACGCGCCAGCTCGCAAGCAATGCCAATGCGCGGCGTAGCGCGCGCATTGCTTGCGAGCTGGCGCGTGGCGCGCGGTAACAAGCGCGCTATAAAAAAGAAGAAAAAACGCGCCGCTTACGGGTAAAAAAAAAAAAAGTGAGCGGCGCGCGCGGCATAGGGGAAAGGGGGAAAGGGAGTGGAGCGGGTCGGCATAATAAAAACAAGAAGGAAAGAAAAACGTTTGAGAGAGGAGGTGCCGCGCGGCTGCTGTTGCCATGACAACGTAAACAATCATGTGCGCCGCCATTTTGCTTAATGCGTCGCCCATTGGTTAGGGCCGTAACTGAAGGGGACCTTCGCGCTAGCGTCGAAAGAGCGTCTGCTCGAAAACGGCCAATGGGATGTATCCGGAGTGTCCCCCCCCCCCCCTGATACGGGTTCGAACCACTAACTTCCGGGTTGCTAGCCGCCACTTTAGAACAAGTAGACGCAGCGCAAGGTGCGAGCCAATCACAGGTGTGCCCTCCGGAGGAGGGAAAGGGTGCGATCGCGCGTTCACTCGCCTGGCACCTGCCGTTTCCCGCCAGTTCATGCCCGGCAGTCAGATGGGAAGCCGCGTTTGGTGCCTTCTGCCGAAGAGCAGGCTGCATTGCAGGAACGGCAGCCGGCCGCGCATGGTGCGTTAGGCCGAAGAACAGGCGGCGTTTCGTGAAGGCCGCCGCGAACTCGCTCAAGAAAGTGCTCGTCGTCGACGTGCCGACCTCACCGTGAGGGAAGCGGAGGCATTACGACAAAGAATAGCCGCGGATCCCGAGCATCGCCTGCGCTCCTCGTCACAGTAGTGGAAGGGTGGTCAATTTTTTACCACATCATCACATCACTTTATTACCTTAGAGACCCCCCTTTAGGGGGTATTACGTAAGGGGTGGGCTAGCTAGTGAAGGTAACAAATAAGTTTTTATGCGGAGCAGTGTGCTGTGACATTTTCTGTAAATGTTAATGAACACGTGATTGCTGCAATGTCCCGGGGAAGGCCATTCCAGTCCATTGCTGCTCCAACAAAAATGAGGCAGCGAAGGTCATCCTGCGAGCACGTGAGCGTGCAATTTGATACGTATGGCTAGTGCGATGGGATAAGCGCGTCGGTGGGATGATGTAGGGCGCGCGATTGAGGATGCTGTAAAAAAAATTTGTGAAGCAGACAAAAACTGGCGATGCGGCGACGCACAGAAAGATTTGGAAGACCAGTTTCGCCTTTGAAGGATGATATGCTGATGTCCTATGAGTATGAAGAATGAATGAACATAGTTGCACGATGTTGCAGAGATTCTAACTCGTTGATTAAGTATACCTGGTCTGGATTCCAGATGGGCGCCGCATATTCTAGTTTAAATCTCTTCAGGGATTTATATGTGGGAAGTTTTATGTCCTGTGGGGCGTGACGCAAATGGCGCTTAAATAAACCGAGAGATCTGCTCGCTGATGATATGACATTGGTGACCTGTGCGCGCCAGGAAAGATCGCAGGACAAGGTGACGGCAAGGTACTCATAGGATTGGACTTGATCAACAGTGGTGTTAGACATTACGCAAGAAAAAAGCAAAACATTACGCTGGCGTTGAAATAAAACGAGTTTGGATTTAGTGGGATTAAGCGTCATTAGCCAAAGATCGCAGCACTCCTGTACACGGTTAAGGTCATTTTGGAGCGCATTTTGATCAGAAAGGTTAGTAATTGTGCCACAGATGACGCAATCGTCGGCAAACATACGGATATAAGAAAGTACATGGTTGGGTAGGTCGTTAATATATATTAGGAACAGAAGGGGTGCGAGGACAGACCGTTTATTTTTAATAGAGACGAACTGAGAACGGTTCGAAAGAAATTCTGAAATTTATCCGAGAATGTGACAGTGCAGGTTCAACTGGGCAAGTTTTAGTAACAGGCGTTTGTGTCGTACTTTGTCGAATGATTTGGCTAAGTCCAGAAATATTGCATCTGTCTGAAGGTCACGCTCAATAGTGGAATGTAAGTCATGAATAAATATTGCCAGCTGAGTTGCACAGGATAAAGATTTACAAAAGCCCTGCTGGGGGCAATGAAAGAAATTGTTCGTGTCCAGGAAGCGCATTATGTGAGAGTATATGAGATGTACCATGATTTTGCATGGGACGCTCGTTAGTGAAATGGGACGGTAGTTCAAAGGGGATTGTTTGTTTCCTGATTTGTGGACCGGAATTATCTTTTCCACTTCCCAGTCCTCTGGCGAAATTCCTGTCTCAAGCGACAGTGAGAACAGTATTGAGAAATATTCTGCAATAATTTGTTTAGAATCTCTTAACACTTTGGAGTTAAGGTCGTCTACGCCAGCTGATGATAAAAATTTAATTTGGTCGATGAGGGACGAAATGTCAGCAACAGATAATGTCACTGAGGCCATCATCGGTAATGTTGTAGCAGGTGGCATAGGAAAACGTACATGAGCTTGTCTAGTAAAAACAGATGAGAACGTGATGTTAAACACTTGAGCACAATGAGCGTCGCTCACCTCCTCACCATTATCGTTCGTAAGTATAATGTTTTCTTTAATTATGGGGTTTTACGTGCCAAAACCACTTTCTGATTATGAGGCACGCCGTAGTGGAGGACTCCGGAAATTTTGACCACCTGGGGTTCTTTAACGTGCATCTAAATCTAAAAGCAGTTGTATATGTATTTGCTAATGTCGTATTAATTTTCCATGTTGCGTGCATATTCCTTTCATTAAACTGATGTTTCTTTTTCCCGATTTCGTACTAATATGTTACCGTATTTCCCCCCTTTACACAATGCCTTCTCGAAAACCTGTAAGGTACATGTATATAAATAAATAAATAAATAACTACACGGGTTTTTTCGCATTCCGCCCCCATCGAAATGCGGCCGCCTGACCGGGATTCAATCCCGCGACCTTGTAATCCCAACACCATAGCCACGGTTACTTGTTAGAACTTCGGGTAAGTCAGTGTGCTGAGGCGCCTGTCGAGCACTTCGGACTGCGGTGCAACAGGCGCCCTCTGCGGCACAGCACCCGTCCCACGGCCACGCACTCCCATTAAGTTTCGCAATACTAAAGCGACGTTGCTTTTAGTTTTCTTGTGTTTTTAAGCTTTCTGAAAACAATGGTTTGTTTTTATTGGCGAGGAAGTTTACCTTGGGGCATGAATTGATTAGTTAGCTCAATCATATTGTCCTTAGAAATTAGCCACTCGTTATTAAGACTTCGGGAATCGAGACAGGATTCAAACGCACGCAGGAAATGTCGTAGTTCGTTACTAATTGCTCGTAATCGACCTTATCGTACAAATGAATTGTTTTGCTGAAGATGTGGCGTGTATTGCGTACGAAATTAAATGTTGTACGAATTACCTTGTGATCACTGATTTCACTAAGTATGCGATAGATTTTAAGCTTTCATGGTTATTTGCAAGTATCAGGTCAAGAATGTTCCAAGAAACATTAGTGACGCGTGTTGATTGCCCGTTGACTAAGGTTGAAGTTCAGGCAAATATCGACAAATTCCGTTGCTTCAGTATTTCCTCTGATTGGTGATGTTTGATTCAGCCTGTCAATGTTAGGGAAGTTAAAATCTCCATAGAGGAGAATATGTGGGGTGTTTACTAGCAAGATGAGATAATATTTCATGAAGTCCGCGGGCGAAATCTGGATCAGTACGAGGGGGCCTGTAGCATATGCGAAGTATTACTGTTTCGGGTGAGGCGCGGCACATTATACCCATGGTGATTCAAGTTGTCAAGTAATGTGGGTAAGTAATGTTTAAGAGTACTTGGTCGGCATTCTTCAGAGCCCGAAAAAAGATACAACCACGTAAGAGATAGCGTGAATGAACTAGGTCATTGGTGTTTCTAAGCCCCTTCTACAACCTTGACAATACGACTTATGCAATAAGACGAATATTTCAAAATCACTTATGTAAATTAAAAAGCTCACTAGTCGTGCTTCAAAAATTCTCTCTTTTTTTCTTGCGCATGCTATTTTACATTGCGCCACAATACTTTTATTATCTATGCCCCAATCGGCCCGACATAGTACCCAGCTAATTTCGGAATCTCTTAATGTGAAATGTTTCTCAACATATGAAGCGTGCTCATTCAGTTGAGATTGTCTATTGAAGAAATATGATGAGTGTATTATGGTGCAGCGTGTTTGTAACTCTAGGTAAGCAAATTTAACCGTTTCCTTTTAGTCGCCGTTTAATACATCTTAAAGCAGCCTGTCTTTCAGTAAAACTTTCGGGCTCTCAAGGAAGGAGCATTGCGCACACAGATTTGCCTGCGATTTGGACAGCGCTTACCGGGCTTGGAATGGCAGCTGCCAGGACCGCTGTACACCGGCAGGCGGTCGCAGTCGATGCGAGCGGCGACCGACGGCGGCAGCTGCCGCTGGCACGACGACCAGAACTCTGCGCAGAGCAGAGGAGCCATGCAGGCGCGCACAGCGGCCACCAGCCACGTACCTTGGCAGAAGGCCCGGCACGGCAGCACGCCCGTGCACGGGGGCTGCAGCAGGCGGCACACCAGCTCGCCGGCCAGCGGGTGGCACTCGGAGTCGGCCAGCTGCCGGTAGGCCACCGCGTCCCGCCGCACGTCCTGGGAGAAGACGCGTCCGGTCAGCGTCGCGCGGCAGCGAGAAGTGAACGCGTTATGCCAAAGAAGGATCCGAAGAGAAGCATCCGCAACTTTTTGGGTGCAACGTCATCACGGTACGTTATTCTACTAGTGTAGTGGCAAAAGTCTAGCGTATCTCGCATGTAAACGACACGCCGTGGGAAATACGAAAATCTTTAGCTTCTTGTGTGAAACACGACAAACATTTGTCCAATTTAGTTTGCTGCGAGATTTGTTGGCTTTATTACCTTGAAATGTCTATAATTTTTCTAAGGGCCGGTATCCTTCGCTTCGGCTCTCGAAACTGCTAAACAATAACACAGTTGTCTCCGTAGACGGAAAGTGAGGAGCTTACTTGGATAATTTCATCTTGTTATTTGTATGTGGATATTTACAGTGGTTCCTGTACGGTGTTCAGCGACACTGAAGAAAACAACTTTGCTTTCGGCCGGAGCAGTATCTCTGAGCGCTCGCTTACGACAACAGTCGTGCTATTAGTTTCCCGTTCACCGGATGCGCTCAGTGATTGAGCGCAGGGCGCAAAACCAACCAGCTAGACCTGTGCCATATGACGATGCCTCAGAAGTGAATTACAGCTCTGTTTTTTTGAAAAGATGTGCTCCTGATTTCAATTTGCAGGTTTTCGGAGGTCTCGGCCAGGAAAGCCAGGCTGGAAACTTGGGGCTGTGGCGTACCAACTATTTTTCAAGTATATATATACCAGTCAAGCCAGAAAGGCTTGAGTGGTAGCATATCGCTAGGCGTATTTGGTAACCACAGCGATAAACACACACTTTGCGGAAGTAAACAGGGGAAAGGGACGTAGTGAGTTGGCCGCCCTTTTCGAGCTCTGGCACAGTTTGAACAATGAATGTGGCGAAGTATGACGCACAAAATAGTATATGTCGACCCAAATGAATCAGCGTGGTCATACTTGCGCGACACGCCATGGTGGCCTGCCACCAGGACATCATGAAGTTGCAGCGATGAGAGTTTTCATTGGGTACTTGAGAATAAAAACGAGCACATCAGAGACGTCCGAGGGACATTTCTAGGGTTCAAGAGCACATCACCCGCCGTGGTTGCTCAGTGGCTATGGTGCTAGGCTGCTGAGCACGAGGTCGCGGGATCGAATCCCGGCCACGGCGGCCGCATTTCGATGGGGGCGAAATGCGAAAACACCGGTGTGCTTAGATTTAGGTGCACGTTAAAGAACCCCAGGTGGTCGAAATTTTCGGAGTCCTCCACTACGGCGTGCCTCATAATTAGAAAGTGGTTTTGGCACGTAAAACCCCATAATTTTTAAGAGGACCCCCCTCTCCCCCCCAAAAAAAATCCCGAATATAAGCTTACGAATAGGGACATCATAAGATCGAGCACTACGGCGCTTGTTGATCTTGTTTAGGATGACGTCAGCATTTCATTCAGCGTTTATTTCTGGGAAAATCAGTTGAAGTTCCGTTTATTTGCACCACAATGGCAGGCGTAATCAGGCAAACATTGACAGGATTTCATTAGAGAGTGCCTGTCTACTCTGTGGAGATTACGTATGACAATGACAACAAACACAGAAAGCTTTGCTTACATCGATTCGCACATACATGGGACCCGCATGCTTCTTTTGCTGTCAATTTAAGTGCTTAAGAACGGCGCTCATTAACGCAATATTTCCATTCATAGTGAGCAAAAGCGGCTGTCGTATCCACAGTAGAATTGATTGAAATGGCTTTAATCCCATGGACATTATATCGTTGCCAACATCCGTGGGATTGGAGTCGTCAAAATGGGATACAGTTGACAGGGAAATCAGGAGGTTGATGAACGGCAAGAAGGCGGAAGCTTGCACAAGACCTCAGGGATGTAAAATGACTTTTTGAGCAGCTTGGTCAGGGAGCCACGCAATGGTTTCCACGTCTATTAATAATCCGCCAAAATATGAACAGAGGCCGACAAAAATGCGGGCATATTGGGAAAGGTGAAACCGCTGGAAATTTCAGGACAGCATTAGCCTAAATATAAAAGATGACTTAAAAATAAAAACCCATAACGTTGACAGGGTGGCTAAATTCTGGCACAAATAAATCGGCTGTTGAAGCAGTTCAGCTGAAACGCAATGGTGCGAAATAAGGCAAGAATGTCGGCAAGTGTTGAACAAAGGTCAAGTAGGTCCTGTGGCCGAAGCCAGCACTCGGCAGCTGTCAAGCGACTGCACGTATTAGCCAGGTGCCTCGTCGTCAGAAGTTACAGTATGATTCGGGTCTGAAATATTGGACGCGGACTCCATCACATTGAATACAGTGCATTCTACGGTGTCATTCTTGGACAGATGGTACCCATTCTCGCGCAATGAGGATGGGAACGAATTGTCTCACGTACCGGCTGTCACCTTCCTCCTACTGCCAACATTCCTTCCCCTCCATAGTTGCTTAGCTTTTATTGGGTTCGGCTGCTAATCACGAGGTCTCGGGATCGAATCCCAACCACGGCAGCCGTATTTCAATGGGTGTGAAATGCGAAAACCCGCGTACTTAGCGTTAGGCGCACGTTAAAAATCCCAAGTGGTCTAACTTATTCCCGAATCCTCCACTACGGCGTGCCTCATAATAAAATCGTGGTTTTGGCAAGTAAAGCCTCGTAATCTGTTATGTAACATTCGTTAAGGATGTCCTGGGCAGTCGCACAACTCTTGAATACAATTAAGTGTCAGGAGTTGCGCGCGAGGTCTTTGAATATGTCATCATCATCATCATCATCGTCATCATCCTGGTTACGCCCCCTGCAGGGCAAAGGCCTCTCCCATACTTCTCCAACAACCCCGGTCATTCACTAATTATGGCCATGTCGTCCCTGCAAACTTCTTAATCTCATCCGCCCACCTAACTTTCTGCCACCCCCTGCTACGCTTCCCTTCCCTTGGAATGCAGTCCGTGCATAATAGCTGTGTCTTACCAGTACTCGCCTACAGGGCAGAAACTTGGAGGCTTACGAAAAGGATTCTACTTAAATTGAGGACGACGCAACGAGCTATTGAAAGAAGAATGATGGGTGTAACTTTAGGGGATAAGAAAAGAGCAGATTGTGTGAGGGAACAAACGCGAGTTAAGGACATCTTAGTTGAAATCAAGAAAAAGAAATGGGCACGGGCAGGACATGTAATGAGGAGGGAGGATAACCGATGGTCAGTAATGGTTGAATATGTGGATAGCCTTTACGGCTTTCGATAGCTGCTAGTCTACATTGCGGCTATATAATAAAGGTGGAACGGCAAACATGGTACAGAATGTGGAGAACATATAAATCCCGCATTTATTACTGCACAATAACTTTAAATACCGTTCTTGCTTCATGCACGTGAATAACCGCCATAGGAAACTACTTTGGAAACTAACTCCAAGTACGGTCTATGTCGCAGCCAAGGGTGTACCTGGCCTGGTGGCCAGTAAATGTGACCTAATATTGCAAGCAGCTTCGGCCATAGCATGCTAACGGATGACGACACAGACTGAAGTGACCAGCGCAAGAGTGGACAGGGGACACTAAAGACGCTACAAGGACAAGCGCCCAGTTGGAAGTTTGCGCTTATCCTTGTCGCCCGTTTAGTTTCCCGTGTCCACTCTTGCGCAAGTCACTTTAGCATGGAATACCAACTAGCCCGGTCTTACACCCTGCGACGACACAGGGACAGTATGCTCAACTCTTGTTTCGTGACTTCTGTGTCAAGGTAAAAAACCAACATATCCATGTATATGTCTTAATACTTAAGCACATCTAGATTTGCAGCTACGGCGGTAGCCCATGAGTGCGCATTGCAACGTCGCTAGTGAAATGTGTGCATCTTAACGAATTCGATAGGGGAAAATCAAAATCCGTCCACGACGGCGTCTCTAGTAGGCGCTGTGCGATGTTCGGACGTTAACAATGTGTGCCGACTGAAGAAAGGCTAAACCGAAGTGCTTCTGACGGTTAGGCGAGCTTCTTTACTCCGTAGAATGAAAAAAAAAGAAAAAGAAAAGGAAAAGAAAAGAAGAAAAAAAAAGAACCGCAGCAAAAGACCAGAATCAACAATTGCTCGACGCGAGTAAACGCTGGATGATGAGGAAATTTTCAGGCGACGAGCGAATACGCTTGATCAAGAACACTGATAACGCCGGCGGGACAAGCATTGTGGCGAAGTTCAATACTCAGGGATAGCTTTTACATTTTTTTTATTTTTGTTCGGTTGACGTCATCACGCGTCACCGCGGGAAGATTGAAAAGTTTAAGGTGAGTACGCCACGTGGTGGCATTCACGCGAACTAAACCCTTGTGTCCAGAAAAGCTGGATACGAAAGAACCCTAGTTGATCCAACTTTCCAGAGTCGCCCACTACTGCGTGCCTCATAATCAGATCGCGGTTTTGGCACGTAAATCCCCATCATTAAATTTTTTTAAAGATTCCACTACATTTGTTTTGTATCTGATACGGGTAGTGTAGTCTGTTCCTGTGATCATGCGTATATTTGGTCAAATGTACATGCAGCAGACTGGCCGGTGCCTCAACATGTGCCTAGGAGAGCACCATAATTAACTCAAGGGACCAGTATGCTCGTCCCACTTGACTATGCACCGATGGGACTGGGGCTGCGCGCCAGATTTAGACTGTTCATTTGTTTTGTTCACCTACGGCAACCAATTGACCAACAAGATCGCTGAGAAATGCCACTTAAAAAGAGTATAAAATTTGTAAACAGGGATAAGCTGCCTCAGAAAGGCTGGCCAACATTTCGATAGGAGGACCTATCTTCGTCAAAGGCGGCCTCGTAATTCTCGGCATGTTAGTTTTAAAGGTATAGTGCAGTAACGTCACGTGCAGTTTTTGTCGGTGGCGGTTGGTATAAAGGGAGACTTCAGAGGTAATGAGCGCCGTCGCCTGACGTCTGTGAGCATCGTTCCCAAGACGAGGGGACAACAGCGGCAGAGGGGGAAGGCGGCGAGAAAGAAAAAGAAAGAAAAGGAGAGAAAAAGAAACCGGGGGGGGGGACACCAAGTGGAAAAAAAGAAGAACAAGTAAAAAAAGAAGGGGGCATAGGAGGGCGTTGGGGAAGCGAGAGGTCAGGGAGCATTCAGCGGTGTCGTTGGCGGCATGTTTTTGTGGCTTTTACAAGAGCCGGCCAGGCAGTCAGTGCGCGAGTAACAGAAAAGACCCCCCCCCCCCAAAAAGAAAAGAAGAAACATGGGTTGAAAGAATGACTTGAGCAGCATAGCAGCAATGTGTCAAGTAATTATGAAGTAGTTAAAATGGCGACAAAGAGTCTGGGTGCAATGTAACCTGAAGGCAGTGGCATGGTCTTTCAAGGGACGTTAGCCCTAGAAGCTAAACGTAGGTGTCGTTACGGCGGCATACAGAAATGACGATACCCGCCGAAAAAGATATACTGACGTCTGGGACTTCGGAATGTGTTAGTGAGGGTGTTTCAAAAAACATATAATAAAAAACTGCCAAAAAAGGAGAAAAGAGAGGGGGAACCGAAACCGGACTAACAAATAGGAAGGTGACTTGCGCAGAAGTGGGCGGGGGCGTACACGTGAGTTGAAGGGGGACGTACAGTTGATATAAACGTAAAAACATGAAAGAGCATATTAAATTGAGTAGTACACAGGAAAAAATTCTCGAAATGGAGGAATAGGTGAGGTTAAGAATCAAGGTTATCTGTTGGCATAATGTCTTTTGTGTCTTGGTTGATGATATGAGAATTTCACATTCAATTTACCGCTTTTAAAGATTTTATGTTGACACACGCCAAATTAATTTGGCGGCTCGTACATTCTAGGTACTGTTGTTTGTCGAAAGATTTCCTATACAGTGTTGTCTTTAGCTTCCCATTGTTAATGTATATTATTGTGTCCAGCAAGTTTATGCGCTCAGTTGAGTTAAGTTGCCTTAAAAAGAGTTGGTAACAATCTGTTTGCTGAATTCTCTGCAACCTCCAGTAGTAAGAAATTTGTTTGTTGCTACTAGTTTCAGGCACCTTATTTCTTGCCAAATCTTCTGCTTTACCTATGGAGCAGTTATGCAATCAATTTTCAAGTTTACGTAATTCCTGCGTATAATTTTTGTTTTCTTGGTTTCACATGCTATGTTACAAGAAGGACCCTTTCTAAATATAACTGAATTACCTTTTCAATTACAATTGGTAATTCTCACCCTTTCGCTCAGGATACACATCAGTGAACATACCCGTACTAGAGTGGAAACTAAATGTTTCGATAACTCAAAAAGCACAATTATGCTGTGCCCATTGTATCTGACAGGGACACTTCGACTGTGTTCCAAATACCACAAATAGGCAGTTATCCAGCATAATTTACCAGAAAAACCATAAAATATTATTGGTCCCCATGCAATGGATACTTACTGAATTATCATGATTGCTGAATCTCAAGCTCCACGTGGGAAATTTATTACTGGTATATTAAGCATAGTACATACCAACTATGGCAAACAGCGGATGGAATATTCATTTTGTCCACCGCTCAACAATAGAAGCCAGTAGGTCGCGCCCAACTTCTCAAAAAATTTTTGCCTATGCATAGTATGACGTCAGTATAGAACTCTTAGCTCACGGGTGTTCCTACTTGCCTATGTTATAAATGAGAATGCGTTGTCATTGCAAGAGGACAATAATGTTTGACTGGGCTGTTGTCGTTTGGATACTTTTTTGTCATTAGCAATGATATTCTATTGCCACGCATATTGGCCCAGTGCGAATGCCACAGAATCTTGGGAAAGTGAAAATAATCTCAGAAGTGATTCTTAAAAGAACTGCCCCTCCTTGGCAGAGTGGTCAGGGAGGTGCGGCATTCTGCCATGTTTTGTTATAAGTTTTTCTCAAACACTGAAATGAAACTTCGCATAGTGCTAAAACTATATACACATTTGTAGCATGTTTGTGCCTGCTAATACAATATGACCGAATGTTGATTACACTTTTTGAAAATTAATTTCAATTGTATTTTGCAGGCTTCCTCGTCGCCTATTACTAGACGGACCAAATGAGGCTAAAAAGCCAGCCTTCCTCGCTCCTTTCCCAGGAAGTGAAATAGCAGGTGATCATATAAGAATGAACTTGCAACATGTGAGCAGTAGCCAAAGCTCCATACAGGTGATGCTGGTGATGAAATGCCAAGACAAACCGCAATATTATTTTGATTATTGATTATTTATTTATTTATTTATTTATTTATTTATATCCATGAATGCTTTACATGTTTACAGCGAGGAACCGGGTAAAATACAGAAAAATATCGTTAAATCAAAGTAAACATGTTATTCGAAAAAGCATAATTCACGTAGCACAGTACCATCATGAAACGTTAATGGCAACAAGCCGGCTCTTGATACGAATTCATAAAAATTGCAAAGTTTTTAGAAACAAAGCTGTAAGGCTAACAAACATTACTCATAAGTAAAAAACGAGATAACATTTCTATTGGGCCTATTACCATAATTTAATCCGCCAAATTTGAGTTATTATATGCTGCGCTAATACAGAATCATTAATTTGGGAGTAGATGCGCAATACTGTCAAGCATTGCAACCATTTCATGTAAGCTTTAAATTCATATATCAAATTTGTTGACTTTAGACACAGCGGATGGAGTCTGCAGAACTGCGATATCTGCTTTTGGCACAGAGACGTAGATTATTAAGCTTCGTGGTGTTATTTTGCTTAAACCTGCCAATTATCAATAATTTTTACCCCTAGGCTCTAAATTAAATAGTTCTTCCTGCAACCAGTAGAATTTAAGTTTCTCAAATGCCACAAACATAATTGAAATTAGTCCTCGGGTAGTCTTAAAAGAATTTCTGTATTTCGGATATATTTGATTAGGAAAATTTACAGAATTACCAGAATTGTGCTAGTCGTTCTTTTTTTGTAATTTACAGTTGCAAACTGAAGATGTTCTTTTGCTTCAAGTTTACCTATTTTCAGCAATTTTTAATAAGAATAGATGGCGTTAATGTAAAAACTACCATTTTAAACTTTTTTAATGTATCAAACCTCTTCAAATTTGGTCCCATTGTTGCCGAGAAAAACGATTTTACTGTTCATGTGTTCAAGAGCTCTTGAGCTAAATATTTTTTTAGGCATTGCGTGTGTCGGTTTCGTTTGTATTTTTCACCCTGTTTTTAGAATATTGGCTCTGATCTCAAAATTTTTTCCCTTACAACGAAATTCAAGCTTTTAAACTTTGTACAATATATGGTGTACTTCTCCATAAAGACCGCTATTTGGCACATTTTTGCAGGGACTGCCAGTGTTAATTTTACACATAAACATAGACTAAAATGCTGTGTGGTTTTGGTATATGGTGTACTCATCTATGAAGACCACTATTTGCCACAATTTTGCAGGGACTGCCAGCATTATTTTTTCACTTAAACATAGACTAAAATGCTGTGTGGTTTTGTCAGGCTGACACAACATTGCAGTGCACATTCATATCAGTCTATATTCAGGCTTTAGTATCCAACCATTTAATGTGCACTGCTGGAACAGGCGGTCCTCTTTCAGATTTAATGGTAAGGTTTCTTGTCGTAGTCAAGCCTGTTATTGCCAGGTGTCAACTGTAATCAAGCCTGTCACTGATTTTTTAACCTCATGTTTCGTGCGTTAGCCTCACCAGCTTGACCCGAGAAGCATGTTGGCAGCTAGAGTTCGTGTTTTGCAAGTTCTAGTCTGAAACGTGTATGTAACATATATGACTCATGTATCTAGTCTGAAGTGCAATAAACATTTCAAACTGAATACTTTGCGGTTGTAGTACCAATTTTTTTGCCACTGCATTTACTGTAGTCCTTATTGCCTACAGTACAGTTCTCTAGAACCTTGGTAAATTGCAAGCACTTTACACACATCGGCCTATCTTCTATAGACATTTTCCTGTGGGGACTCGAAAGCAAATGCATAGAAATATTCTACAGAAATTTGTCTTTCGCATTTCTATAGCAACTCAATCGAAATGTTCTATAGAAATTTGTCTTTAGCATCTCTAAACAACTCCATAGAAGTATTTTATAGCAATTTGTCTCTGCATCTCTAAAGCAACTCGACAGAAATGTTCTACAGAAATTTGTCTTTAGCATCTCTATAGCAACTCCAGAGAAATATTCTACAGAAATCTGTCTTTTGCCTCTCTAAAGCAACTCGACAGAAATGTTTTATAGAAATTTGTCTTTAGGATCTCAAAAGCAGCTACATAAAAATGTTCTATAGAAATTTGCCTTAAGGATCTTAAAAGCAAGTCCACTCAAGGATTCTATAGAAATGCGTCTTTAGTTACGATAAGAACGTGGCGGCTCACAAACTTTTGTATAGGCAATTGTATAGGCAATCAAAATAAATACAATAGAGCTGTCGCGAACAAAGTCAAAAGCCTTTCTAAAAAAACACGTTAAATTTTTTTGCAATGGCGGGCCCTCCAGCCTGCTGTGCGCTGCCGTCGAACGGCCTTGGGCGCGTGCAGAGGCGGACTGCACACTAGCCGCCGAAAGCAGGCAGGACAAAGCTCGCACTGTTTCTGCGGCGCTATGCGAGAACCACTTTCATTCACAGGATTAGCTCCGAGCGACTACGTGCACGTGACAAACTGCAACCAAGCGCGGAGTCCGCGAGCGAAGCCGTCTCCGGAGGCAGTACCAACGCTGCTTCCAGGCTGGTCAACGTGTCTTTCCGCCGCGACGAAGGCTAGAAAGGAACAGGAGGAAATTTTGCCAACTACTTCATCAGCAGAGGGCGAAGCCTAGTGTTTGACGGAAGCCCGTCTGGTCGGAATGAAACATGAAGCAATAAAACGACAGACACCGACCAAAAGAAGCACTAAAAATGAATAAATCTTTAAGACGTTTCGGCTTCTCTACGCAAGCCTTGTTTGGGTCTTAATCCTTTCTAGAACCTGTTTTTGTCGGTGTCTGTCGTTTTATTGCTTCAGCAGAAGAGGGCGTGCCAACGAAGCCGGTCCTGCAGCGGCGATGCTGCAGAGCAGCTGCTTGCCGCCGGCCGTGCTCCGTTCTCTCTCGACTCTCCCCGGACCATGGTCCAAGGATGGGTGCCGAATTTAGTTGGAGAGTCTCGAGGCCGTAATATTTGTAACAACATCTGTCCAAATGGAGACTAGAGATGTGGCATGAAAAAGCTGTGTGTTTTACAAGGTCAGGTGGAGAATTCCCTGCGAAGGTGCACGTTCAAGGTGCGCTATGTGCTGGAAAAGCTGTGAATTTCGTTTCGGATGCGAGAACTAGTTCGAAAGGTGCGCATGCGAGCTATGCTTGCAAAGAGCCATCAACATTGAGAATTTCAGCCAAATTTCCCACTCCCTGACGCCTGCGAGGTGCAAGAGCCAGCGCTGCATATGATTTACCGGCATGTGCAAATAATGAGCAAACGCACGGGCAAGACGACCGTGTTGCGATGACGATCATCTCGACACGTGCAATTATTGAGTGCGGAAAAGAAACCTTAGGCCGCCACGGACGGACGGACGCCGCTCCGGGCCGGCGCCGCCAGGCTCTCGCCGCTACGCTGGCCGAAGGAAAGAAGAAGCCCGCCTCGAACTGCAAAGTGGGAAAAGCTGCCGCCTCGCGGCATCCATGCGCCTGCACGGAGCCGTTCGTGCCACTCGAATATTTTCTACTATAGTTGTGAAAGTTAACAGCAAACTGAGATCAGCGAGATTGGTCTATAATTGTTGGTTCGCCTGACTTGAATACTGGAATGACGTCTTCGAATGGTCGGAAAGGCATCCCGATTCTACAGATTGCTCGTATATAAGTGCTGTACTTTCAATAGCTTATTGCTGATCAGCGCCCGCGCTACTATTCTGCGGCAGTCTCTTGATGCCGAGCACCACATTCGCTTAGTAAAATCGATTGGCATGGGTCAAGTATTATTGGGTCAACGGGTAGTTCGCGTGCCTCACTTGTAGGTACTTGTGCGAAATGCGTGCTAAACTTCTTGCCTGTAGTTTCAATAGACAGCACATCACCGCTTTCAGCCTTTAGCGCAGGTGTCTTAAATTCAGCCTTGGAATTTATGTATTGCCAAAATTTTGCTGGTTTGGTTTCGAGCAAACTGGCCAAAGTTTCGTTAAAATACTGTGGCTGAATTCACAAATCTTTTCGTTCATCTGCTCATCGGCTTCGCTAATAATATGTCCTACATTTCTATTCGCAGGTACGAACGCATTTAGCGTAAGAATGTTTTGTTAACGCGGGCCCTGGTATTTAAAATTTCCATTGACCTTACTCGAAGCCTTTTCATAGTTATCCCAGTCCCGGTCTGCGTTTGTTTGCTCAGACCTGCTGTATACTCTTTCCTTTCTATTTCGACACTTTTTACCTCTTTTGTGAACCAAGCAGCATCGTCGCTTGTTTTAATTGTTGACTTCGGTATGCCGAGACACTCAATTTCTTTTAGTTTGTCACGGAACAACAGCCACTTTTCCTTGACTATGCGGGTGAGGTAGGAACCTTCAAACAGCAGGCTCAATTCCTACAACATACCATTCATTTTACCGGAGTCGGCTCTTGAGTAATTCAAAATTATTTTTTTAATAGTTCATTTATCAAGGAATCGGAGCTGGAAGAACGCTATGCAATACTTCATGGTCGCTTAGTTACTCTAGTACGTGAGTTTCACAATTATCAGAAAGATTTGTCAGCAACAGGTCTAATATATTACTGCCTCGTGTCGCATTTTCGACAAGCTCATTGAAGTGATCGTCGTTCCCACTCTCCTACCCAGTTATGTGAACTTGCTGAACTTCTCTCCCTAGAGTCTAGAACTTAGTATGACTGTTCGAAGTTTCTTTTTCTTATGATTCATTGCCATGTTAAAATTGATAAAGATGACTACTTTCACTTTTCTCCTAGTAACTATTTTCGTCATCGCCACCACATGTATATCCCTCCCCCTACTACTCGCAATGATTGTTTTAAATACAACTTCTTTCCGTGAGCAATAAAACAATGGGATCTATTATCAGATTCAATAGTAAGGACGTCATCTATACGCGACTTTCTTGAAAATGTCAAAAGCACGTGTGTACGCATACCATCTCCGCCAAATGGTAATACTGTAATCACCTGGATATTGTATTACATGCTGTATTTGCCATGGTATTACTATAAGTGCATTCCCCAAAGTGTACTTTTATTTTCTTTATCCTGTAAATATATTGTTGCTTGCATTGTCACCTACCACTCCTGTAATAGCCGAAAGTTGGGCTGACAGTATCAATAAACAAATAAAATAATACATACTCAATATATGCAGCAACCTGGAACACTCAGAATGACTTTCTGAGGAAGTGATGGACCACGTAGCCTAGGTAATGCCGGAGTAGTTAAAGTGACCGCTCAGCATGATGATGCATTTTGGATATGTTTTAAATATTCCGTTAAGTGACTGTTTAAATGGCCAATAAAATAAGAAGAGATTCTCGGAGGGCGGTACAATGCACCCAGGACGTATGTGATGCCCTTAAGTTGCACCATCACCCATATAAGCTCCAGTAGGATGTCAAGTGAAACCAAATACGGCTGATATTCACTTCTCATGGCAACCATTGCACCGCCTCTTCTACGTTCGTTCTTATCTTTACGATATATTGCGAAGTGGTTAGGCAGAGATAGCTCGCTGTTTTCAACATCTGCTGTTAACCACGTTTCAGTTGTAATGATCATATGGGCAGAACGCGTCTTTGTCATTGCGCTTAACGTATCAGTTTTTGGGAGTATGCTGCGGAAGTTGGCAAGGATAATAGATAGCTGTTTATCGTTTTTTTTTACTTGAACTGTACGTTGAATTTTGTGTTACTGACCACGACGCCCTCCCTGTGCAACTAGCTGTTTTACACTTCGTGAAAGCGCATAATATATTTCGCTCATCAGCACAATCGCTTCCAACCTCGACCACAGCGGCGACGGGGCTGAACCGATTCAGGCTGGAAAACAATGGTGTAGGGTGACAGTGCATGGTTGTTGGAAAACTAATTGGCTACGACCCTTCCAGGCGCAGGTGCCGAAATGGCGTAGCCGCGAAACTCCATCTGCAATGTTTATTAGAGAGAGACAATACCCATCTCACATTGACTGAAAGGGTAATGCGTTCAGCACTGAATTAATATAGCGACGCAACGTACTGCCACCGCCTAAACAAGTCAAGGCGTGCACTGCAGCGGGCTGGGCGCCACCGCCACGAAGGCTGCACGTGGCCTGCGAAGAGAGTGGCGCGAAAGAAGCGCGTCGTGCCGGGCGCTGCCTCGCGTGGGGCGACGAGAAGGAAGGCTGAGAATCGCTCCCTCGCTTGCCGCACACTCAGCGACTTGGCGAGACGTTCCTTGAAGAACATATCCAGTGAATTCAATGCGCAGCTTGTTAAAGCACTGGTGTGCAAGGCGTTCTTTGAAAAGCGACAGATAACCAGTGGATATGTGGCGCAGCCTGCTAAGGCATCGTAGTCCTTCAGGAGCCCTTGTGAGGGGTGGTTCAATTCCGTTCAGGAGAAATGTAAAGGATCTGTTTCGTCATCCTATAGTGGCACATTCCCAGGGGGGGACACACCTAGTTACCTAAGTTGGCGTCAAATCCGTTCATTCAAGACCAGCACTGACCGAGTGGCCCAGTGGTCCAAGTGGGCGTGAAAGAGCTTCTTAGAAAAGCGCACTTACCAAGCCCTGCATCTTAACGTGACCCATGTCGGCGAGAAAAGGGCCCGTTGAAGAGCGACACCTAAGTACACATTTCCACATACCCAACGACCCGAGTTGATCTGATGGTTGGTTGCGAACTATGTTACCTCAGCACAGCAGCCGGATGCGCTACCCATTCGACCACCCACTATCCTATGACCGGGGTAGGCGGAAAACAGTTATATACTCAAACGTAGATCGATCGATACATTGATACGTAGCCTCTGGAAAGTGCGTGAAGTACTCCAAGAAAGCTAAGGCTTTAGAAAAGTCCCTGTTTCCAGCTTTTGCGGATCGGGACCAATGAGGCAGACGGGAAAAGAAATGACGAAGAGGCCACTTCGCGAGAGTTGCGTCCCGTTCGTCAAATAGGGGCCGCAGCCCAGGTTGACTCGTTGCCTCTGCTAAGGAGCCTTTCGTAAGCTCAGAGGCCAACTCAATTTCTTGCGGAGCCATGCCTCTGAGAGGCCTTATGTCGCATGACGGTCTCATTCTCCACTTCATTGTATTGTATGCTCTTTTGCTTGGGTGAAAATGTGTCTTTAATAATGCTCTTTTTAAAGCCCTATCCAGAAAGTCACATATCCGCCAGTCTCTCAATGGCAAAGTGCGCTCGCCTCCAAGCGCACTTCGGTCAGTGTTGTTATATGCGGGTTGTCCCAGCTATCATGCACCGAGCTCTAAAAGTACCAAAAAAAAAACAAAGAAAAGAAGAAGCCGGATCATACAACGTGAATAAAGCCAAGTAAATTTTTTTTAGTGTTCTTGAGAAACCGCCAGTAACTTTTTTAGTTCCTGAAATTCCGTTAATAAATAAAGTGAATTCGGAATCCTTTTCTAATTGTTATAATTTAGAAAACGTCAGTTATGCGGTTGTAAAGAATCGTAAGACACTTAAAAAACTCGCAGTTCCGCCCCAAAGGCGAAGCATCTATTGCGATAGCTAATTATTAGACATCCATACGAAGTAAGGATAGTAGTTTTATCGGCCGTATAATGCTGTAGACATTCGCTTACTAACTAAATTAACAAGCACGGTGTCACGCGCGCAGACGTAAACTCCTGCGGTTATCGCGCTCGATAACCGCAGAAGCTCGCTGTATCTACCACTTATTTATTGGAACGCCCCTGTGTAATGCCCGTATCGGCCTTTAGCGTACTTGAACAAAAAAAAAACGCTGAGTGAGGAAATACGGCAGCAGCAGCGAGCGAATTGACCTTCGTGTTGTCTCTCGCTTCAACGCCAACTAAACGTTGAACGCACAGCGCATACGAAGCTACTGGTTCTAGGCGCATACAGTTTGTCCATAGCGTAGATCGCTATCAAGATACGCCGCTCGCGCGGCTGTGCCATAAGCAGCAGTCGCCGGAGTACAACGCCCCCCTCCACCTAGCATCACCCTCGTGCCTCACGCGCGACGGAAGACGGCGCGCTTCCACTCTGCCTTCCCCTTTCGGAACCGCGATCGTCGGGTGACCCTCGCAAGGTTTCACCAAGGTCGATTCAAATAGGTCGCTATGCTTCGGGCGAAAAGCGGTTCAGTACAGACTGTCACCGACATCAGAATGGGGGGTTATGGGAGCAGCGATTGAAGCGCGACTGTTTGGAGGGAACGAACATTGGGAAAGAAAAACGCGTTCTTTAATTCAATCGAGACACAGTTAGACTCATTCAACGAAAATAAATTCCTAGTCAATCTTATATATTCGTGAGGAGTTAAGAAAATACAAGTTTATTTAATTTTATTATTATTAATAAATGCATTTCTTTTCAGCGCCCATCGCTACAGGAGGCGTTGACGTCATTATCACTCGCAATGCAATGCACGTCTTTAAATGGGCAGAAAGGCGCACTCGTACAGCTCACCTCTTGAAATACGCCCCCCCCCTCACAGTTTGCGCTTTCTTGCTTGTCGAAGTTTGTCTGAATTTGGTGACGCGGGTAGCTTCATCGCTTCTTAATCTGTTCAGTCAAAAGTAGTGAGTTACGACCGCCAGATAATTGTGTAGTTGTTTTCGTGCGACTGCGCTGGCCGACGGGCTTGGCACCCGACAATAGGATCAGCAATCTACACCTAAAGCTTTCGTCGGCCTCCAAAGAAAGTATGTTCTGTGCAGGGATGCGATTACGACAACCGTACGGCTGGCCTTTTCTTGCATCGCTTTTTACGCTGAAAGCTCGAAACGCCCATCAAGTCGAATGACAGGGCATTTGAACATAGAGCTCCAAAGGCAGGGCAACAAAACAAATTTCGCACCTTAGAAAACAAAATGACTCCCCTTCTGCTTTTAACGGACATGGCGTCACATTATTTTTTCTTCCGCCGGAAGTGTTCCCACCACATACAGATGGCGTTATGCCCCATGAACCGCCTATGGACCGCCATGTTTTGAACGTATGGGCTCCTATGGAAGCTTCGCTACCAGGTATATTTACCTTGGTTTCACTCGCCCAAGCAGCGCGCGGCGCCGATGTTATCGTGTTTGCACTTTATACAGAACATCACGGCGACGGCAGAAATTCACTACGAGGGCCCATATAATTGCACTGCAATAAAATGAAGCGTGCCTAAGCATGTACACACAGCATGTTTAGATTCTGCAGCAAGTAGAGAAAGCCCGCGAAATGTGAAAAGACTATGCGAATGCGAAACCATGCGCACGGAAAAGCAGCTCATCAAGCTGTCTCATTTCATTGAATTTTATTACCTTAAAGGCACCTTGCGGGGTATTACATAAGGGGTGGGTGCACAAAAATACAGGAGGTTGCCCACTATGTTATTTTACAGGGAGAACGCTTGTTACTTCTTTCACGAAGGCAGATGAGGTGGCGATGACAGCGACGTGGTGGGGAAGGCCGTTCCAGTCTTTAGCTGTACGATAAGAAATGATGACGAGCAGGTGACAGTGCGCGCGCTAGGGCGAGCAACATTTAGTGGGTGGCCTGTGCGCAGTGATATGCCTGAAGGTGGCAAAATGTAAAGTGCGTGGCGAAGCGAGCTGGTGTAGAATTGATGGAATAATGATAAGCTCGCGATACGGCGACTGTGTGCTAGAGTGTCCAAACCAGACTCTACTTTTAATGGTGATACGTTGATATCATATGCGTATGACGAGTGAATGTATCTTACGGCGCGGTTCTGTATGGATTGTAATGCGTTGCTGAGGTAAATCTGGTGAGGATGCCATATGGGTGATGCGTATTTGAGTTTTGGCCTAACCAGTGTTTTACATGCTAGTAATTTTATCTGTTGAGGAGCAGTGCAGAGGTTGCGTTTCAGAAATCCCAAGGTTTTGTTAGCAGATGATGATGTTAGTTATATGCGAGCACCAGCTTAAATCATGCGTGATCATAATACCTAGGTACTTAATTGAGTTTACAGTGTCGATTGGGATATCATTAATTGTGTAGAGAAAGCCATAATTAATAATATTTGGGGTTTTACGTGCCAAAACCACTTTCTGGTTATGAGGCACGCCGTAGTGGAGGACTCCGGAAATTTTGACCACCTGGGGTTCTTTAACGTGCGCCTAAATCTAAGCACACGGGTGTTTTCGCATTTCGCCCCCATCGATATGCGGCCGCCGTGGCCGGGATTCGATCCCGCGACCTCGTGCTCAGCAGCCCAACACCATAGCCACTGAGCAACCACGGCGGGTGAGAAAGCCATGCCGATTACGGCTGCGGTAAATTGACATATATTTACATATGCTAGTGTTTAGGACCATTAACCAGTGATCACACGAGGCTGTAATGTTGTTCACGTCATTTTGGAGATGAATGCAGTCATTACTGTTAGTGGTAGTTCGATAGACAACGCAATCATCAGCAAACATACGGATCTGAGAGGGAATATGCAATGGAAGATCGTTAATGTATACTAGGAACAAAAGGGGACCTAAAATTGAACTTTGGGGAACGCCTGATGTTACGGGAAGAAATTCTGAGGTATTGTTAACACTGACGGACTGTGATCGGTTACTAAGAAATTCTTTTATTCATGTTAGGACATTGGGGTGGAAGTTCAAGCAAGGTTAGTTTTAATTATAAGCGTTGATGAGTTACTTTATCAAACGCCTTTGCTAATTTAAGTCAAGAAAAATGATATCGGTCCCAGTGTTAGTATCGAGATTTGAGTGTAGGTCCCGAAGAAATGTAGCTAATTGAGTGCCACATGATAGGCCTTTACGGAAGCCATGCTGTGACGGAAAAGTTATTACTGTCTAGAAAATTCATTGCGTGCGAGTATATGACGTGTTCCATTATTTTGCAATGGATACTAGTTATGGATATTGGACGATAATTTAAGGGTGAATTACGGTTGCCTGATTTGTAGAATGGAACGACCTTGCTCTTTTTCCACTTGTTAGGTGATGATAGTGATTGGGAATACAGCAGGGTTAGATACATGGCACAGATGCGCTTCGTCTTTTTTAAAAGCTTACAAAAGTACAGGTGGATTGTTTTCTGATCCGAATGACGTACTATAGGTGAAAACGAGAAAACAGCATGGATTACTTTGTGATCACTTATTTCGCGTAGGTAGCTAATAGAGGGCACGGTTTCAAGCTGAGCGGTTTGGCTAGGGTGTTGGCCGAGCCGTGAGTTGCACGAGTTGGCTCTGCTATCAGAGGTCGACATTAAGGCAGATATCTGAGAATTCTCTCTGTGCCAGTAACTGTGCTAGAATGATTTGACCAATTTATATGTGGGTAATTGAAATCCCCCCAAAAGCAAGATGCAAGCGTTCGGGAATTTTTTTGTTACATGGTTCAAGTTAAATGGCTGGGCAAGTCAGGATTACTGTTGGGGGGGGGGCGATAACAGATACCAAGAAGTAGTAGCTGCGGATTAGCGCGCACCATAAGCTACAGAATTTCTAGGTCAGTGGCCACATTGACTGTGGAGAACTTTCGATGTTTTTTTTTACAATAGGAACGCCACCACCCCGAGTACCCTGCCTATATCTTTACGGAAAACATCGAACTTCGGTATTTCACTCAGAACTTCACGTCAGCGACATCACTGGTAAGCCATGTTTCATTTAGTGTAAGTAGATCCCTGCCAGACGAAGATACTACATCTCATACTTGTTGCCTTTTCGGAAGAAAGCTTCTTATGTTAGTAAAAATAACAGGGATTGAGAAAGATTCTCGGGGGGCAGACAGAGCACGTCGAGACGAATGCTGGTTGCAGCGCGGTAGCTGTAGTTCTTTCACGGATTGGGATGTTCCATCAAAAATGTAGCGTTTTGAACCAATGAATAATGTTTTAAAGCGAAGAGCAAAAGGAACTCATTGGCTTCGTGCCAAAGCGACTAGATGTTTTCGGGCGTTCTGTACCGGCTTAGAAAAATCCTCCCCCATGCTGTACGAAGTGTTTTTGAGCTTGCGGCCATTCGACAAGATGGCTTCTCTTGTTTAAAAGAAGAAAAGTTTGACAATGATGGGTCGGTTACTTCCAGGGATGTATTGACCAAGGCGATGCGCTCGCTCGATTGGGCTTGGCTCTAGGGAAACATTTAACTGTTCAGAACGCAGCCGAATGACCAGTTATTCTGACTGAGCAAATCATCGAGATTTGTTAGCATCCGTAATTCCACAAAAGATAAACTTTCTGCGCCGAGAGCGGTCATCGGCATCATCAAGGCGAGTTTCCAGGTTACAAACCCGATGAACCAGCGGTGTCGGTTTGCACGGTTCCGACCTGCTGCCTCAAGGGCTCAATTGGCTGGCAATTCGTTTCAAAGCTTGTTAGACGTCTGCTGAGCTCGATCAGGGCGTTATTAGTAGCCAGAAGCTGATGTTTAAGATCCTGGACTTCCGAGAGAAGTTTAGACTGCCCAGAAGATAATCTCTTTAGCACCTCTAAAACTGCCGCAGTATCGGGTCCAGGATTCAGTTAATATCGCCTGATTGCAGCAACAGGAAACGCGCAAGAGCAAAGCACTCACACGCCATAGAAAACAAAGACTAGAGGCTCGGCAGCTGTGCCAAGAGGTAATTGCTCGTCCTTTTAGTAAATACACTGCGTGATGAACATACCTGCATGGCGAAGAGCAGCGTGTTAGTGGACATGCTAGAGGCACAGTCGCTGAGCCCACAAAACGAGTCGCACAGATGCGGTGCATTTATAGCGGCCGTGAAGGCCACTGTGGATGCCGATGGTGCTTAGAACGACAGAAAGCTGAGCTAGTTGGTAAGGATTCATTATGCGAAAAAGGTGAGGCGTGCAGACAGGACACATGTGAGAAGTGGACAACACGAACGTTTTTTTGGCTTGACCGAGAACCAGGAACAGCGAGCGCGGTACTTTCTGTTTAGTTGCGTTGATAGTAGATGCGCGAAGATGCGTCGTAATCGCCACCGGGTCATCGTGTGCGTGGGGCCATGATGCGCACGCAACTGGCATGCGTGAAGGAGCGATGACTCAGTAGAAAAGCAAGCTGTTCATCTCCGCCTCACTGTTCAAGGCTTCACATTACCTCGATATGCAATAGTCGCCTGGAACTAATAACGCGTCGTGTAAAGAAAGCACGCGCTATTATCGCCACCGCGCCGACCAGCAGCGCCTTCTAACGCGATAGCGTTAAGAGCCCCGTGTTGTAGAAAATCCGGCATCCTGCGTTGACCGTTGTTTCATCAAAAATCATTCCGAACCATGGAATCCCAACCACTCACACCCAACCGCGCAGACCCTCCGTGTAGCGCAAAGAAGTTGCTGAACTAATTGAATTTCTCAAAGTAAAATATGTCAGAAAAATCGGCAACTACGACTTACCAACAACCTACAAGCATGATAGCGTCGGATTGTAATTTGAATATACAAGAAAACTTAATTCTGTTACGCGGAAACTTAAACAAACCCATTTTCCAGCGTTTATACCATCCATACACCGGCCACGGCGTCCGCGAAGTGCGCGCGCAGGCGCGCGCAGATCGCTGAGGCCATGGAGCGGCTCGCCCGCTTCTATAGAAGAACGTAAATGGGAATGTAAATGGAAGAAAATAAATGAAGGAAAAGAACTAGGAAGCTTACCAGCAATTACGTGGCATGTAGGGTGAGCAACACAGCAACAAAGAACGTCAAGCGAAAAGTCAGGGAGGCTGAAATAATGTCAGGGATAGCGGCAATGGAAAAGAAACTTGCTATTAATTAAGAGGAAAAAACAAAATCAGGAAAGAAACAATTTATGATAACTCCAAGGGCAGTTTATTATTTGTCGAAGCGAGATCAGAATGCCTTAGAACACGCACCTATAAAGCGAGATATAAGATGGAAGAAGAAGCATATGCTTGCTGCGGTAAAGATAGGGAAAAGATGGAGCCTGTTTTATTAGACTGTGAAGGTATCTGCCCAGCGGTGGATTTAGGCACTACTGGCCTCCTTGACCCTTGGGTTGAGCGAGAGTAGGGTGAACGTAAACTTGTCGGCAATAGAGACTAGTAAGAGGCGATTGGAAGATTGGTGGAAGAAAAGTAGGGAAACGATAAAAAACGGAGACTTACAAAAACAAAGTTCACAATAGGTGGTTAGAAAATGTGGTTATGCGAATTCATCGTGTTTTTTTTTCTTTTTTTACCTAAGTATGATATTAGGCAGTGTAATAGCAAGAGCTGGGTGGCGCAACCCACCGCCCGGTTCCAAAGGGGACGCTCATAGCATCCATCCATACATCCATCCATCCATCGTCAGATACATAGATTTACCTAGAAAATACCGTTTGTCTAGACTGGGAAGGAATGAGGATTGAGGAGGAGGTTGCTATCGACAAGTCACTGAGTTTTATTTGAGCATCACCCAGGTATTGTATTTGTAACAGAAACGTGGCTACATGAGGGTGTCCGAGATTATGAAATACGCCCCGGGATATAACGTTATCAGAAATGACCATGGTAGCAGACGTGGGGGCGTTGCCATCTTTTAATGCAGCTCTAGATACACAGTCCTTTACAAACCGTCCGACATTGAAGCAATATGTTGCAAAATTCTTGGACGCCCCGACTTGATTGTGGGATGCGTATATCGCGCTCCGGGAAGTACTGCCGCCAGTATTTATGCACTTAATAATAAACTGCATGATTTACGCGTTCAGAACAAAAACGTTATTATATCGGGGGTCTTCAATGCTCCAGACGTTGAATGAGATGAAATGGAAACGGGTACGCGAGACCGTGATGCAGGCTCAGCAATCATAGATACGTGCTTTTCACATGGACTTATAAAAGTAGTAGGTGACTTTACTAGGGTCTGCGGTAATAGCAAATCTGTTCTTGACCTCTTCTTTTAAGTCATAGCATTGTATCGAGATACTATAGAGTTGACATTCTGCCCAGGATCTCGGATAACTCGATTGTAAGATTATCGTTAATGTAAGTTGCTTTTAAAGGATCCCTAGACTTGTTTCATATTACAGACAGTTTAATGAAGCTGATGATACTTCAATAAATAGATGAACTAGCCTTTTGTTTTGAGAAGTTTGAAAAATTAAGTAAAAATGAATCTGCGCATATCGATCAGTTGTGGTTAAACTTTAAGGGAACGGTTCACAAATGTGTAAGCCGCTATGTTCCTCTCAAATGTAAAACAAAACGAATGTACAGCCCATGGATTACGAGAGAGATCATACAACTGAAGAGAAAAGTGGCAAGGCGTAGGGCACTTTATAAGCGTATACATGGTTCCGCTCTTCATGGTGACACGTCAAACTTAAGTAAACAGCTAAAGTTAATGATGAAGGAATCCAGGGACAAGTACTATGGTGTCACTATGGATACTTTTCTACGCGAATCACCCCAAATGTTTTGGAAGCACCTGGCTCCAACTAAGAAGGCAGTCACTAAAATAAGCGCAGAACAGGGACTTATTGAGGATAAAGGTCACATAGCGGACACCTTCGACAACTGTTTCGCAGTGTCTTCGCCAGTGATGATGGAAAGCAGTCAAAATTTGATGTACGCCAACCAGTTGCAGAGGAACTGCGGGCACTGTATGAAGCAGTATTAAACTTGCTGCTGAACCTAAATACAAAGAAACCGGCAGGTCTTGATGAGATACCAAATTTCAGTTTAGAGAGGCATGCTGAATGGACTACGAAGTACCTCTTCATTATCTTCAAGAAGTCACTACGGTCAGGCACACTTTCTGAAGAATGGGAAATGAGTAAAGTTGCACCCGTATATAAAGACGCTGACACCACGTCTACTGCCAATTACAGGCCCACTCCACTAACGGCAGGCTGTTGTAAAACGTTAGAACATATTGTTTGCAAGTACATTCGGCTGTTTTTGTCACAAAATAAAATTTTTAGTAACTATCAACATGGTTTCGCGAGGGCTTGTCAACCATAACACAATTACGAGAAAGTGTTCACGATTTCAGCAAAGTTATCGATGGCAAGGGACAAATAGATCTAATCTTTCTCGACTTCAAAAAGGTCTTTGATAATGTTAATCATGGGAAACTGTTAATTAAATTAAAGGCTATTTTAGGAGATACAGGTGTAGTCAAATGGGCGGAGGACATTCTTTCTGATAGCTGACATTTCGTCAGTATTGATGAAAATAGATCCGGGGTCTGTGACGTAAAATCAGGCGTGCCCCAAGGTTCACTTCTTGGGCCTGTGTTGTTCCTGGTATACATTAACGACCTAATCGAAGAATCGGCCACAAATACAGCGAGCTTATTCGAACATGACTGTGTGATATATAGAGAACTGAAATCAATTAATGACCAGATACCCTTAAATAAATTCTTAGGAAAAGTGCACCAAAGTGCACACGTGGCAGATGTCTCTTAAACCAGCAAAGGTTTTTTTTATGACCGTCATACATAAACATGAACCTCTGTAATTCACATACGCTCTACAAAGTGAACCATTTCATCGCGTAACCGAGTACAAATAGCTCGCAATTTTAATAATATCTGAACTTAGTTGGATAGCACAAATAAAAAAATAGTAGGGAGAGCCAACCAGAGATTAGGTTATATTCGACGTGTCCTTAAACTCGCTTCGGCATCCACGAAACTGACTGCTTATAAAGTGCTCGTGCGCCCAATATTGAAATATGCATGTGAAGTGTGGGATCTGTGTTTGAAAGATTCACTGTCAAAGCTGGAGCAAGTTCAAAAACGTGCATTGCGGTTTATGTATTCCCGACACCGTCGGCAAGACTGCGTAACATCACTTTACGCGAGGGCAAACCTGCCCCTACTTAATGTCAGGAGGAAGGAAAAACGACTTAGTCTTTTCTATTTAATCATTAATGAGCTGCTACTTGTTGATAAGTCTCGCTCCATAGAGGAATCTAAGACCCGTATAGTGCGAAATAAACATAGTAGCCACGTTAAGGAAAATAGATTTCTCCCCTTCCCCCCAAGCATTGCTACAAATACTCATTCTTCCTTTCGACAGCACGTGACTGGAAGCGTCTCCGTGCAAACATTGTCAACGCAGGGACTCGTAAGCAGTTTTCCTCACTTGTCTCCGAACATTTTCAACAATAGGGCATATATCGCTGTATCGCTGTATTCTATTGTTCCGTTCACTGCTTGCTGTATGTTGATGTACCACCCCTACCCTGGTCCTGATGTGCACCGACAGTATGTGTAAATAAATAAATAAATACAGGGGTGCCCATTATCCCAACTGCTGTTTATGATGTGCATGGTGAGTATGGAAAGGGCGTTAGAGGTATGTAATATCGGGTTTAATGTCTCATACAAACAGGAGGGTACAGTAGTAGAGCAGCAGCTTCGATGTTTGTTTTATGCTGACGCCATTGTGTTGCTAGCTAAAAAGCAATGTGATATGCAACGTCTGGCTCATATCTCTGCACAGGAATGCAATAATTTAGGTCTGAAATATAGCGTTAAAAATCACTTTCGATATTCAATGGAATCAGTGAACATACAGTGTCATTAAAAAGCCAGGAAATACTTCGCTGAAAGAATATAAATACCTTGGTATATGGATAAACGAAGGCAACAGATATATCAGTGTCATTACAGAGCCTGGAAATACCTCGCGTGAAAGAATATAAATACCTTGGTTTTGGTATATGGATAAACGAAGGCAATAGATATATGGAAAGAAAGGAAAAACAATAACAGTAAAAAGGATGATAAATGTGGTCATAATGAAACACAGAGTGCCATGGGGATACAGATACAATAGGTATGAGGTGCTACGGTGTATGTGGAAAGGTGTAATGGTTCCAGGACTTACTGTTGGAAATGCGGTTGTTTCTTTGAAATCAGGTGTACAATCAGGACTCGATGGCAACCAAAGGTCAGTGCGATGCCCCGTTTTAGGCGCTCACGGGAAGACTACAAATGAAGCTGTGCAGAGTGATTTGGCCTGGACAACAGTTGAATTGAGGGAAGCTCACAGTAAAATAGATTATGAAGAGTGACTGAGCAATATGGAAGAAAGTAAATGGGCTGTGCGAGTGTTCCGCTAATTGCACAGGAAAAACGTTGATTCACAGTGGAGCAAAACAACTAGGAAGCTTACCAGCAAGTATGCGGCCTGCAGTGTGAGCAACAGAGCAACAAAGAACGTCAAGCAGAAAATCAGAAACGCTGAGATAACCTGATGGGTGGCGGTAATGGGAAAGAAACCTGCTATGAGTAACTGCTTAAGAGGAAAAACGAAATGAGGAAAGAAATAATTTATGATAACTCAGAGGGAAGCTCTTTTCGAAGCGAGGCCAGGATGCCTTAGAACACGCACTGACACAGCGAGATACAGCAAGGAAGAAGCATATGCTTGCTGCGGTAAAGCTAGGGAAACGATGGAGCATGTTTTATTGGAATGTGAAGTATGTGAATGCACCTCTGGCCTGCTTGAAGCCGTTGCGTTCAGTGAGAGCAGGGCAAAACTAAACATGTCGGCGATAGAGATTAGTAAGAAGCGATTGGAAGATTTTTGGTGGAAATGTAGGCAAGCGACAAACAACACAGGCGTACAAAAACAAAGTTCACGACAGGGGTTGAAAAATTTGGTTATGGGAATTCATTGTGGGTTTACTATTTCCTTTCCTTTTTTTCTTTTTAACATAGGTAGGGCATTAGGCAATATAGTATGAAAAGCTTGGTGGCGCAACCCACCACCCCGTTCGAAAGTGGCCGCTCATAGCATCCACCCATCCATCGCAGCCCACGCAAGAGGCCGCCTTTCTAAGAAAAAACTCGGCTTCGTGTATAGCGTCCGGCGCGTTTCCCGGAGAAGATTACAGTGGCGTAAGCTGCAGTTGCCGGGAAGCGGGAGAAGCAGTCTGGGACCTGCAAATGCCATCGCGTTCTACTCTTAAAGGCAAAGCTTAAGCGTCCTCCATAATTTTTCCATATCACAGCAGTTCTGCCAGAAAGGATCGCGGAGGCTGTCGCAGGACTTATTGCCATCCCTTTCTCAACGGGGCGCTGCAAAATAGCCACCTAACTTTGGAGCTAATCACGCAATCTATACATACCGAGCAATCTAGCAGTGGCATGGCCGGAAATATATCACGGGAGGGGGCCACACACTAGCTAAGTTAAAATAAGTTCCGGGTTTTTACGTGTCGAAAGCATGACAGGATTACGAGGCCGGCCACACATGCACATAATGCTAACGGACGCGCTTTGCGCCCCCGCCGAAATGCCGGAATGTCCTCCCGCGCGCTCTGGCTCAGCAGCGCAATATTAAAGCGCCACGGGAGTCACCTGGTGAGTGGGGACAGGCATGCCGAAATTGTATGCAAAAAACTTTCTGTAGTCACAGGGGTGCTTTGTCGCTGTCGACATCTTCTTGCAGTAAAATCCAAGATGCAGGTTTCCTGTACTCTATTTTCCCCCATCTTAATTACTGCACATTACTGTAGGCAACCACCACTAAAAGAACCATTATGAGAATATTAGTACTTGAGAATACAAAATATGTCGTCACATAGCAACTATTGACTGCTACGCCTCACGCAGAATATGTTCCTAAATCATCATCAGCCTATATTATGTCCATAGAAGGAGCAACGCTTCCCCCTGTGATCACTAATTACCGCTGTCCTGCGCCAACCGATTCCAACTATCAGCAGCAAATTTCCTCATTTTGTCGCACCAACTAGACTTCTGCCATCTTCTACAGCGCTTTCCTTCCCTTGGTACCCATTCTGTCACGCTAATGGTCCAACGGTTATCTAACTTGCGCATTACATGACCTGTCCAGCGATATTTTTTTCTCGTAATGTCTATTAGAACATCGTCTATTCCCGTTTGCTCTCTGATTCAAACCGTTCTCTTTCTGTCTCTTAAAGTTATGCCTAGCATTCTTCGTTCCATCGCTCTTTGCGCGGTCAGTCAGCCTCCAAGTATCTGCCCCATATGTCAGCGCCCGTAAAATGCACTGATTGTATATTTTCCTTTTCAATGATAACGGCAAGCTCCCAGTCAGGAGCTCACAATGCCTGCCGTATGCGATCTAACCCATTTTTATTCTTCTTTGAATTGCCTTTTCATGGTCTGGGTTCTCTGTGAATAGTTGACCTAGGTAAACGTACTCCTTCACAGACTCCAGAGGCTTACTTGCGATCGTGAACTCTTGTTCCCTTGCGGGTTATTCATCATTATCTTTGTCTTCTGCATATTAATCTTCAACCACACTCTTACACTATCCCTGTTAGGGTCCTCAATCATTTGTTGTACCTCGTCCGCAGTGCTCTTTAACAGAACAATGTCATCGGCAAACCGAAGGTTGCTGAGCTATTCGCCGTCGATCTTACTCCTAAAGCTTCCCAGTTGAATGGCTTGAATACTTCTCCTAAGCACGTTGTGATTAACATAGGAGAGATTGTGTCTCCTTGTCTGACCCCTTTCTTTATAGGTATCTTCTCACTTTGCTTGTGTAGAATTAATGTGGCTGTGGAATCTCTGTAGATATTTTCCAGGGTATATACGTAAGCGCTCTGTACTCCTTGATTACGCAATGCTTATATGAGTGCTGGCATCTCTACTGAATCAAATGCTTTTTTCGTAATCTAAGAAATCCATATAGAGGGGCTAATTGTACTCTGCGGATTTTTCGACAACCTGACTGATGACATGGACGTGATCTATTGTAGAGTATCCCTTCGTGAAGCCAACCTGTCACGTTGGTTGACTAAAGTCAAGTATTGCCCTTATTCTATTGGAAATTATCTTGGTGACGATTTTATATAATACTAGGAGTAAGCTAGCGGGCCTATAATTTTTTAATTCTTTAACGTCTCTCTTTTTCTGGATTAGTATAATGTTGGCATTCTTCCATTCCCCTGGGACTCTTGAAGTCGAGAGACAGCTCGTACAAAGGGCCGCCACCTTTTCGAGCACTCTCCCCTCAATTTTCGATTAAATCGACCGTTATTACGTCTTTTCATGCCGCTTTTCCCGTCGTTGCACGTCTTTCGAGACCGTTCTAGCTTTGTCGCTACTTGAAGTCTCTGTCACGTGTCCATTACTACTCTGGAGGCATCGCGGCGGCTCCGAGCACTGTACACGCTAGTATCGAATTCCTCCGCTGCTTCTACTACATCGTCTAGATTGCTAATGATATTACCCTGCTTAACTTTCAGAGGAAAAATCTTTGTTTGTCGTGTGCCAAGTTTCCTAATAAGCAGCGATATGGGGTAGGATTCCTAATCCATAAGGAAATAGCGGGCAACATTGACGAATTCTACAGCATTAATGAGAGGGTTGCTGTAGTTGTAATCAAACTTAATAAGAGGTATGGATTAGAGGTAGTACAAGCCCCAGCTTCAACATTCAGTCACGATGACGAGGAAGTAGATCAGTTTTATGAAGATGTTGAATTAGCGATGAGAAAAGTGAAAACTTAATATACTGTAGTAACGGAGGACTTCAATGCAAAAGTGGGGAAAAAGCAGGTAGGTGAACAAGCAGTTGGCAACTACTGCGTAGTTTCTAGCAACTCTAGAGGAGAAATGCTGGTAGAATTCGCAGAAACGAATATGCTTCGAATAATGAAAACCTTTTTCAGGAAGCGTAACAACAGAAAGTGGACCTGGAAAAGCCCTAATGGTGAAACAAGAAATGAAATTGACTTCATACTTTCTGCTGATCCCAGCATAGAGCAGTATGTAGAATAGAATACGATTTAGAATACTGCACTAATGTAGATAGGCTGAAGTTTCTTTACCTTTTAATTCATGGCCACTTGAATATCAACACATCACCATATTTTACAATGCACCCTAATGAGACATCAATACATCGCCATTCCATGTACATTCCTGTGCCGCCTTCTTATAACGATTGTTTTAAGTACAGTTTTTTTTCCTCGTGTCATTAAAGAATGGAACATGCTGTCTGATTCCATTGTAAATATTAACTCCCTCGATGCCTTTCTAGAATGCCTGAAATCTTACCTGGACCGTATTACACCAATGTAATAGTTGTGCCTCAGCACTTGCATGCGTTTTCTTATCTACTGTTTGATTTTTCCTTTGTCTTTTGTGTCGACATCGTAGTTGTGAAATGTACCTTCTTTAGAATGTGAATTTATTAAATTTTCCACTCCTGTAATAGCCTGAGAAAGGCTGACGCTATCAATAAATGAATGAAAATGAATGAATGAAAAGTGATCGGTAGCGTAGAGTGCAGTGATCATAGGCTAGCGAGGGCTAGGATTGAACTAAATTTGAAAAGAGAAAGAGCTAAATTGGTCAAGAAGAAACAGGCCAACCTAGACGCAGTAAGGGTAAAATCAGACAATTTTAGGCTGGTACTTGCCAACAAATATGTAGCCTTAGAACAGAGAGATGATGGTGAAATAGAGCTGTTGAACGAGACCGTAACTAGGTGGCTTCAGAGGCAGCAAATGAAGTGGGAGGCAAGGCACCAAGGCAACCAATAGGCAAGCTCTCCCAAGTAAGACAGGACCTGATAAAGAAACGACAAAAATGAAAGTGTCCAACACAAGAGATAGGATAGAGTTCACAGAACTGTCAAAACTGATCGACAAGGCGAAAGTGAGGGACATTCGAAACTATAACGTGAGAAAATCTGAATAATCCGTAAAAAATGGGCGCAGCCTGAAATCGGGGAGAAAAAACTTGGCATAGGAGAAACCAAGATGTATGCACTGAAAGATAAGCAGGCTAACATCATCAGCAATCTCGAAGATATAGTAAAAGCAGCAGAAGAATTCTATACTGACCTGTACAGTACCCAGAAGAGTCAGGATACCTCAATTAGAAACAGTAATGAACAGCATACAGAAGCTCATTCTATAAGTAGCGATGAGGTCAAAAGGGCCTCACAAGACATGAAACGAGGATGTGCGGCAGGAGAAGATGGAATAACAGTCGATATAATCAAAGACGGAGGAGACATAATGCTGGAAAAACTGGCGGCTATTTATACGAAGTGTCGACCGACTGCAAAACTGGAAGAATGCAAACATTATGCTAATCCAGAAAACGGGAGACGTTAAAGAATTGAAAAATTATAGGCGCATTAGCTAACTCACAGTACTATATGAAATATTTACCAAAATAATCTCCAATAGGATAAGGGCAACACTGGACTTTAGTCAACCAAGGGAACAGGCTGCCTTCAGGAAGGGGTACTCTACAATGGATCACATCCGTGCCATCAATCAGGTTATCGAGAAATCCGCAAAGTAAAATAAGCCTCCCTATATGGCTTTCATAGATTACGAAAAGGCATTTGATTTAGTAGGGATACCAGCAGTCATAGAGGCATTAAGTAATCAAGGAGTACAGAACACTTAAGTAAATACCTCGGAAAATATCTACAGAGGTACTACAGCTACCTTAATTGTAAACAAGGAAAGCAGGAAGATACGCATAAAGAAAGGGGTCAGACAGGGAGACACAATCTCTCCAATGCTATTCACTGCGTGCTTAAAAGAAGTGTTCAAGCTATTAAACTGGGAAGTCTTAAGAGTAAAGATCGACGGCGAATATATCAGCAACCTTCGGTTTGCCGATGGCATTGTTTTATTCAGCAACAATGCAGACGAGTTCCAACAAATGATTGAGGACCTTAACAGAGAGAGTGTAAGAGCGGGGTTGAAGATAAATATGCAGAAGACAAAGATAATGATGAATAACGGGGCAAAGGAACAAGAGTGCAGATCGCCACTCAGCCTCTGGAGTCTTTGAAGGAGTACGTTTAACAAGGTCAATTAATCACAGGAAACCCTGATCATGAGAAGGAAATTCACAGGAGAATAAAAATGGGTTGGATCGCATACGGCAGACATTGTCAGCTCCTGAATTGAAGCTTACCATTATGATTGAAAAAGAAGGTGTACAATCCGTGCATTTTACCAGTGCTGACATGTGGGGCAGAGACTTGTAGACTGACAAAGAAGCTTGAGAACAAGTTAATGACCACGCAAAGAGCGATGGAACAAAGATTGGTAGGCATAACGTTAAGAGACAGATGGCGAGTGGTTTGGATCAGAGAGCAAACGGGTATAGACGATATTCTAACTGGGATCAAGATGAAAAAAATGGAGCTGGGCCGGTCACGTAATGCGCCGGTTAGATAACCGTTGGACCATTAGGGTTACAAAATGGGTATCAACAGAATTAAAATGCAATCGAGGACGACAAAAGACTATGTGGAGCGATGAAATCACGAAATTTGCGCGCGCTATTTAGACTCGTTTGGCGTAGGACAAGGGTAATTGGAGATCGCAGGGACACTTTATGTCCACTATTTATGTTTATGATTTATGTCCACTGCCTTCGTCCTGCAGTGGACATAAAACAGGCCGACGATGATCAAGTCTCACGATTTCTTCTAATCTCACCATGACCGGTAATATCCCAAACAATGTCTGATAGGTCTTCAAGGAGTCCTGCTAAGCTAGCCTCACTCGAGAGGGTTCGGGTGTTAAACGTTGCAAGCGTCAGTTTGCATTGGCGGCCTGTCCGGACCCAGAGATTCTAAGGACCCTCTGCTCCATTACAGGTGTGACCGCCGCCTTGGTCAGGTGTTCCGCAGCTGCTGGGGACTGAGGGCCATTGGTTAATTCTAGATATCATCAGGGAGGTTGTGGCCGAATACTGCATCACGCAGGCCAATTCCTGTTCTGGTGAGTGAGTGTCTTTGTTCAAGCTTAGTAGGCCTTTCTAATTTGGTTGTACCTGGATTAGTATAGCCCTACTCGCTCTCGGCATCTTTCACCGGTGTCAGGCGTCATTCCTAGCCTGCAAATATAGTGCACTAGGGAATGTCAAAACAGGAAAGAAATGTCAAAAAGAGAAAACAAGAACGGGGGGGGGGGGTGGATTTGAACTTCCCACTACGGCAACCGCGAATTCGACATAGCTCAGTAAGATAATCCCGCAGGCAGCAAGGATGCCTTGTCGCCGATAAATACAGTCCAGAAGGCCCTACATGCCTAACGGATCCGCTGATTTGTCCGCCCTTTGCGGTTTTGCTATAGGTTGCGAGATATAGTGCCAATTCGCAGTGGCCCTAACCTCTTATTTCCCGAATGTCACGCATGCCCGCAGTCTTGAGCGCGCCTGCGTAGACTATATATTTTCGCTGAATTTGAACAGCGCTTAACAATTGTGTATAAAAATAAAAAAAAAACAAAGTTTTCAGCGCTTACCGACAGGCCCCGAGTCGCGTATCATCCGCTCGTCGAGTCTGCTTGTCCCTTGGCGTCCGAAAACTAGCGCACCCGGGTAGCTATTCAGAATGGCGATTCGTGCCACCGTATCAATATCGCTCTGAGCCTCGTAAAAAGCAGGCGACCTTGATAGCTACCAGTGGTGTGTTCAGCCTTTCTATAGCTTTGGACAGCGGTTATGCTAGAGCTGATGAGAAGGAGGAAATGGGGGGGGGGGGGGTTAGCTGACCCCGTAGTTTTTCTGGGAACGGTTAGGGCCTAAACGCTAGGGAATTGGGAATTGTATGCTTCATTTAACCTACACTGGTGTCTCTCCAAGTCTCTGTTTAATACTCATAACATGCCGACGAATGCAGAATTATCGAAGAAAATTGAGGAGCTGGAAGTTAAGATTAACAACATGGCTAAAAGCACGCATGAACTAGTCTTTGGTAAGATCTTGCTAAGAATGAAGGAGTCTGGCATTGACGTTGTCGAGCTAAAAAAAGAAGCTGATTCCTTGAATACAACTGCCCAGCACTTTAATGGACTTGTAGAAGGACTACGTAGCCAAAATGCTACCCTAATTGCTGAGAACAAACAAGCGAAATCTCAAAACCAGTCATTGACTCACAAGATGGAGGAGCTTGAACAGTACTCTTGCCTTGGCAATGTAGAGATCAAGGGCATTCGCTGCTCTTAAGGAGAGGACTGTATCGGAATAATGAAAACAGTAGGCGACAAAATTGGCTGTCTCGTATCGCCTAGCGATCTCGACATTGTTCATCGCGTACCAACCAGAGTTAACGACACGAAACATATCATTGCTCGGTTCTGCTCCAGAACTAAGAACGCTGATTTTGTGAGCAAAGCGCGTAAAGTCAAAATCTGTCTCCGTGACATTGGCCTTTGTGGCTTATCTAATGCCTCTGTCTTTGTAAACGAGCATCTTACCCCATCCAACAAGGCTCTCTTTTCCAAAGCACTAACTTTGAAGAAAGAAAGGAACTGGATGTTCCTTTGGACGGACAACTGCCAAATCAAGGCTAGGAAGACCACTAACAGCAAAGTTCTCCGCATTCGAGACGAATCTGACCGAACCAAAATAGACTAGAGCACATTGTTAAACAATTGACGTAACAATTACGGCTTCCCTACTGAAATCCCATCAAGTGAATTCCTTTTTAAGTAGATTTCATTCCATCATTCATATTAACGCGAGGAGTCTTCGTAAGCACTTCGACGCAATCGATAATTTCCCCACCTTACTAATTAGTTCGTTTTCACTAATTTCCATTACTGAAACATGGTTATCCGACGATGACAAAAATTTATATCGCTTCCCTAACTATAAATCGGCATACTGCAATAGATTAACGAGCTGTCACGGTGGTGCGGCCATATATGTTTCTCCTAATATTGCTTATCGAAGAAGACACGACCTATCTTTAACTATTACTAATTGCGAATCTGTTTGGATTCAATTCGGTAGCTGCTTTCTTGCTCAGGACAACAAGAATTTCATATTTGGCTGCATTTACCATTCTCCTTCATCGCCAGTTCATGATTTCTTTACCAATCTTGATCATATCTTACACACTATATCACTACAAAATAAAAAAATGTTGTTATAATGGATGATATAAATAATAATTTACTCGATGGAACATCACTCGTATGTATTCACTATACTGGTTTGTTACATAGCTACGGATATGATTGTTTAATTGACGCCCCCACACCTAAAGTTTCTAACGGCACAGGTACACTTATTGATCATGCTCTTTCTAGCCTGCTTCAGTCACCACAGGCAAATGTTTTGCACATCGACATCACTGATCATTATCCCTTGCTCGTACGCTTCAACTCCAACGTACGACCTTGCCCACCTTCGCATACTAAAGATGTTCTGGACAAAGTCGGCTTCATAACTTCTGTTGCTAATACATATTGGTTTGAAATTAAATCACTAAACGACCCACTGAAAGCCTTTTCCCCATTTTTTTCACGTATTACATCATACGACAGTTCACCTCCAAAAGGAAATGTGAAAAACTACATTTTCTCACAATCCATGGATCTGGCAGCAGTTATTAACAGCACTGCTTAAACGGGATAACTTATGTAGGAAAACCGAAAGTTAACTGTTTAACCTGAACTTACGTGTCGAATATAAAAACTTCTGCAACATTCTTATCTGTAAATTAAAATCAGCTAAACAATTGTATTTCGAGCAAAACAATTCACAGGCGGCTAATAACACAATAAATGGGAGAGAGTCAACTCTTTCTGAAACAGGAACACACGACTACACCAAGTATCCATAATTTTAAGTGATGGAGTCGCGCTCAATTCCTCTGCTGATATAGCTAAGGCTATTAGTAGTTTTTTCTTTCCTAACAATTTACCTTACCACACATGATGGTCCTACACAGACCATCAGCATGAAGCGTCTACTTCATTCAATCTTTTTATTTCCTACAACGCCAAAAAAAAAATAACTGCAGTTATAAATAATCTAAAACTGTCAAGCGCTGGAATTGATGAGGTCCACCCTGCTAACATTAAATTCATTGTGCACCTAATTTCAGATTAACTCATTTATTGCTAATTTATTATTCAAGACTGGTTTATTTCCTTCTGAACTTAAGTGTGGCAAAATCATCCTAGTTTTTTTTATAAAGGTGCTCATTATTAAATAATTACACACCTATTTGCATTCTACCATTCTTTGGGAAAGTTATTGAGAAACTAATTGGAATACGGCGTACAATATACCTTTCCATATTTAATATCATCTCTCCAGTTTGGTTTTCGCCATGGATATTCCACAGAACTGGCACTCGTTCTTCTTAATGATCAACTTAAAAAAATTATTCGACGAAGGATTTCTCCCCGCCTTAATTTTTATCGATCTAACGCAAGCATTTGGTAGCTTAAGTCATAATATCTTTTTTCCAAGCTCGAAGCGATTGGCATTTGTGGGCCTGCTCTCTCACTACTAAAAAGCTACTTATATAACAGAGTTCAAGCTGTTTTCATTTCCAACGCTTATTCTCGACAGCGAATTACTCAAATTGGTGCGCCCCAGGGATCTATCCTGGGGCCACTTCTGTTTTTGGTTTATATTAATGAATTACCTAACTGTGTTTCTTCCACAAAATGCATTCTGTACACAGATGACACCACTATATTCACCTTTCATAAAGATATCTCTCGTTAATAAGTTAAATGCTCACTTAGAAAATATGCCAAAGGGGTGTAATGTTAACATGTTATCTATTAATGCAACTAAGACTAAATTTGTTGTATTCTCTTCACATCAGTGAAACATACCATCCATTCCACCTATCACTTATGGTTCTCGCCGCCTTCCTCCAAGTTCATGTTCATCTTTCCTTGGTATTCTACTTGATTGTAATTTGAAATATCAGAATCATATTGCTCACATAAAAAAGAAAATAGCTTATGGTATACGCATCTTAATCAAAACACGCCCTTATTTCATATGTGCCACATTACTCTCACTTTACCACTGTTTTATTCACTATCACATTACTTGTGGCATAATATGTTGGGGTCATCTCTCCAGACAGTTCAGAACCGAGCCTTACTTACTTACAATAATTACTTACAGCTCACGCTTTTCTAATGCCACTTCCCTACTACACGAGAATAACATCCTTACCATATCAGGACTCACTAAATAAAACTTAGGTATTTTTTTCGACAGATTTGTGAATAATTAGCTACCATCGATCCCATTTTCGCCTTATAACCTGATGATTCATAGTATCACCTGATTTGCGTTGAATAATAATTTTCTTTTACTAAGAAGCCGCACTAACTATGGTAAACAGACTGTATAATTCACTTCCATATCAATATGGAACACTCTTCCTTTGTTTATGAAAAACGCAAGATCCTTATCACAATTTAAAAGAGAACTAAAAATGCATTTTTATTGACAGATTAACGACAAGGATTACTGTAAATTGGTCTTTGTTCGCCTTTTTTTCTTTTCTTTTTTCTCTTTTTTTCTTTTGTTGTTGTAAATAAACTGTTGGCATTTAGTTCCTGCACAATTTTGCTGCTACCATGAGATATGCTAAACCTTGTTATTATTTGTAATCAATCCTGTATTTTGTTCTGTACCCGTTCTGTTCATATTGATTATATACTTCCTTATTATATGCTGTTGTTGCTTTTAGATGTTAACTATAATACATCTTCTTGTACAGGAGGTCCTCATATAGTCTTTGACTATGGGACCTCCTTTTGCATACTAAATAGTTGTAATGTGACCCAACTTCTAATAGTAAATTCTAATTTATTTATTTTTTTTGTTCTGTGGTGCCTTTTTCGATCAGTGAGACATGATTTGAACATTTCGCGCTTGTAAAAGATTGACGGCTTTGCTACCACCGCCGTCGCAATACAATTCTCGGGAATACAAACAAGAATGAGCAACAAAGAACAACTGCAGATGTAGACGAAATGAATGGACACATATACAATCGTTCTGAGGTGCTGAAAATCTGTGTGCTAACTTTACAGCTAGGCATTGTTGCTACTTGGTTTCCCTTATTATTAGCGTGAATACTGCAAACGAAATTCTTCGCGTCATTTTTCTTTGTTCCTTTTGCGCGGAAATTTCGCATCCTCAAAGAAAGCCCCTTTTGGCAGCGCGTCTCCTAAGTTGCTGCGGATAAGTTCTCAAACATGCGTAGTCTTATGGAGGGTGTAGGTCCAAGCATGTATTCGCGTATTAGGTTCCTCGAATACGTTTTCAAGATCTGCATAAGCTAGCTGCTATGTATTGTGGGCTTATAAAGAGTGAATCGCGGCAGGTGCAGATGTTCGGAATTTGTCTTTATTACATTTGCTAGTATTTTCACTGGAAAGAATGTGCAAGGTATGTCAGTAGTATACTTGCAAAGCCCTTTCCGTACAGATATCGTGTTGCATGATACAGTGTTGTATAGAGATATAGTGATATATATTGTTACGTGTAGAAACACACAGACGAAAGAGGCTATTTACAGGCTATTTACACTGGACTCACAGATCCACTTCGTCGTCGTTCTCGCGGCGGCTCGTCAATTGAGAATAGCTCGACGATATCGTAATACTGCCCCCCGGCGGTAAAAGCGCCGTCACGGTGCTGGTAAATATCCAAGGGGCGTGAAGAGTTGTAGGTATTGAGTCGGGCGACGTGGGCAATGTCACTGGTTGTCACAGCAGCGGACGTAGTCGGCGTGGCTAGAACGATTTCGTAGGTGACATCGGTCACTTGGCGAAGCTCGCGATGTGGGCCCGTGTAGCAGGAGAGCAGTTTTTCACAAAACCCAACTTTACGCGATGGTCACCAAAGCAACACGAGCGTGCCGGGCACAAAATTGACGTCACGGTGACGGAGGTCGTAGCGTTCCTTTTGTTTGCCTTGAGAGACTTGCAGACGAGCGCGCGCAAGTTGGCGAGCATGCTCAGCATGGTCAGCATGGGCGATAGAATCAATCAATCAATCAAAAAATTTTATTCCATCCACAAATCTGTTCTTTTGTGGAAGACGAGGGCTCGAAAAAAAGTGGATCTATCCACTTGAGAAGCTTGCAATCAAGGCATATTTTGTTGCGAAAAATTGATCCATTTCTTTTGTATAAAAGCTACATATTTATGTACAATATTGTTCCAGATTTCCGAATTATTATTTTTTGAAGTGTTACAATTGTATAAAGCATCGATGAATTTATTGTCATGAATGCCTGAGGGAATTATCATTGTTCAACGTGTACACACATTTTTTTTGTATTTCCACTCTCTCACTCTATGCCATGTAAACGGGGGCTCGTAGCTTATCACGGGTATAAGCGCTAGTTGATGCTGTGGTGGACGGAAGCACAGTGTCCAGTGGTAGCGTCGGTTCACGGCCATACAAGAGGTAAAAAGGAGAAAAGCCAGCAGTGTCGAGACAGGAAGAGTTGTACGCAAAGGTGATGTAAGGTAAAGCCTGGTCCCAGTCACGGTGGTCGTCTGAAACGTATTTGGATAGCATGTCTGTAAGGGTGCGGTTCAAACGCTCAGTGAGGCTGTTCGTTTGAGGGTGGTAGGAGGTGGTAAATTTATGCTGTAATGAGCAGGCACGCATGATGACGTCAGTGACTTTGGCTAAGAACGTACCGCCACGGTCTGTTACCAATTGACGCGGAGCACCATGAATCAAAATGATATCATGCAGGAGGAAGTCCGCAACATCAGTTGCGCAACTGGTCGGAAGAGCGCGGGTTACGGCGTAGCGGGTAGCGTAGTCCTCCCCGACTGCAACCCACTTGTTTCCTGATGTAGATTCCGGAAATTGGCCGAGAAGGTCTAAGCCGACACGATGGAAGGGCTCGGCAGGGATGTCGAGCGGCTGCAGGTAACCAGCGGGGAGCTGGGAAGGCTTCTTGCGTCGTTGGAAAAGTTCACAAGCGGTGACGTAACGTCGTACGGAACGGGCAAGGCACGGCCAGAAAAAACGGCGATGTACACGGTCATAGGTTCGAGATACGCCGAGGTATCCTGCCATTGGTGCGTCGTGAAGCTCTTCAAGAACGGTTGAGCGGTTGTGTTTAGGTATGACAAGTAGGAACTTATAGCCGTCCGGATGAAGGTTACCACGGTACAGAGTACCGTCGCGGAGGACGAAGAGGCGTAGTGTGGCGTTGGCCGTTGAGTGTTCAAAGCGGTCGATAAGTGCTCTGAGGTAGGCGTCACGACGTTGCTCACCGGCGAAATGAAGCAGCTGCGACACAGAGAATACGCAAGCATCATTGATAATACTGGAGGAGTCAGGGTCGTCAACAGGGTAACGCGACAAGCTGTCAGCGTCTTGGTGCAGGCGGCCAGACTTGTAGACCACGGAATATCAAAATTCTTGTAGCCTCAAAGGCCATCGACCAAGCCGGCCTGTAGGATCTCTTAGCGATGAGAGCCAGCAGAGAGTATAATGGTCAATGACTACGGAAAAAGGGCGACCGTAAAGGTAAGGACGGAACTTCGCAACCGCCCAGACTACAGCAAGTCATTCTCGTTCCGTAATGGAATAGTTGCTCTCCGATGGTGTGAGGAGGCGGCTCGCATAAGCAATAACGCCATCCTGGCCACGCTGACGCTGGGAAAAGACGGCACCTACGCCGTGACCGCTGGCATCTGTACGTAATTCTGTAGGGGCGTCAGGGTCGAAGTGGGCGAGAATGGGTGGTGAGGAGAGAAGAGTAACGAGACCAGAGAAGGCGGCGGCTTCTGCAGTAACCCACGAGAATTGTACGCCTTTCTTCAAAAGATTAGTGAGGGGCCTAGCAATGCCGCAAAACCTTGAATAAAACGACGAAAGTACGAGCATAGCCATACAAAACATCGAGCGTCTGCGGCTGCCTTCGGAACCGGAAGGTCTCGGACAGCGCGAGTTTTGTCGGGATCAGGCCGGAAGGGTCAACGAGGTGGGCCAGAACAGTAATTTGGCGGCGGCCGAAACGGCATTTGGACGACTTAAGTTGCAGCTTCGCCTTTCGAAATACATCAAGGATAGCTGTTAGACGCTCAAGGTGAGTGTCGAACGTGGGCGAGAAGACGATGACGTCGTCGAGGTAGCAGAAACATGTGGTCCATTTGAAACCTCGGAGCAAGGAGTCCATGATTCGCTCAAAGGTGGCAGGGGCGTTGCATAATCCAAACGGCATTACATTAAATTGGTATAGGCCATCAGGTGTGATGAACGCGGTTTTTTCTCTGTCCATATTGTCAACAGCAATCTGCCAGTTTACAGAACGAAGATCAATAGAAGAGAAATAGCTGGAACCGTGGAGGCAGTCAAGGGCGTCGTCTATACGTGGGAGCTGGTAGACGTCCTTCTTATTAATGTTGTTCAGATGACGGTAGCCTATACAGAAGCGTCACGTGCCATCCTTCTTCTTAAACAACACTACAGGTGACGCCCAGGGACTCGAAGAAGGCTCAATGATGTTTTTGTCTAGCATTTTGTTCGCCTCACTTTGAATTACTTGGCGTTCCGATGCAGAAACTCGATACAGTCGTCGGTGAATAGGAGTAGCATCGCCAGTAAGAATCCGATGTTTGACCGCGAGCGTCTGGCCTAAAGGGTGATCGCCAAAGTCAAAAATATCTCTGTAGGACGATAATACTTGGTAAAGGTCTTCAGCCTGCGCAGAAGACAGGTCCGTCGCAACCATTTTCTGTATCTTGGTATAGGCGGCCGAGGCTGGCACGATGGGCCTGCTAAGCTCGCAAGACGCATCAGTCGATAATGTTGCCTACTGATGGTCGTCGAGACAACGTTGGCAAGGCAAATACCTTGCGGTAGAATTTGCTTTGCCAATCCAAAGTTAAAGATAGGCATGAAAGTGCGGTTCGCAGTAATAGTAAGTATACTGTGAGGCACGGTAACGTCATACTGTAGTGGAATGTCGGGCAGAGGAGTGACGAGGTACACGCCATCAGGGACTGGTGGGGAACACAAGAGTTCAATATAGGCTATTGATTTTGGCGGCAGGCGAAGAAAGCCGGTGGGGCGTAGGCGGCACTGGGGTGCGTCAGAAGGTTCTGCGAGAATCGGCAACTCAAGGCGAAGGGTACTGGCAGAACAGTCAATAAGAGCAGAACGCGCAGAGAGAAAATCGAGGCCGAGAATGAGGTCGTGGGTGCAATGAGCAATCACGGTGAAGAGGAGAGGAGTGTGGCGGCCGGCAATGCTAACACGTGCCGTACACATGCCGATGATAGGCACAGTACCGCCATCCGCAACGCCGACGAGGCGTGCCGACGCTGGGGTGAGGAGCTTGTTCAGTCGTCGTCAGAAGGCAGCAGTCATAATAGAAAGATGTGCTCCTGTATCGATGAGTGCCGTGACAGGATAGCCATCAACGTCAACGTCAAGAAGGTTTTGGTTGGTGTTTAACGTGAGCAGAGGATTTGAGAGCAGTGTCGACAGCGCAGCTTCACCTCCAGAAGCTGCAGTGCCTAGTTTTCCGGCTGGGCCCGGGAGGCGATAGGTGGCGAAGAGAAGCGGCGGGGTTGGGGTGAACGAGAGTGATGGCGTCGAGGTGAGGTCGAGCGGCTGTAGCGAAGGTTCGGAGCAGGGGCATCAGCGGCAGTGGGTTCATGGCGGGTGGCATAGGGGACACAAGGCCCAAAGGTGCGGGAATAAGTGACGGCGTATGTCCGAGGAGGCGGTGGCCATCGGTTGCGGCAGTGACGAGCGACGTGGCCGATGCGACAGCAGTGGAAGCAGATTGGTCTGTCATCAGGGGTACGCCATTCGGACGGCTTGCGGCAAGATGTGGTAGAAAAGGACTGTCGGGGACGAGGAGGGCCGGCAGAGAACTGGGGAACGCTGGGTGGAGATGTTGAACACAGGGAGTTCAGACCCATTTTCTCAAATTGCTGTCTGACTACGTGCCTGAATCATGGCAATCGTGGTTGCTGGCGGATCGGGAGGCGTTGCGGAGAAAGCTGGCGAACAGGCGGCCTCGAGCCCGCGGCGAACAATACGGGTGACGTCGTCACAGGTGGTGGCTTGCCGCGGGCGACCCTCACATGTCGACGTAGCAGCGGTTTTGGGTAGCCGCGTGATGTGGTGTGTGACACGGCGCCTCTTGGCTTGTTCAAGGCGACGGCATTCTTTACTGATGGCGTCGATTGTCGAGACGTTTCCGAAAAGAAGCAAATTGAAAGCGTCGTCGGCGATGCCTTTTAGAACATGTGGCACTTTATCTGATTCAGACATAGCATCGCCAGCTTTGCGGCATTGAGCCAAGACGTCGAAGATGTATGAAACGTACGGCTCTGTAGATGTCTGAACACGAGACGCAAGAGCCTTTCTCGCGGCAACCTTGCGGCCAATGGGGTCGCCGAACAGTTTCCATAGCTTTTCTTTGAAATTGTCCCATCTGCTTATCTCGTCGTCATACGTCTGTTACCACACGCGTGGGGTGCCGCCAAGATAAAAGATGACATTGGCGAGCATAATGGTTGGGTCCCACCTGTTATTAGCGCTGGTATATTCATATAGCTTGATCCATTCGTCAACGCCCTGTCCCTCCAGGCCAGAGAACACACCAGGGTCGCGATGTTGGGCAACCGTGACGATTGGAGCAGTCGGACCAGCCGAAGCCGTTGCGGAGGCGGGCTCGTCACCGGGAGGCATGGTGACAAGCTGGATGTACCGACCACTCCGGAGTTCCGTGGCGAGGACGGGGATCGCTGACCTACACCAGAATGTTACGTGTAGAAAGACACAGAGGCTATTTACATGCTATTTACACTGGACTGGAGCCAGAGCACCAGACCGACATTCACTCGCGCCAAGGGCACCGACCCACTTCGTCGCCGTTTTCGCGGCGGCTCGTCCCTTGAGCATCGCTCGAAGATATCGTAATAATATATAGTGATATAGTACACGATATTGAATTCACAAGTATAGGCCCATTAGCTTACATACATTATATTAGCTTACTTATTAGCCCATTAGCTTATTATACAAAATATTTACCAGAATAATCTCCAACAGGATAAAGGCAACAATGGACTTTAGTGAACCAAGGGATAAGGCTGCCTTCAGGAAAGGATACTCTACGATGGATCACATCCATGTCATTAATAAGGTAATCTAGAAATCCGCAGAGTATAATAAGCCTCTCGATATGGCTTTCATAGATGACGAAAAGGCATTTGATTCAGTAGAGATACCAACAGTCATAGCGGTATTACGTAATCAAGGAGTACTAGTTACCATCAGTCATAGCGGTATTGCGTAATCAAGGAGTACTAGTTACCAACAGTCATAGCGGTATTACGTAATCAAGAAGTACAGATCACTTACGTAAATACCTTGGGAAATATCTACAGAGGTTCGACAGCTACCTTAATTCTACACAAGAAAAGCAGGAAGATACCCATAAAGAAAGGGGTCAGACAAGGAGACACAATCTCTCCAATGCTATTCACTGCGTGCTTGGAAGAAGTATTCAAGCTATTAAACTGGGAAGGCTTAGGAGTAAAGTTCGACGGCGAATATATCAGCAACCTTCCGTTTGCCGATGACATTCCTCTATTCAGGAGCAGTGCGGACGCGTTGCAACAAATGATTGAGGACGATGAGCAAAACGAGAAGAGGGTGAAAGCAGGAGGCAACGTTTCGACAAGTGGACTTGTAATCAAGGCGACATATGCTTTCCTCGCCACAGTCTATATAGGTGGGGTTCTTCTAAAGGGGAGAGGGCGTAAAGTGGGTGGGTGCGGCAACGAGCGAAGGTGTGTTAGCGTGTCAACTTGAGACTAAAGGAGTGCTGTGCACAAGGCCAGGGACACGGCCATCTGTCAATCCCGTGTTAACGCCCGTGTGTCAGCCGGCGTGTCAACAGCGTGCACAGCAGCCCTCTATTACCAGTTTCACTGGTGGTCGTAGTCTATCGTGTCTCTGAAAGAGATATTGGAAGGAGCGGCCGAAACCGGTGCTCGTAAAGAAAGGTAAAATACTGAAATGGTGTGAATAAATAAATAAATAAGTATATAAGTAGGTAAATAAAGGGGGAAAACCGGAAAGAAGAAGAAGGAAATCAAGAAAGAAAATAGGAAAAAAGAAAGAAAGAAATACGCTAAGAAACCAAACAAAGTGTTGTTGCCTATAGCATGAAATTTAGCCTAGCGAATCGATTCTAAAGCTCTCTTTGAATCGTGTATGCCTATTGGTTGCAATGTATTGAACTTATGGATAAGGTATTCCTCATGAAAATGACTGTTTAATTGTTGTTAGCATATTGTTGATGAACTGTTAACTCAATAGTCTTTCAACACTACTTGAATAATTATTGAAACCGCAGAGCAATAATTCAACAGTAAGGTTGTTGGGTAGTTCACAACAAACAAGTCGACTAAATTCTGCTCATATATAGTTGAATGGTATTGAGTATTGAGCCATTGTTGAGTCGTTTCCAACAATAAAGTCGTTGCCTTAATTCATCCCCTCCCCCACACAGAGAGCGGGGGAGGGGATGATCCCCATTCACGGTAATGGTTGGCACCCCCTGTCCACCCAGTAGATACGCCTGTGGTTTAAGTTACGTGAAACACCTTCCGCAGATATATATATATATATATATATATATATATATATATATATATATATATATATATATATATATATATATATATATATATATATATATATATATATATATATATTCAAAAGAGACTCATCTATGGCTGCCGCAAGGTTTTATTTGAAAAGTTGATGCCCTTTATGAAAATGGTTGTTGGAATATTGTTGAATTGTTGACGCAATAGCCTTTCAACAATACCTCAATAATTATTGAAACCACAGAGCAGTAATTGAAGAATTAATTGGTTGGATAGTTGACAACAAAAACCTCGTTGACTAAATTCTGTTGATATATTGAATAGTATTGAGTATTATTGAGCCATTCTTGAGTAGTCTCCAACAATAAAGTCGTTGACTACATTATGTTCATATATTGTTGAACAGTCCTGATTCTTCTTGAACAATATTGAGTTTCAAAGTATATGTGAAAAACACACGTACATGTGTATGTGTGCGTCTTTTGTACATATATATTGTTTTAGTGATCACTTGAATAAAGGGAAAATCAGACATCCACCAATTCGCAGCAATTGCTACAAAGCAATTTTAGCTCAGATGGTTAGCTCAAATGGTACTGCGGCTGCCCCGTAAATGCGGTGGTCCCGGGTTCGAGTCCCGGACCAGGACCAATTTTTCTTCAACTATGAGGCTTTTTCTTTCGAGGAACGCCTATGGGTTTCCTTTGTAGCAATTACTACGAACGGGTGGATGTCTGATTTTCCCTTTATTCATTATATCTCTCCACCTTGTGGCTTTCCGCGGAACTACTACGTCAAATACTGATCACTTGATCACCATTGGATATGTAAACGGTGTTGTTTCACATTAATTATATATATATATATATATATATATATATATATATATATATCTTCATAATCAAGGTATCTATAGCTGCGGCAAGGTTTTATTTGAAAAGTTGATGCACTTCTTGAAAAACTCTCTCATTCACACACGTTTTCATTGCCGGGTGTCCCAGCTGACTTCAGCCAGAGTTTCAAAATAAAGATGAAAAACGTCATGAGAAAATTATTGAGCAACCTGAAAAACTTCCGATACAGCTTTCTGTTGTTCAACACGTGCTACATAAAAGTGTTTTTCCGAGCGTGAGAGTAGCCCGCAAATGCACGCAAAAGTGGCGCGCGACTGCCCGCTCGAAGCACTATGTGTGGTGTGGAACCACTATGTGGCTTCTTTCACGCTCGGAAAAATACATTTATGTGGCACCTATTGAGCAACAGAAAGCTCTACCGGGAGTTTTTCTTGTCGCTCTACAATTTTCTCACTGACATGTTAGGTTACGTAAAAAACCCTGCGCGCGCACGCACACACACACGCACACACACATATGTATGTACTTCATGTATGTACTTCATATGTGTGTTCTCCATATGTACTTCTGGATGGAGGCATGTATGGTTGCTGCAAGGTTCTATGTGAAAAACTGATGCACTTTTTGGAAAACAACTTTCTCTCTTTCACGCACATTATTTCTTATACCGGGTGTTTCAGCTAACTTTACTCATTGTTTAAAAATATGCCAATATACCATATAAGACGACGCGAACAAATGCATGATGCTCACTTTTGTATGTGTCACGCTACTCTTGTATTTTTCTTAAATAGTTAGTCACGAAAATTAGCCACTCTGAATCAGCAAGTTTAGGTGAAAAATTACAATTAGAAAGTTCTAGAGCACTTTGTAAAACTTCCGATTAGGCAATTTCTAACTTTCTATCTTATTAAGTGTTAGTGTTTTTCAGCTTACTTCGGATGCCCGCGAAAATGCAAAAAATATCACCTGACATACCCGCTTGCGCGCCATGCTTGCAGCGCTCCCAAACGAGCATAGCATCGGGCAGGGTGTGTTACCGGTTAAAAGGCGACAGGGCAGTGACGAAGGCGTTGGCTGTGGTATTGACGCCAGCGACGTGCTTCCCTCGCTGCGGTTCATGATTTGCGATAAGCAGACGGATGTTCACACCGGCTAAATGCTATGTTCGTTTGTGCGCGGAAGGCATAAGAGCAGTGCAATCATGACTCGCAGGCGGGCATGTCACGTGGTGTTTTTTTTTATTTCGCGGGCATCTGCAGTAAGCTGAAAAACACTAATACTTAACAGATAGAAAGACAGAAACTGTTTATTCGGACGTGTTGCCAACTGCTCTGCAACTTTCTAATTGGAATTTCTTTCCTAACTTCCTTGCTTCAGAAGTTGGTTAATTATCCTTGACTAATTAGCTAATTAAGCAAAATACAAACATAGCGAGACACGCTGCATACAAAAGTGAGCTACATGCATTTGGTCGCGTCGTCATAGAGTGCATAGAGTTTAAACTCGGCCTAAAGTTAACAGAAACACCCTGCATATATATATATATACATATATATATATGCAGTCTGAGAGAAGACAAACAAGCGATGATAGCACGCATCCTGCATTTCTAACGGCGTCCATTATAAGTGGCCAGTGCCCTGGCTGTGTGTCAGGAAACGGCATTGCATGCCTCCATGTTAAATATGGTCAAGGTGGCGGAGAAAGTTACCAGAATTCAAGTCTGGGGTTTAACGTGCCAAAACCACGCTTTGATTATGAGCCACGCCGTAGTAAGAAACTTCCTATTTATTTTGACAATCTGGGGTCCTTAACCTGCACCGAATGCACGGTACACGGGCGTTTTTGCATTTCACCCCCATCCAAACGCAGTCGCCGCGGCTGGCATTAGATCCCAAGCCCTCGGGTTAGTAGCGCAACACCTCAGCCACTATGCCACCACGGCGGGTGCGGCGGACAATGTAGTGAACATCGTTTTTACAGAGTGCGTTTCGCTTAGATGTTACCCGTTAGCGCGCAAAAGAACGAAACGAAAAGCTTGGTCGATATGTACGACATGCCGCTCATATTTCACATGGAGGCCTAAGTCTTTTTTGAGACATAGATGGGGTTCTAGCCAAAGTGCTGGGAATCTGCTTGGCCACCAAGCACAATCTGCGCTGCTATACGTTCTCGGTGATAAATCGCACAGCGATGAAGCACACGCACAAATTTTTAAAGAATGGGGCGACAGACCGCCTGCAGTTTGCCATGACGTCGAAACAAAAAGCACAAACAGCGACGTTCCTGTACTTTTCTGGTCAGTAGTTCAGTTCGCATGGTTGCGGCACGCATTACTTCTTTTTTCTTTAAATCCAAACGACGAAAACTGTGCGCGCACACATTGGCGCGGCGTTTGCGACGTTTGAATTTCGCGCCTTTTCCCGCGTACTCCATTAGCTCCGGCCGGTACACTGCGTTACTGTGCTAAAGAAAGTAGTTCATCAAAGAAGCGAAGCAGAAAGCTTTCATACATTTGCAAATCGCAGCAATTGTTCAGCAATAACGCGATATTGCAAAATTTGTTATCAAATGGTACAATTCATGATAATGTAAGTCCGTATTTGCATCCGTGGACTTGTATGATTGCGTGTTTGCGCTGTTGATGCTTGCCGCGTTCTGGGAGATTGTGCACGCCATTTCCTTGAGAGCTTCCTGCGTTTTCTGCGTTCTTTATGTGCTTCACTGTGACTTATTTGGAATATTCCTGCGTGTTGCTCGCTTTTTATGGGCTTGTTGCCTCGTAGAACGCCACGATCGCCTCCGACTTAGCGACATCAAAGGTAAGTGAGTGTTTCGAATTCCCCTTGTTCGCCCATTGCGACGCGGTGAACGGAAGCGCGGAAATGAGTTCAGAGCCTGTGCGTGTGTTCCACGCGCCTCTTTTCTAGTTTTCATTCAAGTACTATCCTTCCGTTGCGATAATTGCTTGTACAGCACCATATTTCTGGTTTATAACATGGAGTTTTGTCCTGATTTAACTTCACACACCGCTTGTGGTGACATAAGGCGGCTATGTGGTGCCACCTAAAACAGGGCATGTTGTGCGCCATAATTTCTGGTACGGTGTTCGAGCATTGATTGAGTTGGCCTTATTAATGAGCGCAAAACAGTGCGACGTGAAAGCATCTGATCTGTACTGTAATCGAAGATAATTCGTTTGCGCCACGCTGTTTAGTACAAGGCGCATGAGCGGGCTTGTAGCAACGAGGGACGCTGGGATCCGCGAAAATGTATAGGCCTCAGACTCTGCCAAGGCGGCGCTGCGGAAAAACCCGTCACCACCGCCCCCATCGCAGCCTTGGCGCTAACTGAGTAGTGCAAGGAGAGCTGTCCGCAAGCAAAGGTGCATAGGCCACAATGGACCCTTCTCTTTCGTTTGTGCTGAGGCACGGTTTCCTAAAAGTCAATGACCTGGAAAGCTTCTTCCGCCCATCCACGCTTCGGGAAGGAAGCTCAGCAGGGCGAAGTACGTGTACAATATAAAATAAAGTCTCAAGTGTTATTTCGGCGTGCCGCAACTCGCAAGTACAGAGAGCGTCAGGTTTGTTTATAGGCATATCAGCATAAAAATATGAGCATTTCAAAACGGTTCATATTGAATATGTCCTGAACACAAGATATAAGTATCTCCTATATTTTTATGTATTTATCGGTAATTTTTTCTCTCGCAATTATTTACAGAAAGTAAATCGTCTCACAGCCTTTTGCAGGGCAGCAAACAGAAAACATTTTCCAAGGCAGCAAACAGCGTGCAATCATAACGAAAGCAAGCTTCCTACAGTGCCTACGCACTGTATCTTTCTCGCAGGAGCTACAGCATCGTTCAGTGCCTTAATTTGAACTTTCGCAGACGCTTCGAGCAACAAGAGCGGAAAAATAAATGTAAATAAAGGCGACATATCTTTTCTTTACACACGTGCGTTACTTCGCAATTACTCATCCAGTGCTCCTGCAGCAACTTTATTGCTCACATTTGAAAAACGCGGTCGAGCAGACTGAGCACATTGCGAAGCGTGCTTGTTGTATCGGCGCAGGACATACAAAATACCAAAAGTAGAAATGAGCTCGCGATACAACGATCCTCTAGAACAGGATCTTGAATTCATAAACGAACCAAAATGTTTGGTTAAGCTGACCTGCCAAATCTCTCCGTTCCACATGTTGAGTCAAGCGGAGGCGGACGTCTGTTAAAAGGTGGAGATATCGATGGCACATAAGCATGATGGTTCGCAACGTTGTTTTAACGCGACAGCGTTAAGGAGCTGGTGTCGCAGAAAAGCCGGTGTCGTCGGCGTCGGTGTCGGCGGCGTTGGCCGTGAGCGATAAATCGCAGCAGGCACTTCATGAATAAAAAACAACTTGCAAGATGGGCTGGGCGGGAATCGAACCAGGGTCTCCGGAGTGTGAGACGGAGACGTTACCACTGAGCCACGAGTTCGATGCTTGAAATCGGTACAAAAGCGCCTCTAGTGAACGCGGTGTTGCCTTAGAAACGAGCTGTTCCTAAGGCTCAGGCGTGCGTCGCTTGCTCAGGCGCACATTTCGTTGTGGCGCCGAACGCTGCGTTGCTCGACGCTCACCGCGTCCGATGCGGGGCGCGTAGTCGCTACGCGGTAGCCCATTGTCTTACACCCCTTGGCGGGTCGACGGGAACGCTGTCGCGTTCCACTCTTAAAGGCGAAGCTTAAGCGTCCTCCAATTTTTTTTCTGTTACCGACGAAGTGTCGGCTGCAGATTCTTGAGTTTTCGCTTAGTTACCACGGTCCTCCGTCAGGGCTACGCAACAAAATTACAGAAGAACAAAATTGTCTCACTATCTCATGCGAGCCGCTGTGTTGTGTGGAATGCAAGTAATCCGATTACCCAACAGGTTGAACGGCCCGTATACAGCACTCTCGCCTTTCCCCTTCATACGATCGCGATGGAAATCGGTAAAATTGAACGTTGTTATTCCGTCCTTCACGTTCATGGCAATTCACAACACAACGGTAGCGCCGATTGCGGCGTTTATTCGTAGCGCGCGGAGCTATCGCGGTTGCCGTCGTTTCCGCGATCAACCATACGGGTGAGCCAGCAAACACTTTATGGCAGTACGGCGGCGCGTCCGACTAGCGTAGAAATTCATAGCTCTCTGTCTGGGTGTTAAATGCACAAAACACTCGCAATATGGAACAAAATCTAGTTAAATCGTTGTTTCGCAGTCGCTAGCTGCATAGGCAACTTAGCAAGGCAGTCGGGCTTCGCGCTACTCAATTACTGCCTCTTCGCAACGGCAGGTGGCGCTACGTGTCTTGCAAAACTCCAGAGTCTGACGTCCATTCTTATGCGCTGTGCTCTTCAGGATCGAGTGACTCCGCGTTTTTCAAGGCCGCTATCTGACACCCCGTGCGGCCGACGTTCGCGCGATCAGAAAACACAGAGGAGGCTATCGCGCAATAATAATAAAAAATTTCAAGGGTGTACATGCGATTCTATGCGATACGTGATATACAATAGGGGTGGTGCCACCGAGTGCTGCGAAATCATCGAGTTATACGCCTTGCCAACCGCGTGGATTTTGTTTTCCACTAGTTCGCGCGCATTCAACTTTTTTTTTTCTTCTCCAATCGACGCCATCGAGTGCTTCGCGCAAACGGCTTCGCGTAGGCGCTCTTTGCATTCACGGAAAAGGCAGATTTCATGGCACTCCACGTCCTGCTTTACTGGGATAGCAGATTCAAAATCTTGTAATAGCGTGAAACTTCAGCTTTCCGCACCTCACTGACTGATTGATTTAAGAAAGTTTTAAAATCATTAAAGGAACAAGACGCCTGGGCATATCTGCCTTGTCGTCCCACTGTGTTTCGAGGCGGCATGTATACGTTATCGGCAACATAAACATCAATAATTAGCAAAGGTTCTTGTGACCATAGAATCAGCTAGTTATGTCGAAAAGCTATTTTTGCTTTGAATCCGAGCACTATAGACAGAACAGATTAAAATGGGAGCGCATCGTTGTGAACTAAATGACGACGCTTTACCACAAGCTAGGACTAATGCTCTGTCGATGGAGCAGTTCTGTGAAATACCTTCTTTGAGAGTAAGCAAAACTTCAGTAACATCAGGTAGACGAGGAGTAAAAGAATGTAACACTGGTTTTATATGAAGGAGCTGCCTTTAATATGTGGCCATAACCGTTCAGTAGATGAGCGGAAATAAATTTTAAAATAAGCAGAGGAATGTGAAATAAACTATTTGACAAGCTCACACTGCCATGGGCAAGAGCAGCCACAGTTTAGTCTATTCAATGACTAGTCATTTGTATCCGTCCATTTGTCAGTCTATTGGTCCATATAGCTCTTTTCATTGTTGCTTTTGCTGCATCGTGGCTTCACGTTTTAATACTTACATCTTGTTTCAGATTCAAAATGAGCTGGGAGACGCCCCAGTTGGAACGCTAAAGGTCAATTCTTTGGCCATCCATTCTGTAGAGTCACCATGATCAAATACAATGATGCCGTGAAAATGTATTGCAGGAAGCAGAAAAAAACAACATTGCTGATGCAACTGCCGGCATTTCCTCCAGTGATGAATTGGTGCAGAGTGCCTTCAGTAGCAGACATGGTGCCTTTAAGCACTCAGCTGAAAGACTTTGCAACTGCACCAGGACTGGGAGTGAATTTCAGTTTCACTTGTGAACATATTAAACGCAGAGTGTGCCGTTTTTAGTGTATATGTCTGCATAAGAGGGGCGTTCAAAAATTTCGTGTGGACAATAGTGGTCTACATGAGTGCACATCTTTCTAGTTTTACCAGAATGAAGGTATTATGACCTATGTCATACAGCATACATCAAGCCAAAACAGCAGCACCCATTGAGAAAGTTGGCTGAAGAACGAGCAGTGATCGGGGCTTTCTGCATTTCAGGGGCCAAATTCCAAAAAAAGATTTATGCCGAGCTGGACGGTGTGCAGTGCCGGTCGCCACATACTGTAGCCAGCATGGCATGAATCTCCTTGGCATTATGTCTCCTTAAGATACAGAAATTGCATCACTGCTCATGAAGCAATTGGAAATTGGGAGCTTGAGGGGAGGTGCCAGGGCTCCCATCTGGAGCAGCTAGTGCATGCCCTTTGCTATACTGATAATCCTACCTTAATGAGAACCAGTGATGCATGTTATCCTATTTCGCAGCCAAGTGCATTCCTTGTTTCGTGTTTAGGGGATACTTTCGTGTTTAGGGGATACTAACGTCAATTTAAAATAAGAAAGCATCGTTTTCGATATTTAATTCTGTTAACTTCTTGGTAGTTGGTTGATTATTAGAGAAAATAAAGCTCAAGGTTAAATATTCTGAGTATCGCCCCAAAATCTTCGTGCTGACCCCTCATGGTCACATCGTGGATTCCTAGTATTTTTTTCAAACTTGGGCTGTATTGGTTCTGTAAAAGTTCCTGACGCTCCTTATTTTGGGTTTTTGGCTTTTTGGAATGCAGCGACGAACATCTTTATTGGTAACAAAAATTGCTACACCTGAACAGACATAATCAAAATCCATGACGTCACAGCAAGCTGGTGTGCCGACTTCAAGGCGGCACTGCCGTCAATCTTTCCTCTTGCTGCTTTTACAGTTTACTCCGCCTTCGTCACGGTACGAGTGAATCTCTTGAATTGTAGGAAGGTCATTTACAGATACATCTAAAATAATTTTTCTCTTTAGTGCTTTCATGCCGTAGTTGCTTAGGTGCGTTGGCACAGCGGCGCTAAGCACGAGGTCACAGGATTAAACAACCGCATTTTGATGGAGGTGAAATCCAAAACTACCCATGCACCGTGCAGCCTGATTTGGTAAAAATTAATCCGGAGTTCCCTACCATGGCGTGCCTCAAGATCAGATTGTCGTCTTGGCACGTGAAACGACATAATTTAATTAATTTAACTTTTCTTTAGTGCTCCTTTAAGCTGTAGCATTCATTATCTCTGCAAAAACTCATACTCAAGGTATTCTCCATAAAGATTTAGTAAACCGTAGATATTAGTGTCTGCTTATATTTTAATTAGTGGTGATCTGTGATGTCTATTACAATGGTGGCACAACGAGACAGAATTTAATTATGGGGTTTTGCGTGCCAAAACCACTTTCTGATTATGAGGCACGCCGAAGTGGGGGACTCCGGAAATTTCGACCACCTGGAATTCTTTAACGTGCACCTAAATCTAAGTACACGGGTGCTTTCGCATTTCGCCCCCATCGAAATGCGGCCGCCGTGGCCGGGATTCGATCCCGCGACCGCGTGCGCAGCAGCCCAACACCATAGCCACTGAGCAACCATGGCGGGTGACAGACAGGATTGTTATACAATCTGTGAGGGCGCGATGTCGGACATCGAGGAAATCACCGAGTCTCCCTAGAGGTCCCTGAACAATAACTGACTGTCCACAAACTTCTGGGTTCGCTCCGTGATGTTTTGCAGCCTGTGCTTTGCGAGTCGATTAATTTAATTGATGAGCTGGCGGTTGGCAAATACTGTCTTTGCGGCTTATGTACATTTCATACAGTGGAGTGAAATCTCGCATATTACTTATAGAGCACAGCAAGCGAACCTGATATGTAGAGGTAATCTTAGTAAGAATCGACAGTCATGTCCCTCTTCGAGCTTCTAATGCTGCTTGCCAACACAAGCAGCAGCAGTTGCCCAAGGTAGCATGAAAGAGATTCATTAAAGAGTGGCATATGCCGAGGGTCAGATAGCCAGTCACCCAAGCTGTTCTGACGGTTGATTATGAACCCACGTCCCTCAACAGAGCAGCCCAATCTATTCCCATTAGACCATGGGCTACCCATTGGCACAAATGGGTGGGAAAATATAGACAAACACCCGAAAATATGAAGTATCCTAAGAATGTTAATCACATTATCGACCATGTTTAATCGCTGCTTGCTCTTCGTGCAGTTCGTCGGCTTCCTTGCTGTACCCCCCTCCCCCCTTTGCTGCATCACATGGCTTGGAACTGCTTCGTCTGACTTGGCTCCCTTTGCGGTCGAGCACGTGGATGTCACCGAGTGCTTGCCCGGGAACTGCTCTATCGCTTCCTTACGCGATTGCTTCGGCGCGTCCCTCTTCAAGCTACAGCATGCCAGTCACCCCGATGTCCTGTCCTTTGATCAGCCAATCATCGACAACTCTCAGTCTGTGATGTCAAGAGTCGACGGTATAAATGTCGAGCGCGTTGATCGACTCTTCAGTGGGCTAGGCTGCAGCGGCACTGGCACCATGTTTAATCGCTGCTTGCTCTTCGTGCAGTTCGTCGGCTTCCTTGCTGTACCCCCCTCCCCCCTTTGCTGCATCACATGGCTTGGAACTGCTTCGTCTGACTTGGCTCCCTTTGCGGTCGAGCACGTGGATGTCACCGAGTGCTTGCCCAGGAACTGTTCTATCGCTTCCTTACGCGATTGCTTCGGCACGTCCCTCTTCAAGCTACAGCATGCCAGTCACCCCGATGTCCTGTCCTTTGATCAGCCAATCATCGACAACTCTCAGTCTGTGATGTCAAGAGTCGACGGTATAAATGTCGAGCACGTTGATCGACTCTTCAGTGGGCTAGGCTGCAGCGGCACCGGGACCATGTTTAATCGTTGCTTGTTCTTCATGCAGGTATGTTACTATTCTGATGCCGAGTGTATCCGATCTTATGGTCGCTTTCTGCTGCTGCTCCCTTGCCCACAAATCTTGTATCCTGTTGCTCGCATGCATTGTATTGCGCAAGTTGTCTCCTCTTGAGCGGAGATGTGGAAATCAACCCTGGCCCGGGCCCTCGGTCTAGGTCTAGGCGTGGATCCGGTTCCGCTCTCGATGAGAATGATGATGCTCGCCCTCCCTTTGACAGCCATGACAACAACGGTCCTTCGGTATCCGAAATGTTACCTAAATTATTGGAGGGGCAGACTCAGTTGGCACGAGATATTGCGGAAATTAGGTCATTTCAACAGTCAGTTGCGCGTCGCTTTGATGTTTTAGAGTCCCGTGTTCATGCACTAGAAACCACTCCTATGTCCAAACACTCTAGTTTACTGTGTGATTTACGTGCTGAAATAAATGCCTGGACTACTAAGGTAACGGACTTGGTCTTAAAAAATGACAGTCTTGAAAATCATTCTCGTAGAAACAATCTGATAATACACGGTATTTCTGAAGTCCTGGATGAAAACGCTATCACCCTGATGACTGAAGTTTCATCTGTATTTACTGAGCACTTGAAGACTAGCTGCCCTCATATTGAGCGCTGCCACAAGCTCGGTAGAGCACGCACTGGTTACATTCGTTCCGTCATTCTAAAACTCTAATTTCAACGACAGAACCGAGGTTCTTAGGAATATCTCAAAACTCAAGGGCTCAAATTTCGTCATTAAAGATTTCTCTTCTAGGGTTTGGTTAATTCGCACAAAAATCTGGGACGCATCAGCCTCTTTTCGGGACAGCGGTTCTGTTGTGAAGTTGAGATATGATCATGCTTTCATTGACAAGGTTCGTTATAACTGGGATGACAGTTCAGACTCATTAGTTATGGCACCCGCTGAACGTGTTTCTTCTGAGCCTGGCCATTTGACTTCCGTTCCATCCACTTCCTGAGTTCATCCTGGCCGTTTTGAGAACCTTGTCTTGAATATAAACGCTCGTAGTATTGTTAACAAGTTTCCAGATTTATTGTCCCTTATATCTGTTCATTCCCCCCCCCCCCCCCCCAATGTTATCGACATCACAGAGACTTGGCTGCACAACTGTATTTACAAATTTTAGTTCACTCCACCCGGTTTTGTTGCCGTGCCCTCAGACATGAATTGTGGTATTGGTGGTGGCGTGGCACTGCTTATCCGGTCGGATCTACGATTCTCAGTCTTGCCTTCTGCTTCAGAAACAGAATCCGTGTGGTGCAAAAATTACCTACATAATCGGTGTATTGTGATTAGTGTTATATATCGTCCCCCCGGCTCAACCCTTGGTGTCCTTCATGCTGCTGGAAATTCCATTGGCGAGATTAACATTGCTTCGTCGAGTTTTATCTGTATGGGTGACTTCAAAGCCCGTGGCATCATCTGGCCATCACTGTCTGCAGTCGGTCGCGACACAGCTATTTGTAAAGAACTAAAAACATTCCCTTGTCCTTTGGTCTCGCTTAGGTTGTTCCTAGTGCAACCAGGTTAAATTGCGTCCTTGACTTAGTTTTTCTAAGCGCTAACCTAGCCGAACGTGACTTGCGAGGTAATTGATGGTATTTCAGACCATAAAGGCGTTTTAGTGTCACTCTCTTGTCCAATTTCTAAATATCTCCCTACACGTTTACTAGTTGCCCTGATTTCACTTGTGCGGACGACAATTCCATTACTGATGTCTTATCTGATCATTTCGATACGTTTAGTGTATTTTCAGATAAGCAGGACTTCAACTGGCTTGCTAATTACTTTGAGCGTCTTGTCAAATCATGTATCGAACGTTTTGTGCCCATTAAAACTAAGAAAAATTCTAACGTTTCATGGATGACTCGTGATATCTTGCATTTGTCCCGTCGCGTTCGAAGGTTAAGGCGTTCCGGAAGAGGCACTGATCCCATGGCGTTGGATAGATTTGTTAAGGCAAAGAAAGAACTCAGTCTTAAGTTGCAAAAGGCCAAGGATTTCTTTTTTCGCGTTCGCTTGCACAATTTGTGCAGAACTAACCCACGAACATTTTGTTCTTCTGTTTTACCTCGCGATGCTTCATCCACTTCTTTCAGAATAGATAAAGACGTCATCAACGACCCGGCAGTGATATCCGATGCTTTCAACAAGTATTTCCAGTGCGTGTTTGTTTCCGATAACAACTTTATCCCGACACTTACCAATATAGTTTCTTCTGAAGCAATCAGTGACGTTGAGATAAACTGCGAAGGCATCCTCAACCTTATGTAAAACCTGGATGTTAAGAAATGCACCGGTCCGGACGGGATACACAACGCGTTCCTTGTTCGTTATTCGTTGTGATCACCGAAATATCTGTCAGTCATATTCAGAAAGTCTTTATCATCCGCTATTGTACCTTCTTCATAGAAGTCAGCCAAAGTGCTCCCTCTTTATAAATCTGTAGGTAACCAGTGTTTCTCGAACTACAGGCGAATTCCACTGACGTCACAGTCATGCCAAATGCTGGAACACGCCATTCATAAGCACATCACACTCTTTCTGGGATCAAATAATTTACTGTCTAACATGCAACATGCGTTTAGGCGCGGTTTTAGCACGTTAACGCAGCTAGCTGAATTCAAGCATGACATTTCATTTAACCTTGATGTAGGCAACCAGGTTGATGCCATTTTTATAGATTTCTCGAAGGCATTTGACACCGTTTTACATTCTAAACTTATTGCTAAACCTAATGCTGTACTGAATAATCCTCATTTAGTTAATTGGATTTAAGCTTTCTCTCATTTCGCTCCCAGTTCGTCTCTTACAGTTCGACTGACTCCGCTACTGTTGATGTGACATCAGGTGTGCCCCAAGGCTCCGTTCTTGGGCCGCTTCTTTTTTATTATATATAAACGATTTGCCACTTCACTGCTCTTCTAACATCCGTCTTTATGCTGATGACTACGCTCTATATGAAGTGATTAACTCTTCTAATCATTATCGTTCAAGGTTTTGCGATTGGTGTAACACTTAGCAAATGAACATTAATTTCAATAAACCCGTTGTGATGTTTTTCTGCAACAAATTTTGCCCCTCCCTTTTTAGTTACTAGTTCAATGACCGTGCTGTAGATAAGGTTTCTGAGTATAAGCATCTTGGTGTCATTTTTACGCATAACATGTCATGGTCTAAACACATTGATTACATATGCAGTAAAGGACTAAAAAAATTAGGTTACTTGAAGCGAACGCTAACCCGATCTCCTAAAGACACAAAGTTACTAATGTATAAATCTATAATCCGCCCTGTTCTTGATTATGCATCTGTAGTTTGGAGCCTGCATAAGCAGTTAGAGATTAATAAGCTAGAAGCAATACAGAAAAAAAGCTGTGCGATTTATGTCATCGTTACGATCGCGACTTTTCGCCCTCTTCAACACTTTCTTCCTTGAATCTAAACACGCTCTCTTCTCGTCGCCGTGTCGAATCGTTAAAATTCTTGCATTGCATTGTCAATTCATTGTTTAGGCTCTCAAATGATAATTACATTAACTTCACGCCAGGATCATGAACGAGGAGACATCATGACCTAAACTTGATACCCTACCACGCACGTGCTAACATGTTCAAATTCACCTTTCTCCCCACTTAAAGACCGGAATTCATTACCTGGGTCCATTCGCTCATGGTCATCCCGAATTTTGGCAACCGCCATCCTAGATGCATAACCGTACTCACCCATGCCCTCTAGCATTTGTATAACTTCGTGTGTATATTGCTTTCATCAGTGCTCTTTTGTAGAAGTGTTCACTTGTGTTTACCGCTGTATACTCGAATGCATTTTCTGTACCTTTTCTCAACCCACTCCTGCTATAGCGCAAATTGCACTACAGTATAAATAAATAAATAAATAAATAAATAAATAAATAAATAAATAAATAAATAAATAAATTTTTAAATAAATAAATAAATAAATAAATAAATAAATAAATTTTTAAATAAATTTTTAAATAAATTTTTAAATAAATTTTTAAATAAATTTTTAAATAAATTTTTAAATAAATAAATAAATAAATAAATAAATAAACAGATAAATTTTTAAATAAATAAATAATTTTTGTAATTTATTTGCAGTAGCGCTGTTGTGTAAATGTGCTTGAAACGCTTAACACTGCTTTGCTAACATTTACTTAAACATGCAGGTTCACATAGGTTGGAGGAGTGCACATTGAGAAGGTTATCCTGGCACAGTTTACCATGGCCTGCCATGGTGGACCAGGAAAGTTTGCAAGGGCCTTGCTTCACCTTATGTTCACAAAGGAGGAGCTCATGGGCCATTTGGGCTTTGGAAATAACGCCAAGGGACAAAAGAGGCTCTTGACCCCACCAGGGTCAGCGCTGTTATAGGCAAGTACCATATAACCTTTCCGGTTGCATTTTTACATTCACATTTTTTTCTAAAACTAGCAACTTGTCATTGGCATAACAAACAACAACAATTATTTATTCAACATCATCATGAGGATGTTGGGTGCGTCGACAAAAAGCCAGAAGAAAGGCTTGACAGAGGTCGACGCAGCCTACAATGACTTGGCAACAGTATTGCAGTGTATAATACAGCATGTGTAAAGCATTCGCAATAGTAACGTCGACACAAATGAAACTATATTTGAACATTACAGGCAAAAACAAAAGCAAGCACAAAGCACTATGATAAGAGTTTCAGCAGTACCTAAATTTACATCAATTCACAGCGCGTCATTTAACGTTTGTGGAGGAATGTAGCTTAGCATTTTCGTAATTCGTTCGCGTTTTAGGCGCAAACCACGTGAAGCCAGTGCGGGTAGCATACTTAAGTTCCTTGGATTTCAAAATTGCCAGGTCTGACATAAATGTATTATTCTGTCTTATACTTGTTTTATACCGCCTTAACAGTAAATTTTCATGCAGTTGGGGAAGGGGGGTGATGCCAAGTGACGCAAAGATCGGTGCGGTATGTTCAAATCTCGAAGCATTAACAATATTTCGAACAATTCTCTTCTGAAGCATGTGCAGCCGTCTGATATTGGTAAATGACGTCGTGCCCCAGACCAACATACAGTAATTAACGACTGAAGAAAACAGTGCATTGTACAGCATTTGCTTAACACGCATCGGTAGGAACTATCGCAGTCGGGACACGATACCAATAACCTTTGACAACTTGCCCCTGACCATTTCAACGTGAGCGTCCCACGTTAAATTTTCGTTAAAAAAACACCCAGACTTTTGACCACGGGAACTATTTGAATGGACGACGAACCCATCTTTAAGCAGATCTGTGGAGTAGTAGCAATCTTGTTACGAGGCCTAAATAATACAGCTTTACTTTTTTTCGTGTTTATGATTAGCGAGTTCGATTCAGACCACTCGTGAAGTAGGCGCAGACACTCTGTAGCTTGCTGTTCAAGATCTGGTACATGTGCTGCTCGGAAGAACAGAGTGGTATCATCTGCGTAGATCACAAATGTTGGGATTTTACTTAAGCAGACTATGTCGTTGACATAAAGGAGGAAAAGCAGAGGTCCAAGAACACTTCCCTGCGGAACGCCAGAAGAAATGTTTAACATCTGGTAGTTCGCTGTTTACTGTTACTTGTTTACACGATTTTCCGCGAAAACCGTAGTGTTCGAGTTTGGCTAACATTGTTTGGTGATTGATGCGGTCAAACGCTTTCGAGAAATCGATGAAAATACCAAGAGTGAAAAGCTTTTGCTCAAAGGACTCTAAGATTAGTTCTTTTTGGGGTTAGAAGTGCAGTCTCTGTCGAAAAGTTCTTCCTAAAACCATGCTGGCTTGGCGTTAGTATATTAAATTTCCCACCGAAACTAGACATTCGCGTATACAGTATCATTTCAAAACACTTTGAGAAAATCGGAAGAATAGAAATTGGCCGATAATTTGATAGGTCGTTTTTGTCTCCACCTTTATGAACAACGGTTACTTTAGCAATCTGCATTCGTTAAGGGAACACTGCATGTTCGAGGCAACAATTAAAGATATGTTCTAGGACTGGGCTTATTATATCGGCTACATATTTTACTGGCTGAATCATAAGGTCATCTATGTTCCGTGAGGTACTGTTGCGGAGGGTCAAGAGGCAAGCTTCGATTTCGCTGCTGTCTGTTGGCATCAAGAATGCAGTGGAAGGAACTCGCGAGTCATGGCATTTGACATTCGGGGGGGCACTATTGCTATCTGCCAAAGACACGAAAAAATCATTAAATTTTTCGGCTAATAATTTTCCACCCAGCGGTATGTTGTCTACTGTGACTTCAAGCATGCCGCTGGCATGTGCACCTTGATTCAAAATTTCATTTATTGTTTTCCAAACAAGGTCACTATTTTTTAACACGTCTGGGTTGAATAGCGTTTCCATATACTCTTGTTTTGCTCGGCGTAGAAAAGACGTCACTTTGTTTCGATACGTCTTAAAACGCGCCAGGTCATCTTGTGATCTGCTTTTGATGAAGCGGTTATAAAGATAGCTTTTTGTTTTATCATTTGAAGACATTCGACGCTTATCCAGGGTTTACGAGCCTTACGAGGTTTTTTAAGCGTCTCAAGTGGAAAACTTTGCTCATAAACATACTTAAATCTGGTAATGAAGGCATTATAAGCGTCCTCTGGATCGCTTTCACGGAGCACCGTACTCCAGTTCACACCTGCAAGTGCTGAAAGAAAAGAATTCATTGTGTTTTGGTTTATACGCCGGTACAGTACCGCGGGAAGCATGCGTTGTTTTTGAGGAGTTAAAGAATCTACAAACAAGAATATGGGCAGATGATCACTTATTTGGACATTGACTCCTGAGTGAAGACAGTCAACTCGACAGTTACTAATGAAGACACAATTGCCGTCGCTGTCTCTAGCCGTGTCTGTTTATTTATGACATTAGTGAATCCAATGCCGTGTAATATGCAGTCGACTTCACCTTTACGCGCAGACGAAGATAAGAAATCAATATTAAAATCACCACCCAGAACTAGATTAAGGTTGTTTTCTGTGATCCACTGCAGACATTCATCAAGAAAGCGACCAAAATTCAAAACGCTACCTCTGGGTGGTCTGTATGTAACAGAAAACACGTTTCTTCCGCTTTGTAATGACAGAATTTCGTAGTCCTCGTGGTTTATAGTGAAGTCGACAAGAATTTTGCATTTGAAAGTCTTTTCGGGTGATATCATGACGCCACCACCTCGTTTATCAGTACGATTCTGCACATATGTATTGTAGGCGGGTAGGTGCATAACATCGCTACTGCTGTGATACCAAGTTTCAGTAATCATTATTACGTTGAAACGGAAGCTCAGTGTACAGAACAATGCTTCTAGCTCATCACCTTTATTGCGCAAGGATTGCGCATTAACATGAAAAAACGACTGAGCTTTGTTTTTCTGAGTAAACGTAGGACAAAGGTCAGAAGGCGACACGATTGAGCACATGTTAAAGCGCAGTTTGTCAGTTAGTTGTTAGGAAAAAAATACTTTGCATCTACGCTATCTTATCTAGGTCTTGTACGCAAGTGATGCGCACAATCGCCGACGACTCAGTTTTCCTAGCCAGAATGTGCCCATTTTGCGACCACACAAATTTCTACTTCTGCTCCTTTTTTCGTGCCACTGCCATTCCCAGCAATTTTTTGAGCAGTGGACAGAAGTGTTCGTTCACGTACGCAGAATCTGAACCGCTATATCCAAGGCTTTCCACTGCGAGATTGGTCTTCTTCGCTTTCGCTAGCACAGTGTCACGCTTTGCTCGAGTTTTGAATTGGACAATTACATTTGTATTTCTCTTGTTCTTCGTTTGAACTCGGTGGCGAACGTCTACATCACTTTCCAGTGTCGGCTCATCGATCACTTAGCCCATTTTTTGCAACATGTTCGGAAGGCTTTCATTTCCCTTTGCTGGAAGTCCCTTAATTTCAATGTTTTTATTCCGGGAATACTGTTCCATGCCTGTCAATCTTTGTTCATGGTCAGAACATCACGTCTTCAGTTGTTCGCACTCGGATGACATTGCAGCGTTCTCAGACTTTAGTGCCTTATTTTCCTTTTGTAAGGATGAAACCTTAGCAAGCAAGTCATCAAACTGTTCGCTGCAGTGCTCAACACTTTTAGTTAGTTCTCTCGAGTCGTTGCGTAAGTCGCGTTCTAGAGAGTTGCGCATGGCTGCAGTCTCCTTTCGAAATTCTTTCCTCAGCTCGTCTCGAACTTTTTCAATTTCATTAGGCATAGCAAAAAATTCACTAGATAACTGGAACAAGCAGCAAATTTCAACAAACGAAACAGCGCAGTGTCAGAATAAAATTCAATTTGGCAGCAGTGGCAGCAATAAAGCGTAACAATTCGGACGGAACAAGAGTACTGTAAATTAACCTGTATACAGCCTGTAAAATCTGTAAAAACGACTTTCAAGTAGCCCATGTGTGCAGTTGTGTGCTACAATGGCCTACCATTTGGAATGATTGTTCATATCATCTTAAGTGCCTAGTGCCACCACACTCAAATGCTTCTAAAATTTAAAGGTTGCCTTCATTGCCAGAAGTTTTTGGCGGCTACAACAGATGAGCTGCATTTGCGCATTAGCAGTGACACCTGGCTGTCATTGCAATGAATGGTTGTCTGGGACGCACGCTCCAAATCTAGTGGCATGGAGGACATGTTTAAGCAGCCTGAAAGTGTTATTCTAATACACGAATTGCGGAGAAGCTATGCTCAAGTGTGGTTACTGCTCAGCTCGAGGACCAGCACGTTCACCAAATTTCAGCAATCAAAACAGCTCTCCAGGTTCTGAGATGTGAAACGGCAGTTTCACCAATTTTAACAGACCACATTGAATTAAAGTTGCTCCTATCTTGAAGGACGTCCATGTGATGCCAGACAGCAGCTTTTCAGCAGAGGGAACCGGAGTTGTGACAATTTTGTTTGGTTGTTTCAATCAAAGAAACAACAGGGACAGAGTTGCCAGCATCACTATCAACAGTACTACGTTTAGCGGACGCTTACTCATTCTAAGTACCTAACCTACGACTCGTATTTATTAACATGCACTTTATCACTGTATTCTAAGATATGAAAAAAATGTTTATGTGGCTTTCCCCCATATACTTCAATAAATTGAGAATAGGCCCTTGGGGCCTAATGTATAAAGCTTCTTACAGACCATCGGACATGTCCACTACTCCCATTCTGAAATTGTTGGAATTATTTCCTGCTTCCTTACTTCACTAGCCTCTTCACAGGGTTATTATGAACCATTGCCAAGTAGATTATGGGCTTAAATTTATCAAAACGATGAATAGGCTTTACCGTCACTCTTGTTTAGCCCGTTGAGGATCACATTGTGGGGAGAATATGCCTCTCCAATTTAGGAGTTATATATTTTTTTGTGATGTGAAAGCTCAAAACTTTCGAATTGAATAGTGTCCTATTCAATTTGGTCTTTGAATGGTCACTATTTGTAAATGCGAGTATTCTAATACTTCGACACAACAATATAACATGAAATTTCAGCCAAAGTACGGTAAATTTTTACCTCCAGTAATATAGTATACACATAAAACGTGAGAACTTGTAAAACAATAGCAGACCAGGACCAGGCTACGTGACTTAAGTAGCTGAACTTTAGAGGCTGTACGGCAATCATTCATGCTTACTGAAGAGTCCTGTGCATGTGAATAAACTTTTTGCTGTTATATTACTGCTTTTAATAAACAGCTCTTCATAACATATTATGCAATGACAGAAACTTGCTAACTTTATGAGTACTAGGATGTGAACATAATTTTACATAAATTTTGTTATCAGCTCTTCATTATTCAGAAGCTATCCAGTATTCGATTTGCTTCTGGCATTATTCGGTTCGGTCTCAAAAATCTTAATTCACGCATCCCCTATATTTTTGTTGCAGATTTAAGTTCTTCAGAGTGACTTGCCGAGAAAAAAAAAACTGGTACATAATTTTTTTGAAAATGACAATAAATTACCAAAACGCCTTCAATATTTGCAGTTTTACATGTTTATTTTTCTATGCAGGCTAAAGCACCATAATTTTTTTTTGTGTAATGCACCTTACAAAAATTTCTTTTATAGTAAACTAGGTGAAGTGGCGACACTCCCAAATTACTCCTATGACAGACACCAAGGAGCTAAGTGAAAAATCAGTTTGGAGAAACCCAACGGGCATCACACAATAAGAATATGTTCTAGAAGTCTCAGAAGGTTGCAGCACCTCCAGTGGGATGCCAGGCAACACTTTGTTCTGAAAAGGCACATCTTTTTCAAAATCTTCCGTCACAGCCACAGATGTACGGCAGTGAAACCTAAAAGGGTTAAAGAAGTCAGTCCTCTGGCGCTTGGCTCTTAGAAGACTGAGCATTTCTTGGTATCTGTCACATTCTGCATATGTCACACTAAGCAGCTTGGTGCACAACTACACGGAATCCTCATTATAACAGTCATTCAGTCGTTTAGGCAGAAAACATACTTCGCTGTAGGCGGTATTTTCTTTAAAGTAGAGTCTTAAGCCGCTGTAAGGCGAGAAGTACATTCCAATTGTTTGTGAACTCGTGAAACCTAATTTCAAATGAAGCCACACTCAATTCTAGTGACATGACAGTATTGTATTTGGAGCATTGAAAAGCAGTGAAGTGCTGCACATCCTAATTATGAAAGTGACAAGAAATAATTGTAGTTGTGAGTAGTTTAGGTTTCGTTATGAACGACATGAAATTTTTTTTCACCATTTTGTTTCTAAGCAACGAAAGTTCACATATTCGACATTGAGGAAAATCAGCAAGCTATTTTGCTACAGTGTTTTGTTCCTCTTTGCCCTTTCCTGCATTTGACACTTAGTGGAGTCCTGTGCCACATTGAATCGATTTAAATGGTCATGCTGTAAAGCTGTACCCGTGGAAAGTTGGAATAAAGTAAGACAAATACATAAATAAATTTCAGTATAATGAGGGTATATTGCATGTCACGCTTTTGCATGTGGCAGTTGCTTTTTAAAAACTTCTGGCTTTTTGTTGTTTTTGCAGGCTTCACGAGTCGATAATTTCCTGGTACCAACATGCCCTATGTAAGGAACTCTGCCCTCACTTCTCGCATGGGACCAATAGCCTCTGAAGAGCCCAAGTCAGACAGCTGAAACCAAAGCACAAGTGTTGTACTTTTGTAACTCTCGGCATTTTTACGTTCGTTTATGTTTGTCTTAGTCTCGCGAAGAGCCCAATTTGGATTTCTCAAAGGAGAATACAAAAATGCCTTTCTGTGCCTTGACATTTTTATGTTACTTATGCTAGTCTCCTGAGAAGCCCACGTTGGATTGCTCAATCCAGAATACAAGTGCTGTTCTTTGTTATATTTCACTACACTTTATGGTAGTTTTTGATATAGTTCCAGCAAGAATAGTGCTTCCTTATTATTATATTATTACGTAGGAAGATGCAGACGAAAAGCTATATACAAGTATATTTACAAGGAAATACGCCGCACTTGGCCAAGAGGCAACAGCCCGCGCTAGCCTCTAATTGTCGTCGTCGTCTTCACCCTGCTCTCCTCTTTCTCATCGCAAATACTGTTCCGTAGCACTACCCCCGGAGGCAAAAGCGCCGTCCCGGAGCGACTAAACGCCGGACTCGGAAGCAGTGTAGCAGGCCTTGAGCCTACTGACGTGCACATCACTAGATGCCAGAGTAGAGGACGAGGTTGAATGCACAGGAGCAATTTCGTACTTCACAGGCGTCACCTGGCGCAGCACGCTCTAGGACCCCGTGTATCGCGAAAGGAGCTTCTCTGAAAGTCCGACTTGACGAGAGGGCGCCACAGAAGCACGAGCGCACCAGGCGAAAACTGTACGTCACGGTGGCAGGCGTTGTACTGACGCTGCTGAGTGGTTTGCGAGGCCGTCAGTCGAGTACGGGCAAGCTAGCGTGAAAGGTCGGCGAGGGCGATGGTGTCGCGCGCATACTCGGTTGTTGAGATCGCAGCAGGAGGAAGTGCCGTGTCAAGGGGCAATGTTGGTTCGCGATCGTACAGTAGATAAAATGGAGAAAATCCGGCGGTGTCATGCCGGGAACAATTATATGCAAATGTGACGTAAGGAAGGGCAATGTCCCAGTCGTGGTGGCCCTTGGAAACGTACTTGGACAGCATATCGGTAAGAGTACGGTTTAACCGCTCTGTCAGGCCATTGGTTTGAGGATGGTATGAGGTAGTGAGCTTGTGTTGAATGGAGCAGGAACGCAGAATGTCGGCGATAACTTTCGAGAGGAAGTTACGACCACGGTCAGTAAGCAGCTGTCGCGGGGCTCCATGAAGCAAGATAACGCCACGCAAGAGATAGTCCGCGACGTCAGTGGCACAACTGCTAGGGAAAGCCCGCGTAATAGCGTATCGGGTGGCATAATCAGTTGCGACGGCTACCCATTTGTTCCCAGAGGATGACGTGGAAAAAGGACCGAGGAGGTCTAATCCAACACGAAAGAACGCTTCCACAGGGACGGTGATCAGCTGGAGATGACCGACAGGTAGCACCTGCGGTGTTTTCCGATGCTGGCAGGGATCACAGGTAGCAACATAGCGTCGGACGGAGCGAGCGAGACCAGACCAATAGAAGCGGCGGCGGACGCGGTCCCAATTGCGGGTTACCCCAACATGTCCTGCAGTGGGTGCGTCATGCATCTCAAAGAGCACAGTCTGTCGTAGATGTTTTAGCACGACAAGAAGATCAGATCCGTCAGGAAGGAAGCTCCTTCGGTACAGAATGCCGCCCTGGAGGACATATCGGCGAACGGATGCGTCGGTAGGTGTACAGCGCAGACGCTCGATGAGTGCTCGCAGCGATAGGTCTTCGTACTACTCATCGGCGATGTTAGCGAAGGCAGACACAGCGAAAATGCCGTTGGCGGTACTACTATCGGCGTCGTCAGGCTTTTCTACCGGGTAGCGAGACGGGCAGTCAGCGTCCTTGTGTAGTCGGCCAGATTTGTAGGTTAGGGAGTACGAATATTCTTGGAGGCGTAAGGCCCAGCGACCAAGTCTTCCTGTAGGATCTTTCAGTGAGCATAACCAGCAAAGCGCGTCATGGTCAGGGACAACGGAATAGGGTCGGCCATATAAGTATGGGCGGAACTTCGCAACCGCCCAAACTAGGGCCAGACACTCACGCTCAGTGATAGAACAGTTGCCCCCCGCGGGTGAGAAGAGCATGCTGCCGTAAGCGATAACACGGTCGTGGACGCGCTGATGTTGTGTAAGTACTGCGCCAATTCCGTGACCGCTGGCATCAGTACTGACTTCGGTAGGCGGAGAAAGAATGAAATGGGCCAGAACTGGAGGCGTTGTGAGAAGGTCGATTAAAAGCGAGAATGCACAGGCCTCGTTATTGCCCCACCGGAAACGGGCGTCTTTTTCGAAAGGCTCGGTTAGTGGTCGTGTTATGGCCGCGAAATTTTTCACGAAACGGTGGAAGTACGAACAAAGGCCGATGAAGCTGGGCACATGCTTGACACACTTTGGAACAGGGAAGTGCATAACGGCAAGGATCTTGCCTGGGTCCGGTTGCACTCCATTCGCGTCAACGAGATGTCCAAGGACAGTAATCTAGCGACGGCCGAGTTAGCAGTTTGATGCGTTGAGTTGCAGACCGGCTCGACGAAAAACGTCCAGGACTCGTGAGAGGCGCTGGACTTGCGTAGCGAACGTTGGGGAGAATACTACAACGTCGTCCAAGTAGCACAGGCACGTGGACCATTTGAAATCGTGAAGAAGGGAGTCCATCATGCGTTCAAAAGTGGTAGGAGCGTTACATAGACCGAACGGCATCACTTTGAATTGATAAAGACCGTCGGGTGTTACAAAAGCAGTCTTCTCGCGGTCGAGATCGTCCGCGGCATTCTGCCAGTAGCCGGAGCGAAGGTCAATAGAGGAGAAATAGCGAGCACCGTGGAGGCAGTCAAGGGCGTCATCAATCCAAGGTAGGGGATATACGTCTCTTTGGTAACCCTGTTAAGGTGCCGATAATCCACGCAAAACCGCCATGAGCCATCCTTCTTCTTTGCCAGTACAACCGGTGACGCCCATGGACTACATGACGGTTCAATAATGTTCTTGTCAAGCATTTTGCGAACTTCGGCGTGAATAACTTGACGCTCAGCCGGTGACAATCGAAACGGGCGGCGATGAATAGGAGGGGCGTCACCGGTATAAATGCGATGTTTAACAGCTGTAGTTTGGGCCAAAGGATGTTCGGTAAACTAAAAAATATCGTGGCAGGAAAACAGAACGCGGTTGAGCTCACGAGCGTGCTCGGACTGCACGTCGGGCGCAGTCATTTTCTGTAAGTCGGCGATGGTACAAGTTTCCGAGTGCGATGGTAGAGGGGGATCGGATGAACTGGCGTCTACTGCAATAGATGCTACTGAGCGATTCTCGAATGAGCAAATCTTCGCCAGAGACATCCCGCGTGGCAGCACTTGTGTCGTCAAGCCAAAATTGACCGCTGGCAGGCAGACGCAATTCACCGTAATAGATAAAACGGTAGGAGGTACTGTGATCCCGTGCGTAAGTAGGACGTCTTGCATAGGAGCCGCGATGTAGTCACCGTCGGGGACTGGTGGATATGACACAAGTCAACGTAAGTCACTGCCGAAGGCGACAAGCGAACGAAGTTGACGGAACTGAGGTGACTGGGGGTGTGGTTCAGCGGGATCCAGAACAAGCAGGTCAAGGTGGAGAGTACTGGCGGAACAATCGATGAGAGCAGAATGTGCGGAGAGGAAGTCTAAGCCGAGGATGATGTCGTCGGGACAGTGGGCTATGACTGTGAATAGCACGATAGTGGAGCGATCGGCGAAGGAGACGGGGGCTGTTCCGCCATCGGCGACGCGGACAACAGGCGTCGTGGCGGGCGTGATTATTTTCCTCAACCAGTTACGAAGGTCAGCGCTCATTACCGACAAATGCGCCCCAATGTCTGTAAGAGTAGATAGAAAAACACCGTCGACTTGCACGTCAAGAAGGTACAGATGAGTGGGCAACGTCAGTAGAGCATTTGGCGTCTTAGGAAGCGATGCAGCGTCACCTCGAGGCGCTGCATCGTCTAGTTTTCCGGCTGGGAGCGGCGTCCGAAGGGAGTCGGTGAATAGGAGCGACGGGGCTGGGGGAGCGAGATTGTCGTCGTTGGGGCGAAGGCGAACGAGAATAGGGGCGGTTCGGCGCAGGAGAATCTGTGGCGGCATTATCGGAGCGTGCAGCATATGGACGAGAAGGGCCACCTAAGGAGCGAGAGTAGGCAGTATAAGTATACCTGGTCGGGCAATTCCAGCGATTGCGACAGTGCCGAGAAATGTGCCCGATTCGATGGCAGTGAAAATAAATGGGCTTGTCGTCAGCAGTGCGCCATTCATACGGGTTGCGGAAACGTGGTGGGTAAGAAGATGCGGGACGGGGCGGAATCGAAGAAGCCGGGTGGATATTAGGGCCATAGGCCGAGCAGATGGTGTGAAGACCCATGTTTTCGAACTCCTGGCGGACAACTGCCTGAATCAGGGAAACCGTGACTGCAGGTGCTTTGGAGGGGCTGGAGTCCCAGGCGGCCGGATAGGCGGCCTCGATCTCACGCCGGACGATTCTGGCATCATCGCCAGTGTTGTTGGGATGAGGAGCGTCTGCACAGGAAAATGTCGCTGGGGTGTTGGGCAGACGGGCAAACTGTTGGTCGATACGTCGGCTTTTAGCGAGTTCCAGGCCGCGGCACTCTCCTATAACTGCATCCGCCGTCGCCAAGTTGTTGAAAACGAGCAAGATGAAGGCGTAATCGGCAATGCCTTTGAGGATGTGGGAAACCTTTTCTGACTGAGTCATGAGTGTGTCAACTTTGCGGCACAGAGCCAAGACGTCCTGATTGTACGTGACATAGGGCTCTGCTGCCGTCTGCACATGGCCGGAAAGCGCCTTCTGCGCGGCAAGATTGTGACCGTAGGGGTTGCTGAACAAGTCTCGGAGCTTTTGCTTAAGCGAATCCCAACTGGTGAGCTCATCTTTGTGCGTCCGAAACCAAACTCGAGGTGTGCCACCGAGGTAAAAGACTACGTTGGCGAGCATGATAGTAGAGTTCCACCGGTTATTTCGCCTGACGTGCTCATACAGGCTGATTCAGTCCTCGACGTCTTCATAATCTTTGCCCGAGAATCGCCAGGATCACGGGGAGCGGGGAGAGTGACGTAGGTCGTCGAGGTGGCAGCAGGTGTCGGAGCCGACGGAGTCGAGTTGTCTCCGGGAGCCATGAAGGAAGGCTCGACGTACCGTCCACTGCGAAGCTCCGTGACGAGGTGCAGGGAACGTCCACCTCCACCAGATATGTTACGTGGCAGACACAGACGAAAAGTTATATACAAGTATATTTACAAGGAAATACGCTGCACTTGACCAAAAGGACAGCCCGCGCTAGCCTCTAATCGTCGTCGTTGTCTTCACCCTGCTCGCCTCTTTGTCATCGCAAATACTGTTCTGTAGCAGTAGCAATATTTTTTAAGTATCCTAAGTCATTTCATGCCAAACCACCCAATTTTGTCAAGAACTGTTCCATTATGGCAAACCATTTTAAGTTTGCTTGATTTTGAGTAGCTACAATGAGAAAATTTGAGAAAATTTGCTTTCGTACATACACTTGGGTCATTCCAGGGCAACCAGCCAGCGTTTTTTGACCATCACAAATATAGTTGAAAAAATTTAGATACGTTTGTTAAGCTCACAACTCTTCCTCCTCATTTATTTTCCTTCGCAAAAGTTTTCTAGAATTTTGGCAAAAATTGATTGTTCTTGCCCAGCTAAGCTAAAAAATTAAATTATGGGGTTTTACGTGCCAAAACCACTTACTGATTATGAGGAACGCCGTAGTGGAGGACTCCGGAAATTTCGACCACGTGGGGTTCTTGAACGTGCACCTCAATCTAAATACACTGGTGTTTTCGCAATGCGCCCCCATCGAAATGCGGCCGCCGAGGCCGGGATTCGATCCCGCGACCTCGTCCAACACCATAGCCACTGAGCAACCACAGCGGGTGCCCAGCTAAACTAGAAGGCACGGATACGTTTCTTTTGAACGGGAAATTATATTATCCAGATATTCAGATGGTGTGCATGTCAAGAGACTGAAGTGGTGTGACTGCCAACATGTGCAAAGTTTGAATTTTCTTCGAACGTAGCGAAATACAGAAGGCACAAAATAAATACAGAATCAGCCTGGTTGACTTGGTATAGCTGCAAAATGTTTCAAGCCTTGGAGGTTCAGTTTATCACCTAACAAAACTGTAAAGTTCAAATTTTTTGCAAAAAGCTTCGTGTTGACGGTGAACAAATTAGCTTTGGCGGCTGGCGCAAAAGTATGTCACCCATCATTACATACCCTTACGTGTCTGCTATGCATGTGACAAGTAACAAAAAGGCATTCTGTAAATGCGATAAATTATTTTTACAATGTTCTTTTGTGGATCACACATACAGCATAAATATATGAAGCCATGTCATCTAGCAAGGAAAGATTGTTAATATAATTAGCTACAAAAAGTACTCAACAAATTGACTGCATTTTTTATCATTACGAAGGCAGGTGACATCAAGAGCTGCAGCTGCAGTCACGACTCGTATTTTTTTAACATGAACGCAAAAAGTGGTCGCCAACGGCGTCTGACCACATCACAGTGAACACGCACATATGACTTTTATAGATGAGCGTGTTCCGGCTCTGAAACAGTGGTAAAACACAAGAATTTGTTCATACTCGTGTAGGTTTTCAGTCTTAATTATGAAAGTGTTTTCTACTTGCATCATCATTGAGGTCCAGGGAGCAGGGCACAAAGTGTCCTGCTCCCTCTATGTTGCATTGCATTGCAGTGCGACATGCCCTTTAAGACGCTTTGTATGAACAATATCAGCACTCATTCTGGATTTAGTGTCTACATAATAGCAGAATTTTCTTTTTGCAAACTGAATGAAACATATCTTTCAGCACTGCAGGACTCCCTCACGAATTGAACACGTACGAGGTCTGTTAGAAAAGTATCTGACCTTATCTTTTTTTGCGATCACCTGATGAATATGAAACAAGCCCATTTGCATCAGCCGCCCTTGAACCTTTGACGCTATAGGCAGGCGGGAAAAAAATTCGTGCATGCTCACAATCACTGGGACGCAGCGCTTGAATGAGGTAGTACGCAGTGGTCTCGTCGGTATCTTAATGCAAAGAAAATGGCGGGGCGACTGCAGCAGCGCTACTGCATCAAATTTTTGCCAGAAACTGGGCGACAGCCAAGTGGAAACCATTCGGAAGAATCAGACGGCTTTCGATGATTATGCTATGAGCAGCAAACAAATTAGCGAGTGGTACAAACGGTTTAAAGACGGCCGCACATCGGTGGTGAGCGAGCCACGCTTCGGTCGGCGATCAACATGCCGAAATGACCAGGTCATTGCCGAAGTGAACCCAGTGGTGATGCGGGACTGTCGTGTGACTATCCGAGAAATTGCGGAAGAGGTGGGCATCAGCACTTTTTCTCCACAGTCCATTGAGACCGAAGATTTGGCCACGAAGAGAGTTGCGGCGAAATTCGTGCCGAAACTGCTCAAGGTGGAGCAAAAGCAACTTCGTGTTTAAGTCTCACAGACATGCTGGATTCCACAAACAGTGACGCCGACTTCATGAACATCATAATGACTGGTGACAAGTCTTGGGTGTATGGGTATGACCCGGAAACCAAATCCCAGTCGTTACAGTGGAAGCATTCCACGTCACCGAGACCAAAGACCGCCAAGTGCGCAGCAACGTCAAAGTGATGCTGACTGCTTTCTTTGACTCCCGCGGTGTGGTACACCACGAGTACGCACCACAGGATCAAACAATCACCAAAGACTATTACAGGGATGCCCTCCGTCGCCTATGTGATGCTGTGTGGCGCAAAATACCGGAGTTGTCAACAGGTAATTGGCGCATCTGTCATGACAATGCTCCTCTCGCACTTGATTCAGAATTTCCTGGCGAGAAACCAGACTCATGTAGTTCAACAGGCTCTTTACTATCCTGATATGGCCACCTGCGAGTTCTAGCTGTTTCCAAAAATCAAGAGGTCTTTGAAAGGAGCGCGATTTCAGACAAGAGAGGGCATTAGGGCTGCAACCACAGCTAAACTAAACTCCATTCTGAAAGAGGCCTTCTCGGAATGCTTCCAACGATGGTAGCACCGCTGGGAGAAGTGGGTGGAGTTCCAAGGAGACTACTTTGAAGGTGATTCGGTTTCCAACGCTCCAGTTATGCCAGTTATTTTTCTTCGGCCAAAGGTCGGATACTTTTCTAACAGACATAACATATTTTATGTGCAACGGATGTATGCTTTTACCTGGCCCCACACCAAGTACAAGCCTCGTTGCGTTAGAGCATGTCTCTTGGCAATAGAATGCAAATACCAACACTGCTTCTCTGACATCTGTATTGCAGACGAAGCCAGCTTTGTCGTCTGCACTCCCGGCCGGCAAGCTGTGCGCACATCCGAGAAAAGGCGGTGCCGACAAAAATTCAAATAATTTTTCGGATTTTAAAATAATGCCCTTTTTAACTTCCCACATGCATAGCAGACATGTAGAGCTATCCAATAATGTATCACATATTTTTGGCCAACTACCAAAGCTGTTTTTAACTTGAACATGAAGTTTCTTGCAAAAGATTAGAATTTTACAGTTTCTTTACAAGCAATCAGCTGAACCTTGAGAGCTTCAAATATTTTTCTGCTATACTATGTCACCTGGGCTACCATTCTGTGTGGCTGGCGCAGCATGGCCTTAGTTGCTTTGGCGCCATTAAACCCGAATTAACTAACTAACTACCATTCTGTATTTAATTTGTGTCCTTTCAATTTTTCGTTACGAAAAAAACTAACGGATTGCAATTTGGCTCACTTTAGTTGGTGCCAAAATCACTTGACGTGTTCAAATATTTGAAAAATTGGCTGTTTTGGTAGGTGCATCACTTCACCGTATTTCCATGCACACCATTTGAAGGCCTCGATCAATACAATGTGCAATTTAAAAATAATGTAAAAATAAATTGATGTCGCCTAGCTCAGCTGAGCAGGAAAACAAAACTGTCACCAAAATGCTACGAAATATGTGGCAAAAATAAATAAAAGTGGGTAACGAGTGTTGAACTCTAGTAAACATATGGCAATGTTTTCAGCTATATGTGTGGTGTCAAAAAAAAAAACACTGGTCGATTCGGCATGGAATCGCACACCTGCAAGTGCATCTATGCCTTTGTCAGAGTTGTTCAGTAAAAACTGCATTTTACATAACTTTGTAAAAATGGTTTATTGCTATCTCAAATACATGAGTAAAAATTAATAGGTATACATCGGCTTAAATTTACAATGCAACAAAAAATGTTCGGTGATGGCAATGATGTGCGCTTCATGTTTGCATGAAACCAGATCTTTTTGCGAATTCTCTCGTTATTCTTTGTGGCAGTGAACAAAATTGAAATGTTACTCGCACAAGGAGTAACTCTGTAGTATTCCAGCACATCACTAATAGCTGTTTTTTTTTCATATAAAAATCTGAAGCAGTCCATATGAATAAGTCGCTTGATATGGAATGACCTGCGCAGGAACGTTATCATGGCAGAAAAGGCAACTGGATCATGCAACAGCAATGCAGCATAATAAACTGCTCCCATAGGCATCACTTATTGCGATTGCCATGTTTTAAAAGTACGTTAGGTTTACTGAAATTGGCACCCACGATTCAACCAACAAATAAGGATTATACAGAGTGATCCTTTTTCAAATTTACAGATCTTTTTAAGCTGCCAGCGCCAGGTAGCATAATTCTTGTCTATAAGCTGGATTAGTCAGAGGTGGACATTACTAGCACAAGAAATGGAAACACATTCAACTGATTCTCACAAATTTATAAATTCACTGATAACATCACGGCACATATTTCAGTTTGCAAATTGTAGGCAGTGAGTTTGAAAGACGTATTCACTTGAAATTAACTTCTACGATCAAACCAGTTTCGAGATTTTTCCATAAATGTGAGAGAAATACATGGACATTCCAGTTAATTTTGTGCTTCAATATATAACAGTGCGTTTTGTTAAAAAAAGTAAGTGCTACAACAATGCATTTCTACAGCCAGATTGATGACATGTGTCTCCTTACTGGTGTCATTCTGGAAATCCATTCCAAGTACATACACCTTGTAAAATTACCGCCTACCATTCGTAAAAACGTTATTAGGAACTCAGTTTTTGTTATTTAGCTGAATATGGTGTCTTGATTTTCCATGCAAGTAATGTTTGGCACTCTATCTAGAATTATGTTAGCTGCAACGGCCAGTCTTTAATAAATTCCATGAAACTTAAAGATAACCACCCTTCATATCAGGTCTCATTGAATGCTGTGGGCTCCAGCGAATCGTGCCATAGTTATAGTAGCACTTGCTACCTAGTAGAGAAAGCAAGTACCTTTTTTTGAGTGTCCTTATTTGTAGTCATGTCACTCTGCTTGTACATTTATTTATTTAGGTATCCATTTTTAAAGATGTATTTCTTTTGGGATATGTGTTTTACTTGAGGGTCCCCGAGACTACATTAGTCAGTATTCAATTTTGTTATGGTGTCAAGCTGCAGGAAGTTTGTATTTTGCAATAGCTTTTAAGAAGTTTATGATGTTCTCAAACTACAAATGGTTGTACATTTACAGATGTTTGGTTAGAAATAAACAGTTCACCTACAAAAATGGTTTTTGTCTGCATCAGTTCAGCACTCTTGATTTCGTGTACTATTCACTCTGACAATTGAAAAAAGTGCATAACAGTAATGCTAGCAGCTTTACAATATGGTTTATTACAGGCAATCTAGGAGCATGCTTTTGAGCCCAGGGCGACAGACGCCTGCAATACAAAAGCGCCTGTATTTAAATTTTACCCCTATCCTCTTACAGCAAACATCAACGTGGCATCAAATAGATTATATGCAACATAGCTCAGCAGTACTTTAAGGAAGATGCAGTTTTGAACACTGCTAAAGACACAGTGGGGCATGAAGCGCTTTCAACATAATTTGAGTGTTCATGTTGGACAGATCTGCAACAATTCTTCCATGGGCTTTCAACATTGAGAAACAACACATTTCAAAAATACCTCAATGGGCTTTCAATTTTCAGACTCAACATATCTTCAACAACAATTCAATGGGCGTCAAATACTGAAATACATCATAGTTTAAACAATATGTCAATGATCTTTCAAATTGAGAGGCCACAATGATGTTTCGACCCAGAAGGACCACTCAAGAGAACACTTCAGACCACGGGAACATCAAAGATATCGCCATTCCGTTCCAGTTGAATCAGATCAAGTGCTGTTCAGTCGCCGAATTCGGAACGACATTATCATCGAGCGAGCGAGACAACCAGCCACTGAAAATCGACGAGGGGTTTTTCCCGTCATTAGGACAGCAGCGGCAAAACACGATGGACTGCACGGAGCTCTGCAATACATTTTGCAGCCGTTACAAAGAACACACAAGCACCATTCAATAGACCACTTCTGGCCACGGGAACATCAAAGAGATCGCCATTCCGTTCCAGTTGAATCTTATCAAGTGCTGGTCAGTCGCCGAATTCGGAAGGATATTGTTACGGTGAAGGGAACGAAGAAGTTGAATTGGACTAGACGAAGACGAAGTCTGGCGGTTGCCTGAACGCGATATACGCTTCCTCCATATTTGCGACGAGCAGCGCAAACATCCTGTTATTCGAACTCTTATGGAACTCCTAAGCTCCTCGCCCAATGACCCGTCCCTCCGGATGTTCACCTTGCGCGATGGAACTTTATACAGTCGGAGCGTTCGTCCTGACGGCCCAGAGCTCCTCCTGGTCGTTCCCAAGCACCTTCGACTAGCCGTGCTCTAGCACCTTCAGGACGCTCCTACTGCTGGGCATCTGGGCATCACTCGTATATACGACCGCCTGCGGCGCCGCTTCTTCTGGCCCCGCATTTATCGCTCTGTGCGCCATTAGGTTGCTTCTTGCGACCTGTGTCAGCGCCGGAAGACGCCTGCTACACCTCCCGCTGGTTTGCTTCAACCAACTGATATCCCTACAGATCCTTTCTTCCGTGTGGACCTAGACCTCCTTGGCCCCTTTCCAATTTCTATCAAAGGAAACAAATGGATTGCTGTAGCAACCGATTATTCCACAATATATACCATCGCGCGAGCGCTACCAAGCAGCTGCGCTACAGATGTCGCCCACTTACTATACGACGAAATCCTGCACTACGGTGCCCCTCGCCAGTTGCTGACAGATCGGGGCCGCTACTTTTTATCGAAGGTCGTGGATGATCTGGTCCGCTCCTGCTCTACAAAACACCAGATTGCTACCGCTTACCACCCTCAAACGAACGGACTCGCCGAGCGACTCAACCGCACGCTAACTGATATGCTGGCCATGTACGTTTCCGACGATCACCGTGACTGGGACGTCGCTTTACCATACATCACTTTCGCATACAACTCGTCCCGTCACGACACTGCCGGATTTTCACCATTTTACCTTTTGTATGGTCGCGACCCCACCTTGCCCATTGACACGTTGCTACGTTCCGCAGTACAATCACCTAGCACTGGTTACGCTCGCGATGCGATGCGATGATATCGGAACGATATCACCATCAAGCGAGCGAAGCCACCGGCGACGGAAAATTCATGAACGGCGCTTCCCGACATATCGACAGCAGCGGCACCACCTGATAGACAGTACTGAGCTGCGCTATGAATTTTGGCGCCGCTACTAAGAACCCACAAGGATCACTCAAGAGACCACTTCTTGCACGGAAACATTAAATAGAACGCCATTCCGTTCCAGTTCAATCAGATCAAGTGCTGTTCAGTCACCAAATTCGGAACGATAGCATCATCAAACAAGCGAAGTCACCGGCGAATGAAAATCGATGAGGGACGTTTCCCGACATTTCGACAGCAGCGGCACCACCCGATGGACAGCACTGAGCTGCGCTATGAATTTTGGAGCCGCTACTAAGAACCCACAAGGACCACTCAAGAGACCACTTCTGGACACGGGAACATAATACGGATCTCCTTTATTTTCCTGTTCAATAAGATCAAGTGCTGCTCAGTGGCCAAATTCGGAACAATATCATCAGCAAGCGAGCGAAGCCACCAGCCACTGGAAATTGACGAGGGGTGTTCCCCATGCTTCGGACAGCACCGGCAGCACCTGATCTACAGCACTGAGCTCCGCTATGAATTTTGCAGTCGTAACTAGATACCCACAAGGGCCACTCAAGAAACCACTTCTGGCCACGGGAAGATTAAAGAGAACGCCTTTCCGTTCGTGTTCAATAAGATCAAGTGCTGGTCAGTCGCCCAAGTCGGAATGATATCATCATCATCAAGCAAGCGTAGCCACCGGCCCCTGAAAATCAATGAGGGGTGTTTTGCCGTCATCTGGACAGCAACGGCAGCCCGCGATAGACAGCACTGAGCTCTAGTCTGAATTTTGCAGCCGCTACCAGAACCCAGAAGGACCACTCAAGAGACCACTTCTGGCCACGGGAACACCAAAGAGATCGCCATTCCGTTCCAGTTGAATCAGATCAAGTGCTGTTCAGTCACCGAATTCGGAACGATATCATCATCAAGCGAGCGAAGCCACCAGCCACTGAAAATTGACGAGGGGTGTTTCCCGTCGTTAGGACAGCCGTGGCAGAACCCGATGGAGAGCACAGAGCTCTGCCATGACTTTTGCACCCGCTACTAGGAAGCCACACGGACCAATCAAGAAACCACTTCTTGCCACGGGAAGATTACAGAGATCGCTTTTCCGTTCCAGTTTAATCAGATGAAGTGCTGGTCAGTCGGCGAATTCGGCACGATATAATCATCAAACGAGCGACAACCGGCAACTGATAATCGAAGAGGGCTGTTCCCCGTCGTTTGGACAGCAGCGACAGCACCCGCTGGACAGCAGTGAGCTCTACTATGCATTTTGCAGCCGCTACGAAGTACCCATAAGGACCACTCAAGAGAACACTTCTGGCCACAGGAACATTATAGGGATTGCCTTTCGGTTTCAGTTGAATCAAATCAAGTGCTGGTCAGTCGGCGAATTCGGAACGATATGATCATTAAGAGAGCGAAGTCACCAAACACTGAAAATCGACGAGGGGTGTTTCCCGTCGTTCGGACAGGAGCGGCAGAACCCGATGGAGAGCACAGAGCTCAGCGATAAATTTTGCTGCCGTTACAAAGAACACCTAAGCACCACTCAAGGGACCACTTCTCGACACGGGAACATAGCAGGGATCTCATTTACTTTCCTGTTCAATAAGATGAAGCGCTGCTCAGTCGCCGAATTTGGAACAATATCATCAGCAAGCGAGCGAAACCACCGGCCACTAAAAATTGACGAGGGGTTTTCCCCATTGTTTGAACAGCACCGCAGCACCTGATGCGCGGCATTAAAGTCTGCCATGAATTTTGGATCCGCTACTAAGAACCCACAGGGACCACTCAAGAAACCACTTCTGGCCACGGGAAGATTACAGAGATCGCTTTTCCGTTCCACTTTAATCAGATGAAGTGTTGGTCAGTCGGCGAATTCGGCACGATATCATCATCAAACGAGCGACAACCGGCAACTGATAATCGACGAGGGCTGTTCCCCGTCGGTTGGACAGCAGCTGCAGCACCTGATGAACAGCACGGAGCTCTACTATGAATTTTGCAGCCGCTACTCGAAACCCACAAGGACCATTCAAGAAACCACTTCTGGCCACGGGAAGATTACAGAGATCGCCATTCCATTTCAGTTGAATCAGATCAAGTGCTGGTCAGTCGGCGAATTCGGCACGATATCATCATCAAACGAGCGACAACCAGCAACTGATAATCGACGAGGGCTGTTCCCCGTCGGTTGGACAGCAGCTGCAGCACCTGATGAACAGCACGGAGCTCTACTATGAATTTTGCAGCCGCTACTCGAAACCCACAAGGACCATTCAAGTAACCACTTCTGGCCACGGGAAGATTACAGAGATCGCCATTCCATTTCAGTTGAATCAGATCAAGTGCTGGTCAGTAGGCGAATTTGGCACAATATCATCATCAAGCGAGCGACAACCGGCAACCGATAATCGACGAGGGCTGTTCCCCGTCGTTTGGACAGCAGCGACAGCACCCGGTGGACAGCAGTGAGCTTTACTATGAATTTTGCAGCCGCTACGAAGTACCCATAAGGACCACTCAAGAGAACACTTCTGGCCACGGGAACATTACAGGGATCGCCTTTCCGTTCCGGAAGAAATAGGTCAAGTGCTGCTCATGAAGAAACTGTCTATAAGTGAGCACCTGTGCCATGATAATTATAAACAACGTATTCTCCATACTGTACACCTCTGAAGACCTGGAAGTCTTTTATGATTTACGAGGTTGAGGTGCATATAGAGAGCAAGTTTTAGTTCTCACGAATGATTTGGTTTAGCAAGCGCAAGTTTAACCTGCAGGTCCAGAACGGCTTTGCAAATAGGTGTGACCGGCGCGGGTCCGCGGTGGTTTCGAAAACGCGCCATGCCTTTTCGCGCAGTGTGATGTGTTCAGATGGCGCGATAACAGGCTGTCAGAGAGATGTGCCGGAAAAAATTGCGCTCAATAATATGCCAGCAGTTATAAAAGTATGTCCTGAAAATTATCTTTCGCTTGACCTTAATAATCAAATTGGCAAGATAACCTTGCAAAATACATGGTATGCAAAGTAGCGTAAAATTACTTTCTACTTTGCGTTACTCTAGTAAAAATAGCTTCGGAAGAAATGAAGTTTTTTGGTATTGGTCGGTTTCATTGGGAAGGCAAGCCTTGCTTCTTTCGCAGCAGCTGATGTGAACTCGCTAACACATGTACAACTAAAGTAGAGCTCACATTAGGAGCGGGATGCCGCAGGCTCGCAAAATCGCCGTAAACACAACGAAGTGAAACTTGGCCTAAGCAAGCCTCAATTAATATGGATTTTTCCATTGGCGTTTTGAAGCAGCGTATAAATTGACTGATCATCTGCTCTCTCTTCGTTTTTTATGTACACATTAGGGAGGTGTTTCGAAACAGAGCACTGCATGAGAGGCTGGCACGCGGTTCTCCATTCAGATTTTGACATGTTTCGGAGATACTTGCATTTTGGTTGCAGGAAATAATTTACTCTTCATACACGTCATATATTCATTACTTCTAACTCGCGTATCTGAAGTAAACAGCAAAAAATAACGTGCCGCAAAGCATATATGTACTTGTGGGGGAAAATCACACGTAACGATATTTTTCTGTTAGTTCACACTTCAAAAATATGGTTTTGTTACTAGGCACGCAAGTGCAAATAGTAAGCAACTGAAGAAAAAACGCGTTTGAATTATTGGAATTGGGGCGCTTAAATGGATCTGCTCAGTCACTACAAGAGTGGGAATGGTCCAACTCCCGCCATTCCGAGGAGTTATAAAGAGTGGAATTACATGGATTTCCACCTTCCAGAATGGAATTGGAATAAAATAAAGAGGGCCCCACTAGGCAACTAAGCCAAAAAAATTGAGAAGAATAGGCACTGCTAAGCTGGAACAAGTATCGGGATGGCGAGCAAGCTATTCCAACGAAAAATTAGGATAGAAGTGAAAATGGAGTGCATAACATTCGCAAAAAAGAAAAGGCGCCACAGAGAGCCTCTCTAACGATGTAAGAGCCCTAGCAGAAGCAATTGAACCTTTGAAAACGTGTATAAGGGGTAAAGACAGTAACATGTTCGAATGAGACGCTGCGGTACATGAAAGACGTTATTAGTGAGCACAGGGGTAAGTAGGAAATCGTAGTAACAACTTACGCAACAGAGGAGCATGAAAGGTCAAAATTTAGCCTAGGAATCTTTCGCTGCAAAAAGAATAAACTATAGATAACAAGACCAGGACGAGCAGATGAAATTCCAGTACAGCGAAGTGTGGCTTTGACTAACCAAGTGCTAGAACCTAACCTATACTAACCAATAGCTTAGAAAAGACATTTATGCACACCATTTTTAGATAGTAAGAGAGCTTATGACAACACAGAGACGAAATTGCTATAGGATATTCTCGAGCACGAGGCCCTAGACGATCATTTCGTGTATCTTTTGAGGTAGATATTGACACGTGTACTTGTTGACCTTTTCCGGGTGACCGCTTGTCAGCGCCTAACAAATGCTATCGCACAGCGCCTGACGCGCCTGCATGTATCGGAAGTTTGTGGAACGTTATCGATGGTTCCATCCGCTGTCTGCACTGAACCTTGTGTAATCTGATGCATGTATGCGCGACGCGAATAGTGTCGAACTTTGTGGAAGACACGCGGGTCCCAGCGATTACTCTGGAACATTCGACGACAGATGTATAAGAGCCGACGCGCTTGACCCGCTGATCAGATTTTGGACGATCGCCGAGTGTATTCGCCGCTATCGTGCTTTAAGTGGAGCCTGTTTATGTGGGCACAGGTTAGCCCAATAAAAGGTAGTTTTGTCTTTCACAGTATTCGTACTGTGTTCTTTAACGTCAATATCACGTGAAAATATATAGGGAAAACCGGGTACAAAACAATTAGGTTCTGGAAATTCAGCGAGTGCTGAACCAAGGAAGACGTCTATCTCAATTGTTTTCATGCTGTATGTTAAGGGCATAGAAAGATGACTTGAAAGCAGTGCATTGTGTCATAATCGTTCTTACATCCATAAGGTGAAAAAGGTAGAACAGAAGGTCCCTTGGCTGATGTGAAAGCGAAGCGGAGTGCAGCAATATTGAAACATAGAGCACTTCGTAGCTACAATAAATACGAGGTGGTGCTAGGAAATCAAAGAAATGCAATGATACCAGCGCTAACTTTCGAAAATGCAGTTCTGTGCCTTCAATCAGAAATATTTGAGGGATTGTACATTAACCTGAGGTTGATGATGATATGTAGTGTTTATTGGCGCGAGGGCCAAGTGTGGCCAAAGAGCGCCAATAACCTGAGGTTAGTCGGCTGACTGGCTTCGGAGGACCACGGTAAAACCACAAGTGATGCAATGGAAGGTGACATTGGTGAGGCTTGGTCGCAGGATCGAATCCGGGCCACGGCGGCCGCATTTCGATGGGGGCGAAATGCGAAAACACCCGTGTGCTTAGATTTAGGTGCACGTTAAAGAACCCCAGGTGGTCAAAATTTCCGGAGTCCTCCACTACGGCGTGCCTCATAATCAGAAAGTGGTTTTGGCACGTAAAACCCCAAATATTATTATTATTATTATTGGTGAGGCTTCTTTTGAGGTCAGAGACGCGCAATGGAAAATTAGTTTAGAGGAAGAGGGAACACAGATGGAAATACAACACTGCTGGCTCTCCCGTAATCGAGAGTAGATGTACGAATGAAATGGCAAGCGGCAGAATAGATTGGTTGAATATGATACTAGCCAGAATCTTAAAATGGGTCTAGTTGATGTTCGCAACGGCACACGTCACCACACCGCACCACGCCATACCGTGCACTGGTCCATACGGACGCTGCCCAACTAGAAGACAAAAATCGTCTGGTATTCGCAGACAGGCAGCGAAAGACGGACACTGCGCACTGCCGAGCTAGCAGAATGAATTGGCTTCTGGGATGTACCAAAACCCCGAATTGATTATGAGGCACGCCGTAGTGGGGGACACCGTAATAATTTTGACCACCAGGGGTTCATTACCGTGCCCCAAATGAACAGGACACGGGCTTTTTTCGATTTCTCCTCCATTCAAATGCGGCCGGGATTTGATCCCGCGACCTCTTGCTGAGCAGCGCAACACCACAACCGCTCACCCACCGCGGCGGCTCGCCCGAAGGAGGCGCCGGCCAGCGTGCCGCCGTCTCTCGAGGCGACGCCAAACTCGCGCCGCGGAGCTCGAGGAGCGTTCAACACTCGGCGTCGGAAGACAACAACGACGTGTACCTGCATCTGCATTTTGAACGTCGCTATTGGAAAAGACAAATTAACTTTAGCGCAATAGAACGCTTGAGTGATATTGTGAACAAACATTAGGAAAAACTCGGAAGCAATATTTTTATAACTTGTTTGGGCAGTAACTAGCGTATGTAATACGATCCTGTACAAAGGGCTGGGGGCCAGAGACCGCATTTTTTAATGTTTTGAGTGGTTGTCCAAATGATCTCCTTTTGTTCTCGTCATTTGCCTTTATGTTCTTGTTTGAGTGCCCGGATAACGGCTCTGGCTTTTGGCTCAAGGTCACGTAAAGGCCGCAGACATGGACAGCTAAATGCATTTCATGCTTAATGGCTGGCTAACGTGCACAAATATCTGTATCTCAAGAGCGTGGACAGGGAATGGAGGGAGAGGTTAAGAAGGTTGACAACGAAATACAGGGTAGCTGAAAGTGCAAATAGACAACCAGGGGTAAAAAAAAGAATGTGAGTGGAAGGCGGACCGGAACGTGGATGCAATGGATTTTTACAAAACGCCAAGAAACAAATCGGAAGGAAAAATCTCGATGATAAAGCAATGAGGACAACCTTGCTCTTGGAGGCCTGAGCTGGTTGCCTGAGGACAAAATATACTGGATAACATGAGGAATGTGTGTACTGCAAGGAAGTCCGGGAAGAACTCCACACATCGTAATGGAATGCCAGAGTATTCACCCAGCGAGGCCCATAGGGAGTGTCCGCCCTCCAGGAGCTCTGGTATTGAAAGAAAATTGAAGCATTCACTCGTCAGCAGTAGTGACGAAAAAACTGGTACGAGCAGTGGTGTAAAAAGGCAGGGAAGGTTGATAGAATTGGAGTAGCAAGCACGGGTAATGGTACAATATAGTGAAAGAGGCTTTAAATACCAAAGATCGAGATCAGATAGGCAAAACGCTAAAGGGTGATAGATGTAGTAAAACCTGAATAAATATCGCAAGCTAGGTGACTATTGTTTCCGCCCCATGTCAAAAGAGATGGCAATAAACCACCATCAGCATCACCTCATTCTTAGACACGCCCTTTCCCTCGTCGCGTTTCCTCGTACGCACAAGTCCGGCCTCGGCGCACCAACCACCATTGTATATATCACCAACCTACCAAAAAACGGCTGAAGAAGCCAACGGAAGCGAGCTACTTGAAATTTCAAAGTAAAATTTTCCACCACGCAGAATGCAGTTTGGTATCATGGCCTCTTTAAATATTTCAGTTGCTATTTCTTCGATGTGTTTCCAGATAATGTGTTAGCTGTCGACGCCGCATACATTAGGACGATGAGCCAAATTCATTGGTTCTGAGCGCCGTATTTTCTCTTCTTCTTCCATGTCGCGTGCCTTGAAGCATAGCACCAATGTGGCGCTATGCTTTAGTATGAGTGGTATGAACCACCAGCGATCTGTAAATCAGCGGACCGACCAAGTTACATTACTGCCGGAATAGGAAACGCCGGATGTAATGTAGAATTGAAACCTTGCTCACTCACCCGAGCCGTGATGTGCCCGACTGCGTTTGGGTAAGTGGTGCTGTTGTACGACAGGCTGACCCTGCAGTGGTCGAGGGCGATGGGCTCGCAGTGCGCTGCCGTAGCGGGCCGCTCCGTTGTGCTCAGGCCAGCCAGGTAGCCCGGATAGCGGCGCCGAGGGGTCCACGGCTCCGGCAACGGCGAAGATGCCCGGCGCTCTGCATTTTAGAAATTGTCCGCACACGCAAATTACGGGCAAGTGGGTGGTGCTACGGCAGCACACGACATTCAGAACAACTTATTGTATCATTTGCGCATCCTTTGTGCTAATTATTCAACAATTTCTTTTTTTTTGGTACCCTGAAGAGGCACACTGTTCTGACACTGCCACATTTGAGTTACGCTCAGCGTCGACAAAATCTTAACTCGTGCTTTAAGAAATGTTTCACAGCTATAGCAATGTTATGGACACTCCAGGCGAACTTGCCTCACAGTAGGCGTCGACATCGCCGTGAGGTTACGCAAAGGTCCAAGTGCGATAGGATTGTGGCCGCGAGCTTGCTGTTGGTGCGAAGGATAGCATGCGAGTGTGTCACAAAAGTGCGCATAATCAAAGAGCGCGCCGCATGCCACCCAAGTCCTTAAAGGAGCACGCCAGCCACGCGGCAGCTTCGACAGAGGGAGCGAGCGCATACGCCACAGGCAACCGAAGCGATCAACGGAGACTAGAAGCTTCGACAAGATACGTGAAGTTACGGTATAGAGGGAAAAAGAGGCTGCGTGCCGAAACACCCTCTCAGACCCGGACACACGCAGACAGAGCGACAAAAGGAGGGCGACAGCCCGAGCGTGCACCAAAGGACGAGTCACCACCCTCCTCGAAGACGCTTCAGTGGCGGTGGCCGAAAATGCGAGAAATATCTGGAACATTCCCAGGCTTCGTTCAAGCTACGGGAGCAGGACTCTGTCAGAAAGTTCGAGAAACGCCGGCGAAGGCGATAAAAGCGCCGTGCTGGAATCAGCGGGGGCCATCAGACGACGCCGATGATGTGACGCGTAGACCGACCGTCTGCAGAAGAAGGGCATTTCCCGACAAGCCAGCCGACAAGTTCCTCGGGCGTCTGCATTTGCGGAAGTCCCTTCTTCGAGATTTGCCTCGAGTTACGCCGAGCACGTCTGGCTCGAGACCAGCACGCGTGAATACGAGCGGACAATTCGTGCTCCTATTCATTCCGTAGGTGTTGAACTCTTAGTGCTTGTCGTTGATTATTTTGCAGAGTTTTGTTAACACCCATCTGAATTGCATTGTGAGGTGCCTAGCCGAAGTGTGCATGTGTGCTTGTAACCGCCTTATTTGAAGGATACATTTCGTTGGGTTTCGGTAATTCTAGCCTCTGCCTCGGTCTTTGGACCAAAACCGGCGTTCACTGGCGCACCAGAAGGCTTCTTATAAATTGTCCGTGCTTTCGTGCCGGTTATTTTCGGAAGCTGATAATACTGCCTTAGAATTTGCCCGGACGCTGGTGCCTCGTTAACGGGGTGTGACATTTCTGGCATCCACGACATCACGTTCTGGTGCAAATGGCATGTCCATAGTAGGGAGCAAAAGCCGAGTGCCGTTTGCTCGGCACTCGGCTGCCGTTGAACACTTGAACTGCCGTTGACCAGTTCAAGTGTTCCACCCCGTTTCACTAACTTGTGTGCAGAAAGTAGTTCGATAGTTGAAATCTAGGCATACTTTTTGCACGTGGCTAAATTTTTGAAGGCCATCACGGATTTCGAGAAATTAGTTGCCCTCGGTAAGAAGATGGGTCTTTCTGGAGCTGAACTATGTAATTAGTTTACCCAGAACGAGAAAGCTGTAGAAACAGAGAGAGAGGGGGGCTAGCAGCCGAAAGAGCCAAAGGAGAAAGAGAGACAAATGATCGATAGATAAGATAAGAAGGAGAGGTAAAGGAGCGACAGATAAATGAACAAAGAGAAGCTCAAATAGCTAAGAGAAAAAGACAAAGACAGCACGAGTTAGAACTCGGACGATTTCGTTTGCAGCAGAACACAGACGCTCCCGGTCTTGCAAGAGTCGATAGCATTGAAAGTGAAGAAACTAGCTTCCGTCTGAATCCAAGTTCGCTGCTTCTGGCATTCGATGAAAGAAAAGATGACCTGGATGCTTACTTGCACAGGTTTGAAACAGTTGCTAAAAGCCGCAATTCGCCAGATGATCAATAGGCCACTGCGTTGGGCACGTGCTTGAGTGGCGAAGCATTTAGTGTGTACGGTAGGCTCACGCCAACGGACGCCTAAAATTATGGCAGCGTTAAAGCCGCTCCATTAAAGAGATTTAGGTTCACCGTAGAACTCTTCCGAGATAAGTTTAGGACCGGAAAGCACGCCGATGCCAAGACTGCTGCGCAAGTTGCCGCGCGGCTCAGCCACTATTTTGACAGGTGGACCGAACTTTCATATGCTGCGCAGGAATACCGTGCGCTTACAAAGCTTCTGATCATGAGCGATTTCTCATCAGTTACCACCAGAGCCTGACACTCTATCTGAAAAAAGGAAAGCTAAGGCACTTCAAGATATTCTCAAATTGGCAGGCCTATTTTTGGAAGCGTAGGGAGGCACCAATCTCTCCAAGATCAAAAAAAGGAGGGCCAGAAGACGCAAAGAAACCCGCATCCGAAGAAAGGAGATATCTTCAGAAGTCTTTTCTGAGGTGTTATCTTTGTATATGACTGGGCCACCGTCCTAGTAATTGCGGGAGAACATTTGCGTGCCCAATGAAGCCAAGCGTTTGAAATGTTGGCGAACTGGTATCAAAGTCCAGACATGTCGCAACAGAGAGAAAAAAGCTCCCTAGGCATCACGTGTGTATGCCCCGCCAAAACACCATGTAGAAGGCTGGCTGCGGCACTGCTGCCGTGTCAGCGCACTCGTCAATTATGTACCTTCAGGTGCTGCTGCTGGCTATCCTGGGTCATCCGCCTTCCCACTCAGCTTCAACGGTTCATCTGGGGCCTCCCCTGGACAACAGACAGTGCACGGGCTGGATCCAGGCGCTGTCCGGCCTTTCTTTGGACGCTCCGTGTGCTCCGCCGCCAGGAATAGCCTTTCCTTCGTTCATTGTCTGGCAACCCGGCACCGAGTCACTTGGCACACCCCATCAAAAGCCTGCTCACTTGCTCGGCGCATTGGGCTGCGGCACTGCTGCCGTGTCAGCGCACTCATCAATTATGTACCTTCAGGTGCTGCTGCTGGCTATCCTGGGTCATCCGCCTTCCCACTCAGCTTCAACGGTTCATCTGGGGCCTCCCCTGGACAACAGACAGTGCACGGGCTGGATCCAGGCGCTGTCCGGCCTTTCTTTGGACGCTCCGTGTGCTCCGCCGCCAGGAATAGCCTTTCCTTCGTTCATTGTCTGGCAACCCGGCACCGAGTCACTTGGCACACCCCTTCAAAAGCCTGCTCACTTGCTCGGCGCATTGGGCTGCGGCACTGCTGCCGTGTCAGCGCACTCATCAATTATGTACCTTCAGGTGCTGCTGCTGGCTATCCTGGGTCATCCGCCTTCCCACTCAGCTTCAACGGTTCATCTGGGGCCTCCCCTGGACAACAGACAGTGCACGGGCTGGATCCAGGCGCTGTCCGGCCTTTCTTTGGACGCTCCGTGTGCTCCGCCGCCAGGAATAGCCTTTCCTTCGTTCATTGTCTGGCAACCCGGCACCGAGTCACTTGGCACACCCCTTCAAAAACCTGCTCACTTGCTCGGCGCATTGGGCTGCGGCACTGCTGCCGTGTCAGCGCACTCATCAATTATGTACCTTCAGGTGCTGCTGCTGGCTATCCTGGGTCATCCGCCTTCCCACTCAGCTTCAACGGTTCATCTGGGGCCTCCCCTGGACAACAGACAGTGCACGGGCTGGATCCAGGCGCTGTCCGGCCTTTCTTTGGACGCTCCGTGTGCTCCGCCGCCAGGAATAGCCTTTCCTTCGTTCATTGTCTGGCAACCCGGCACCGAGTCACTTGGCACACCCCATCAAAAGCCTGCTCACTTGCTCGGCGCATTGGGCTGCGGCACTGCTGCCGTGTCAGCGCACTCATCAATTATGTACCTTCAGGTGCTGCTGCTGGCTATCCTGGGTCATCCGCCTTCCCACTCAGCTTCAACGGTTCATCTGGGGCCTCCCCTGGACAACAGACAGTGCACGGGCTGGATCCAGGCGCTGTCCGGCCTTTCTTTGGACGCTCCGTGTGCTCCGCCGCCAGGAATAGCCTTTCCTTCGTTCATTGTCTGGCAACCCGGCACCGAGTCACTTGGCACACCCCTTCAAAAGCCTGCTCACTTGCTCGGCGCATTGGGCTGCGGCACTGCTGCCGTGTCAGCGCACTCATCAATTATGTACCTTCAGGTGCTGCTGCTGGCTATCCTGGGTCATCCGCCTTCCCACTCAGCTTCAACGGTTCATCTGGGGCCTCCCCTGGACAACAGACAGTGCACGGGCTGGATTCAGGCGCTGTCCGGCCTTTCTTTGGACGCTCCGTGTGCTCCGCCGCCAGGAATAGCCTTTCCTTCGTTCATTGTCTGGCAACCCGGCACCGAGTCACTTGGCACACCCCATCAAAAGCCTGCTCACTTGCTCGGCGCATTGGGCTGCGGCACTGCTGCCGTGTCAGCGCACTCATCAATTATGTACCTTCAGGTGCTGCTGCTGGCTATCCTGGGTCATCCGCCTTCCCACTCAGCTTCAACCGTTCATCTGGGGCCTCCCCTGGACAACAGACAGTGCACGGGCTGGATCCAGGCGCTGTCCGGCCTTTCTTTGGACGCTCCGTGTGCTCCGCCGCCAGGAATAGCCTTTCCTTCGTTCATTGTCTGGCAACCCGGCACCGAGTCACTTGGCACACCCCATCAAAAGCCTGCTCACTTGCTCGGCGCATTGGGCTGCGGCACTGCTGCCGTGTCAGCGCACTCATCAATTATGTACCTTCAGGTGCTGCTGCTGGCTATCCTGGGTCATCCGCCTTCCCACTCAGCTTCAACGGTTCATCTGGGGCCTCCCCTGGACAACAGGCACTGCACGGGCTGGATCCAGGCGCTGCCCGGCCTTTCTTTGGACGCTTCGTGTGCTCCGCCGCCAGGAATAGCCTTTCCTTCGTCCATTGTCTGGCAACCCGGCACCGAGTCACTTGGCACACCCCATCAAAAGCCTGCTCACTTGCTCGGCGCATTGGGCTGCGGCACTGCTGCCGTGTCAGCGCACTCATCAATTATGTACCTTCAGGCTAGTTATTGCACGTCGTGCAACTTCCGGAATGATGATGTATGCTTCATAGCAGTGTCGTGGCCCCCTGGTAGTTTGAAACGTGTTCGTGAAGCAGTACTGTGTATCTGGAGCATGTTAGTGCTTAGCGGGGATATTGAGGAAAACCGGCGCCAATGACTAAAGCGCAAGAAGAGAAACTGAACTCGGTTTTTGACGCAGTTACCCGCATTGAATCAAGCCACACACAGCTTTTGGATTCTGTCAACAAAGTTTTGACCATGCAGATTACCATGCAAAATGAAGTGGACATACTTAAAAAGCGAGTTCTTGCACTTGAGTCACAGGCTGGCGTGGGAGCTTGTGCGCAGGTTCCCCAGTCTTACGAAAAAACATTTTCGGCCACGGAAGACAAAACTGATGATTTAGAGAACCGCTCCCGCCGTGCCATTGTTCTGTTCTTTGGAATTGATGATACCGAGAAAGCGGAAACGTGGCGGCAATCTGAAAAACTTGTCCGTGAATTTTGCTCCGATAAGCTCGAACTAACTGTGAACTTGTGAGAGCGCACAGACTAGGCGCATTTTCGGCAGATAAGAAACGACCAATTATAGCAAAGTTTTCTAATAAGAAAGAGGTTGAATCTGTTTTAAAACATGGGCATCAAGTTAAAGAACACAACACTTAGTATCTCCCGAGATTACTCAGCCCCTGTTCGTGAAAAACGCCGAAAGCTCTTACAGTTTGCTAAAAGTATTAAGAAAGAAGGCGATCGCACTAAGCTCGTTTGCACTAAGCTCTTTATCAATAAATATGTGTACGTGTGGGACACGGACAACAACTGCGCAGTTCGTCTTAACACCAACGAACGGGGCACAGAAAATGTAACTGTTATAAACGACCAGACCGAATGACGCACTAATACACGCTATCCCGCCACATTAGTACCTTCTTCACACAAAGCGCAATTTCCCTCAAGTGATGTTGTCTTTTTGTACACAAATATACGAAGTGTTCTCCCAAAAACTGTCCCACTGTCTTCATTGATAGATTCCTGTTCAGCTTCCATAGTGGCTCTTACCGAAACCTGGTTGAATGATACTGTTCCTGACAACTGTATCTTGGTCAGCGGTACAGAATTTAATTTTTTTCGTACTGACAGGCTTCAGCGAAAGGGAGGCGGGGTTCTTATTGCCATAAAACATGATGTAGTGGCCGTTCCCGTTGCTAATATTTCCTTTCTTGAATGCGTGTTAGTTTCCCTCAAGTGTGGCCCGACGTCTTTTGTTATCGGTGTATTTTATCGCCCTCCTGATATGACGTGCACGTTTGCGAGCGAATTTCGCAGTTTTGGATGATGTGGTAATCCGATTTCCCAACTCGGTATTATTTATTTTCGGCGACTTCAACTTTCCTTCAATAGACTGGTCAACGCTCACAGTTGTGTGCAAAGATACCGAAGCGAACGAATTTCTTACCACTTGCTTAGACCACTCGCTAACGCAAGTAATAGATCAACCTACGCGGCACTCGGCAACCTCTGCAAAAATTCTCGACCTCGTCCTTGCAAACAATCCTGACCTTTGCTCTGATATCGCCCACTTAGATGGCCTTCCTGACCACGCCATTATCACCGGCAATCTCACACGCCCATTTAACACACGACAAGCCACCAACAAAAAAATCAGATGCTACAACAGAGCCAACTTTGCTAGTATGCATTCCGAATTATTGAGTTTTTCAGAGCACTTGAATCGCAGGCACCTATCATTCACGGTAGAAAGAAATTGGCTTCTGTTTAAAAAATTCCTCAAACAACTAATAGAAAAATTCATACCTATCATTACAATAAAAAGCAATCGTACTGCTCCCTGGGTCACGCAGCAGCTTCGGCGTTTAAACAATACAAAAGCGACTCTACAGAGAGGCCGATAAAAACGTTACGTCGGTTTCTTGGCTGCGTTACAAAGCCTGAGATAAAAAAATACCAAACATTACTTAAAACCACACGCCGTCATTTCTTTTGCCATAACCTAACATCTATGCTTAAAATAACCCTCGAAGATTCTGGCGCATCGTGAATCCCAAGCAACATCCTGATATCACTCTTCATGATAGCAACAACGTCTCACTTCCGGAATCACAATGCGCCGAACTTCTAAATGAGACATTCACAGCTATTTTTACCTGCGAGGACATTACTACCGCACCTATGAAGGATTCTATATCTGACATCGACATGCCAGAAATTGATGTAACCGAATCGGGCATATTTTCTCTTTTAAGTAAACTGAAAATTTCTTCTACATGTGATCATAATGGTATCAATAACACTATACTGATATATACACGCCATGGCATCTCTAGTATTCTGACGGCCCTTTTTTCACAATCTCTCGCGACAAGCACTATCCCCGATGATTGGCGAATAGCCAAGGTAGCACCCTTTTTCAAGTTAGGCGACCGTTCTTCACCATGCAACTACAGACCTATTTCGCTAACAAGTACCATATGCAAGGTCATGGAACACGTCATTCACTCCCAAATTGCCAAATACTTAGAAAGCCACAACATGATATACCAGTATCAGCACGGTTTCCGCAAGGGCTACTCTTGTGAAACACAACTTGCAGGGTTTGTTCATGACTTACACTCATCCGTTGACGCTGGTTTACAAGTAGATGCAGTTTTCCTTGATTTATCCAAAGCTTTTGATCGCGTTCAGCACCACAGATTACTTCTCAAACTTGCATGCTTAAACATTCACCCTAACGTCCTCGCATGGGTTAAAGATTTTCTTGCCTCCAGGCTCCAGTTCACTACCGCTAACAACTACAATTCTTCTTTTGCCCACGTTACTTCCGGTGTCCCCTAGGGCAGCGTGCTAGGCCCTTTACTTTTCTTAATATATATTAACGATCTTCCTTCTTGCGTAACGTCCCGGATTCGTCTCTTTGCCGATGATGTCGTAATTTACCGCACAATTTCCCCTGATATCGATCGCCAATGCTTGCAATCTGACCTTGATGCAATTACCTTATGGTGCTCCAAATGGCTAATGTCGCTTAATATCTCTAAAACCAAGTTAATGACATTTAACGGCCGAAAGTCTCGAATTGAAAACACTTACTTCATTAATAACAGCACGATTGAGTCTTCCACTTCCTACAAATACCTTGGCCTTCATTTCCAGTCTGACCTAACGTCGCATCACCATATAAATTTATCCCTGGCAGCTGCTAACCGTACTGTTGGAATACTTAAACGAACCCTCAAGCAAGCGCCACCACTCGTACGAAAACAGGCATATATCACAATCATTCGCCCGAAAATTGAATATGCTCCGGCAATTTGGGATGCCCATCAGGTATATATAGCCTCTAACCTTGAAGCCCTGCAGAACCGTGCTGCTCGATTTATTTTTTCAGATTATTCTACATTCACCAGCGTTACAACTCCAAAAAATCGTGCCGGTTTGCAATCCTTGAGCCTTCGTCGAAAACATTCTCGCTTATCACTATTTCACAAAATTTTCCACCATTACTCACTTCGTGATGATTTTTTTCAGTTACCGCCGATTATCTTTCCTCGCCGCGATCACCCTAACAAAGTGAAACGCATTTTGTGTCGGTCATCAACTTTCGCTCAATGCTTCGTACCACGCACTATCATCGATTGGAACGATTTACCCTCATACATAGCCATGGAAACTGACATAGCCAAATTTAAGGAAACAATTGCACTACTGTGACGAGCTGTTAAAATGTTGTTTCCTTATTAAGTGTGTTTCCCTGATAATTTTTATGCTTTGTGATTTGTTGCTTGCTCCTGATGCTTTTATGTACGTTGCTTTTTTTCTTTTTGGTTTCTTGGTTCATTATGATGACCGCACTGCCGTATTGAACGAAAACAATATGTCGTGTAAATGTTTTTCTTTTTATGTATGCTGTACCTGAATGTACACTTGCTTTTCTTGTAGCCTCCCCCCCCCCATGTAATACCCTCCTTCGAGGGCCTTTAGGGGTATTGTAACTAAAATAAATAAAATAATGACATAAAAGCCGGCTTTGTAGGACTCCGAAACGGAAAAGAATTCCGTTCGTTAATGCTGTGATTGCACCACGCCCAGAATTTGTCGTTAAGGGAATGCCTGTACTTTTCGGGAAAATGGCAGGAAAACCAACCACGGCGTTAAGAGATACCGGCTGCAGCACAGTGATCGTGCGAAGGGACTTGGTCAACGACGATGAACTCACGAGCGAAACCAGTTTAGTTTACCTGGTCGATGGTGCGGTTAAGCTTCCCGAAGCCAAGATTGAGGTCGAGACCCCCTATTACAGCAGGAGTGTCACTTTGTATGGACAGCCAACTGTATGACCTAATCCTGGAAACATCGAGGGTGCTCAAGCCCCAGACGATGCGAAACCTTTTAACAGCCCAAGATCGAACCATCGACAATCAAAGAACCTCGCGGAAAACCATCCACAGCTGACGACGACAACCCGAGTCCGAGCCGAGGCTCATGGCAACGACATTCCCGCCCCTTTCGACGCCCGATTCTGAGGAGAAGCTCACCGGGATTCATAATTACGTCACATAACAAGAACAAGACAAGTCCTTAAAAATATGTTTCTCGCAAGTCGGCAGTGATCTAAAATGCCGCAATAGCAATTGCACGGTGGAGTTCCGGCGTGAGAATTAGCTATTGCACAGGTATAACACGAACAAGAATGGACGCCAGATCCGACAGCTCGTAATACGGAAGAGTGGCCGAGAAACCGTAACGAAGCTGGTCAACGACGGCATTATTGCCGGACATCTGGGTGCCGAGAAAACGGAAGACCGAATTCAGGAACAGTTATTTTGACCAGGCGTCACCGCGGATGTGAAACAATTTGTGGCATCGTGCGATATTTGCCAACGTACTGTGCCAAAATTAACGGTGCTGCACGTGCCTGTTGACAAGGCGTCTATCATTGACACCCTATTTAAACGAGTGGCCTTTGGTATAGTAGGCCCTATCAACCCACCATCAAGACGAGGGAACCGCTATAGTCTGACGCTCATGAACTGTGCCACACGCTATGCCGACGCTGTAGCACTCCCGAGAATCGAGACCAAGTGAGTGAGATACGCTCTCGTCAACATGTTCTCGCGTTTTCGTGTGCAGAGGGAAGTTCTGAGTGACAGGGGCACCAATTTTACCTGAGAACTAATGAGAGAAGTGGCACGTCTTTTATTACTGCGCCAACTTCACACCACCCCCTATCACGCAATCTTCGACGGGATGGTAGAAAAGTTTAACGGCACCATCAAAATAATCCCCAAGCGCATATGTGCAGAAAAACAAAATAACTGGGACGGTTACTTAGAGCCGTTGCTATTTGTACACAGAGAGGCACCCCAGTCAAGCCTCAGATTTTCACCCTTTGAGCTAATATACCACAGACATTTTCCAGGGCCTCTGCCGATCATGAAGGAAGTATGGACCAACGATGGGCTGGACGAGGATCTAAAGACAACCTACCAGTCCGTATTGGACCCCCGAAATCGACTGAAAGCAATGGGTCACCTGGCCCGGAACTCTAAAAGGTGGTACCACGCTACGCGAAACACTGCAATCGCAAGACCAAGTGCAGGGAATTCAAGCCAGGTGATCCTCATATTGCTTCCAACCGAGAACAACAAGCTCCTACATCACTGGAAGGGACCATTCAAAGTCCAGGCAAGAAGCGCGGACTTGGACTACACAGTCCAGGCGCCGAGCGGGCCGCAAATCTACCACGCTAAATTACTAAAGAAAAAAAAACAGAGCGGGCAGCCACCCGAGACAGGCGGAATCAATGCCAGGCCATCGTAGGAGTAAGCGACACGGACGATGAACAAGGAATTCCCGTCACGGAATACTTAAAGACCGAAGGGGTAGAAGTCGTCAAAATGTCCCCCAAATTAATCAGTCAATAAAGAGGAACTGCAGGAAGTAATTTGAACGTATTCCAGCATCTTTTCCAATGTTCCAGACAAGACTGACTGGACAGAATGCCACTTGGAGCTAACAACCCACGACCCAATTCATGTCAAGCAGCACCCTTTACCATTTGCTACTTATAAGGACATCGAAGCCGAGGTACAGCAGATGAAGGCTCTCGACACAATTCAGGTCTCGAGGTGACCTTGTAATTTCCCAGTATTATTCGCGGATAAGCCCGACAAAACCAAACGCTTTGTTGTCGATTTCCGGCATCTGAATGACGCACTAATTGCGCATTTAGAGCCCACGTCCAGAGCAGACGCAGTTTTCGCCAGTGCCGCGAACAACGAATACTTCTCCACACTAAGACTTCGTGAAGGGATGGTGGCAAATCCCGCTATTCGAAGAGTCTTAATCCAAAACGGCTTTTTCGACGAAATACGGCCTATACCAGTTCCACTATATGCCCTTCGGCATAAAGACGGCACCCGCCTTTCTCACGAGGTTGATCCGACAGATTTTTCTTTCGGGCAACATTACATGGTGTCCGCGGGGAGAGGCTAAAGGAGACTAAGATGTCTCCTGACGAGACCTAACACCCGCATTACACGTCAGTGCAGATGGTGCGGAGTAACATATCAGTGAGAACAGTAGTACATCAAACACAGCGAGACAGGAATTCAACATAAGCAATTATACAAGCACTGGTCAGGCAGAAAATAATACTGAAGAATTAATTAAATTAAATTATGGGATTTTACGTGCCAAAACCACTTTCTGATTATGAGGCAAGCCGTAGTGGGGGACTCCGGGAATTTCGACCACCTGAGGTTCTTTAACGTGCACCTAAACCTAAGTACACGGGTGTTTTCGCATTTCGCCCCCATCGAAATGCGGCCGCCGTGGTCGGGATTCGATCCCGCGACCTCGTGCGCAGCAGCCTAATACCATAGTCATCAACAATGAGCGATAGTAAGTGGTGTAGAAAACAAAAAAACACATTCGCACAGATCAGTAGGAATAACAGTGAAATGCAGCAGGTATGCATAACAAAATTTCACACGGGGGTGTTCAAAAGATGGCTCATTTTTTTCTTGAATTGATGAATGTTGACACTGTCCTGGGCACAAGCAATTAATGTTGGATATGTGTTGCATAAAATTGTTATTTGGCGATCTGTAGTGTGGGTTGCCGTAATTATTGTGAGGCCTAGAACCAATCAACGAAATTGTGCGCAAGTTATGTGTGATTTCTCTATTCAAATAAGAACGAGAAAAAGATTCAAAGTCATGTTTTATTTTTTTGGTACATTAGGAGTGCTTAGTAGTCTTTGTAGCATAGAAAAAACGGTAACACTTTACAAGACGTAAACATGTCATTAGTACTAACAGGATATCTACCCAAAATGCGCAAGGCTCTGTTTTATAGAGAGAACAACCTATCCGAGTCAGTTTTATTACATGTTCCCCACACTAAGAGACTATACACAATATGAGAATGAATAAGAGAAAAATATAACTGTTTTTTTTGCATGGAATGGAAGAAGATAACGAAGTCGTTGAATTATCCCAATTGATCTTGATATTCGTATCCGCAGACTGTTGACGTGATCGGTCCAGCCCAAGTCACTGCGGAAACGAACTCCTCGAAACTTATGAGAATTCAACTGCTCAATTTCTGTGTTATTAAAATAGAGTGCGATATTATGATCAAGAGGCTTATTTTTAGCGCGGTAAAGCACATATTTAATTTTTTATGCGTAGTTCAAGCTTATTATCATCAAGCCATGTCCGCAGTTCATTGAGCCAGGTATTGGATCGATATTCAAGCAAGCTCAGGTTGGGACAAGAAAAGGAGACACCGGTGTCATCAGCGTGGAGGACCATATGTGAAGTTGAGTGTATATTTACTGTATCATTAAATATAATATGAAAAGTAGAGGGCCGAGGATAGAGTCTTGAGGCACACCGAATTTTATTATACCTGTGTCGCATTTAAGCTCCTGTAGCTATGTAGGCTGCCTCCGTCCTCAAATATAGCTTTCCAACAATTTGTGTACAATACCACGAATTCCATATTTTTCTAGCTTTAGTAATAACATATCGTGTTTAATTGAACCAAAAGTTTGCGAAAGTCTAGAAGTATTCCGATGGTGAAAAGCTTTTGTTTGAAGTTAGAAAGAAGGCGATCTTTAATGTGCAGTAGAGCAGTTTGCGCACCAGCCTGGAATCCATAGTGTTCTTTACATATTATGTTGTTTTTATCTACGAAGTGTTGTAATCTTTTATATACCACACGTTCTGCGATGTTAGAAAACAATGGCAATATCGAGATAGGGCGATAGTTCACATCATTTTTCTCACCTCCCTTGTAGATTACTGGAACTCGAACTGATTTCATCTTATCACGGAAGATACAAGTAAGGAGCATTCTGTTGTATTTATGCGTTAAAGGTGGACTAATGCTTCTGATAGCGGCTTTTGCCAGTACCGTACTTATATCGTCATCACCTGGTGAACGTTTATTTTCAAGGGAATTAACGATAGCTACGACTTCTTCGGACGGAGGGGTCAGATATAGAGACTCACAGCAACTAGCTTTCATATTGTTACGTAGGAAGACGCCGACGAAAAGCTATTTACAAGTATATTTACAAGGAAAGACGCCGCAGTTGACCAAGAGGCAACAGCCCGCGCTAGCTTCCAATCGTCGTCTTCGTCTTCTTCCTACTCGGCTCTTCGTCATTGGGAATACTACCCCGTAGCACTACCCCGGCGGCAAAAGCGCCGTCCCGGAGCGACTAAAGGCCGGACTCTGAAGCAGTGTAGTAGCTCTTGAGCCTACTGACGTGCACGACATCACTAGACACCAGAGTAGATGACGAGGTTGAGCTCACAGGAGCAATTTCATAAGTCACAGGCGTCAACTGGCGCAGCACGCGGTAGGGCCCTGTGTATCGCGAAAGGAGCTTTTCGGAAAGTCCGACGTGACGACAGGGCGACCACAGGAGCACGAGTGCACCAGGCGAAAACTGTAAGTCACGGTGGCGGGCGTTGTACTGACGCTGCTGCGTGGTTTGCGAGTCCGTCAGACGAGTACGGGCAAGCTGGCGTGCATGATCGGCGAGGGCGATGGCGTCGCGCCCATACTCGGTTGTTGAGGTCGCAGCAGGAGGAAGTGCCGTGTCAAGGGGAAAGGTCGGTTCGCGACCGTAGAGTAGATAAAATGGAGAAAATCTGGCGGTGTCGTGCCGGTGCCGGGAAGAGTTGTAAGCAAAGGTGACGTAAGGAAGGGCAACGTCCCAGTCGTGGTGGTCCTTCGAAACGTACTTGGACAGCATGTCGGTAAGAGTACGGTTTAACCGCTCTGTCAGGCCATTGGTTTGAGGATGGTATGAGGTAGTCAGCTTGTGTTGAATAGAGCAGGAACGCACAATGTCGGCGATAACTTTCGAGAGGAAGTTACGACCACGGTCAGTAAGCAGCTGTCGCGGGGCGCCATGCACTAAGATAATGTCACGCAAGAGAAAGTGCGCGACGTCAGTGGCGCAACAGGTAGGTAGAGCCCGCGTGATAGCATATCGACTGGCGTAATCAGTTGCGACGGCTACCCATTTGTTCCCAGAGGATGACGTGGGAAAGGGACCGAGGAGGTCTAATCCAACACGAAAAAACGGTTCCACAGGGACGGTGATCGGCTTGAGATGACCGGAAGGTAGCACCTGAGGCGTTTTCCGACGCTGGCAGGGATCACAGGCAACAACATAGCGTCGGACGGAGCGAGCGAGACCAGGCCAATAGAAGCGGCGGCGGACGCGGTCGTACGTGCGGGTTACCCCAAGATGTCCTGCAGTGGGTGCGTCATGCATCTCAAAGAGCACAGTCTGTCGTAGATGTTTTGGCACGACAAGAAGAAGATCAGGGCCATCAGGGAGGAAGCTCCTTCGGTACAGAATGTCGCCCTGGAGGACATATCGGCGAACGGATGCGTCGGTAGGTGTAGAGCGCAGACGCTCGATGAGTACTCGCAGCGATAGGTCTCGGTACTGCTCATCGGCGATGTTAGCGAAGGCAGACACAGAGAAAATGCCGTCGGCGGTACTACTGTCGGCGTCGTCAGGCTCGTCTACCGGGTAGCGAGACAGGCAGTCAGCGTCCTTGTGTAGTCGGCCAGATTTGTAGGTGACAGAGAACGAATATTCTTGGAGGCGTAAGGCACAGCGACCAAGTCTTCCTGAAGGGTCTTTCAATGTGCATAACCAACAAAGCGCGTGATGGTCTGTGATAACGGAAAAGGGTCGACCATATAAGTATGGGCGGAACTTCGCAACCGCCCAAACTAGGGCCAGACACTCACGCTCAGTGATGGAATAGTTGCGCTCCGCGGGCGAGAGGAGCCTGCTGGCGTAAGCGATAACACGGTCGTGGCCACGCTGGCGTTGTGCCAGTACTGCGCCAATTCCGTGACCGCTGGCATCAGTACGAACTTCGGTAGGCGCAGAAGGATCGAAATAGGCCAGAACGGGAGGCGTGGTGAGAAGATCGATGAGAAGCGAGAATGCAGAGGCCTCGTTATCGCCCCACTGGAAAGGGGCGTCTTTTTTCAAAAGCTCGGTTAGTGGTCGTGCTATGGCCGCGAAATTTTTCACGAAACGGCGGAAGTACGAGCAAAGGCCGATGAAGCTGCGCACATCCTTGACACACTTCGGAACAGGGAAGTGCGTAACAGCATGGATCTTGCCTGGGTCCGGTTGCACTCCGTTCGCGTCAACGAGATGTCCAAGGACGGTAATCTGACGACGGCCGAATTGGCACTTCGATGCGTTGAGTTGCAGACCGGCTCGCCGAAAAACGTCCAGGACCGCGGAGAGGCGCTCGAGGTGCGTAGCGAATGTTGGGGAGAATACTATAACGTCGTCCAAGTAGCACAGGCACGTGGACCATTTGAAACCGTGAAGAAGGCAGTCCATCATGTGTTCAAAAGTGGCAGGAGCGTTACATAGGCCGAACGGCATCACCTTGAATTGATAAAGACCGTCGGGTGTTACAAAGGCAGTCTTCTCGCGGTCGAGATCGTCCACGGCAATCTGCCAATAGCCGGAGCGAAGGTCAATAGAGGAGAAATAGCGAGCACCGTGGAGGCAGTCAAGGGCGTCATCAATCCGAGGTAGGGGATACACGTCCTTTTTGGTAACCCTGTTAAGGTGCCGATAATCCACGCAAAAACGCCATGAGCCATCCTTCTTTTTTACCAGCACAACCGGTGACGCCCATGGACTACATGACGGTTCAATAATGTTCTTGGCAAGCATTTTGCGAACTTCGGTGTGAATAACTTGACGCTCAGCCGGTGATACTCGATACGGGCGGCGATGAATAGGAGGGGCATCTCCGGTATTAATGCGATGTTTAAAAGCTGTTGTTTGGGCCAAAGGACGACCGTTAAAGTCAAAAATATCTTGATAGGAAATCAGAACGCGGTAGAGCGCACGAGCGTGCTCGGACGGCATGTCGGGTGCAATCATTTTCTGTAAGTCGGCGATGGGACAAGTTGCCGACTGCGATGGTAGAGGAGGATCGGTTGAATTGTCGTCTACTGAAATCGATGCTACAGAGTGATCCTCGAATGAGCAAAGTTGGACCAGAGACATCCCGCGTGGCAGCATTTGTGTCGTCAAGCCAAAATTGACCACTGGCAGGCAGACGCAATTCGCCGTAATAGATAAAACAGTATGAGGTAGTGTGATCCCGTGTGTAAGGAGGACGTCTTGCATAGGAGCCGCGATGTAGTGACCGTCGGGCACTGGTGGGGATGACACGAAGTCAACGTAAGTCAGTGCCGAAGGTGGCAAGCGAACGAAGTCGACGGAACTGAGGCGAGTAAGGTCTTGTTCAGCGGGATCCAGAACAGGCAGGTCAAGGCGGAGAGTACTGGCGGAGCAATCGATGAGAGCAGAATGGGCGGAGAGGAAGCCGAGGCCGAGGATGATGTCGTGGGGACAGTGAGCGATGACTGTGAATAGCACGGTAGTGGAGCGATCGGCGAAGGAGACGCGGGCGGCACACATACCAATTACAGGGGCTGTTCCGCCATCGGCGACACGGACAACAGGCGTCGTGGCGGGCGTGATTATTTTCCTCAGCCGGTTACGAAGATCCGCGCTCATTACCGACAAATGCGCCCCAGTGTCTATGAGAGCTGATACAGGAACACCGTCGACTTGCACGTCAAGAAGGTTCAGATGAGTGGGCAACGTCAGGAGAGGATTTGGCGGCGTAGAGAGCAATGCAGCGCCACCTCGAGGCACTGCATCATCTATCTAGTTTTCCGGCTGGGAGCGGCGTCGGAAGGGAGTCGGCGAATAGGAACGACGGGGCTGGGGAGAGCGAGATTGTCGTCGTTGGGGCGAAGGCGAACGAGAATAAGGGCGGTTCGGCGCAGGAGAATCGGTGGCGGCATTATCTGAGCGGGCAGCATAGGGACGAGAAAGGCCACCTAGGGGGCGAGAGTAGGCAGTATATGTAGACTGGTTCAGGGAAATCCAGCGACTGCGACAGTGCCGAGAAATGTGCCCAATTCGATGGCAGTGAAAACAAATTGGCTTGTCGTCTGCAGTGCGCCATTCAGAGGGGTTGCGGAAACGTGGTGGGTAAGAAGGGGCGGGATGGGGTGGAATCGAAGAAGCCGGGTGGGGATCAGGGCGATGGGCCGAGCAGATGGTGTGAATACCCATGTTGGCGAACTCCTGGCGGACAACTGCCTGGATCAGGGAAACAGTGACTGCAGGTGCATGGGAGGGGCTGGAGTCGAACGCAGCCGGATAGGCGGCCTCGATCTCACGCCGGACAATCCTGGTAACATCGCCAGTGTTGTTGGGACGAGGAGCGTCGGCACAGGAAGATGTCGCTGGGGTGTTGGGCAGACGGGCAAACTGTTGGTCGATACGTCGGCTTTTAGCGAATTCCAGGCGGCGGCACTCTTTTATAACGGCATCCACCGTCGCGACGTTGTTAAATACGAGCAAGTTGAAGGCGTCATCGGCAATGCCTTTGAGGATGTGGGAGACCTTGTCGGACTCAGTCATGTTTGCGTCAACTTTGCGGCAGAGAGCCAAGACGTCCTGAATGTACGTGACGTAGGGCTCCGTTGACGTCTGCACACGACCGGAAAGCGCCTTCGGCGCGGCAAGTTGGTGACCGTAGGGGTTGCCGAACAAGTGTCGAAGCTTTTGCTTAAACGAATCCCAACTGGTCAGCTCATCTTCGTGCGTCCGATACCAAACTCGAGGTGTGCCACCGAGGTAAAAGACGACGTTGGCGAGCATGATAGTAGGGTCCCACCGGTTATTGCGGCTGACGTGTTCGTACAGGCTGATCCAGTCCTCGACGTCTTCCCCATCTTTTGCCGAGAATACGCCAGGATCACGGGGAGCGGAGAGGGTGATGTAGGTCGTCGAAGTGGCAGCAGGTGTCGGAGCCGGCGGAGTCGGGTTGTCGTCGCCGGGAGCCTTGAAGGTAGGCTCGACGTACCGTCCACTGCGAAGCTCCGTGACGAGGTACAGGGAACGTCCACCTCCGCCAAATATGTTACGTAGGAAGACGCCGACGAAAAGCTATTTACAAGTATATTTACAAGGCAAGACGCCGCAGTTGACCAAGAGGCAACAGCCCGCGCTAGCTTCCAATCGTCGTCTTCGTCTTCTTCCTACTCGGCTCTTCGTCATTGGGAATACTACCCCGTAGCAATATAAAGCTCTATAGGTGATGGGCGACACGCGCCTGCTGTGATATGACAAGCGCCTGCATTAATAAAATATTCATTAAATGTATTTTCAAGTGTTACACAAGAGCAGGAAGTTCCATCAATCAGTAGCTCGGAAGGTAGACGAGGTTTCCTATTGGATATCATGCCATTTACAACGTTCCAAACTTGTCTGGGTTTGTCCACTATTGAAGCAAATTGGTTTTCATAATCGGCAGTTGTTCGCCTTTTTTTAGATCCAGACTTAATTTGTTTCTGAATTTCTTAAATTCCTCATAATCGGTTGGGTCTCTCCTTTCTAAAAAATGAGCAAATAACGAGTTTTTATATCGAATGCGTTTGAGAAGAACCGGCGTAATGCAGTCTTTCTTAGTTTTTTTGTGCTTATGGACGGCAACCATAGGAAATGCAAAGTTGTAATTGTGTAGTACCGTCTCTAAAAACATATCGTACGCTGTGGACGGAATCATTTTCCAGATATACTTTTGCCCAACAAGTTTCAGCCATAAGTGAACAAAAAGACAACTGTATCATTCCCTGTTCGTCGCTGGTACTTAGGTTTGGCAGAGTGTTGCTTATTTGAGCACAGGCCAAAAAATGGCATATGATCGCTTATGGCTGATGAAAAGACACCTGTGATAACTGTACGTGGGGAAAGATTTGTAGAACAGTGATCAATGCGTGTTTGTTTGCTGTATTATTCTTGTAGGTAGGTCGATAACATTTTGGCAACCATGTAAAAACATCAAGTGGTTTAGTCTGCATCGGATTTTTCTTAAGCAAATCAACGCTCATATCACCAAATATAATGACACGCCACCTGTTTTGATTAGCTAAATTAAGGAAAATATCAGATAAATCAAGGAATGCATCAATATTACCATGAGGGGGGGCGGTATACCAAAAGTAAAGCAATGCCGCGATGCAGTAAGCTAACAATTTCAAAGATTCCATTTACAACACATGAGCCTAAGAACGTCATAGGGCAAACGTTTGTGTAGATATAGGAGTATACCACCTTCGCGCTTACCTTGGAACAATGAAATGTGATTGTAGCATTGAATCTGCACAACTTCTGCATAAGAGCTATACCAAGTTTCCGTGAAACCAATAAAATCAAAACCATGCTTTAGGTCCTCTAATTCAGCTTCGATTTCTACGACCTTATGCTTCAAACTGCGTACATTTAGGTGATACGAGGAGAGGACCTCTTGAGTAGCATAAGCGCTGGCATTGAACAATTGATTAAAAAGGTCAGGGTTATAGTAAGCCATCATTCCAAACAGATTTACCAAGGTTGCTAGTTTACGATGCCTTTACTATCTTGCTTAGGTCCTCCTCTGAAGCTATCCTTATTGCTGCAGTGACGCTCGCCTTCCTCACAAAAATCTTTCCCTCTGTTGACCACATAAAAGAGTAGTTCTGCTCGCGAGCTGTCGTTTTAGCTAGCCATCGAATTTTCTTGTTAATGGCAGTCAAATTATCAAAAAATTGTATCTTGTCATACTGTTCTTTGAGGGCTGTGCGTTTTGAAAGCCATGCATCTTTAAGAGCCCGCCAAGAAAACCTAATCAGTGCCACAGGTACCTTCTTTTGGCGTGGTGGGAGACGATGGAGGCCTTCAATATCGGAGTCTGATAGGCAGGGTATATCGAGCGTCACCGCAAGATCATTTATTTTAGATAGCAAGTTTTCTTTTTCCCAAAAGGGCAAGCCATGGATTTCCATGCTCTGTCGTCTGCTGTATTGTTGTAGATCCTTGAGCTTTTTCTTTAGCTCGTTTTGATCTTTTTCAGTGCTTTCACTTTTAGTGCGTAGCCTTTCAACACTCCAGCATGCCTCTCAGAAGTCGTTAGTAGTGCGTCGTATGTCTCAGAAATACACGTAACAGATTTTTCAATGCTTGTTATGGTCTCTCTTAATGATGTCACACCATCCAGCTTGACAGTAAGTGCAGCCAAATTCTTCTTGATTTCAGAAAGTTCTTTACCCATAGCAGGTGGGAGCACGAACGTTTGCCCACTACGAGACGAATGCAAACGGCATGTTGGGCATTTTAATGTTTTCTGATCTGCTTCATTCTTTGTTTTGTATACTCGCTCGCTAATGGCTGAGCATTTACCAAGGTGGTAGGGCTGACAACATTCTGCACATATCATCAAATCTTGATGATCAGAAAAATCCTCAAAACATGGAAGACAAGTATCCGTCGGCACAGTATTCATATTGAACGCAAGCTAGGGCAGCAGCGGCAGAGGGACAGTTGGTTACTTCTTAAATACAGTTAAAATCAACCAACCTGCGTAAAGCAAAGACGATGGTCAAGCTCTACACGATTGTTCCTGCCGCTGCCTCTGTTGCCCGAAGTGTGAAGCATCCGTCGGCAGGCTGGGCTTTTATAACAGGCTTGAAGGGGGCGTTGTCTGCTGTCCGTCCAGAATACCAGCAGGGTGAGAGATGCAGCAGTGTAGATAGTCGATGTTAGTCGGTAGATAGTCGGCACAATACTGGTTCTGCGTAAAGCAAAGACGATGGTGAGGCGCTACACGATTGTTCCTGCCACTACCTCTGCAGCCCGAAGTGTGAAGCATCCGTCAGCAGGCTGGGCTTTTACAACAGGCTTGAAGGGATGGAGATGCAGCAGTGTAGATAGTCGATGTTAGTCGGTAGATAGGAAGCACAATGCTGGTTCTGCGTAAAGCAAAGACAATGGTCAGTTGCTACAACATTGTTACTGCCGCTGCCTCTGCTGCCCGAAGTGTGAAGCATCCGTCCGCAGGCTGGGCTTTTATAACAGGCTTGAAGAGGGCGTTGTCTGCTGTCCGTCCAGAATACCAGCAGGGCGAGAGATGCAGCAGTGTAGACTAGTCGATGTTAGTAGGCAGATATTCGGCACAATGCTGGTTCACGATTGTGCCTGCCGCTGCCTCTGCTGCCCGAAGTGTGATCCAGGGAATTCCCAGATAATTACACAGGGAATCCCTGGCGTCGAGCGCAGCACTAATACGACGACGTGCTCATAGCGAGTGCAACCTGTGAGGAGCATATCTCGTCCTTAAGGCACATCATCACTCGAATAGAAACGACGGGACTGACTGTGCATCCAAGCAAGTGAGAATTCGGAACGGAAGAAATCGATTTCTTAGAACACCGAACGGGAAAGAACAAGTTAGCAGCCCTAGGGAAAACCCAGGATAACATCCAAGCCGCACCAGCACCGAATACATAGCCTGAGGTGCGAGCTTTTCTCGGTTTGACAAGCTATTACCGAGAATTCATTCCGAATTATGCCGAAATTAGAGCCCCACTCATCCAGCTGACTAGAAAGGGCGAGAACCACATCGTCAAATGGACAGCAACACACGAGGAGGCGCTGACGATGAGGAAGCTGAAACAGTGCATCTGCCGCCCTCCGGTGTATTGCCTTCCCGACCACTCGAAGATGTTTGTGCTGCGCACCGACGCCTCCGATACCAGACTCAGCGCCGTACTCATGCTGTCCACGATGGGGCGCTCTATCCGATAGCTTATCCTAGTTGCAAACTACTTCTCCGAGTGGTTTCCTACAGCACCATCAAAAGGAAATACCTCGCGCTTGTTTGGGGAATCCAGAAGCTTAACATGGGGTATTTGTACGGAGTGCCTTTCTTCGTCCAGACAGACCATCAGCCACTGCGCTACATAAAACTTGCCAAACATTTGAACAGTACGGTCCTACAATGGAGTCTACTACTCAAGAATATCAGTTCCGAGTCGAACACATGAAGAGGTGGTCAGAACGTTGGCGCCGATTACCTTAGTCAGAGTGATTCATTTGGGAGGCGGGACCGAAGATTGCTAGGCATAACGTTCAGCGACAGAAAGAGAGCGGTTTGGATCAGAGAGCAAACGGGTATAGACGATATTTTAATCGACATAAAGAGAAAAAATGGGGCTGGGCAGGTCACGTAATGCGCCGGTTAGATAACCGTTAGACCATTAGGGTTACAGAATGGATACGAAGAGAAGGGAAACGCATTCCAGGACGACAGACGACTAGGTGGAGCGATTAAATTAGGAAATTAGCGGGCGCTAGTAGGAATCCGTTGGCGAAGGACAGGGGTAATTGGAGACCACAGGGAGAGGGCTTCGTCCTGCAGTGGACATAAAACATGGCGGTAATGATGATGATGACCTTAGTCAGATTTAAAGGCATTAACGACCACGTATGGTACAAAATCTTTTGATCAGTGAACCGAGTGTTTATTCATTCATCATGAACAGAATGATGATATGTTTCTGCTATGTAAATTACCCTGCCACCGTTCTGTATGCTTGTACTATATGCTCTGTTTCATATTGAGTTGAGTTTGTACAGGATGTATCGCGAATGAAGCAACGTGTGATTTGTGGTGCAGTGATTTGTGAACTTCCGAATTTTGCGTAGAGGAGTTTTCTGTGCGCTATTTATGTGTTTTCTTCAGGCACTATTGCACGATAACATTCTTAAAGTCGGGCACAGTGTCACAAAACTGCACATAATGAAAGCGCGCGCCGCGTATCACCCAAGCCAGCGAAGGAGCACATCGGCCCCGCGGCAGCTTTCACAGAGGGAGAGAGCGCATACGCCACAGGCAACCGACGCGATCAAAGGAGACTCGAAGCTTCGACGAAATACGCGAAGATTACGGTATGGAGAGAGATGAGATAGTGGGCGCACTTCAAAACGCCCTCTCAGACCCGACATACGGGGACAGAGCGAGAAAACGAGGGAGACCGCCCCAGCGTGCGCCAAGGGATGAGTCACCAACCTCCTCCAAGACGTTTCAGTGACCGCGGCCGAAAACGCAAGAAATATGTCGAACATTCCCAAGCTTTGTTCATGCTATGGGAGCACGACTGCGTCAGAAAGTTCGAGAAACGCCGGCAAAGGCGATAAAAGCGCCGTGCTGGAATCAGCCGGGGGGATTCAAACCACGCCGGTAAAGCGATGGCACGCGTAGACCGACCGTCTGCAGAAAAATGGCATTCTGCGACAATCTAGCCGACGAGTTCCTCGGGCGTCTGCATTTCCGGAAGAAGTCGGTTCTTCGAGATTTGCCTCGAGTTACGCCAAAGAGGTCAGGCTCAATACCAGCACGGGTGAATACAAGCGGACACTTAGTACTCCTTTTCATCCTGTGCCGTACGTCTTGAACTCTTAGTGCTTGTTATTCATTGCTTTCCAGAGTTTTGTTAACACCCATCTGAACTGTATTGTGATGTGCCTAGCCGAATTGTGCATGCGCGAATGTAACTGCCTTATATGAAGAATATAGTTGAGTTTCGACAACTCTGCGCTCTGACTCGGTCTTTGGAGCACAACCGGCGTTCGCTGGCGCACCAGAAGGCCTCTTGTTAATTGTCCGTGCTTTTGTGGGGGTTATTTTCGGAAGCTGATAAGACCGCTCTGGAATCTGACTGGGCGTTGGCTCCTCATTTAGAGGGGGGGGCGTGACACAAGGAGAGGCAAGGAGTATGGTGGCTGCCTTCGTCCAAGAAGGAATGGAGCAGTTTGAGAGGACGCGACCCGTTTCCTCGCGCGCACAAGGGGGACAGCGAGAGATGAGTGCGTCCAGAAGGGGTCCGTTTAGCACACGAGTCCTGTTCCGGCCGCAGCTTCCTATAGCGTGGCTGAGCACAGCCACACTCCGCCTCATCTTAGGAGTAATCGACTGAAGCGACCCGAGATATTTCAGCGCACTCTTTTAGCTGGCTTAGTTCGCGCTGAAGTGAGCGGCAGCACGAAAGCGAATTAGGTCGCCGCCGCTGTTCATCATGCCAGCGTTGTGACAGGGAGTGGTCATCGAGTCCGAGAAGTTCGTATTTGCCCCAACGTAGGTGAAAAGTATCCTGCTTGGTCATTTATTTGGTAACTAATGTTTACTGCAATTCATAAGGCCGAAGAAACAAGGAAGCGTGCTTCGTGTATCTGTTTAATACTCTGCTATCACTATCAATGTGTCGCCTTTCCGAAAAGCTGCGCCGTTTTCAAAGCAATTAAGAGCCGACACGCACAAGCGATGCTGTCGACCTGTGTCTTCTTTGCAGAACGCAACGCACATGCACCCTTGTTCAATGAGCGTTCTTTAGTCTGCAGCACATCGTCGCACTGTTTCGAGTAGTCTCTGCGAGAGTCATAAATTGTGTGGCGTGCACAATCACGATGCCCTATGGCACAATTTATTTGTTCTGGCAGCAACAATGTCTGTTACGACACCAACTGAAATAACACAACAGCTTGATTACAGAGCACTAGTCCTATTATGCACCCGCGTCTCATTGCACTGCTGCCTCAATATGCCTTCTTCTCACCAGGTTTCGAAACAAGCGCGGTACGTTTAGATCAGGCGGTGGCGATCGGGCCGGCAAAGTGTGAAGCGTGATGTGAAAACAATTCAACTTCCAAACAGAAGGCCCTTCTCTCAAGGGAGCTGGAAGCGCATCACCAGCTTCATCTGATGAGCGCCCGTGGTGGACGCACCCCGGCGCAACGGGCGGCTCCTTGTGCCAGGGTCGACTGCCTGTATCCGCGGTTGAATATTCTAGACACAACACTGTTTCTCTACAGTGTTCAGAAACAGTTTCAAAGCAACTGCAATGCGTTCTTTCATCTCCAAGTTCGACTGCGTTCGCAACAGTGGCTCAATTCATAATTCAAATCGTACCCTTCAACTACTCCATCGTTAGAAACCGACTACAGAGCAGGTTCACATTGCACATTTATGTAATGGCGCGTCAAAGAACCTGAGCTTCAAACTAACAAAGGTAAACAACTGATTAACTAGGGAAACAAATAGGCAATTACTAAGCTAAAACGGCTACCCAACTGATTACTAATCTAATTATTAACCTAATGTCTAAACTTATTATCAAATGAATAAACACATTACTCATCGTTACTAAATTATCAATAAGTTAATAAACTATTACTATATAATACTCAACTAAGTACCAACAAATTAGTAATTATTTGCCAACTAATGACTAAACAAACAAAACTAACCAACGGATTAACTAACAAAACAAATAGGCAATTACTAAACTAAGTATCAAGCCAATAACTAACTAACCTAACTTACTAAGCTCGATAGTAAGTCATTTAACAAACTATAGTAACAAAAACAAGTGAACAAATAAACTAACTACATAATAATAACTAAGAAAAACCCCAACTAAGCTAACTAAATAAATATTCTAACTAAGAAAACTAAGTAAAAAACTAACAAAGCCAAGCGACTGAGTGTTAAGTTACCTATCTGAAATAACAAAATTATTCACTAATAACCTAGCTAACTATATTAACTGAGCAAATATAATTAACTGACTAACTAATAACTAACACACTCAACTTGCTAATCAAATGTAAATGACTTATGCAATACACTAGACAAACTTCAAAGAGAGACAGCCGAACAAAAGATTTTGTGCAAGGAAGGCTGCAAGGGGAGGGGGGGGGGAACGGATCGACGTCAATCATGAAATGGTGCCCTGTAAATTTAAACACCGACACATCGCACATTATATTATTTTGCCAAAAGTTCCCGTGGCATGTTCACTCTATTAGCATGCTGAAATAATAAAGTTAGGCGCCTTTCCTCGTGAAAGATTTGCATATCGTGCAGCCCGGCCATCTGGCAGGGCAGATCGTTCACCGATGATCATTATGATTGATTATGATTTAATGGCATCCCCTTTGAAACGGGGCTAAGTTATGTTATACATGCTTTTACAGCGAACCGTTTGTTAATGCTCACTCACACTAGGCCGACCCGACGCCGATTTAGGTTTGCCGACTGTCGGCGACAGCGTTTTCCTTTCCTGTCGGCGCCTCTGTCGCACTGCTCCGACGTCGAGTTCTCCGCCTACCGTCGGCAGATTGTCGGCTACGGTACTGGGTGACAGAGGTGCCGCCACAAAGGAAATGACGCTGTGGCCGACAGTCGGCAGACCAACATCGGTGTCGAGTCGGCCTAGTGTGAGTGAGTCTTTAGCGAGCAGAGACCCCTCCTCCACAAGGCGAGCAAGTGAGCGCAAAGTAAGGGCGCAAAAAAGAAAAGCGCAGTTTCGCCCGAAAGGCGAAGCACCGATTGCGATAGCAAATTAGGAAACAGCCATAAGGAGTAAGGATAGTATTTTTATCGGCCGTATAAACTGGTAAATATAGGCACACCAACTAAATTAAGAAGCCTGGTGTCACGCGAGCAAACACGAACCTGACTCGCGGAAACTCGCTGTCAAAACGCTGGCGTCCGGAAACGCGGCGGCAGCAGCAGCGAGCGAAGCGACCATCGCGCTGTTCACGGCTCCGATGCAAAGTCGAGGACACAGCCACGAACCGCCGACGCTCTCAGGATACGGCCGCGCACACGACCTTTCCTCGTCGACGACGTTCAGCGGCGCCAGGCGCGGCCAAAGAGCGCCACGCAAGTACTGATGGTTTGTGAATGAGATCGATAGGTGAATTGCGATAGGTAGACGTTACTTGGCTGTAAAAGGGCCTCAGTCGCTGTAAAGTTCGTAAAATGTACACGTATTAAAATAATGGCGCAAGGTGTATGCTATGATCATAGTAGCTGTATTACCAAAGAATGATGTACTAAGCATGCGGGTAGCAGTAGCACTGGTACCTCACCAGTGAGCCCTTGAACACAAGGGCTGGGATGTTCGTGCCCAAGAAAAACGTTATGGGAGCAGCATCCTCTAATGAGAGGATGTGCTTCGTATACCTTGGGCGGACAATATGCATGCCTCAAAACAGCATAAAAACGCTAAAACTTACTGACTGATCAAACAGTGGATCAATGGCTAAAAACATTGCCGGGTGGAAGGGAATATACTGACTGTATGCAAGGGCAAAGTACTGTTTTCTTTGAGTTTCTACTTACCGACACTCTAACAAGACATGAAGGAGTGTTAGGGTCTTGCCACACTTATTGCATAAACCGAGGATCCTTAACGGATCCTCACGGTACGCGTGACTGCCATACACATGGCCTATCCTGAGTCGGCAAAAAACAACTTGAGTTTGCCGTAATTTTGTCATTGGTGGCCAGTTTCCTACGTTTGGTTTAATAACGTCAAGTTTATTAAGTGGTCAGTGTTCCAACGTACGTTGACAATAGCCCATCAGTCTCTTGCGTAGGAAGGGCTTTAAATCTACGACAGTGACAACTATGGAAGAATTACTTGGCTTGGTGGTTACTGATGTGGTTATACGGTCGGCAACCATATTACCCTCGATGCTTCTGTGGCCAGTTACCCAGCATAATATGATGTGTTGATGAGCTGCGTACAAAGCGCAGAGGATTGCCTGAACTTAAGACAGAATTTTTATTCTTTTGTAGGAAGATTCACGCTTTGATGACGCTGAACGAAACTGTAAATATTATTCCTTTCTTTTCTAGTTTTGTTTCCTTGATGAGCCGTACAGCCGACAAGAGTGCGTAGGCCTTCGCCGTAAAAAATGCTAGTTTCCAGGTGCAAACAGCCGGATTCTGTGAAGGATGGGCCGGCATAAGAAACGCCGGCGTGTGTCTTGGAAGCACCGAGGTAAAATTCTGTGCATGAGTATATTTGGACTGCGGTTCCAGGAAATGCATTCCAATATGTGCCTCCGCTACGCGTTTTGTAACCTCTGTGAACGATGGGTAGCATTTTATGAGCTGCCACTGCTCTCACTCGCAGCGTAGGACGACGCCTCGAACCTCACGGCGACGCCGATGCCCACGCCGACGGCTGAACTGCGCTCGGAGCATCCATATAGAAGGTGTCCCAGCTAACATTAGCAACAGTTTATTAAAGGGAAGCTGAAAGGTTTTCCAGAAAAAATGAGTGAACATGTGTGCATAATGGTTTTCAACCCTCCGAATTCGAATATCGTATCGAAATTGAGCGAAAGAAAGCGCAAATATATTTTATTTCGATGAAAAGTGCAGCAGCGGACACGCCCACCTCACGCGTCTAGTTTCTGCCTGTCATTGGTCGTACGTCTCGTGACGTCAACTCTAGTGACCGACCGCTGCCCCTACACATGGAGCGCGGTGCCAGGTAGTTTGGTGCTGTAATGGAAAATTAAGAGGTAATGGAAAATTGAGAGACTGCGTTTTTCTGAGGAGTTCGGCGTTACTCCCTACATGTACGAGCCGATTGCGAAGAGCCGGCCTCTCGAAGAAGCAAACGATGCTGGTGCGAGCAGTGCTTTCGACGCGAACGAAAGCGAAGTCTTGGGATCGCCTCGTGTTGGTAATGCTCTTTGGTGAGTATGTCTTTTGCAAAGCGATCTAGTGATCTCGCCGATCTTTCGCCGATCTAGTGAGCTCGTTTCCGGTCAAACAACTGTAGTGTTGTGTTCCTGCATGCCTCCTCGTGGAACGTAAGCGGGGATGCGATCGTCGGCATTTGTGCGCTGTCCAAAGCTGTCGACAATCCACAAAGACGGTTTAAACGCGTGAAAAGCTTCCCGGTTCATGCAGTACGTGTAGTGACCTTCACCTGTGCGCCATCCGCACACTACTCGTAACCGAAGTCGTAAAGGCGGCGAATTCCGTGGGCTACGTGAGACGGTCGGTTTCTCGCTGTGCGCGAGAGAAGGGGGGAGCGTAGCGTCCTGGCGTGCGCCGGCTTTCCAGCACATGCAAACGCACGTTGACTACCACTCTACATACACGCAGACGCACCAACAAAGGAATGCAGGGTCGATCGAAGCAGATTACGATGGCACGCACGCAGAAACAAGCACGGTCAGGTACGGTCGCGCAGGCTGCGAAGGAACAAAACACTAGAGTTGACGTCACAACACCGCGGTGTCCGGTCTCCGCTCGCATCGTCAGCGTCAGCAGCAGCGCGCGGCATTCGACGGGGGGCGGAGCTACAGCGCAATTTTAACCGACGATTACGTCGCTCCTAACTGAAAAAAAAACCCAAATTTTACCTACATGGTTTATAAGGTTCCCGCATCCATATATGAGCGTCTTATTGAATTCGACAGACTCTTCAGCTTCCCTCTAATATGCCGATGCACTCTAAGACGACCAAACGCATGTTACTCACTTTTGCATGAAGTAAGTGAGTAAGTAATTAAGTCAAACTATTTTTTGTATTCTGCTTAACTGCATAATAAATCAAGATTAATTCATCAACTTCGGAAGCAACGAAGTTAGGCAAAAAAAAATCCAATTAGAAAGATGTAGAACGCGTCCCATTCGACAGTTTCTCTATTCATGTCTATTTTTGCCGCTTACTGCAGCGTCGTGCTGTGGCAGCAACTGCGCATTTCGCGACCGGGAACTGATGAAATCTCCCGCGCCAGGTACACGGAGGCAACACGCCTCGACTCCGCTCACAAGCACGGCCGCGCGCCGTGCCTTGAAAACCACCCGGTTTGAGGATTTCTCGCCAAATTGGCCACCTTAAGAGGCTCCTGGTGACCGAAGATTGTGCTTGGCGACTTGGCTACTTTCTGGCTACTTTAGGCGGCGGTAAATATTATAGGTAGTGTCCCAATCACACTCCCCCCGACGGTCCCCTCGAAGCAACAGCCCCAAACGCCAGATCTTGAAGGTGTCTTGCAAGCCCCGAAGGAATTCAGGAGCTGGAAATATAACATAGACGCCATATGGTCAGTGCGCCTAGTCGACTTGTCCTGGGCTGCCCAGGATTGCCCGAGATTCTTCATATGCAACGCTCGTTGGCTCAAATCAACGTTTGGGGCAGTCCGGGAATGTGATGGACAGATAATTCAACAGGCCCAAGCAGCTCCCTCTGAGCAGCAGAAATTAACCCATCTTAAAAGAAATGTTTTTGCGTCCTTCGTACGACAGAAGCGCTCGGTGCTGTCGGTTCTTGGCGCCAGAAACTATAGCAGTAACCGAACACGGGCCATGGCAGCCATGACAGGTGTTAATGCCTGCGCGGCTGCGTACCACGGGAGCAGAAGTGCGGGCCGTCATACAGTTCGCACGGCTATCGCGCTGCACGGACGGCGCGCAGCGAGTTCATTGCACTGGAGCTGGTGACACCGCTTCGGTTAGAAGAAAGCACGAAAGTGGCCGGTGAAAATTATGAACGAACGTCAGCTGGTCATCACGGTAAATTATCACACAATAATATGTAATAGCATTTGCCTGTTGTTTTTGTTTGCCATCACTGAAGCAGAAAAGTGCAGGTCTTTTTCACTTTTTTTCTTCATAATTTTCGCGCCAATAATTCAGAATTACTGGTTTGTCGCACCATGGCTCATTTTTTGGCTACCAATTAAAGATTTTGTCGCAGTTGGCCACATTCTCGGCAACTTTTTTTCGGCTGCTTTTTCTCCGGCGCGCCCGTGGAGGTGTCGCAGACAATTGGCACATCTTCAAAGGTAACTGATTCAAGCTGAAGAGATGTTGACGCGTCACGTAGGTGACGGAGCTCAGAATCACTAGCTTGTTCTGTAGCCAATTCTCGGAGGTTGAAAGGAAATGATGTTGAGATAGAACTCTTGGAGCGACTGCGTGTGATAGCAACCACGCGACTGAGAGCGTCAGCTGGTGAGTTGTCAACGCCGTTGACGCGGCGTATGTCAGTTGAAAACTCTGAGATGAAGGCGAGCTGGCGCACCTCACGTGGAGTGTATAATGATTCGGAGCGGCCGATTGAGTAGGCGAGAGGCTTGTGGTCAGTGAATGTTGTGAACGAGCGGCCTTCAAGTAGGTGTCGGAAATGCCTCACGACGAGAAATATGGCCAGCAACTCACGGCCGAAAACACTCTAGCGTGTTCGTGCGGGGGTCATGCGTTTTGAGAAAAAGGCAAGGGGCTGCCACCCACCGTTTACTTCTTGTTGCAGTACCGCTCCGACCGTAGAGCTGGAGGCATTCGTCATGAGCGACAAAGGATAGTTGGGGTTGGGATGAGCTCGCAGTGTGGCATCGGCCAAAGCGTGCTTGATAGAATTGAAAGCTTCATCTGTTGTGCTCTCCCAGGGCAGTGCAGTTGACGATTGTTTGCCGCAGAGCAAACGCTCGAGGGGTTCCAGCAGCTTAGCACACTTTCTAATGAATCGGTGGTAAAAGTTTACCATGCCTAGAAACTGACGCAGCTTAGTGATTGAAGCTGGCTTGGGGAACCCCATGATGGCTTGAACTTTGTGAGGAAGAGGGCGGATGCCGTTGTTATCCAAGCAATGGCCGAGAAAATCAAGTGATGGTACTCCGAACTCGCTCTTGGCAGTGTTCACGACGATACCATTTGCTGATAGGCGCTCAAAAAGCTGATGGAGAGTTTGGAGGTGCTCTTCGTGGGATGAGCTTGCCACAAGCAAGTCGTCAACGTAGGCGAAAACGAACGGCAGACCACGTGTGACTGTGTCGATGAACCGCTGTGATGTCTGTGCAGCATTTCGGAGACCGAATGGCATTCTCAAAATTTCAAAGAGGCCAAATTGGGTCGTAATTGCTGTTTTCGGAATGTCTTCTTGTGCGACATGAATTTGGTGAAAGGCTCGCACCAGGTCAATTTTGGAAAATACTGTAGTGCCATCCAGTGCCGACGTGAAATATTGTATTTTAGGCAGTGGGTACCGATCCGGAATGGTTTTTGCATTCAGGGATCGGTAGTCCCCACACGGCCTCCAGTCAGCTGATTTCTTGGGGACCAGATGGAGCGGAGACGCCCAACTGCTGGACGATGGTCGTATGATTCCAAGTTCCAACATGTGTTCAAACTCTGCTCGGGCAATTTTGAGTTTGTCCGGGGCGACTCGTCGTGGGCGAGCAAATACAGGTGGACCAGTTGTAAAGATGCGATGATGTACATCATATTGTACGGGCTTTGTCCAGTCGGGTGGTCGTGTGAGGTTGGGGAACTTTTGAAGGAGGCAAGCAAAAAGATCACCAGCAATTGTTGTTGTTGGGGCAACTATACGCGAGTCACAGGAAACGACGCCATGAACAGAGTGCAACGTAGCAGTGTCCAGCAGGCATTGGCGTTTCACATCGACCAGCAGTCCATGGTGGTCCAGGAAATCAGCGCCAATAAGAGCACGGCGAACGTCAGCGACGAGGAAAACCCAACGGAACACGCGGCGCAGGCCAAGATTGAGGGTGAGGGACCGCGACTTGTAAACAGATATCTTGCTACCGTTGACAGCTTGAAGATAACAGGTCGGCGGTGTAGTTAGGTCGGAACGTTGCGCGGGAATAATGCTGACCTCCGCCCCGTTGTCCACCAGGTATTGCTGGCCTGTGGTTCTGTCCATGACATGAAATAGGCGACTTTTGCGTTGGCCCTGACCGGTTGTCGCCATTAAAGGTCGCCCGGCTGATTTCCCTGCCATGCACAAGGACGGAGGCAGTGGCGCGCCTCCTGCCCGAAGCGGCGGTGATAAAAGCATACCCGTGATGGCGTTTGAGACCGGGAGCGTTCTTCTCTTGGACGCCGTGATCTACTCGAGCTGCGGTACGTTCCGTGACGGGGTGAAGTGCGATGACGCTCCGCAGCACAAACTACTTGTTCAAGGCGGTTGCACAGCACATCGATGGGAGAAGCGGCGGAGGATGATGTTTGCGGCACTGAACTCGCAGTGATGCTTGATGGCGTTACGTTGCACACCGCTGGCGTCACCACCTCTATGACTTTGTCCGCCAGGCTGGCCAGGCTGTTGAGGTCCATTAACGTGGCTGTAGCGAGTATCATCTGAACGTTTACTGGAAGGCGCTGCATGAACAGTTCCCGAAGGAGGCGGTCATCGTTTACTGTTGTGTTGCCGCTCATGAGCTGTCGCATACGGCGAAGGAGGTGGCTTGGCCGACGGTCTCCCAAGTCCTCTGCGGAGAGCAACTGCTGCATGCGGGCTCGCTGCGATGTTGTTGTGCGCTCGAGAAGTGCAGCCTTAAGATCGCTGTATGGAGTGGCGGAAGCAGGTCCAGAAAGCAGGTCGGCAACTTCTTCTGCAGCAGTAGGCGACAGTGCCCAAACAACTAGGTGGTACTTGCGTTGTTCCGTGCGAACGCCAGAGAGAATAAATTGCGATTCCGCTTGAAGAAACCAAACTGCAGGGTTGCGGTCCCAGTATGGTGGGAGTCGGATGGAAACAGCAGAGACGTCTTGTTGCTGGGTCGTGCCCGTAAGTTCAGTGTCTGGTTGCATCTCGTTGCTGTGCATGGCTCCACAATAACTTCGGCAGCGCCGCGAAGAAAACTACGGGTCACCACTTTGTAGAGCCGTGGTAAACGAGACGGACACACGTCTTTTCGGTAACAAGGTCTAGTTTATTCTGTCCAAAGAGAGAATTGAGCGGGCGGGCGCAGCGCGCCGAATGTGGCGAGGGCTTTAGAGAGAGAGAGAGAGAGAGGAGAAAAGAGGGAAAAGGAGCATAGAGAAGTGCGGTGCGCGGGCCTAGTGCGAAAGGAAAGCAGCAAACAAAGTAATAAGAAAAGGGAGCTCGCGCACGACGTTCGGCACAGTGAGTCGGATCATGTGTCCGTGCGCCTGGTGTCCAACACTCGCGAAGGTCCGCTTACTCCGCGGGACGCCCCGCGGAGTTGTTTATGGCTGCGGGGGTGGTGCGCAGCTCCATCGCCGCGCCGCTACACCTGAATTATGGCAGCTATGATTATATGGACGAGAGGGTATCTGTTGACAGTGACGTTTGCCTGAGTTGGGGCAGCAATGGTTACATGGGCAATAGCTTGTGTGCTACTAAGCACAGTTAAACACTTCGCGACTTTAATTCAGCAGTTGCGAGACCCAACTGCGGATCCACCCGCCGTTCATTCCACTTCCTCGGTCTTCCAGCCTTTTTTCGCAGCAGCTCAAGTGGTTGGTCAGGACCACGCCACAAGAAGAACGTGTTCTGAACGCTTTACGAGTGGGAAGGGGCTGTCAAGCGAGGTTGAAGCGGACAAGGAGGCGCGTCAATACGGACGTGGACTCCTGCGAGCAGACGTTGGCGAAATACGCAACGTTCGCACTAAAGTCCACAGATGCTGGAGGAAAGAAGTTGGATCAGGAACAAGTGGCGTGGGAGTAGCGGCGACGAGATTCCCCGGCAAGCGTAGGGAGCCGCCCTAAACCACCTCGGCTGCTGAAGCGGATAGTTCTGGTCGGGCGAAGGCCAAGCAGCACGATTGGATGGCGTGAAAGCCAATGGTCAGCGCAAGCAGCAAGCGCTGCTTTCAACTGCCGCCTCTCAACGATGCCCGGTGACAAGCAGTTGCGCGAGTGCGCGCACAGTCCAGGAGAGATGCGGGGAATGCAAAAACTGCAGGCTGTCTGGCCCGGTCACCTCCAATGGCACGCCAAAACGGTTGATCCAGGTAGACAGGAAAGTATGGGCGACTCTGTCTGTCCTGGTGTTAGGCATGGGAGCCGCTTCGGGACACCGGGTGTACCGACTAATGTACATAAACAAGTACGTATAACCACCCCAGGGTGGCCCAGGGCCAACGATGTCCAGATGAATGATGTTGAAGCATGCATCGAGGAGATGACATTATGCCCATGGGGGCTTCGTTTGTCGTTTCACCTTGAAACACTGGCAGGCTGTGCAAACACGAATCCATTCACGCTCGTCGACGCTTGGCAGGGCCAGACGTAATGCTCGGTGATAAGGCCTTCCGTGTCGCGTTCCCCTGGGTGGCTGAACGAGTTCATCGATTCAAAAACAGCGCGACAAAAAAGAGAAGGTTCAAATGTGAGGAAAGCTAGCTGAAACATAGCACCAGAACGTGACGCCACGGTTGGGCAAGAAAACTGCTTCAAGTGTCCAATCATGCACCTATTGCATCCTCTCTTTAATTTCCGTGCGGAGAGGTCATGATGTTGAGGAAAAACAAAACTCAAGTATTGTAGAAAACCGTAGGTGTTTAAGTTCACTGTTGGATACTTGTGTCGCCGCGAGCGAAGCCACGGAGAGGTCAGCGAGACCTCTCGCGGCGTTCATGCCGATGCGGCTCAGAGCGTCAGCTGCACTGTTAAGGCTGCCTTTGACCGTCATTCGTCATTCATTCGTCATGTCATTCGTGAATCCGGCGTGCAAAGCAAGACGACGGAGCTCTCGAGGAGAGTGGTTGGTGGTCAAGGAACGTATGACAGAAACTAGAGGATTGTGGTCGGTAAGGATGACAAATTCTCGACGTTCGAGGAAGTACCTGAAGTGTTTCACTGCAAAGTAGGCGGCGAGCAGCTCCCTTCCGGAAGTGCTGTATCGGCACCCAGTGTCACGCAAGTGCTGGTGTGCTTGATAAACCCAAGAGCATTTTTTTATGTCTGTACCCGAGAGGCCCGAGTGCATTACATAGGGGAGGAGTATTATACGCACTTCAAATCAATTCATCAATCAAGTACAAAAAAGGATATCCAGATAGACACAAACCAAAACTACTATAAAAACAAACCACACAAACTAAAAAGGAAAGCATAACGTCCCAGGCAGTGGCCTAGCCACAAATTTCGTTCAGGGGGGGGGGGGGGGGGTGCTCACGTTGCAGCTCGGCCTCCTCCTCATAAAATTTGTCCAGTGATCAAAAACATTATTAAGTGCATTGATATTGCCAAAGATGCTGCAAACGAATTTGTGAACGCTACGCACTGTCAAGACAAATCAAATAGGTATCTTTTCATAAAAGAATACACTCGTATGCCCCAAAAATTATGCCCGATATAACCTATATCAATGCCTCCATGTTTTTCTCTATTTAATAAGTAAAGAAAATATCACACGAACATTAGAAATATATCAGTTCGAAACCAGCAACGCAATGCATGCCGCTGATATGAAAAAAGCACAGGCCGTGAAATGAACAAGTTGAGAAATATTTTAATGAAACCTTGTCATTCAGGAATCTTGCTTACATTTTTGTACATATGCAACGGCCAAGAAAAAATCTAAATGACGCTGTCCTTTGTTCCAATGTACTGCACAGGAGCAGCTGTCACCGGTCCCCCCTTCCCCCCCCCCCATTTGCAATTGCACCAAAATTATAGTCGCAACAGAGAGCACATATTGAAAGCACGAGTTCTGCAAAATATATGAGGGCGAGACAAATGGTAGTGAGCCAATGCAAATATATGACAAACGGGGTACTTTATGTAAAAGTAGTCTCCATGAGCATTTATACAGTTGCCCGCTGACTAACGAGTCGCGTGATTCCTGTCTCATAAAGACCCTTGGGTTGCTGCTTCAGAAAGTCTGTAACTGACTATTTCACATCATCGTACAACATGACTCTGGTTTCCTTGAGCTCGTTTTTCATTTGCCCCAAAATGTGGCAGTCGCAAGGCGACAGGTCTGAGCTGTATGGCGGATGTTGCAGCGTTTCCCACTTGAACTTTGCCACTTTTGTGTTAACCTCGCCAACGACGTGAGGACGAGCATCGTCGTTGAGCAAGAAGCCCCATTCGTCAATTTTCTACGTCGTTTGTTCTTGATTGCGACACGCAGCCGATCCGGCGTTTCACAATATCGGAAACGATTGATAGTCTCTCCACGTTTAGCTATTTCGATCAGTAATGGCCCCTGACGATCGAAAAAAGAAAAATCAACAACACCTCTCCGGTGGATATGATGGCCATTGCTTTCTTTGGGGGGAGTGAATTCGAATGTTTCCACGGTAACCATTGCCGTCGTGTTTCAGACACGTAATAGTGTCACCATGATTCGTCCACGGTGACAACTGCAGAGAAGAAGTCGTCATCCTCATTGTGATACCGGATCAGATGAGTCAAGGCAGCGCCGAACCTCTCCGTCTTCTGGCGGTGGTTGAGAATTTTTCTCATCTATTGCGTACACGAGAGCCGATAACTGAGATGTTCATGAATTATGGTATGAACCAAACCGCGACGGATGTTCACACGCTCTCCCGGTTCATCGATGCGTATCCTCCGTTCTCGTACAATTATCATCAACCTTTGAAATTCTGTGGGGGTGATTGCATGGTGGCTTTGGCCCGGTCTTCGACTGTCTTTGCAACTTTCACGTATTTCTTTGAACCGTTTGCTCCAACGCGTCACAGTGGCCAATAATATGCATACGGCGACTAATTACTTATTGGGAAAAACCTTCAGCTGTCAAAAAAATCACGATACCACGCTGTGCAACTTTTGGAGCATCCACTATGTCACGCAACCGTATCCAGCTCAGTGTATGAGAATATTAAAGAACACTTATCCGCACAACTGTCCGGACCCAGATATTCTTAGCACCCTCTGCTGCATTGCAAGTCTCACCACCGCCTTGGTCAGGTGATCCGCAGCCACTGGGGACTGAGAGCCATTTCATTGAGGAGATCATTTCATTAGGGAGGTTGTGGCCGAATACTGTACCAGGGAGGCCAATTCCTGTTCTGGTGAGGGAGTTATTTGTTCAAGCGTAGTGGGCCTTCCTAATTTGGTTGTACCTGGATTAGTATAGCCCCACTCGCTCTCGGCATCTTCGCCGGTGTCAGACGCCACTCCAAGCCTGCAGATGTAGTGCACTGGTGAATGTCATACGCAGATGCAAAAAAAAGGAAGCGGATTTGAAATTCCGACTACCGCAACCGAGCATAAGGCATAGCTCAGTAAGATAATGCCGCAGGCGGCTAGGCTACCTTGTCGCCGACAGGTACGGCCCAGAGGGCCCTACATGCGTAATAGATCCGCTAATTTGTCCGCCTTTTGCGGGTTTTTGCTGATTGGCATAGGTTGCACGACATAGTGTCAATTCTCGGTTGCCCTAGCCTCTTGTTTCCCGCATCTTACGCATGCACGCGGACTTGAGCGCGCCTAGGTACACGATACATTTTTGCTCAATTTGAACAGCGCTGAACACTTGTGCGTAAAAATAAAAAGGGAACAGTTTTTTAGCGCTTACCAAGAGGCCCCGAGTGTCGTAGGATCCGCTCGTCGCGTCTGCTTGTCTCTTGTCGTCCGAATACTCGCGTTTTCGGGTGGCTATTCAGAATGTTCAGTCGCACGACCGCGCTGAGATTTGCACAAAGCAGGCGACCTTGACAGCTCTCAGTGGTGTCTTCATGCTTTCTACAGCTTTGGACAGTGATTAAACTAGAGCTAATAAGAAGGACTGAATGGGGGGGAGGGGGTGGGGGTAGTTAACTGACCTCGTAGTTTTTCTGGCAACGCAGCGAGCCTAAGCACTAGGGAGACGGGAGTTGTATGCCTCATTTAAACTACAGTGGTGCCTTCTTCGATCAGTCAAGGCCGACCAATCTGAGCTCGGTTAAACCGCACACATGGCACATGGAACTCGAGAAACTGGGTAGTTTATAACCTGCACGTTAGTGGCCATTCTACGAGGGTCCCCGTGCGGACGGTCGGGGAGAAGATATGTAATTGCCTGTTACAATGATAAACTAGAAGAAAAGAGATTAAAAAAAGGAAGGTAAAACCAAGAAAATTGGGGATTTGATTTTGCGACCCCAGGATGTTGGCCGGAAAAATGGCTCAGTCGGTTGGTCCGCCATGCGCCAGTTTACTTTGAAGCGGCATAGCTCCTGTCCAGAGCCTCATACTTACGTGGAAAGAGCCTGATCTTGTCAGTGGTTGGAAGGCATACTTTCTTGAAAAAATGGCCGAATGTCTATGAGAGGGCACTCTCTGAGCGGCTCTAAAAAATAATTTATGGGGTTTTACGTGCCAAAACCACTTTCTGATTATGAGGCACGCTGTAATGGCGGACTCCGGAAATTTTAACCACCTGGCGTTCTTTAACGTGCACCTAAATCTAAGTACACGGGTGTTTTCGCCTCCATCGAAATGCGGCAGCCGTGGCCGGGATTCGATCCTGCGACCTCCATGCTCAGCAGCCCAACACCATAGCCACTAAGTAACCACGGTGGGTCGGGGTTCTATAGACTATAGGAAAAGCATAAGCAGGTTCAAGACGAGGGCAGCGCGCTTAGCGCCTTAGCGTGGGAAACTCGAACAAGTAATTATCCTAAGGAATTCTGCCCGCGAGAGCGAAATACCTTTGTCTAATTAGGATAATCCTAACATGACTATTTTCGAGAAGTGCGCTGGTGAATGTCATACGCAAACGCAAAAGAACGGAAGCGGATTGGCAAAAGTGGAAGCGGATATTTTATATATATATATATATATATATATATATATAGTGTTACTTGTAGCTGGAGTCCAATACTATATACAATTTATTTACAGGGAAGCAAACGGAAGGCCAAAATGGCGACGCTATATCAAGCGGGGCCCACGTCGTCTTCTTCCTCCTCAGTGCAGCGTCACTGTAGCGGCTGTTCCGTAGCATCACCCCCGGTAGTAGAAGCACCGGGTACACATCCGCGGTGAAAGGTGTCTGGTGTGGCTTTAGCCTCGCCATGTGAACGATGTCACTTGCAGCCGACGATGACGCTGACAGTTCGGCGGGGATGACTTCATACGTGACATCGGTCACTTGTCGCACCACACGGTATGGGCCAGTGTAGCGCGACAGCAGCTTTTCGGAAAGGCCCACACGTCAAATGGGTGACCAGAGAAGCACCAGAGAACCCGGAGTAAAGTGCACGTCGCGATGGTGGCAATCATAGAGGAGTCTCTGATGCTCCTGTGAGGCCTCGAGACGGGTGCGGGCGAGCTGGCGCGCGTGGTCGGCGTGTGCGATCGCGTCGCGGACGTATTCAGTGGTTGAACGTGTGGCCGAGGGCAACAAAGTGTCTAAGGGCAACGCGGGTTCTCGGCCATATAGGAGATAGAATGATGAATAGCCGGCGGTGTCGTGACGCGATGAATTATACGCGAACGTGACATATGGTAAGTGAAGATCCCAGTCGTGGTGGTCGGTCGCAAGGTACTTTGAAAGCATGTCGGTGATGGTCCGGTTGAGGCGCTCCGTGAGGCCGTTGGTCTGTGGGTGGTAGGACGTGCTGAACTTGTGCTTTGTCGAACAGGAGCGGAGGATGTCCTCGACGACTGCCGACAGAAAGCTGCGGCCACGGTCAGTGAGTAATTGGCGTGGAGCACCGTGCACTAAAATGATGTCATAGAGCAGAAACTCAGCAACGTCAGTAGCACAACTTGTCGAAAGGGCTCTGGTGATTGCGTACCGCGTAGCATAATCAGTAGCGACGGCGACCCATTTATTCCCGGAGCCCGAGAAAGGAAATGGTCCCAGAAGGTCTAGACCAACACGGAAAAAGGGTTCCGGTGGGATGTCGATTGGCTGGAGCCATCCAGCTGGAGGTGTGGAGGGCTTCTTCCGGCGCTGAAAGGGCTCACAAGCGGCAACGTAGCACCGCACAGAGCGGGCGAGACCCGGCCAAGAGAACCGACGGCGTACACGGTCGTATGTGCTCGAGACCAACCAAGTGTCCAGCCAAGGGAGCGTCGTGAAGTTGTTGGAGGACAGTCGAACGCAGGTGTGATGGAATTACAAGCAGATGGTAAAGGCCGTGTGGATCGAGATTGCGGAGGTATAATGTCCCCTCCTTAAGGAGAAACATCCGGAGAGAGGCGTTGCCAGGCGTTGACTCCAGATGGTCGATGAGGGCTCGTAATGAAGGATCGCGGCGTTGCTCGTTGCCGATTTCAAGCAACTGGGACACAGAGAAAACGCAAGCGATGGCGTCCGCATCAGTCGGTTCGTCGACAGGGTAGTGGCACAAACAATCGCCATCCTGGTGCAAGCGTCCCGCCTTATATACCACGGAGAAGGTATATTCTTGCAGGCGTAACGCCTAGCGAGCAAGTCGTCCCGTGGGGTCCTTGAGCGAGGATAGCCAGCAGAGCGCGTGGTGATCAGTGATGACACAGAAGGGGCGTCCGTACAAGTAAGGACGAAACTTCGCAACCGCCCACAGAAGAGCGAGGCACTCGCGCTCCGTGATTGAATAATTGCGCTCAGCTGGTGATAGAAGTCGGCTGGCATAGGCTATAACGCCATCATGTCCACGCTGGCGTTGTGCTAACACTGCTCCTATGTCGTGACCACTGGCATCAGTTCGAACTTCCGTTGAGGAAGACGGGTCAAAGTGGGCCAGAATTGGAGGCGTGGTAAGGGGAGCAGTGAGCTGTGGAAAAGATGCGGCATGGTCAGGTCCCCAAGAAAATGAGGCGTCTTTCTTCAAGAGGTCGGTAAGAGGACGTGCGATTGTCGCAAAAGCCTTCACAAAGCGTCTGAAATAAGAGCACAGCCCTACGAAACTACGAACGTCCTTGGTAGACTTCGGAACAGGAAAGTTCGTAACGGCGCGAATTTTGTCCGGATCAGGTCGCACACCTCTGGCGTCCACGACGGTGATTTGACGGCGAGCGAAGTGACATTCTGACGAATTCAACTGGAGACCGGCGCGGCGGAACACGTCAAGAATTGCTGAAAGACGGTCTAGATGCGTGTCAAATGTTGGCGAATAAACAATGACGTCATCCAGATAGCGCGAACAGGTGGACCACTTGAACCCCTGAAGCAAAGAGTCCATCATTCGTTCGAAGGTGGCGGGCGCGTTACAGAGACCGAAAGGCATCACCTTGAACTGATGAAGGCCGTCAGGGGTAATAAATGCAGTCTTCTCTCGGTCCATGTCGTCGACGGATATCTGCCAGTAGCCGGACCGTAAGTCGATAGAAGAAAAACAGGTGGCACCGTACAAGCAGTCTAGAGCGTCATCAATACGTGGCAAAGGGTAGACGTCCTTCTTTGTGAGTTTGTTCAGGTGGCGATAATCTACACAAAAACGCCACGTTCCATCCTTCTTTTTGACAAGTACGACGGGAGAAGCCCAGGGACTGCAGGAAGGCTCGATAATGTCCTTTGCAAGCATCTTTTTGACTTCCTGTTGGATAACAGCTCGTTCGGACGCAGAAACACGATATGGACGTCGGTGAATAGGGTTCGCATCGCCAGTGTTTATGCGATGGGCCCCGACGGACGTTCGACCTCAGGGTCGATTGTCAAAGTCAAAAATGTCGCGATAGCCATCAAGAACGCGGCAAAGGGGTTCAGCTGGAACAGGTGCAAGGTCAGAGGAAACCATCTTCACAATGTCGACGTCAGTACCGTGCGATGACGTCACGGTATGGGGTCAGCTGTGACGATCTTCCACTGTGAAGGGCTCGATCTCATCATCCTTCAAAGCGCTGATTATAGCTAATGAAACCCCCTGAGGCAGAACTTGCGCGGTTAGCGCGAAATTGACAAGGGGAAGGCAGATGCGGTTGCCAGTAATTGTCAGCACAGTGTGCGGCACGGTAACACCATGTGTAATTATAACTGCCGGAATTGGTGCGACCCCGTAATTGCCGTCAGGTACAGCTGGTTAGGACAACAAGTCAACGTGCGTCACAGATTGAGGCGTTAGGCGAATAAAATCCATGCAGCTCAAACGGCTTGGAGGCGGGTCCACAGGGTCGGCAAGTGAAGGCGAAGTGAGCCGGCCGAACAGTCAATGAGGGCCGAATGATTGACAAGGAAATCCAGACCGATAACGAGTTTATGAGGGCAATGCTCGATGACGGTGTAGAGAACGACGGTGTGTCTCTCAGCAATGGTGAGTCGGGCAGAGCACATGCCAACAATAGCGAGAGTCGCTCCGTCGGCGACTTGTACAAATCGGTTCGGGGTGCGCGTCAGAACTTTCTTGAGCCGACGGCGAAGAGCAGCACTCATAATGGACGCATGCGCCCCGGTGTCAATCAACGCGCACACAGGAACATTGTCGACGAGAACGCCCAAAAGATTCTTGTTCGTGGGCAAGGTGAAGCGAGGATTTTGAGCCAATGTCGTCTTTGAAGCTTCACCTCAAGAAGCTGCACTGTCTAGTTTGCCGGTAGGGGGTGCGGCGAGTAGGTCGGAGAAGGAGCACGGCGTAATAGGGGCGAACGAGATTGACGACGGGAGGGAGAAGGTGAGCGGGAGTAGCGGGGTCGTGTCAAAGGTGTCGCAGGCTCAGATGATGGAGCGGGCGTAGAAGGGGCGAAGGAAAAGGACGCGCTAGAGGGGCGAGGGTGGTAATCAGGAGGATAGCGCATCGGAGAAGCCCAGCGGCTGCGGCAGTGGTGAGCGACATGTCTAAGGCGTCGGCAGTTAAAACAGATCGGCTTGTTGTCCACGGTTGGCCATTCGGAGGGGTTGCGCTGTCCGTAAGAGGAGTAAGAAGAACGCGGTGGGGACGTGCGTTGAGAAAGAGGTTCAGAGCGTATGGAACGAATGGATTGCAGGCCGACGTTGGACAACTCTTGACGGACGACGGCCTGGATCAAGGAGATTATCACCGGAGAATGATCAGGTGACGTGAATGAAGGGGCCGCCGATTGTGCCGCTTCGACCTCACGACGAATGATGCGGGTCAAGTTGTCACATCGTGACGGCTGGTGGAAGAGGTCGTCACAGGATGACGTAGCAGCTGTGTTGGGAAGTCGCGTGATGTGCTGGGATACCCGGCGGCTTTCAGCATGCTCGAGACGGCGGCACTCCTTGAGGATCGCATCGATGCTCGTGACGTTCGTAAACACCAGTAAATTGAAGGCGTCGTCAGCAATGCCTTTGAGGACGTGATTAACCTTATCGTCCTCAGACATGGTCGGGTCAGCCTTGGCACGAAGGGCCAGGACGTCGAGAACGTGCGACACGTAGGACTCGGTCGACGTCTGTACACGGGTGGCAAGGGCTTTCTTGGCATTGACTTGGCGACCGAAGGGATTGCCAAAGAGGTCGCGGAGCTTCTCTTTGAAGAGATCCCAGCTCGAGATCTCCTCTTCGTGAGTCTGGAACCATGCAAGTGGAGCTCCGTCGAGGTAGAAAAGAACGTTCGCAGGCATAATAGTCGGATCCCACCTGTGACTGGTGCTGACACGTTCGTATAAGCTGAGCGTATCGTCAACATCAGGACTGCCCACTCCGTTGAAAACACCAGGACCACGAGCGGGGGCGACGGCGACGTAGGTCGAGGCTGCAGGCGAAGACGGTTGCGTAGATGAAGTGCCGCCGGCCGGAGCCCATATATATATATATATATATATATATATATATATATATATATATATATATATATATATATATATTCGTTATGGGATCGAATGCGAGCGCTGTTCACTTGTTTCTGCGATTAGTAGTTCAGAGAATGAATTCAATGGAGGAAAACAATGAAAATGAAAAAGAAAATTACTCAAACATAATTGCAACGCAGTGGTTCTAAAGCGCACGCACGGGAGAGAAATGGAAGGAGATATAAACGTGCGTGGCGATGGTGTGCACGCGACAAACTGCCTTAGTAAATTTAGAGACTTCAGAAAAAAAGTTACGTTGACAACAGATAACATGGCGATCAGCACTCGAATACGACAAGAGAAATTATTGAGACATGTAAAATTCCCTTGAACTAAGTATGATTTCCGAGAGAAATCCTTTTAATTATTGAAAATTTTAAAAGATGAAGGAATACAGGATAATCACCGCGCTTAACGAGAGGACCACGCACCATACTCCGGACAGGCCGCACCATAGACCACGCACCATACTCCGGACAGGCCGCCAATGCAAACTGACCCTTGCAACGTTTAACACCCTCTCGAGAGAGGCAAGCTGAGCAGGACTCTTCCAAGAACTGTCAGACATTGGTTAGATAAGAAGACCTGATGAGACTTACACATTGCTGAATAACGGCCATGTCCTCTGCTATAGAGCTCTCCCGGATAAAAAGCAATACGGGGCGGGATTCCTAATCCATAAATACATAGCGGGTAACATTGACGAATTCTACAGCATCAACGAGAGGGTAGCAGTAGTCGTAATCGAACTCAATAAAAGGTATAGATTAAAGCTAGTACAAACCTACGTTCCAACATCCAGTCACGACGATGAGGAAGTAGATCAGTTTTATGATGTTGAATTAGCGATGAGAAAAGTGCAGACGCGGTATACAGTAGTAAAGGGAGACTTCAATGCAAAAGTGGAGAAAAAGCAGGCGGGTGAACGGGCAATTGGCAACTACAGTGTCGACTCTAGAAACGCTAGAGGTGAGATTCTAATAGAATTCGCAGAAAGGAATAAGCTGAGAATAATGAACACTTTTTTCAGGAAACGTAGCAACAGAAAATGGACCTGGAAAAGCCCTAATGCTGAAACAAGAAATGAAATTGCTTTCGTACTTTCTGCCGATCCCCGCGTAGTGCAGGATGTTCAAATAATAGGTGGGGTAAAATGTAGCGATCACAGGTTAGTGAGGACCAGGATGCACCTCAATTCAAACCGAGAAAGAGTAAAATTGGTCAAGAAAGAACAGGCCAACTTAGAGGCAGTAAGTGTAAAAGCAGACAAATTTAGGCTGGTACTTGCAAACAAATATGCAGCCTTAGAACAGAGAGATGATGATGATGACATAGAGGTAATGAATGAAGCCGTAACGAGGCTGGCTTCAGAGGCAGCAATTGAAGTGGGAGGCAAGGCACCAAGGCAACCAGTAGGCAAGCTCTCCCAAGTAACAAAGGAACTAATAAAGGAACGACAAAGAATGAAAGTGGCCAACTTAAGAGATAAGATAGAATTCGCGGAACTGTCAAAAGTGATTAACAAGGCGAAAATAAGTGATATTCGAAACTATAACGCGAGAAAGACTGAAGAAGCCGTAAAAAATCAGTGAGAAGGAAATTTGGCATAGCACAAACCAAGATGTATGCACTAAAGGATAAGCAGGGTAACATCATCAGCAATCTCGAAGATATAGTAAATGCAGCGGAAGAATTCTATACTGACCTTTACAGTACCCAGATGACTCAGAAGCGCTCTATTCAAAACAATAATTAACAGTATACAGAAACTCCTCCTACAACTAGATATGAGGTCAGAAAGGCCTTGCAAGGTATGAAACGGGGAAAAGCGGCAGGAGAAGATGGAATAACAGTCGATATAATCAATGACGGAGGAGACATAATGCTTGAAAAACTGGCGACTCTCTATACGAAGTGTCTGTCTATCGACTGCAAGGGTCCCAGAAAACTAGAAGGATGCAAACATTATACTAATCCACAAAAAGGGCGACGTTAAAGAACTAAAAAATTATAGGCCTATTAGTTACTCCCAGTATTATATAAAATATTTACCAAAATAATCTCCAACAGAATAAGGACAACACTGGAATTTAGTCAACCAAGGGAGCAGGCTGGCTTCAGGAAAGGTGGATCACAATGGATCACATCCATGTCATACCAGGTTATCGAGAAATCCGCAGACTACAATAGACCTCTCTATATGGCTTTCATAGATTACGAAAAAGCATTTGATTAAGTAGAGGTACCTGCAGTCACAGAGGCATTGCGTAACAAGGAGTACAGACCGCTTACGTAAATACCCTAGATAATATCTACAGAGATTCCACAGCCACCTTAACTCTACACAAGAAAAGTAGAAAGATACCTATAAAGAAAGGGGTCAGACAAGGAGACACAATCCCTCCAATGCTATTCACTGCGTGCTTAGAAGAAATATTCAAGCTATTAAAGTGGGAAGGCTTAGGAGTAAAGATCGACGGTTAGTACCTCAACAACCTTCGGTTTGCCGATGACATGGTTCTATTCAGCAACAATGCAGACGAGTTATAACAAATAATTCAGGACCTTAACAGGGAGAGTGTAAGAGTAAGACTGAAGATTAATATAAATAACCTGGCAATGGAACAAGAGTTCAAGATCGCAAGTCAGCCTCTAGAGTCCGTGGAGGAGTACGGTTACCTAGGTCAACTAATCACAGGGAACCCGGACCATGAGAAGGAAATTCACAGAAGAATAAAAATGGGTTGGATCGCGTACGGCAGACGTCGTGAGCTCCCGAATGGGAGCTTACCGTTATCATTGAAAAGGAAAGTATACAATCAGTGCATTTTACCGGTGCTGACATACGGCACCGAGACTTGACGGCTGACAAAGAAGCTTGAGAACAAGTTAAGGACCGCGCAAAGAGCGATGGGACGAAGACTGGTAGGCATAACTTTAAGAGACAGAAAGAGAGCAGTTTGGATCAGAGAGCAAACGGGCATAGACGATATTCTAATAGACACTAAGAGAAAAAAATGGCGCTTGGCAGGTCATGTAATGCGCAGACTAGATAACCGTTGGACCATTAGCGTAACAGGATGGGTACCAAGAGAAGGGAAGCACAGTAGAAGACGGCAGAAGACTAGATCGAGTGACGAAATTAGGAAATTTGCGGGCGCTATTTGGCACCAGTTGGCGCAGGACAGGGGTAATTGGAGATTTCAGGAAGAAGTCTTCGTCCTGCAGTGGACATGAATAGGATGATGATGATGATCCTCACACCTTCATGTCACTTTTGCAAATGAGAGATGCCTGTGTGCTGCGCGCATGCTTTGCAGATAATGAACCGAACTCTTATTGCGCGAGGTGGGTAGGCTCACTTTCATTTGAATCGCACTCGTACATTAGAAATGCGAAAATACAGTGGAATATACAAATGCGAACATATGGCTTGATCACTGGAAACAAAGTTCCTTGCACATATACACAAAACCTCGCAACAAGATATTTAAATATAAGTATAAATCCCCAATCAATCTACATATCTAAGAAAAAGTCACTGTATATAATGCATCAAACAAGACAAATAAACCTGGTGGGCAATCACAGAATCACAGACCACAGAATCTTAAGGACCGCCCCTTCCTCCCTCCACTCCCCCCTATGTATCGCGTGCGACAGAAGACTCCGCGCTTCCTCTCCGCTTTTCTCCCTTGCGCACACAAGACTGAGCCACCGTCGTCGGCTCCTCCACCCCTCCCCCCCTCCCACCACCCCTAGCTTTCACTCGCACATGCCGCATGTGGTGCGCTGTCGATGTTATCGTGTAAGAGATATGTCGATGCGGCGGTCACGATGTTATCGTCCAAGGACTTTATGCGGAACATGGGAACGACGGCGACGGCAGCAATGCTCCTGGAGTGTCCATATAATTGCTATCGCAATAATATAAGAAGAGTATCCGGAAACTGAAGCGTCCCGTGACCCATTACTTTCCGCAAAAGAACAGGTAACGAAATCGAACTTTTACCATGCAGAAATTCGCTGGGCCGCAACAATGACCTTTTTTAGAGCGCAGCTCTTTGGCGTCCGTTCCTGGGTTTCGCGTCGTCGTCGGCCTCGTAACCAGCTCCGCCCCCCTTTCATCCCCCCAGCGCTAGCAGCGACCGACTGATACCGCTGGATGCCGCTGACGCCGCTAGAGAGTCAAGATAACGTGACTGCATAGAACACCGTCGCCGCCATACAGAAAGAGGAGGAAAGGGTCCCCCCCCCCTGTTCTTGTGTGGCGGATAGGGTGCTCTTCAGTTGCCGACGCGCCGGTTATTCGTTGTCCCTGAAACCAACTCCGCAGCTGGGGTTGACTCACTATCGGCGTCAGCGGCATCAGTCAGTCGCTGCTATCTCTTCCCTCCTCCCTTTATCGTGTTGTCCGCTTGCTGCGCGCGCTTCTGCCCCCATCGTTTGCCGCTGGGTGTACACGCCGCCCCCCTCCCCCCTCTTCCTGCGAGTCTCCGGTTGTCAAAGCGCCGGCTCGAACTTAATTCCTTTCTTCGCTCCTCCTCCAATGCAACCCCTGTGCGGTGGCAATCAGAGAGCCAGATCGGTGGCGGCGGATCTGTATATGTGCACCGCCCGAGCCGAAATTGCCGCTGCCGTTCGCCCTGTGCGGTGGCAATCAGAGAGCCAGATCGGTGGCGGCTTGACATAAAGACAAACAGCAATTTCCTAACACTTATGCGGGAGAACATCCCGTTCCTCTCGCTCGTAACGCGTCCCACGGCTGTGACAACCTCGCGAGGCACTTGTATAGATCTCGTCTTTGAGAATCAAGCATTGGTGTACCAAGTCGAACATATATCAGTCTATTTCTGCGACCACAAAGCTTCCTTCATGACTGTCAAGAACTGTTAGTGGAGTCTTTGTTAAAGGAATACGTGTGAAACATAAAAAAAAAATTCTGTGATAGCGCATACATGTGTTGCTCGATTTCTTTGCCTCAATCTATCGAAAAGGTGAAACAGCTTATTTGCTGCGCTCAAATTTCGCATTAGGAAGTAACGTAATCGTCGGTAATTTTTTTTTCTTTTGTGGGGCCGGAGCACCTAATTAAAAAAAATCAAAGGAAAGCACGTTGGCCGCCATTCAATGCCTACTTTGGGCAGCTAATGTAGCTACCGAAGGAATATCGAATAAAACGCGAGAGGCTTGGTCCACACAAAACCATACGCATACTGCTAGGTATCCTAAACCGGAGACAAGACTTTCCGGAGCGGCTGTGCTCAAGCGAACGCATTGCAATCCGTCGAGTAGCCGCAGTGATGGCGGCGAGCGATAATTATTTCTTTCAATCGTCTGCTATCCAGAAAGCGTGCAAAACTCTGCCAGGCAAAAATCCATTCGGCCAGGGAAAAACGAACGCGCACCGAAGTGCGCTGCGTGGTGATCGCGGCAACACGGGAACAACGCATGCGCTGTGGCTGGCTCGGCAGCCGGCGGGTAGTGAGTAGAAGAAAATTGAACAGGCTCAATGTGTGCTCGCGAATAAAAGTAGACCCGCCGTGGTTGCTCAGTGGCTATGGTGTTGGGCTGCTGAGCACGAGGTCGCGGGATCGAATCCCGGCCACGGCGGCCGCATTTCGATGGGGGCGAAATGCGAAAACACCCGTGTGCTTAGGTTTAGGTGCACGTTAAAGAACCCCAGGTGGTCAAAATTTCCGGAGTCCTCCACTACGGCGTGCCTCATAATCAGAAAGTGGTTTTGGCACGTAAAACCCCAAATATTATTATTAATAAAAGTAGAAAAATAACTAAGTCACTTTTGCTGGCTTTAGTGTCTTGACATGGGTGCTTTGGCGCAGGTGAAACGTTGATATTCTTTTCAGTGACATAACGGCACAAATGAATCACTACAACGCTCCGTCTCATCGGACCTCGCTGCGTGTTTTTTCAGCTTGTCTGATAGTGTGTTGATTTGGCTTGCCTCATTGTATGGCACGATGTACGACATTAGAAATGTTGATGCACCTTTAGCGTCAAATGCTTATAAGAACATTAAACGCACAACGTTGCGCAATTGAAAATCTAAAGCACGACTTTGGAAGTGTCAAGGCACCTTTCGCATCAAAATTTCATGAGAACATTACACCCATAAAGTTTCGAAATTGAAATCCATGCGCTCCGTAGATACCGCGGCCTCCGCGAGAAGCCGCGACGAGCCCACTTGCCATCAAAACGCCCTTGAAACTTCGTGCTCGCATGAGGCTCCTTGCGTTACGTGACTGCCGGTGCATGGGCGCTGCCGTGAAATCCAGCCCGAGTTTGTAATGTGAGCGCTGAAATATCTTTACGAGCATGAAAAAGACATTCTAGACCAATTCCAGAATGATATCCGGCCCAGGGGTTTGTTTTGGTTGGTGTTGCATGACAGCACGAAAAAATTCCGGGGGGGGGGGGGGCTGCTGAAGCCGCATAAGCCCCCCCCCCCCGTGGCTACGCCCCAGGTCCCAGGTAGTACACAAAGTCTTCAACACATCGAAATAATGGATTCAACGTCTCAAACAGATTTTTGACCAAAGTCGACGCATTGAAAACGTCGCAAGCAGGACAGCTTAAAAACGAGCGGTGAATACCTTTCGAAAATGTTTTAATATGACTGGCCGTACCTGTTCAGTTTGCGTGCTGGGTTTTCTACACCGCCGTTCTTGGCGGGAGAATTCTCCATTGATCAATCCGCACTCGTCGTGTCAATTGCTGCTGTATTCGCCCTGCGTTAGCATGAGTTCGGCTAGGAAAAAGAAGCCTTTTATGGTGTTGAGCTCACGTCAGAAGAGACGAACGATTGCAAACGAAGTGAACACCGCAGCAGGCCACGAAGACAGGGCGCGCGAGGGCAGTAGCATTGAAGCCGCTTTTTGTGACGCGGACAACAGCTCCACATCGACTTCGGAGGAGTGCTGCCAGTCAGTAGACCACGCGGGGTGTTAGTGGCGATTCTGAAGAGCACCCTCTATGTTAAATTAAAGAAAAAAATTAAATTATGGGATTTTACGTGCCAAAACCACTTTCTGATTATTAGGCATGCCGTAGTGGGGGACTCCGAAAATTTGGACCACCTGGGGTTCTTTAACGTGCACCTAACGTGCACCACGGGTGTTTTCGCATTTCGCCCCCATCTAAATGCGGCCGCCGTGGCCGGGATTCCATTCCGTGACTTCGTGCTTAGCAGCCCAAAACCACAGCCACTAAGCAACCGTGGCGGGTCCTCTATTTCAATAGCTTTCGCTTTGCATAAAATTTATCATCATTCAATTGTTTTTTTACGATTTCTTCCAATCCCCTGCAGAAACTTTTTTTTCATGACCACTGGTGCAAATGAGAAACGACCGATATGTCACACTCATCGTTTTTCAAATTCATCGTCAAATGGAGCCACTTTCTATCGCACGTAGCTACCGAAGGACACGCAGCAAAATTCAAAGAGCTGCTACAACTGAGCGCAGTGCCCGCCCAAATGGCTTTTTACACGTTTTGTTTTCAGTTTCTTGCGCAGTGAGATGTATTTTACCGACGGCATGTTAATTTTTCTCGTGTTCTATTTTGTAAGCATTGTTATGCGGTGTACTTGTAAAGCTTTCTCTATATTACGCATAAATAAAGGTATTGAGTAAAAAGCGAACGTCACTTTCGATGGCACCGAAGGAATACAGCCGTTACTAGGAGCGGTGCTCTGCAGAAAGTGTTGCGGTTAATTCTACTGTGAGCACAACGTAGACAACGTGCAGAAAGCACCGTCGATGAATGTCAGTAAAAGGTAATAGCCCGAACGAGCGATCGAACGAAAGAACGAGCGAGCGAAATATAGTTGGCGAGAGAGCAAAAGAACGAATGTTTTCGTTCAGCAGTACTTACGGCCGACCACTGACCTCTTACCAACCAGAAAAACAGCCGGAGACAGTAAGCTATTCGCTTTAATATACATGGGACTCAACGGTATCGGCACGGCACGCTTGGGTTCATAGCTTAGTGTGATCGCGCCTGCTCAGAAGCGCCGATCATCTAACCACAATGATGCGCACTGACGGCGTCCGAAATGAAAGGCCTGCTAAATGTACAGCGGAAACTCTCAGCTCTTGTTTGAGACGGCGCAAAGGGAGCCTGCGCGCGAAAGAACCGACGAGAGTCTGACTCTGCGCGACACGGTGGACAGTCGGTAAACGGAAACGAGCACGACACGCACACGAGACGTTCATGTGAGGGATCGCCAGCCGTTTGTCCGCAGCCACGGGTGAGAAAATGTGGGGGCTTTTTCTACTTGAATATATGACTCTGCACTACGGAGGAGGTTTCTTCGCGCGTGTTGTATGCGTTTGTCCCCTAGACATGCCGGAATTCCAGAGTGCGGTCGAGTTAGTTTACGCTGGCTGCCCGCGCGATGAGGCAGTGGGTCCCGACGCGCATACGAAAAACATATCCCCTGGGCGCCGGGGGGTCAGTGCTGCGCGTCTCTCGCCGCAGGGCAGTTCCGCTAGCACCCTGGGTGCTATTCCGACGTTGCTTCCGAGATTTAAGTTTGTTTACGCTCCGACGCTAGGCTGCCGCCGCGGTGAACGCGATGCAGCGGTTGCCACTGACGCCCATATGGTGATAGGAGCTCACATCATTTGCATTGTGGTGTATCCGAGGCACGTGAAGCAGCTTGAAAGGCTTCAAGAAACGCCTGTGCAACGTTGCGCAAGGGCGGTGTCCGAGGTTTATGTTGCTTTGAGGTCTACGGGCTTCGGCGCGTTGACAAATACTCCTCGATTTCAAAAGGGCCTTCGCTGTTTCTTGGGCAAGGAGCGTTTATAGAAACCGCCGAAGTCCCGCTGGGCCGTATTCGCACATCCTGTAGAGAAGACCAGCTTCGCCGCACTGGTGGCAGAGTGGGATTATATCAGGAGTGCGCCATATGTCAGCCTTCCGGAATCTCGTCTCAGGCGGAGGCGGCAAGAACCGATGTTCGGGAACATGGGTAGTTGCCATGACGAAAGTACGTCCTGGGGATCCTCCTAGTACGTCGGCGTACGATACCGTTGGCGGTACCGTTGACCCCTTTTGTGGCTGTGCTTGCGGGTGCTGTTCGCGGGCTGCTTGTCTCACTTCTTTGCGAACAACTTCTGCTAATGAAGAGACCGCTGTAGGGCCATTTTTCAGCTGTTGTCTCTGGAGAACATCTCGAACCGCAGATCTTACGAGTTCTCGTAAGACCTCGGCGCGGTTCCCGAACATTGCCAACATTGCATCCACAGATACGACGTTCATATCAAGGTTGTAGAGCCTCGCTCGCTATTGAAGTTTCCTTTCCATAGTTGTCTTCTCGATGCGGAATTCTGCGACGGTGCGTGGAGGGCTCCGAAGTAAACCGGCAAAAAGCTCCTGCTTGACACCGCGCATTAGATGTCGAAGCTTCTTATCCTCGCTTATGCTCGTATCGGCCCGGCGGAATAAGCGGGACATATCTTCGAGATATGTCTCGAACAGTCTTGGTAGAGAACAGCAGTTTACGATAGGTACCGAGGCACTGGAAGTGGCAAGGGAATACATTTACTTAGGGCAGGTAGTGACCGCGGATCCGGATCATGAGACTGAAATAATAAGAAGAATCAGAATTGGCTGGGGTGCTTTTGGCAGGCATTCTCAGATCATGAACAGTAAATTGCCATTATCCCTCAAGAGAAAAGTTTATAACAGCTGTGTCTTACCAGTACTCACGTACGGGGCAGAAACCTGGAGGCTTACGAAAAGGGTTCTACTTAAATTGAGGACGACGCAACGAGCTATGGAAAGAAGAATGATGGGTTTAACGTTAAGGGATAAGAAAAGAGCAGATTGGGTGAGGGAACAAACGCGAGTTAATGACATCTTAGTTGCAATCAAGAAAAAGAAATGGGCATGGGCAGGACATGTAATGAGGAGGGAAGATAACCGATTGTTATTAAGGGTTACGGACTGGATTCTAAGGGAAGGGAAGCGTAGCAGGGGGCGCCAGAAAGTTAGGTGGGCGGATGAGGTTAAGAATTTTGCATGGACGACATGACCGCAATTAGTACATGACCGGCGTAGTTGGAGAAGTATGGGTGAGGCCTTTGCCCTGCAGTGCGCGTAACCAGGCTGATGAAGATGATGATGATCTTCGAGATACATTGCCACGCTTTCGTTGCTTTGTTGGCTTTTGGCTTGCAAAGCGGCTTCAGCTCTTTCCCTGTTGTCTGTGGTCGGATACGTGGCCAACAGCTCCTGTCGGAAGTCATCCCACGACTGGAGGGCAGCTTCATGATTTTCAAACCACGTTCGTGCACAGTCTTGCGACGCGAAGTAGCGTTCGCATCCAGACTAGTCCGCGACGCGCTCAAAGCCTTCCCACCAGTCCTCCGCGTCTTCGAAGGTGTCGCCGCGGAAAGGCTCGGGCGTCCGCGGATGATCAGCGACGATGTGGGTTGAGGCGGTCTGCGATGCCATTTCGGTGTTGTCTGCTGCTGCTGCTCCGGCAAAAGAGGAAACTCAGGCGGCTCACCACGCAGGCGACGGCTCGTGCGCTGGTGGACAGGCGAGAGCTCTTTGGGTCTGAAATGGCGCGGCTGCTTTGCTTTACTCGAATGGGGCTGGAAATCATTACCCCGCCCCTCCACCAGAGTTGTGAGAGTTCAAGGGGTTCAGACCCAACTATTTATTGTGGGCTAACTCGTGCCTGGAAATAAATAAAAAGGCGACTGCCGCGTTCCGAACAGGAGATGCCTTCTCTCTCGAGCGTCGCGTCACCTGTCCTTGTTTTCCCCGACAACGGCCAGCTACGATGTGAGTACGTGGGGTGAATGTACGTGCCATTATGTCTTCGTCTTTTTCACCAATAGGCCGTTGTCCTCTTGGAGGGCGCACGAACTTACGCACGTTGTTTAAAGACGGTTCCTACATTGTATGAATATATTGGTCCCTACCTGGAGGTCTTAGTAGAAAATGTGATTACAAGGCGACAAGGTGCCAATAAATACAGCAACATCGTACTAATGCTTGGTAACTTAGCGTGGTGTCTAGAATGGTAGTAAGCGCATGACAGGTGACACAAAACGTGATAATACCTTAAGTAAATAGTAGCTTTAATTCTTGCTCCATTGTAATGTACCAACTGATTGTTCTCATTCAGGGCACTGGCATCCACACAGTGGCCCCTGGTCAAAGGGTGGGAGAATATGTGGATATACATTGGGGCATCTTCCCTAATCCACTTTAAAAGAATTCCTCGAAATCGTTTAGGAATGCTAAGAATCAGATTGCGAGCACAGGAAAGGCGAGTGAACGCAATTTACATTGTGATTACGTAGTTGAAATGCTTAGTATACCTAATGTGGGATCTACATATTGTGTGCCCATTGCATTGAACAGCCTGTTCAAAAGAATTTCCGCAATACATTTTTATACTTAGCAGTGGTTATGCTTATTTTTATGATCTGCATACACTGTTGTAGTTGCATATTTTGTGGTCATGCCACTTTAATAAGTAATAAAATTTACTGTATCTATCACATTGTAGCTTAAGTGTGCTGTTATATGTTTCATAATAAACTGCAAAAGCTTGAGTGTGAGGCCTGTTCACTTATCTGGCAAGTGCACCCAGACGGTACACATAAAGTTCAGTGCTACCAATTGAAGAGCGAGCGCATACATGTGTCAGGGATGGTATGTGGGCAAGTCGTTTTGGTGAAGCCACTGCATCTGCATCCGAAACATTTCAGCTAGCAGCGTAGTGCAAAATTTCATGTCCACTTCGATGAAATGGAGCACCAGTGCAAATATCTGGGCATACCTGTCCAGGGGAGCAAGTGTGTGAACATAGAAAACATTTTAAGTAGCATCATGTATGACAGTGCCATTGCCAGCGGAACTGCAGAATACAAGGTGGTGTGCTCAGAAGTTGTTCATGAATAGAACTCTGCCTGGACTGTGTGCCAAATATTTTCAGGTGCGAAAGTGGGGGTGAACTGGTAAAGTATTTATTTAGTTATTTATTTATTTACTTATTTATTTATTTATTTCACGTACTTTCAAGGCCCGAATGTGTTACAGAAAGGAGTGGAGTCGAAAGCAAAAGTGATGCAGTAAAAATACGAAGAAAAAGTATTAACAAAAAATGTTAACAAAATGCATTCTGAAAAGCGGTTTTGAAGTTGGTAGAGTCGGCGATGAGTGCGATTGATGCGGGAAGGCGATTCCAGTCCGTGCTTGTCCTATGGATGAATGAGTCACTGTACCGGATTGTACGGCACATTGGCACCCCGACTTTAAGCCTGTGGTCAGTGCGGGCCGAAATATAACACGGAGGGGCAAGAAGGGTTTCTTTTAAAAGGGGGTTCAAGTGAAAAACTTTGTGAAAAAGGGAGAGAAGGGAACATTTGCGGCGTGACGAAAGATCAGGTAGGTTAAGAGTTCGCTTTATTGAAGAGGTACTTGCATAGCGAGAATAATTAGATAAGACAAAGCGTGCACCGCGGTTTTGAATACTTTCTAGCGTAGAAACTAATGAAGACTGAGTCGGATCCCAAATGGCTGAAGCATACTGCAATTTGGAGCGAACTAAAGTTTTGTAAAGAGTTAGCTTCAGGGAACAAGTGGCCGAGCTAAAATTACGGCGCAAGTAACCAGGCATGTGGTTAGCGTTATTAGTAAAATAGTCAATATCCGAGCGCGCTGTTTGCTCGGGGCTACACGTGTGAACGCTTTTTTGTCATTCAGAGTGCCTTTCACAGCGAAGCTGTTAGCACCTAGTTGGTCGGCATTTTTTCTGTCTGTTACCGAAAATGTGGGCCGATCGTGGCGGCAGTGCGGGGCCAGTAGCAGTGGTCCGTAGCCCCGCAAGGCTTCAACAAAGTGAAGCGCACAGTGCCAACATTATTTGGAATCATGGATACAGCATACAGAACAGCGTTCAATAAAGAACAAGCGCAAAGCAAGCATTCGAGCCGCATAATTGTTGATAATGATGGATCCAGAGGACGGACTAAATCCGTCTTTTACCGCGATGGACTGCGCGTGACTACGCGTCACGAATTCATGCCGTGCGCGCGTCGTCCGCGACCCCCAGGGACGGAAAATGCCGAGCTATTTTTCGCATCCGGATTCCAATGCTGCGGATTTAGCCTAGCGTGCTCTACAGTCTGGTAACTAGCGCGGCTTTGGGATCTTTCTGAAACAGCTTCATCGCTGTTGACGCCGTTCGTGCGTGTTTGCGCGCGCGACTCGCACGAGAGCGACTGCAGCGAACTCGAGCGAACTTTCTCCTTCTTGCATCTCGCGGAGCGGTTTCCCGCGCTGTGGGACATGACTCCCACCGATTACGCGGACACGAGAGCGAAAGAGACGATTTGGCAGAAACTAAAGAGACTGCTCTCTTGTCACTCGAAGCAGCCTCCGGTATTCCTCAATGTCACTGACCAACAGCTCTGGGTGCAAGTGGTTTTGCATACCGAGATGCTTGTTGGCGATATAGTCCTTTTGCCAACAAGACCTCTTTCGATGAACCAAGTACTCGTCATGATCCAATTTGGACAAAACAACCATCGCGGCCAACCGCCGTTCCATTTCGATCTCCATTCAGAGTGAAAAACACGTATGACAATGGAAACAAGCAAGCATTTGTAACTTACGGCCACTGAGATCCACCCGGGCCGCCGCATAACCTTCGAGGCCATGTTCAGCCAATACAGCCACACTAAGCATACACGCCGAGAATCTGAGTATGGCTTTCGGAAACGGTGCCCACCCATCACGAATACTTTGCTGTCGAAGATTCTGGACACAAACCAAACACAAGCCTCAGTTTGAAAGTTACGGGCCACACAGTGGACGACGAAGACTTCACAGGTTTGAGGCGGACGGCAGTCACTTCGGGCGGTGCCGCCATCTTTATTCTTCCGGCTGGGTCGTCTACTGACTCCGCCCGTCGTCTGGATGCGCTTCGCAGCCGGACGGCGGAATAAGCCTCCGCGGAACAGATTTTCGCGGAGCCGTCCGTCGTGTGGATCCACCATAAGGTGCGCCTCGTAACATTGCCAATCACGTGGCGCTCCCCGTATACCTTTCCTGGTAGCGATTACTGTTGTGCAAACTGCCGTGGTGATGATGGCTTGCGACGTGGGAAGTGACGTCCCTAAGCTTGTGTATATGGAATAACCCGACTAGCACCTGATTTCAGTGTTGTTGCAGCATCGCTACGGGCGGCGGTGTGCTGTCAAAATTACCATCACTCTAAAGCAGTAAAGCGTTGCATACCCCCACAGCGGTGGTAGTGGTGGTATTAAACAGCTTCTCTGGACATCCACTTTCGCAGCGCCGGGATAGCGAACCAATTTCTTTTTTCTTTAGGAGACTGTAGATGTGTGCAAAGTGTATGAATGTATTTATGGGCTTGCAGATGATTCATTGCGACCATATGCCTGTTTTTGCGAGAGTGGCACATATGTGCCTTTTGTACAATGCTGTTTATTTAAGCCGGTTCGTATTTATTATGACCATTGCTCCCTCGATAACTGAAACGCAGCTTCCTGTGCATCCCAGTTAATTTCCAGGTTTAGACAAGTTTCAAATAATGATGCTTTCACATTCACTTCTCGTGTCTTCAGTTTAGTTTATTATTCTTTAAGTACAATGAATTGGTAAGAGACAATATACAGACGAGGGTCCCAAAGTCAAAGACTGCAACGGGACGCTCGTTTGTTGTTCGTTATGTGGCGTTACTCAGTCTCATCATACTCTGCATTACAGTGGTGCTCTGTTTTTACACAGATTTCATTGTTTGAGTATTCTATGCTATCTTACACTTAATTGTTGTCTTTTTCGTTCTATAGTTTATTTAATTCCTTCACCATTACTAAATTGTATGTACCGTACAGTCAATTCTTTTTCAATTTTGCTATGTTACCGTTGTTTGGTTCCCATAACAGGAGCATTGATTTTTGATAGTATGTGTCGTTATTCATTTCGTTCTTTTCAAGCTTCTAGATTATTTGTAACATTGCTTCTAGGCAGCTACCATGCGATTCAATATAGAATTTTCATTCCGCTTCTTGCAGTTGCTGTGATATCAATTTCTAAATAACTCTAGTCTGTTCATCTGACAGCATGTACCCTTTACTGTGCAAAATAAGAAACTTTAGCACACTTCGCATTCTTCATGTTCGTCGCGGTATGCGTACTTATGAACTTCGTTTATGCATGTTCTAGTCATTGTTGATCAATTTCTAGTCCATTAAGAATTGTTTGTGGGAGTTTTAGTCATTCTTGATGTGCTCTTAATTCGATTTACTTTGCATTTCCCATATATTTTGCTCAAACATTGCATAAGTATTATTTCTGCAATAAAGTGTTGCTTTGTGATATGCTCATTTCCTGCGCTCTTGGCACAAAAGCGCTGGCCAGGCCGATTGTGAAGACGCGCCCATTTCTTAGCGGATGCCCGTTTTAGTTGTAAACGTCGTTGCTGCATACCGAAGGCGGCGTTGCGGATTCATTTTCGTGGACATGTTCCTTTTCATGTGACTTCTTCGAGGTTGGGTCGACCGTGATAGGCAACAGTGCTTGGCACTGCGCCAGGAGCTGAGAAGCTGATTTGAAAACCGCGAAAACGAGCTTCAGATTATCGTAAACCTCTCAAGACTACTTCTAGACCAGCTTTTTGAAAATGTGTTAAAAGCCTTTAGAAATCATATAGGAAGAGCCCTGGTAAAGGGATTATTTGTGTCTTTCCCAATCCTATTTCAAGAGCAGCTTTTCGAATACGTTTTGAAGAGCTGTTCTAGATCGTCTGAAAAATGTAATTAAGCCGGACATTAGCAGATATATACGACGTTCAACAACCAAGTTATCTTACTCGTTTCTTCTTTAAACCGTTTTATGGTCTCGGATAAACGCTATAACACGTTATGTATCTCTTTAGTGCTACCTGGGAGTATAAACAAACGAGGCTGAGCATTCACATCCTAAAAGAATAGTAAAGTGAACAAATTTGTTCATGTTATATAGTGTTGTTAACAAGAAAACATAAGCACATAATAAATCTGAGACGATTATGCGAAGTCATTCAGACACCAAGATGAAGATTTAATTTGCGAGTGAATTCATCATGGTTTATCATACAGACAATATCTTGTGATAGTTGATTCCAATGACAAACAGCGAGGACTAAATGTGAATATTCATACCGGTTTGTTCGGGCGAAGAAAGGCAGCCATTTCAATTCGCGGTCTAGTCGAGCAAATATTCAGGGGGCAGGTTTGATAAGTAGCGATAGATGGGAACGTTTGTGATAGATTTTCTAAAAGAGAGAAAATTGACAGTAGTCTGCGCGATTGTAGAGAAGGCGAGTTTAGGGACATTTCATTTCAGTAATGCTACGTGTCTGAGAGTAATTCCTTGTTATGAAACGGGCACTTTTGTTCTGAAGAGATTGGAGTTTTTATGAGGTATGCCTGGTGAGGGCTCCAGATTTGTGAAGCATAATCAAGTTTAGAGCGGACTAGTGTATTGTAAGCTAAAGGTTTAGTAGCAGAGTTGGCGAAATGCAAGTTACGCCTAATGGATCTGAGTGTTTTAAAAGCGCTGCTAGTTGTAGTGTCAATATTTAAGTTCCATGATAAATCAGACGCTAAATGATCATCGGGGTATTTAAAGTTGGATACATGTTCAACTGGTTATTCAGTGTGTAGTGATGCGTTATTGGGCTTAATTTTGCAGTGAAAAAAAAACGGTTTGGTTTGTTCACCTTGACTTCCATCTGCCAGTCCTGGCACGATTTATCAACCTGTTTAGGTCGTTCTGCAAGTTATTAGCACTTTCAGTGTTAGTCACCTTTCTATATATCACGTAGTCATCCGCGAATAGCTTTACGGTGGAAGCCAAGAAATTAACGATATACCCGCCATGGTTGCGCAGTGGCTATGATGTTGGGCTGCTGAGTACGAGGTCGCGGGATCGAATCCCGGCCACGGTGGCCGCATTTCGATGGGGGCGAAATGCGAAAACACTCGTCTACTAAGATTTAGGTGCATGTTAAAGAACCCCAGATGGTCAAAATTTCTGGACTCCGCCACTACGGCGTGCCTCATAATCAGAAAGTGGTTTTGGCGCGTAAAAAATCCATATTTTTAAATTAGCGATAGCAATAATGTAAATTAGAAATAGAATCGGTCCGAGCACAGATCCCTGCGGCACTTCCGATTTCGCGTGTGTTAATGGAGAATTATTCTCTGACTACAGCGGTTTGATAGCGGTTAGTCAGGAACTCGGCTGTGCAATTGGTTACGTGAGTGTTTAAGACTGGTAAGTTTTTCATTAGCCCAGCGCGAGGGACCTTGTGGAAAGCTTTTCTAAAATCCACAAGAACGTCGTCAATCTGGCGCATATCATGTACAGCAATGTGAATGTAGGCAATTAGCTCAAACAACTGAGTTTCGCAAGACTGACTACGCAGGAAGCCATGCTGCTTAGAAAAAGCTTATTTTCCCCTAAGTACTTCATGACTGCAGATGAAATGATGTGCTCTAGCAGTTTGCTCCGGATGCTAGTGAGCAAGATTGGCCTGTAGTTAGTTTTGGTTAGAGCTGTCACCGGATTTAAATATAGGGATTACGCGGGCTACTCTCCACTCCATAAATACTTTGTTTGGCGCAAACGACAGGCACAAGAAAGACGACAGGACAAGGCGCTGTCAAGGTGCCTGTCGTTTTGCGCTAAACAAAGTATTCATGGATTCGCACCAACTAGCCCGCCAACGCATTGTGCTGTACTCTGCACTCGTCGGGTACACAGCCTGTGTCGAGAGATTGTTGAAACACAGCGCTTAACATATGACTTGCTTGTGGCTTTGCTATCTTAACTAGCTTAGGGCGTATGTCGTCAGGCCCAGGTGCAGAATTCGCAGGAAGGCGATCAATGGGTATTGCGATGCATTCGGGAGTGATATACATATCTTGCATATGAGAAGTGAAAGAAATAACAGGTAGAGTAGATGAATTGGGATTTCATCAGTAAAGCCAGAGCTACAGAAATTACCAAATTCTATTGCGGCGTCTGACGAAAGAAGGAGTTTTCCGTCTTTGGCTATTGATATTTGGCATTTGGAATCGTAATTTGAATTTGCAACTTTCCAATTTCTTTTGCTTTTGCTTTCTAGCATGTTTCAGATAACATTGTTATACAATTTGTCTTTTGCTGTTTAGATTTTAGTTTTACATAACTGCACCTGTTCTCCGTAACGCTTCCAATCATCTTCAGACGCGGTCAGTTTCGCTCGCGAGTATAAGAGTTTCTTTTTATTTATGCAACGTTTTACATGAGTCGTGAACCATGTGCTTTGTGTTGATCCAGTTATACCCGCCGTGGTTGCTCAGTAGCTATGCTGTTGGGTTGCTGGGCACGAGGTCGCGGAATCGAATCCCGGCCACGGCGCGCCCACATTTCGATGGGGGCGAAATGCGAAAACTCCCGTGTACTTAAGACTTAGGTGCACGTTAAGGAACCCCAGGTGGTCGAAATTTCCGGAGTCCTCCACTACGGCGTGCCTCCTAATAAGAAAGTGGTTTTGGCACGTAAAGCCCCATAATTATTATTATTCAGTTACAGTAATATTTGTTATGTACTTTTCTCTTAGTGAGATAATTTATGGCGGATAAGCGTACAGTTTTTGTTTGCTGCACGGTTACTAAGAGAGCTTAAGAAATCAATAGAAAAGGAGGAATGTAGACTTGAGATCGCGTTAATATCTGCTCGCCCACAGTCAAGTATAGTTTTCTTTCTGTTACGTGATTTTTCTCTTAATATTTGGAATTCACAGTAAAGGATTTTGTGATCACTAATGCAGTCTAACACATTGACATAATAATTTTGGGGTTTTACGTGCCAAAACCACTTTCTGATTATGAGGCACGCCGTAGTGGAGGACTCCTGAAATTTTGACCACCTGGGGCTCTTTAATATGCACCTAAATCTAAGCCCACGGGTGTTTTCGCATTTCGCCCCCATCGAAATGCGGCCGCCGTGGCCGAGATTCGATCCCGCGACCTCGTGCTCAGCAGCCCAACATCATATTATTATTATTATTAACACACTGACATGTTATTTGGATCAGTAATAAGCACGAGGTGTAAAATCGATTCGCCATGCGTGGGTACAGAAACAATTTGGCTTGCGTCAAACAAAGAAAGCACATCAAGAAGATTTGGCACTCTCGGTTTCTTGTGCCACCGAGAGCCTTACATTTCCGCCAGTTAATGCAGGGATAATGAGAATCTCAGGCTTCAAATGATTGCTGTCACTGCGCATGCCCGACGATAGCAACTTCATAACACGTGCCTTCGGAACCCTCCTCAACATGTTCTTTCTCCTACCAGCACTCAAGAAGTTCAACAGCAGATAAACCATGCGACCATTTTCTCGTCAGCTCACATTTGACTTATTCGCATTCCTCGCATGAACCACACGAAAGATAATGTCAAAAGCGAGATTAGAGAACCGTCGCCAGTGAATCACAACCCTAGGAGCCAATATGGAATTCGTAAAGCCTCCCGAGCCGATACGCCTGAGTGGAGACATTGATAAACAATGGAAGCTTTTCAATGAAAAGTTCGAGCTCTTCTTGACCGCCACGGTACCAAGAGACAAGCCACGAGATCAAGCTACGAAGATCGAGCTGCTGCTTAGCCTCTCAGGCGACCATCTATTAGAAATCTATAACAACTTCACCTTCACTGAGGACGACCAGAGAAAGGACTAAGCCACCCTACTGCGCAGTGATGAATGAATTACACGAGCGGTACATATTTGTCCACGGTTTTAAGCAGAAGGTGAGTTTTTCGACCTATTTTTACGGAACCTAAGGCAGCTCGCATGATCATACAACTTCAGCGTTACGGAAGATTCGATTATGTGTGACCAAATTGTATTTGGAATTAGCGACGACAAAGTGCGCGAGAACCTTTTTCGTGACAGCATTTTGACACTGGCGAGAGCAGAGCAAGTCTGCAAGGCTGCGAGTTGTCAGCTGCACAGCATCAACTCTGGGCACGCTCACAGCGGCAGGTCGACCGTATCGAATCCAGATCGAAGGAAACTGATCAGCCCACAGTACTCAGATGCCGTAGGTGCGGGATCGTGAGCGCGGCCCCAGAAATGGCCCGGCGTTTGGACGAACCTGTCGTAGATGCGGAGGACAGAACCGCTTTCCAGTACGATGCAAAAGCAAGAAAAAGGGCAAGTGGCCGAAGTCAGCGCCGATCAAGACTTGACACTTGATGATGTATCAGTGGAGAGAGTCATACGCCATCGTGACTGGCTAATGCAAGCGCGATTCGGCAACAAGCCCTTCAACCTGAAGGTGGAAGCCGGTGCACAAGCGAACCTGCTGCTCCATGGTGTATATCGCATCTTGCGGCCAACCTAGAGAGAGCTGAGAGCAACTCCGTTTTACGCTCTTGTGGGATAGGAGTCATCAAGTACTTCGAAGTAGCCAGACTAAAGGTCACAGTAGGCAAGGCGGCCGTCGACTTTTGTGTCGTAAAACATGAGCAAGCAATCATTGGCCTTGAAGCGAGTGCCTCTTCGTAGGGTCGGTTGATGCGACGGCAGCGACTGCACAATTTGTGCACGAAGCCTTCGCTGACGCCGGATGCGCACCACGGCAGTACACGATGTGTGAAGACGCCGTGCCCACCGTGTGAGTGGTCAGGCACATGGCTCTGCTGAAATAACTCCGGGCCGAACTCGAGCGCATGCTGAACGCAGGTACCATAGCCAATGTAGAACCAACGGAGTGGGTAGGTCGGTTAGTTATCGTCAAAACCAAAGAGGGCAGGCTAAGAATATGCATGGATCCTAGAAATATTAATGAGCTTCTGAAGCACGAGCACTTCCAGATGCCCCACCGAGAGGACCTAGAAGCAGACCTAGCAGGAGCAAAATTTTTCTCACGACTAGACGCCACGTCAGGACTCCATAAGATTTCGTTGCGTGAAGCAGCATCCAGATTATGCACTTTTCCGACAACCTTTGGCAGTTATCGCTATCTTATGCTTGCTTTTGGTGTAAATTCAGCATCCGAAGTATGTTAGAAATGCATGAGCGAAATTTTTGACGCAATACCCGGCGCGGGGGTGAATTTCGATGACATGCTGGTACGGGGCGCCTCAGAAAAAGAGCACGACGACAGGCAATCCTCCAGTCCGCACGCAAAGCGGGACTGGCGTTCAATGCTGAGAAATGCGAAATAAGCGTATATTTTCTTCCTTGTTGACGTCATTTCTGAAAACGGCGTAGGGCCAAGCCCCGACTCGCGGTTTCATAAACTCCACCACCGGGCGACAAGAAAGGCGTTCAATGGATGCTAGGTGTCGTCCACTATTACGCTAAGTTCATACCAGCACTCGCAGAAATAACAACGTTGCTGCGAGACCTGATAAAAGACGACAGTGATTTTGAATGGCTGGAGAACCATGCAAAAGAATGGTGGCGTCTCTGTAGCGATTTGAGCTGCCAGTCTGTGCTGGCTATCTTGGACCCGGTGCCAGATACCAAGATAGCCTCAGATGCACCGTAAAACGACATCAGCTTAGCTTTCCTACAACGCTATGAGGACGCATGGAAACCAGTTCCATATACCTCGCGAGCACTTACGAAGGCTCATAAACGATATTCGCATATGGAGAAGGAGGCAATGGCTGTGGCATATGAGTGTGAGAAATGTCACCATTTTTTGTATGGTCGCATGGTAATCCTCAAAACACACCACCATCCCCTCATAAACATTTCGCAAAAGGCAATTGCTGAAATGTCACCGAGACTGCAACGTTTCTTTCTTCGTTTGCTCAGATACAATTACAAATTGCAGCTTGTTCCAGCAAAGCAATTGGCGGCTGTCGCGTGCTTCGGTCGCAAAGCCGCAAGGATTCGAGGCCGACAAAGACATCGAAGCTCATACTGCCAGTGCTGTCTCGGCAATCGTAAACGATGCCACGTTGGATCGCCTAGCTAAAGAAACACGCATTCACTGCTACCTGCAAAGCGTCATCATCTGCCTTCAGACTAACAAGCCGGTGAAAGGCCGGCTTCGCGACGGAACTTTCGACTGCAAGCGACGTACTGCTGAAGGGCTGCAATGTCACGATCCCGACTAGCATGCGGCCAGAAACACTGTGCACGTCCACATGGGCCTAAATGAGCGCAAGTCGCGTGCGCGTAGTTTAGCATTTTAGCCAGGTATGACCGCTGATATTGAAAACCTTGTAAAAGAAGTGCGCAGTGTGCCAGAAACGCCGTGTGCCAGCGCATGCGTGGCATAGGATCGGCGTAGACGTATTCCAATACGCTGGGAAGTCGCATGTGTGCGCGTATGATACATTATCAAACTTCCGCGAGGTAGAGCTGCTCCAGGAAACATTAGCCGCCAGTGTTGTCCAAAAATTAAGTGGAATATTTGCCAGACACGACATACCGATCAAAGTGTGCATTGACAATGGACCACCATTCTCCAGCCGCGAATGTCTGCTCTTCTCAAAACGCTATGATTTTAAGCACTCCACCTCAAGCCCGCGGTTTTCATGCTCGAACGGGCTAGCAGAAAAAGGGATTCAGGTGGTAAAAAGAATCCTTAAAAAACTACCAAAATAGTTGGAAAGCATATCCAGCGCCAGCGAACAAGGACAGAAGGAGGACGACACCACAATGCGCTAGTGGTAGCGTATTGTAGTGTCGTCTCCCTTCTGTCCTTCTTTGCTGGAGCTAAATGTGTTTTCCAAGTCAGTTTACCAACACACCCAAGAAATGGCAATACCGAAAGGGGAAACGATTTCTGGCTGGAACTGCTCAGTTATATGTATATGTCCTTCCCTGTTGCAGAACTGCTGGAGAACTGCTGCTAGGCCGACGACTACGAACGCCACTGCCGGATTTCAGTAAAGCGCCCGATACACTCTAAAAACTGTTGCACCCTTCGGAGTGTATATTTGCGACACAACAATAATAATCTGTCTTGCCTGCATTTCCTTTAACGCTGCGAGCCCGGTACTTCCCAGTAACGAACGGCATAAACATTATCAGCATGAGATAGCTTTGCCGACAGGAAAGTAGCGGGCGCGGCGTTTTCAAGAAAGGAAACGCAAGCAAGGCAGATGACGATTATCGTTCTGTAGCAGATATACACCCCAAAGGGTGCACCTTTGTCCGCGCCCGCTACTTTCCGGTCGGGAATGCTATGTCATGCTGATAACGCGCATGCCGTTCTTTACTGGGAAGTACCGGGCTCGCAGCGTTAAAGAAAGGAAATGCGGACAAGACAGATGACGTTTATTGTTGTGTGGTGAGACACACTGTTAAAGAAAGGTACATCCTTTGGGGTGTATATCTGCAACACTCTTAAAACGGTTGCACCCTTTGGGGTGTATATTTGTCTCACAACAATAATCGCCATCTGCCTTGCTTGCGTTTGCTTTCTTAAAAACTCGGCGCTCGCTACTTTCCTGTCAAGAATGCTGTGTCACACTGACAACGCGCATGCCCTTCGTGACTGCGAAGTACCAAGCTCACAGCGTTAAAGAAAGGGAAACAGTCTCGAAAGAGAACAGCAGTTTACAATAGGTAGCGAGGCACTGGAATTGGAAAGGGAATATATCTACTTAGGGCAGCTAGTGACCGCGGATCCGGATCATGAGACTGAAAAAAATCAGAGAATAAGAATGGGCTTGGGTGCGTTTGGCAGGCATTCTCAGATAATGAACAGCAGGTTGTCATTATCCCTCAAAATAAAAGCGTATAACAGTTGTGTCTTACCAGCACTCACCTACGGGGCAGGAACCTGGAGGCTTACGAAAATGGTTCTACTTAAATTGAGGACGACGCAACGAGCTATGGAAAGAAGAATGATGGGCGTAACGTTAAAGAATAAGAAAAGAGCAGACTGTGTGTGGGAACAAACGCGAGTTAATGACATCTTAGTTGAAATCAAGAAAAGGAAATGGGCATGGGCAGGACATGTAATGAGGAGGGAAGATAACCGATGGTCATTAAGGGTTACGGACTGGATTCCATGAGAAGGGAAGCGTAGCAGGGGGCGGCAGAAAGTTAGGTGGGCGGATGAGATTAAGAAGTTTGCAGTGACAACATGGCCACAATTAGCACATGACCGGGGTAGTTGGATTAAGTATGGTATTGGCTTTGCTCAGCAGTAAGCGTAGCCAAGGTGATGATGATGATGATGATGACGACTTAATTTCAAGTTTTACAGAATGAAAGACGTCACCTTGCAGGCTGAATGACTCTAGGTCCACCTTGAGTCCCCCGAAGACGCCTAGGCGGCCATGCAGCAGCTCGTCAGCCACAACCAGGTACAGATCACCGGCATCCAGCGGGGCGCCCAGCGCGAAGTGCGCGTTGAAGTGCACCGTCAGCTCACGATCCGCCCGCCTGCGACATAGTAATGCGATTAGCACTCTTTGGGAACTTCACTCAGTTTGCGATGTATCTGTCCATGTATAACATATTTCATGCCAACTTCGGTGGCCGGGCAGTCCCCGGTCTGATGTCGATAGCATCGGACTGCTGAGAAAACCGGGCTCAAAACCAACTGTCGGGCTTGTTTAACACGATTAGCATTCTTAGGGAGCCTCGCCCCCTTTGCGGTATGTAGTATTGCCTGTATCTTACCTCTTTCACACCAACTTGAGTCACCGAATATGTGCCACTCTTTAATGAAGCTATCTGACGCCAACTAGGGTGACTGGGTATGTGTTCTGTGGTCTAAAGTTCGTAAACAGGGATAAGGTGCCTCAGAAACGCTTGCCATCGTTTCGATAGGAGGACCTATCTTCGTCAAAGGCGGCCTCGTCATTCTCGGCATGTTAGCTTTAAAGGGTTAGTGCACTGACGTCACGCGCAGGTGTTGTAGCTGGCCGCTGGTTTTAAAGGGAGAGACTTCAGAGGTAATGAGCGCTGTCGTCCGACGTCTGTGAGCTTCGTTCCCAAGACGAGGGGACTAGAGCGGGAGAGTGGGAACTCAGGGAGAAAAGAAAGTTAAGAAGAGAAGAAAAGCCAGAGCGACACCAAGACAAAAAAAGAGAGAAATAACAAGAAAGAAAGAAAAATTGAAGAAAGACGGGGGCATGGGAGGGCGTTGGAGAGGCGAGAGGTTAGTAGACAAGCAGGGGTGTCATTGGCGGCAAGTTTTTGTGGCATTAGAAGAGCCGGTCAGGCAGTCAATGCGCGAGTAACACGAAAGAAAAAAAACATGAGTTGAAAGAGTGACTTGAGTAGCATAGCAGCAATACGTCGAGTAATGTTGAAGTAGTTAAGATGGCGACGAGGAGTCTGCGGCGCAATGTATGGGGTGACTGAAAGGCAGTGGCATGGTCTTTCAAGTGATACTGTCGCTCAACGTAGGTGTCGTTACTGCGGCATCCAGAAATGGCGATACCCTGTGCTGAGGCGCCGAAAAAGGCCTATTGACTTCGGAATGTGTTGGTGAGAGTGTTTCAAAAATATACTTAAAGAAGGGAAAGAGAGGGGGAAACCGAAACCGGAATGACAAGTAGCAGGGTGACGTGCGCAGAAGCGGGCGGGGGCAAGTGTACATGGGAGAAGGGGGTCGTACAGTTGACATAAACGTATAAACCTGGAAGAGTATATTAAATTGAGTAGTAGGCAGGAAAAAAAAATTCGTTTTAAAATGGAAGAGTAGGTGATGTTAAGAATTAAGGCTAACTAGTGGCATAATTTGTTTTGTGTCTTGGTTGATGATAGGAGAATTTCTGATTTAAGTAACCGCTTTTAAAGATTCTAAGTTTCCACGTGCCAAATTAATTCCCGCCGCACTCTAAAAACAAAGAGAGTTCCGGGCACTCTCTTTGAGGGAGTAGCGGCTTGTCCCATATTTCACTCTCTTTTCGAGAGCAGATAGACCCTCTTTGAGAGAGAGTAGGTCAACTCCTGTTGACAGAGTTTTGTTACTCCACCGCAAGGGATTGCTAGTACTCTTCCGCAGAGTGATAATACTCTTCCCACATGGAGTGCTAGTACTCCTCCGCAGAGTGCTAATGCTCTCACCGTAGGGGTAATGGCACTCCACCAGACCGAGTACTTCTACTCCCCCAAACAGAGTGCTAGTACTCTTCCCAATGCCCTCTCAGCGAAGTCCTGGCCACGCATGCAGGCAGGAAATCAGATCAAATTAGAGCCGCTGATGTACCGTTCCCTAGGCGGCTCCTCAGAGTCAGCGGCCCGATTCCAAGCGGCCTTCAGAATAGGCGTGAGCAAAGTTATGCAGGATTTTAAAGTCATTTTTCCTGGCTATTTGCTGTCTACCATGAGGCGTGACCGCTCGGAATCGGCCTATGCGTATGCGTCCCGAACGCCACTGCGGAGAAAAAAAGCTAATTAACATTTAATCCGGAAATTTCACAATCAGGAATCACATAATCTAATTCGAACAAAATAGTCAAGGGCATCACATACTTATGAAGAACCACATTGCTCTATATATCACGTGGATTCGAACCCGCGTACACTCGCATCTATGCAATTCAAAGCACACATCCTAACCATTACACCTCAGAGCCACCACGCCCACTCGCGTTCATTTAGAGGTTATATATATAACAAATGTATTTATGGAATCGGCTGCGGTGGATGGAGTTTCTCTGCAGTGTGCTGTGCTGTTATGTACTGGAATACGTTTGCGTTTGCATCATTTCCATTCCTTGCTACGACTAATGAAGGAATACAACGTAGACGACAACGTGAGAAGTATTTACGGCTTGTCGTCACCCCAGGAAAATAACAAATGTGCCGTTCAGCTCACGATCGAGTGCTTTTCCAGTCCATGCATCATTATATGTTCTCCGAAAATACGCGGATACAAAGTATCGTGCCAACCATCCACTTATGTGAATTTAATTCGCGCGTATACTGGTGAGCATTTCTGTTTATTTTTTCCGCCAGTTCCATTCGTATGTGGTCAACTGCGACGCCAGTACCAGGCATTTCGACGTGCCTTACGCTGCCGTGTAGGCGTTCTTTTCAAGTGCATTAGTTAAGAGTTTGGTTCAGTCCGCTGTGAGCTGTTGTCCTGCATTAGCAGCGGATCGTTAGCGTTTTGAAGAGCATGCATTCCAGCATTTGGAGACTGCTTATGCCGATAGCCGCGTCACATGCATTGGCCCGCATGTTTAAATGACTAATGTGTCCACTTGTTACGCGTGCACTGCTCGTATCCTGTGGCAGTGCTCGTTCTTAAAGCTTCGAAGACCATCTATACTCATACGTGTGTTCAATATATATGCACAGGATGGACTTGCCGCCTAGTTGGTTGAGCATTTTAGAAGAAACAGCGCAACACAAGGACGACGCAAAAACATGGACCACACCACGAAGCGCTGGTGTGGTTGATGCTTTTTTTCGTCCTGCTGTTTGCGCTGTTTCTTCTTGCACGATACACGCACACCACAGGTACGCGAAAGTTTAGGAGCATAGGGCCTTAACTTTGTTTTCCCCGTTTCCTCTCAGTGTCAATGGCACAATGCGTTGCCCGGAATCGCGCACGCTTACCCCCTATATTTAGAAATGCATCATAACTTGAAGCCCATGCTTGACGTGATCTAAAAGACGCAAGTCGTGAACGCACCAAAAGAAAGGCAGTGAGCGTCTGGGGGACGTTCGCACCAGGCGTCGTTTATATAAAGTCAAGCATGAGCTTTGTATTAAGATACATTTCTGAATACGGGGGTTAGTCATCTACTTCTCACAGAAAATGTCGAAGAAACACCCACCAAAACCAGGCACATTCGTAAAGTTAACTAGGCAATACGAAGCTCCATAGAAAAAGAGTGGTATTAAAAGCTTTCAGTATTTTTCTTTACTCCAAAATGGTTGCGCATTCGTGGCTTCAATGTACAGAGATAGTGCAGCGTTAGCTAAAAAGCATGAATTTCCGTACTCCATGCCAAAATAAGCTTGTAAAATTATTTAGGTGCTAGAATGCAGGGTTTGTAGCGATCCTTGAAAACCCTATATTTCTAAAATGCCATTTTCAAGGCATTGAAAACCCTGGAATTTTTAGAAGTACTGGAAAGTCCTTAAATTTGTACACTTGGCTAGACATAGCAGACATTACCAAGCGTTTTTTTCCCTTCTGTGACACTCTTCGCATGTCACAGAGAATTGTCTGTGAAGGTAATAGAAGGAAAGCGACATCCTTAAAGTTGAAATTACAAAGGAGCTGCAGATACCAGTTTTACGCACATTGAACCGGCGACAAATGTACTTGGAGGAGCAGAAGCAGGAAGCTCAACAGCTGAGGCTTTCAAAGAAAAGCCGTGAGGAGTAAATCGAGAGCTACAGACACAATAAAAGGAAATTACAAATGACTATTGCTTATTTGATGGTGAAAGCTGAGGCAACAGATGACATCACATACACTGTCAAACCAAACAGTATTCAAAAACTGCAAATGTTGCAGGTCCAAGTAGTTAATTGGGCTATTGCAGAAAAACTTTGAGCGCTTTCTTGAAATGCTTCCTTGTGTGCGTTTAGTGATGGGCGGTGAAAGGCAAATTAGCAGTCTTCCAAATGTTTGAATTCAGTGAAATGCGATTTGTTTTGTTTTCTTTTGTTTGCATTAAAGTTAGCGATGTTGTTGAACAAGTTATTGCCTGTCCAAACTACTAAAAAAATCGCACGAGGTCCTTCAAGTTACTGTGTCGGGGCCTTGAAAGTTCTTGAAAACCATTGATTTTTTTGTTCAATATTGCTACGAACCCAGTAGAACAACTATCATGGAGTAAAAACCTTGACTGAACAGGGGCTTATACGAAGAGCACAGGAAGACTAGAAATGCAGTAGTAGGCATGGAGGGCCCTGAAAAAAATGTGCCACATCTGCTCGTCTGCCTTATGTTTCTGCATTGACTGTCACATTTTTAATAGAAGTGCGCTTCCTGTTCTACTCCAATAAACGCAACATTACCAACTCCAGTGTGGGGCAGTCCTTTAGCCAGTGCAGAACTCTTTCTGTACATCCCTGTCAGCTCTGTCATTTTCCAGCATTGTAGTACAAGATTTGTTAAACTGGTTTCGCAGAATTTGAGCAGTATACTCTTAAATTAGCTGTTTATTTGTATGCACAAGTTCAGGTCCTCAGTTTCGTTGCATGACAAATTGCCATACCTCAATAGATACAAGAAACAATTTTATTACAGTTTAATAAAATCCAAACAGTAGTAATCACAACAATATAATGACATACGTTTCTTTTGGTACGTATACAGCCCATGTCCTGGCACTGTATAAATTCAACTATACATCGTAAGTACTGTGTCCTGACCACTATTATTCACGTGTAAAACCATCACAGCAATTCTTCAACAAATATCACAGTGATTAGTGACATACACTTTGTAACTGCTTTACATGAGCATAATGTATACAAATGGTCCCTGTGTACCTACACATGACTTTTGCCACCCGAGTACTATTACTCACAGGTGTGAAACCAACAAAGCAGTTCTTTAAAAATATCACAGCGCTATCACGTACATGCTGTAACTCCCTTGTAAAAGCTTAATACAAACACGTGAGCACACAGAAAGCTAGCAGTGGGCCTACATGGAAATACCACCGCCTCAATACTAATTCCCAAGTGTAAAACCAACGAAGCAGTTCTTTAAAGAATATCACAATGCTTAGTGACATACATTTTGTAACTAGCTTATATAAGCTTTATACAAACATGAGAACATACACAAAGCTATCGGTGCACCTACAAAGAAGTGCGGCCATCTGAACACTATTATTTGCAAGTGTAAGCTCAACAGAACAGTTCGTTATAGTGACGCACATTTTGTAACTGTCTTATACAAGCTTAGTGCAAGCACAAGAATGCGGAAAAAAATTAATTAAAAACTTGCTCTACGAATACACAAACAGATCAATCCAAATGGTAAACACCGCTTTGAAGACACGTGACCGTGACAAAGCGCAGTGCTGTGCCGGTTGAAACTGCCATCCACAAAAGTATTGAGCAATGCTTAAACCACACGCAATAAAGTGCTGAAAGACTGCGTCTCTAACGTACCTATTTTAATTCAAATTTCTTGAATATAGGGCTCTCTTGCAGATAAGGCATTTGATCCAGCTGACCTGATTTTACACCTGCTAAATGCATACAATGCACTCAGATATAACTGGTAATAATAATTATAAAAGGCATTTAAAAACTTGATAGTATGATGAAGATCCATGACTAGAAAAGTTATGTCCCCCTAGTACTTGTTAAAAAGGTGTAAGTACGACACATGTTCTTTTTTTCCGCACTTTTTGCATTAACGGACACCCGGGAACCTCGAACCCACAAAAGAAAGAAGATACTGCTGTGTTAATAGTGTTATGAATAATTTTTTGTGAAAGCTTTTTGCAGACAAGTTGCAGTCTCGTTTCAGGAGGTTGAGCTGTATCATGTAAAATAACATGGAAAGTTATTCGGCCCTCTAAGAGTCCTTGGGCATCGCCTGTCGTGTTAGTGAAAAAGAAGGACGGCAGCCTGCGCTTCTGCGTCGACTATCGAAAACTCAACCAGATCACAAAGAAAGACGTTTATTCGCTGCCGCGTATCGACGATTCACTGGACAGGCTACGAAACGCACGTTACTTTTCGTCGATGGACTTGAAAAGCGGCTACTATAGAAGTTGATGAGAGAGACCGTGAGAAGACCGCTTTTGTAACGCCCGACGGACTTTATGAATTTCAGGTGCTCTCCTTCGGTTTGTGTTTTGCGCCGGCAACGTTTCAACGACTAATGGACACGGTACTCTCAGGCCTCAAATGGCAAACCTGTCTGGTGTACTGCGACGACGTGATTGTTTTCGCCGTCACGTTCGAGGAACATTTACGGAGACTAAAGACAGTCTTTGAAGCAATACGCTCAGCTGGTTTAACTTTGAAACCTGAAAAGTGCCATTTTGGTTTTGAAGAACTTCTATTTCTCGGTCACGTTGTTAGTCATGAAGGTGTCCGACCTGACCCTGATAAAATATCTGCCGTCGCTAATTTCCCAACGCCATCAGATAAAAAGGCAGTGCGACGTTTTCTGGGCCTTTGCGCCTACTACCGACGGTTTATCGCGGAATTTTCGCGTGTCGCGTGGCCATTGACACATCTTACCAGAGAAGATGTCCCCTTTATGTGGGGTGCAGACCAGCAACAGGCTTTTGATGACCTACGGCAACGGCTGCAGACGCCTCCCGTGCTCGCACACTTTGATGAACACGCCCCTACGATTATTCATACCGACGCTAGTAATGTCGACCTTGGCGCAGTGCTGGTACACCGGCAGGACGGCGCCGAAAGAGTGATTGCTCACGCCAGCAGAACGCTATCAAGGACGGAGGCTAACTACCCTACTACAGAAAAAGAATGTCTCGCACTGGTGTGGGCCGTCCTGAAATTTTGGCCATATTTGTATGGTCGGAGTTTCACCGCTGTCAGTGATCACCATGCACTTTACTGGCTGACTAATATAAAATACCCAGCTGCTCGGCTTGCGCACTGGAGCCTTCGGCTCCAAGAGTTTGACTTGACTGTTGTATACAAATCGCGGAAACGACACGCCGACTGCCTTTCTCGGTCTCCTGTTGAGACTGCCGTGCACGACGATGATGACGCGGCTTTTCTAGGCATGCTGGATAATGTGGCTGTTTCGCGCCAGCGAGGACGCAGAACTTGTTCCTCTTTTCGATTACTTAGAAGGAAGAACAAGCAGTGTGCCGAGGTTATTCACCAGAGGGCTGCCTTCATTCTGCTTACGCCACGACGTTCTCTATAAACAGAACTTTTCACCTAGTGGCAGCAGCTACCTACTCGACATTCCCGCATCTCTTCGCGACGAAGTCCTACATGCCTGTCACAACGAGCCGACCGCTGGTCACTTAGGCAACACTCGGACATTCGCAAGAATTATGCTAAAGTACTATTGGCCGAGACTTGCGGCGATCTTGAAACGTTACACACAGACATGCCTGGATTGCCAGCGCCGCAAAGCCCTACACGGCAAGCCAGCTGGACTGGTGCATCCTGTTCAGACACCCCAAGCGCCGTTCGAACAAACTGGCATGGACCTTTTAGGTCCGTTTCCACTGTCTACTGCCAGAAATAGATGGATAATCGTCGTCACGGATTATCTTACTCGATACGCCGAAACAGGTGCTATCCAACGTGGAACAGCAGCCGAAGCAGCGCGATTTTTCGTCGAAGCCGTCGTCCTAAGGCATGGCGCTCCCGCAGTGGTCATAACAGACAGAGGATCTGCGTTCACGGCTGCGCTTCTGGATACCGTGTTGCGACTAAGTGGTACCACTCACCGAAAGACCACGGCTTATCATCCCCAAACCAATGGGCTGACAGAACGTATGAATAAGACTCTGGCAGACATGATGAGTATGTACATCGACGTCGACCACAAGAACTGGGACGAGATTTTACCATATGTTACATTTGCGTATAACACGGCTCGCCAAGAGACAACACGCGTGACGCCTTTCAACCTCGTTTACGGACACGAAGTGACAACAATGTTGGACGCAATGCTGCCAAACGAGTGCGGTGACGACGAGACTGCTGCCGAGGAGTTTACGCAACGCGCAGAGGAAGCCAGGCAGCTTGCGCGTTTGCGAAACAAAGAACAACAGGAATACGATGCCCGACAGTACAATCTTCGGCACGGACCCGTCACATACAATGTCGGTGACCAGGTGTGGGTCTGGACTCCGATTCATCGGCGGGGGCTGTCTGAAAAGCTCCTGCGAAGATACTTCGGCCCGTACACAGTTCTGCGCCGCATCAGCGATGTGAATTCTGAAGTTCTCCCCGACAGCCGTAACTGCTACAAACGCCGGCGGCATCTGCCCGAGGTTGTGCACGTGCTTCGTATGAAGCCATACATTTCCTCATGACCTCAACTTTGCACCGTCTGTGCACAGCCTGCGGCGGTTGGTGCATCGGGACGATGCCTTTTTTTTTTAGGGGGGTGGGGGGCAAATGCCACATCCTATATGGTCGCCGCGGGTATGTGCCAGGCGATGAGAACGACGCTGAAGTAGCACGCGAGTAGAAAAACAGAGCCGACAACGACGTCGCATTGACTGCTCTGATAAAGTGCTTTCATACACCCTCTACGCCGGCTTTCCAGTCTCCTACTAGTTCAAGTGTCCTACTAGGCTGCGACAATATGTATGGCGCGCTTTTTTAATGTCATGCCCCAATTTGTTTCTGAGTTTGCTATATTGACCCAGGTAGTCAAGAATTCTAGTTTTTATAAATAGTGAAAAAAGTCTATCACGTTCCCTCATTCTTTTAACAGCGTTCTACTAATCTATGTCTTCCTAACTTCGCTATTTTTGCTAAATTCTTTCCCTGGAAATGATTTCTTGTAAATATCGGTAATTTCCTCAGTAAATAAATTGTATGCTACGACCGGGTCTTCTGAATGGTAAACATGATCCCAGTTTGTTTCTGCTGGTAATTTTTGGAACAATTGAATTGTTTCGTCATTAATGACTGTGTACTTAATTGATAAGTGCGAGGTTCGTGTAGCATGTTGTGCAAGGTGTGTTAGAAAAATAAAGATCGGTAAATGGTCGCTCAGGTCCGCTAATAAGACACCAGATTCTATATCGGTGAAGTTATAGTTCGTGAAACAAAGATCTAGAAGAGTTCTGGATGTATTTGTTACCCTCGTTGGCACATGAATGACATTTTTATATCCGTATGAGAGAAACATATCACTAAGGTTTTGCTTATTGAAATCGGAGCATAATGCATCTATGCTAATATCGCGGATGACAACAACGGACGAACTATGTTCTATACAACATTCCAGCATTGCTTCAAGAAAATCAAGAAACACAGAAAATGTTCCCGAAGGAGGTCGATAGATCACTACACATAATGTACTGCCGCATTTTATCATAATTGTTTCATAATGAGTACTTATTCGGCAATAGTTATAAATCGCACTGCAGCTCAAGTGTTCCTTCACATAGACTGCGATTCCTCCACCTCGTATACCATTACGGAAAACGGATGTATGTTTATATCCTGCGAATTCAATAACATCTGTTTCATTCATCCAGGTTTCCGAGAAGGCCATCCAGTCAAATTGATGTTTGATCGATCGCAGAAACATATCCATGACTTTCTTTTTATTTCGTAAGCTTTGCGCATTTAAGTGCCACACAGATAATTCCTTATCACAACGTGTCTTGCAATCGAGGAAAGAATCAAAGTCGTGATAGCCTCCTTCGGAAATCCAGTTTGCCATGGGATAACGGTATCAGGTAAGCAGGTCTTTTGCGTTATGCCTATCGTATTTTTTCTAGGTAGTCGATAGCAACAATCCTGATAATCCGGCTACAAGGGGTACAACGGATGAACAGCTTTCCGTGCTTGACCCAAGCAAACTCGTATTCCTTTTCTTTTGCCTTTGACTTCATTTTCCATAGCAGTTCCTTATTTTTAGCTGTAAGGTTCTCGTTAAAAAATATCTTAGATTTTTTGTTCTGCTTGCTTAGCCGCTTATCCGTGGTCACACGCTAGGGAAAACGGACAGGGGCAATCCAGTTCGTCCTGTCTTTTCCACCCCTTAGTCGATGCCTCCACATCAGCCTCGGAAGGTCGGACAACCTTCCGTTCATCCGCCAGGAGGTTGATTTTTCCAAAAAGCTTGTCATCGGTGTACTAAGGCAGCCCGTGGACTTCCATGTTTTGCCGTCAGCTGTACTGTTCTAGACTGTTCATTTCCTGCCTCAATATCTTTATTTCCTCTTCGTCAAATTTTTCTTCAACGTTTTCAACGCATTTTTAGGCTATTTATACCAGCACTTTGAGATGCCATCCGTTTGAGGCCATCATCGTATTTTTCTGACAATGTTTTTACAGAGGTTTCAATGCAGCTAACTGTCGTCATGATAGTGTCTATGTTGTCTACTCTTGCCTTCATTTCTAGTGCTACAGTAAGCTTTCTCTGTGCGTCAGAAATTTCCTTTGCCAGATCACAGCCAGCTTCCTTTCGTTTACCAGTGCCCTGTCCACTTCGAGCTGTCGCAGTTGTGCAGGTCGCGCACTTCTATGATTTCTTTGAGATCTCCAATTTTTTTTTTTAGTTAGCTTCACTAACACCTGAGCATGTTCCTAGGTCATAATTCAAATCCCACTCCGCGCATGACGGGTATAGTACAGTAAGTTTTTGATGGCATGCAAGACATTTAGCAGACATTTTCAGCAGACACAGAAGAGTAATGTTAGCTCAGTCCCTGGGCAGCAGTCAACAGCAGCAGCCGCAAGCACACGTGATTTACGCGAAGAGGTGAGATTAGCTGAAAAGGATCGACCAAACTGCGCAGCGTGTCAATAAATTCGCTGAAAATCGCCGTCGTTGCGGCCGCTGCTGCTGAGCGAGTATGGGCTTCAGTAGTAGGCTTCTTTTATAGCCGTTGTGTCGATGTCTCCCTCTCGGCAGGTAGTGGGCGTTTCATCTGATTTCGCACCACTTCTACGGAATCGGAAGAGTTCCTGCGCAGCGTGTCAATAAATTAGCTGAAGATATCGTCGTTTCGGCCGCTGCTGCTCACGGAGTATGGGCTTCCTTCCCTCGTAGGCTTCATTTAGAGGCGTTGTGTCGATGACGTGTAACTACCGGCAGGCAGTGGGCGTTTCATCGGATTTCGCACGGCTTCTACACAATCGGAACAGTTCCTGTGCAGCGTGTCAATAAGTTAGCTGAAGACCGGCGTCGTTGCGACCACTGCTGCTGATGGAGTATGGGCTTCCTTCGGTCGCAGGCTTCTTGTATAGCCGTTGTGTCGATGACGTGGCACTCCTGGCAGGCAGTGGGCGTTTCATCTGATTTCGCGCCGCTTCTACAGAAACAGAACAGTTCCTGCGCAGCGTGTCAATAAATTAGCTGAAAATCGGCGTCGTTGCGGCTGCTGGTGGTGGGTGAGTATGGGCTTCCTTTCGTCGTAGGCTGCTTTGATAGCCGTTGTGTCGATGACGTGGCACACCCGGCAGGCAGTGGGCGTTTCATCGGCTTTCGCACCGCTTCTACAAAATCGGAACAGTTCCTGTGCAGCGTGTCAATAAGTTAGCTGAAGATCGGCGTCGTTGCGACCACTGCTACTGAGGGAGTATGGGCTTCCTTCGGTCGTGGGCTTCTTGTATAGCCGTTGTGTCGATGACGTGGCACTCCCGGCAGGCAGTGGGCGTTTCAGCTGATTTCGCGCGGCTTGTACAGAATCGGAACAAATCCTGCGCAGCGTGTCAAATAATTAGCTGAAGATCGGCGTCGTTGCGACCACTGCTGCTACGGGAGTATGGGCTTCCTTCGGTCGTAGGCTTCTTGTATAGCCGTTGTGTCGATGACGTGGCACACCGGGCAGGCAGTGGGAGTTTCATCTGATTTCGCGCCGCTTCTACAGAAACAGAACAGTTCCTGCGCAGCGTGTCCATAAATTAGCTGAAAATCGGCGTCGTTGCGGCCGCTGGTGCTGGGTGAGTATCGGCTTCCTTTCGTCGTAGGCTTCTTTGATAGCCGTTGTGTCGATGACGTGGCACTCCCGGCAGGCAGTGGGCGATTCAGCTAATTTCGCACCGCTTCTACAAAATCGGAACAGTTCCTGTGCAGCGTGTCAATAAGTTAGCTGAAGATAGGCGTCGTTGCGACCACTGCTGCTAAGGGAGTATGGGCTTCCTTCGGTAGTAGGCTTCTTGTATAGCCGTTGTGTCGATGACGTGGCACTCCCGGCAGGCAGTGGGCGTTTCAGCTGATTTCGCGCCGCTTCTACAGAAACAGAACAGTTCCTGCGCGGCGTGTCAATAAATTAGCTGAAAATCGGCGTCGTTGCGGCCGCTGGTGCTGGTTGAGTATCGGCTTCCTTTCGTCGTAGGCTTCTTTGATAGCCGTTGTGTCGATGACGTGGCACTCCCGGCAGGCAGTGGGCGTTTCAGCTGATTTCGCACCGCTTCTACACAATCGGAACAGTTCCTGTGCAGCGTGTCAATGATTTAGCTGAAGATCGGCGTCGTAGCGACCACTGCTGCTGAGGGAGTATGGGCTTCCTTCGGTCGTAGGCTTCTTGTATAGCCGTTGTGTCGATGACGTGGCACACCCGGCAGGCAGTGGGAGTTTCATCTGATTTCGCACCGCTTCTACACAATCGGAACAGTTCCTGTGCAGCATGTCAATAAATTAGCTGAAAATCGGCGTCGTTGCGGCCGCTGGTGCTGGGTGAGTATGGGCTTCCTTTCGTCGTAGGCTGCTTTGATAGCCGTTGTGTCGATGACGTGGCACACCTGGCAGGCAGTGGGCGTTTCAGCTGATTTCGCGCCGCTTGTACAGAATCGGAACAAATCCTGCGCAGCGTGTCAATTAGTTAGCTGAAGATCGGCGTCGTTGCGACCACTGCTGCTAAGGGAGTATGGGCTTCCTTCGGTCGTAGGCTTCTTGTATAGCCGTTGTGTGGATGACGTGGCACACCGGGCAGGCAGTGGGAGTTTCATCTGATTTCGCGCCGCTTCTACAGAAACAGAACAGTTCCTGCGCAGCGTGTCAATAAATTAGCTGAAAATCGGCGTCGGTGCGACCACTGCTGCTGAGGGAGTATGGGCTTCCTTCGGTCGTAGGCTTCTTGTATAGCCGTTGTGTCGATGACGTAGCACTCCCGGCAGGCAGTGGGCGTTTCAGCTGATTTCGCGCCGCTTGTACAGAAACAGAACAGTTCCTGCGCAGCGTGTCAATAAATTAGCTGAAAATCGGCGTCGTTGCGACCACTGCTGCTGAGGGAGTATGGGCTTCCTTTCGTCGTAGGCTGCTTTGATAGCCGTTGTGTCGATGACGTGGCACACCTGGCAGGCAGTGGGCGTTTCAGCTGATTTCGCGCCGCTTGTACAGAATCGGAACAAATCCTGCGCAGCGTGTCAATAAGTTAGCTGAAGATCGGCGTCGTTGCGACCACTGCTGCTAAGGGAGTATGGGCTTCCTTCGGTCGTAGGCTTCTTGTATAGCCGTTGTGTCGATGACGTGGCACTCCCGGCAGGCAGTGGGCGTTTCAGCTGATTTCGCGCCGCTTGTACAGAATCGGAACAAATCCTGCGCTGCGTGTCAATTAGTTAGCTGAAGATCGGCGCCGTTGCGACCACTGCTGCTAAGGGAGTATGGGCTTCCTTCGGTCGTAGGCTGCTTGTATAGCCGTTGTGTCGATGACGTGGCACACCGGGCAGGCAGTGGGAGTTTCAGCTGATTTCGCGCCGCTTGTACAGAAACAGAACAGTTCCTGCGCAGCGTGTCAATAAATTAGCTGAAAATCGGCGTCGTTGCGACCACTGCTGCTGAGGGAGTATGGGCTTCCTTTCGTCGTAGGCTGCTTTGATAGCCGTTGTGTCGATGACGTGGCACACCTGGCAGGCAGTGGGCGTTTCAGCTGATTTCGCGCCGCTTGTACAGAATCGGAACAAATCCTGCGCAGCGTGTCAATAAGTTAGCTGAAGATCGGCGTCGTTGCGACCACTGCTGCTAAGGGAGTATGGGCTTCCTTCGGTCGTAGGCTTCTTGTATAGCCGTTGTGTCGATGACGTGGCACTCCCGGCAGGCAGTGGGCGTTTCAGCTGATTTCGCGCCGCTTGTACAGAATCGGAACAAATCCTGCGCAGCGTGTCAATTAGTTAGCTGAAGATCGGCGTCGTTGCGACCACTGCTGCTAAGGGAGTATGGGCTTCCTTCGGTCGTAGGCTGCTTGTATAGCCGTTGTGTCGATGACGTGGCACACCGGGCAGGCAGTGGGAGTTTCATCTGATTTCGCGCCGCTTCTACAGAAACAGAACAGTTCCTGCGCAGCGTGTCAATAAATTAGCTGAAACTAGGCGTCGTTGCGGCCGCTGGTGCTGGGTGAGTATCGGCTTCCTTTCGTCGTAGGCTTCTTTGATAGCCGTTGTGTCGATGACGTGGCACTCCCGGCAGGCAGTGGGCGTTTCAGCTGATTTCGCACCGCTTCTACACAATCGGAACAGTTCCTGTGCAGCGTGTCAATGATTTAGCTGAAGATCGGCGTCGTTGCGACCACTGCTGCTGAGGGAGTATGGGCTTCCTTCGGTCGTAGGCTTCTTGTATAGCCGTTGTGTCGATGACGTGGCACACCCGGCAGGCAGTGGGAGTTTCATCTGATTTCGCACCGGTTCTACACAATCGGAACAGTTCCTGTGCAGCGTGTCAATAAATTAGCGGAAAATCGGCGTCGTTGCGGCCGCTGGTGCTGAGTGAGTATGGGCTTCCTTTCGTCGTAGGCTGCTTTGATAGCCGTTGTGTCGATGACGTGGCACACCCGGCAGGCAGTGGGCGTTTCATCGGATTTCGCACCGCTTCTACAAAATCGGAACAGCTCCTGTGCAGCGTGTCAATAAGTTAGCTGAAGATCGGCGTCGTTGCGACCACTGCTGCTGAGGGAGTATGGGCTTCCTTCGGTCGTAGGCTTCTTGTATAGCCGTTGTGTCGATGACGTGGCACACCGGGCAGGCAGTGGGAGTTTCATCTGATTTCGCGCCGCTTCTACAGAAACAGAACAGTTCCTGCGCGGCGTGTCAATAAATTAGCTGAAAATGGGCGTCGTTGCGGCCGCTGGTGCTGGTTGAGTATCGGCTTCCTTTCGTCGTAGGCTTCTTTGATAGCCGCTGTGTCGATGACGTGGCACTCCCGGCAGGCAGTGGGCGTTTCAGCTGATTTCGCACCGCTTCTACACAATCGGAACAGTTCCTGTGCAGCGTGTCAATGATTTAGCTGAAGATCGGCGTCGTTGCGACCACTGCTGCTGAGGGAGTATGGGCTTCCTTCGGTCGTAGGCTTCTTGTATAGCCGTTGTGTCGATGACGTGGCACACCCGGTAGGCAGTGGGAGTTTCATCTGATTTCGCACCGCTTCTACACAATCGGAACAGTTCCTGTGCAGCGTGTCAATAAATTAGCTGAAAATCGGCGTCGTTGCGGCCGCTGGTGCTGGGTGAGTATGGGCTTCCTTTCGTCGTAGGCTGCTTTGATAGCCGTTGTGTCGATGCCGTGGCACACCTGGCAGGCAGTGGGCGTTTCATCGGATTTCGCACCGCTTCTACCAAATCGGAACAGTTCCTGTGCAGCGTGTCAATAAGTTAGCTGAAGATCGGCGTCGTTGCGACCACTGCTGCTAAGGGAGTATGGGCTTCCTTCGGTCGTAGGCTTCTTGTATAGCCGTTGTGTCGATGACGTGGCAGACCGGGCAGGCAGTGGGAGTTTCATCTGATTTCGCGCCGCTTCTACAGAAACAGAACAGTTCCTGCGCAGCGTGTCAATAAATTAGCTGAAAATCGGCGTCGTTGCGACCACTGCTGCTAAGGGAGTATGGGCGTCCTTCGGTCGTAGGCTTCTTGTATAGCCGTTATGTCGATGACGTGGCACTCCCGGCAGGCAGTGGGCGTTTCAGCTGATTTCGCGCCGCTTGTACAGAATCGGAACAGTTCCTGTGCAGCGTGTCAATGATTTAGCTGTAGATCGGCGTCGTTGCGAGCACTGCTGCTGAATGAGTATGGGCTTCCTTCGGTCGTAGGCTTCTTGTATAGCCGTTGTGTCGATGACGTGGCACACCCGGCAGGCAGTGGGAGTTTCATCTGATTTCGCACCGGTTCTACACAATCGGAACAGTTCCTGTGCAGCGTGTCAATAAATTAGCGGAAAATCGCCGTCGTTGCGGCCGCTGGTGCTGAGTGAGTATGGGCTTCCTTTCGTCGTAGGCTGCTTTGATAGCCGTTGTGTCGATGACGTGGCACTCCCGGCAGGCAGTGGGCGTTTCAGCTGATTTCGCGCCGCTTGTACAGAATCGGAACAGATCCTCCGCAGCGTGTCAATAAGTTAGCTGAAGATCGGCGTCATTGCGGGCGCTGCTGCTAAGTATGGACTTCCTTCCCTCGTAGGCTTCTTTTATAGCCGTTGTGTCGATGACGTCACTCCCGGCAGGCAGTGGGCGCTTCAGCTGATTTCACACCGCTTGTACAGAATCGGAACATTTCCTGCGCAGCGTGTCAATAAATTAGCTGTATATTGGCGTCGTTGGGGCCGCTGCTGCTGAGTGAGTATGGGCTTCCTTCCGTCGTAGGCTTCTTTTATAGCCGTTGTGTCGATGACGTCACTCCTGGCAGGCAGTGGGTGTTTCAGCTGATTTCGTGCCGCTTATACAGAATCGGAACAGTTCCTGCGCAGCGTGTCACTCAACTCGCTGAAAATCGGCGTAGTTGCGGCCGCTGCTTCTGGGTGAGTATGAGCATCCTTCCGTCGTAGGCTTCTTTTATAGCCGTTGTGTCGATGCTGTGTCACTCCCGGCAGGCAGTGGGCATTTCATCTGATTTCGCGCCGCATGTACAGAATCGGAACAGTTCCTGCGCAGCGTGTCAATAAACTGGCTGAAGATCGGCGTCGTTGCGGCCGCTGCTGCTGAGTGAGTAGAGGCTTCCTTCCGTCGTAGGCTTCTTTTGTAGCCGTTGTGCCGATGACGTGGACTCCCGGCAGACAGTGGGCATTTCATCTGATTTCACGCCGCTTCTACAGAATCGGTACAGTTCCCGCACAGCGTGCCAATAATTTAGCTGAAGATCGGCGTTGCTGCGGCCGCTGCTGCGGAGTGAGTATGGGCTTCCTTCCGTCGTACGATTCCTGTATAGCCGTTGTGTCGATGACGTGACACTCCCGGCAGGCAGTGGGCGTTTCAGCTAATTTCGAGCCGCTTGTACAGAATCGGAACAGTTGCTGCGCAGCATGTCAATAAATTAGCTGAAGTACCGCGTCGTTGCGGCCGCTGCTGCTGAGTGAGTATGGGCTTCCTTCCGTCGTAGGCTTCTTTCGTAGCCGTTGTGTCGATGACGTGTTACTCCTGGCAGGCAGTCGGCGTTTCAGCTAATTTCGCGCCGCTTCTACAGAATCGGAACAGTTCCTGCGCAGTATGTCAATAAATTAGCTGAGGATCCGCGTCGTTGCGGCCGCTGCTGCTGAGTATGGGCTTCCTTCCGTCGTAGGCATCTTTTATTGCAGTTGTGTCAATAACGTCGTACTCGGGGCAGGCAGTGGGCGTTTCAGCTGATTTCGCGCCGCTTGTACAGAATCGGAACAGTTCCTGCGCAGCGTGTCAATGAATTAGCTGCAAATCTGCGTCGTTGCGGCCGACCGGATTCTGTCGGGATAGTATATTATCGTACGCAACGTTCGCGTGCAATAGCGCTGTGCAAGAGACGAGTCAAATGACACCTTTCCGACTCGTTTTTGGCTGGACCATCACCACAACTTAAATGCAATGCTATCTGTAGATGAGACCTCCGAAAATGACCATGACGTCAGCGTCTTCACACGAAAAGCTGAAGAAGCACGGCAGGTGCCGCGACACCGCATTCAGCAGCAACAGCAAACCGAGGCGGACCGATACAACTTGCGACGAACAGACGTCCAGTATGCACCTGGAGGCAAGTATTGGTGTGGGTTCCCGTACGGATGCGCGGCCTATCCGAGAAGCTTCGTCGTTATTTTGGCCTGTATGGGAGAATTCGCCGAATTAGGCCCTTGAACTACGAAGTTGTTCCACAAGGTCAAGTTACCTCATCACGACGGCAGCATCGAACAGAAATCCTTCATGTCGTCCGAATGAAACCGTACTACGACATGCAATAACTGCTTCCACCTGCAAGCATTGCGAATGACAGCCTAGAAACCAGCGCCTTCTGTAAGAGCATCGGGACGATGCAGTCTTGTAAGGGGGACAATGACACAAGATGATTTCAATTTACGCGCGCCAGCCGCCTCCTGCGTCCGTCCAGTTGTTTACTGCTACCTGCGAAAGATAGCGGCAGTGAAGCGGGCAACACAAGCTCACAAGTAACGCGCAATCGGAGCAACGTTTAATCAGTGCGGGACACGAGGGCAGAAGAAGAGGTGTGCGACTCTTGCGAAAAGACTGTCGACGTTGTAGAAAGGCTCTCGCTTAGCTGTTTGTCGGGCAAAGTTCACCCAAAGTAAAATAAAGTACGGTGCGTTAAAATATTATATATATATATATATATATATATATATATATATATTGATACGTGTAGAAAGGCACAGACGAAAGAGGCTATTTTCAGGCTATTTACACTGGACTGGAGCCAGCGCACCAGGCCGACATTCACTCGCGCCAAGGGCACAGACCCACTTCGTCGTTGTCGCGGCGGCTCGTCCCTTGAGCATCGCTCGATGATATCGTAATACTACCCCCCGGCGGTAAAAGCGCCATCACGGTGCCGTTAAATATTTAAGGGGCATGGAGAGTTGTAGGGTTTGAGTCGGGCGACGTGGACAATGTCACTGGTTGCCACAACAGAGGACGTAGTGGGCGTCGCTAGAGCGATTTCGTAGGTGACATCGGTCACTTGGCAAAGCACGCGATATGAGCCCGTGTAGCAGGAAAGCAGTTTTTCACAAAGACCAACTTTACGCGATGGTGACCAAAGCAACACGAGGGTGCCAGGCACAAAATTGACATCACGGTGACCGAAGTCGTAGCGTTGCTTTTGTTTGTTTGAGAGACTTGTAGACGAGCGCGCGCAAGTTGGCGAGCATGGTTAGCATGGGCGATAGCATCACGGGCATAAGCGCTAGTTGATGCTGTGGTGGACGGAAGCACAGTGCCCAGTGGTAGCGTCGGTTCACGGCCGTAGAAGAGGTAAAAAGGAGAAAAGCCAGCAGTGTCGAGACGGGAAGAGTTGTACGCAAAGGTGATGTAAGGTAGAGCCTGGTCGCAGTCACGGTCTTCGTCTGAAACGTATTTGGATAGCATATCTGTAAGTGTGCGGTTCAAGCTCTCAGTGAGGCCATTCGTTTCAGGGTGGTAGGACGTGGTAAACTTATGCTGTATTGAGCAGGCACGCATGATGTCGTCAATGACTTTGGCTGAGAACGTACGGCCACGGTCTGTTAGCAATTGACGCGGAGCGGGTCCCGTAGTCCGCCGCGACTGCAACCCACTTGTTTCCTGATGTAGATTCCGGCAATGGGCCGAGAAGGTCTAAGCCTACACGATGGAAGGGCTTGGCAGGGTAGTCCAGCGGCTGCAAGTAACCAGCGGGGAGCTGGGAAGGCTTCTTGCGTCGTTGGAAAAGTTCACAAGCGGCGACGTAACGTCATACGGAACGGGCAAGGCTCGGCCAGAAAAAATGCGACGTACACGGTCATAGGTTCGAGATACGCCGAGGTGTCCTGCCGTTGGTGCGTCGTGAAGCTCTTCTAGAACGGTTGAGCGGCGGTGTTTAGGTATGACAAGTAGGAACTCAGAGCCGTCCGGATGAAGGTTACGACGGTACAGAGTGCCGTCGCGGAGGACGAAGAGGCGTAGTGTGGCGTCGGTCGGAGAGTGTTCACAACGGTCGATGAGTGCTCGGATGTAGGCGTCACAACGTTGCTCATCGGCGAAATAAAGCAGCTGAGACACAGAGAATACGCAAGTAGCACTGGTAATACTGGAGGAGCCAGGGTCGTCAACAGGCTAACGCGACAAGCTGTCAGCGTCTTGGTGCAGGCGGCCAGACTTGTAGACCACGGGATATGAAAATTCTTCCTGCTAGTAACAGCGCAACACGTAGACAAGACACGAGAGAAGAAGACACCACAAGCGCTGTGGCGCTTGTGGCGTCTAGTGAAAATTCTTGTAGCCTCAGTGAAATTCTAGTGAAAATTCTTGTAGCCTCAAAGACCATCGACCAAGCCGCACTGTAGGATCTCTTAGGGATGAGAGCCAGCAGAGAGCATGATGGTCAGTGACTATGGAAAAAGGGCAACCGTAAAGGTAAGGAGGGAACTTCGCAACCGCCCAGACTACAGCAAGGCATTCTCGTTCCGTAATGGAATAGCTGCGCTCCGATGGTGTAAGGAGGCGGCTCGCATAAGCAATAACGCGATCCTGGCCGCGCTGACGCTGAGCTAAGACGGCACCTACGCCATGACCGCTGGCATCTGTACGCAATTCTGTAAGGGCATCAGGGTCGAAGTGGGCGAGAATAAGTGGTGAGGAGAGAAGAGTAACGAGACGAGAGAAGGCGGCGGCTTCTGCAGTACCCCACGAGAATTTTACGCCTTTCTTCAAAAGATTAGTGAGGGGTCTAGCAATTGCCGCAACATCTTGAATAAAACGACGATAGTACGAGCAAAGTCTTACAAAACTTCGAACGTCTGCGGCTGTCTTCGGAACCGCAAAGTCTCGGAGAGCGCGGGTTTTGTCGGGATCAGGCTGTACTCCGGAAGCGTCAACGAGGTGGCCCAGAACGGTAATTTGGCGGCGGCCGAAACAACATTTGGACGAGTTAAGATGCACCTTCGCCTTTCGAAATACATCAAGCATAGCTGTTAGACGCTCAAGGTGAGTGTCGAACGTGGGCGAGAAGAGGATGACGTCGTCGAGGTAGCAGAGACATCTGGACCATTCGAAACCTCGAAGCAAGGAGTCCATGATACGCTCAAAGGTGACAGGGGCGTTGCATAATCCAACCGGCATTACTTGAAATTGGTATATGCCATCAGGTGTGATGAACGCGGTTTTTTCTCTCTCCATATCGTCAACAGCAATCTGCCAGTATCCAGAACGAAGATGAACAGAAGAGAAATAGCTGGAATCGTGGAGGCAGTCAAGGGCGTCGAGTCAAGGGCGTCGTCTATACGTGGAAGCGGGTACACGTCCTTCTTAGTAATGTTGTTCAGATGACGGTAGTCTACACAGAAGCGCCACGTGGCATCCTTCTTAACCAACACTACAGGTGACACGCAGGGACTCGAAGAAGGCGCAATGATGTTTTTGTCTAGCATTTGGTTCGCTTCACTTTGAATTACTTGGTGTTCCGACGCAGAAACTCGATACGGTCATCGGTGAATAGGAGTAGCATCGCCAGTAACAATCCGATGCTTGAACGCGAGCGTCTGGCCTAAAGGGCGATCGTCGAAGTCGAAAATATCTCTGCAGGACGACAATACTTGGTAAAGGTCTTCAACCTGCGCAGAAGACAGGTCGATCGCAACCATTTTCTGTATCTTGGGATCGATGGCCGAAGCTGGCACGATGGGCCTGTTAAGCTCGCAAGAAGCATCGGTCGATAAAGTTGCCACGTGATGGTCGCCGAGACAATCAACGTTGCCAAGGCAAATACCTTGCGGTATAATTTATTTGCCAATCTAAAGTCAAAGATAGGCATGAAAGTGAGGTTCGCAGTAATAGTAAGTATACTGTGAGGCGCGGTAACGTCATACTGTAGTGGAATGTCGGGCAGAGGAGTGACGAGGTACACGCCATCAGGGACTGGTGGGGAACACAAGAGTTCAATATAGCCTATTGATTTTGGCGGCAGGCGAATAAAGCCGGTGGGGTGTAGGCGGTCCTGGGGTGCGTCAGAAGGTTCTACGAGAATCGGCAACTCAAGGCGAAGGGTACTGGCAGAGCAATCAAGAGCAGAATGCGCGGAGAGAAAATCGAGGCCGAGAATGAGGTCGTGGGGGCAATGAGCAATCACAGTGAAGAGGACAGGAGTGTGGCAGCCGGCAATGCTAACACGTGCCGTACACATGCCGATGATAGGCACAGTACCGCCATCCGCAACGCCGACGACGCGTGCCGACGCTGGGGTGAGGAGCTTGTTCAGTCGTCGTCAGAAGGCGGCACTCATAGTAGAAAGATGTGCCCCTGTATCGATGAGTGCCGTGACAGGATAGCCATCAACGTCAACGTCAAGAAGGTTTTGGTTGATGTTTAACGTGAGCAGACGATTTGAGAGCAGTGTCAACAACGCAGCTTCACCTCCAGAAGCTGCAGTGCCTAGTTTTCCGGCTGGGCCCGGGAGGCGATAGGTGGCGAAGAGAAGCGGCGGGGTTGGGGTGAACGAGACTGATGGCGTCGAGGTGAGGTCGAGCGGCTGTAGCGAAGGTTCGTAGCAGGGGCATCAGCGGCAGTGGGTTCATGGCGAGTGGCATAGGGGACAGAAGGTCCAAAGGTGCGGGGATACATGGCGGCGTATGTCCGAGGAGGCGGTGGCCATCGGTTTCGGCAGTGACGAGCGACGTGGCCGATGCGACAGCAGTGGAAGCAGATTGGTCTGTCATCAGGGGTACGCCATTCGGACGGGTTGCGGTGAGATGTTGTAGAAAAGGACTGTCGGGGACGAGGAGGGCCGGTAGAGAACTGAGCAACGCTGGGTTCAGATGTTGAACACACGGAGTTCAGACCCATGTTCTCAAATTCCTGTCTGACTACGGCCAGAATCATGGCAATCGTGGTTGGTGGCGTATCGGGAGGCGTGGCGGAGAAAGCTCGCGCACAGGCGGCCTCGAGCTGGCGGCGAACAATACGGGTGACGTCGTCACAGGTGGTGGCCTGACGCGGTCGACCCTCACATGTCAACGTAGCAGCGGTGTTGGGTAGCCGCGTGATGTGGTGTGTGATACGGCGGCTCTTGGCTTGTTCAAGGCGACGACATTCTTTAATGATGGCGTCGATTGTCGAGACGTTGCCGAAAACAAGCAAATTGAGAGCGTCGTCGGCGATGCCTTTTAGAGCATGTGACACTTATCTGATTCAGACATAGCATCGTCAGCTTTGCAGCATAGAGCCAATACGCCGAAGATGAATGAAACGTAGGGCTCTGTATATGTTTGAAGACGAGACGCAGGAGCCTTTCTCGCGGTAACCTTGCGGCCAATGGGGTCGCCGAACAGTTCCCGTAGCTTTTCCTTGAAAGTGTCCCAACTGCTTATCTCGTCGTCATGCGTCTGGTGCCACACGCGTGGGGTGCCCTCAAGATAAAAGATGACATTGGCGAGCATAATGGTTGGGTCTCACCTGTTATTAGCGCTGGTATGTTCATATAGCTTGATCCATTCGTCAACGTCCTCTCCCTCCAGGCCAGAGAACACACCAGGGTCGCGATGTTGGGCAAGCATGACGACTGGAGCAGTCGGACCAGCCGAAGCCATTGCGCAGGCGGGCTCGTCAGCGGGAGGCATGGTGAAAAGCTCGATGTACCGACCACTCCGGAGTTCCGTGGCGAGGACGGGGATCGCTGACCTCCACCAGAATGTTACGTGTAGAAACACACAGACGAAAGAGGCTATTTACAGGCTATTTACACTGGACTGGAGCCAGAGCACCAGGCCGACATTCACTCGCGCCAAGGGCACAGACCCACTTCGTCGTCGTTCTCGCGGCGGCTCGTCCCTTGAGCATCGCTCGATGATATCGTAATAATATAAACACCTCCTGTTCCCCCTATTATTATCTGATGTTCAGTAACACCTCCCCATTTAAAGCAAGCACTGCGCGGGCATACCTCACACATACATGTTATCGCCCTACCTTCATGAAACGACACCCTGCAATTCCAGTGTACAGGTTGTATCCGACAAGGCAGCTTTAGCATGACTGCGAACCCTAAATACGCAGATACTCTCGGCGCACAGTCCCGCGCCTATACAGTCAAATGCTTGACTAAAGCAATCGTTCTTCTTGTTGTGGCCATCATGCTGTTGCGTCGTCCTTGCTAGTTACATGGTGCTAGAAGTGGCCGCCGCGGACCGAAGCGCAGCAGTAACGTCGCAGAATGGACCTACTGAAGATGTCGGAGCCTTTGCGTCTATCGGGCAACCTATCGAAAAATTGGCAGCGCTTCAAGCAAAGGTTTAAGCTGTATCTGGAAGCAACGGCAGTAGAGAAGGTCCCGAAAATAATAATAATAATATTTGGGGTTTTACGTGCCAAAACCACTTTCTGATTATGAGGCACGCCGTAGTGGAGGACTCCGGAAATTTTGACCACCTGGGGTTCTTTAACGCGCACCTAAATCTAAGCGCACGGTTGTTTTCGCATTTCGCCCCCATCGAAATGCGGCCGCCGTGGCCGGGATTCGATCCCGCGACCTCGTGCTCAGCAGCCCAACACCATAGCCACTGAGCAACCACGGCGGATAAGGTCCCGATAAGTGATGCTTCAAAAGCGGCACTCTTGCTGAGCTTCGCAGGAGACGAAGCGCTCGACATCTTCAACGATTTCCAGTACGGACCCGATGAAAACAAGGAAAGCTACGCAACTTTGGTGCAGAAGTTCGACGCTTACGTCCACGAGGTGAGCAACGAAATTCATGAAAGATTAATGTTTCGTGCAAGGAGCCAGGTGGAGAAGGAGCCTTTTGAGAAATTTGTGCGTAACTTAAAGAAACAGGCAACCCAGTGCAATTTTGGGGATGAGAAGATTCAATGATTAGAGACCAAATTGTGTTTGCTACGAACAACCCAATGCTTCGTGAAAGAATGCTCGCCGAGAAAGACCTAACGCTACTAAAAGCTGGAGAATTGTGCAAGGCTGCAAAATCTGGGGCACTAAGGAGCCAAGTTTGGAATAAGCCGGAAGACTGCGTTGACAGTATGTTAAGTCGCACAGTGTAAGCGAAAAAAACAGCAGCAACGCGATAAAAAGCAGTGTCGCCATAATCAAGAGTACTGCTGCAGGAAATGCAACCGCGAACATATGCCTAAACAGTGTCCAGCGTTCGGAATAATAGGTCATTCTTGTCGCAAGTTGGGGCACTTTGCAAGCTTTTGCCGGAGGTCGACCGCCGTCAGTGAAGTCGGTAAAGTCGAAGAGAATCACTTTGAAATTCTTGAAATAAGCTCCGAAGATAGTCACAGGAAGGACTGCAAAGCACGTGTAAGTGACCGTAAAGTTACGTTCAAGGTGGACACAGGTTCTCAGGAAAGCGCCTATACACACAAGACGTCAGCACGTGTATACTTTGTTATTCGAAATTATGTTGCACCTAGAGCAACGCGCCATGATTACACGGAGCCTTACTCAACCTCAAAGTTAGATGGGCGACGGACCACCCTTACAAAATGCAACTGTCAAAACAGGTTCCACTTCACGGTAGCAATGTAAAACACGTGACTGTAGGTTTCTGTTTGTAATGGGCGACTATTAAATGTGTCGAATGCGAATATTTAACAATCTCCATTTTTCTATGCCCGACACACAGTGACAGCCTTCCCTTGAAAAGCCCCATTCACTTCAAGAACAAGTTAATTGTACCAGCAGACTATTTACTTACAATACCCTTGCTGTGTCCGCATTATGAAAGCAGACAAGAGTTTAGCATTCAATTTTTATTCGACAAGTAACTATACTAAATTTTTGAACATAAGAACCTAACCAAATACTTCCCAACAGCCTACCGTTTAAACCTGTTTGCGGTTTTCCGTCTGCTCAACCCAGTACCACTAATTATCACAGGTGTAACAACAAAAGTTCTCGAAGCAATACAGAAACAAAATGGGTAAGGATAGCTGTTTTCGGTTTCGTGGCGGAAGTATGCATGTCACCCGCCATGGTTGCTCAGCGGCTATGGTGTTAGGCCTCGGAGCACGAGTTCGCGGGATCGAATCCCGGCCACGGCGGCCGCATTTCGATGGGGACGAAATGTGAAAACACCCATGTACTTAAATTTAAGTGCACGGTAAAGAACCCCTGATGGTCGAAATTTCCGGAGTCCTCCACTACGGCGTACCTTATAATCAGAAAGTGGTTTTGGCACGTAAAACCCCATAATTTAATTAAGTATGCATGTCAACCTGCTATTTTTGCTTGTAGACTGTTATTTAGCATTTTGGCAGCCCAGCTATGCATGAACTGTAGCTTTTGCGCTACATTCAGTAATCTTATCCTGCCAACAGACATTTTTATGTGTCCCTTGGGCACACAAGTCATTGGGCAGCATTTATTCACTTTTTTTTCACAGCTTCCGATCTACTTTCGAGAAACATTTATTTAGCGTTTCTTGAAACGTAGTCATATAGCAGTGGCTCTTTCTTAGACAGCTCATTTGCGCCTGACTCTACTGTTGTTTTGAAAATTTTTGTATGCATTTTTTACCACAATTGGTCATATTGTTTCCAGAACTGATCATCGGTCGTTGATAGTTGTCTTTTTGCACTAGTCAGTGCATGCCTGGTATCTAAATATAAAAAAATAAAAATTGCTATGTAAATATATGCTTCTGCGTTTGACTATTTACTATTTACAATTGGGCTTCGGTTCGTATTCGACAAAACTCGCAGTTTCGCTCGACAGGCATCGATTGCGATCGCAAATTCGTGGACAGGTATACGAAGTGTAGTGGTTTTATCGGCCTTATAAGCTTGTAAACACAGCCATACTAACTGAATTAGCAAGCATGGTGTCAAGCGCGCACAAGCCCACATGAACACATCTCATTCGATGACCGCGGAAACTCGCTGTCAAAACACTGCAGTGAGGAAACGCGGCAGCAGTGGCGAACGAATTCACCTTCGTGCGGCCGCTCGCATCAACACGACTGGCGCGGGCAGCCGTCGATGAGTTATGAGCGTCCCCTTTGGAACGGGGCGGTGGGTTGCGCCACCAAGCTCTTGCTATTATACGGCCTAATGTCCCACCTAGGTTATACAATGAAAAAAGAAAAAGGCACTGTGAACTACCACACCCAAATTTTCTGGTCCCCTACTGCGAAGTGTGCTTTTGTCGGCCTTCACGATGCAGTGCCCCCCTGCGGCCGCCTTTCCACCGTTGCGTGCTCGAGCCGCCCACCCTGGCACGTCGCGGCGATGATATTGTCGTCCTTTACGCGGAACCTCACGGCGACGCCGACCGCAGAAGTGTGTCTCGAGGGTCCATGCTATCGCAATAGAAGATAATATTCACCGACTTCAACTTTTTGAACGTGTCATTTACTGAAGTAGCACCACCACATTTACGCACTCAATTTAGCAATTTACAGCGAAACACAACAACACGCGGCTATTTTACCTTTCCACCAAAGCAAAACTTGTCCAAACACATGGGCACTGCGACTCCGTCCATGGTAGCGGTGGCTATCTGCGGTCCCCGGTAAATTTTAGTATGCGCCTACATAGTCGGCTGTTTAGCGCCATGACCGCATCGATGTGCTCAGTTTGCGGTATATGTGTCCCCTTACGCCCAGATGTGCCCGTGCTACTTTGATCAATATTCACACGCATATGCTTCTTTCGCCGTTTACCTAATAAATATTTCATTCAAAGTGCACAGAGATCGACAGCACAGCTACACGTATTTATTTTGTATTTATTCAGAATACCCCTAAAGGCCCTCTCGCAGGAGGGTATTACATAGGGGGGGGGGGGTGCAGTAACGCATACAGATGTAATAAGTGAGTAACAAGTTAAAAAAAAACGGGAACTGATAAACAATAATCACAAAAAATAATAATACAAGGCCAGTAAGATTATCGTAGTAGTAATAATAATCAAAAGTGTACAAAAAGAGCATACGAATCACAAGCACACGAAAATGGAGGGTAATCTGGGTCATAGAAGCACTCCGACTATTATAGTTAACAAATCAGAAAACAATACAACACGTGAACTTAAAAGGAAAAGGCAAAACACCGCAATAAAAATAGGAACAATAACCACAAAAAAATATGCATGTTACATAGAGGAAAAGAACATCTTTTAACATCATTCCTAGCGTAAAAAAAAATGGGGGTGGGGGGGGGGCATGACACAAAAAAGGTTTACGCACTTTCATTAATGATTAGAAGTTTCTGGAATTAATTTATGTCGGTGACGGTTGCGATGTGTGATGGCAACTTATTCCACTCGGTTATGGTGCGCGGTATGAACGATATGGCATAAGTTAGTGTGCGACACGTGAAGCGTTCGATATTGAAAGGGTGATCACGGCGGGGAAAAATGGCAGGGGGTGGCCTAAAGAAGTCCTCACCCGCCGTGGTTGCTCAGTGGCTATGGTGTTGGGCTGCTGAGCACGAGGTCGCGGGATCGAATCCCGGCCACGGTGGCCGCATTTCGATGGGGGCGAAATGCGAAAACACCCGTGTGCTTAGATTTAGGTGCACGTTAAAGAACCCCAAGTGGTCAAAATTTCCGGAGTCCTCCACTACGGCGTGCCTCATAATCAGAAAGTGGTTTTGGCACGTAAAACCCCAAATATTATTATTATTATTAAAGAAGTCCTCGCGATGTGATGCGTGATGGTAGAGCTTATGAAGAAGTGATAAGCGAGCGATTTTATGGCGACATGATAACACCTGCAGTTCAGCACGATTCTTCAATGAAGTGACGCTGGTGTGACGTGAGTAATCCGAAAAAAATAAAACGCACAGCACGGTTCTGCAGGGCTTCGATGTTTTAATAGTATAGTCTTGATCGGGATCCCAAATAGGTGAGGCATATTCTATTTTAGGACGGATTAAAGTGATATAGGCCAGTTTACGTAAGTGCGACGGGTGTGTTTCAAGTTACGTTTAAGAAACCCAAGTGAGTGGTTTCTTAAAGCAAGGGTGACGTTAATATGGTAATGCCAGGACAGGTCAGACTGAAAGTTAACGCCAAGATATTTCTACGTGGTCGTAAGTTCCACTGAAGTGTTATTTAGCAAGTAACACGTTGGAATGCGAGAAGCTCTTTTAGTGAAAGACATCAACTTAGTTTTTGAAGGATTTAGTGTCATTAGCCACGTTGTGCACCACGAAGTTAAGGAGTCAAGGTGAGATTGCAGAGACTGGCAGTCAGCTTCAGAAGAGATGTTGCGGCAAATAACACAATCGTCAGCGAATAGCCTAACTCTAGATTTGACGGAGGAGGGTAAGTCATTTATACAAATTAGGAAAAGCAATGCACCGAGCACACATCCTTGAGGAACACCGGATGAGACTGGGACGAAAGGAGCGTCAAAGTTATTGACTGACGTTAACTGTTGTCTGCTAGAGAGGAGGGGTTGCAGTCACGCCAGAACAAGTGGGTGAATATTAAGTTGTCTAAGTTTTAGTAAGAGCCGGTGGTGAGGAACTCGATCGAACGCTTTTGAGAAGTCAAGGAATATGGTGTCAATTTGGATGCCGGCGTCCAATGATAATTGTAAATCATGAGTAAATACTGCAAGTTGTGTTTCGCATGAGAAGCCCTTGCGAAAACCTTGCTGGTAGTTGAAGATGATATTGTATTCCTCTAAATATGTAATTACTTGTGAGTGCATAATGTGTTGAGTTTACAGATGGTACTAGTTAAAGATATAGCTCTGTAGTTAAGTGGGGACGAGCGATCCCCTTATTTGATAATGGGCACTACTTTTGCTATTAGCCAGTCCTGAGGAATGGAGCCTGACGATAATGATAGAGCGAAGATGGCTGCCAAGCAACGAGAGATACCCGAAGAAATATGTTTCATTATTTTGTTGTTGAAGCCATTATGCTCAAATGCAGCTGAAGTTTTCAATTTTCCAAGTAGAGATAAAATACCAGCTTCGTCAATTCTTATTTCAGTCATATAAATACCGGAAACAACGTTAGGGCATGTAGTAATATCCCCAAGAGTAAAAACTGTTGAAAATGAATCATTTAATAACTTAGCACATTCGGATTCTTGTCCTTGTCTGTCTGCTTGTCCTTGTCTGTCTTCCTTGTGTCCGTGGTTTTATTTGCGCTAAGCTACTACTTCAAATCAGTAACAGGAGAACCATTGGTATTAGCAAGAGTTACATCGGGGTGGTTGCTGGGATTTATTGTGTGCCAAAAGCACCGAGGGTTATTTATTAGCATAGATGACAAATCACGACTGAAAAAGCGACGACGAGTAGCTTTTAAAAGCTGTTGATATCCCTTGTCACACGTTTTATCGCGACACTACAAAGCCGATAATCTGTTCTTTTGTCTGCCATTCTGAAAAGTCGTATCTTTTTATTATTAAGTCGACGTAATTGCTGATTGAACCATGGAGAAATGTTGCTTGTTTTGATGGTCATAACTGGAATGTATTTGTCAATTAAGTTTGAAACAGTATTTTTAAAAAGGTTCCAGTTATCTTCTATGGAACGTTACAAGTGGGCATCTAAGAAATGTTCCGTGAAATGGGATAATTCGATACATATTGCATCAAAATTGGCTCGCTTATAACACCTTATACACTTTCCAGCAACTCTCTTTTTGTTAAGTGAACAGTAATTATGTCATGATCAGAAAGACCATCGAGATGGGCTATGTCAGTAAACAGATCAAGACGAGAAGTTAAAATTAGGTCAACAATGTTTGCGAATGTGCTCGATCAACGTGTAGGTTTTTCGATGAGCTCGCACAACGAAAAATCAAGGCAAGAATCAAGAAATTCCTGTGCCTGAGTATCATTGGCTGAAACAGATAGTGTAGACCATTGAATATTGGGATAGCTAAAGTCTCCAAAGATTATAAGAAACGAATTTGGAAACCGCCCGCATATTTCAACAACAACGCGATGAAATTCACTTTCGAAGGTCGCATTCATGTTTAGGGGGCGATAAAAACACGAACAATGAGATCACTGGAACTAAGCCTCAGGGACACAAAGACGCTTTCAACAAATGAGTTAACAAGGATAGGTATAGCAATGAAATCTTTACAAATTCCAATAAACAAACCACCGCCTCTTCCATCCTTTCTATCGCAGCGAAAAAAGTTAAAATCTACTTGACTGACAAGAATGACAAGAATATTACTATCGGAAACAGTATCGTTCGGCCACGTTTCTGTTAGTGTGATGACGGAAGGTGTACTTGAGTCGATAAATGAAGATAGTTGAACACTTTTAGAAAGAACACTTCTGATATTGGTGTAGAAGAAAGAGACCTTTCCGTCTGAACGAGTATGAGCGGCAATGTCGTAGTAGCTGCACTTCGTTAAAATGTCGGGGGCACCCACATCCTGTCGATTGCTTGGCAGGATGCGTTCACTGCGCTGCTGTACGATCAAGTCATACCTCGCATTCTATGCGAAAGTAGTTTCAAGTAACTGAAATAAAACACGCCATCATGTCAGCAGTTAGGTCGTTTCAATGTCCTAGCGTGAATTTTCTGTAGATATGAAGAAATTTCCCCGTTTCCCTAAAGAAGGCTTAAAATTCTTAGACCTGAGGAAATGTCCCTAGGCATGGCAGCACTGTGTATCAGACATGTGTTTGTTAATATTGTGTTAACTTTCAGTATTTTTATGCTTGGTTGCGGAAATTGTGAAGTGTGTTTTTCCTGTTAATTTTAAGCACACATTACAGCAAGCTGCAGCTTGAAATATGAATAATCGCACAGCGTGGCTACGCTTAAGCCATATATTCTTTAAATTTCTGAGCTTCTGTTGCATGACAGTACTGATTCTGACAGCATAGTCTGTTAAGCCTAATAGTGTCAGGCACAATGAAGGTGAAATTTTTATTCAGTCAAGAGCAGCAGAAGTATGAATCCTCAAGCACATACATGATGGATTTTTCTGCGCTTTATAAAGAAATGACGGCACATTCCATCAACACTATATACTGGATCCTGGTATTTAAACAATTAATGTCGTAAACATGCTTGAAATTTCCTGCATGCAGGTAGCGTTTACCACGTTTACAATTTGTCGTTTCTGGGATGTAAATGCTCAAAAATCTTGTTTCAGATATGCGAAGGCTGATCCGAACCCAGCCTTCTAAAAGACGCTTCTTTTTCCTTGTTAAACCTACGTCCTAAACAAAGTTATCAGTTAAAGCGAAAAAAATAGTTTCCAGCTTGCTTTATAAATCATCTCACAAGACGAATCTCAATGTCAGAAGGACCATCACTTTCTTTCACTGCCCTGATACTAGTAATGCACAGCTATATTTAGCCACTTTCCACTGTTCTACACGTGATCTTCAGTTTATATCAAGGTAACGCAAGAAAATGCGCGGAACGACGGCATGAAACCTTTTCTTTTTTTTTGTCGAAACATTCGAGCTTCATCTGACAGGATGCAGGCATTATTTTATGTATACATATATAGGCATGAGTTTGGAGAACTGATGTCGGTAGATCGTCACCGTAACCCGTCCATGAGAGGCCTTAAAAACCCATGCATGCATGGCAGGTAAGTGGTTTAGGACGACCTGTTTTTGTTGTGGTAGGCGTCAAGCAGTTTCACAGTGCTTGCAGAGTAGACTTTCGAGGCCAGTCATCCCTTGTCGTTGCGTGAATTTCTGTCAAGATAGAAGTAATGAAACCATCAAGAGCATGACGTAGGAATACACAATTATGTCAGAATTAATGTGGTAAATTAATAAAGTGGAGTTTATTATGCATATACGAAAACATCCACTGTACCGAATGTGCGGCTTGGGAGGTCATGTCGTCAGGGGTGGCGATATGGGCTTGTTCGTCGGTCCTCATTGAAAGGTATCTGTATAGCACAACAAAACAAGGACACAAGAAGAAACGAAGGCAAGCGCCAACTATCAACAAAGAAAATTTACTTCTGGGATCGCTCACACTTATACCCTCAAACAACCACGCGCACAGCGATATCAACCATGAAGATGCACTTGCGTACGTAACGGTATGAAAATAATCTAAAACCGGTACATCGGGAAAACGCAATAAAACCTCAATGACATATTGCAAATGTAGTTAGCCTTCATGCCATGCCCAAATAATCTCACTCTCTCGCGGACAATGATAGTGGCGGTTTGCTGTTGCATTGGTCAGCGGCCGAGAGAATTTGCTCTGTTTCTGTTATTAATCTTACACACTCGCACTTATCCCTGTATATAATAGTGGTATGTCCTAGAAGTAGGCGACATGGCCGACATGGACATGTCTTGCAATGGAAAGCCAGAAAACGTCGCCCGATACACGCTGACACTTATTTCTGTGCTCTATTAAGCGTTCATTGATGCATCTTCCGGTTTGGCCTATGTAGCATTTACCACATTACAGCGGAAGGTGATAGACCACCCCTACCACGCATCCTGCGAACGGATCTTTGTGATTCTTATCACACACCAGCCTATTCGTCCTCATTGGGTTAGTGGTTTTGCACAAGGTACTTAGCTGATCTGGAGCTGAAAAAGCAACCCGTACTTTAGCGCGACTTCCTATCTTTTTCAGGCTATGTGATATTTGGTGTATGTACGGAATCAGCGGTTTTCGCCTGCTAACAGCTGCTAGCTCTGGCATTCTCGCGGGGGCAATTTCTCGAACATTCCTGTTTGAGCAACCTCTCGGCCACCGACACCAACACATGGTTAGGATAACCAGCCTCCTTAAGACCGACAGACTGCTGCTGGACGCTGGTTTTCATTAGGTGTAGGTATTATTTTCTAAGGGCTTTTTTGAAACACAAATTAGTTATGCCCCTCTTCATCAACTTCGAAAGCGCTGTATGAAATTGGAGAAGAGGTTTGTTAGCTCGTGGGCTATAAGCCAAGCAGGTCTTACTATCAGTAAAGATGAACTGAACGCCAAGAAACCGAAGCTTATTGTCGACAGGCGCTTCAAAAGTTATGTCAAGGGGCCTCAAACACTCGCGAAGAATCGTAAAGGTATTGAGACATTTTTATTGGAAACGCTTACTAGGGCAACCTAGGAACACCGAGATATGGTCTACAAATCTAAAAGCTCCCTGAAAGCCTGGTAGTCCTGTGAGGCGCACGTATATGTGCCTACCTGAATGTGCTAAGCAGAGGTTGCTAAGGACGGGAGCTAGACACGACCTTATACAAATGCCTTCCTTCTGCAGATGCGGCCTATTGTTCCACTGTACAAAAGTTGACGACAGATAAAAAGGCAAAAATTCTAAAATCTCTTCTGCTGAAACACTTGCTTCCATTGAAAACCTTGTGGCGCCATATTTGTCAATACAATCCTCGACACATTGAAGAAGGTCATTGTGCGGGATAGAATAATTCTTTAGCATCAGCAGAGAAGGTCTTGAAGCCTTTTTCTGCCTGAGACCTAAGCAAACCAAGGACTTGGTCAGAACCTTTCACGAGAAACGGGTCATCAATCTTGAGAACGTTCCGCTTTGAAAGCAAGTACATGGCAGCTTGCTTCTGCGAGCTTAGTACTTTCTGCAAAACCACTAACCCAATCAGGACGAAAAGGCTGGTGTGTGATAAGAATCACAAAGATCCGTTTATAAGATACGTGGTAGGGATGGTCTATCGCATTCCGCTGTCATGTGGTAAATGCTACATTGACCAAACCGGAAGATTCATCGATGAGCGCTTAAGAGAGCACAGAAATAAGTGCCGGTGTATCAGGCGACGGTTTTCTTGCTTTCCATTGCAAAACGTATCCATGTTGGCCATGCGTCCACTTCTAGAAGAAACCACTATTATACAAAGGGATAAGCTCGAATGTGTAAGATTAATAATAGAAACGGAGAAAATCCTCTCGGCCGCTGACCAATGTATCAGCAAAGCATCACTATCAATGTCCGCGAGAGAGTTATATTATTTGCACATGTCATGAAGGCGAACCGCATTTGCAATATGTCATTGAGGTTTTCTTGCGTTTTCCGGATGTGCCGGTTTTAGATTCTCTTCATACTGTCCTTTACGTAAGTGTACCTTCCTGGTTGATATCGCTGTGCACGTAGTTGTTTGAGGGTATAAGTATGAGCGATCCAGGAAGTAAATTTTCGTTGTTCATAGTAAGCGCTTGTCTTTGTCTATATTTCTTCTTGTGTCCTTGTTTTGTTGCGCTATACAGGCACCTTTCAACGGTCATGTCGTGCCACAGGTGCGTTGTCCATGGTGTAAAGAAGTATCCGCAGGAAGTATGGTTCACAGGTTTTCACAACAGAAATAGGCGAGACGGCTCTGGCGGGAAAAATAAGAGTAGCATTGATTAAAAAGCCAATTTCATTGTTACACGAAACCACAAACACGCTCATTATAAGTATGCCGAGCTGATGTTACATGTCAAACAATATGAGTGTCGCGAAAAAATACCTAAACTTATACCCAGCATGAAAGAAGCCCCTTCTTTATATATTGCCGCTGTCATTAGCTTGACCGTTCATATGTATTTTACACTCACATGTGTGGTATGAACATGCATGCAAGACGTTAGACGTGTACGCGCCTCTCGTGATGCAGTGGTATGCTTTGCGCGGTGTTCTTGACAATGCCTTAATAGGCAATAACTTTCGAGAATACATGTTTATTGAATGAACAACCCGCTCACAAAGGAAATCACGTCGCTGCAGAAATTCAAATTTTAGCAATGGCTGGAAGCGTTTGGCATGCTCAGAACTTGCTGACTGTAATTCAATGTTTGCGTGCCACCCGCAAAATTGTCAACGCAAACAAGCAGTGCGCTTTTACTCACCGGTGTCTACATTCTTAGAATGCGAAACGAGTGTTCCACCGGCGGAAGATTTCGAAGGCGACATCGTACCGCTGAAGCAAGGTGACTATGCTCCACCGAAGCATTTCAACAGGTCAAAATGAAGAAGACCTAGACCCTAGCCATGGAAAGGGCATTGCTAAGCTGCAAGGCGGGATATTCCCAGCGAAACAAACAAAATTGGCGAAACAAGCAATGGCGCCACGTCAGATGTCGATTAATAAGCTACTGACGCCCAAGAGTCAGCTGAAGCAAAAAGTATTGGTCAAAGCATGTGGCGCAGTATCTAAAGACTAAATGAACAGCAGCCTGTTTAATTTATGCGTGATGGTATGTTGAGAGGACGTCTTCGTTGAACAATATTTCCTATTCAAATATTGCACCAATGTTCGTGCCCGTAGAGTGGACGGCAATAGCACGAGTGACAGCAGCCTGTATTTTGAGACATATGCTGCATGCGCTCCACGCTGGAACGTGCCGCGACCGAGCTTTTCTGTGGCGATCATGGGAAATGGAGAGCATGCTCGCCCTGCTGCCGCGCTACAGCAAAGGTTTCGAAAGAAGTGCGCGCCCGGTCACCGCGCCCTCGCAGATCTAGGGAGATGAAATAAAAAAGGTGTTTGCACTTAATTGCGACTATACGGGCACTCCGGACGCATTTATGCCGCCGGCGTCGCTGTGAGGTTCGGCATAAAGTCCACGGACGATAAAGTCATCGCCGTGCGAGCTGGTGAGCCGGCCGCCACCAGGGGGAGTGTTCGAGTGCCACCCGCGCCGCCGCGCAGCTGCGACGGGCACCGCGTTTGTGGTGCGCCCTGTTTTCGCGGCGTATGTCGCATTGGGGATGCAAGTGGCTGCACGAAGGTCGCTTCTTCACTGCAGCCAGCGCTCATCAACTGAGCACATTTTGGTTTGTGCGCGCTTGACATCATGCTTGCTAATTTAGTTAGTATGTCTATCTTTACTAGTTTATACGGATGATAACACTACTACCCTTTCTTCGTATAGATGTCTACTAATTTCCTATAGACATCGATGCTTCGCATTTCGTGCGAAACTGACTTTTTTTGGGCAACCAATAGTTTTTAGAAATGACGAAAGTTTAGTGGACGGGAAAAAACTTATTTCCGTTTACTAAATTTTTTGCCTACGGTTGTTGTCAAATCCCGCACCGCATGGGAAGTGGCCGACGGCGTATGGCCGTCGCGCTCGCCAACGCTCACCCTCGCCGCTAGCTCACGGATACGGCATGTTGGCTCGTGCCCGGTGACCTGCTTCGGTTGTCGTGCTAAATATGAAGATGGTAAAGATAAAACAGATGCTTGATATGCGTGAATAAAGGCAAATCGCAAGAAAGTAGGCCAGCCAAGTATTAGCCCCGAGAACGAACTACAGAGGCGCTGCGAGCGCCGCTCCCATGACGTCAGGGCGCGGACTCGCGCCTGTCGCCTGCTACAGTTCGGGCGTTGTCCGGGCGCTTTCTGCGGTGTTTTCGTTTGTTCGCCCTCGTTCTCTCTGCTTGTATACTTAAGGTGGTCGCCTCAAATATATTTTTACGACGTCTTCCTTTGCGAACCTCTATTCAAAGAGCTAATTTCTTAGACAACAATGCAGCACTCAAGGCAACGCTAAAGTGCCGGCCGAAGAAGTGCAAAAGAGCCCATTGCGGGTTTTCCATGCGCGGACGGACAATCGCAAAAACATAGCATACAGGAATCAAGTTATGATACCATACCTGCCGCGGTGCAACAAGTATGTCCTAAATGCTGGCTATATATGACTTCTACAACAGTTACGTTGATTTTAATCCGCTAAAACAGGTTTGCTCACGACGAGTAGTTCATGGTATAATATCGAATTTTTGCATTTCTTCACAGAAACGCTCGGCAGTAACACGGGGACTTAACTAATACTGGAGTTTAGATTCTACAAGCACCACTTGCTTCTTTAACTGCTTGTCAACATTAGGCGGTTCTTCCCCTGTTTATTTTAAGCAGCGGTAATTTGAAGCAAAGTTAATGAAGGCTTACAGCTATTTACAGAATACAAATATGAATATATATATTTCCTTTTCCGTGATACACGTTCAACTCACTTGAGAAATTTACTGGTGCTTGTTGCTTGAGGAATATACATGACGAATCTGTTTGGAGAACTGACACAGGCTGCTCGGCCCAATTTTTTTAGTGAAGTATGCCTATTGATCCGCATGGCTGCAGCCAGAAAGAACCCGAAGCGCCAATCATTAGTACTATGGGACATATTGAAGATATTGAAATTCCCCGGTGGAGGGTCAGAAATCAAGTGAAAGTATATGCAAGGCTTGTGGTGCTTTCTTTATGAATGTTTGCGATTGGATTGGAGCAAACTTTATTTAGCCTGCAGTTGGGCAAGGTTCTCCTTTATGTACCAACGAAGCGAATAGTTATGCGTTTCTATAATTAAAGAACGCTGGATCGAGACATGGTGAGACAGTAAGGTGCTTGAATTTTCCTTTTCTAGGCAAGCTAAGCCGCGCTATAGTAGCTCGAGAATACTTTAGCCATTCCAGTTGGCGCTGTAAAAAATGCTTTATGGTTTCAATTTGAAGTTGTGGTGAACTGATGGGTTTCGCGAACATAGCGTGCCTCGCCATACCGACAGTCGATTGCTGCCGTTACGTGATCAGGTGTGTGCCATATTGCCGATAAAGGCTACTGAGGGCCACGATGAAACATTTCATCACATGCAATTGATTGGCTCTCGATATTAACAACGAAACTTTTCTCTCAGGTGATTGCTACTATGGTGTTTGTGAATTATCTATGTAAATACTCTACATGACGCGCCGTCGTGTTAGCAGCCATGAGCGATTCATTTTTTGGAGGCCTGTTTCAGAGGAGGATGAAAGTAGCAGCAAACTTTTTCATAAGAAATGCGCGACTTTTTTTTTTGCTCATTAATGAATGGCCATATTTGAATACAACAACACACCAGAGTAATAAGAATCATGATGGCAGCTTCGCTGGGCAGTGTCTATTTAACATCGGATAACATGCTGACGCCAATTACCAAGATTTTCTTCCATGTAAAATGCAATGTCTCTCATAGCTAAATACTAAGGGAATATTAAATGTTTAGCGAGGCATCATGCACAACTTCGCGTGTTGAATTTGCAGACATTCTTTTTACGCAAAATTTACGGATAGACACGGCGCATATGTGCATTACAAAACCAGTAGACCCCTTTAACACTACACAGCTTGCGATATCCAAGCCACAAAGTTTCTCGAATCACGCGCTTTTAAAGTAGAAACTGTGGTTAAGGCATGGCAGCTGAAAGAAGCCGACGTGTCCTTCAGTAAGCACGGCTCGAGCCGCCCGCACCCCAAGCACACACGAAGGGAACGAGCGCGCGCGGCAGCCGAGCGAGCACACTCTACACTCTCAGGCAAAGTTGCACCCTTTGGCGTGCCCCTTCTGCCACACAACAATAATCGTTATCTGCCTTGATGCGTTTCCTTTCTTTAACGCCGTGAGCCCGGAACTTTCCAGTAACGAACGGCACGCGCGTTATCAGCATAGAACAGTTTACACCCTTTGGAGTGACCCTTCTGATAACGCGCGTGCCGTTCGTTACTGGAAAGTTCCGGGCTCGCAGCGATAAAGAAAGGAAACGCATCAAGGCAGATGACAATTATCGTTGTGTGGCAGAAGGGGCACGCCAAAGGGTGTAAACTGTTCTTAGAGTGAGGGACGTCCTGGCCGTGAAGTCACTCGTGAGAGGGCGCCACTCCTAATTCTCGCCGCTAATAGACCTTTGCACTACAGTGTACTCGAATAGGGGCAGTGTGCTCACTGCCGCATCCCTGCGCCGCATCGCCGTGGCGCACTCAGCGTCGACTGCCCTGGCGCCCGCCAGAGGCGCTGCCGCCTGTTTCTGCTGAAAACTTCCCCTCGATTCGTGTGGAGTGTGTTCTGTTGGATCAACGTGCTGTCGACTGCAAGTCCAGCCGGCGTTTTCAGCAGTATCCTCTGTGCTTGCTCTGTGCTTGACGCTTCACTCAATGTGCACTGTGAGTGAGTGAGATTGGCAAGCCGCCATCGAAATCATTACTTTGCACCCGAGTGCAGAACTAGCTACAGTCGCGTAAAAGATGCACTAAAGGTGTCTTTTTTTCAGCGCTCCACGTGATGAAGAACAACGAAAGGAATGGGAGAGGAACCTCCACCGTGCAGATAAGACACTGGATGAATGTTGCGCCGTCTGTGAGTTGCACTTCCAACTGCGATTCATAGTTAGGGACTTGGTGCACCTTATAGACGGCAAAGAGGTGCGCATTCCTCGTGAGAAGCCACTGCTATCAGAAAACGCTGTTCCCACGATACTTCCGAATTTACCACAGTAGCTGACCAAGACGACACCGAAGCCCAGGAACAAAAGGAAAAGGTGTGAAAACGACAAAGCACCCGCGAAGAAAACAAACCGATGCGCACTGGACAATAACCATTCGGAGTTTTCACCGGCGCTTCCGGGATAGACCATGACTCGGCGCAAGAGGAGGGCGTTACGGCAGAGCGTCAACACTGTCTGTCGTTTATTTTTGATTTAAAGACTCCTTGCAAGTATAGGAGTTCACATCAACTCCCCGACCTTGACGGAGTGCTTTATTGCAGGTCGACTCAGCCTGAAATCTCAGGAATAAGCAGAGAACGTGCTGAAAAGCGTGGACAGGGCGACGTGCACTCTGAGAAATGTTTACGCCCTTTGAGTCGTATCTTGCCACGCAATAATAATCGTCATGTCTTATCCGTATTTCCTTTCTTTAACGCCGCGAGCCCGGTACTTCCCAGTAACGAACGGCATTCGCGTTGTCAGCGTGACATATCATTCCCGACAGGAAAGTAGCGGGCGCGGCGTTTTCAAGAAAGGAAACGCAATCAATTGAAGGCAGATGACGATTATCGTTGTGTAGCAGATATAGACCCCAAGAGGTGTACCTTTGCGTAAGAGTGTGATATAGGTGGGGCAACGTGAAAATGTTTGCTTTAGTACAACATCGTTCAGCGCTGCGCGCGCCTTACCTGCGAAAAATAGAAAACGAAGTGGTGGGTAAATTCGGCACGGTGCTGGAAACGCGGATGCACGGTCGTTGTGGCAAAACCAGACTCACAATTTTATCGATCAGCAAGAGAAAACACTCGAGTGTCCCTTGCTACGGTGACTGCAGCGCCCGTATCAAGCTATTAACAGAACAGTGTTAATAGCAAGGTTAGTTCATTCGTGCTTCCGGCAACAAAACATCGCCAACCATCTGTAGATCAACCGCAACAATAGTAATTTAGTTCAGTGCACACTGCCAAGGTGCACCAAAAGAAGTTTCGTGTGTTGCATGTCGTGCATTTTACTTTAATTACGGTCAAAACAGCAACGCGCGATAGCCGCTTTACCGTAACACGTAGGAAACTTTCAGGTGACGCAGCGAACCGCGCTACCTGTCGGCGTCGACACGAAGTGCGTCAAGCTCTGCCGCGATGTGAGCGCACTATAACTCTTCTAGTACACTGTACTTTGCACTGAGGCTTCCACGGGCGCCACCATAATTGGACTACTGGCGCCGCCTAGCGTGTGCTTGGCGGCGATGCCATACTGGACTGTCGTTGCTCAGCCTCAGCCGGCTCAGCGCTGCTGTTGCTATCAACAAACACATCTAAAAACCTTGGTTGCTATCTACATCTGAGTTGCTCCGTATCTTCGGCCTTCACAGAGTCGTCTTGCCACTTTCGTGCTATTCTCACCAGGGGCGCTATTCTGTACATTCCGCCATTTTCTTTGATGCGTGACGTAGGCGCGACGCAAACAATAAGGCGCTGGTGGCGCCGTTTTGCTTACATAACCTGACGCCAACTTGACGTTTCGCCTAAGAAACTGAAATGAAGGCGCTGAATGTAGCGTTATCGGTAAAGCAGAACTGTTTTCCTCCGCAGTAAAAGTAAAGCAGCTATCTCAAAGCGTATGATTATTCCGTCGAAAACGCTTCTCGCTTCCGTCGTCTACTGCGTACAAGCCGTCGTCTGCTTCAATAGCTAGGATGCGTGCCCCCGGAAAATGGAATGAGTCATCGCATGTTGGCGCCAACGCGCTTGTTTTCTTGCTTGAGAAAACATACGCGACCTACCAGTGGTGATGCGCGCACGTTTTAGGCCACGTTATCTCTATCTCGTGAAACGCAAGTGACTCAGCCTGCCTCGGCTGGCTGAGAAACGACCGAATATCACCGATAGCGTTGCGCGCGCCAGAGATATCCACTAGCGCGACGCAAGCGCCAGCGCTGCCATCTCTCGTTCATTTCGCTGGTTACTCGCTCCGCGGGAGGAAACTTCAAGGCGCCACCTTGCGTACATTTCTTTTTATAAACTAGAAAGAGGCCGTTGTCATAACTTTTGATGGCGCGAAAAGGCATTAATCTTGATTACAATACAAATGCAGCAGTGAGAAGTGGACAACATTGCCAAAAATTTGCTATGTTCAACCAATATTATTTTGTATAAACGCGTTCTTTTAAAAAATGATGGCCCCAAACACAAATGCCAACACCACCCGAGAGCGATGCAAATACTATGAGCACACGTTATGAACAAAACATTTTCGTGGCGCCAAACTACGGGGAAAATGTGGCGATACGCATTCCTCTCGGCTGCCATTGCATCATCATCAGCATCATCATCATCAGCCTGGTTACGCCCACTGCAGGGCAAAGGCCTCTCCAATACTTCTCCAACAACCCCGGTAATGTACTAATTGTGGCCATGCCATGCCTGCAAACTTCTTAATCTCATCCGCCCACCTAACTTTCTGCCGCCCCCTGCTACGCTTCCCTTCCCTTGGGATCCAGTCCGTAACCCTTAATGACCATCGGTTATCTTCCCTCCTCATTACATGTCCTGCCCATGCCCATTTCTTTTTCTTGATTTCAACTAAGATGTCATTAACTTGCGTTTGTTCCCTCACCCAATCTGCTCTTTTCTTATCCCTTAACGTTACACCTATCATTCTTTTTTCCATAGCTCGTTGCGCCGTCCTCAATTTGAGTAGAACCCTTTTCGTAAGCCTCCAGGTTTCTGCCCCGTAGGTGAGTACTGGTAAGACACAGCTATTATATACTTTTCTCTTGAGGGATAATGGCAACCTGCTGTTCATGATCTGAGAATGCCTGCCAAACGCACCCCAGCCCATTCTTATTCTTCTGATTATTTCCGTCTCATGATCCGGATCCGCCGTCACTACCTGCCCTAAGTAGATGTATTCCCTTACGACTTCCAGTGCCTTGCTGCCTATTGTAAATTGCTGTTCTCTTCCGAGACTGTTAAGCATTACTTTAGTTTTCTGCAGATTAATTTTTAGACCCACTCTTCTGCTTTGCCTCTCCAGGTCAGTGAGCATGCATTGCAATTGGTCCCCTGAGTTACTAAGCAAGGCAATACCATCAGCGAATCGCAAGTTACTAAGGTATTCTCCATTTACTTTTATCCCCAATTCTTCCCAATCCAGGTCTCTGAATACCTCCTGTAAACACGCTGTGAATAGGATTGGAGATATCGTATCTCCCTGCCTGACGCCTTTCTTTATTGGGATTTTGTTGCTTGCTTTATGGATGACTACGGTGGCTGTGGAGCCGCTATGGATATCTTTCAGTATTTTTAGATACGGCTCGTCTACACCCTGATTCCGTAATGCCTCTATGACTGCTGACGTTTCAACAGAATCAAACGCTTTCTCGTATTTCTCGTAATGAGCAGCCATTGCATATGGCTGCTCATTAATATAATTCGCGCGGCTCGTCGCAGCAAAAATTATGGCGCAAATCTGAGCAATGGTGGCCCAGTGCAACGTCACGCATTGTCAAAATAACGTTTACGAAACAGCCCTTCCTGTGACGCTCTTCACGATATATTCCTTCAGCCAATTAGCAAGCTGGCATGGCGCATATCTTGGATCGCCACCACATATTCGCGCAATTGCAGATGCATTGCACTTGCTTCTGCACGCTACCGCTCACATTCTGTTTGAAGCGCTAACATCACAATATATCTGCCAAGGACCAAAAAAATGTATTAGTCCATAAAATTTGCAGCTCCACGTCACGTTTCGTCATCTTGATGAAAACGCAAAATGACATTTCGCAAAACTTCCGTTTCCCGGTACAAATTTCAAGGCACGTGAGCTCTCCACAGCCAATCAGAGAGTAAACCTGGCGGATAATGGTGGCCGTGCAGCCGCCAAGCGTGTCCAGAATAGCGCCCCAGTGTCGAGAGGCATCGGCTACGCATCGAGACGGAAACTTTCTTGCCGGCAGCAGCCGTACGACTGCACGCGACTGCCCGATGGCGCCGGGAAGCGTCAGCTCAGCGCTGCAGCTGCTTTAACCTATGATTCTCCATGTGCATAAGTCTTCTCAGCATCGTTTTGGACCTCTAGTGCAAGTATCGCCAGTGTTGAGAGGTGTCGCTTTATGCATGAAGGCGAATACTTTCCTGTTTTGAGCGCCCGTGGCTGCAAATCAGTCCGTGCGATTGCGGAATGGCGTCGACGTCAGCCACTGTCGGCTTGCCGCCTTAGCCAACAAGGCCAAAAATTGACCTTGTTGGCTCATATTTGCATATTTATAGCCCATCTAAACATTAGAGGCTGACGATGGAGACACAGCGCATCTTACCTTCCTCGCGTATCCGAGCATCGGCTCTGGATTCTCAGATGTCCGCTTCCCGTCGATAAAATGAATCGAGCAGACGCGCGACGACTAAGTAGGGGCGAATCCCTTACGATTTAAAGCGCTAATCCAGCGATGCTTCAGTACCGCGTTGGCAGGAAACCGATACAACAGGTACACGTTGCTGCCGCAGTCCTCTTGTAGAACATTGTGCGTGCTGCACTGCACTTGCTGCATTGCGCTTCTTCTGGTTGTTCGAACAACCGTACACAGCGCACTGCTGCCCGGACGTTCGCATAGCCTCTGCGCATAAGCTTAAGATCGCGAAAACGTCGTGCAGTCAATGCGGGAACTGCGCGCGTGACAGTCCAGCAAGAGAGGGCAACTATGAGACGCTAGCTACTCTCGCTACCGGGGGCCTGATATCCGTTTCCGACTCTCTGGTTCGAGGCTTCCGGTGCAAAGGTCTATAGACGAGAATGACTAAATAATGGCATCATATGTGTGGTTCTAAGGTGTTCGAACACCTACATTTCTAGTTTTCCCAGGCTTTATTGTGATAAAAATTAAATAGACAATCCAGGCACATGTCAACCGTCGCTGTGACCTTCTGCTGCAAAGTTTGCTAACCTCGCGGCTGCGCTCCATATGGTGTGGGTGAGAGCGCCCGATGGTGGAGCCCAGAAGGATAGTGACTCGATCTTGCGCGAGCAAGGGTTGACGACGGGGAGTCTCTCATTGGACGGCCGTTCCACTCCTGCGGAGGCTGCGCTTGCGGCGTATCTCGAAAGCCGTCCGAGGCGAGCGCCGAAGGCTGCATGAGCGCTCCGTACTCGCCGCAGAGGCCAGCAAGGGGGGCAATTCCCTCGCTACACCATAGCATCCAGTGTCCGCGGTCATCGAGTGAAATGTGTTCTTGTTTGGCTGTTCGCGCCTGACAGCGCGCTTCTTTAGTCAGTAAGCTTAGGCTTACAAGTTAATACGGCCGATAAAACTACTGTCGCTACTTCACGTAGCTGTATAATAATTTGCTTTCGCTTTCTCGGTGAAACCGTGGCATTTTTTTTTCATTTCCCAATGACGACTGGTACACACGTTTTTTTCTTTTTAACGAGTTTTCTGCGCAGGCACTCGTTTTGCATGAGCACAATAGTGTTTTTTCTGAGAAAGCCCAAATGGCAAAGAGCAGCGTCGTTGGATTCAGTCCTCAGGACGGTCAGTTGGGCTGGTGATGAAATGCTTCTAATGATGGGGTTGAGTTAGTTTTAGTCGCGATGCCGTTTGTCTACAATTTGCTTTGTCACCGTATATTTACAAGTCTAAAATAGATGAAAAAAAGTGCGATCGATCTATTCTATGGAGACTTAAGGGCACTGGCGGTGAAATTATGCGCAAACGTAATTGTTAGGTTAGCTTTCGTGTGCCACTACTGTAACACTGATACAGATATTATTAATCCATATTTGTCAAATTTTGTGCCGCCGCTGATAGCAGAAGCTGTCAGAAAGACGACTGCTCGAGAAACTTTGAGCGTTAGTTGCTGATTCTCAGATAGCTTTTTGTTTCAGAGACTAGAAAATGGCTAGAAAATTTAGTGTTAGGACATTTAGATGTCTATGTTGACGTCATATTTACGTACTACTTTGCAATAACAATGTATTTCTACAATTGCACCTTTTTTCGAGTCATATCATAGTACAAAATATATGAGTAAATGTCAAAATGTTCAGCTCTGAATGATGTGCACATTTGGCTGACCGAGAAATCATTAATCTCGAATTGCTCCACTAAAAATACAGGAAGCTACACGGATGAAGGCGTTAGAGGGTGTTTTTTCCTGTTGACCCCATGGCACTACCAGTGTTTCATTACTACGGAAATCAATTAGGCGTACGCAGCAGGAACACAAAAGGAAACAGGTCACGGCGTAGACACGGCATGACGGACGTGCTGACCGCGCCTGCCACGAACGCTAAGGAAAACCGAATAACGAGTAAACGACGTTCGTACGTCGTGGGAACGAGCAGCTTGCGAGTGTATACCTAATGGACCCGACACCAGTGACGTCATGAATGAGTCGTATTATTTTCTTTGTGGTTTGTTTTGAGTGGGTGCTCGGCAATCGCAGATGGTTGCCGGAAGCGGCGCTAGTGCGGCGCGTCGGCATGCTACCATGGGCAATTTCTTCATCCCAATGTAGACATAGGGATTTTCCCCAGCCTGCAGTGGAAAATCCCTCAATTTGGACGTCGAAACTGCCGATGGTAGCATGCCGACGCGCCGCTTCCACCACAGGGCAGCGGAAAGTCCCTCGAACGCGTTGCGCAATTGAGGAAAGCAGCGCACGTGCGCGCTCGGGCGCTCAAGTGTGCCCATAGCTCGGGGAATGACAGATGAACTAATGCAGGTGATTTTTTGTTGTTGTCACTAGCCTCTCCTAGGTGCAGAGGCAAAGACACCAAACCTGTGTGTTTATTAAACTTTTTGGTTCAGTGGTGTTTTCATGGAACTACTTATTTACTTTACCAGTACTTACTACGAAAATTTATTGCGAGAGCAGTTATATGGACACTCCAAGCGCACTGCTGAAGTCGCCGTGAGGTTGCGTACAAAGTCCAAGGGAGACAAAGCACCGTCGCTGCGCACCCTACGCGCGAATGCAGGCAACGATCGCGGCCGCGTGAAAGCACGCGCGCCGCCTTCCGCACGAGGGGGGCGGCGTTCGGCTGCCACTGCGCGCGCATCTCGACAGCGTTGGGAGACAGAGCCTAGGTGCGTCGCCGGCTCGTAGCTTCGTGCGTGCTGTGCGTTGTCGGCGCTCACTTTGCGTTGAAGCGATAGGCAGCACGAAGATTACTGCGCTCGCTGCTGCTGCCGCGTTTCCTCACGCCAGCGCTTTGACTGCGAGTGTCTGCGGTCATCGAGTGTGATGTGGTCATGTTTGCTGTGCGCGCTGACATGCTTGTTAATTTAGTTAACAATTTCGAATGTTCACAATTTGATACGGCCAACAAAAGTGCAATCCTTATTTCGCAAGGCTGTCTGCTAATTTGCTATCGCAATCGATGTCTTTCGGGCGAAACTGTGACTTTTAATTTTTTGTTATGTTTTCAACAAAATAATTTGGTAAACTTTGTACATCGTGGAAAACGTCCACGACGATCGGTAATAAACCCAACGTTGCTTCCTGTTGTTCACGGGGAGGTAGGACCACTCAAGCGGCGGTTATCCAGCTTTTATCCTGCCATCGTCACCGCTTGTATACATCAGTGTACTTATGTCGTAAGTAAACATCAACGTTCAACATGGCCGCCCTCGTTTCGCACGTCATTCTCGCACTCGCGCTACTAGCATTCTGTTGAGGTTGTAGCGCGCATTGTATTTCGCGCTGTGTAGCTGTGCAGCTCTTCATCTTGCACTCGCAGGCGCGTGCATATCTTCCGTTTCCAGCAGGTGATGAACCGATAAGCCGTCAACAACAGAATACGTATGTCACTTCGTTGAAATACAATGCTCATTTTCACGTGCTAAATCCATTTGCCTTATGTCATAGTTAACATGTCACTACGCATCTGCAGTTCGAGGATACGCTGAGGAAATGCTTGTTCCGTTATCGCACCACCTTGCGCTGCAGTACGCAGAGTAAATAAGTCCTTGCTGGTCGAACTCCACTGTTTCGGCAATGATTCGGCGATTCCTCAACGCGGTACCGCAGCGATCAAAGGAATTGTCTATGACGTCGCTCGGTCGCGCCGTTTCCTGCTTTGCCGCTTTTCAATATCGAGGTGCATCGTTGCGTCTCCAAGTCGAAAGCACCATAGGTCATTTCGCCACGGGCGAAAACGAAAGTGCACTTCAAGCTGGCGCTGCTTTATTTATTTTACATGTAAGCGAGCAAAATTAAAGCGGCCAAATGTATTGCTTAAAAATAATACAAAAGAATAGACTTAAGGTTGCGCCTGGATAGAGGCGCTACCGTAGTGCGATCGTGCTGCCATCTACAGCGTGCACGTGAAGCTGGACTTTTGCCATCCTACTGGCTCGGGCGATAGCACTCGTGCGGCCCAGCTCTCCTTCGTCCTAAACTCGGGAACTTAGAGCCCTCTGGCGGATGGCACGGTAGTTAAGTTACATGGCACTTGGCCGTAGCACAGTGACAAATGCAGTCGCATGCAAGCCTATTCACGACTAGTTATTCTCATTTTTGATTATACCTTGATTATGTCCTCAGTTGCTGACTATTCCTAAGTGTTCTCGGTATGGAGACGTAGCATTAAATATCAGTCATGTTCATACGACATCGACATGTCACCTAGCCGACCGTTTCTTTCTGGGTATCCAGCTACGAGATACGCCAAACGCGCGTTAAGTGAGCTAAGAAGAGCGTGTCGTCAAAATAAAGTTTAAACACTGTAAATTCAGCTGGATACATTGTACTATGTAAACGGGTGTGTGCAATAAAAGACAATACGATACACGAAATGAAAGAAGGAAAATGATGAAAGCGGGCATACAACGCTAGAAAGCATTCGTCTGTAATTGGGAAGCGGAGCAACGGTTTCAACCCTACAGTGGGAAGAACAGCCCATGAGTCTTCTAGGACAACGAGCTATGGAACAAGCTATGTAGCCCAGTAACTTGGAAGATATTGCGAAGCATCGTTTCACTATTTCTTGGCACTTTGCAGCAGGTAGGTAGCTAGGTAGGGTACTGTCTGCCCTCGCTCTAATAATAATGTGTGATCGACGGTGAAACCAAACCTATGCGGTCGAGCATATCCACCCGGTGCTCTTACCATTAATAACTTCCTTCCTTTGTTACTGGTTTCTTTGCACCTTACATATATCAGTGACATACACTTGTTACCTCACAATACAAGGAGAAAGCGGAGTGAAGGCAGTCAGTATGGCTGGCCTTGTCATTTTAAATGTCTACAGGGGCTTGCGCATGGGCTGGCAATAAACTGCTGCGTTTCGAGCGCTTCAATGCAACAGCCAATGCTCTCGCGAAAGAGCGGACTTGCCTGTCGGAGTCGCAGTAAAACCCCACCATTCGAGCGCGCCATGAAGAGTGGACGCCAAAAAGCATTATCAGCTCGAATTATCATTATCGTCATTTTCGACTGCTGCATTCCTAGCGAATTTGGTGGTAGTTCCTTTTTTTAATGTTCTCCGCAAAACATCCAACGGTGAGCTCTTTCCAAACAGTGCAACAAAGCATGACCTAATGTGTCCATTTCTCTGCAAATAAAATAGTGGGCACCTCCGGTAAATAAAAACATCGTGCTTCCGAACATGCCCGTACTGGCGATGTGCCAGAATTTAAAATAAAGGATTTTTACGCTAGACTGTGCTTGCTTCTTAACCCGTTTAATTGCGCTTCCTGCCGCACCTCCGCTACTTATTGCACGATATATCGGAATCACGAAAATCACGTCACCGATGTCGCTGTGTAATCTCTTTCGTTTGATTGAAAAAGTACTTGTTTGAAAATGTGATGGAGAAATAGCGAATGCTCTCCACAACTTCTTCAAAGCATGTCACAGTTTTGCCCTAAAGGCCAAGCACCGATTGCGAAAGGAAATTATTAGACAGCTATATGAAGTAAGGGTAGCAGTTTATTCGGCCGTCCAAGCTTGTAAACATTCGCTTAGCAATTAAATTAACCAGCATGGCGTCACGCAAACACGAACACATCTCACTAGATCTCCGCTCGCAGCGCTGGAGAGAGCAAGCGCGCCTGACGCGCACTCTGAGCGCACCCACACAGACCCGCGCTCAGCCACACGCCGCAGGAACAGGGCCAATACTGTCCGGCCACAACCCGCTGCGCCAAGTCAAAAGTTTCACTTTAGCCTCAATTAGCCTTATCCGCGAATGGCGTCATGTTGTAATATGGCGAAACACAAGGTCTGAACATACATATCAAGCAAAAGTGGCTTCGTTGGACAGCCCTGTCGGACAGACCGTTCTAAGTTAATGGGGCCCTTAAGCCTTGACAATAATAAACCGAGTAGTAGCGCTCTGATATGCCAAGACTACCGCCTCTGTAATGACGTATCTAGCATTAACATGTTTAAGTAATGCCAACAGCACATTATGCGGTACACAATCAACACCTTCTCCGGGTCAATATTACGACGGCAGACTGTAACGCATAATAGCACCCTAGAACACAGGGCGTTGTATGTGCGTTGGTTACAATGGATCGTCCCTGCATGTCACATGCTTGCTGCCCATCAACTATTTCTTTTATCACAGACTACAATCTGCGTGCCAGTACTTTCATTAGTATATTATAATCGGTGTTTCTTAGCTAAATGGTCCTGGTATTTAACTGATTTTATCCTTGCTTATTCCATTGTCCTCGGAATTAGAACAGTGTGCGTCTTTGCAAAGCGATGGCACCAATGCTTTGGTCGCGTAAGCTTATTTGAAAATTGCAAAGCTTAGGATGAGTGAAGTAACTTTATTTCGGTCCAGAGAAGACGCAGGGGAGACCCCGCGCCACCCGGCTAGTCCCATGTAGGGACCGCCAAGCCGAGCTTGACGGCCCGATCGCGGGCACTCTGGAAGGCCAGGGTTTGGTCGTTGAGTTCGGGGCTGCGCAAGAGCGCAGCCCACCTATCCTCGCCGAAGGAGGAGCCGATGGCTTCACACTCCCACAACACATGGTCCATTATTGCCCTTAGTCCACAGGCAGGGCAGTCCGCACTGGGATACCTTTCAGGGTGTATGACATGAAAAACCGCGAGGTTAGGGTACGCACGGGCTTGTAAAAGTCGAAGAGTAACCGCCCGCGCTCTGCAAAAGGCGGGGTGCGGGAGAGGGAATACCCGTCTTGACAGATAGTAGTGTGTGGTGATTTCATTAAACGTAGGCAAGGGTTCCCCGCGGGGCAGGGGGACTGCTGAGGCGGCGCGGTCAGTGAGTCCTCGCGCGGCCTCGTGTGCGCCCTCGTTAGGGTTAGAGAGAGAACCCTCAATCGACCCCAAGTGAGCGGGAAACCAAATGAGAAAATGCGGAGAGATACTTTTGGCGATGGCACCAATCCTTTGGTCGCGTAAGCTTATTTGAAAATTGCAAAGCTTAGGATAGTTATATCTTAAAAGCTCTGTACTACGCCGCACTCAGGCCGTCCGGGCCTGGCAACTAATCAGAGGTGATTGTCTATTGCGTTTTCAATTTCAAGCACCGTTATCAGTGCTTGCAAGGCCTTTTAGATTTCTGGGGTTAATTGTGGCATATGCCCAAGATAGGGGTTTTGAATTTCTTTACGTCAACTGCTCTTGCGGGAGAGAGACTTATGCTAAAGAAAGCATTTCGAATAGTGTTGGTTTTACATAGTTGGATGTTATTCTGTCATTTTTATAGGATTTTGGCGCGCGTGCACTTTCTCGACTCCAAACGCGCGAGCAGGATGAAACGCATACTTGTCATTCCAAACCAAGCTCATTGAAACTCTCGGCGCGCGCACCCCGTCTTACCCCTTGTGACAGCTCTCAAGCCGAGGCGCAGTGCCCGTCTGCACTGTCTCCGGGACCGGCCCTCTTATCTCACTACTTTCCTCGTAGCCCGCTACACAGAAATTGTGCGACGTTATACCGAATTCATGTTAGCCCAGTTTAATCATGCTATGACATTTCTTCGCCAAAGAACAGATGTCGTCGTCGTTTTTACATACACCTCCTGACATAGCTATAGACGCGTACTATTGCATAACACGTATTTGCTGATGATGTCACAATCCGTGTTTCTATCGCCTGTAATCCTCCTCCCTTTGTGTAGAAACGAAAACTATCGGGGAACCTAATCACTTCTAATGACGCGCAAATGCGAGAACATTACTTGTCGCGAGCCTGTCACTGAGCTACGTCGTTGAGTTTACTGTTGCGGCGAAGCGTTTCTGAGTTTAGTGCGACTGCACTATGTTTTCGAGTGTAATGTTGCTGCTTATGAGGTCACAACAATGGAAGACGACAAATCGACCACACTGCGGTCTGTCAGCTGAACATTTATTGGTCTCTTAGGGTTTCTTGTGGTAGTGCGTCACGGTCTTTTACGCAATTGACTGGGTAAAGCACGGGTGATCCAGGGTTTCTTGTGGTAGTGCGTCACGGTCTTTTACGCAATTGACTGGGTAAAGCACGGGTGATCCAGGGCTCCAACGGCCTCAGGTTCCCTGTGTGTTCGCTAATCGAGACCAATTTGGTCCTCGCAGCGGTCACTGGCCAGCAGTGCCGCCCATTGCCGCGTACTTGGATTTATGATTTTGGGGGCTGCTGTCATGGGCTGCCATTACCATGTGCTGTAATGCAAGGTGGGCTTTTGACTGCACACCAGGCAGTTAGCTCTGATGAGTTAGTATCTGATGGGGTACGTTTTACTGAGTACGTTTTAGTTGGGGATGGTAGCTGTCTGGACTCCAATCAGTGGCCTCCGTCGTCGGGAGTGAATTATGTGGGAGAGGATATCGTGTCCTAGTTCCGCTGCAGTGTGCCAATAAAGCCGAGTATTCATTTCGAGTGTGGACTCTTCTGGTGCTCGGATTGTATACACTCGAGTTACCCTGTCTGCTTCTTCGTTCCCCGCTATTCCTGCATGACCCGGCACCCACAGGATCTCGTGTCGGATCGGCTGTGGTTGCATTGTGTGATGTACGTGTTACGCCGCCTTTCATCTCGAGGAGTACACGGAGAGCGTGGTAGCTTATTCTGCCGTTCAGCAAATGCTCGCAGGCGTCTTGGGAATCAAGGCCCGTATTCACAAAACGTTCTTACGCTAAAAGCGTTCGTGCCAGCCAATCAAGATGTAGAACATATTATTAGCGAAGGCCGTCAGCGAAGGAAAAACAACATATGAACGAAAAAGCTTTGTGAATTCGGCTCCAGAACGTTGAAAGATTTGCCGCTTCTAAAGCCCTCCGTCGCTGCTAGAGCGACAGCTAGCTCTTCAGTTTCAGTCATAGTGCTTTAGCTTATTGAGGCTCTTGTGATTTGGCGAAGATTTGCGCGGGTGCCCATGGCCACTTTGCATCCTTGTTTGGCATCTTGTGTGGCTGCGTCTACGTACACTGCGTCGTTTTTGGTGGTGTACGTAATCTGCAGGTGCTGTTCACCTCTCTGTGTGTAAGGTTGGGGTCACTGTTCTTCGGTATCGGGTTCGCTCTGAGTTGCCTGCGCATTTTAGCCGGTGTGTCAGCTGTCGCTGCCATTGTCTAAATGTGTTCAGCATAGCCAAGGCATTTGAGAATTGTTCGCCATGCTCGCTCTGCCATCTAGCGGATCTGCCGCCAGGCAAAGCCCGAGCGCGTGCTCGAAGATATTCGTCGCCTGGTGGCGGTGGCGCAGTGGTCAGCGCGCTCTGCTGCGGCAGCGGTGGGGCATAGAATCGAATCCTCACCATGGCCGCTTTTTTTTTTAATGGATAAGCGTTCTTTGGCATGTACCCCAGCAAAATCTGTCTGTCAGGGGAAAAGTCCGATGCCTTCCTTGTTGCTGGACAAAATCGCGTAATTTTCGGAGACATATGTACGTTATAACAATGTAAATCTATATGATTGGTAGCTTTAGAAGCGTTAAGAAATAATTGAAAACTAAAATATCAATTTCATCAGGGAGAATACCCTTGTGATCAGATTTATGCACACATATGCGGATACATAGGGCTAAAAAGAAAATGTATGGGGAAGCCTATATTAAAGGTCGACCAACTTGAAACTTGGGCTTGGGCTAACTCAAATTTTGGGCTGGGATAACTGAAAATTTGAGGATGGCCCAACTTAAATTTAGGGATTGGCCAACATGAAATTTAGGGTGGCCCAATTGAAATGTGGGGGTGGGCCAATTGAAACTCGAAGATGGGACAACTTCAAGTTCTAGGGTGGGTCAACAGAAGTTAGGGGGTGGGCCAACTTGAAATTTGGGGGTAGGAAAAGTTGAAATTTTTTTGGGGGGGGGGTGAACTTAATCTTCAGGGTGGGCCGACTTGAAATTGGCGGGCAGGCCAACTTAAATTTGAGGATATTATTATGCGTCTTGGCTCCAATGAAGCTTCTGTATATTATGTTAGGCTTCCTGATGACGGCGGGGTCGCACAATGAGCCAAGTAATGCTCCCGCATTATCCAATGCTGTGCCGTAAGCTCCCGTCAAATGGCCGGTATAGCGATCATGTTGTTGACGTCACACCTTCGTCGCCAACATGCTGGTCCTCGTGCTGCGGTCGTCGCCGATGCGGACTTTCGCGACCCACGCACAACTAATATAGACACGCTGGTCAACCTGTTATCGCTTTGCGGAACCTTAGTGCTTGGTAGCCTGTGAATTCTTAGAAAGAAATGGTGCAGCGACCACCCCCCGGTAAGGCATTGACGGGGGTTCGAATTCCGTACCAGGACGAATTTTCCTGCATCTGCAATGCTTGCTCTCGGAGAAACCTGCTTGATTTTCCTTCCTGGTTTCACTCTGCAGTAGAGTGAGTGATAATCTTCCCTGCCATGAACTTTCCCTCCACCTTTCGGGTAACCGCAAAACTAATGTAAAACCCCTCTTCAGGGGCATTTAAGGAATAAATAAACCGATAAGCCATATTCATTGTCCCTGTGCTTCGAGATATCAAATAATTCGCCCTCTCTCTTCAATTTCCTATCCTCTTTGTTGGCTCACATGGAGTGACCGCCCTGTTAATGCTTTGTCCCGGGTTTGAAGCCCGGATTAGGAGAAATTTTCATTCAACTGCGATGATGTCTCACTTAGAAACACGTATGGGTTTCCGCTGTGGTTTGACTATAGTAGGGTGGGTGACAACTTTCCCTGTCATGAACTTTCCCTCCACCTTTCGGGTAACCGCAAAACTAATGTAAAACCCCTCTTCAGGGGCATGTAAGGAATAAATAAACCGATTAGCCATATTCATTGTCCCTGTGTTTCGAGATATCAAATAATTCGCCCTCTCTCTTCAATTTCCTATCCTCTTTGTTGGCTCACATGGAGTGACCGCCCTGTTAATGCTTTGTCCCGAGTTTGAAGCCCGGATTAGGAGAAATTTTCATTCAACTGCGATGATGTCTCACTTAGAAACACGTATGGGTTTCCGCTGTGGTTTGACTATAGTCGGGAGGGTGACAACTTTCCCTGTCATGAACTTTCCCTCCACCTTTCGGGTAACCGCATATTGATTACACATATTCACTGCCGCGGTGTTTCAAGTTACCGAGTTATTCGCTCTTCAATCTCCTATCCTCTTTGTTGGGTCATACCGTAAGGCGACCGCGTGGGTAAGGCATTCTCCCGCGTTCGAAGCCCGTATAAGGATAAATTTTTCATGAACTGCGATTCTTTCTCTCTGAGAAACACGTATGGATCTCTTTTGTCGTTTCGCTCTACAGTCGGGTGGGTGACACCTGTCATGAACTTGGCCTCTCCCTTTCGGGTAACGGCATACCTGATTAGCCGTATTCATTTTCCTAGTGCTTCCAGTCATCGAATAATTCTCCAGCGCTCTCCACTTACCGTTACAAGCTTCTAATCAGGCTTTTACTAATCAGGCTTTTAAAAATGCAAAATGTTTTTTTAAAGAAAGCTTATTGAATGTAGTAATGACACAAAAAGAAAATGTAAATTGATCAATCAATTCCTAAACACGAAAACTAATAAACAATTTATTAACACTATCATGAAGGATGATTCAGCCATTCCAAAACCCCTAATGATATCGAATGCGTTTTGTGATTTTTTTCTCTCTGAAACAGTTGTGTCCGTTGAAGCACCTGCACCATCCCGTCAGCACAGTCATTTTTGTTGAGCACGTGCACGGCCTATGAAGTGCAAGATGTAATGAGCAATCTAAATAATACAGGGGCTGGATTACACAATACACATTCGTCTCGCATTTAAAGCGTGACGCACATTATTTCCGAACCTCGGTGTCACATCATCAATCTTATCTTTGAGAGAGGAGTATTTCCCAATCCATTAAAGCGGGCTACGATAGTTCCCATACTTAACAAAGGAGATCAATCACAAATGCAGAATTGCCGCCCTATATTGACATGTGTACTTGCTCATCTTTTTCGGGTGACCGCTTTTCACTATCTAACAAAAGTTATCACTCAGGGCGGGAAGTTTCTCGAATGTTATCGATGGTTCTTTCTGCTGCCTGTTGTCACCGAAGCTTGCGTAATGTGACTGCATGTGCGGCGCGAATTGTGTCGTACTTTCTGGAAGACGCGGGCAGCAACGATTACTCTGGAACCTTCGATGGCTCATGGCCCACGCGCTTGACCGGCAGATCAGATTTCGACCAACGCAGATCGTGTTCAGCGCTATCGCTGTGCTTTGAGTGTAACTTGCTTTTGTGGGCAAAAGTTGACTCAATAAAACGTTAGTTTTCTCATTCACAGTTTGGCGGCTGTTTTATCCACCATCACTACTGCGTGGCATCTGGTGGAGGTGCTGGTGTGTTCATGTGCCGAACGCCCCCGCAAACCCGTTAAACCAAGGACCAGCGAGCTAGCCGCAGGCTGAAAGGACTGCCGCCGGAGCACAGACTTTTGCATGAGAAGACCAAGAAGTGCACGGCCACGACAGAAGCTACAATGACAGCCTCAGTGTCGCCAACGTCAATTGTGCTGCAGCAGCCCAGAGAGCCACCGACGTTCCGCAGTTGGAAAATCAAGGGCCCGGAAAACTGGCTGGACACGTATGAGAAAGTCGCTACATTTAACACCTAGAACAGCGACGACAAGCTACGCCGTGTCTTTCTCGCATTGGATTACGTGGTTCGAGAATCGAGAAGCCACCTTGGCGACGTGGGACCTGTTCCGAAGCGGCTTCCTTCAGACATTCACAAGCGTCGTGCGAAAAGAGCAAGCCCAAGCTCTACTAGAAACCCGAGCGCAGCTGCCCAATGAGACCATCCCGATCTTCAGGGAGGAGATGGCCCATCTATTTCGCCAAGCCGACCCGGAAATATATGAGGAGAACCAAGTCCGCGTATTGATGCGCAGTGCAAAAGAGGAACTTTTCGCTGGAATGATACGAAGCCCACCGAAGACCGTCAACGAGTTTCTTCACGAGACCACCAGCATCGAGAAGACAATGTAAATGTGGAACAGGCAATTCAACTCCTTCACGAACTCAATAAACTACGCCGGAGTTCAATCACTAACCGCCGCCGACCTGCGCGAGGCTATCAGAGCCGTCGTGCGTGACGAGCTTCAGAAGTTGTCCCCTTCATCGCAGCTTCAAGTGGCTTCGATTGCCGACCTCGTACGCGTGGAGCTCCAACAATCACTCGGAGTACTTCAACCGCCACAGCCTCAGCCGGAAGCGATGACGTACGCCGCCGTAGCCGGCCGTAGCACGCCGTCACGTTTGCCCTGCGCGCCTGTGCCACACGACATGCCGATGTCGTATGAACATGACTGATATTTAATGCTACCTGCCTATGCCGAGAACACTTAACAATAGTCAGCGACTGAGGACATAATCAAGATATAATAATAATCAGAGTAATTAGTCGTCAATAGGCTTGCATCCGACTGCATTTGTCACTGTGCCACGGCTAGTGTGATGTAACTTAAGTGCCGTGCCATTCGCCAGAAGGCTCCAAGTGCCCGAGTTCGGGACGAAGGAGAGCTGGGCAGCACGAGTTCTCTCGGCCGAGCCAGCAGGATGAGAAATATTTCTCGTCGATGGATCTCAAGCCTGACTACTGGCAAATAGAACTCGACGAGAGAGATCGCGATAAGACCACCTTCATCACGCTACACGTCCTCCATGAGTTCAAGGTCATGCCATTCGGACTATGCTCGGCGCCTGCAACGTTCCAGCGCGTGATTGACACGGTGTTAGCAGGATTGAAGTGGCAGACTTATCTTGTTTACTTAAACGACGTCGTCGTCTTCGCCGGAGATTTCGACGATCACCTTAGGCGGCTTGCAATAGTACTAGAGGCCATCAAGTCATCAGGGGTCACTCTGAAGCCGGAAAAGCACCGCTTCTCTTATGATGAGCTTCTCTTCCTTGGCCACGTCATCAACAAATCTGGAGTCCGCCCCGACTCGCAGAAGGCAGTTGCCATCGCAAAGTTCCCGCAGCCCATACACAAGAAGGCAGAGCGTAGATTCCCTGGCATGTGTGCGTACTACAGGCGCATTGCCACGGACTTTTCCCGTATCGCTGACACGTCTAACTAAATGTGATGTCGAGTTCATGTGGGAAACGCCGCAGGCTGACGCATTTGAAGAACTCAAACGACGCATGTAGTCTCCACCGGTACTTGCGCACTTCGAGGACGACGCCGATACCGAAACCCACCCTGACGCCAGGAGCCTAAGCCTCGGTGCCCCGCTAGTCCAGAGGAAAGACGGACTTAAACGGGTGATAGCTTAAGCTAGCCGGTCGCTGTTAAAATCAGACGGTAATTATTCTACGACTGAAAAGGAATGCCTTGCCATCATTTGGGCTAGAATGAAATTCCGCCCTTACCTTTATGACAAGCCATTCAAAGTCGCCGGCGACCATCATGCGTTGTGTTGGCTAGCGAATTTAAAGGACCCTTCGGGATGGCTGGCACGGTGGAGCCTCATGCTGCAAGAATATGAGGTCACTGTAATCTACAAGTCCGGACTAAAACACTGATTCCGATTGCCTATCACGCGCCCCCATTGACCCGCCGATACAAGATGACGAGTATGACAGCGGCTTCCTTGAAGGAATAAGCGCGGAAGACTTCGCTGAACAGCAACGTGCATACTCAGAGCTAAAAAGCCTCGTCGAGTATTTAGAAGGGAACACCAACGTTGTCCTTAGTGCATTTGGGCGAGGATTGTCTTCGTTCTCGCATCAAAACAACCTACTCGCAAAGAAGAACTGCTCACCAGTCCGCGCCAATTACCTTCGTGTTCCCTCTGCGCTGCGCCCTGCAGTACAGCACGTCCTACATCGCGATTTGACCGCTGGGCACCTCGGATTCTTCCGGACACTATCGAGGTTACAGGAAAAGTATCACTGGCCACGCCTGACCATCGACGTGGCCCGTTACGTCAAGATATGTCGAGACTGTCAGCAGCGCAAGACACCACCGACGAGGCCAGCGCCATTACTACAGCGGATCTAGCCTCCTTGCCTACCATTTCAGCAGGTCGGGATAGACTTGTTGGGACCCTTTCCGACGTCAACATCTAGAAGCAATTGGATCGTCGTGGAGACTGAATACCTCACCTGCTTCACTGGAACGATAACTCTGCCGAAAGGAAGCGCAACCGAAGTGGCGAAATTGTTCGTCGAGAACATCCTGCAGCGATATGGCGCTCTAGAAGTCATTATCACCGACAAAGGAACGGCCTTGAGAGCAGAGCTCACGCAAGCCACTCTGCAATACAACCAGTCAAGCCACAGGAGGACAACTGCCTGCCATCGGCAGATGAACAGTCTTACGGAGCGCCTGAATAAGACCCTCGCCGACATGCTAGCAGTGTACGTCAACGTCGAACACAAGACATGGGATACCGTCCTGCTGTACGTAACCTTTGCTTACAACACGGTGGTGCAAGAAACAATACAGATCACGCCGTTCAAGCTGGTTTACGGCTGGAACCCAACGACGACTCTCATCACCATGTTGCCACACGTCATCGACGAAGAGAATTTTCACGTCGCCACTTATCTCCAGCGCGCCGAAGCCCGACAGCTCGCCCGCCTGCGGATCAAGAACCAGCAGAGGACCGACAGCCGACAGTACAACCTTCGACTGACGCTACGTCAAGTACCAGCCTGCTAACCCTACTTGCGTTTGGACCCCTGTATGCGGACGAGGAGTAGCGAGAAGCTCTTACGCCAATATTTCGAACCCTACAAGATAATACGACGCATTGGGGCACTCGACTATGAGGTGATGCCAGACGGCATTTCACAATCACAGCCGCGCCGCTCACGACCTGAAATAGTCCATGTTGTGCGACTTAAGCCGTTCTATCAGCGTTAATGAATTTTGGTACTTTGGATAGCTGGATCTTTGGACTTTCTTTTTTTGGACTGTATTACTTTGGACTTTGTTTCTTTGTTGTTTCGCGTAATTTGTTGATTGTTTCTTGTGCTCTTAATTTTGTTTTTTCGTTCTCCTGTTATGTTTGTAGAATTGGGACGATGCTTTTTGAGAACGGGATATTGACACGTGTACTTGCTTTTCTTCTGCAGGTGACCGCTTTTCACTATCCAACAAATGTTGTCACTCAGCGCGGGACGCACCCGCGTGTATCGGAAGTTTTTCGAATGTTATCGATGGTTCTTTCTGCTGTCAGTTGTCACCGAAGTTTGCGCAATCTGACTCCATGTGCGACGGGAATTGTGTAAAACACAATTGTGTAGAACCCTGTGAGACATTATCACAGATTTGAAGACCCGATAACGACGAATTGTCCTTCAACTGCAATTATTTCTCTATGGGAAACCTGTATGGGTTTCTTTTGTGGTTTCGCGCTACAGTCGGGTGGGTGACAATTTTCCCTGTAATGGACTTTCCCTTCAGCTTTCGCGTAACCAAATAACTGACTCGCACTGTCCCAGTGCTTCAAGTTATTGATTCACCCTCGCTCTTCGATGTCGCATGATCTTTGTTGGTTCAAATGTTAGGGCGACTGCTGCATTAAGGCAAGCCCCGGTTAAGGACGACTTCTCCTTCAACCACCATGCTTTCGCCCTGAGAAACACGCATGGCTTTTCCTTTGCGGTTTCGCTCTGCCGTCAGCTAGGTGACAGTTTTCCCTGTCGAGAACTTTACCTCCTCCTTTTTGGTAACCACATAACAAATTTCATATATTCATTGGCCCAGAGCTTCAAGTTATCGAGTAATTCACCCCACTCATCAATCTCCTATCCTCTCTATTAAGTCAAATGGTAGATCGACCACCGCGTAAGTCACGGCCTTAGGTTCGAAGCACAAACAAGGATGACTTTTTAATGTGTAAGCATTCTTTGGCGAGCACCCTGTCACGTGAAAAGTGTAATACCGCGTATCTGCACAAAAATGTGTAATTTGCGAAGACATTTACTCGTTTTAATAGCGTAAATGTAGATGATTAGGAGCTTTATGGGCGATACAGAACAATTGAACCTCCAAAAAAATTATCAGACAGAATACCCAATGATCATATTTATGCATATACATAGGGATACATAGGGCTCCATGGAAGATGCATGGGGACACCTATAGTAGGGGTGGGCCAATATGAAACATGGGGTTAAGCCAACTGAAATTTGGTGACGGGCCAACTTGAAATTTGGGGGTGGGCCAGCTTGAAATTTTGGAGTGGGCCGACTTGAAATTTGGGAGTGGCCTAGCTGCATTTTGGGGGTAAGCCAACTTGAAATTTAAGGTTGGGCCAGCTGAAATTCGGGCGTGGGCCAACCTAAATTTGGGGTGGGTCAAGTGAAATTTGTAGGTGGGTCAACTTGAAATTCAAGGTTGGGCCAGCCGAAATTCGGGCGTGGGCCAACCTAAATTTAGGGTGGGTCAAGTGAAATTTAGGGGCGGGCCAATTTGAAGTTTAGGGGTGGGCCAAATTGAAGTTTAGAGGTGGGGCGCCTTAAAATTTAGGGGTGACCCAAGTGACATTTGGAGGTCGGCCAACTTAAAATATAAGGGTGGCCCAGCTGAAATTTTGGGGTGGGTCAACAAAAATTTACGGTTGAGCTAAGTTGAAATTGAGGGGTGGGCCCAGTTAAAGTTATTGTTGGGAAACTTGAGATTTGGGGGTAAGCCAACCGAAATTTGGGGCTTGGCCAAGTTGAAATTTAGGGGCAGCCGAATTGAAATTTGAGGGTGGGCCAGCTTCAAATTTGGGGGTGTTCAACTGAGATTTGGGGGCGAGACAGCTCGAAATTGGGGGATGACAGCTTGAAATTTAGGGGTGAGCCAGTGTAAAATTTAAGGGTGGCTTATTAACTTGAAATTTGAGGAAGGGGCAAGTACAATTTAGAATTCGGCCGACTTGGGGGCGAGCCAATTAGAAATTTTGTGGTGGGCCAACTGAAACTTGTGGGTAGGCTTACACATACTTAGACAACTCTAGTGGAGTTTCTGCATAATTTTTCTTCAACTGCAATGCTTTCATTATGAATGATTGCTTCCTGCAGATTAAGCTTGCCATATTCAGAGAAGAAGACGCGCACTCACATGCACGCCCCCATATTCCCACGCCAGAATGTGATCCCGACAGAGTGAACTCGATGCGCACTTCGCGCTGCGCGTCAAGGTCGTGCGTTGAAAGAAGAGAAGCTTGCAAAACACGTCGCTACCTCAGCTACTTCCTATTTCTGACAGCACAGCGCGGTAGTTGGCTGCTCGTTGGCCCATGAAAACAGCGATTTATTCATGTCTGCGAGATAACGACAAATTGGCTTTACTCTGTAAGAATCGTTTTCAACAAACACTACGACCTAATGGCTGCAAGTTTGTGTTGCCGTGCTACGATAGAGTAGACTCTTGGCGCGCGTCTCCTCTTGTAGCCTAACCGTGGGTGCGCTTTGGCTGTCAGCGTGGCTCAGCGCATTCGCGGCTAACGCGCCAGATGTTGATGGTAACGTGCGGTGAATGCAGCGACCAGGAGAGCCCAAATGGCTGGTCACTTCACGTGCGCTGTCTTCCCGCGCACCTAGTGTTGGAGATCGGGTAATATCAACTTCATTGATGCGAGGTGCATCACAAAGCGTTCGCTCTTCCAAGCGCTCTCTCCTCTGACAGCGCGTGTTTGAGTTTACCCAATTAGATATCTTCATGTTTGCATGTGCGCGTGTGACACCATTTATTTATTTATTTAAACATACTGTTAACCCTCATGTGAGGGTCATTACAGAGAGGGAATACATCACAAATGCAAAACTGATATGGAAGGAACTTTGACGTATCATAAAACTACAACATCATCGAAAAATAACAAGATCATCGAACAAGTGGCATAGAATGATTGATAGGAATGCAGAACATCAAGAAAACATTGAACGAATTTCAGGGAACAAAACTACAAAGAAAAATTTCAAACGCTTTTACATCAGTGCATTCAGCAATATGTGCAGGTAGTCCATTCCACATTTCGATGACATAAGAAAAAAAAAACGAATAACGAAAGATGTTTGTGCGGGTGGCATAAGGACGAATGGTTGCTTCATGATTTATTGATACAATTTCACAGGGAAGGTGGTTCCACTACCGTGATGATCTGGGAAAACAAGTTTGATTGAATGTGTTAGTGCTGCCTGTTTGAAGTCCGACCTTATGGCGATGATCGATGCGGCTTGATAGGTAATGAGGCTGAGAAATGAAGTTACTGTGAAGGGAGGAATGGTAATAAAACTTGTGAAACAGTGTAAAACGTGCTATTGTTCTACGCAAGTGATGGAAGTGATGTTGTTATGCAAGTGATGGAAGAGATAGGTTGTCCTTCATTGATGTTACGCTAGCGGTACGGTTATAATTTGAAAATATGAAGCGGACTGAGTTATTTTGGACAAGCTCAAGTGAAGAAATGAGGTTTTCATGGTAAGGGGTCCCACACAGCTGCAGCGTATTCTAATTTAGGACGCACTAATGACTGACTAGTAAAGTAGTAATTTTAAGGATGGTGGTGCTTTGGAAAACTTGTGGCGTAAGTAACCGAGCATGCTATAAGCTTTACTTATTATGTACTCATTGTGAATGTTCCAGGTTAGTTTTGCTGTTATATGAACTCCTAAATATTTGTATGAGTTAACGGGTTCTAGAGGAATTTTATTTAGATAGTAAGTAGGAAGAGTACTGCTGTTCCTCTGCACGCGCATAACTTTACATTTATTAATATTAAGTTCCATAAGCCAAGTGTTGCACCAATCAATCACATAGTCCAAGTCAGACTGAAGAGCATTAGTGTCGTCGTTAGTAATTATTTCACGTTATATCACGCAATCGTCAGCAAACAAGTGAATGTGAGGTATCAATGAAGAAGGTAGGTCATTAATATAAATCAGGAAAAGTAGGGGCCTTAGTACTGATCCCTTACACCAGAACACCAGAACGAACCTCAGTCAATGATGAATCATAATTATAATTCGCAGTAACAGATTGATGACGTTTGGTAAGAAAACACTCAATCCATTCCAGCAGGTTACTGTCAAGGTTTAAAAGACTCAGCCTGAATAGCAGCAGTTCGTGGCAAACATTGTCCAATGCTTTGCTAAAGTCTAAAAATGCACAGTCGGCATAGGAGGCGCGATCTAAAATACAGTGTAATCTATGAGAGAAAGATATTAGTTGAGTTTCACATGAGAATGTTTCGCGAAAACCATGTTGAGCAGAGGTGAAAAATTAGTTCGAGTCAAGGAAGTTTACGAGATTAGTAAATATAACATGTTAGAAGTTTGCAACAGGTGCTGGTAAGCGAAATCGGGCGGTAATTCAGGGGTGAGCTTTTGTTACCAGACTTATGCAACGGAACCACCTTCCCTATTTTCCATTGAGCAGGCAGAGTAAAAGTGTTTATTGATTGCTGAAAAATATTAGCAAGTATTACAGAACTGTATGTGTTAGTGTTTTTAAAAAAATTGCTATTAATGGTATCACAACCGGGAGCGGAGTTTAAAGGCAAATCATCAATCAGCCTAGCAATACGTGCAAAGTCAAGAGCTATAGGTTGTATTATGAGATATTTGTAGTGTTCTGTGTGTGGTAGATCAATATTCGATGAAGTGGAAAAATTATTTGCAAATGATTCACTGAGAATGTTTGCGCAAGCTTCGCTTGGAATAACTTCACCTGACTCATCTTTCAAGGTGATCGAGCTATCAGAAGGCGGGTTAATGACGCGCCAGAATTTTCGGATATCTGTCGTAAGCATGTCAGGAAATGTATGGGGTAAGTAATTGTCTTTAGCATTCTTTAGTGCACTTAAGTACAGATGATTGGCAATATTATGTTTTCCATGTTGTTTTACTTGCAGATGATTTAGCTAAGCGATAGAGACGTTCTTTTTTCTGTTATATACGCGCTTTATATAAGAGTTGTACCAAGGGGATTGAGGATTAGAAGTGATGATGCGATTAGGAATGAACGTTTCAGTTAATAGGCGTACTTGGTCTACAAATATATCCCAATTTGACTGGACCGTACGGTTCTCAAAATCAATAAAAAATGTTTGAATAAATGACGGTAGTTCATTGTTAATGACTTCAAAGTTGGCTTTCTTGTAATCGCGTATTACTTTCTTAACTTTAGTCCTTTTGGAATAGCAGACTTTCAAATCGAATGTCAGTAAGGTATAGTCACTAATACCAGGAAGGCATGTTATAGAGGAAGCAAGTTCTGGTCGATTAGTTAGGATTAGCGTGTTAGCGGTTCTGATATATATATATATATATATATATATATATATATATATATATATCATCAGCCTATTTATGTTTACTGCAGTACGAAGGCCTCTGCCTACGATCTCCAATCACCCCTGTCCTGCGATTCCAACTAGCATCCGCAAATTTCCTAATTTCACTGCACCACCTAGTCTTCTGCCGTCCTCTACTGCGCTTCCTTTCTCTTCTATACACATTCTGTCACCCTAATGGTCCAATGGTTATCTAATCTGCGCATTACATGACCTACCCAGCGCCATTTTTCTCCCTTGATGTCTATTAGAATATCGTCTATGCCCGTTTGCTCTCTGATCAAAACCGCCCTCTTTCTGTTCTTAAAGTTATGCCTAGCATTCTTCGTTCTATCGCCCTTTGCGCGGTCCTTAACTTGTTCTCAAGCTTCTTTTTGAGTCTCCAAGTCTCCGCCCCATATGTCAGCACCGGTAAAATGCACTGATGGTATACTTTCCTTTTCAATGATAACGGTAAGCTCTGTCAGGAGCTCGCGATGTCTGCCGTATGCGATCAAAACCATTTTTATTATTCTGTGAATATTCTCCTCATGGTCAGGGTTCCCTGTGATCAGTTGACCTAGCTAAACGTACTCCTTCACAGACTCTAGAGGCTGACTTGCGATCTTGAAATCTTGTTTCCTTGCCCAGTTATTTATCACTATCTCTGTCTTCTGCATAATAATCTCCAGCCCCACTCTTACACTTTTCCTGTTAAGGTGTGCAATCATCTTTTTGTTCTCTTTTAATTATATATTTTTTGAAACACCCTCACCAACACATTTGAATGTTCCTGACGCCAGCATACCTTTTTCGGCGCCTCAGCCGCACAGGGTATCGCCATTTCTGTTTACTGCCGTAACGACGCTTACGTTGAGCTACTGGAGCTAAGGTCCGTTGAAAGACCATGCCGCTGCCTTCCAGTTACACCATGCATTGCACCCCAGACTCCTTGTCGCCATCTTAACTACTTCAAAATTACTCGACGCATTTGCTGCTACGCTACTAAAGTCACTCTTTCAACTGATGTCATTTTGGGTCTTTTTTGATACTCGCGCTCTGCCCGCGTGACCGGCTCTTCTAAAGCCACAAAAGCATGCCGCCAACGACACCCCTGAATCCTCCCTAACCTCTCGCTTCCCCAATACCCTCCCATGCCGCTCTTTTTCTTTTTCTGTTCTTTTTTTCCTCTCAGTGACCACCCCGTTTTTTCTCTCTTTTGCTTTCTTTTCTCACCGCCTTCGCACTCTCCCGCTCTTATCCCCTCGTTTTGGGAACCACGCTCACAGTCGTCAGGCGACCGCGCTCATTCTCTTTGAAGTCTCTCCCTTTACAACCAGCCGCGACCGACAACAACCGCACGTGACGTCACTGTACTAACCCTTGAAAACTAACATGCTGAGGATGACGAGGCCGCCTTTGACGAAGATACGTTCTCCTATGGAAACGTTGGCCAGCCTTTCTGAGGTACTTTATCCCTGTTCAAAACCTTTATACCACAGTGTGCTATTCCATCTGTCAGCCCCTTTCATGACTTTGGATTTCCATGCCAGCTGACGATGACGGAACAGGGTAAGTGCCCCTTGTTATTCTTTGCCCATGTAGCCGTCCTTCGAGACAGTCAGTACAGATATCTGAAGGAACATTTTCCACCAGGGCCACAGGCGCTGTACACAAGATACCTGAGTGGGGCGCAAGCATCAGATATTCTACCGCTAGTTTGTGGTACGCCAGTTGACATCACACACTTCATTATCAACGTGTGCTCAAACAACCCCAGTACACAAAGCGCCGCGGGAACGATAGAGTCCATGAACGTCGTAATACGAACTATTCAAGCCGCTCGCCCAAACGTACACATAAGCGCAACAACTGTCGCTCCGGCCTACAAAACAAACACCGCCCACTAATCCACCAAACTAACGCACTCATGAAGCACGATGAGGAGACTAAGAAGCTCAACTCATTAATTTTAACTTAGAACACTTCCACAAGAACGTTGACACGATGCACCACGCAGGAATACACGAAGCACCACACGAACTTTTAGCTTGGGATGGTTTTCACTCAAATCGCAAAGGAATACAGCTAGTTTCTCAACACATCAAATCTTTAGTAAGGACAAGTAGAGAAAAACACTTTAAATCCACCTCAAATACCACCCCCACCGACTCTGCAGACCATGCCATCCGGAACAACACAACTGCGACAGTCACCTCAAGAACACTCGGCACACAGACAGTAGAATGTGAAATGAGCCACAAGACGGGCACTACTCCAAAAACGACATCAACGACAGTGCAAACAGACACAACCGACAACAGAAAATCCACTACTGAAGTTTTCACACAGACGCCCATACGGTTACCTGCACACGCACAAAGTCAAACAGAAACCGAGCTCCAATTAAGCCAGGCATGGAGTACTAAACCTGCCAAACAGAAACACACCCCATGCAAATCTACTCGCAAGAAGACAAATAAATAACAGTCATCGCAAATCAATAAATCTTCTCTACCACGAAGCACCGAATTCCTACAGGCTAGAAAACTTACCGAAAAACATGCGAGCTACTTCCCATCTCAAAACCTACACAACCTACACAGAGAAAAATAGAATCCGTAAAGGTTGTACTGAAGGCTGTACCAGCTCTAGAAACACTCCCACCACACCATCGTGCAAACTGGCAAACAACATTGAACAATGCCTCACTTTCACTTTTGAATATCCTCAAGGAACACTGCGAGCAACAAATCGAAAGTTTTAGCCACAGACTTCTGAACATAGCCCTGACACAGGATGAGAAGAAAGATTTAGAGCATTACAACGAAAAACAGTCTAGAAAATTGGTTCAAAAACAAAGAAAACAAACAAACTTTAATCAATAAACAACCTTGAAGGCCAGCAACCACCTCACGCCAACGAGAGGGACCTCGGGTCTAGAAATACCAGGCGTGACGGAAACGTCCACAATATTAAACCAGTCCAATGTTGTAGACATTTCAAAAAGATCAAATAAACAAGAAATAGACGTGCTCAGCTAGGGCCTAAACTATTGCCCCACGAACAACACAATAACTGAATTCGAGCTTCACAAGGACCTCCCAGAATTTTCGCTACGAATACGTATGAGACACTTTTCACCACGTAGAGCCCAATCGACTTGGACTCCCGTACCAGAACAAGCCATAGAACTTGACATATACCTTAAAACTGGCAGTGAAAAAATTATAAGCCAATCTAAGAAATCTAAGCGACCTAAAACATAACTGCGTCGGAGAGTCGTATCATTTCAAATCTTAGTCGCCGGAATGGCATCGTTATTAAGGAAGCCGATAAGGGTGGAAGTATAGTTATTTGGCCAGAATAAAAATACAAGCACAAGGCTTACAGATAACTAAACAACCCAGAACATAACCGTAAGATAGATAGCGAGCCGACATTATCCTACACAGTGACAATTACGAAAAGGCTGAAATCACTTTTAGCTGATGAATTGATAACACCCTCAGAATATAAATTTCTTAAACCAAACAACAAAACTGCCGGTGCTCCTACCTCTTTCCAAAATTCATAAACTTCCATCCACTGAACTATACACCGCTATTATCCCAGGTCGCCCGATAGTATCAAACAACAACACCCCCACAGAGAGCATCTTCACATTTCTTAACCACTTCCTTCGTGACTTGCCAAAAGGCCTTCCGTCATTTGTACAAGATACGCCCCACCTGCTGAGAATTATGGAGGATATTAATACTAAAGACACACAACCCCACAACATAATTCTCGCAACACCAGATGTCACAGCCCTGTACACCAACATTCCTATCCCCGATGGTTTATCTTCGATAAAACAAACGCTGTCTAAACACAATGCACAACAATCTACTAAAGTCTACTTGTCTGTCCTTGAATTAGGTCTAACACATAAGTACTTCCAATTTGAGGAGAGTTACTACCTACAGGTACATGGGACAAGCAAGGGTACTCCTTTTGCACAAACCTACGCGAACATATTTATAGGGATTTTAGAAACAGATTTCCTATCGCGCTGCACTGACAAGCCCCACACATGCCTATACATATACACCTTTTTGATGCACCTTTTTGATACACCTTTCTGATGGGGACTCCAAACTACGGCAGCGTATTCTAGAACAGGTCGAACAAAAGTTTTGTATGCCATTAGCTTGACGTATTTGGTTGCGTTTCATAGCTTTACTTGAAGAAAACACAGCTTTTTGTACGATGCAGAGCACACATTTTCAATCTGGAAGCGGCAGTTTAGGTCATCAGCAATCAATGCACCAAGATATATGAAACTAGACACATTTGTCAAAATAACATTTCCAATATGAGACTGGAAGGAAACAACCTTTTTCTTTAGGGTAATGTGCGCGAATTTGGCATAATTAATTTCCATGTCCCATTTCTGACACCAAGTATCTAGACCTTCGAGACACAGGTTAAGTTTTACCTGATCGTTTTTACAGGTAACTGGTGCATAAAGTAAGCAGTCATCTGCCAAAACCTTCAACACCACTGGCGGCTGAACAACTGTAACTACATCATTATTATAAAGCAAAAACAATAACGGGCCTAGCACCGACCCCTGTGTTACCCCAGAAAATACCTCCAAAAAACCGGACACACAATTACTAACGCGTACAACTTGCCTCCGACCAGCTAAACATGATTCCATCCATGTTAAAATGCCTACTTGGTGCCTACTTGGTGGAGTTTAAAAAGCAGTTTATGATTCGACACTTTATCAAACGCTTTCCTAAAATCAATAATAATAATATTTGGGGTTTTACGTGCCAAAACCACTTTCTGATTATGAGGCACGCCGTAGTGGAGGACTCCGGAAATTTCGACCACCTGGGGTTCTTTAACGTGCACCTAAATCTAAGCACACGGGTGTTTTCGCATTTCGCCCCCATCGAAATGCGGCCGCCGTGGCCGGGATTCGATCCCGCGACCTCGTGCTCAGCAGCCCAACACCATAGCCACTGAGCAACCACGGCGGGTTCCTAAAATCAACGCAAAGCACATCAGTCTGTTGGTGGTCGTCTAAAGCCACTGAAAAATCGCGAACCATTTCGATTAGTTGGGTAACCGTTGAGAGACCCTGTCTAAAACCATGCTGATTTGCATTAGGTAACTTATTTGTTTCCAGCAAATGAATAATATGTTTTGCTATTACGTGCTCCATGAGTTTGCAGCATACATATGTCAAGGATAAAGGGCGATAGTTGTTTGGAAGCAGGCGGTATCAACTTTTGAACTCCGGAATAACAGCAGCGCAGCGCCAATCTTGTGGAAGGGAATCAGTACGGAAAGAGTGTTCAAAAATAATTTCTAAATGAAAGGACATCCCCTAGGCATATCGCTTCAGAAATACCGTCGGTATCCCGTCGGGGGCCACTGACCTTCTTTGAATCTAAGTTTAGCAGTTGATGAAGCACGCCCTCATGGTGAAACGAAAGATGCTCCAAAGGAAAAGCGCAGGAACAGTTTATGTCATCTGTGACACACCGACTAAAGAACTCATTGAAACCATCTGCTATCTGTTGCGTTGCTGTCACAAGGTCGCCTTCTATTGTTATCTATTTTTTCTTTCTGCGCTCACAAAAAACGCCAAACGTTTTGTGGCACACTTTTAAGGAAGTTGCCGAGGAGAGGGTCGTTTGTTTTTTTCTGTCACTATCGCGTTAGTTCTTGCCCTGAATCTTCGCCAATTGAATGCATAATGTATCTATACTCTTTACTAGATCTCTAGAACCAGCCATTCCGCATTATAAGGTTAATTTGATTTTGTCTGCTAAATAAGAACATTTTTCAAGAGATTGTTATCTTATACTTTAGGTTACTGCGAAATCGTAAGACCTGCACACGATAAACAAGATTACGTGAACGAATTATCCATTATCAATAGACTGTATTTTTTTCGAAAGCATACCACTAGGCTAACTTCTAACTGCAATTTCAGCTTACGAAAATGATGCAACCTGCGCAATGAACAGTTAATTCGGTTTGCAGGTGCGAAAGGATGGAACGAGTTACCGATGCAACCAAAAGTAGCTAGAGATATTAAACTGAGTTGTAAATTATCTTACTTATCTGAGCAAGCAGGATGCTGCAATCTCTTGTTACTGCTGAATGGGCCTGTAATGATTATGCAAAAAAGGGTAAGGCGTCCAGACACGCACAAAATAGAAGTGGACAACACGAACGCCGACTATCATCTGAAGGAAGCGCTGAGGCGAAAAAAAAGAGAGAAGAGACAAAACTCATCTGCGCATGCTCTGGAATGGTAGTATCACGCGTCAATCGGGTACACGTGCCGGTCTACGTGACAGATAACTGTTAAGGCAATTGATCACTTCCTAATGTAAGGTAACGAAGGCTGACTCACGCACGCACTTCCACCATTATTTATATGCCATGCCTAGACCATAAGAGGCGTGTCTTCGTTCTTATGCCTGTACAATATCGCGCATTAATCTAACTCAGGCATGCAGTTACAATTTTGGCAGTCTTGGCAATGTAATGAAAGATTAGAAGACTATCCACCGGCTAACGACCTTTTATGTTCCACTAGCCTCATTGATACCCTGCCCTGTTTGCCCTACGTGAAATGGCCACAGCTAAAGGGAACTTTATATACCACACCCACACAGCAGTCAGTAAAATTGTTCTTCTTGATGTGCTCCACTAAAGAAAAAATTGGAGGACGCTTAAGCTTCGCCTTCAAGAGTGGAACGCGACAGCGTTCCCATCGACCCGCCAAGGGGTGTAAGACAATGCGCTAGGGCGCAGGGATCACTTACGAGGCGCCCCGCATCGGACTTTGCGGCCACCTATCACACGGAGAGCGTCGAGCAACGCAGCGTTCGGCGCGGCAACGAAACGTGCGCCTGAGCAAACGGAACGAACCAAAGAACTCGGTGTCTCGGAGGGGGAAACGATCTACGCCAGCCAAACGTCGTGATCGGCACGGGCAGAGAGATAGATAGATAGTGATCTAAAGAAAGGAACGGCGCTTGATTCTGCAACCCGCGTGGGAGCACGGCGAAGCGTCGTCAGGGGAGAGGGAGTCGGAGCCGCGACGCGCCTGGCACCGGTCTGCGCACAGCCCCAATGCGCGCATGGCGCGCCACCTGTCGGGGCAGCGCCGTACATTGAGAGGAGGGGGTCTTCTGTGTTTGCCGCAAGATGGCTCTGCGTGTTCGGTAAGCGCAGAAGAAATGTAGCGGAAACTTACTTCGCTACTCGTGTAAATGCGACTTCTGTAAGTTACATGCTCATAATTACCGATATACACCGCAGTATAACTTTCTACGGCACGTTTTTAAGGCAACACCGCGTTCACTAGAAGCGCGTTTGTACCGCTTTCAAGCGTCGAACTCGTGGCTGAGTGGTAGCGTCTCCGTCTCACACTCCGGAGACCCTGGTTCGATTCCCACCCAGCCCATCTTGGAAGTTGCTTTTTATTTATGAAGTGCCTGCCGTGATTTATCGCTCACGGCCAACGCCGCGGACACCGACGCCGACGACACCGGCTTTTCTGCGACACGAGCTCCTTAACGCTATCGCGTTAATATCTGTTCTTCTTTTCCTTTTCACCTGCTCTTTTTTTCCTCCGCACGACAGCGCATATTTTAACTAGCTTATTCGAAGCAGTGAAAACAACATTAACACTATAGCTACTTGCAACTTGTTTGAGCCTGTGCGATACTGAATGAATGTAGGGAACAGCCACTACTCTTTTCTTGCTATTACTGCTTTATGTATTCACGTCCGTTCCATTCTAAACCGACTTCATTAGGCGTTCAGCCTGTTAGATACGGGACCTTTTCCTGAGCCTACTTCGAGTTCACCAGACCACATCGAATCGCGTCACAGCTAATTGAGGAGTGCAGGAGCATATCTACCCCGTTCCTGAGGCGCCGAAAGTCCAAACAAGTTGCCGTCCCCCTCCTCGTGCGCCGCAGGTGGAACTATTCACTGCTTGACTCTTCACGAAAGTGTAGCGTGAGCCTGGCACGGTTCCAGGTAACGCAGGTCCCGAGCAAAGCTGCTTTGCAGCACTGAAACGTCGCCCCCATTCGCCTATTGTGACGGCGCTTGCAATCTGGGAAGGCAATACCGCAGAGAGAAGTAAGCCCTCGGAGAATTGGGGCCCAAGGAGCGACCCTCTGCGCCGGGTGTGACACAATCGCACGGCCGCCTACCATTGGCCGAAAATGACGACACCTGAGCGGGCTCGCCGATTGGCCGAAAATGGCATCACCTGAGCGGGCTCGCCGATTGGCCGAACGTGACGTGACTTCGAGACACCGAAGCGCTTAAAAGCCAGAGACCGGAAACAGCAAAGAAGAGCATTCCTTCATTCATCTCCTACGAGCTTCTTGCCACGGGCCGCAGCGTCGGAGTTGCTGCCGGCCCGTAATGACTTTATGTCTGTTAATTTCTTTGCACTCTCACTACAAATAATGTAAATAAACCTCCGGTTTTCATCTCAAAGTCCTCCTCAACCTCGGCCAACTCCCGCACCCAACGGCAAGGTCCAATAGTCGGGGGACAGCATTTGGAATTGTCCTCCAGATCCAACAACTGGTGGACAGCGGTGGGATCGTCCTCCAACTCCAACAAGCCACAGTTGCCACAGCCACGCCAGGATAAACTGCTTTTAGTAGGCGCCGGACCTGTGCATTAAAGCTGGCGCTCATTTAGTGCATGCATGATCTGGTGAGAGGAGACTTAAGGCACGACATGGCAATTATGTTTTTTTACTACTTTGGAATGCTTGGATTCAAAGTTTAACAATGGCTTCGAAGATCTAGGGGAGTACTGCCAACACACGTGATTTTGTTCGAAGACCAATGAAATGTCTAGAAACTGTGTTACGCATCTCTGAGGCTGCCCCTATTCTTAGTTATATTTATCTGAGCAAGACTGACAGCTGCTTAGAGAAGGCCTTAGGCGATTGTGTTATTAAACATTTTCGTGACGCTGATGATTACTTGATTTTCTACAATATGAACAAATTTGATTCCGCTGCTACCTCAGTAAGTGAGCAATTTAAACTTAATGGAGGAGGATTAAAGTTTACCAAGGAATTTCCTCAGAGACGCGTAATACAGTTTCTAGACAGTTTCTTGGTCTTCGAACAAGATCACGCGTGTTGGCAGTACTCCCCTAGATCTTCGAAGCCATTGTTAAACTTTCAATCCAAGCATGCCAAAGTATATATTTACAAATATATCCACCGAACAAGCCATTGACCCAACAGCCAGGCAGCCACTTCAAACGTGAGAAACTTAGACAAGGAAGCTTCCGACTTGGAAATAATACCACCAACGGAGGCCTCAGGAAAGTCCCTGAGATTATGATAAAACGGGTGGCCCCGGGGCACTCAAAGAGCAGGGCCGAGGCTGGAGCGTGGTGTTCGCACTCGTAGCACAACAGATCCCCCGGCCCATGGACGCAACCCACGGAGAAGTCCAGGGCCTAGTTTTGGTGTCCACTCCTTTCGTGTTATGCACGCACCGCCGAATAATACTACATAATGAAACGTTGTTCACACTTTGTACTCGTGCAAATTATCACTTCCTTCGCGGCCTGGCAGAAGGGAATGTTGCTTTGTCAGTAGAATGTGCGTGCGAAAGAATGTTGCCGCAGCAGGAAACCAAATAATAACAACACGCTTTTACTGCCATTTTTTGACATATACACATCAACAGTTTAAGTTCATTGCCAGGAGGAGCGCTCGCACGGTAGCCACTTAACCCACGTTGGTGCATTCCGTTTTTTTTTCTACTTCTCAGTGTCTCTGTATATGATCACTACCCATTACTTGTCTTCACACCTGTGTCTGATTTCAAAACATATCACATGAAGAGTGTTTTAAATGCGTAGACATCTCTACGCTTAACAAACGACAAAACCGTCCGTCCCATAAGACTACCGCTTTCAAGACAGCGCCCGTAGCAGCGAGCCAATTGACCTTCGTGCTGCCTCTCGCTTCGACGCCAACAAAGCGGCGCGAACACGGCGCTCACGGAGCTCGCAGCACACGCCGCACTTAGCCGCTTTCGCAGATCCCTTACGAGATACGCGAATCTCTCTTCAGCGCCGAGTAAGCGGTGAGAACACAGCGCGTGAAGCTACCGGCAGTCTTTGTCGGCGTCGCAGATCGCTTTCAAGGTACAACCAGCGCGACAGTGTCGCCACCCGAGTACGGTTCATAATGGTTCGACGGGGACGGACAAGGCGAGCAATAACGGGCTCTCATGATCGGAACGTCATTAGCGCACCTGCCGTCGCCACTTGCAGCGCTTGAGGCGCGCACCAGTTCGTCTCTCCGCAGCGCTGCCGTTTGTGCTCGCCGGATCAAGTTCGACAACATCGATGATGACAACGGGCTGCGTGGAAGCGAGCAAGTGGCACAGTGATACTTAGACAACTCCCAGAGACGTTTCTGCCTGAATTTCGTTCCTTTGGTTCCTCATTGTGAAACTCAACAATGAACGCACACGTTTTTCTGTGTGCCAAATGTGCAACCGCAAGAAGCGTATACACGGCGAATGTGTGTCGCTGTGTGGATGTCTGGCTACTTGAGATATCGATGACCGTATGTACAAGTGCTTTTCAGTGAGCTGCTCTTAGTTGGTGAGCCATGTAGAGCCAAGTGATGCGCAAAGCATGACATTTTAGTACGTGTTACACTTCCTGAGAGCATAGTGTTTTTAATTTGCCGTTGGTGTTGAAAAGGCTATTGACGACAATTTTTTTGACGCGTCTTCCTCTAGATTAGATGCACGTTAACAAGAACCACTTTCCTTTACGTAACAGGACAGGTTTGGCGTTTACGGTTGCTTCATAGCAGCGCAAATTTACTCTGTCTGAGGATCGTCAAGTTAAAATGTGGAGTCTATTTTCGCATGCATAAAGTACATCGGAGAAAATGATCTGTTACCTCTTACTTCACTATCGCAGAACAATTCGAAAACAGTAAATGCGTTTCCTATGAATATTTCATGTTTAATGGCGCAAGGGCCAGATGTGGCCAAAGAGCGCCATGCTAATGTATAATGAGTTCGCAGTGCCTCATGGGTTCTATGATCTTAATGCGCCGTGGCTGTAAAGGGGCCTAAAAGAGTTGATGCAAATTCCATAAAATGTACGAGTAATAAAATTATGGGAATGACTACTGGCGTGTACTACGAACTATAAAATGTATTGAGAAAGAATGATGTAATATATAAAATATGTTATTGTCTAGATGTATAATATTGTCTAGAGCACGACTGCCTCACCGGGGCCCTTGAAACGCAAGGGCCTAGAGGCATGTGCTATACAGAGAATCTATCCTAGCGATATTCTCTAGAAAGAGGATGCGCTATGAATGGGCTTGAACATGCAGCAAAACATCTTTTAAAGAAAGCGAGGATTGCTTTGGTCTTAAAAAGCGGTTCTACACCAAGAAACATGGCCGGATGCAGAGGGACGTGATGGCTGTATGCAAAAGGAAAATGTTTTCTCCTGTCTCTTTCGGCTTCCCGGCACTCCAGGAAGACATGGAGGGCGGTCAGCCGGTCGCCACATCTACCGCAGGTTGGTGGCTCGTTACCAGTCAAGAGAAAGTTAAGAGTGCCAAATGTGTGTCCTATTCTCAGTCTAGTGAATAGGACATCTGTTCTTCGTGTTTTCGTATTTGGGTGCCAGAAACCTAACTTCGGCTTAATTAGCTGAAGCTTATTACTTGTTTCAGCGTCCCACAAGCGTTGCCAGTGGCTTCGCAGTTTTTTTCTTAGAAAAGGCTTCATGTCTATGGCAGGGACAGCAGCAGAATGAATACCTTGCGATGCTATTGATTTGGCGATCTCGTCGGCAAGCACATTTCCCTCGATTCCTCTATGGCCAAATACCCAGCATATTACTACATGCCTATGTGATAAGTAGATGTCACATAAGAGTGAGTAGAGTTCATTGAAGACAGGATTCGTTTGCTTTTGAAAAGAAATGAGTGCTTTTACAAGACTTAGCGAGTCGGTGAATACGACGGCTTTCTCGAGTCTCAGTTTCTTTATATGTTTGACTGCACTCAGTACTGCGTAGACTTCTTCAGTGAAGATACTTGTTATGGGGTTCAGCACGTCAGATTCAGTAAAAGAGGGACCAACAGCAGCGAAGTGGAACGTTCATTTCTTCGATAAGTTCTCTTACACGTATTGAGAAAGGTAATCTCAAAGAGGGTCTATTACGAACAAGTGTTTCCCACGTCAATTCGTTAACGGTTGTGAAACACGGATGTTCCTTATAAGAACGCACTTTCAGAAAATACGTAAAGCTGATGTATGTTCTCTGAAAATGGAGTGACCCCTCATCTGACTCGACATACAGACTTTCAACAGGGCTTGTTCTAAATGCGCCAGTGGCCAGGAGGATTCCCAGATGGTGAACAGGGTCTAGCGCGCTCGGGGCGGCAGAGTGATAAACTACGGCACCATAATCAAATCTTGATCGAACTAGGCTCTTGTAAAGATTCAGTAAACACTTCCTGTCACTACCCCATGTTGTGTGTAATAGGAGTTTAAGTAAGTTCAGTGTTTTCAGACATTTTGTTTTTAGATATTTTATGTGTTGAATGAAACTAAGCTTGGAGACAAGTATATTACCTAGAAATTTGTGCTCTTTGTTAAAAGGAATTTGTTGTCCACCCATTTCTAGAAAAGGATCTGGGACCAGGCCTTTCTTTCTTGCGAAGAGAACACAAGAACTTTTGTGGGGGGTTGATTCTAAATCCATTTTGATCTGCCCACATGGACACCTTGTTTAGGGCCTGCTGTACCTGTCTCTCGCTGACTGTGAGGTTGCAGGATTTGAAACCTATTTGTATATCGTCCACGTAGACGGAGTAGAAAATAGCTGGTGGTAAAGATGCACGAAGCGTGTTCATCTTTACGACAAAGAGCGTGCAGCTGAGTACGTCACCCTGGGGTACCCCGGTTTCCTGTGCGAATGTACGCGACAGTGCAGGACCTATTTTCGCTCGAAATGTACGGTTCTCTAGGTAGCTCTCTATAATATTTAACATACTGCCGCGGATACCTAGCGCGGAAAGATCGCGCAGGATTCCGTACCGCCAGGTTGTGTCGTACGCTTTTTCCATATCCAGAAATACAGATAAGAAGGATTGCTTGTGCACGAAGGCATCGCGAATGCCCGCTTCGATGCGCACAAGATGGTCGGCTGTAGATCACCCTTCCCGAAAACCACATTGTAATGGATCAAGCATTTTACTGGACTCTAGGAGATGTACGAGACGGCGATTGATCATTTTTTCAAAAAGCTTACAGAGGCAGCTCGTAAGCGCTATAGGACGGCAGCTGGTAAGCAATGAAGTGTCTTTACCATGCTTCAAGACAGGGATCACAATAGCCTCCTTCCATTTTGATGGGAGATAACCAGCAGCCCAGATAGTATTGAGAAGTGTCAGTAGCGTGGTTTGTGTGTCGGAGTGCAGGTGTTTAAGCATATCATACACGATTCTATGGGAGCCCGGTGCAGAGCTCGGACATGCTGATAAGGAAGCTTTGAGTTCAGCAATGGTAAAAGGACGATTATAAGGATCGTTTAGCATGCATTTTCGATTCAGAGGCTTGATTTCTTCCATTGCTTTATATTTAAAAATGTTCTCCGAATAGTGAGTGGAGCTAGACACGCGCTCGAAGTGTTCACCGAGAGCATCAGCCTGGTCTTGCAGGGTATCGCCTTGTGTGTTTCCCATAGGGAGGGAGTACGTTTGTCGCCCTCTTATGCTATTAACCCTGTTCCAGACTTTGGCCTCGTCTGTATACGAGTTGATATCCGATAAAAGCTTCTGCCAACTCTCTCTTCTGGCCTGTCGGCGCGTTCTCCTGCCTTCGGATTTTGCTTTCTTAAAGTTAATAAGGTTCTCCGCAGTGGGAGAGGCGCATAGGAACCTCCACGCTTTGTTTTGTTTCTTACGGGCGGTCCTACATTTGTCGTTCCACCACGGGACGCGCCGTTTGCCTGCCAAGCCACTTACTTCAGATATGCATTTAGATGCGGCATCTATAATGAATGCTGTAAAGTACTCCACAGCAGCATCGATTTCTAAAGAAGACATATCAGCCCACGAGATACTAGTAAGAGTTCGGAATTTCTTCCAGTCACCTGTCTCAATATTCCACCTAGGAGCATGTGGTAGATATTCGTTTTCTTTATATGTTCTTAGTAGTATGGGGAAGTGGTCGCTCCCGTAAGGATTGTTGTTAACTTCCCATTCAAGGTCAGACAGTAGTGATGGGGAAACTAGGCTAAGATCTATTGAAGAAAAGGTTCTGTTTGCGAGAGAGTAATATGTGGGTTCCTTCTTATTCAACAGGCACGCACCAGAAGAAAAAAGGAACTGCTCAACAAGACGTCCTCGCGCATCTATACGAGGGTCGCCCCACAGGTAGTTGTGTGCATTGTAGTCGCCAAGAACCAAATAAGGTTCTGGCAATTCATCTATAAAGGACTGAAATTCATGTTTGCTTAGTTTGTGATGTGGGGGTATACAAAGCGAGCAAATAGTGATAAGTTTGTTTAGCAGAACAACTCGCACCGCCACTGCTTCAAGGGGCGTTTGTAGCTGTAAAGGTTGACAGGTTATACTTTTATGAGTGACAATCGCAACACCACCCGATGATGCGACGGCATCATCGCGATCTTTGCGAAACATAACATACGTTCGGAGAAAGCTTGTGTGTTTGGATTTTAAGTGTGTTTCCTGTAACCACAGCACTTTTGGATTATGTTTGTGGATGAGTTCTTGCACATCATCAAGGTTTCCAAGAAGACCTCTGACGTTCCATTGAATTATTTGTGTATCCATTTTTAAAGTAAATTGGTGCTGTGCATACAGAAAAGGAAGTGATGCCTTATGTTACAGAGCTCTTTCGAGGCCCTGTAATCGGGGTCTTGCCCTTTCTGGAGCGTTCGAGGGAGCCTCGCCGCTCCTTAGGCGCTTGGCGCGCCGTGAGGGCAGGTGTAGTGTCCATTGCCTCTTGTGAGGCGCCGGACACATGCTCTTGCGAGCGAGAAGTTTTCCGTGAGAGTCCCGCCTCGGAAGGCAAGACCCCTGCGCCCACCAGCACGGAGGTCGATGGGGCTCCCTGAGAGATTTGGCTGCGCCCGCTGTGGCCAGCGCTGGAAGGGGCCGGGGAGGTTGGGGCAGCCACGGCTGCGCCCACCTTCGGGGTTGATGGTCCCTTCTGCTCGGTTAGTGGAACAGCGCTAGCTGCGACCACCGTGGGGGCAGAAGGCTAACTGCCGACTCACTGCTTGTATGTCGGACAGCCGCCGGAGGCCGTTGTGACGCTGCCCCCTGACGCGCCACTTCGGCAAAGCTTTTCTTTGGCAGGTATGCTACCCGCCTTCGTGCCTCTTTGAACGATATATTTTCTTTCACTTTTATCGTTACAATTTCTTTTTCCTTCTTCCAGGAGGGGCACGACCGCGAGTACGCGGCGTGATCCCCGTCAGTTTACATAGTGGGGAGAGTTCTTACAAGCTTCAGTGGCGTGTTCAAGGGCACTGCATTTCGCACAGGTTTGACGGCCTCGGCAGCTCTGCGAACTGTGCCCGAAACGTTGGCATTTGAAACATCTGAGGGGATTTGGCACATATGGCCGGACACGGAGCTTGATGTACCCGGCCTCTACAGACTCGGGCGGAATACTTGAGCCGAAGGTGAGTATAAGGTGTTTGGTCTTGATTTCTTTGCTGTCACGCCTGATCTTAATTCTTTTAACATTGATAACATTCTGGTCACTGAAGCCCTTCAAGAGTTCATCCTCAGTGAGCTCCAGCAAGTCATCGTCCGAGAAAACACCGCGGCTTGTGTTCATCGTACGGTGCTGGGTTATCCAAGAGGAGATCACCGCTTGCCATCCTCGACGCCTTATATACTGGACCAAAGACTTCAGTCGATGTCTTAGAAACAAGGAATGGTGATATTGTTCGAACTGGTTTAGGTTGTTTTTCAGAGTGGATTACGTGAAAACGAGGGAAGGATTCTTTTTGCCGACCAAAAAACTGGAATACTTCATCGATGCGCCCTCTTTTCTGAGGGCGATCAAGAAGCGGAGGGAAGGAGGTTGCCATAAAGGGATTGAATTTTCAGCAATAACGCCAGCCACCCACCGTGGAGTCCTACAAGGGGACGCTACAGGGACTGTAAGAACAGGTCCTGTAAACGCCAGCTGTACGTCATCACTATAACCAAATATGAAATAACCTAGGTTGGCTATTCCCACAGGGTTAACCCTTGCTGCCTGGAAAAAATAGAAGTAAAAGGAAGCCAGGAGAAGACAGGAAAGGTGGAAAGTCAGAGAAAGACGAAGGCTAGAGCGAGGGAGAGAGACAGGAAAAGGCAACTGCCGATTTCCCCCGGGTGGGTCATCAGTCCGGGGGTGCCGTCTACGTGAAGCAGAAGCCAAAGAGGTGTGTTGCCTCCGCCGGGGGCCTTAAAGGTCCGAACACCCGGCATCGGCTCAACCCCCAGGATCCCCCTTTCCCCGGACACGGCTAAGCCGCGCACGGCTACACGCGGGAGGGTCCAACCCTCGTGTGCTCGAGTACGTGGTGTCGCCACACACCAAACGCCTGCTGACGCAGACGCCCCTGCGGGGATGCGTTTCCTATGAAGTAGGTGCTGCACTGATCCCACCATGACTCCATGTGGACTCCATGACTCCAGGATTATTTTAAATGTCTAAGCATGTCTATGCTTACCCAGCAGAAAACACTTCTGCCCGTCCGTCCCGTAAGAAGGTGGCTTTCAATATATAGCCCGTAGGGGCAGCAAGCGACTTTGTGCTGGGTGTAGCCTCAACGCGAATGAAGCGGCGAGAACACAGGGCTCACGAAGCACACACGCCCCCCTTTCGCAGATCGCTTTCGTGATATGGGCCCGCGCGTCTCTCCAACTCGAAGCAGCGAAAACATAGCGCGCGGAGCTATCAGCAGTCGGCACTCTCTGTCCGCATCGCCAATCGCTTTCAAGACACGGTCCGCGCGGCGGTATCATATACGCAGCAGCCGCTGGAGCACGTTTGATCGCGGTCCATTGACGCGCTTGCGTAAGGCGCTAAAGAGTGATAACGGCTTATAATGATCGGAACGTCATCAGCGCAACTGGCGCAGTTACATGCATTACTTCGCTTGGGTTATCGATTCACATTGCACCGGCGTCCGCACCAATTCGTGTCCCCGCAGCGCTGTCGTTTGTACTGGCCGGATCAAGTTTCATAACATTGATAATGACACCGAGCTGCGTGGAGATGAGCAAGCGGCGCAATTTTTACGCATACTTAAACAGCTCCCAGATGGCTTTCCGTGTAAAGTTTTGAGAGTGTGCGTACCTCCTAGAATACAAGTTTTACGGGCTATCAAATTATCGGAGCGAAAATCTACGAGGGCTTAATGCGCCTGACATAACGTAAGAACTACGTGGCTTGAAACTGTTTCTGCAGAGCCCCTCCAACAACGTTTCGGCCACAGGTTGCAGCCTGGCAGGCGAGCTCACAACTGCTAGCATTCCTGGTGAGACGGCTGTATGGCACGGCATAGGCATGCCCAGCGTGTGTACCCACTAACGCATACACTAACGCATACTGTATCCTACCAATCACGAAAATTCCATCGTGGGGCGCGCCGACTGAAGAATGTTACTGTTTAAAGTAATAAAAATGTTTACAACAATTTTATACGCTTGCACCATTTTCTGGTATGGAACCATTTTTATTTTTCTGGTTCGGTCACATTCCAAAAATAACAAGTCGCGTGCAGTTCGTGCCAAAATACGCGTACATGGTCACAGGGCAGCGTCAAAGAGTTCATCCACGCCTTGCACGAGGGATCGAGTCCTGGCCACAGCGGCCGCATTTGAACAGGGGCAAAACGCGAAAAGACCACGTTAAAACACCCCAGGTGGTCCAAATTTCCCGAGTCCCCCACTACGGCATGCCTGATAATCAGATCGTGGTTTTGGCACGTAAGATCGCATAATTTAATGAATTAACGAAACCACGCCTTGCTCGAACAGAGGCCGACGAAATGCCATTTGTAGAAACCGACTAAGCTAAACAATGTTGTGCGATACAATTGTGACATGCACGCTATTGTGACAATCCTGATATGCATGTAAAGCCGGCAAGCGAGTGCTGCGCTGGCGAGTAATCTATAACAATCTCTGCAAACTTGTGTAAATCTTAGTGAAATAGCTAGTATTTGGCATTATCTAATGCTTGCATTTTACAATCATTGCCGGTCCATTTACGTATTTGTACTAGACTATAACTAGCCCTGATATACTCCTACATAGAACAGCTGATGTTTATCAGTTAACAGCGCCATCTGAAACACAGATAGCTTGTCACATACGTGAAACTTTTCGGTGACTCAATGTCAAAGTGAAACTTTTTCCAGTGTAATATTTCTCAGTTATACAGGAAAAATAATGTCACTTCAATTAAGTATCTTTATTGCAATGAATGCACCAAGAGAGAGTCCCCTTTCCAGGCATCTGAACACTTAGCTGTAAAACTCTGCCTTAGTAGAGGGAGCCACGATGGGCTTGCAAAATGGGCTCACCTCTGGAAAGCGATCACCTCGGTACCGCAGAAGCCAGAGGTGGTGCTGTTGAAGAGGCGGTCGAGCTGCGTTCGGAGATAGTGGTGAGAAATGGCAGCAGCCGACACGTCTACTCACCTTGGCACGGTACGCATCCGCTTTGCGCACGAAGTCTTCAGCCAGGCTGTTCGACAGACTGTCGCTGAACTTGTCCCCTTCAAGCACCGTGAATGTCCCCCGGTAGACGCGCTCTGCGCACACTTCAATTAATGCTTTATCCGCTACCAATTGAATGCAAAGTGGCATGATAGGTACGCTTTCTGACAAAACGGCTAACTCAACAGCTCAAGCATGGGTCACTTAAATTTAATATCAGTTCATTTTAACATGACATTTCAGAGCACGAGGGGCGGCGATTAAAAATTTACGGGCACCTTAACGCCAATATCTTATAACGCCAGTCAGTAAAACACTGAAGAAATATGAAGGCTATCCCATTTCATCGCCGCGGACATCTAGAATATTCGCTACATGTTGAGCTGAACCATCTTTAAAATCGATCAGAGGGGGTTTCTTGCTAAAACCGCAGATCACACGAATATATTATATTATTATCGCCCATACATCTGCAACCAAAGCAACCATGCGCCTTGCTTTCGTATCTCTGTGCAGAGGAAAGAAGCCACCACGTGATCTTGCACGTGTTGCCTGCATAATCGTTGGAAAGTGTGAACGCGTGGCGCTCACCCCTTCGAACGACTCTGAAGGGAACCGACACGCCTAGTGGAGGAGTCTTCTCAGCGCAGCAGGAGCAGCGTGCCAAAGCGATATTTGATATTTCGCTCATGTTTTTGTTGGGGTGCTAGTTTAGACGAACAATCTTTATGAATTATTTTTCATGCGTTTCAGTTTCCACAGGCTTTTTTGATTAGATATAAGTAGCTAAAGAATAACTGTATTTTTTTCCACAACTAGGGTTACATTGTACTGCGCCTTGTTAGTACGAGATAAGTTGGTACTAGGGGGAACATACGCGTGCACTGTTAAGCGCTCTTACGCGTTGGAAGAAACGCGGTTTGAGTCAGTACGCGAAGCGAACGAAGCAGCTTTTCCTGTAGGATGTGCGCGCTAGGGTCGCGGCTAGACCGTATAGAGCGGGAAAAGCATCAGTTAGCTAACCGGATTTCAAAGCTAGAAACGGAAGAGCAAACAGAAGCAGAGGAAGGAAGGACAAGCTAGACAACGTAGAAATCATGCTGAGGGACACCATTTTGCAAAACAATGGTGAACGCTTCGATGCGAGCATCGCGAACGGCGCTGGCTCAAAGCACCCAGCCGGGAAGCAGTGGTGTCAATGGTGGCGGCGAAGGGGCTGACGTGCCGTCGCGGAGAGAGAGTAAAACATCTTTATTAATAATATTTGAATGGCGAGAACAGTGTGGGAGGAACCCTCAGTCCAGGGTCCCTAAGATGATTCCGGCGATGTTTCCAGCCCGTTATATCACAGCTCGGAGGACCTCGGGAGGTCCGTCGCGGTGGGCATCGTCCCACAGCTCTTTGTTGCGTATGGGGGTAAAGGAGAGTTGGCAAGGGAGGAAATAGGTTTGCAGTGCACTGAATCGTGACGTGGAAGATTGTGGGCGAGCTGTCACGGCCAGGGCAACGATCTGCACAACAGTGTGGGTAGAATTTATTGAGAGAGACAAGATTTGGAAAAGTTGCGGTTTGTAACTGGTGTAATGCCACTGCTTCCTCCCGCGAGAAGGACGGCGGTGGTGCGGCGTGGATGCGACGAATGCGTGTATAATGACGGAGTATGTCTTTGTAACGGAGCAAGGGATCCCCCCTCTCTGAACTAGTCGCCTCACCACGCCGACTCGCCCGGAGGGGAATTTCTCGGGCAACCGCATGTGCGCCTTCGTTACCCGGCAGCGAGGTGTGACCAGCGGTCCAGAGTAAGTGGATGCGAGGAGGTGTGGTTGGTGTATTTTGCGGGATCTGTTTGAGAATTTGGTGCGCCGCTCTCGGGATGCCATGTCCTGATAGGAACGCCCAGCATGCCTGTTGCGAGTCCGTCAATATATACACTTCCTCAGGAACACAGATGGCGTATCGAATTGCAAGAGCAACACCGAGAATTTCTCCGTAAGCGGCATTTGTTCCGCGCATTGCCGCAGAGTCTCTCAGGAATTCGGTGCCATCCAAAACTACCGAGGTATAGCCCTCTTGAGTGCGTGATGTGTCCGTGTATAAAGTATGCGTTTCCGGGATGTTCGCAAGCATGCGGCCAATGTATCGTACACGGGCTTTGCGCCGCCTTTTGTCATGCTCGGGGTGCATATTACGTGGGAATGGATGAATACTTAGTGCTTGGCATATCGCTGACGACAAGATCGTTGGACGGGTTTCAGACTCAAGGGGTGGGACAGATTATTCTAGCCGTGTGAGAAGATGGCGGCCAGTAGGAGTGAGTAGGAGGCGCTGGCGATGGCTGACCCAATGTGCCGCTAGCAGCTCGCTTAGTGTGTTATGTGTCCCTAAGTTAAGGAGACGGCGTGTGGAAGTATAATTCGGGAGGCCATGGGCCAGCTTCGTCGCTTTGCGAATCATTGCGTCTATGCGAAGTTGTTGCGCTTGGGTCAACCGCTGAAATTGGAGATGGTATGTAAGGCGGCTGATAACGCATGCCTCCACCAAGCGCAGCCGGTCCTCTTCTCGAAGGCCCGAGCGCCTGTTGGAGACCCTCCGGATCATGGCCAGAATTTGCTCAATCTGTCTGGATAGAAGGGAAACAGTGTAGTTTGACCTGCCATCCGCTTGGACGTGTAGGCCGAGGATACGAGCACAATTAACCTGTGGTATCGGTGTGCCATTCACGTGCACAGTGATAGGGAGAGTAGAGGAACGGCTCCGGGCGCGAATGATTATGAGCTCCGACTTTTCCGGAGCACATCTTAAGCCGCATTTTCTCGCGTACTAGGAAACTGTATCGACTGCTTGCTGCACTCGGTCCTGGATGGCTCCGTCGGAACCCCGTGTCGACCAGATAGTAATCTCATCCGCATAAATAGCGTGGGCGACATCAGGGATCTGGTCGAGTAGCGGGGGGAGCCCTGTGAGCGGGATATTGAATAGAGTAGGGGAAAGAACTGAGCCCTGGGGTGTCCCACGTCCTACAAGGCGAATCGTACCGGATCGATGCGGTCCCACTCCTACGGTGGCTGTGCGATCTGGAATAAATGCGCGTATATAGTTGTACATACGAATTCCACAGTGTGAATCTGCAACATTCCGAAGGATGAGGTCATGTTCAACATTATGGAATACCCCTTTTAGGTCTAAGACGATGAGTGCTCTCGTTTGGGCGTGCGACGGAGGTCCTATGACTTCCTCCCGCAATTGTAAAAGCACATCTTTGGCAGACAGATGAGCCCGATATCCGAATTGAGAGTTAGAAAAGAATGATTTTTCTTCGAGGAAGGGCTGCAGACGGCCGCAAGAGTACATGCTCCATGAGCTTACCAATGCAGGATGTTAGGGAGATAGGTCGTAAGTTTTTAATCTTAACAGGCTTGCCCGGTTTGGGAATCAGTGTGATGTCAGCGTGTGGCCATGTTTGGGGAAGCATGCCGTTGTGCCAGAAATCATTGAAGATATGGGTGAGGCGGTTAATATCAGCGTCACTGAGGTTACGAAGGGTGGCGAATCGGACGTGGTCGGCTCCCGGTGCCATGTTGCGGCGTAGGTCTTGTAGGACCACCCGCACCTCGTCAGATATGATGTCTGCATCGATCAATTCGTTCGCCTCGCCTGCATAAGGATAGTCAGGGTACTGCGGGGGCGGGCCTGTGGGTATGAAATGCTTCTCTAGCTCTCTGAGGAGTGTCGAGACATCGTCCCTGTACTCGTGCATTAGGATGTGCAGCTGTTGAAATGTTTTTCCCTTTGTTGTGGTTGGATCTGTGTGTGAGCGAAAAATCGACCACGTATTTGCTGTGCCCAATGTGCCTGAGAGGCGATCGCAAAATCTTCGCCAGTTATTCCTCGTAAGGATATCTGCATACTCCTGAGATTCCCGTGTAATTTGATCTATACGTTTCCTAAGTTTGCGGTTGAGGCGTTGTCGTTTCCATCGTCGTGTCGACCCTCTGCGGGTGTTCCAAAGATGAAGTAAATGCGGGTCTATGTCTGGTGTCTCGGTTGTGGTGCGCAGTGTGCTCGTGGTGGCCTCTAGATCTTGTGTGAGAGAGTCAAGCCAGCGTTCGTACCCTTGGCGCTTTGGTGGGTCCTAGCGACATTGCCTAAATTTCGCCTAATCCGTTATACGCACATTTCGCTCGGGCCTGCGCGCACCCCGTAATGACAAGGTGGTCGCCACAATGTAGTGGTCACTACCAAGGTGCTCCTCTAAAGGCCCGTGCGCAACGACAGGGCCAGTATTGCGCACGAAGGTAAGGTCAGGGCAGGTGTCACGAGATACGCTGTTGGCTATCCCAGTGGGGTGCTCTGGGTCGGTAAGCAGTGTGTATCTCATGTTACAGATGGCATTCCATAAGCGGGTCCCTTTAGCCTGCGATTTAACGTAACCCTATGCAGTATGCGGAGCGTTAAAGTCGCCGGCCACCACACAAACCCGTCCAAACCTACCAAATTCTGTTAGTAGGTGCTGAAAACAGTGCATTCGCGAACGGGGGGAACTGTATGTATTGAGTATAAACAGACTCTCGCTGCGTTTACCTTGCGTAATTATTTCCAATATTTGGTGAGGAATGTCAATGTTAGTGGTATGCATGCGGCATGTAATATGTTTCGAAACTAAGGCTCCCACAAGAGGAGAGACACCCGAGAGCGTGCTGTAGCCGGATAAAGAAGGGGCGCAATTGACTTCCTGTAAGAGGATGACATCGAGAGGGTTCGTGGATGTGGCGATATACTGCTGTAGGGAACCTCGTTTTCGGCGGAATCCCCTACAATTCCACTGCCACACCACTAGTTACTCCGCGTTACGCGGCGCCATCATCATCGCGAGAGGAAGCAGGTGGTCATGCATAGGGATGCGGGCGCCGGGTGCCCACATTTGAAGGTTGCGGCCGAGAGCCTTGGTCGGAGGGCGCGCTTTCGTTGTTACCGCTAAGCTCAGGAACTTGCATGCGTGCGAAAGTGCACTCTATACATGATTTCACTTGCTCCGTAATCCCTATTTGAAGGCCCTCCATTTGGCGTTCCATCCTGTCCAGAGGCGCCTGTATACTAGTGCGCATGTCTGCCACCAGTGCGTCCATTTGTTTTTGCAGGCGCTCACAGCGCGCCTCCATGTCACGACCTAGGCGGGCTATTTCTATTAGAGGATCGGGATTTGATAACGAATTGATAAAAGGGGAAGGGGTAGGGAGAGATTTACGGGACGGAGCGAGCTGTGGGGGACCCTCCGCCCGACCTACCTCCCTAGGCGCCTCCATTACTGTTTTCTTCTCCGGGGTCCGCTGCACCCCTGAAGGGAACAGGGTCACCTTGGCTGGGACGTTGGTTTCCAGGGCCTTCTTGTAGGGTTGTTGGGAAGATGGGGAAGGAGGGGGCCTCTCTGGGAGGCGCACCGATGCCTCGCGAGATCGGGACCGAGACTTGGAGCGGGTCCGGAACTTGCGACGGGATCTCGAACGGGTCTCCGACCGGTCTTGTCTGGTCTCCTTCGTTGGGGCGCGCGACGTTCGGTCTCCGCCGTATCTCTGGTAGTGGCCGGGTCGCTGGAGGGTTGGAGTTCATGCTGCTCTTTCTCGAGAGCTTTCCGCACCCAAGCTTTGTTCAGTGTCTGCCTAGCATGCCGCCGGCAGTTTGGATCCGCTGTAGGGTGGGTCCCCTAACAGGATCTGCAGTGTGGGGTGCACGGATGTGACGGGGTGGGGTTGTCAGTCCCGCACGTCGCACAAATGACCACATGCGGCGTTGGACAGTAATCAGCCCAATGGCCGAGCTTGTGACATATCTTGCAGACCAGTTGGCGGGGTCGACGGGGGTAGCAGCGGAGTTCTGCACCATAGAAACGCGCGTAGCGAGGCACTTTAAGTCCTTCAAATGTTACCAACGCAACGTTGGTTTGACCCATCATTCGTGCTTGAAGTATTTGAGTTCCAGGAGCCAAAAGCTCATCCACTAGCTTGGAAGACGGTGTACCGTGCAAAAGACCAGGAACAATTCCCTTGCATGAGTTGTCTGGGGCCGCAAGATATGTTGTGATGGCCGTGGATGAACACATCAATGCAAAGGGTCTCGTGTGCAGCTTTCAGCAGCGTCGCGGTGCTTCGAATTGTCGTTGTTGGCGAGATGCATTAAGCAGAACCGGCGACAACAGGTGCAGGCAAACGAGTCTACGTTAGCGGGCTTCCGGGAAAGGGAGGTGATAGCGAAGGCCAAGGAACGCATGCGGCACACAGTGGAGGAGAGGCACATAGTGGTGATAATGGGCGGAAGTGTTCGGCCTACTGCAAAGACGAGGATCAGGGATCACGAAGCTAGTAGCCAACGGGGTCACCGGCCTGCGGGTTGTTTCAAAGGAAGTAGAATTGCAGTGTGCACGATGCGAGAAGTTGGAAGGCACAGGTATGCAAATCAAAGGGCCTGCATTGAAAAGGGGAATTTTGGTGCTAGCTAAAGCAATGAATTCTACGGTCATTTACATTAACCGAGAAGTGTATCGAGCAGGCCGTGAAGGCGTTTTCATGTGTGACGGTATATACAGGGTGTTTCAGCGAACACTTTCAAAAATCTTTTAACGTTGTCTGCTGCTGATACCACAATTCTACTTCATGAGCTGCTCTACTCGAAGCGGAGGACAATACTTGCACAAAAAAAATTGAGATGCAAAATCATCTTATTAATAAAAATTCCCTAATTAAGCTTTTAACTAATTACATTATGGTCCATATTGCAATTTACAAATTATAGCCGTGAAGTTCGCAAGGCGGATCCACTTCGAACAAATTTTCATGATGACACCACTTTTCAGATATAAATTCCCGAGCTTTGCGGAGAAATGTATTGGCGTTCCAGTTAATACCTTAAGAAAACGTCGTTTCATGCACTGAAGCACACAAGTAACTGATCACGTAAGCTACACTAAAACGAAGATAGCCCAATCTATTGGAATGATTGGTACTCGTGACAAAAACGTCATCCAACCAGACACCATTGTTCGTAGTGACGTGTCAGTCAATGACAGTAACAGTACAAAAGAAGGTGTTTTGACCTTAATAGTGAAACTCAAAATTAATAGGTCCCCTGGGCCTGACAGCATTTCGAACTTGTTTGTGATGCGATACTCATTATGGACCTGTCGTTACTTTACTGACCTATTTCGGAAGTCCCTCGCATCTTTTACAGTACCCTCATCCTAGAAAATCGCTCAATTTCTTCCTTTATTCAAGACCGCAGACAAACACATTATATCTAATCATAGACCAATTTCCTTAACCTCTCATTCGTGTAAAATGTTCGATAATATAATTTATAAACGCATTAAGGAATACCTTGAGTCACATAAATTACTAATGCCCAGCACGACATCAGACGCCGATTCAGCACATTCGCTAAGCATAAATCCTACCAAAACGTCTGTTATGCTTTTTTGTTCGAATCATAGGATACCAGAATTCATTCCCACTGTCAACCTAAACTCTCTTAACATCAGTGCAGTTAATGAATGCTCATTTCTTGCTATAATTCTTGACTCAAACTTAAAGATCACGAAGCATATTGCCTATTTGAAGCTTAAAATTTCTCCCGGTATTAGAATTTTACGTAAATCTAGATATTATTTTAGCAAACCAACATTGCTTGCCTTGTATTATTCTTTGATTTACAGACGTCTCAATTATTGCCTTACAGCATGGGGTAACACATATCCAACTCATACAGCACCACTACAGCATTTGCAGAATCAAGCCATCCGGATATTGTCGTTCAGCCCATTCTACTGCAGTGCTTCTGATATGCTTCTCAACCACAGGATACTTTCAGTAAAAAATCTTGTTAAATATAAATTAGCCGTAATGTTATATAAGGTATTACGTAATCCTCCTCCAGTAAATATATTTTCTGCGGCTACTTTGGTTAACTTGAACCGCACAAGGTTTGCAGCTAACAACAATTTCTTAATGCCACTAATACATTCTAATTACGGAAAACAGTCCGGATATTTCGCAACATTGTCCACTCGGAACAGCCTCCCACTAGGTGCCAAGCGCTCTTCGTCTTTAGGTATCTTCAAGAAAACATCATTCACTTTTCCACGAGACAGCCAAAATAATCCACATGTCTAAGCTATTCACTTCACTACTGCTCATTTCCTTTCCGTTTTCCCTTTTTTTCTTTAGTTTTTTTTCTCATTTATAGCCTTTATAAGTACTTTGGTTTGTTCCGTTGCGAATGCCTTAAACTACTGTTTTAATTCTACGACTAGCTATTGACCTTATATTACTTTACAGTTTGTACTACAATTACGATGTATAATCTTCCTCGTAGTGACTACTGTATTGCTGTTTTGTGCTTTGTATTTCCTCTAATGTATATATGTTCTGACAGGAGGTCCCCTTTCAGCCGCATGCTCTGGGACCTCATTCTGTATACTTGTGTGAACATGTATGTCTCCTCCTTATTAAAGAAATAAACTAAACTGAAACACAGCTAAGTGAATATACGCATGGCATTTGTATTAACCTCGATGAGTGTGCGTAAGTTGACACAATCATGATTGACTTCTGAAAGGTATTCCATACAGTCCTTCATTCGAAATTGGTGTATAAACTTCACGCCATCTTTAACAATCCCCGCCTTCTGAGATAAATTTTTAGTTTTGTTTCCCATCGATTCCAATTTGTGTCCTTTAACAGAGCGAATGCCATGGTGGCAGAACTGCTATCAGAAGTGTGACAAGGTTCCGTATTGGGCCCGCTCCTGTTCTCGATCTTTATAAATGATTTGCCTCGTCACATACGCTAAAATGTAGGTTTGTATGCTGACGATTGCGTAATATATCATAAAGTTTCCTGCTTTTGTGACCATTTACACCTTTAAACAACACTCTCTAATTTTACCTCTTGGTGCGCTACCTGCAAATGACATCCGTAAAACCGCCCTTATGACTTGCACTAATTAAACGCCGCCTTCACTTTTTTCATACAAAATTAATAATACTCCCAATCAGAGCGTCAGTGAATATAAATACCTTAGTCTTGCTTTTACACACAGTATGTGTTGGTACGAATTTTTCTTCAACTGCGAGGCCTTTCTTTCGAGTAACCCACATGGGTTTCCTTTGTAGCAGTTGCTACGATTCCGTGGATGTCTCATTTTCCCTCTGTAAATTACAGCTCTCCATCTTGCGGGTGTCCGCAGAAGTATTACGTCAAACTCCTACCTTTCGTTCGAGTTAATCATCAGTTCGACTTCGCCCGGCCATCTGCTAACCGCCTGGTTGGCTCAGATTGTAGAGAGGCTGCCTTGGAAAGGCGGTGGTCCCAGGTTCGGGTCCTCGACCAAAACGAATTTTTCTTCAACAGTGTGGCCTTTCTTTCGAGGAACATGTATAGGTTTCCTTTGTAGATATTACGACTATACGGTGGATGCCTCATTTTCCCTTTGTTAATTCTCTCCACCTTGCCGGTGTCCGCAGAAGCATTACGAAAAACCCCTGGCTTTGCTTCGAGTTGATAAGTTCGACTTCACCCTGTCATCTGCTAGCCGCCTGGTTAGCTCAGATGGTAGAGCGCCTGCGCCGGAAAGGCAGTGGTCCCGGGTTTGGGTTGACCAGGACTAATTTTTCTTCAACTGAGAGGTCTTCCTTTCAAAGCACCCTGTGGGTTTCCTTTGTAGTAAATGCTACGATTCGGTGGATGTCTCATTTTCCTTTTGTTGATTACTTGCCGCGCACTTACGGGTGTCCGCAGAAGTATTACGTCAAACTCCTGCCTTTCCTTCGAGTTGTTGATAAGTTCGACTCCACCTTGCGATCTACTAGCCGCCTGGTTAGCTCAGATGGTAGAGCGGCTGCCCCGGAAAGAAGGTGGTCCCGGGTTCGGGTCCCGGACCAGGATGAATTCTTCAACTGCGAGGCCTTTCTTTCGAGGGATCCGATGGGTTTTCTTTGTAGCAATTGCAACGATTCGGTGGATGTCTAATTCTCCCTTTCTAAATTACTTACCTCCACCTTGCGGTTGTCTGCAGAAGTATTACGTCAAACTCCAGCCTTTCCTTCGAGTTGTTGAGAAGTTCGACTCCGCCTTGCCATCTGCTAGCCCCCTGGTTAGCTCAGATGCTAGAGCGGCTGCCTAATGAAGGCAGTGGTCGCGGGTTCGGGTCCCGGACCAGGACGTATTTTTCTCCAACTGCGAGGCCTTTCTTTCAAGGAACCCAAAGGGTTTCCTTTGTAGCAATTGCAACGATTCAGTGGATCTCTCATTTTCCGATTGTTAATTCTCTCCACCTCACAGCTGTCCGCAGAAGTATTACGTCAAACCCTGCCTTTGCTTCGAGTTGTTGATAAGTTGGAGTTCGCCCTGTCATCTGCTAGCCGCCTGGTTAGCTCAGATGGTAGAGCGGCTGCCCCGGAAAGGCGGTGGTCCCCGGTTCGGGTTCCGGAGCAGGACGAATTTTTCTTCAACTACGAGGTCTTTCTTTCTAGGAACTCGCATGGGTTTCGTCTATGGAAATTGCTACAATTCGGTGGATGTCTCATTTTCCCTTTGTTTATTACTTCTCACCACCTTGCGGGTGTCCGCAGAAGTATTGCGTCAAACCCCTGCCTTTGTTTCGAGTTGTTGGTAAGTTCGATTTCACCCTGCCATCTGCTAGCCGCCTGGTTAGCTCAGATGGTAGAGCGGCTGCCCCGGAAAGGCGGTGGTCCCGAACGAGGGCGAATGTTTCTTCAACTGGGAATTCTTTCTTTCGGGGAACCCGTAATGGTTTCTTTTGCAGCAATTGCTACGATTCGGTGGATGTCTCATTTCCTTTGGTAAGTATTTTTATTTAACCGGTGATGTTAATATTGCCTCTATTATTTGTCATTGTTCTGCTTTCCACACGCACTCCTGCAATGCCCTGTAGGGCTGCAGTATGTACAAATAAAGAATAAAATAAATTAAGGACCTTCGATGCGCTGTTAAAAATTACTGCATATTTCATTTCCCCATCCTCATGTCGCATACAGCAGCCTAGTATGGGCAATATCTAACAAGGCTAATTGCAACAGTCTAAGTGCGATGCAATAGAATCTTATGTATTCTCTAGAAACGCCCCAGTCATGAGAGCAACCAATTTATGCCTTTATATATTGTCGGGCCCGTGGCCCTCTCTGCAGCGCGCACGGGGGAAGCCTTTGAAACGCGCGCCACAACGGCACTCGTCGCATGTAGCATGCGCATCGATCGCGGTATCGTAAGAACTCGCGCGGGGACTGCCGGGAAGGCGGCTGCCCGATAAGAAGACAGCGGAGACTACACTGCGGGCTTTGTTTCGGGGCGCGGGCCTGGGGAGGCGCTGGTGGGGCGTGGCCCGTCTAGGTTTCTTTCCGAGCGTGCTGCAGAGCAGGGGAAAAAGCGTTTTGTGTCCGCGGAAAGAGTGCTCTTGTAGTTCGCTTTTGGAACTGTGTCTGCGCGCGTGGTTCGGTGCTTGCTTGCTTTCTGCACTTTATGCACTCTGTTATCGACCGAAAGATTGTGTTGGTTGATGGTTTGTAACGGCCGTTCTTTCGTCGCTCTCTTTGGCTTGTACATTTTGTTGCCTCGCTGTTTTGCTGCTTGCTTCTTTGGTTTTGCTGCTTTGCTTCTTTGCTGCGTGCTTCTTTGCCTTGTTCTTTTCTGCTATTGGCCGCGAGGCTGCGGTAATTGTGGAGTGTTACATTCTATCGTAAATTAAAGCGGTTTTTGTTCCTTGCGCCTTTGGCCTTTTGTCGTGCTGGTCGCGGCTAGCGGACCCCCTGAGCGAAGGCGAGGGGCCTTCATCTGGCGCCCAACGTGGTTTTTCTTCTCGTTTTTTTTTTTGTTCTGGAGTATGCTTCCGCACCGCAGGGACCACGAGCACGGGAACGAGGGAACCGCCCCCATCTCGAGGCAGCTGGCACTCCCCCCTAGGCCTACTTGTTTCGCTCCGACATCGGGTCCCACAGCTCATGCATCTGTACCTAACCTCTCTGACCGGCGTAAGCTCACTGAACGTTTTTATTCTACCTCTCGCTTTCCTTACGCCCCGCTATTCCGCGCCATCCTGCCTCCGCAGAACCGCTTGACCATTCCGTCGGACCGCTTTGCCCGTGCAATTTCAACACCAAAGATGCACCGCCGGCATTTTAATGCACCTATGTTCGGGTAATGTCAAGAAGAGCGCGGTTGAAAATCACTCTCAAATCCACTAGTACGATGCCTGATAAGGACCAGGATGCGCGCGCACAAGATATGTGCAACATTATTGCCCAGCTGACCGCGCTGCTCGAGCATCAGACAAACGTAACTCCAGCAGCCAGTTTCCATTTGCCGCTCGCTGTGCCTACATATGGAGGGCACACAGATACGAAATCGGTGGCGGACTTCCTTCAGGAAATGGAAGATTACCGCAATGCGCAAGCCATTACGGATGACGTTCTTCTTCAGCGCGTTTTGTCCGTCGCCCTGACTGGGTCCGCCGCCCGCTGGCGTCGTCGCCAGTCATTCCAAAGTTGGGCGCACTTTGAGCAGCTACTGCGAGTAGAATTCCTCCCCCCCCCCCCCGACTACGTTGTCCGCATGAAAGACGAGCTTCGCGCCCGTAGTCAGGCGGAGGAGGAAAGCCTCCAAGAATACATACGGTCCTTTCGGGAGCTTTACTAGCGCGCAGACCCTTCAGCACCCGAAAGGGAAAGAGTCACCCGGGCAATCCGGCAATCTCATCCACGCTTCCAGGCTTATCTAAGGGGCCGCACCTTCTCTTCGCTTGACGATCTCGCTAAAGCGGCGTCCGATATTCAGGCGGCGATGTTGGCAGAGCTAACTTACCAGCCTCCACCCCCGCCTCAAGCCTCCCTCGAACCGTCTTGCGCGTGGCGCGGTTGTCCGTTTGCAAGCCCGGGGGATATGGTACCGCCTCCAAGGGCGCTGGATCCATTTATTCACCGCACCATTGCCACCCAGGTACCTTTCCGGCCTCCGGTCCGGGAACGTGCAACAACGTTGCGAGGCACTCGGGGCCGCAGCAGGCCTGTAGCGGCTGCCGCCCGATCAGGCGCAGAAGATACACGCAGGAACAAATCCAGTGTGGGGGACGAGGCCACTACAAGAGCCAGTGCCCGAGCCCTCCTGGCTCCCGCCAGCAGGGAAACGACGAGGGCCGGCGGTAGTGAGCACCTACCAGTCGCCGGCCAACGACCTACCGCGCCCCGACGTCCCCTCGCAACATGCAGGCTCCGGGACGACCTCTCCGGCAGCTGCCGAACCCCACGCGGTGTTACTCGCAACATCGAAGCATCTTGCAGCGGCTGTCAAGCATCGAGCGGGGGCAGGCGTTTCCAAGACTACGAAAAGCCGGGTGTTTTGGTCGTCTCACCATCCTGCTGTCACGGCGCTGAGCCGCGGACAACCTCGGCAGCGGAGAGGGGGACAGAAACAGCTCCTCACACTCCAATCACCACCGGCATCGACGGTAGTTGATCAACACCATTGGTAGCGGTCAGAATGGCCGGAATAGAAGTACCTGCTATTTTAGACACCGGCTCTGCTGTTTCCGTTTTCGGCGATCGTGTGAAAAGCGTCTGCGAGACGAAACGTCTACAGTTACGAAGTGTAAACACGACCCTTCGCATGGCATCCGCTCACGTTGCGTCCGCTACGTCAGCAACCCGGTTAACGATTACCATGAATGATAAAGAACTCCGGCAACGCTTCCTACACCTTCCAGGACTTTCTTGTCCTGTGATTTTGGGCCGTAACTTCATAGCCAAAGCAGGAATCGTTCTCGATCTCTCTAAAGGCACCTACCAGTACGGCATGCATGCACATCCACTCACGTTCATGAGTAAGCCAAGAGAACCACAGTCAAATCTATTTACCGCCAATATCTCTGCGGTCTCCGAGACTGGTAGTGGTATTCTCACTGTTCTGAAGTCTTTCACATGATCTCCGGCGGAGAAGACCAAAATCGAGACAGCGCTTAAACCATTTGCCGAAATGTTCACCGAAGCTCCTGGCAGCGTTAATGTGCTGACTCATAGGATAGACACCGGATGCGCCCGCCCAATTCGTTTATACCCGCGGCCCCTGAGCATCCACAAGCGAGCACTTCTTGATAGTGCGCTAGACGAAATGATCGCCACCGGTGCAGTAAGACCGTCTAAGAGCCCCTGGGCATTCCCAGTTGTACTAGCACCTAAGAAAGATGGCACGGCGCGGTTGTGTGTCGACGGTTGAACGCTGTCACAGTTCGAGACTCGTACCCCTTCCCATCAATCGATTCAGTGATGTACTCACTTGGGTCCGCAAAGTTCTTTACTACTTTATACTGCAGCAGGGGCTTCCTGCAAATTCCGATCGCCCCCTGCGATATTGCAAAGACTGCATTCACTTGCCATCGGGGACTGTTCGAATTTGTCCGATTGCCTTTCGGTTTGTGCAATTCACCTGCAACCTTTCAGCGTGTAATAGATATTGTGCTTCAAGACGCCAAATTCAATTATGCGATGGCTTACATGGATGACGTGGTAGTGTTCTCGAATACCCTGGAGGAGCATCTCCTTCACCTAACCACCGTTTTACAACGAATGCAGGCCGCAGGCATCACCATTCACCCCCGGAAGGTTCAACTGGTTTCGCCCAGAATCAACCTCCTAGGTTTCATCGTCGAGCAAGGAACATTCCGACCTGACGAGGAGAAACTCTGGGCCATACTGCAGCTTCCACCACCAACAGACGTAAAGAGCCTGCAGCGGTATTTGGGCATGGTGGGCTTCTACCGCCACTTTATCCCCAACTGCGCTGACCTGGCAAGACCTCTCCACCAGCTCCTACGGAAAGGTGCCAGTTGGTACTGGACTGACGTGAAGCAGGGATATTTTCGAGCTCTGTCATCGGCTATCGCCGATACCGCACGTCTGCTGCTTCCCGACCTCAACCTTCCATTCACCGTGCAGACCGATGCAAGTGAATATGGCATCTGCGCAGTCTTGCTTCAGAAGCACCAAGGGAAGCTTCACCCTCTGGCTTTTGCAAGTCGCACTCTCACAGGAGCAGAGCGAAACTATACCGTAACAGAGAAAGAGTGCCTAGCAATTGTATTTGCACTCAAGAAATTTGACATGTATCTGGATGGGGCTGACTTTACTATTCAGACTGACCACCAGCCGCTGACGTGGCTGTCAAAGCTACAAAACCCAGCCGGCCGTTTAGCCCGTTGGGCCCTCTCTCTTCAGAAGTATAATTACAGAGTAGAATACAGGAAAGGCACCTTCAACAAGGTAGCGGACGCCCTGTCCCGAGCACCACTCTCCAGGGATGGCGAGCCGGCACCCAAAGTGCTGGCTGTGGCAGTGCCTGTGGACGCCTGGGAAACACTGATCTCCCGCCAGCAGCTACTCGACGCCCAGCTAAGCGACGACCAGTGCAACTTGATACGCAAGGCACTGGACGGCGCCAACCCTGCCGGTAGCGGCAACTACGACTGCTACATGCAAGCAGACGACGGCCTGCTCTTGCGGTATATACCTGCTGCCGATACGGATTGCGGTGAGTCCCCATTCGGTGTCGTTGTCCCTAGGAAGCTGCGCAAGCCTTTTCTATAGTGCTTTCATGACACCCGCCTCGCCGGTCATAGCGACGGCAAGAAAACCTTTGAGAAGTTGTGTCGCGTCGCGACATGGCCGCACATGAGAAAGCATGTCTTCAGATACGTTCGCACATGTCCTACCTGCCAGACCGTGAAACCGAGGGGAGGGAAGCCACCAGGCTTCATGCAACCAGTTGAGAGCCGATACCCATGGGAAATTGTGGCATGTGATGTTATGGGCCCATACCCCAGGTCAGCTAAAGGGAATAGATACTTGTTAGTGGTCACTGACCATTTCTCCAAATGGGTAGAGCTGTACCCGCTACGCAAGCTGGATTCTAAGATAATCTGGGATAGGCTGTTGGAAGCATTCACCCGTTTCGGTTTCCCAGCGCAACTTATCACGGACAATGCCACATATTTCACAGGCAGGATATTCGTTGACACTTGCAAAGCTCTTGGCGTGCAGCACAAAAAGACGACACCCTACCACCCTCAAGCCAACATCACGGAGCGTGTGAACAGAAACCTTAAGACAATGCTGGTGGCTTTCAGCGAGCGGCACAAGGACTGGGACGTTCGTATGCAGGAGATGGCTTTCGCCACAAGGACCACAGTAAACCGGTCGACAGGATTTACGCCAGCGCCTATTCTTCTCGGTCGCGAGCTCCGTTTTCCTATTGAGCATGCATTCACCAACGGCTCTGAATTACAAACTCGCAATTACTCCACGTTCACACAAAATCTTTCCAGCCGCCTGGCCCACACTCTGAAGGAGGCCAGGGAAAACTTGGACCTTGCCCGCCTGGAACATGGGAACCAATACAACAAAGTCAGGCGGCCCCTGGAGTTCGCGGTCGGCGACGAAGTGCTCCGCCGCACGCACCCACTCAGCGATGCTGCAAAAGGGTTTGCTGCTTCCCTCGCGCCTAGATGGGATGGCCCTTACGTGATCGCGAAGCGTATTTCTAGTTTGGTGTACCTACTGCGGGAAAAACGCGGCAGCAGAGTAATAGGGCCCGTAAGCTTGCACGACCTCAAAGCATACTACGAGCGCCCATCAGACAGCTAACCGTGCTTCAGTCATTATACGAGTGCAGCAGTTAACGCGGCTGTGCCCTACATCCGTTATCTGTTAATGGCGACGTTTTTACATATGCTGTCCTTGGATATCCTCGCCTTACGCAGAATACCACGCTACCACTCCAACGGGCGTGACCAGCCTGGCTGCCACGGCGGCCCATCGAAACATCACCTACGTCGTCGGCCTCTCACCGAGGCGACCAATGTGCGCTAGCGTCAGTTGGGCGAAAAGTGCATTGTCTCCGAAACAGCGCACCCCTTAAGCGCACGCCAATTGGAGCCGTCACATGGAGCTCCGAACGACGCTAGACACCATTCCAGCCCATCGCGTGCCAACTGCCCCGAACATTTTGCTTCGCAAAAGCCGTGATGTACTCGACTAGGACGATGCATGGTGCGGTTGGACATAGTGTTGTTACATAGTGTCGTTACATAGTGTCGTTACATAGTGTCGTTACATAGTGCTGTTGGACACCCAGGCGGGTGTCCGGTCTTGTACGGGGGGGTGTGTCGGGCCCTTGGCCCTCTCTGCAGCGCGCACGGGGTAAGCCTTTGAAACGCGCGCCACAACGGCACTCGTCGCATGTAGCATGCGCATCGATCGCGGTATCGTAAGAACTCGCGCGGGGACTGCCGGGAAGGCGGCTGCCCGAAAGAAGGCAGCGGAGACTGCACTGCGGGCTTTTTTTCGGGGCGCGGGCCAGGGGAGGCGCTGGCGGGGCGTGGCCCGTCTAGGTTTCTTTCGGAGCGTGCTGCAGAGCAGGGGAAAAAGCGTTTTGTGTCCGCGGAAAGAGTGCTCTTGTAGTTCGCTTTTGGAACTGTGTCTGCGCGCGTGGTTCGGTGCTTGCTTGCTTTCTGCACTTTATGCATTCTGTTATCGACCGAAAGATTGTGTTGGTTGATGGTTTGTAACGGCCGTTCTTTCGTCGCTCTCTTTGGCTTGTACATTTTGTTGCCTCGCTGTTTTGCTGCTTGCTTCGTTGGTTTTGCTGCTTTTTGCTGCTTTGCTTCCTTGCTGCGTGCTTCTTTGCCTTGTTCTTTTCTGCTATTGGCCGCGAGGCTGCGGTAATTGTGGAGTGTTACATTCTATCGTAAATTAAAGCGGTTTTTTTTTTCCTTGCGCCTTTGGCCCTTTGTCGTGCTGGTCGCGGCTCGCGGACCCCCTGAGCGAAGGCGAGGGGCCTTCAATATGTTGCCACTTTCAAGAGTGTTACAAAATTCGTTTAAACGCCGTCATTTGCAATACAAGTAAGGAAGCTTATACATTTAGTAACGCATGCCTTAGTCGTGATATGTAGCATGAACTACGCGTCAATCTGTTGTTCTCTGTACGGACCACCAAAAATATGGAACTCAATTGACAGCCAGGTAGTTACTGGGTGTGGTGAATATCCCCGTTTATTACACGTGAGTTTAACACGTAGACAACCTTTTTCCAGCTTTAGAAGATGTTATAGCAACTTTTCAATCGAGGTTGATCAAACCGTGGTTCTTTAGTTCTACATAATAATGTGTCTACGCTCCCATGTAATCACGTTCTCTTTGTCACTACTTGCATGTAAACTAATTCTATACTTACTATATATTTGTTGTGTAGTTTTATTGTTTCACGGAAGCATTTCCTTGATTATTACTCTAAGCAATGTATTCCTGCATCCGTGTGAAAGCTTTCCATAGCCACGGAAATGATGTTCACACTGCAGACGGACTTCTGCCGTTCCGTCCGAGGGCGACAGAATCGCCGCCGTGCAGCGCGCGCGAGTCGGCGATCGCGGGTCAATCTGACGACCACGAGGTAGCAAAGCGGGGAGCAAGCCCGCCGTCAGGCTGCAGGGTGGAAGCCTGGACGGCCGCGGTATCTTGAACGCCAGCTGAGACGGGGACAGAGTCCGCCGTGACCTGTTTCGCGGCTTAGTTCGCTTTCGCTGACACGAGAGGCAGCACGAAGATCCATTCGCTCGCTGCTGCTGCCGCTCTTCACTGCAGCGTTTTGACAGCGAGTGTTCCCGTTCATCGAGTGACAAGTGTTCATTTTTACGCGTTCACTATTCTTGTTAACTTCGTTGGTATGCCTATGATTAGAAGTTTATAGGCCGATAAAACTACTATCCGTACTTCATATAGCTCTCCACTAATGTGCTATCACTTCGCCTTTCGGGCGAAACTCCAACTTTTTCTTATAAATATATATTTATTATCTGAAATAAAACCTCTATATTATTTCTTCTATGTGGTCCAATTGAATTTGTGCTATATATATCTTCCCTAGTCTTCTAATTATTTTTGACACAGCCTCCTTCTTTTCATGCTGTACGAGTGTTTCTTATAATTCTGTCCAAAAATAAGAAAGGGCCTGAATGATGGAATAGCACACTGTGGTATAAAGTTCGTAAACAGGGATAAGGTGCCTCAGAAAGGCTGGCCAACGTTTCGATAGGAGGACCGATCTTCGTCAAAGGCGGCCTCGTCATCCTCGGCGTGTTAGTTTTAAAGGGTTAGTGCAGTGACGTCACGTGCGGGTGTTGTCGCTGGCGGCTGGTTTTAAAGGGACAGACTACCAGAGGAAACAAGCGCTGTCGTCCGACGTCTGTGAGCTTCGTTTCCAAGACGAGGGGACAAGAGTGTGAAAGTGGGCACGCGGGGAGAAGAGAAAAAAAACAAAAGCAGAAAAAAAGGAAAAAACGAGGAAAAGAAAAAAGGGGGGAAGCCAGGGCGGCACCAATACAGAAAAAAGGGGAGAGAGAAAAAGAACAATAAAGAGAAAAACAAAATTTTAAGAAAGACGCGGGCTAGTGAGCGTGTTGGGGATGCGAGAGGTTAGGAACCATTCAGGGGGAGTCGTTGGCGGCATGTTTTTGTGGCATTAGAAGGGCCGGTCAGGCGGTCAGTGCGCCAGTAAGACAAAACACAAAGAAAAACACGCACACACACAGAAAAAAAACATTAATTGAAAGAGTGACTTGAGTAGCATAGCAGCAATACGTCGAGTCATTTTGAAATAGTTAAGATGGCGACGAGGAGTCTGCGGTGCCATGTATGGGGTGACTGAAAGGCAGCGGCATGGTCTTTCAAGGGGCAATGCCCCAGTCGCTCAACGTAGGTGTCGTTACGGCGGCATCCAGAGATGGCGATACTCTGGGTTGAGGCGCCGAAAAGGGCATATTGACTTCGGAATGTGTTGATGAGGGGGTTTCAAAAAATAGATTAAAAAAAAGGAAGGGAAAAAAGCAGGGGAAGGGGGACCGAAGCCGGAATAACAAACAGGAGGGTGACGCGCGTAGAAGCCGGTGGGGGCAAGTGTACATGGCAGAAGGGGGTCGTACAGTTGGTATAGACGTACAAACCTGAAAGAGTACATTAAATTGAGTAGGAGGCAGGATAAAAAGAATTTTCGAAATGGAAGAGTAGGTGAGGTTAAGAATCAAGGTTAGCTGGTGGCCGAATGTGTTTTGTGTCTTGGCTGATGATGTGAGAATTTCAGATTTAAGTTACCTCTTTTAAATATTCTAAGTTGCCGCGTGCCAAATGAATTCCTGTCGGGTGTAGGCAATTAAACTTGTGTATGAGGTATGATTCCATATACTTCCTTTCGCGAGGGGAACGGAAATTTGTTTGTAGTACATAGAGCCTTGCTTTGTCAAATATATGACCATGTTCATTAATGTGGCTGGCTACTGCTTTGGGTAAATTGTGTTTTGTGTCCGCGCGGTGACCGTTGAGTTTTTGCATTAATTTGTTGTCCAGTCTAACCTATGTATTGTTTGCTACAAGCGGCGCATTCTAGACAGTATACTACGTTGCTTGATGTGCAGGTGAAAGCCGAAGATACCTTGTATGCGCAATTCGACGCTGTGCTTTTTTCTGTCGTAGTAGATTGAATATGTTTGCATGTAGCCCACCTGGGGCGGCCACAGGGATTGGTTCCCAACTTCCTCTTTATCTTTAGTTTGGCGTGCACAAGAACATCTTTAAAATTAGTGTTGCGTCTGTAGGCTACTCTGGGAGGGTCGGGAAAAATCTTCTTAAGTTTCTGGTTGCTGGTGAGAATTGGGTAGTATTTACTAAGGATGTTATTCACGTTTGGGAGTGCGTTTGAGAATTTAGTAGTAAGAAGAGGCGTTGTTGTTCTTGTGATCCTCGGGCGGGGCTTGAGTACCTCGGCTCGATCAAGTTTGGCTGCAGCGATGTAGGCTGTTTGAAGGTCACTGTTTGGGTGGTTACTGTTTGATAGGGTTTCTTTAGGGTGATCGAGTCTATCTATGTAGTCTTGGTTTTCAACGCAAATGCGACGAAGTCGTGTGGCTTGGCCTTTAAAGATGCCTTGTTTGGAATGTCTGGGATGAAGGCTGGTATATTCTAGGCACTGTTGTTTGTCGAAATGTTTCCTATACAGCGTTGTCTTTAGCTCACCATTGTCAATGTATATTGTTGTGTCCAGAAAGTTTATGCGCTCAGTTGAGGATTCTGATGTGAATTTTATTGTTGGGTGAACAGAGTTTAGAAATGCTACATATTTATCTAGGCTGTCTTGACCATGTCCCCAGATTATGAGTATGTCGTCCATGTATCGTAGGTATGTGTGGGGCTTGGTAGTGCAGCGCGATAGGAAATCTGTTTCTAGAATCCCCATAAATATATTCGCGTAGGTTGGTGCAAAAGGCGTACCCATGCTTGTACCATGTATCTGTAGGTAGTAGCTCTCCTCAAATTCGAAGTAGTTATGTGTTAGAACTAATTCAAGGAGAGACAAGTAGACTTCAGTACAGTGCTGTGCATTGTGTTTAGACAGCGTTTGTTTTATCGAAGATAAACCATCAGGGATCGGAATGTTGGTGTACAGCGCTGTGACGTCTAGTGTTGCGAGAATTGTGTTGTGGGGTAGTGTGCCTTTAGTATTAATGTCCTCTATAATTCTTAGCAGGTGGGGCGTTTCTTGTACAAATGACGGAAGTGCTTTTGGCAAGTCACCAAGGTAGTGGTTAAGGAATGTGGAGATGCTCTCTGTCGGGGTGTTGTTGTTTGATACTATCGGACGGCCTGGGATAATAGCATTAAATACAAGTACGAGGCTTACAGACAACTAAACAACCCAGAACACTACCGCAAACTAGATAACGATCCGACATTGGTCCTACACAGTGACAATTACCAACAGGCTGAAATCACTTTTGGCTGATGAATTGATAACACCGTCAGAATACAAATTTTTTAAACCAAGCTACAAAACTGCCGGGCGTTTTTACCTCCTTCCAAAAATTCATAAACTTCCATCCGCTGAACTATACACTGCTGTTATCCCAGGCCGTCCGATAGTATCAAACAACAACACCCCGACAGAGAGCATCTCCACATTCCTTAACCACTACCTTGGTGACTTGCCAAAAGCACTTCCGTCATTTGTACAAGAAACGCCCCACCTGCTAAGAATTATAGAGGACATTAATACTAAAGGCACACTACCCCACAACACAATTCTCGCAACACTAGACGTCACAGCGCTGTACACCAACATTCCGATCCCTGATGGTTTATCTTCGATAAAACAAACGCTGTCTAAACACAAGGCACAGCACTGTACTGAAGTCTACTTGTCTCTCCTTGAATTAGTTCTAACACATAACTACTTCGAATTTGAGGAGAGCTACTACCTACAGATACATGGTACAAGCATGGGTACGCCTTTTGCACCAACCTACGCGAATATATTTATGGGGATTCTAGAAACAGATTTCCTATCGCGCTGCACTACCAAGCCCCACACATACCTACGATACATGGACGACATACTCATAATCTGGGGACATGGTCAAGACAGCCTAGATAAATATGTAGCATTTCTAAACTCTGTTCACCCAACAATAAAATTCACATCAGTATCCTCAACTGAGCGCATAAACTTTCTGGACACAACAATATACATTGACAATGGTGAGCTAAAGACAACGCTGTATAGGAAACATTTCGACAAACAACAGTGCCTAGAATATACCAGCCTCCATCCCAGACATTCCAAACAAGGCATCTTTAAAGGCCAAGCCACACGACTTCGTCGCATTTGCGTTGAAAACCAAGACTACATAGATAGACTCGATCACCCTAAAGAAACCCTATCAAACAGTAACCACCCAAACAGTGACCTTCAAACAGCCTACATCGCTGCAGCCAAACTTGATCGAGCCGAGGTACTCAAGCCCCGCCCGAGGATCACAAGAACAACAACGCCTCTTCTTACTACTAAATTCTCAAACGCACTCCCAAACGTGAATAACATCCTTAGTAAATACTACCCAATTCTCACCAGCAACCAGAAACTTAAGAAGATTTTTCCCGACCCTCCCAGAGTAGCCTACAGACGCAACACTAATTTTAAAGATGTTCTTGTGCACGCCAAACTAAAGATAAAGAGGAAGTTGGGAACCAATCCCTGTGGCCGCCCCAGGTGCTCTACATGCAAACATATTCAATCTACTACTACAGTCAAAAGTACAGCGTCGAATTACGCACACAAGGTAACTTCGGCTTTCACCTGCACATCAAGCAACGTAGTATACTGTCTAGAATGCGCCGCTTGTAGCAAACAATACATAGGTTAGACTGGACAACAAATTAATGCAAAAACTCAACGGTCACCGCGCGGACACAAAACACAATTTACCCAAAGCAGTAGCCAGCCACATTAATGAACATGGTCATATATTTGACAAAGCAAGGCTCTATGTACTACAAACAAATTTCCCTTCCCCTCGCGAAAGGAAGTATATGGAATCATACCTCATACACAAGTTTAATTGCCTACACCCGACAGGAATTAATTTGGCACGCGGCAACTTAGAATATTTAAAAGAGGTAACTTAAATCTGAAATTCTCACATCATCAGCCAAGACACAAAACACATTCGGCCACCAGCTAACCTTGATTCTTAACCTCACCTACTCTTCCATTTCGAAAATTCTTTTTATCCTGCCTCCTACTCAATTTAATGTACTCTTTCAGGTTTGTACGTCTATACCAACTGTACGACCCCCTTCTGCCATGTACACTTGCCCCCACCGGCTTCTACGCGCGTCACCCTCCTGTTTGTTATTCCGGCTTCGGTCCCCCCTCCCCTGCTCTTTTCCCTTCCTTTTTTTTAAAATCTATTTTTTGAAACCCCCTCATCAACACATTCCGAAGTCAATATGCCCTTTTCGGCGCCTCAACCCCGAGTATTGCCATCTCTGGATGCCGCCGTAACGACACCTGCGTTGAGCGACTGGGGCATTGCCCCTTGAAAGACCATGCCGCTGCCTTTTAGTCACCCCATACATTGCACCGCAGACTGCTCGTCGCCATCTTAACTATTTCAAAATTACTCGACGTATTGCAGCTACGCTACTGAAGCCACTCTTTCAATTCATGTTTTTTTTTCTGCGTGTGTGCTTGTTTTTCTTTGTGTTTTGTGTTACTCGTGCACTGACCGCCTGACCGGCCCTTCTAATGCCACAAAAACATGCCGCCAACGACTCCCCCTGAATGCTTCCTAGCCTCTCGCATCCCCAACACGCTCCCTAGCTTCCGTCTTTCTTAAAATTTTGTTTTTCTCTTTCTTGTTCTTTTTCTCTCTCCCCCTTTTTTCTCTGTCTTGGTGCCGCCCTGGCTTCCCCCCCTTTCTTTCCTTTTTTCCTTTTTTTCTGCTTTTGTTTCTTTTCTCTTCTCCCCGTGTGCCCACTTTCACGCTCTTGTTCCCTCGTCTTGGCAACGAAGCTCACAGACGTCGGACGACAGCGCTTGTTTCCTCTGGTACTCTGTCTCTTTAAAACCAGCCACCAGAGACAACACCCGCACGTGACGTCACTGCACTAACCCTTTAAGACTAACACGCCGAGGATGACGAGGCCGCCTTTGACGAAGATAGGTCCTCCTATCGAAACGTTGGCCAGCCTTTCTGAGGCACCTTGTCCTTGTTTACGAAATTTATACTTTTAATTCTGTGTTGCTTGAAATCTGACTGGCAATGAATTGCCCGGAAGCTTTATCGCAATGCATGCACCGCAGGTCATTTTTTGTCAAGCCTCGTGGGCAGGCTGCAAATATGTCTTACTAAACTGAAATCATTTCCCTCCTCTTGCGCAGCACTAGAAGGCATACCAGTGTGCTCTGTCTAGCGCTGGTAGGCGTACCTGTGGTCCGTTGGCCCTCCAGGAATCGAACTGCAAGATAGAGTCATCGTGTCAGACGACATTCGGGATGCATTCAATATCGTTCAAGACACTTCAAAGACCACAGTAATCAGAAAATGTTTTCTATTTCCTTTTTTTTTTGTGGGGGTGGGGGGTGAGACACCGTGTGATTGAATGTTTGGTGAAGCATAATTGGCTAAGGGTTTGCAAAAGCGCTCATATTATCAATCTGTTACATCTCATATGTGCAAGCAAGAATTCGCTCCTATTCTCACTCAGGCGAGACCCCGCTCCATACGCCAGATCGAATGCTTTTCGAGCGGGTATCCACTCCTGTTTACCTCCTTGTTGTTGTTTTTTGTAGCTCGATTGCTTAAAATCATAAAGACATACAAACGGGTTCGTATCTATATCAGCAGCAGCCTACCTTTATGTATATGTCTTTGTCCATCTCTGTCTCGCCCAGCGATCTCTAGTTAACCATGTCTTGCGCTAGTTGATCCCAATTTGCGCCCTCAAATTTCTCGGTTTTTTTCTGCCCAAATAATTTTCTGCCGTCCTTGACTAGGCTACCCTTCTCTTAGGGTCCATTCAGTCACTCTAATGGTCTACAGCTTATCTGTTCTACGCAATACATGGCCTGCGCAGCAAAATTCTTTAAAGCGAAGGTTTCATTCCCTCTTCCACAGACTTGTCCACTGCTGCTCCTGTAGCTGTCACCCACACGACATCGGCAGGAGGTTCACAGTATATATATATATATATATATATATATATATATATATACTTGGGAGGAGTGTGGCAGAGAGGAAAGACGACCGGAAAAACTCGTTTGGACGTATCCACTTCTCATCGCTACAATTCCCTCTGGATTACCCTGGGCGTGGCTACAATTCGCTCTTCGCTGCTGCAATTATACATGACACCCCACAAAAGCATTGCAGAAACGTCAGCGCTTACCTTTGTAATAACGTGCAACGCTGCAGAGGAAAGGTAGATAGAATGGAACATAGGAGGTAGGGAGAGGTGACAAAGAATAGGTAGAACAGACGTAGTCGCGAAAAGAGTGAATAACAGCCTTGCTTCTGTTCGCTCGCAGTACCTTTTCTTGAGTCTCTCTCCCCTTGACAACCCTCCCGGGCGAGGTATCAAATACCTGAACACTACTGTTCATGAGGTGAGAGACCCGAGTACAGTGCGCTAAAAAAACCCGCTACCAATGAGTAAGATCTTTAGCCCTCAGGATTTCTTTTTGTCCATTCTCAATTTGATCAACGCACCACAAAATGGCTGGCGTGTGCGTCGACCATGTAAAACCACGCGAAATGAATTCCTTTTCTTGCGCCTCTCAACCCCTTGACACCCATCTCGTGGAAAGTGTCCGATCCCTGAACACTACCATTGATGAGGAGAGTGACGCGAGGAATGCACCCTGAATAACCCCGCTACAAACGAGTAAGCTCTTTACCTCTCAGCTTTTTTTCGCACATTCTGTTCAATTTGATCAGCGCATCACAAAATTACTTCCGTGTTCATTTATTATGTAAAAGCACGCGTAACAAATAAATTTTCTTACACCTCTCACTCCCTCACACCTTGACACCCGTCGTGAGGTACATGTAAGATAACTGAACACTACTGTTAATGAAAGGAGTGGCGCCATGAAGGCACCGTGAATAACCCTGCTTCCAATCAATAAGCCCGTTAGCCTTCAGGTTTTTCGCTTTTTTTGCACATTTTAATGAATTTCGTCAGCACCCCACAAAATGGTCTTCGTGTTCGTCTACCATGTAAAATCACGCGTATCAACTTCCTTTTTTCACCCCTCTTCCCCTCTGACCCCTTGAAACCCTACTGGGGAACATGTCGGATACACTATACACTACCACTGATGAGGGGAGTGACGCCAGGAATGCACCGTGAATAACCCCACTACCAACGAGTAAGCTCTTAAGCCCAAAGGTTTTCCCCTTCTTTTGCACACTCTAATGAATTTCATCAGCACACCACAAAATAGTCTTCGTGTTTGGCTACCAAGTAAAAGCACGCGTAACAAATTCCTTTTCTCACGCCTCTCCCCCTCTGACCCCTTGACAGCCCCACTGGGGAACGTGACAGATACCTAAACACTACCATTGATGAGGTGAGTGACGCCAGGAATGCCCCGTGAGTAACACCACTGCTAAAGAGTAAGCTCTTGAGCCCCCAGGTTTTCCCCTTTTTTTGCACAGTCTAACGAATTTCATCAGCACGCCACAATATGGTCTTCGTGTTCGTCTTCCAAACAAAAGCACGCGTAACAAATTCCTTTTCTCACGCCTCTCCCCCTCTGGCACCTTGACACGCCTTCTCGGGAAAGTGTCAGATAACTCAACACTGCAATTGATGAGGGGAGTGACGCCAGGAATACACCGTCAATAACCCCACTACTAAGGAGTAAGCACTCAAGCCTCCAGATTTTTCCGTTTATTTTTTTGCCGATTCTAATGAGTTTCATCAGCACACCACAAAATGGTCTTCGTCTTCGTGTACCAAGTAAAAGCACGCGTAACAAATTCCTTCTCTCACGCCTCTTCCCCTCTGACTCCTTGACAGCATTACTGGCGAACGTGTCAGATAGCTAAACACCACTACTGATTAGGGTAGTGACGCCAGAAATGCACCGTGGATAACGCCACTACCAACGAGCAAGCTCTTTAGACCGCAGGTTATTCGTTTTTCTGCACTTTCTAATAAATTTCATCAGCACACCACAAAATGGTGTTTGTGTTCGTCTACCAAGCAGAGGCACGCGTAACAAATTCCTCTTCTGGCGCCGCTCCCCCTCTGACACCTTGACAGCCCTACTGGGGAACGTGTCAGATACCTAAACCCTACCATTGATGAGAGGAGTGACGCCAGAAATGCACCATGAATAACCCCACTACCAATGAGTAAGCTATTTAGCCTCCAGGTTTTTCCGTTTTTTTGCTCATCCTAATGAATTTCATCAGCACACCACAAGATGGACTGCATGTTCGTCTACGAATTAAATGCACACGTATCAAATTCCTTTGATCACGCAGCTCCCCCTCTGAACTCTTCACAGCCCTACTGGGGAACGTGTCAGATACCTAAACACTACCATTGATGAGAGCAGTGACGCCAGGAATGCACCATGAATAACCCCACTACCAATGAGTAAGCTATTTAGCCTCCAGGTTTTTCCGTTTTTTTGCTCATCCTAATGAATTTCATCAGCACACCACAAGATGGACTGCATGTTCGTCTACGAAGTAAATGCACACGTATCAAATTCCTTTGATCACGCCGCTCCCCCTCTGAACTCTTCACAGCCCTACGGGGGAACGTGTCAGATACCTAAACGCTACCATTGATGAGAGGAGTGACGCCAGGAATCCACCGCGAATAACCCCACTACCAATGAGTAAGTTCTTTAGCCCCAAGGTTTTTCCCTTTTTTTGCTAATTCTAATGAATTTCGTCCGCACACCACAAAATGGTCTTCGTGTTCGTCTACTAAGTAAAAGCACGCGTAACAAATTCCTTTTCTCACGCCTCTTCCCCTCTGACCCGTTGACACCATTACTGGCGAACGTGTCAGACAGCTAAACACCACTATTGATTAGGGCCGCGACGACAGGAATGCACCCTATACACTACCATTGATCAGGGCAGTACGACAGGAATGCACCGTGAATAACCCCACTACCAACGAGTAGGCTCTTTGGCACGAAGATTTTCCTTTTTTTTTTTCACAGTCTAATGAATATCATGAGAAACCTGAAAATGGTCTTCATGTTCGTCTACCAAGTAAAACCACGCGTAACAAATTCCTTTTCTCACGCCTCTCCCCCTCTGACCCCTTGACAGCCCTACTGGGTAACGTGTCAGATACCATATACACTGCCATTGATGAGGGCAGTGACGCCAGGAATGCACCGTGGATAACCCAACTTCTAAAGAGTAGGATCTTAAGCCTCCAGGTTTTTCCGTTCTTTTGCACATCCTAATGAATTTCATCAACACAACACAAAATGGTGTTCGTGTTCGTCTACGAAGTAAAAGCACGCGTACCATATTCCTTTCCTCACGGCTCTCCCCCTCTAACCCCTTGAAAGCCCTACTCGGGAACGTGTCAGATACCATATACACTGCCATTGATGAGGGGAGTGACGCCAAAAATGCACCGTGAATAACCCCACTACTAAAGAGTAGGCTCTTAACCTCCAGGTTTTTCCGTTCTTTTGCACATCCTAATGAATTTCGTTAGCACACCACAAAATGGTCTTCGTGTTCGTCTACCAAGTAAAAGCACGCGTAAAAAATTCCTTTTCTCACGCGTCTCCCCCTCTGGCACCTTGACACGCCTTCTCGGGAAAGTGTCAGATAACTCAACACTACCATTGATGAGGGGAGTGACGCCAGGAGTGCACAGTCAATAATCCCACTACTAAGGAGCAAGTTCTTTAGCCCCAAGGTTTTCCCGTTTTTTGCACATGCTGATGAATTTCGTCAGCACACTACAAAATTGTCTTCGTGTTCGTCTACCAAGTAAAAGCACGCGTAACAAGTTCCTTTTTTCACCCCTCTTCCCCTGTGACCCCTACTGGGAACGTGTCAGATGCCCACACACTACCATTAATGAGGGGAGTGACGCCAGGAATGCACAGTGAATAACCGCACTACTGAAGAGTAGGCTCTTAAGCCTCCAGGTTTTTCCGTTCTTTTGCACATCCTAATGAATTTCGTCAGCACCCCACAAAATATTGTTCGTGTTCGTCTACGAAGTAAAAGCACGCGTAACAAATTACTTTTCTCACTCCTCTTCCCCTCTGACCCCTTGACACCCCTACTGTTGAACATTTCAGATACCCTATACACTACCATTGATGAGGAAAGTGACGCCAGGAATGCACCGCGAATAACCCCGCTATCAACCAGTAGGCTCTTTAGCCCTCATGTTTTTCCCTTTTTTCCAAATTCTAATCAATTTTTTCAGAACTCCACAAAATGGTCTTCGTATTCTTCTGCCAAGTAAAAGCACGCGCAACACATTCCTTTTCGCACCCCTCTTCCCCTCTGACCCCTTGACACCCCTACTCGGGAACGTGTCAGGTACCTAAACACTACCATTCATGACGAGAGTGACGCCAGGAATGCACAGTGAATTACCTCACTATCAACGAGTAAGCCCTTTAGTCCCAAGATTTTCCCTTTTTCGCACATTCTGGTAAATATCATGACAAACCAGAAAATGGTCTTCGTGTTCGTCTACCAAGTAAAACTACTCGTAACAAATACTTTTTCTTACGCCTCTCCCCCTCTGACCCCTTCACAGCCCTACTGTGGAACGTGTCAGATACCTGAACACTACCATTGATGAGAGGAGTGACGCCAGGAATGTACCGTGAATAGCCCCACTACCAACAAGTGAGCTCTTTAGCCCCGTTTTTTCCCCTTTTTTGCACATTCTAATGAATTTCGTCAGCACCCCACAAAATGGTGTTGGTGTTCGTCTACGAAGTAAAAGCACGCGTAACAAATTCCTTTTCTCACTCCTCTTCCCCTATGACCCATTAACACCCTTACTCGGGAACGTGTCAGATACCCTAACAATACCATTGATGAGGGAAGTGACGCCAGGAATGCACTGTAGATTACCTCACTACCAACGAGTAAGCCCTTTAGGACCAAGGTTTTCCCTTTTTGCACATTCTAATTAATATCATGACAAACCAGAAAATGGTCTTCGTGTTCGTCTACCAAGTAAAACTACGCGTAACAAATACTTTTTCTTACGCCTCTCCCCCTCTGAACCCATGACACCCCTACTGGTGAACGTGTCAGATACCTAAACACTACCATTGATAAGAGGAGTGACACCAGGAATGCACCGTGAATTACCCCACTACCAACGAGTAAGCTCTTTAGCCCCCAGGATTTTCCCTTTTTTGCACATTCTAATGAATTTCATTAGCACACCACAAAATGGTCTTCGTGTTCGTCTACCTGCAAAAGCATGCGTAACAAATTTTTTTTCTCACTCCTCTTCCCTCTGAGCCATTGACACCCCTACTGGCGAACGTGTAAGATACGTAAACCCTACCATTGATGAGGGGAGAGACGCCAGGAATGCACAGTGAATGACCCCACTACCAACGAGCAAGCTCTTTAGCCCCAAGTTTCTGCCTTTTTTGCACATTCTAATGAATTTCATCAGCACACCACAAAATGGTCTTCCTGTTCGTCTACCAAGCAAAAGCACGCGCAACAAATTCTTTCCATCACTCATCTTCCCTCTGAGCCCTTGACACCCCTACTGGCGAGCGTGTCAGATACCTAAGCACTACCATTGATGAGGGGAGTGACGCCAGGAATGCACCGTGAATAACCCCGCTACCAAAGAGTAGGCTCTCTAGCCCCCATGATTTTCCCTTTTTTGCAAATTCTAATCAATTTTTTCAGCACACCACAAAATGGTCTTCGTGTTCTTCTACCAAGTAAAAGCACGCGGAACACATTCCTTTTCGCACCCCTCTTCCCCTCTGACCCCTTGACACCCCTACTCGGGAACGTGTCAGATACCTATACACTACAATTCATGAGGAGAGTGACGCCAGGAATGCACAGTGAATTACCTCACTACGAACGAGTAAGCCCTTTTGGCCCAAGATTTTCCCTTTTTCGCACATTCTAATGAATATCATGAGAAACCAGAAAATGGTCTTTGTGTTCGTCTACAAAGTAAAACTACGCGTAACAAATACTTTTTCTTACGCCTCTCCCCCTCTGACCCCTTGACAGCCATACTGGGGAACGTGTCAGATACCTAAACACCACAAGTGATGAGGGGAGTGACGCCAGGAATGCACCGTGAATAAACCACCTACTAACGAGTAAGCTCTTAAGCCTCCAAGTTTTTCCGTTTTTTTGCTCATCCTAATGAATTTCATCAGCACACCACAAGATGGTCTGCGTGTTCGTCTACGAAGCAAAGGCACGCGTAACAAATTCCTTTTCTCTCGCCTCTCCCCCTCTGACCCCTTGACAGCCCTACTGGGGAACGTGTCATATACATAAACACTACCATTGATGAGGCTAGTGACGCCAGGAATGCACTGTGAATAACCCCACTACCAATAAGTAGGCTCCTTAGCCCCCATGTTTTTCCCTTCTCTTGCACATTCTAATGAATTTCATCAGCACAACACAAAATGGTGTCCGTGTTCGTCTACGAAGTAAAAGCACGCGTAACTTATTCCTTTTCTCACGGCTCTCCCCCTCTGACCCCGTGACAGCCCTACTGGGGAACGTGTCAGATACCCAAACACTACCATTGATGAGAGGAGTGACGCCAGGAATGCACCGTGAATAACCAAACTACCAACGAGTAACCTCTTTAGCCCGCAGGTTTTTCCCTTTTTTGCACATTCTAATGAATTTCGTCAGCACCCCACAAAATGTTGTTTGTGTTCGTCTACGAAGTAAAAGCACGCGTAACAATTTCCTTTTCTCACTCCTCTTCCCCTCTGATGCCTTGACACCCCTACTGTTGAACGTTTCAGATAACCTATACACTACCATTGGTGAGGGGAGTGACGCCAGGAATGCACCGTGAATAGCACTGTAGCATCGTCAAGAAAAGTCAACCCACAAGCAGCGCCCCCTATGCGCATTACAGAAGAATCCTGGTGCGACAACTGGGCTGAGTGGGAGAGGGCCACGGGAAGCGCGGCGCTCGACACCGGTGTGGAATAAACGTTCCTTTGAGTTTTACTCGAGTCCAGTCTTCTTATCTGGAATAGAGATAACTCCCGCGCCGGGAGCAGACACTACAAATTGGCGACGAGGATCATTCAACTTCAAGAAGCCCACACGGCACCAGAAGAGGCCAAGAAACAAATCAGCGGACGCCAATCAAGAAAAAAATCCACGCAAGATGGAAGCCATGCTGCCCGCCTTCCCGCCATTCGACCCGTACACGGACCCGACGTCGCTCGCCCAGTGGTGGACGAAATGGCAAGCCCGTTTTGACAACTTTCTACTAGCAGAAAAGATACAGAATGCAGCCCGCAAACGCGCTATGCTGCTACACTACGCAGGAGATGCGGTGCACGACATTTTTCTGACGCTTCCGGATCGAGGCACGGACTATGAAACGGCAGTCGCGAAGTTGAACGCAAGCTCCGAAGAAACAGTGGACCAATTTCATGTCCGACTCAGAAAGTTGGCTGCGACATGCGAGTTTGCTAAAGAAGAACAAGAAATCGTATCGCAAATGATAGAAGGCACCAATTCAGCTAAGCTGCGCCGCAGTGCATTACGAGTGCGCGATGTCACGCTGAAGAAAATTATGGAAATAGGCCGCAGCCTCGACACAGCAGAGTTCCAAGCAACCAGCATGGAAGGCCGCGAGAGCGTCGAACTTGTGCAGAAAGTCACAAAGAAGAAGCAGTGGCGGCGCAGTGCGCCTTCGAGCAACCAGTCAGAACACAAGCTGTCGGGCAATCGTCCAGAGAACAAGCAAGCTGAGAAGTGCAGCTGTTGTGGAGGAGCGTGGCCTCACAAAGGAGGGAAATTGAGCTGTCCAGCATGGGGAGCTACATGCCACAAGTGTCAAAAGCAAAACCACTTCGCCAAGTTCTGCAGACAAAGACCCACTGTACACTCCATTGACGTCACGGACACCCCCGCAAGCACACAACAGGAAACAAGCGTGGAGGATTGCGTCTTTCACGTGCAGAGTCACAGGCAATAATTACCAGTGGTAACAGTCAAAATCAACGACACACCACTTGAGTTTTGTGTGGATTCTGGAGCAGGTGTCAACGTCATCGGAGGGACAACGTGGCAAAAGCACCTACAGACGATGCAGCTAGAGCACACAACCACAAAGCTGGTACCATATGGAGTCACCCAAGAAATCCCAGTCATGGGAAAGTTCTCTGCAACGTTCCGTGCTCTAGACCAAGTCGTCGAAGCGACAGTTTACGTCGTAAAAGGGACACATCGATCGCTTCTGAGCTACAAGACAGCCTCTGATCTCAAGCTCATCACAATACTTCAGCTGGTCACAGAGCACAGTAGTGTTGACGCAAAGAAAGAGTTTCCAAAGCTGTTTGGCAAGGTCGGTCGGCTCAAGAACTTTCAAGTGAAGCTGAACATCTCACAAGACGTCCAACCAGTCGTACGACAACACCGTCGCATTCCTTTCCAGATGAGAAAAGCGCTAGAGACCGAGCTCACACGCCTGGAGGGGCTAGACATCATCGAGAAAGTAATCGGACCAACACCTTGGGTGTCCCCGATCGTCATTGTTCCCAAACGCCGTGATCCCAACGCAGTCAGAATGTGTGTCGACATGCGAGAATCCAACGTGGTCATTGTTAGAGAAAGACACGTCATGCCCACAGCAGAAGATGTTATCAGCATTCTGAACGGAGCCGCCTACTTTTCAAAGTTGGACCTGAAAGAGGGCTACCATCAGCTCGAGCTTGCTGAAGAATCCAGGGTGATAACAACGTTCTCTACACACTGTGGTGTGAGGAGATACAAAAGACTATTGTTTGGTGTCAATGCCGCCGCAGAGATTTTTCAAGATGCCATAAGGCAAGTACTCCCGGATGAGGACGGAATCATCAATGTTAGTGACGACATCCTCATCTCTGGACGCACCATAACAGAGTACGACCGAAGACTGCGTCTAGTGTTGAAGCACCTGGAAGATGCCGGGCTGACTCTGAATGAAAACAAGTGCGTCCTAGGCACCAACAAGCTGAAATTCTTTGGACACGTGTTCTCATCTGCAGGAGTCAGTGTGGACCCAGAAAAGGTTAAAGCAGTAGCCAGAATGACAGCACCAAAGACCCCAACCGAGGTTAGAAGCCTCCTTGGCATGGTAAACTATTGCTCTAGATTCATTCCTCGCTTAGCCCAAATGGTGGATCCATTGAGGAAGCTCACACATGCCGGCACAGAATTCTGCTGGAACGAAGAGCACCAGAAGGCCCTAGATGACGTGTAGAAAGAAATATCTCGAATGCGCACCCTAGCATACTTTGACGACACAAAAGAGACCCACGTCATCAGTGATGCTGGACCAGAAGGTATAGCGGGAGTGCTGGCTCAAGAAGATCCAAGCGACAAAAGCCGCAGCATTCTGACGTACTTCAGCAGAGCATTGACACCAACGGAGAGGAGATATCCCCACATCGACCGTGAAATGTTGGCCATAGTGGCAGCTATTGAACACTTTCACATCTACCTCGCAGGGGGAATGTTCACGGTGAAGACAGACCACCTGCCTTTGGTGTCTATCATTCGAAAGCCCAGCATAAAGCTCTCAGCAAGGCTTGAACGACTGAGCCTGAGGTTACAGCATTACACCTTCGAGATTGAACACATTGCAGGGAGAACACTACCTGTGAAGGCATGCACCACCTACCGACAGTGTCGTCCCCAGTGAAGAAGCAAGTGGGATAGAAGAGTATGTCTCCTTCATCGTGGAATCAGCTGTTCCACAGGCACTGACTTTGCAAGAAATCGAGAAAACATACGCAGAAGATGCTCAGATGCAGCTTTTGATCAAGGCTCTGCGAACGAACAACCCAAAGACTTGTGACGACATGTGGAAAAGCGACAGGCTGAAACCATTTGCTCAAATCAAGGACGAGCTCACAGTTGCCGAAAACGACATTGTGCTAAGAGGGACGAGACTGATAATTCCTGAACAAGCACAGGCTCAAGTCATTCGTCTAGCACACAGAGGTCACCAAGGAGTGGTGAAGACCAAACAATTGATTAGAGAAAAAGTGGTTTCCGGGGATTGACAAGAAAGTAGAGGTGGCTATAAAAGACTGTGAAGCATGCCAGAAAACCGTGGTTGAAAACAAGACATCACCGCTAATCCTGACACCACTTCCAAATGGACCATGGCAGTCTGTGGCAGCAGACTTTGCTGGCCCCCTACCTGGCAACAAGTACGTTCTAGTGGTTGTCGACGAGTACTGGCGTTTTCCTCTGACAGCAGCACTTTCCTCGCTAAGTTCAAAATCTGTGACGGAGAAACTAAGCGAAAAGTTTTCAGTACACGGAATGCCACAGACACTAAAGACAGACAATGGACCTCCCTTCTTCGGGAAGGAGTTTGCAGAGTTCATGAAATCTTGTGGAATTCACCATCATTGCGTCACTCCTCTGTGGCCTCAAGCCAATGGAGAGGCCGAAAGATTCATGAGAAACGTTAAAAAGCTGGTGAAGAGTGCTGGTGCTGAGCAGAGAGACTGGCAAGCAGAGCTAAACGAATTCCTTCTAAGCTACAGGGCGACACCTCACTCAACAACAGGTTTCACGCCTGCTGAACTGCTGTTTGGACGAAAGATCAAAACGAAGCTTCCTGGAGTTCCAGAGAAGCGCATGCATACGGAGCTGGCAGAAACAGATCTAAAGAAGAAGCAACAAATGAAGGACTACGCTCATGACAGAAAACACGCTGTGCCACACACAATTCAAATGGGAGACGCGGTACTCCTTAAGCGACACTCGCCTCTCTCCCATGAGACGGCCTACGAGCCTGTTCCCTACAGGGTGACGAGAATTCAAGGGAAAGCTGTAACTGCAGAGCGAGACCGCAGGAGGGTTTTAAGAAATGCGTCGTTCTTCAAACGTATCAAAATAGGTCAGCAGCGTAGTCCAGCACTCGAAGACTGGGACGACTGCATCACTCCAATAGGTGTAACCCAGAGTGACAACACAGGGTTTAGATCCTCTTCACTTGGAAACAACAAAGCATCCCAACCGAATGCACGGCGAAACCTGGACCGTCAAGCCCGCAATACCCAGCCGAAGGTTTTTTCAGATTTCATCGTCGGCCAAGTGCAGGCTGAATAAAAGTCTGGGGGGATGTAGCATCGTCAACAAAAGCCAACCAACAAGCAGCTCCCCCTATGCGCATTAAAGAAAAATCCTGGTGCGACAACTGGGCTGAGTGGGAGAGGGCCACGCGAAGCGCGGGGCTCGACACGGTGTGGAATAAACGTTCCTTTGAGTTTTACTCGAGTCCAGTCTTCTTATCTGGAATAGAGATAACTCCCGCACCGGGAGCAGACACTACAAGCTCCACTACCAAGAAGTGAGCTCTTTAGCCCCTAGGTTTTTCGCTTTTTTGCACATTCTAATGAATTTCGTCAGCACCCCACAAAATGTTCTTCGTGTTCGTCTACCAAGTAAAAGCACGCGTAACAAATTCCTTTTCTCACGCCTCTCCCCCTCTGACCCCTTGACAGCCCTACTGGGTAACGTGTCAGATACCATATACACTGCCATTGATGAGGGCAGTGACGCCAGGAATGCACCGTGGATAACCCAACTTCTAAAGAGTAGGATCTTAAGCCTCCAGGTTTTTCCGTTCTTTTGCACATCCTAATGAATTTCATCAACACAACACAAAATGGTGTTCGTGTTCGTCTACGAAGTAAAAGCACGCGTACCATATTCCTTTCCTCACGGCTCTCCCCCTCTAACCCCTTGAAAGCCCTACTCGGGAACGTGTCAGATACCATATACACTGCCATTGATGAGGGGAGTGACGCCAAAAATGCACCGTGAATAACCCCACTACTAAAGAGTAGGCTCTTAACCTCCAGGTTTTTCCGTTCTTTTGCACATCCTAATGAATTTCGTTAGCACACCACAAAATGGTCTTCGTGTTCGTCTACCAAGTAAAAGCACGCGTAAAAAATTCCTTTTCTCACGCGTCTCCCCCTCTGGCACCTTGACACGCCTTCTCGGGAAAGTGTCAGATAACTCAACACTACCATTGATGAGGGGAGTGACGCCAGGAGTGCACAGTCAATAATCCCACTACTAAGGAGCAAGTTCTTTAGCCCCAAGGTTTTCCCGTTTTTTGCACATGCTGATGAATTTCGTCAGCACACTACAAAATTGTCTTCGTGTTCGTCTACCAAGTAAAAGCACGCGTAACAAGTTCCTTTTTTCACCCCTCTTCCCCTGTGACCCCTACTGGGAACGTGTCAGATGCCCACACACTACCATTAATGAGGGGAGTGACGCCAGGAATGCACAGTGAATAACCGCACTACTGAAGAGTAGGCTCTTAAGCCTCCAGGTTTTTCCGTTCTTTTGCACATCCTAATGAATTTCGTCAGCACCCCACAAAATATTGTTCGTGTTCGTCTACGAAGTAAAAGCACGCGTAACAAATTACTTTTCTCACTCCTCTTCCCCTCTGACCCCTTGACACCCCTACTGTTGAACATTTCAGATACCCTATACACTACCATTGATGAGGAAAGTGACGCCAGGAATGCACCGCGAATAACCCCGCTATCAACCAGTAGGCTCTTTAGCCCTCATGTTTTTCCCTTTTTTCCAAATTCTAATCAATTTTTTCAGAACTCCACAAAATGGTCTTCGTATTCTTCTGCCAAGTAAAAGCACGCGCAACACATTCCTTTTCGCACCCCTCTTCCCCTCTGACCCCTTGACACCCCTACTCGGGAACGTGTCAGGTACCTAAACACTACCATTCATGACGAGAGTGACGCCAGGAATGCACAGTGAATTACCTCACTATCAACGAGTAAGCCCTTTAGTCCCAAGATTTTCCCTTTTTCGCACATTCTGGTAAATATCATGACAAACCAGAAAATGGTCTTCGTGTTCGTCTACCAAGTAAAACTACTCGTAACAAATACTTTTTCTTACGCCTCTCCCCCTCTGACCCCTTCACAGCCCTACTGTGGAACGTGTCAGATACCTGAACACTACCATTGATGAGAGGAGTGACGCCAGGAATGTACCGTGAATAGCCCCACTACCAACAAGTGAGCTCTTTAGCCCCGTTTTTTCCCCTTTTTTGCACATTCTAATGAATTTCGTCAGCACCCCACAAAATGGTGTTGGTGTTCGTCTACCTGCAAAAGCATGCGTAACAAATTTTTTTTCTCACTCCTCTTCCCTCTGAGCCATTGACACCCCTACTGGCGAACGTGTAAGATACGTAAACCCTACCATTGATGAGGGGAGAGACGCCAGGAATGCACAGTGAATGACCCCACTACCAACGAGCAAGCTCTTTAGCCCCAAGTTTCTGCCTTTTTTGCACATTCTAATGAATTTCATCAGCACACCACAAAATGGTCTTCCTGTTCGTCTACCAAGCAAAAGCACGCGCAACAAATTCTTTCCATCACTCATCTTCCCTCTGAGCCCTTGACACCCCTACTGGCGAGCGTGTCAGATACCTAAGCACTACCATTGATGAGGGGAGTGACGCCAGGAATGCACCGTGAATAACCCCGCTACCAAAGAGTAGGCTCTCTAGCCCCCATGATTTTCCCTTTTTTGCAAATTCTAATCAATTTTTTCAGCACACCACAAAATGGTCTTCGTGTTCTTCTACCAAGTAAAAGCACGCGGAACACATTCCTTTTCGCACCCCTCTTCCCCTCTGACCCCTTGACACCCCTACTCGGGAACGTGTCAGATACCTATACACTACAATTCATGAGGAGAGTGACGCCAGGAATGCACAGTGAATTACCTCACTACGAACGAGTAAGCCCTTTTGGCCCAAGATTTTCCCTTTTTCGCACATTCTAATGAATATCATGAGAAACCAGAAAATGGTCTTTGTGTTCGTCTACAAAGTAAAACTACGCGTAACAAATACTTTTTCTTACGCCTCTCCCCCTCTGACCCCTTGACAGCCATACTGGGGAACGTGTCAGATACCTAAACACCACAAGTGATGAGGGGAGTGACGCCAGGAATGCACCGTGAATAAACCACCTACTAACGAGTAAGCTCTTAAGCCTCCAAGTTTTTCCGTTTTTTTGCTCATCCTAATGAATTTCATCAGCACACCACAAGATGGTCTGCGTGTTCGTCTACGAAGCAAAGGCACGCGTAACAAATTCCTTTTCTCTCGCCTCTCCCCCTCTGACCCCTTGACAGCCCTACTGGGGAACGTGTCATATACATAAACACTACCATTGATGAGGCTAGTGACGCCAGGAATGCACTGTGAATAACCCCACTACCAATAAGTAGGCTCCTTAGCCCCCATGTTTTTCCCTTCTCTTGCACATTCTAATGAATTTCATCAGCACAACACAAAATGGTGTCCGTGTTCGTCTACGAAGTAAAAGCACGCGTAACTTATTCCTTTTCTCACGGCTCTCCCCCTCTGACCCCGTGACAGCCCTACTGGGGAACGTGTCAGATACCCAAACACTACCATTGATGAGAGGAGTGACGCCAGGAATGCACCGTGAATAACCAAACTACCAACGAGTAACCTCTTTAGCCCGCAGGTTTTTCCCTTTTTTGCACATTCTAATGAATTTCGTCAGCACCCCACAAAATGTTGTTTGTGTTCGTCTACGAAGTAAAAGCACGCGTAACAATTTCCTTTTCTCACTCCTCTTCCCCTCTGATGCCTTGACACCCCTACTGTTGAACGTTTCAGATAACCTATACACTACCATTGGTGAGGGGAGTGACGCCAGGAATGCACCGTGAATAGCACTGTAGCATCGTCAAGAAAAGTCAACCCACAAGCAGCGCCCCCTATGCGCATTACAGAAGAATCCTGGTGCGACAACTGGGCTGAGTGGGAGAGGGCCACGGGAAGCGCGGCGCTCGACACCGGTGTGGAATAAACGTTCCTTTGAGTTTTACTCGAGTCCAGTCTTCTTATCTGGAATAGAGATAACTCCCGCGCCGGGAGCAGACACTACAAATTGGCGACGAGGATCATTCAACTTCAAGAAGCCCACACGGCACCAGAAGAGGCCAAGAAACAAATCAGCGGACGCCAATCAAGAAAAAAATCCACGCAAGATGGAAGCCATGCTGCCCGCCTTCCCGCCATTCGACCCGTACACGGACCCGACGTCGCTCGCCCAGTGGTGGACGAAATGGCAAGCCCGTTTTGACAACTTTCTACTAGCAGAAAAGATACAGAATGCAGCCCGCAAACGCGCTATGCTGCTACACTACGCAGGAGATGCGGTGCACGACATTTTTCTGACGCTTCCGGATCGAGGCACGGACTATGAAACGGCAGTCGCGAAGTTGAACGCAAGCTCCGAAGAAACAGTGGACCAATTTCATGTCCGACTCAGAAAGTTGGCTGCGACATGCGAGTTTGCTAAAGAAGAACAAGAAATCGTATCGCAAATGATAGAAGGCACCAATTCAGCTAAGCTGCGCCGCAGTGCATTACGAGTGCGCGATGTCACGCTGAAGAAAATTATGGAAATAGGCCGCAGCCTCGACACAGCAGAGTTCCAAGCAACCAGCATGGAAGGCCGCGAGAGCGTCGAACTTGTGCAGAAAGTCACAAAGAAGAAGCAGTGGCGGCGCAGTGCGCCTTCGAGCAACCAGTCAGAACACAAGCTGTCGGGCAATCGTCCAGAGAACAAGCAAGCTGAGAAGTGCAGCTGTTGTGGAGGAGCGTGGCCTCACAAAGGAGGGAAATTGAGCTGTCCAGCATGGGGAGCTACATGCCACAAGTGTCAAAAGCAAAACCACTTCGCCAAGTTCTGCAGACAAAGACCCACTGTACACTCCATTGACGTCACGGACACCCCCGCAAGCACACAACAGGAAACAAGCGTGGAGGATTGCGTCTTTCACGTGCAGAGTCACAGGCAATAATTACCAGTGGTAACAGTCAAAATCAACGACACACCACTTGAGTTTTGTGTGGATTCTGGAGCAGGTGTCAACGTCATCGGAGGGACAACGTGGCAAAAGCACCTACAGACGATGCAGCTAGAGCACACAACCACAAAGCTGGTACCATATGGAGTCACCCAAGAAATCCCAGTCATGGGAAAGTTCTCTGCAACGTTCCGTGCTCTAGACCAAGTCGTCGAAGCGACAGTTTACGTCGTAAAAGGGACACATCGATCGCTTCTGAGCTACAAGACAGCCTCTGATCTCAAGCTCATCACAATACTTCAGCTGGTCACAGAGCACAGTAGTGTTGACGCAAAGAAAGAGTTTCCAAAGCTGTTTGGCAAGGTCGGTCGGCTCAAGAACTTTCAAGTGAAGCTGAACATCTCACAAGACGTCCAACCAGTCGTACGACAACACCGTCGCATTCCTTTCCAGATGAGAAAAGCGCTAGAGACCGAGCTCACACGCCTGGAGGGGCTAGACATCATCGAGAAAGTAATCGGACCAACACCTTGGGTGTCCCCGATCGTCATTGTTCCCAAACGCCGTGATCCCAACGCAGTCAGAATGTGTGTCGACATGCGAGAATCCAACGTGGTCATTGTTAGAGAAAGACACGTCATGCCCACAGCAGAAGATGTTATCAGCATTCTGAACGGAGCCGCCTACTTTTCAAAGTTGGACCTGAAAGAGGGCTACCATCAGCTCGAGCTTGCTGAAGAATCCAGGGTGATAACAACGTTCTCTACACACTGTGGTGTGAGGAGATACAAAAGACTATTGTTTGGTGTCAATGCCGCCGCAGAGATTTTTCAAGATGCCATAAGGCAAGTACTCCCGGATGAGGACGGAATCATCAATGTTAGTGACGACATCCTCATCTCTGGACGCACCATAACAGAGTACGACCGAAGACTGCGTCTAGTGTTGAAGCACCTGGAAGATGCCGGGCTGACTCTGAATGAAAACAAGTGCGTCCTAGGCACCAACAAGCTGAAATTCTTTGGACACGTGTTCTCATCTGCAGGAGTCAGTGTGGACCCAGAAAAGGTTAAAGCAGTAGCCAGAATGACAGCACCAAAGACCCCAACCGAGGTTAGAAGCCTCCTTGGCATGGTAAACTATTGCTCTAGATTCATTCCTCGCTTAGCCCAAATGGTGGATCCATTGAGGAAGCTCACACATGCCGGCACAGAATTCTGCTGGAACGAAGAGCACCAGAAGGCCCTAGATGACGTGTAGAAAGAAATATCTCGAATGCGCACCCTAGCATACTTTGACGACACAAAAGAGACCCACGTCATCAGTGATGCTGGACCAGAAGGTATAGCGGGAGTGCTGGCTCAAGAAGATCCAAGCGACAAAAGCCGCAGCATTCTGACGTACTTCAGCAGAGCATTGACACCAACGGAGAGGAGATATCCCCACATCGACCGTGAAATGTTGGCCATAGTGGCAGCTATTGAACACTTTCACATCTACCTCGCAGGGGGAATGTTCACGGTGAAGACAGACCACCTGCCTTTGGTGTCTATCATTCGAAAGCCCAGCATAAAGCTCTCAGCAAGGCTTGAACGACTGAGCCTGAGGTTACAGCATTACACCTTCGAGATTGAACACATTGCAGGGAGAACACTACCTGTGAAGGCATGCACCACCTACCGACAGTGTCGTCCCCAGTGAAGAAGCAAGTGGGATAGAAGAGTATGTCTCCTTCATCGTGGAATCAGCTGTTCCACAGGCACTGACTTTGCAAGAAATCGAGAAAACATACGCAGAAGATGCTCAGATGCAGCTTTTGATCAAGGCTCTGCGAACGAACAACCCAAAGACTTGTGACGACATGTGGAAAAGCGACAGGCTGAAACCATTTGCTCAAATCAAGGACGAGCTCACAGTTGCCGAAAACGACATTGTGCTAAGAGGGACGAGACTGATAATTCCTGAACAAGCACAGGCTCAAGTCATTCGTCTAGCACACAGAGGTCACCAAGGAGTGGTGAAGACCAAACAATTGATTAGAGAAAAAGTGGTTTCCGGGGATTGACAAGAAAGTAGAGGTGGCTATAAAAGACTGTGAAGCATGCCAGAAAACCGTGGTTGAAAACAAGACATCACCGCTAATCCTGACACCACTTCCAAATGGACCATGGCAGTCTGTGGCAGCAGACTTTGCTGGCCCCCTACCTGGCAACAAGTACGTTCTAGTGGTTGTCGACGAGTACTGGCGTTTTCCTCTGACAGCAGCACTTTCCTCGCTAAGTTCAAAATCTGTGACGGAGAAACTAAGCGAAAAGTTTTCAGTACACGGAATGCCACAGACACTAAAGACAGACAATGGACCTCCCTTCTTCGGGAAGGAGTTTGCAGAGTTCATGAAATCTTGTGGAATTCACCATCATTGCGTCACTCCTCTGTGGCCTCAAGCCAATGGAGAGGCCGAAAGATTCATGAGAAACGTTAAAAAGCTGGTGAAGAGTGCTGGTGCTGAGCAGAGAGACTGGCAAGCAGAGCTAAACGAATTCCTTCTAAGCTACAGGGCGACACCTCACTCAACAACAGGTTTCACGCCTGCTGAACTGCTGTTTGGACGAAAGATCAAAACGAAGCTTCCTGGAGTTCCAGAGAAGCGCATGCATACGGAGCTGGCAGAAACAGATCTAAAGAAGAAGCAACAAATGAAGGACTACGCTCATGACAGAAAACACGCTGTGCCACACACAATTCAAATGGGAGACGCGGTACTCCTTAAGCGACACTCGCCTCTCTCCCATGAGACGGCCTACGAGCCTGTTCCCTACAGGGTGACGAGAATTCAAGGGAAAGCTGTAACTGCAGAGCGAGACCGCAGGAGGGTTTTAAGAAATGCGTCGTTCTTCAAACGTATCAAAATAGGTCAGCAGCGTAGTCCAGCACTCGAAGACTGGGACGACTGCATCACTCCAATAGGTGTAACCCAGAGTGACAACACAGGGTTTAGATCCTCTTCACTTGGAAACAACAAAGCATCCCAACCGAATGCACGGCGAAACCTGGACCGTCAAGCCCGCAATACCCAGCCGAAGGTTTTTTCAGATTTCATCGTCGGCCAAGTGCAGGCTGAATAAAAGTCTGGGGGGATGTAGCATCGTCAACAAAAGCCAACCAACAAGCAGCTCCCCCTATGCGCATTAAAGAAAAATCCTGGTGCGACAACTGGGCTGAGTGGGAGAGGGCCACGCGAAGCGCGGGGCTCGACACGGTGTGGAATAAACGTTCCTTTGAGTTTTACTCGAGTCCAGTCTTCTTATCTGGAATAGAGATAACTCCCGCACCGGGAGCAGACACTACAAGCTCCACTACCAAGAAGTGAGCTCTTTAGCCCCTAGGTTTTTCGCTTTTTTGCACATTCTAATGAATTTCGTCAGCACCCCACAAAATGTTCTTCGTGTTCGTCTACCAAGTAAAAGCACGCGTAACAAATTCCTTTTCTCACACCTCTTCCCCTCTTACCCCTTCACGCCCCTACTGGGGAACGTTGGCGATACCCTATACACTGCCATTGATGAGGGCAGTGATGCCAGGAATGCAGCCTGAATAACCCTACTACCAATGAGTAAGCTCTTTAGCCCCCATGTTTTCCCCTTTTTTGCACATTGTAATGAATTTCATCACAAAACAGAAAATGGTCTCCGTGTTTGTCTACCAAGTAAAAGCACTCGTAACAAATTTCTTTTCTCACGCCTCTCCCCCTCTGACCCCTTGACACCCCTATTCGGGAACGTGTCAGATACCTAAACACTACCATTGATGAGAGGAGTGACGCCAGGAATGCACCGTGAATAACCCCACTACCAACGAGTAAGCCCTTTAGGCCCAAGATTTTCCCTTTTTTGCACATTCCAATGAATATCATGAGAAACCAGAAAATGGTCTTCGTGTTCGTCTACCAAGTAAAACTACGCGTAACAAATACTTTTTCATACGCCTCTCCCCCTCTGACCCCTTGACAGCCCTACTGGGGAACGTGTCAGATACCCAAACACTACCATTGATGAGAGGAGTGACGCAGGAATGCACCGTGAATAACCAAACTACCAACGAGTAACCTCTTTAGCCCGCAGATTTTTCCCTTTTTTGCACATTCTAATGAATTTCGTCAGCACCCCACAAAATGTTGTTCGTGTTCGTCTACCAAGTAAAAGCACGCGTAACAAATTCCTTTTCTCACTCCTCTTCCCCTCTGACCCCTTCACACCCCTACTGGGGAACAGTATAGATACCCTATACACTGCCATTGATGAGAGGAGTGAAGCCAGGAATGCACCCTGAATAACCCTATTACCAATGAGTAAGCTCTTTAGCCCCCATGTTTTCCCCTTTTTTGCACATTCTAATGAATTTCATCAGAATCCAGAAAATGGTCTCCGTGTTCGTCTACCAAGTAAAACCACGCGTAACAAATTCCTTTTCTCACGCCTCTTCCCCTCTGACCCCCTGACACCCCTACTGGGGAACGTGTCAGTCACCTAAACACCACCATTGATAAGAGGAGTGACGCCAGGGATGCACCGTGAATAACCCCACTACCAACGAGTAGGCTCTTTAGCCCCCAAGTTTTCCCTTTTTTGCACATTCTAATAAATTTCGTCAGCACACCACAAAATGGTCTTCGTGTTCGTCTACCAAGTAAAAGCACGCGTAACAAATTCATTTTCTCACTCCTCTGCCCCTCTGACCCCTTCACACCCCTACTGGGGAACGTTTGCGATACCCTATACACTGCCATTGATGAGGGCAGTGACGCCAGGAATGCACCCTGAATAACCCTGCTACCAATGAGTAAGCTCTTTAGCCCCCATGTTTTCCCCTTTTTTTTGCACATTCTAATGAATTTCATCAGAAACCAGAAAATGGTCTCCGTGTTTGTCTACCAAGTAAAAGCACTCGTAACAAATTTCTTTTCTCACGCCTCTCCCCCTGTGACCCCTTGACACCCCTATTCGGGAAGGTGTCAGATACCTAAACACTACCATTGATGAGAGGAGTGACGCCAGGAATGCACCGTGAATAACCTCACTAGCAAGGACTAACCTCTTTAGCCCCCAGGTTTTCCGCTTTTTTGCACATTCTAATGAATTCCATCAGAAACCAGAAAATGGTCTCCGTGTTCGTCTACCAAGTAAAACTACGCGTAACAAATAGTTTTTCTTAAGCCTCTCCCCCTCTGACCCCTTGACAGCCCTACTGGGAAACGTGTCAGATACTTAAACACCACAATTGATGAGGGGAGTGACGCCAGGAATGCACCGTGAATAAACCGACTACTAACGAGTAAGCTCTTAAGCATCCAGGTTTTTCCTTTTTTTTTTGCTCATCCTAATGAATTTCATCAGCACACCACAAAATGGTCTGCGTGTTTGTCTACGAAGCAAAGGCACGCGTAACAAATTCCTTTTCTCTCGCCTCTCCCCCTCTGACCCCTTGACAGCCCTACTGGGGAACGTGTCAGATACCTAAACACTACCATTGATGATAGGAGTGACGCCAGGATTGCACCGTGAATAACCCCACTACCAACGAGTAGTCTCTTTAGCCCCCAGGTTTTCCGCTTTTTTGCACATTCTAATGAATTTCGTCAGCACCCCACAAAATGGTGTTCGTGTTCGTCTACGAAGTAAAAGCACGCGTAAGAAGTTTCTTTTCTCACTCCTCTTCCCCTCTGATCAATTGACACCCCTACCGGGGAACGTTTCAGATACCTAAACACTACCATTGATGATAGGAGTGACGCCAGGATTGCACCGTGAATAACCCCACTAGCAAGGAGTATCCTCTTTAGCCCCCAGGTTTTCCGGTTTTTTGCACATTTTAATGAATTTCGTCAGCACCCCAGAAAATGGTGTTCGTGTTCGTCTACGAAGTAAAAGCACGCGTAACAAGTTTCTTTTCTCACTCCTCTTCCCCTCTGATCAATTGACACCCTTAATCGGGAACGTGTCAGATACCCTAACACTACCATTGATGAGGGAAGTGACGCCAGGAATGCACAGTGAATTACCTCACTACCATCGAGTAAGCCCTTTAGGCCCAAGATTTTCCCTTTTTGCACATTCTAATTAATATCATGAGAAACCAGAACATGGTCTTCGTGTTCGTCTGCCAAGCAAAACTACGCGTGACAAATTCCTTTCCTCACTCCTCTTCCCCTCTGACCCATTGACACCCCTACCGGTGAACGTGTCAGATACCTAAACACTACCATTGATGAGAGGAGTGACGCACTGCCTTCGGAATCAGGACATATTTTCAAAGTACGCTATCTGAAGGATCGGCCCAAGATAGTAGCTAGAAACACAAACTCCTGATACGGAAAAGGGGAAGCAGCTCCCTAAGATCGTCTTTGTTCCTCTCAGGAAGCCGTTCTGATATGTTCTCTAACCGAAATGTACGCCAATGAATTCCTCAGTGTATCCGCTTTCAGTACATTATCCCCGCCTCTGTTCACACACACTACGTGGTTTTCTCGCGAGTGTTGTGTTCACTGACCTCCATAGTAGACGGCCGCTGCAGCGCCCAGCGTCACGCAAAGCGCCGCCAGGGAGGCGCAGAGGCAGCCGGGAAGCGCGCTGCGCCGTCGCTGGGTGAACTTGATCCGGTGCGCGTGCTGCAATGCCAACCACGTGTTCTGGTCAGGGCGAGCTTCAATGTATGAAATCATTTTCAAGTAGCTTTGCTTTTGAGAGCACGTTGAATAAAAGTTGGAAAGTGATTCATCCTGCAGTTGACGACAAAGCCTTTCTGACCACGTTGTGGGTGACGTAGGGGCGGAGTCGCTGCACACCGCCGCATCAACCCTATTTGACTGCGCGATTTTCGGGATCGGCCCACATTATGAGGCACGCCGTTCTACAGGAAAAGCGTCCGTGGCGTTATGGTTTCAGGATTGGAATTCTGTGCTACAAGTCCACTTTTACAATTCTGCTATGGGACTATTGAATTTATTTATTCATTTATTTATTTATTTATTTATTTATTTATTTATTTATTTATAAAGTAAACCATTGGCATCCATAGCACGGTTCAGCGTTGAGCTTGGGCTTCTAGAACGGTGTTCAAAGCATACGCGGGTGCGACATCTTGGCGTGTCGCAGCACTTAAGACGACTCCTCCTGGATAGAAGTAACACCGCGCTGTCAGCTACGAAACGTCTGACAACGTTGCTATGCTAAAGAGCGCCACCACTTATTGCACAATCTACGGGATCGCCCGTCGAAACAAGCTAGAAACACACGCTCGGTACTGAAAAGTGGTGGTAACTCGCTAAATGAGATTTTGTCTTTAATAAAGGTAGCGCTGTCTATCCTGAGGACAACGAACGCGAAAGACGTATGAAATGAGGTAACGAGAACACGACACAATAGCACCAGCCAGCACGCAATAGGAGTCAGCACTACCGAACCAAAGGAGCGAGACCGCTGAGAGGTCGACCGACGTAGCTCCGCCATGCTTTCCAAGAACTGACGACCAAAATTTACCGAGCGCAATGTAGCCACGGAAGCTTCCGTTCACATTTTCATGTCACTAAAAAGAACAGTCATGTTTTCAAGTGAAGATTGGTTGCCTGCTGAAACTTTCAAAAGAAAAAAATTCGAGGACGCCTAAGCACTTTATATGAGTGGTGAATGCGAAAGCATTAATGCCCAATTGAACGCCACTGAGCAATCCGAGTTTTCCGCTGCGAGTAATGTGCCATAGCGATACATGCTGCGCGAGCCAGCATGCACCAGCAGCCTGCGGTGGCCGCATGCCACCGACGTCCTGCTCGACGAGAAAGCGGTCACCAAGGCTGCAGGCAGCAGCTAAGCCTAGCGGGAGCGAGGTCTCCGAGACGGGGGCAGGTCATGCCGACGAACACCCGACTCGTCACGTATTCGTCGAGGCGGCGATGCTTCAGACCGTCGAGGCGCGCTCGTGGCGTCGCAACCAATTTACGTGCCGCTGCTACAGACGCCGGCTTTTTCACTCAATGGGTCTTTTGATGCCAGCGCATCAATAAATTGCGAAACTTCAGCGGGCTCATTGAACTGCGACATTAAAGCCACCTCTCCGTAGTACAAGCAATTTTATTTTCTGGATCCGGGAACATGCGATTGCTCGCGAAACTGTGACACGATGAAATTCGGTTATCAGAGAGCGTCGAAAATGAGGGCGTCGCCGTGCCCCTCGAGGCAGCTGACGTCAGCCAGCGCGTTGCGGCTCCTCGCACCTTTTACGTCGAACGAATTGGCCATTGGTTGGCTTTTCACATGATACCTATGAAGCTATGCTTTGCGAGAATCCGAAAATATTGAGCTACTCAAAAATATTGCGATTACGGCCGAGTATACTCGGCCGTAATCGCAATATTTTTGAGCTGATAGGTTATTTATTGTCACGCCAATAGTTCCCCGCTGCAGACGCGGACGAATGACGGCTATACACCGTTTTTTCATGGGCGCGACCATATTGCTACGCAGTGGCGCCACCTATGGGCAGTCGGCATGCTGGCTTGGACGAGTGCTTCGTTTTGCATGGCAAGTATACGTTCGGCGATAGTTTCTGGCTTTCGCGTTCGCATGGTCTATTTATCATGACGTGCATCTTTTACGCACTAAATGATTTTTTTAGACCTACTGAAGTGGTTTAAGTCGGTGTGGCCGGACTTTCTGCTGGCATTGAGGCGGACGGAGCACGCAGCGCGATGTGTGCGCACGCATATTTGAGCCTAGAATCAGCCTCGGAGATAAATTGGGTATTTCTGAATGTTCCATTCACTAATGCGACATTATTGCAGTATTAGCCTCTAGTTCTAAGGTGCGGTTTAGGAGAAACAAAACATACGCGACAATCGTAACCGCGTGGTTACCGTTCTGCTACGATAGGAGCTGTGCTGTTATACTTTGGCAAGCGTTCGAACTGTTCGCTGCAGGTTACATTGCGTGACTACTTGGTTCGATGTATGAGGTGTCCACCCATGAATAAAATCTTTTTGGTTAGTATTAGCAGCATACCTTACAGTCTGAATTAAGCTTGTCCAGAAAAGCGACCGTTTACGAACTGCGCGAGCGTCGTGGTGGGTGCTGGATTGCAGATATCTTTGTTCTATATAGCGCATGGTCCCAGCATACGGTATCAGCGGTTATATATCTATAAACCTTGTGCGGCGTTACTATGCGAGGTCGTATTGCGGTGTTAGCTCGTTTTCTCTTGCTTTTTCGATAAAGAGGATGATAACCGAATTTCTTTTTCGGTTGTGTTCGTTCCCTTCTCTACGACGTACTCACACGTATTACGGAAATTTTGTGCTCAAAAATTGCCATCGCATTCTTTTTATGCGATCCCTCTCATATATTATGGCTGTATACAGGCCAAAAAGGCAATGTCGAAGCACACACATGTATATGTATAATGCTTGTTCACCAACCGCAGTGATCGCTGTGTTGAGCAGCGCCATCAGCCTCATGCAGGAAGGCTAGTGTAGATATATAGTAATTTCAAGACTACTAGATTTCAAATGCGCGAGAACGATGCCGGTGTATCACAAATATTTGATAGCGCCTGCCGCTTAGATGTTTCGTGGTTGCCTTAGGTTGGCCGTGCACGAATGCGCTCTTACGTTTTACTCCCTACGCCAAGCGATCAGACAGTGAGCTGATTTACCATTTAATGCTGGTAATACAGAGACACCAGTTTTGTTTGTTGAATTAAAACCGATATAAGCAAAATAGTGCACAACATATACAGACACCGCGGCTGATTATGTGCGTCACATTTTTGGGCACCCAACACACAAGACATATTTCTGCCTACTGTAGTTACCGATGCACCGAAAGGCTTGCCTGACGACCTTATATGAACGGACATGGCATAAATTTCCCAAAGTAAAATCTAAAACTTTCCGAAATCGTTCCGCCGCACGCGACAGCAATGCTTTCAGGCAAGGATCTCCCGAGAGGAGGAGAGGCTCGCCGCGCGTCCCATCCTCCTCGCCCGACGAAAAGGTCTACGGACGCCACAGTAGAAATGTCGTATCCCTGTCAATGACTCTTCAGTGGATAGCCGTACGGTTATGGGTTGTATGTACCCGACAACAGCAAACTTGAAAAATCACTATCACTAGTCACTGTCCGTATTTGTCGTATTGTTCACCTAATAGCTTTTTTTATTGACACTTTAATCCTGCCCAACAACGACTCAGAAAATAAAGGCAATCACATAAAAAGTTCTTTGTAATTACTAGAAACTCAGATTTCACAGTTCCTAATTATGGCAGTTCAATCACCCTTTAAGTTACCTTTCATTTGATATCCATTTAGTTCAAATTTGTAAATAGTCGAGAACACTGAAATGAATAACATCCCTCGTGATGACAAATATTTCGACCCTACCTTCTCACGCGACACCTGGCACGCCAAAGCAGCAGCAGGCGCCCCCTTTCGCCCGCTCACCTCCGTCAAGGCGAACTCGTGGCGTGGTGTCGCAGCCAATTGGAATTTAGGTGCCCTTAAGCTGCTACAGACGACACACACCGCCTTTTTCGCTAAATGGGCCATTTAACGCTTTCGGATCAAAAACTGTACTGATGTGTACAGGAATTACTTCGCAAGATCCTGCTCAAAATAAATACGGTACGTAAGAAGCTCTAATGATTCAACTGGGATCAGTCGAAACGTTCCAACGAAAACTTCATACACAGTGGGCGTTCTTTACAGATTTTTAATAAAACGGCTATGAGCGTAGCGAGTTTGGCATTTTTTTTTGTTAGCAGAAGAGTGGCGAGAAAATACGGACCTACTTTGACGCTAACAACACAAACTTCAAAAGACAAATTTGACAGCAGCGGCAGAGGCACATGGACCTGTAGTCCCAACTTTCTTTTTCGTCATTTCCCAGAAAGAAAGCTCGGAACCTATCTGACGTCACACCTTGTCTTATCTTTTCTGTTCTTGTGCTCCTGGCAGCTGCATGGCAAATGAAGGAATTTGGCAACAGTGGCGGTGGCAGAAGGACATGTACGCTGTCTTCAATGTATTAGCTTCATTTCTCTGACGGAAAGCTAAAAGGGCATCTGAAGCAATGCTTTGGCTGAGCTTTCCTCTGCTCGTGCAGTAAAACACGCTGTGGGGCTAGTTCGTGCATAGCTTTCAAAAGATGAAGCGCCAAAAGTGACGGCACACAGGAAGTCTGTATTCCTTGCTGTGTGCCGTCACTTTTGGCGCTTCATCTTTTGAAAGCTCTGCTCGCGCTTTTGGCGGCTCAGGTGGGCTTGATGGCTGTGCCGCAGAAAAGACCGCTCTTCCTGACGATGCAGGTGACTCGTCGCATTCCAGCCTAGCCTGACGACTGCACCGTCGGGTCCGTTCTGACTCCCTCCGATTAATCGCAGCTACGATGAAGTTGTGGCTGGCTACGTCAACATCAACGTCACCGCTGCCCCTGACATGACGCCACGGATCTACCTAACCCTTGCTGCCACCTGGATTGCCCCATCACAGTCGACATCACGGTCTTCATCAATTATAAAACAGTACCCGTCAACGACACTTCGTGGGCTTGGTGGCTGTGCCACATAAAATACCACTAATTCAGTCTTCCTGACAATACAGGCTAGTAAACAGTATAGCCTCTTTTCAAAGAAAACTAGTAATTACTTCTTAGTGCAGCTACCAAGCCCACAGTGTCTGAGTGATATCGCCACTGGTTATGTGTTCCCTTCTACTGTTATTATCCGATGATACTGAACCTAACCCTGGTCCCGATTCCAACGCCATTCTTGCCGAACTGCAGAAAATTTCCGCTGGCCAAACTCGGCTCATCACCGAGGATGGCGAAAAAAGCCAGCTCCGAACGACAGACAACACCATTTTCCATTTGAATGAGAGAATGACCGAACTCGAGAATCCCTTATAACCCATAAAAGAGCTTGATTCCGTCCAAACTAGCGCCACCCAAACAGCCTCCTACCTCTCTGCTGTAGAAGCGCACTTGGACGACGCCAAAAATCGATCGCGACAGAATCATCTAATATTTGAGGGCGTTCAAGACACTAATACGACCGAAATATATGCCGAAACTGAAAATATTGTCGCAACGTCAAAAACAGGGGTCGCAGGGAGCAATTCAGGGGGCACAGCGGCGGGTCACCTTTTTAATACCGAGCGCAACTGCAACTTCTTCTTCACGGCGCCTTGACACATACGCTCATGCACACTCGCCTTGTCCTCTTCTTCATCGGAGTACGAGCGCGGCACTTGCGCCCCTCCGAAGATGGTCGCACTGCGCAACTCGATCGGGACAACGGGACAGAGTACAACAGGTCAGAGTCACCCATACAGACAAAAAACAAGAACAAAAACAAAAGTTATGTCGAGAGGTACGGCTTCATTCATACCACATGCAACACTTCAGGTAAGTGCTTGCGGCGACTGGGGCTATTCTCACTGTCGGGAACGACCTCGTAATTCACGTCGCTCAGGCGGCGGACCACTCTGTGCGGCCCAAAGTACCGAATCAGGAGCTTTTCGGAGAGTCCACAGCGGTGTATGGGCAAGCAGACCCATACTTTGTCGCCGTGAGTGTAGCAAACGAACCTTTGTCGAAGGTCGCACCGTTTCGCATCATGGTCTTGCTGATTGCAGATACGTACGCGGACAAGCTGTCTCGCGGCAAGCTGTTCATCGTGGCATGCTTTTAGTATTTCTTTTCGAAGTGATGCCGGTACGACAAGCAGGTACGTGCAGCCACTGGCAGAAAGGTTCTTATAGAGAACGTCGTTCCCGAGAAAAAACGACGGCTGTCCTCTGGGATAAAGTCGCGGAACGTCTTTACTTCGGCCTTCCAAGAAATTATTGAGTGGGAGCAGCTCTGGGTGAAATGGTGATGGCGTCGACGACGCCCAAAAACGCAGCGTCTACGTCCACGTCTTCGGCACCAGCGGACTCGACGGGTGTCCGCGAGAGGCAGTCAGCATCGGTGTGCCTCTTCCCTGATTTGTGAATTATGGTCATGTCGGATTCCTGAAGCCTCCAGCGCGCCAGACGGTCAGATGGATCTTTCAGGTTATTCAGCCAACAGATACCGCGCCAGTGCTACGATGTACAAGAGGACAACGCGAGAAGGCGTGAGAGTTTTGTCAAGGCGTAGTGAAGAAGTTGCAGTTGCGCTCGGTATAAAAAAGGCGACCCGCCGCTGTGCCTCCTCTGAATAGTGCTCTACGACCCCTGTTTTTGACGTAGCGACAACATAATCATTCGTCAATGCCAGGATCGCCTTAACATAAAAATCGACCCTAAAGAAAACGAACGCGCTCATCGTCTTGGACTCCATTCTGATAACCGTCGCAGCCCAATAATGGCTAAATTCACGTTCTAAAAAACTAAATACGCTATTCGTAAAAATTCCCGGAAACTGAAGAACACATCGGTAAAGACGTCTCTCCTCCTATCCAAACCTCACGCAGTCATCTTGTATCATTCGTCAAATGAAAAGGTGTTCAATTTTCACTTCACTACAAGATACTACACATCGGTACAAAACGCTTCGTGTAAGATAGCTCATCGCAGAAGGTTAGGGCAGTATCAGCGGTCACCTTTCATAAAATGATCCTATAGCAGTCCAGGTGCCTCAGCAAGCAACCCTCTTTCGTTCTGTCTAACCTTCACTAAGCATCATGATCATCATTATCAGCCTGTTTTATATCCACTGAAGGACGAAGGCCTGAGATCTCCAATTACCCCTGTCCGGCGCCAACCGAGTCCAACTAGCGCCTTCACTCGAAGCATTATGCCGAAACTAGAACTTGCGTCTAGCACAGTCACGTCATCTAACAACAATGCCCTGATATTAACCTAAACCTGTCTTACCAACAATATCACTCACTCTGAAGCTGTTGCCGACTTGCCAAATTTTTCTTTTACCGAAACAATCGCACATGTTCTCGAATGGGAGAGGTATTGATTGCTGCTGGTCTTATGTTAATCCATCAGCATCCCATACAAATTGGAGATAATGTGGCGCCGGTGCCGTAATTCACCACACTCCGTTCTATTCGGCATGTGTTACCCGAAAATTTTCTCATGAGCTTAACAGCATGCTAAATCAACTTGCGACATAATTCCCGAGCGCACATATTCTTCTCTTCCGTGATCTTACCAACCCCAGAAATATATCGAAACAACCGATCTCGCTAAGAACTAATGAGCTCAGCGTGCAGGTATGTTCTAGATGATAGAAATGTAACCTTAAGCAACTAGTAAGCCGCCCAATACCCATTGCATGCAACTCCACAACATTTTCGACCTAATACTGAGCACTCATACTGACAGTTTATGATCCACTGGCTGCTCAGAGCCCACTAGAAACCACAAAGTTGTTCAAGCCCATTCCTCCTTCCGCGCCGACCACCATGATGTACCAAATAAAATAATCATTTTGCATGACAAAAGTAACTTCGACGCCGATATTCACGAACTGAGCAATGTTTTCCCACACTTCAAAGACAATTTTAAGGCGAGATAGGTTAGCGACAGTTCGTTGATATTTAAGACTATACTACAGGACCTAAAACAAAGATTAATCCCCAGAATAAAGTTTCGAAAAACCGTTCTAAACTTTCTTTCTTATTGTTTCTGTTTGCAATGCTCCAAGAGGAGATAACAGCTTGCAATTCTAGATGCTTTATAACTTGTACCAAAAGTTTCGGTAAGAGACTAAGAGACGAGAAATGCTGACCTTGTTCGCACTGGTTTGTCTGGTTGTTCAGAGTGAATAACATGGAAACGGCGGAAAGGAAACAAGGCACCTTGCGAGCAGCGGTGCTGCGACGTGAGCACTGTACTCCTAATTCACTTTGCTTCATTTCCCTGGTGGAAAGCTTTGAAGGTATATCACGTAACGCTTTTGCCTGAACTTCGCTCTGCTCTGCTCAGTGGTGATCAAGCTGAGCGGCAAACAACGCACTTTGGCTGCAGCGTTTGTGAGACATGAGCCGCGTAGTCATAACTCACTTTTCTTCATTTCCCTGGTCGAATGCTAGGAAGCTATCTCAAGTAACGCTTTTGCCTGAACTTTGCTTTGCTCCGATCTGTCATTGTCGCGGCTGAGCGGAAAACAACAGATTTTGTCAGACGGTGGTAGACATCAACCGCGTAATCCTAACACAATTTTCTTTATTTCCCTATTGGAAAGTTTGGAAGCTACCTCAACTAAGACCCTTCCCTGAACTTTGTTTTGTTTTACTTGTGATCCTCGTCGCTGAATGACAAACAACGCATTTTGGCGGCAGCGATTCTACACATCAACCGCGTAGTCCTAGCAAACTTTTCTTCATTTCCCAAATGGAAAGCTTGGAAGTATCTCAAGTTACACTCTAGCCTGAACTTTGCTATGTTTTGCATGTGATTCTCGTGGCACAGCGACAAACAACAGATTTTGGCGGCAGCAAATCCACACATACGCCGCGTAGTCCTAACAACCTTTTCTTCATTTCCCTAACGGGAAGCTTGGAAGTTATCTCAACTAACGCCCTTCCCTGAACATTGCTCTCTTTTACTTGTGATCCTCATGGCTGAGCAACAAACAACGCATTTTGGCGGCAGCGATTGTAGACATAAACCGCGTAGTCCTAAAACACATTTCTTCATTTCCCTAATGCAAAGCTTGCAAGCTATCTCAAGTTACGCTCTAGCCTTAACTTTGCTATGTTTTCCTTGTGATCCTCGCTGCTGAGCCACAAACAACGAATTTGGCGGCAGCGATTGTAGACATCAACCGCGAAATCCTAACACAATTTTCTTTATTTCCCTATTGGAAAGCTTGGAAGCTACCTCAACTAAGACCCTTCCCTGAACTTTGCTCTGTTTTACTTGTGATCCTCGTCGCTGAATGACAAACAACGCATTTTGGCGGCAGCGATTGTACACATCAACCGCGTAGTCCTAACAAACTTTTCTTCATTTCCCTAATGGAAAGCTTGCAAGCTATCTCAAGTTACGCCCTTGCCTGAACTTTGATATGTTTTGCTTGTGATCCTCTTGGCACAGCGACAAACAACAGATTTTGGCGGCAGCAAATGCAGACATACACCGCGTAGTCCTAACAACCTTTTCTTCATTTCCCTAACGGGAAGCTTGGAAGTTATCTCAACTAACACCCTTCCCTGAACTTTGCTCTGTTTTACTTGTCATACTCGTAGCTGAGCGACAAACAATGAATTTGGGCGGCAGCGATTGCAGACATCAACCGCGTAATCCTAACAAACTTTCTTCATTTCCGTAATGGAAACCTTGGAAGCTATCAGAAGTTACCCACTTGACTCAACTTTGCTATGTTTTGCTTGTGATCCTCGCGGCTGAGCGCCAAACAAAGCATTTTTGCGGCAGCGGTGGTATACATCAACCACGTTGTCCTAACACACTTTTCTGCATTTCCCTGAGTGTAAGCTTGGAAGCTATCTTTGGAAGCTATCACAACTAACACCCTTCCCTGAACTTTCCTCTGTTTTACTTGCGATCCTCGCGGCTGAGCGCCAAACAACGAATTTGGGCGGCAGCGGTGGTATACATCAACCACGTGGTCCTAACACACTTTTCTTTATTTCCCTAAGTGAACGCTTGGAAGCTATCTCAAGTAACGCACTTGTCTCAACTTTGCCATGTTTTGCTTGTGATCCTCGCGGCTGAGCGCCAAACAACGCATTTTGGCGGCAGCGGTGGTATACATAACCGCGTGGTCCTAACACACTTTTCTTCATTTCCCTAATGGAAACCTTGGAAGCTGCCTTAAGTTACGCACTTGTCTTCACTTTGCTATGTTTTGCTTGTGATCCTCGCGGCTGAGCACCAAACAACGCATTTTGGCGGCAGCGGTGGTATACATCAACCACGTGGTCCTAACACACTTTTCTTCATTTCCCTAAGTGAATGCTTGGAAGCTATCTCAAGTTACGCACTTGTCTTAACTTTGCTACGTTTTGCTTGTGATCATCGCGGCTGAGCCCCAAACAACGCATTTTGGCGGAAGTGGTGGCATACATCAAACAGGTAGTTCTAACAGACTTTTTTTCATTTCCTTAAGTGAAAGCTTCGAGGCTGCCTCAAGTTAGGCACTTGTCTCAACTTTGCTATGTTTTGCTTGTGATCCTCACGGCTGAGCGCCAAACAAGGCATTTCGGCGGCAGCGGTGGTATACATCAACCACGTAGTCCTAACACCCATTTCTTCTTTTCCCTAAGTGAAAGCTTGGAAGCTACCTCAACTAACGCCCTTCCCTGAACTTTGCTCTGTTTTACTTGTCATCCTCGTGGCTGGGCGACAAACAACGAATTTGGGCGGCAGCGATTGCAGACATCAACCGCCTAATCCTAACAAACTTTTCTTCATTTCCCTAATGGAAACCTTGGAAGCTATCTCAACTAACGCCCTACCCTGAACTTTGCTCTGTTTTACTTTTATTTTTCGTGGCTGATCGACAAACTACGCATTTTGGCGGCAGCGATAGTAGACACCAACCGCGTAGGCCTAACACACTTTTCTTTATTTCCCTTAGTGAAAGCTTGGAGGCTACCTCAAGCTACGCACTTGCCTGAACTTTGCTCTGTTTTGCTTGTGATCCTCGCGGCTGAGCGGCAAACAACGCTTTATGGCGGCAGCACTGGTAGACCTCAACTGCGTAGTCCTAACACACTTTTCTTTTCCCTGATGGAAAGCTTGGAAGCTGACTCAAGTAACGCAATTGTCTCAACTTTGCTATGTTTTGCTTGTGATCCTCGCGGCTGAGCGCCAAACAAAGCATTTTTGCGGCAGCAGTGGTATACATCAAACACGTAGTCCTAACACACTATTCTTCATTTCCTGGAGTGAAAGCTTGGAAGCTATCTTTGGAAGCTATCACAACTAACACCCTTCCCTGAACTTCCTCTGTTTTACTAGTGATCCTCGCGGCTGAGCGCCAAACAACGAATTTGGGCGGCAGCTGTGGTATACATCAACCACGTGGTCCTAATAAACTTTTCTTCATTTCCCTAAGTGAACGCCTGGAAGCTATCTGAGCGGCCAACAACGCATTCTCGCAGCAGCGGTGGTTCCATCGACGACGTAGTCGTAACACACTTTTCTTCATTTCCCTAAGTGAAAGCTTGAAGCTACCTCAAGTTCCGCACTTGCCTGAACTTTGCTATGCTGTGCTTGTGATCCTCGCGGCTGAGCACCAAACAACGCATTTTGGTGGCAGCGGTGGTACACATCAACCGCGTAACTTCGCAGCGGTCGCAACGGCGACAGTGCAACTTCGGCTCCGGCCGACGGCACTTAATCTACGCAACCGTCTCCGCCTACAGCCCCGACCTACGTCGCCGTCTCCCCCCTTCGTGGTCCTGGTGTTCTCAACGGAGTGGGCAGTCCTGATGTTGACTACTGGCTCCGCTTCTACGAACGTGTCAGCACCAGTCACAGGTGGGATCCGACTATTATGCTTGCGAACGTTCTTTTCTACCTCGACGGAGCTCCACTTGCATGGTCCAGACTCACGAAGAGGAGATCTCGAGCTGGGATCTCTTCAAAGAGAAGCTCCGCCATGTCTTTGGCAATCCCTTCGGTCACCAAGTCAATGCCAAGAAAGCCCTTGCCACACGTGTACAGACGTCGACCGAGTCCAACAAGTCGTACATTCTCGACGTCTTGGCCCTTTGTGCCATGGCAGACCCGCCATGTCTGAGGACAATAAGGTTAATCACGTCCTTAAAGGCATTGCTGACGACGCCTTCAATTTACTGGTGTTTAGGAACGTCACCAGCATCGATACCATCCTCAAGGAGTGCCGCCGTCTCGAGAAAGCTAAAAGCCGCCGGGTATCCCATCACATCACCCGACTTCCCAACACAGCTGCTACGTCATCCTGTGACGACCTCTTCCACCAGGCGTCATGATGTGACAACTTGACCCGCATCATTCGTCGTGAGGTCGAAGCGGCACAATCGGCGGCCCCTTCATTCACGTTACCTGATCATTCTCCGCTGACAATCTCCTTGATCCAGGCCGTCGTCCGTCAAGAGTTGTCCAACGTCGGCTTGCAATCCATTCGTTCCATACGCTCTGAACCTCTTTCTCAACGCACGTCCCCACCGCGTTCTTCTTACTCCTCTTACGGACAGCGCAACCCCTCCGAATGGCCAACCGTGGACAACAAGCCGATCTGTTTTAACTGCCGACGCCTTGGACATGTCGTTCGCCACTGCCGCAGCCGCTGGGCTTCTCCGATACGCTATCCTCCTGATTACCTACCTCGCCCCTATAGCGCGTCCTATTCCTTCGCCCCTTCTACGCCCGCTCCATCATCTGACCCTGCGACACCTTTGACACGACGCCGCTACCCCGGCTCGCCTTCTCCCTCCCGTCGTCAATCTCGTTCGCCCCCGTCACGCCGTGCTCCTTCTCCGACCTACTTGCCGCACCCCCGACCGGAAAACTAGACAGTGCAGCTTCTGGAGGTGAAGCTGCAAAGACGACATTGGCTCAATATCCTCGCTTCACCTTATCCACGAACAAGAATCTTTTGGACGTTCTCGTCGACAATGTTCCTGTGTGCGCGTTGATTGACACCTGGGCGCATGTGTCCATTATGAGTGCTGCTCTTCGCGGTCGGCTCAAGAAAGTTCTGACGCCCGCCCCGAACCGATTTGTACATGTCGCCGACGGAGGGACTGTCGCTATTGTTGGCATGTGCTCTGCCCGACTCACCATTGCTGAGAGAAACACCGTCGTTCTCTTCACCGTCATCGAGCATTGCCCTCACGAGCTCATTCTCGGTCTGGATTTCCTTCCCAATCATTCGGCCCTCATTGACTGTTCGGCCGGCTCACTTCGCCTTGACTTGCCTCTTCTTGCCGACCCTGTGGACCCGCCTCCAAGCCGTTTGAGCTGCATGGATTTTATTCGCCTACCGCCTCAATCTGTGACGCACATCGAATTGTTGTCCTCACCAGCTGTACCTGACGGCAATTACGTGGTCAGACCAATTCCGGCAGTTATACTTACACATGGTGTTACCGTGCCGCACACTGTGCTGACAATTACTGGCAACCGCACCTGCCTTCCCCTTGTCAATTTCGCGCTAACCGCGCAAGTTCTGCCTCAGGGGATTTCATTGGCTATAATCGCTTTACACGACGATGAGATCGAGCCATTCACAGTGGAAGATCGTCACAGCTCAGCCCATACCGTGACGTCATCGCACGCTACTGATGTCGACATTGAGAAGATGATTTCCTCTGACCTTACACCTGTTCAAGCTGGAGCCCTTTGCCGCGTTCTTGACGGCTATCGCGACATCTTTTACTTTGGCAATCGACCCTTGGTCAAACGTCCGTCGTGACCCATCGCATAAACACTGGCGATACGAACCCTATTTACCGACGTCTATATAGTGTTTCTGCGTCCGAACGAGCTGTTATCCAACACGAAGTGAAAAAGATGCTTGGAAAGGACATTATCGAGCCTTCCTGTAGTCCCTGGGCTTCTCCCGTCGTACTTGTCAAAAAGAAGCATGGAACGTGGCGTTTTTGTGTAGATTATCGCCACCTGAACAAAACCACAAAAAGGACGTCTACCCTTTGCCACGTATTGATGACCCTCTAGACTGCTTGTACGGTGCCACCTATTTTTCTTCTATCGACTTGCGGTCCGGCTACTGGCAGATATCCGTCGACGACATGGACCGAGAGAAGACTGCATTTATTACCCCTGACGGCCTTTATCAGTTCAAGGTGACGCATTTCGGTCTCTAAACCGCGCCCGCATCCGTCGAACGAATGATGTACTTTTTGCATCAGGGGTTCAAGTGGTCCACCTGTTTGCGCTATCTGGACGACGTCATCGTTTATTCGGTCACATTTGACACGCATCTCGACCGTCTTTCAGCGATTCTTGACGTGTTCCGCCGCGCCGGTCTCCAGTTGAATTCGTCAAAATGTCACTTCGCTCGCCGCCAAATCACCGTCCTTGGACACCTCGTGGACGCCAGAGGCGTGCGACCTGATCGGACGAAATTCGCGACGTTACGAACTTTCCTGTTCCGAAGTCTACTAGGGACGTTCGTATTCTCGTAGGGCTGTGCTCTTATTTCAGGCGCTTTGTGAAGGCTTTTGCGACAATCGCACGTCCTCTTACCGACCTCTTGAAGAAAGACGCCCCATTTTCTTGGGGACCTGACCATACCGCATCTTTTTCGGAGCTCACTACTCTCCTTATAACGCCTCCAATTCTGGCCCACTTTGACGCGTCTGCCTCAATGGAAGTTCGTACTGATGCCAGTGGTCGCGGCATAGGAGCAGTGTTAGCACAACGCCTGCGTGGACATGATCGCGTTATAGCCTATGCCAGCCGACTTCTATCACCCGCTGAGTGCAATTATACAATCACAGAGCGCGAGTGACTCGCCCTTGTGTGGGCTGTTGCGAAGTTTCGTCCATACTTGTACGGACGCCCCTTCTGTGTAATCACTGATCACCACGCGCTCTGCTGGCTATCCTCGCTCAAGGACCCCACGGGACGACTTCCTCGCTAGGCGTTACGCCTGCAAGAATATACCTTCTCCGTGGTATATAAGACGGGACGCTTGCACCAGGATGCCGATTGTTTGTCCCGCTACCCCGTCGACGAACCGACTGATGCGGACGCCATCGCTTGCGTTTTCTGTGTCCCAGTTGCTTGAAATCGGCAACGAGCAACGCCGCAAACCTTCATTACGAGCCCTCATCGACCACCTGGCGTCAACGCCTGGCAACGCCTCTCTCCGGATGTTTCTCCTTAAGGAGGGGACATTATACCGCCGCAATCTCGATCCACACGGCCTTGACCTTCTGCCCGTAATTCAATCACACCTGCGTTCGACTGTTCTCCAACAACTTCACGACGCTCCCTTGGCTGTACACTTGGGCGTCTCGCGCAAATACGACCGTGGTCGCCGTCGATTCTCTTGGCCGGGTCTCGCCCGCTCCGTGCGGCGCTACGTTGCCGCTTGTGAGCCCTGTCAGCGCCGCAAGAAGCCCTCCACACCTCCAGCTGGCTGCCTCCAGCCGATCGACATCCCACCGGAACCCTTTTTCCGTGTTGGTCTAGACCTTCTTGGACCATTTCCTCTTTCTGGCTCCGGAAATAAATGGGTCGCCGTCGCTACTGCTTATGCTACGCGGTACGCAATCACCAGAGCACTTCCGACAAGTTGTGCTACTGACGTTGCTGACTTTCTGCTCTATGACATCATTTTAGCGCACGGTGCTACGCGCCAATTACTCACTGACCGTGGCCGCAGCTTTCTGTCGGCAGTCGTCGAGGACATCCTCCGCTCCTGCTCGACAAAGCAAAGTTCAGCACGTCCTACCACCCGCAGACCAACGGCCTCACGGAGCGCCTCAACCGGACCATCACCGACATGCTTTCAAAGTACCTTGCGACCGACCACCACGACTGGGATCTTCACTTACCATATGTCACGTTCGCGTATAATTCATCGCGTCACGACACCGCCGGCTATTCATCATTCTATCTCCTATATGGCCGAGAACCCGCGTTGCCCTTAGACACTTTGTTGCCCTCGGCCACACGTTCAACCACTGAATACGTCCGCGACGCGATCGCACACGCCGACCACGCGCGCCAGCTCGCCCGCACCCGTCTCGAGGCCTCACAGGAGCATCAGAGACGCCTCTATGATTGCCACCATCGCGACGTGCACTTTACTCCGGGTTCTGTGGTGCTTCTCTGGTCACCCATTCGACGTGTGGGCCTTCCGAAAAGCTGCTGTCGCGCTACACTGGCCCATACCGTGTGGTGCGACAATTGACCGATGTCACGTATGAAGTCATCCCCGCCGACCTGTCAGCGTCATCGTCGGTTGCAAGTGACATCGTTCACGTGGCGAGACTAAAGCCATACCAGACACCTTTCACCGCGGATGTGTAGATTAAGCACCGGGACGGTGCTTCTACTTCCGGGAGTGATGCTACGGAACAGCCACCACAGTGAGGCTGCACTGAGGAGGAACAAGACGACGTGGCCCCCGCTTGATATAGTGCCGCCCATTTTGGCCTTCCGTTAGCTTCCCTGTAGATAAAGTGTATATAGAATTGGGCTCCAGCTACACGTAACAATATAAAAAATACTATATATATATATATATATATATATATATATATATATATATATATATATATATATATATATATATATAGGTTGTACAGGATCGCACACTGACAGCGCGTGATGGCGCGGCAGCTCACGGGCATTCGATGCGTTTCGCCCCGGTTGTCCGGTTGTCTTTGTGGTTCTAGAGCTGCGCTGGCATTGCCCAAGAACAGGATGTATCGGCATGGTGCAGAATCGCAGAGTGGGGGTGCTCCATTCTATTCCAACTCTACTCCTTCAGAGCTGTGGTTTATGTAATTCCAGTTGTGTTAACTTGTAGCAATTCTGGCAGTTGGACCATTCCCACTCTTTGAGTGGTCAAGCTAATCTACTCCAATCCTCCAATTCCAGTAAATAAAACGCGTCCTGTATAATTAGTTACTACTTGCTCCCCGATGCTGCCATGGCGTAGATGAAGAGCATCCGCCTCGCGTACAAAAGGACCGTGGTTCAAATACCAGTGCCGCGCAATTTTCCTAAAGAAAGCCTTTGGAGCTATGCAAAGCGGGAAAAAAATCCGCGTGTTGATAAAATTGTATAAACAGGCCTGGAGTACAACCTGACCCCGGTAACCAGAACCGGTAACGCACTCCCTCACCAAACAAGATTGGCCCCACCCTGGTGCAGTACTTGGCCACAACCTCCTATATGAATACAACAATCAAACCCAGGCCCTCAGTCCCCAGCAGCTGCAACGCAACTGACCATGGCGGCGGTCAGACCTGTGACGCAGCAGAGGGTGCTAAGAATCTCTGGATCTGCAAAGGACGCCATTCTAATCTGAACCTGGCAACGTTTAACACTAGAATGTTATCTAGTGAGGCGAGTCTAGCAGTGTTATTGGAGGAATTAGAGGGTAGTAAATAGGATATAACAGGGCTCAGTGAGGTTAGGAGGACAAAAGAAGCATATACAGTGCTAAAAAGCGGGCACGTACTGTTCTACCGGGGCTTAGCGGAGAGACGAGAACTAGGAGTCGGATTCCTGATTAATAAGGATATAGCTGATACCATACAGGAATTCAATAGCATTAGCGAGAGGGTGGCAGGTCTTATTGTGAAACTTAATAAGAGGTTCAAATTGAAGGTCTTACAGGTCTACGCGTCTACATCCAGTCTTGATGACCAGCAAGTCGAAAGCTTCTATGGAGACGTGGGATCGGCGATAGGTAAAGTCAAACAAAATAAACTATATTGATGGGCGACTTCAATGTCAGGGTAGGCAAGAGGCAGGCTGGAGACAAGTCAGTGCAGGAATATGGCATAGGTTCTAGGAATAGCAGGGGAGAGCTGTTAGTAGATTTTGCAGAACGGAATAATTTGCGGATAATGAATACCTTCTGCCACAAGCGGGATAACCGAAAGTGGACATGGAGGAGCCCGAATGGCGGGACTATAAATGAAATAGACCTCATACTCTGCGCTAACCCTGACACCACACAAGATATGGACGTGCTCGGCAAGGTGCGCTGCTGTGACCATAGGATGGTAAGAACTCGCATTAGCCTAGACTTGGGGAGGGAACGAAAGAAATTTGTACATAAGAAGCCAATCAATGAGTTAGCGGTAAGAGGGAAACTAGAAGAACTCCGGATCAAGCTACAAAATAGGTATTCGGCATTAACTCTGGAAGAGGGCCTTAATGTGGAAGCAATGAACGACAATCATTGGGCATCATAAAGGAGTGTGCAGTAGAAGTCAGTGGTAACTTCGTTAGACAGGGTGATACCGGTAAGCTATCGCAGGATACGAAAGATCTGATTAAGAAACGCCAATCTATGACTCCCTCTAGCCCTACAGCTAGAATAGAACTGGCAGAACTTTCCAAGTTAATCAACAAGCGTAAGACAGTTGACATAAGGAAGTATAATATGGATAGAATTAAGCATACTCTCAAGAACAGAGGAAGCCTAAAAGCAGTGAAGAAGAAACTAGGAATAAGCAAGAATCAGATGTATGCGTTAAGAGACAAAGCCGACAATGTCATTACTAATATGGATAAGATAGTTCAAGTGGATCAGGAGTTTTATGGAGATTTCTACAGTACCCACGGCACCCACGACGATAATGGAAGAGGGAATAGTCTAGAGGAAATTGACTTCTCAGAAGTAACGCCAGAAGAAGTAAAGAAAGCCTTTGGAGCTATGCAAAGCGGGAAGGCAGCTGGGGAGGATCAGGCAACAACAGATTTCTTGAAGAATGGTGGGCAGATCATTCTAGAAAAACTGGCCACCCTATATACACAATGCCTCATGACCGCGAGCGTACTGGAATCTTGGAAGAAAGCCAACATAATCTTAATTCATGAGAAAGGCGACGCCAAGGACTTGAAAAATTATAGAACGATCAGCTTACTGTCCTTTGCCTACAAAGTATTTACTATGGTAATCGCAAATAAAATCAGGAACACCTTAGACTTCTGTCAACTAAAGGGCCAGGCAGGATTTCGTAAAGGCTGCTCAACAATAGACCATATTCACACTATCAATCAGGTGATAGAGAAATGTGCAGAATATAACCAAGCCTTATATATAGCTTTGATTACGAGAAAGCGTTTGATTCAGTCGAAACTTCAGCCGTCATGCAGGCATTACGGAATCAGGCTGCAGACGAGCCGTATGCAAGAATAATGAAAGATATCTATAGCGGCTCCACAGTCACCGTAGTCCTCAATGAAAATCCACAAGATCCCAATAAAGAAGGGCGTCAGTCAGGCAGGTACAATTTCTCCAATGCTATTGACATCGTGTTTACAGGAGGTATTCAGACACCTGGAGTGCAAAGAATTGGGGATAAAAGTTAATGGAGAATACCTTAGTAACTTGGGATTCGCTGATGATATTGCCTTGCTTAGTAACTCAGGAGACCGATTGCAGGGAAGGTTTATTGACCTGGAGAGGCAAAGTAGAAGGGTGGGTCTAAAAATTAATCTGCAGAAAACTAAAGTAATGTTTAGCATTCTCGGAAGAGAACAGCAGTTTACGATTGGTAGCGATGCACTGGAAGTAGTAAGGGAATACATCTACTTAGGGCAGCTAGTGACCACGGATCCGGATCATGAGATTGAAATAATCAGATGAATAAGAATGGGCTGGGGTGCGTTTGGCAGGCATTCTCAGATCATGAACCGCAGGTTGCCATTATCCCTCAAGAGAAAAGTGTATAACAGCTGTGTCTTACCAGTACTCACGTACTGGGCAGAACCCTGGAGGCTTACGAAAAGGACTCTACTTAAAATGAAGACGACGCATCGAGCTATGGAAAGAATGATGCGTGTAACGTTACGGGATAAGAAAAGAGCAGATTGGGTCAGGGAACAAACGCGAGTAAATGACATCTTAGTTAGAATCAAGAAAAAGAAATGTGCATGGTCAGGTCATGTAATGAGGAGGGAAGATAACCGATGGTCGTTAAGGGTTACGGACTGGATTCCAAGAGACGGGAAGTGTAGCAGTGGGCGGCAGAAAGTTAGTTGGGTGGATGAGATTAAGAAGTTTTCAGGGACAACATGGCCACAATTACCACATAACCGGAGTAGTTGGAGAAGTGTGGGAGAGGCCTTTGCACTGCAGTCGGCGTAGCCAGGCTGATGAAGAAGAAGAAGATGATGATGATGATCTAATGCTGGTCATAATCTACTATAATTTGCACCATATATGATCCTTGTCATCACAAGTTTTCTTATGGTCCTACAATTTACTCCCGCTGTGTACAATCAAAATCTCTGCCAAAGACAACAGCAAGAGTACGATTGGAAACTGCAGAATTCTCCACCTGCGGAGGTGGCTGCCTAATTGCAGTATAAGATGCTTTGTGTGCTGGCATTTATATCTAAATCTAAACTGCTCTGCAAGCGTACAAAATAGGCTTTGGGACACTTGTACCACAAGAAGAGAGACTAGAATGACTGTTGCCTGTGACATATGGCACATACCCATGACGGGGGATCGATTAGGATTCTTCACGAATACAACATCAAATAGCTTGATATTCCTACTAACTTGATAGTACATAATACTGATATGTAACAAAAATAAACAACAAAGTAACTGAAAAGCGAGCAGGTCAACTATGATTGAGCCACAAGAGGAAAGATGGAAATATTTGTGTTAATTGTATGAAAAAAATGTGCTTATCATCTTCCCAGCAGCAACAGTATGATAATGCGCAAACTAGCAGTACTCTTCACGCACACCCCAGCCTGCTCACACCATTTTCTACAAGATTTGAAGCCCAACAGGCAAAAGGGGCCGCTGTCAAGTTTCTTTTTCGGCTGAATACCTTGAACATAAGAGGAGAAAGTTATTCTATTCCATATCCTCACGTGAAACACAGCAATACTGTTACAAGCCATTTCCGCACATTGAAAAAGTCATCAGCAATGTGGTGAAGACAATTGAAGCACTCATGTTCTTATTTCTGTTGCAATACAAACTTACACTTGCTCATATGAAGGTGCATGTGTCAACTTCAACATTCTAGAATACTGAATGACACCATGTACTGTTATGAGGCACATGGAACAGACATTCCAAGGAAGTGAAATATTTGTAATCCAGTACGGAAAGTAGGAATTAACTGTTGGTGTCGAAAGAATGTGTCCAGTCAGAAGGGCAATGCGCTAAATACAAAAAAGAACCTTCAAGCCTACTATGCAATGCTTTTGCCAAACTATCCAAAACTTCAACGTGTGCAAGTCCACAATGACCAGGAAAAGAAGTAAACAAATTTCTTGAAGATGGAATTAAAAAGAAATGTTGCGACAATTCAGAAATGAATTCTTTATACTTTCTAGTGGCATAAAGGTAGAGACAGTCGGTGGGCGCAATTGCATGCCACAAATACTTCTGGATCTTGAACTCATGGCAGTGCTGCAGGGGCAAATACCGCACCCATACTTCCCAGAAGCGTCAGTTACAATGCTGAGCTGGAAGAAAAACTTTGCAAATACTTCTTCAGAAGTTAAAGCATCTAATCAGTAAGTAGTTGAGCATGACTAGGGGAAATATAATCAATTTCGCAAATAGCACCATTCCAAAAGAACTGGCACACTGCAGTGAGTTTTCAGGTGACAACTATTTTTCTAAAAGCCTCTGTGCGTTAATACAACCTGAGGCAGCTTAAATCTAGGTCACATGGAGTCGAAAAATGCCGCAGTGAGTGTAACACTTAAATTTTTTATCTCGCGAACACGAGCTGAAACTTCAATTTGAAAAGGTTTGCTCGAAAGGAAGACTCACAGCCGTAACCCTACTGCCCAACGCCAGTTGCAGGAAGAAAAAAAAAGCCACACTAAAAAAACAATAAGCTGCACGATGAATAGACACTTGGTCGATATTTGAAGCAGATCGTTAGCGGATACCAAGAAATGTGCTGTGGATAAGAGCGAAACATGTAACCGACTGGCTGACGGAAATAAGGTTCACAGGATAAGTTTTCTCCATCTACACCGATATTGCAGCACGTATTGCCACATCCTATATGGTCGCCGCGGGTATGTGCCAGGCGATGAGAACGACGCTGAAGTAGCGCGCGAGTGGAAAAACAGCGACGACAACGACGTCGCCTTGACTGCTCTGATAAAGTGCTTTCATACGTCCTCTACGCCGGCTTTCCCGTCTCCTACTAGGCTGCGACACTGGTGGAGGTGCTGGGTATCGATCCCAGTACCTCTCGCCTGGTGTGGGCCGTCCGGAATTTCCGGCCATATTTGTATGGTTGGAGTTTCACCGTTGTCAGTGATCATCATGCACTTTGCTGGCTGACTAATTTAAAAGATCCAGCTGGTCGGCTTGCGCGCTGGAGCATTCGGCTCCAAGAGTTCGACTTCACTGTTGTATACAAATCGGGGAAACGACACGCCGACTGCCTTTTTTGGTCTCCTGTTGAGACTGCCGTGCACGACAATGATGACGCGCGTTTTCTAGGCGTGCTAGATACTGTGGCTGTTTCACGCCAGCAACGCGAGGACGCAGAACTTGTTCCTCTTTTCGATTACTTACAGGGAAGAACAAGCAGCGTGCCGAGGTTATTCGCCAGAAGGCTGCCTTCATTCTGCTTACGCCACGACGTTCTCTATGAAAAGAACTTTTCACCTAGTGGCAGCAGCTACCTACTCGTCATTCCCGCATCTCTTCGCGACGAAATCCTACATGTCTGTCACAACGAGCCGACCACTGGTCACTTGGGCTACACTCGGACATTGGCAAGAATTAGGGTAAAGTACTATTGGCCGAGACTTGCGTCGATCGTAAAACGTTACACAAAGACATGCCTGGATTTCGAGCGCCGCAAAGCCCTACCCGGCAAGCCAGCTGGACTGCTGCATCCTGTTCAGATACCGCAAGCGACGTTCGAACAAATTGGCATGGACCTTTTAGGTTCATTTCCAGTGTCTACTGCCGGAAATAGATTGACAATCGACCCCACGGATTGTCTTACTCGATACGCCGAAACAGGTGCTATCCAACGTGGAACAGCAGCCGAAGCAGCGCGATTTTTCGTCGAAGCCGTCGTCCTAAGGCATGGCGCTCCCACAGTGGTCTTAACAGACAGAGGATCTGCGTCCACGGCTGCGCTTCTGGATGCCGTGTTGCGACTAAGTGGTACCACTCACCGAAAGACCACGGCTTATCATCCCCAAACCAATGGGCTGACAGAATGTATGAATAAGACTCTGGCAGACATGATGAGTATGTACATCGACGTCGACCACAAGAACTGCGACGAGATTTTACCATATGTTACATTTGCGTATAACACGGCTCGCCAAGAGACAACACGCGTGACGCCTTTCAACCTCGTTTATGGATGTGAAGTGACGACAATGTTGGACGCAATGCTGCCACACGGGTGCGGTGACTACGAGACTGGTGCCAAGGAGTTTACGCAACGCGCAGAGGAAGCCAGGCAGCTTGCGCGTTTGCGAAACAAAGAACAACAGGAATACGATGCCTGACACTACAGCCTTCGGCACAGACCCGTCACATAGAACGTCGGTAACCAGGTATGGGTCTGGACTCCGATTCGTCGGCGGGGGCTGTCTGAAAAGCTCCGGCGAAGAGACTTCGGCCCGTACACGTACAGTCCTGCGCCGCATCAGCGATGTGAATTATGAAGTTGTCCCCGACAGGCATAACTGCTCCAAACGCCGGCGGCATCTGCCCGAGGTTGTACACGTGCTTCGTATGAAGCCATACATTTCCTCATGACCTCAACTTTGCACCGTCTGTGCACAGCCTTCGGAGGTTGACGATGCCTTTTTTGTTTTTTTTTCAAAGCGGGGGCAAACGCCACATCCTATTGGCGGCGAGGAGTTACGGAGTCGCCCTCTATCGGAAGCGCCTCGCTGGCGTAGTATGAGGGATCACGTGGCGCGCTCCTCATAGGTTTTGCTGTCAGCGCTCCCTGAAAACGCCGCGCGCGAGCTCTCCCGGACATTTCTGTAAGTACTTTCGAAACGAGAGAAGTTTCTTACTGTCTAAATAATAATCTTGGGCAAACTGAAAGCACACAATCGTTTACAGCCGCTATTTCTTTACCGAATACGTACAGTGAACGCCACTGCGCACGGTCGCCGCGATGGAGTCTCCCGAACCGGCTTCTTGCGTGAAAGGTAGGTAAACGCTGAGAGCAAACTATGTGAAATATGTTCTTATAGTGTTTGTATAACTAAATGGAGCGTAATAGAATGAAGCCTCAATGCAGCGATCGCGCAGATTCGCAGCGACCGACTGCGCGTCTGCATGCTTGTCCGCGCACTGTTTCGCTTTCTCCGCGCGCGCGTTTTCGCACCGTGCCATGAGCTTTAGGCCGCAGAATATGAGCATTTGACAGTATACAAGCAACCATTGTGGCGTTGGCGCTATCAGAGCTGTTCAAAAATAATTTCTTTGTAGAGACTTCGACGCCTTCGATGTGCCGTCACGACGATTCAATCTTTTTTTTCTTCTTGATTCTTTGACCTTTCGATACTATTCCTCCAGTTGCGTCGCACTGTATGTTTATCGGTGTTCTCAGCGTGCAATTTCCCGCTGCTCCTTTTTTGTAATCCAGTGCATTAATTCACAGCACAAACATGACCATATGCCACGCTTCTTTTTTTTATGGGTTTCTTACCGCTCCCTTTCCACTCCAGTGAACTTGCCAGTATCTATAGCATCGACAAGTTTATAGACCAAACCGTCATGACATTAGTCAGGCAGCGGACTCGGGCGAGCGTCTCAGTGCCGTTTTCAGAACATCGTAGACCGGGCGCCGTAGCAGAAATCTTCCTCGCGTCTGTGCTTGCTGCATACCCGAATTGTAGCCGATGACTGTTTGCCGGTTTTATGTTCCGCGAGCCAAGCTTCACACAGCTTCTTGTCCTGCGGCTACGTGTGAATAAGGCTGACACCGGCCTCCGTTACGTGCGTCCGGCCCTACGGCACCGAGCAGTAGCCTACCATGTCGCGCGCCTTCAAAGGCAGCCACTACCTATTGTAGTGCTTTCAAGCGTTGTAAAGGAGACACTCGAAGCGGGAAAATTTCGCCACTAAATGAAAACCGCAGCGTACGAGGGAATTTAAACTCGTTTTCAGCTCGCTTCGGCCTCCGTGGCTTCGGCGCGCCCGAAGCAGCCGACGCGGCCGCTATGTCCACGTGATCCCTCCTAGCACGTCACGCCGACGGTGGCGCCAGCTTTTCCAGTGGTGGAGCTCGAGGCCAATATGGTCGCCGCGGGTATGTGCCAGGCGATGAGAACGACGCTCAAGTAGCGCGCGAGTAGAAAAACAGAGCCGACAACGACGTCGCGTTGACTGCTCTGATAAAGTGCTTTCATACGTCCTCTACGCCGGCTTTCCCATCTCCTACTAGGCTGCGACAGTATTGTGCAATTAAATCGCCCGCAATGCACAACAATTACCGCACTCGATTGAAGTCCCCATCGCAGCGACGCGCCATTTATTTTAGCACCACGAAAAACAAGGTATTCACCTAAGTACAGCGCCGGTTTACCTGTCCGCAAGCCGCTAACTCACATATGACGAAAGCAAATGTCACGGAGCCCAAGCCCACGACTGCACAAGTCAAACGCGCTCGCACGAATACCGCGCATGTTTGAGCCCTTACGAGACGCACAAAATCGCGCGCAGAAAGTCTTGCAGCCGACACGACAGCAATTGCTAATCTACGTTAGAGAGTAGCACTTTCCAAAAAGTAAAAGCAAGCAACGATGTGACGTCACATCCTGCGAAAAAGAGTTTCCCTTTCTCACGTTCTCTCAGCTCACGCATTCACAGCGACCACGGAGCCCTCGGGGCCGATGTTCAGTTGTCCTACACTCTAAGAAAAAAGAGTAAAAAGTGAGTCACGGCAACTGGACTCTCTTTTTTCTTCCGAAGACCCACTTTTACGCGAGTAGAGTCAGAAAACAAGAGTCAACATTTGCGCATCGGTCGTTTGACTCTCAATTAGCACGCGAAGAGTCGTCGTGGAAGATCGCCATTGCTCTGATATTCGAGATGAGTCTGCCGAGAAAAAGATTTTAATGCAGGAGAAGAAATACCAGATAAACTCTTCTGTTTTAGGCAGGCCCTCGGGTTCCTGTCCTGGTTGTAATGCGGTGTATCATTCTTTCATCCTTGTCATGTTCTGCAATTACTTCGAACTCTATATATTGATTTTCCTTGACCATGTTTGTTGATACCTCACACGCTTAAACGATAGCTGGTTTCCTATGCTAAGGAAGACCTGGATTTGTCACACTGGGTTCTGACCATAAGTACATCTAAAAAGAAGTATTGGCTACTAAAGAGAGCATAGCCACGAGATAACAAGTTCAGTAGGCGCACTCAACAGTGTCGATTGTAAGTGTAATTCCGTGACTTAAAATTAAATTTTGAAGATTTAGTTTCCAAAATGAAGATCTTGTTATGAGGCGCACGGTAATGGAAAGCCGCAGATTTATTTTCAGCAGCTCGGGTTATTTAACGTGTACGGAATGCACGGTATACGCGCGTTTTCGCATTCTGACCCCGTTGGAATGTGACTGCCGTGGTTGTGGTTGGACCCGTCACCTCGAGCTCAGCAGCGCAACACCAAAGCCACTGGGCTACCGCAGTGTGTTGCGTTCCGCGACCCGAAACAAATATTAGCGTACGCAACACTGCTTTAGAACCCCCTAGAAACATAAAAACAAAAATACAGCAGTTTCACCCCAATGCTGCATGAACCACTGCACGAACTATTGCACGAACCAAGGTTCGTAGTTTCATCGGCTGAATAAACTGGAGTAAACATTCGCTTACTCCTTAAATTAGCAAGCACTGGGTCACGCGCGCACGTGCAAACATCAACAGATCTCACTCAATGACGGCGAACACCCGCTGTCACAGCGTTGGCGTGATGAAGGGCGCGAACAGAGCGGACCGAACGCTTCAGCTGCCTCTTCCTTCAAAGCGTCTCCGAAAATTTGCGCTATCTGAGCGCATCCTATCGCCCCCCACCCCCGCAGCTTTGCATACATCAGAAATTATCGCCAGAACAGAGCGAGGATGGCGCAAGACAGGGCTAGAGCAACGGCTAGAGGAGGAGAAGCGCGCTAAACTAGCGCCACCCTCTCCCGGCTTGCGCGCGTTTTATCACGTGACCTCGTTAGATACCTGACTTGGGGCGCCTATCCAGCCGGGCTCAGCCTCGAACACTTCCTTTAACGCGCACAGCCAACGGCGCGGGATGGGATCTTATCGCACTTGACTTTATACGTAAGCTCACGGTAACACCGACAGATAAATTTCGACGGTTGTGCACATATAACTGCTTTCGCAAAATTCGCAATAAAGAGAAAATTTTACTAAGGAGGAACAACGCTGCTTCTCCATGTCGTGATACAGCGGTGAACGATATTTCTGGAAAATGTGTTGCTAAATCTCCGTCAAATGACTACGCTCGCATTTGGTGACAGCGGAACGCAGTCGCAAGAAATTGTAGAGGAAATACCGGAGTTCTGGCAGCTTCAGGTGCACTAGATTATTCAGTAACATCGGCGGCTTTGTAGTTATACCTTACATCAGAGCAAACTGCACTCGACAGAGATCAAGGGCACCCGCACCGTTATAGCTAAGCAAATTAAGCACAATTACGCCGCGTCTTCCCACTTCGAGCACGCTCCGAAAGCCCAAGGATAGATATTTCAAACGTAACCACACTCGGACGAGCAAATTTTGCTTCTGCGAAGTGAACGTAGCGGGTATTTCAAGACGCGTGTTAAATTCACGGCTGTTTCATTCGTGAACGTTGCTTACGTGAAAATCATCAGTGAGCAGAAGAGTTTTTCGTTTCAACGCAAGGAAACAAAACCGAAACTAGCGCAACTGTTTTGCTCAGTTGTGTGGATACAAATTATCCAAAGCCGAAGCCGTCAATAGCATGACGCCATTTTTCAGTTGTGTTGCATCTCGCGCGAGTACGTTGTCGTAGAGTGGTGCTTCTTTATTCTATGGAGTGGTTCTGGCGTGCGTCTAATTGTCGTACAAAAATCCCTCACGTGACCTGATCCTAGGTGCCTAGGGACAGGATCGTTTAGGGACTTTTGAGAAGGCATGATGGTCGCGCCGAGCGACGCCGTGGCGTGTTCGTTCTCGGCGTGATCGTTCACCGGCTCGCGCGGACCGCGCGTTGTTCAACGTTGCTTATGTGATTGTGCTTGCGTTGCTTGTGTGTTGGTTGTAGGTACTTAGCGGGAAAGCCGCGAGTAGTGGTGATGCGACAGTGCGGCTTTCGCCGTCTGTGCTTTCGCCTCGGTGAGCTCTAGCAGTACAGAATCTGCGTTGTGTGACCCGTGCTTCCTTGACAATTGAAATGTCGAAGAGTCCTAGCGCCTCGGCAGCGAAGTTCTGCGAACCGCGATGCCGTGGCGTGCGTTGAATCTCCGGCCCACGCCGACCGCTGGTCGTGTGTCTCCGCAGTGGGTTCAGTATTTGTTGGCTAAAAGTCGCGCAGTAGTAGTGGTGTGGCATGTCGGCTTTAAGTCTCGGTGAACTCTGGTGGTGTGAGATCCGTATTTCTGAGGAATTCATTGGTGCTAACGATTGAAATATTCAAGTGGCGAAGCGCCTCGGCAATGCAATTTGCGAACCGGCGCTGTGCAGCAGTGTCGTCGTGTTCGCCCCTTTTCGGCAGCGTCATCACATCGCACATGCACTTTTACTTGACGGGACTCGTAGGCGGAGGTATTGCACGTGTTTTTCTCCACGACTTACGTAAGTAATATAATGCTTAAGGTGGTGTTTGCTCACAACTGTTCACGCGTCCTTGAAATAGGGCAGCGCATGCTTTCAATCGTGTTCAGCGCCAGTGCACTATCCGTCATCACTTCATGTGATTTACTTTTATCGTGGGCTTTACGACAATTATCGCGTAGTGCTGTGAACATAACGGAGCTTTAGTGATGTCACATGATCTGCCAGAATTCCACGAAATGCAGAGTAGATGTTTAATATTATTCGTACTAAGGGCGCGATAAGTACAGTGAGGTGGAGCCTAATACTGTGCCCTGTAATCTTCAGCTGCATTTGTGCCCGTTTTTCGCGCTCTTAGTTTTAGCAACGGGACGCAGGGTTCGGTGCAAAGTTGGGACGAATGAATGTGTATATACGTCTGCAATAACTTCACCGCAACACATTTGTTACCCTGAACATACTGCCCCGCCCGCTTTACTATAATCTCAGGTGCTCTCGAACTCTCTATTTGCCGGTATTTTTATTTTCAGGTGCTGAATGGTCCTACCGCAATACATATATATAGTGAGGTGAAGCTGATTAATGTTGCCAAGTGCTTTGACAGTGTCAGATCTGACAGTTATAGAATGGCATGGCCAATACAACAGCCCACACCTTCACTTTAACAATTCTATTAGGACTGTCAAACTAATCTTACAGCACAGAAAAGCAACGTAAACACCTCAAGAGTTTATTAGCAAGTAATACTGGAAATTTCAAGTCTAGTGACCAAGGGTGTGGTGAAGTGCTTTAAACATTCAACCAACACACCTTAAGTGCTTAAAAATTTCTAGCATATTGATGCAGGCTGATCAGACTTACTTTGATATTGGTTGTTTTACAATGAAAATAATAGTACTGCATAAGAGGACGCAAGCGACTCGTGTGCTGCTTGGTTATGCAAACCACATGGGTGCCAGAAATACCCAAACATGGTGCTTGTTTACACACGCTGCTTGCGTCCACTAATCTAAAGCTCTCTAATGTCGGCAGTATAAAGAGAGGCTGTAAAAATATGGCTTTGAATTTCACAACTCCAATTTTGTTTCTTCTGTACTTGTACAAGCTATGGTTTCGTGACAGCATCTGCCTAGCTCATTGCCACATTTTGTAACAAAAGCAGTGATGATTCAGTCAGAGTTGCCTGTCCTAATATTACTCCAATAATTCTTTAAACAGTTCATTTTTTAAGCACGGAGCATGTCATGGCCAACTAGAAAATTAACCATGCAATAATCTACTAGAAGTGGCTAAAAAATCAGCAGTCTTCTGAAGTCAGCTTGATTTGCAGCTGCTAAAATTGGCTATTATTGAATTAGGGCAAGGAAGAAACGGCTTGAATAAACATATCTCACCAGAAAGTTGCGGTGGTGTGCTGCAGGCTAAAAGCCGTTTTGGCATTGGTCTACCTCTGTCCCAAAACCAGGCACCACAGCCAAGGCGACTTCACTTGGCTTTGACAGCTTCAAATTCGCTTTCACAAGCACGTAATACTCAGTCGAGGTGAGCTCAATGCACATCACCCACACTGGGGATGCAAAGACATACGGCCAAGAGGATGCCACCTTGACGAAGGAGACACCACAGACCTCGAATTAACAAATGACGCCAACTATCCCAACTGGTATACCCTCCATTCAAACCAGAAGGGCAGTACACTTACCTAGCATGGGCAACTAGGGCCTTCATCCAGAGTGTCAGTGCGACTCTGCCCCAAGAGGAAGCGACCATTATGTGATATAATACTTGATGTAGGGGTGAAAATGTGCCACATATAAAAATCGGGGTTTCAGGCTGGGACCATTTCCGTGATGCACTTGAGTGTGCAGAATGTGAAGGTGTTGAAGAATCGCTAGCAACACGCATCCTTTACACATTGTAAAGAGCGACATGCTAACTAGAGCTTACTGGGCGCGTCATTTAAACATATAGGCCTCAGTAAGCTGTAACACATTCTTGGCTATAACAGGATGCACCAAATACTGTAATACTATTGAAAACATGCTGCTGGATTTTCAGTGCACATCTGAGAAATTTGAGGAACAAGCGGCAGATGTTTTCCCCGACCACCTCACAGTGACTGACCGTCACCTGAGTTGTACGCACCTTAATGACCACTTGCCAAGGAAGGAATGGAAAGCCTCTGTATACGATGGCAGAACCTGTTGTTGCTCTCGAGCATGTCAACACTTAAAGTGCACATGGCAAAGATGGAGTCATTTTTCAGATGTTGAGGAATCTTGTCGAAACAAGGAAGCAAGCACTATTGCTTGTAATCAATGAAATCTGGAATATTGGAATTCCCCACAGAGTGAAAACACTAGGTCATGATGCCACTACCGAAACCAGGCAAGAAACCTGACACCATAGACAACCTTTGATCAGTCTCACTCACATTGACAGTGTGCATATTGACTGAAGGAATGTGCCTCGCGAGGCTGAACCAGCATCTGGGAAAGACAATAGCCTCTTTCTGCATCAAACCATCGTCAATGCCCTGCCGCTTCGGAGGAAAGATGTATGGGTTCTTAGTCACAGTCCAACCAAGAAGGATGTTGAGCACAGTCTGCAATGAGGAGGTACTGGTGGCCTTTTGTGAAGCCTGCCCAGTCATTAGTGGTGTGAAAGCCTCTAATGCAACCATATGTTTGAATATGAAGTTATAGTAAACAGCCAAAGACTTTTACCAACTGCACAGGTGGAAATGCAGGTAAAACCCGGACCAGCACACTTGGTTGCAGCAGTGATTCGCTGATGAGGTAAGAAGGTGACTTAACAGTTAGTGATAAGGTACACCGAATGCAGGTATGCGCAGTATGTATACATACTGTTAGGCTGAAACAGATTAATTTTCTCCAAAGCAATATCAAAAGCTCAATTTTGTTTAGGATGCCACTCATGTGCTTTAGGTAAGTGTGGACATCATCATCATCAGTCTGGTTACACCCACTGCCGCGCAAAGGCCTCTCCCATACTTCTCCAACTACCCCGGTCATGTACTAATTGTGGCCATGTTGTCCCTTGCAAATTTCTTAACCTCATCCGCCCACCCAACTTTCTGCCGCCCTCTGCTACGCTTCTCTTCCTAGCAGTGTGGACAGGGTTATATACAGCGGCATAGGCAAATGATACAACTAGGTGCAGCTGTTATGCGTAATATTTTTTTCTGGACTAAATTCTTGCTCCTTGAACTCATTCGAGATCATTAACTGTAGCACCAAAGCAGTGGAACACTACCGAACAAAGGCATGTAGCGTGCACATCTCAATGCTTTTTATGCCAGTCTTCTTTTTTACACCAATAGCTGCTATGGGCCAACTCCCCTGGTTCTGATGTCTACTGGTGTTGTCACTCTAATTCCCAAATTTATTGCTAGAATATTGCAGATAAAGTTCTCATTGTGATGTGTGGATTCAAACATATGATCAAAAGATTGGCAGTCCACAATTCTACATTTCAGCCACTCTGCTGAAGGTACAGTCGTGGCGAATACTGATCCTGGAGAGTGCGATCTAGCCAACAGGTGCCATGATTGGCTAACACCTGTTCAATGTCTGCGTGCTGTATATAGAGCTGGCGTCCACGCCTTCAAATTCTTACTCATTACTTTCCCCACTTGTGAAGGCAGTACTATGTTAATTTTTCTTTGTGAAGGCAGTACTATGTTAATTTTTCTTCTTACATGTAATGACAGTGATTGGGTGCATCTGCTTTATTAATCTTCTAGTGCTTGGCCTCTCAGATTTACTGGACGGGGCTGGTTGATGGGGCAGAGCACAAGACCTAGCAATGGGTAGCTCAAATATAGATTTGAGAAAACCAAATTAATTCAGCAGTAAGAAGCTAAAGGGTTGTTTTTCTGGAGACCAGAGACCAAGTCTGGATGTGAAAGAGGAGGAACAAAACTAGTCTTTCCACTTCAACACTGGGAGGCACAACTCCCACTTATTTTACTTCTTTAAAGGAGATTACTGACTTGCACTGGCAAGTGTTCACTTCAACAAACACCGAATGAAGCAAGCTTCCTGCGCATATTTCGCCATTTATTACATCACTTTCACAGTATGAGTGAAACTCCAATTTTCGTTATGCCACAACTTGCCCAATCTTTTTTTGCAGTAGGATTTTAGCAGTGCTATTAAGGCACTTACATATTCGTGAATAGTAGTAGAGAAAAAAGTAAGAAAACAGTGGCTCTTTGTGCATCGACTATGCATGCAACTGGTGCTCTCATGTCCATTTTTTCCGCTATCTGCTAAACCATTCTAAACAAGAAAAGCTCATACACAATTATTGTGCAGAGTCAGACAACTAAACCAGTATCCTTGGTAAGCAAGGTTTATTTATTTGGTGACATTTTCTGTGGCCCTGCTATTGGGCTTTCTTTTCATCCTTTTCCGCTGTGCAGATTCATTAAGAAGTGACAAGACAGTTTGAAAATTTTAATCATTGAAAGACTTAGCGAAACCTTTTTTGGGTTGTTTTTCCTTGCTTTCAGACTCTGCACATTGCCTTTTAAGGCATGTTTTAAGTGTTTCTTTTTTTATGGAGAGGGCATGTTAACATCTTTTACACCATGTCAATTATGTGGTGCCATAGTGTGTTCTTGGATGGAGTCTTGCCCTTTCATTCAGTACAATATAATGTCGTTTTTTGTGTCGTAGGCCGTTTTACATTTGAGTATGAGTGTAGCATTTCGCTAAGTTTTGCCTCTGTCACCCAAGCTTGCTACCCACTGCTGTTGACATGTGACACACATGTGACTTTTGTTCAATAAAAGGAAGTCTGTCACTTATCCTGTGCACTGGTTGTCTTTTTGAATTACAATTTGTTGCCTACATTAGTTCTTTTGTTGTATCTCAGATTAGGAATGGCTATCACAGTTGACATCATTTAATCATATTGCACACAATGTGGATGATATGTACTTGCAATATATGGCCTCCATAAGTAGAAGTTAATTCAAGAATAGTGCCTTTGCATGGTGGGGCAGCCATGAATTGTAGCTATAAGTTACCAGCACTGCAAGTAGCACTGTTTGTGCAGAATATAGTTCAACTCTACTACTTTCAAACATCATTGTTTTTACCTGCATTTGTATAGCTCCAGTTCCTGTGAACAACACGCATCTGGCGGAAGAGTGGCTTGCACCTGCAGTGGGGCCCAATGAATAGCCAACTTTCTGCCCGTTTTCATGTTATTAGCATATGAGTTGAGGCAGTCGTTCTTATAGTAAACTGTTTGCGCAGTGTAGAAGCCACTGCGGGTGTCAGGATCTTGTACACATCTTCAGCTTTGCAGGGGACAGAGCATCTGGCGCATAGTTTGTCACAGGCCATGTTTTTAGGGCAAGTTGGGTTTATTCACTTGCAAAGAGAGAACCAAGCTTGTTGGATATGAATTAAACCACCTGTACACTCGGTGGCCTTCTTCATTTTGTGTGACATATATGGTTATAGCTACCCTTGCTTTATGCACTTCTTGTCCGGCAGCAGTTTTGCTTTTGAAACACTCAGGATAGCTTTCAGCAAGCTGGACAGGAATAGCACTGAAAAACCAGCAGATGTTAATTGTTGCACTTGTCATGCGAAGCTTCCTACAGTATGATGAGGACGGAAATTAATGAAGGTGTTCCTCAAGGCCTTCTAGCTTGTCACGAGTTTGGAGCAACGTGATGTATAGCACTTTTCTGATCGCATACTATAGCTTCAGCAGGTGTGGCCATGGTTGAAGTGCAGTGCAAGGTCAAGAAAACAGATATCTATGAGCAGCACACTGGTAAAGGAGACGCTGGGAAAACTAGTGGGAAACCTGTTGAACATCTAATTGACCAAGTTGCTGGCTTCATCAGGCAAACTGCGATAAAGAGAAGGAAGTCATAACACATCAGAAGGTTTTTGCGTATAGACACTGCTAAGGTTCTCAGGCACGTCTCTTGTAACAAACACGCCAACAAATCTTAGTGCGCAGGCTATGCATGACCAACTACATATGCCTTCTGTTTGGACAAAGAACTGCTCATTGTAACTGATGAAGATGGAGTGGACAAAAAAAACGGCAGCTCCACTAATCTGGTTTCACTGGTATCAGCAGTGCTTTGTAAGTATGCATCGCCATACTCCCCACTGCCTTCTTGGTTGACATCAGCAAGGACCGGCTTGAGGCAAGGGGTAATATACATCTTTACAAGCTAAAAATGCATGCATGCATGGAGAGCACATTGTGTCCAAAAAGTAGGCACTTCACAGGGGCACTGGAGAAGAAACAGATTATTGACAGTGGCCAAAGGCAAGCTTATCTGCTACTAAACACCCAACACTGTTGCCATGTGACACCTCTGAAACAATCCTTCTGAAAGAAGAAATCATCCTTGTGCATCCATAAAGAGGGCGGATAGGCAAAGCCCCTTCAGCAATGCTGCCAGCTTCAAAAGGCCAACTTGGCACATCCTGAATGCTTCCTTCTTAGACTTTGCTGGGTGCAAGCATTCTACTGTCCAAAAGTTGTCATTGAGAGCACTGTTGGTTTGGTGGCAATACAGTTCAGAAGCGATTGCAAGAAACCTTTCTTCCGAGTTGGTCTGGAGGCTCATGGTGCTCACAAAGCGACACCACGAGGCAAGCAAGGTGACCGGATGCCTCCAAGCCCTTGTTCGTGTATCACATTGTTCTGTTAGTAACAACCATCAGATCTGAAACCAACAAGCTCAAGTTCAGCACTCGTGTGGTTACTGTGGAGGATCCATAATAAAAAGCACAAAACAGAAAACTGAAGGGAAAGGATAAGGCATCACTTAGCACCTAGTATTGCTGCAGCCGACCCCTTTTATTTTGTCTGGTCATGCTACATGTTTTCTATATATAGGCATGAACTTATCCTGTGCACAGCTTACTGCAGAGAACATAGGTGATGTTCCCAATCGGTGTCCGATTTTTATATAGACTATATGCTGGCTCAAAGATGCTCGAAACACTGCAATGGAAGCTTCTAATAGAAAAGGTGCCTGGAAGAAAAAAAAGCTGTGCTGCAACCATCTTGGCAACATCTTGTCCCCTTAATAAAAATTGTGCTTCCGTATAAACTTCAGCCCTCCAGTTTAGAGTAAAGTACCAGTGCACTTATGAAAAACGAATAAATTCTCAAAGAGCATGTGCAGTCCAGCCAGAAGCATAGGTATGAATCCGCATTGTGCTCCTGCATTGAAGGTGAATAATGCGTTACAAAATGACGAATGTGCCTTAGTAAGCTTCCCTGCAATATGAATTTCTAATGTACAAAGAATTGTCAATTAAGCTTACCAAGAGCACAGATGCACTTGCAAATTATATCACAATTGAAAATAATGAGCAAACCTATGTGCCCTTTCCACTATTAGTATGCTTTACTGCACGATGCTTATTTCCACCTCTGTATTGCGGTGTAGCAAGCTACGAAAGAAACGTTGCATAATTGAGCTTTTTAAGATTACCTTTTTTGCAATACACCTATGTTCTGCGGTGAAGCCTAAGCAATGTACTGCGTTGAAGCATACTCAAAGTGGAAAGGGGCCACTGTCACTGGACATAAAAAGAGTTCTTAATTATACCCTATGATTATACACTCGCGCAACCACCGCCTCTCAGGTCGCCTGAGTGGACATACTATGCTGGGTGATAGCGGCCCCCTCCCACTTTTAGTATCCTTTACCGCGTAACTAAAATGCACTGCGGCGAAGAAGCAGTACATTTGTATTGAGTGAATAAACAAATGGTTTTTACAACAGTACAGAAAAAAGCGCGCCATGCATCAGTCTACCACATGGAAGAGCGTCGCAACAATAGGTAGCTGATTCACACAGGCTGTGTAGCCCACTTATCAGTCGTAAAGGCTATTCTGGGTAATTCATAATTTCACACACACACAAATATGTTTATATGTTTACGTTCGTACTCCTTGCGTAATAATACTTCCAGAACTTCCACAACAGGAAGTAATTTACAACACACAAACGAAAACAACAGATACATATGCCTTGTTTTCGATTCGGTCGTCATGCAAATGACATATAGCACGGAAAAACGTGAACATACTGTGTGTTAGCATCGTAAACTTCATACTAGGCAAGGAGCACACCACAATCCCGCGACAGCCGCTAATGAGACCAAAACGGGAGCACATATCTGTGAACGTGCAAATGGAGACCCTAAGCCACTCTGCTCCTCCACCACCCCCCGCTGCACGGCTGAACCACTCGTTTCAAGCACAGTACACCTAACATTCAGCACTGAACAGTGGGCGGTCGACGCAGTCGCATTTACATGACTTGTAGCGAACAGCACATCCCTCGATGTCCGTTAAGCAAAGTCGGACACGGCGACGCCACATCGCGGTTCGCAGAACTTCGCTGCCGATGCGCTAGGCCACTTCGACATTTCAATTGTCAAGCAAGCACGGGTCACACAACGCAGATTCTCTACTGCCAGAGCTCACCGAGGCGAAAGCCGCACTGCCGCACCACCACTACTCGCGGCTTTCCGCCAAGTAACGCAGAACCTACAACCAACACACAAGCAACGCACGTGCAATGACATGAGCAATGTTGAACAACGCGGGGTCCAGAGAACGATCACGCCGAGGACGAACACGCCACGGCGTCGCTCGGCGCCAGCATCGCGCCTTCTCAAAAATCCCTAAACGATGCTGTCCCTAGGCACCTAGGATCAGGTCACGTGAGGGATTTTTGTACGACAAATAGACGCACGCGTGGTTCTGAAAGCGCTGCGTTAGGGGTGTGCAACCAGGCGTTGCGGCAAGTTACGGTGGGAACTTTAGTCCGTTCTGTGTGATTGCGACGAGGAGGACTGCCGCCAGCAGCGGCGTGTCGCTGATTTCGTCTTTGCCGACATCGAGCAAGTGCAGCTCGCCGGACCGTCACAAGCGCCGAAAGTGTTGCGTTTTGCACTGCGTTTTCTTTGTGATATGGGAGATCGCAACGTAGAGACAACCAGATGCATACGAAAGACTACCAGCGGAGAGTGACCTGTGCCATATTTCTCTTAACCTCTCAGGTGAGCATATCAGCTTTTGTTCCGAGTTTACAAACGGTGCGTACTCGGCCCTTCCGGTACGGCTACATTTTGCGCCACGTTTCTCTTGGCAGTTCACAGACGTTTCATAGGCATGCGTGCGCGTATGTATGCGAAAATACTACTGGCAGACGGAAGCCTCAGGAGAGCATCTGAAATTATAGCAAAGCTGTACTGCCATAGATAAACACCGTTCTTAACGACTCCAATGACGAGTGGCCTGTCGCATCGAAAAATCCGTAGAATACCAAGTACTGCGTAACTTGAAGTGTAGATACAATACTAGCACCAGTGTGACTTTCGCTGGCGAAGACAGGTTATCGAAAAAACAGTTGTGTATTCTGAAGATTTACTAGCGCTTTAGGTATATTACCGCGAATAATAAAAACGCTACCACGCTGTATGGCAGTGTCAGGCGATGTGGCAGCACAGATATTTTCGTAGCGTAAGGCGGCTGCATGCACGAGCGAACAGACACAACGCTTTAAAAGCGCTGAAACAGAACAAATTTAATGCGCATTTGGCGTCAAGTCGGAAACACATTAGCTCACACTATAAGCGGATGCATAATGTTATTATTTTTTATGTAATCTTTATTTTCACGGTTGTAAATATTTAAAAGCATGAATTTGCTGCAACCTTTATATAGTAAATCCTACTAGGCGCACAAAACCTGCCTGTGTTATGTAGAGGATTCGTGCTATTCCTACTGGATTTTCTATTTCGAGTCCGGTGTTTTATGAAAAAGAGGGTCTTTTTATTTGTAGTCTTATGTTAGTGCAGATATTTGGCAAGCAGAAATGAGTTGATTGCTAAGTTGTATCACCCGGTGAGCTGCATATGAACCCAAGTTTATCCTGTCTTGGCTATTGCAATGTGCATATAACAATTTTAAGTATATACAGCCGTATTTGGCTTAGTCGCTGTAGCGTATTTTGTAAAAGTAGAAAGCTATGATTATTTTACTGTTTTCATGCAGAAATACCTTTCTTTCTTGTACCAAGAAACGCTCACAGCATTGAATGAAATTAGGTGTGGTGTATTTTTCTACTAATTTAATAAAGGAAATTTCGTGTGCGGTGTATCAGATTAGTTTACTTTATTTTACTAAACAATGCGTTATCTCCTCTGCTACTGCTGTTGTTCTGTGTATTTTTGTAATTTTGAAATGTACTTTATTTTAGGTATTCAAGAAATGACAACATCCAGAAGAAGAAGCCATCTTATCCAGCACGTTATGGGTGAGACAGATCGTAGCAGGCACTTTTGCATATCTCAATTTGCATATGATGCTATTTGTTGTAATTTTTGTGTCCACTTTCCTGGCCTTTATTCATTTCAGCATTATTGTGAAAAGGGTAATACGTTTACATCGAGATAAAGTAATGGTCCAAAAGAGAGACATGGCTGTAGGAGACGACACGCATAAGCCTCCTTAGTCCGTATCTCTATGTTGCGCAGTTACTCTGTCATTATCTACCAACAAGCACAAATTCTTCATCAGCTACATTTACTAATTCTCCGTTATTACAATGTAATTGATACAACATTGAAAGTACAGAGGTACACAGGAAGACAGAGACTTGAAATGTTGAAGAGCCGTAGAACAAGGAGCATCGCTGGAGCCAATGTTTCGACAAAGAGGAGATAAGTTTTCTTGCTAAACATTGGCTCCAGTAAAATTCCTTGTTATATCACTATTTACGATTAAAAGACAGCATATTGCTCTTGCTGAAGTATTATGCACTATGGAATAAAAATTAGCAGGGTAAATGTCAGGAATGTGAAATTTCTTGTGTATTTTAATGCTACAGCGAAAACCAGAAAAACAAGATGTAGAGAACCACATTGTTATTTGTCACAACCCAGTTTGGCCAGCTTCATTCAGAGCTTGCACTTGGCTGCATTAACGACCACTGGAATTCATTAATTGAATGGCTTCGTGATTTACTTATATCTAATAATTAATTAATATTTGGGGTTTTACGTGCCAAAACCACTTTCTGATTATGAGGCACGCCGTAGTGGAGGACTCCGGAAATTTTGACCACCTGGGGTTCTTTAACGTGCACCTAAATCTAAGCACATGGGTGTTTTCGCATTTCGCCCCCATCGAAATGCGGCCGCCGTGGCCAGGATTCGATCCCGCGACCTCGTGTTCAGCAGCCCAACACCATAGCCACTGAGCAACCACGGCGGGTTTACTTATATCTAGAGATATTGAACTTGTTCTAATGCAGCTTAACATAGTGCGTGTAAAAAATATACAATGACATTTTAAGAGGCTTGCAGTTGAATAGCAGATCACTTGATGGTATGAGCTCAGGTTCCCATTGAGCTTCCATGCACAAATCGGATGCACATTCTTTTTTTCTCATTGCTTGGATTTTCATAAACATAAGTACCATTCCTTCTTTGTGGATGTTCTAGTTGTGTTGCAGGACCTAACTGTTTACATTTATTTGTATTGGTATCCATGTTACACAGACAGCTGAATTTTTCTTGTAAGTTGTGACATGGTAGGACTAAGAGCATTTGTGCAAATTTGCTGCAGGTACACTCTGGTGGCTCCCGCCCCTGCATCCTACCACCACCGTGTCCTGACTACGCTCACTAGGGAGTTCGAAGCCTTTGGCGGCTCCTGCCACTGCGTCCTGCCACCACCGTGTCCTGACTACGTCCACTAGGGAGTTGGCAGCCTTCGTGATGATGCCAAGCAGGCTGGAAGCCGACAGAAAGATTAAGGTAAATACATGTAATTAAGTGGCAACTTTTTGAGTGAAGTGCCTTGTAGCCACTCAGCAATGAAAGAATTAACTTCGAAGCAGTTTAGACTCCCTGCTATCGGTGCAGGAATGCTCAAGTCCATGCATTTTGCCTTAGCCGCCAAGAGGCTATGTGGATTAGACGAAACGCGATGCAAATTTTGAAACTAGTAGGAGACCACTTGTACAATTTTTTTTCTTGCTTAACACAAAACTGCTTTGATAAAGCTTTAGCAACTTAAAAACAATACAGTGTACTTTCAAAGATGGTATTGGGCATAAATTTACTAGGACTGCCTCAATAGTAAGTATGCCGATAAACTTACACCAAAACTGACTTTTTTTTGCTAGTTCATCCTCATCTCTGTTCACTGCTGCATAATTTATCTTCCTGAAACCAGTTTTTGCATGCAGCACTAGTCCTAAATATATGGATTACATAAATTTGCAGCTTTTGCTGTAAGCCAGTTCTATGAAAATAAAGTTAATAGGCCATTTTGTCCATTTTTAATGACCCATAATAAACTAAGCAGTGGCTAATAAGCGGTTCAATTTTTGGTGTAAGGCCTCTCTTTATTGTCCTGAAAAATTTGGCCCCCTTAATGAAGGAACCAATTGTTTGGCTATGCCTTTTATGATGCATAGTTTGGTGCGTTACACAAGTATTTCTTGAAATTAACGTTTGTCGTATATTGAAGGGCCTCCAGTTTTTCAAAAAGAAATTTCAAGTGGTCGTGTGCCAGGTCGGGACAGCTCGCATGGAATAGCCTACTTACACAAATAGGGAGGGCCATACCCGCCGTGGTTGCTCAGTGGCTATAGTGTTTGGCTGCTGAGCACGAGGTCGCAGGATCGAACCCCGGCCACGGCGGCCGCATTTCGAGGGGGGCGAAATGCAAAAACACCCGTGTACTTAGATTAAGGTGCACATTAAAGAACTCCACGTGGTCGAACTTTCCTGTGCCCTCCACTACGGCGTGCCTCATAATCAGAAAGTGGTTTTGGCACGTAAAACCCCATAATTTGAATTTTTTTAGGGAGGGCCAAGTACACTTGACTTTACGTTAAGATACTATTATTGATCCACAAAAGACAAAATGAAACATTCCATCCTATAAGCAGCTCTTCACATTCATTTACACTTTTGCACATCTGTATACCTCAAGTCTGGTAACTTGTGTCTGTTTTCATTATCTGCTATGTGCCGATGGTAAACTTCAGGTTTGCCCAATGGTGAAGAATATTTTGGTGCTTATAGATATGGATCTGTGTTTTTCAGGTTGCCTCGAAATTTTACCCAAGCCGTGCCACACACTTGGGCGAGGCCTCTTGCAAACGACGTATAACCAGGCTCAACGCATGAGTGTCGAGTGAGTCCGGAGATCAAGGCAACCTGCTGTGCAACCTTTGGTGACCCCTCTACATGTTCCACCTATTTCACAGCTGCACCTCAGCTACCACCTATCCAAACCGCATCACCAGCTGTGGTCACTCATCGAACCATGGATGAATGTTGGGGTGGAGTGATTTGAGGAGACATTCTATTTGCCTCTTCAAATTCTTAGCAAATGCTTGTGTTATTATAATTAATATGTGTCTTTAGCGCCTAGTTTTTAATGGTTCCTTTCTATTAGAATTCTCGCCATCGATTCCTGCTATTATAATGTATGTCTCTCTTTATGCCCAGTTTTTCATAGCTCTTTTGTACTTGTGTATGTAATTGATAGGTTCATATTTCTTGTTATACAGAAGGCTAAAACGCAAACTTACGGCATTTTTTTCTTCCTTTTGATAATCTACAGCACTGCAATGTGTTCAAGAAATGTAACCTAACGTGGGCTCTCGTGCAGGAAAAATTTAAGAGCAATATAGAGTACTTATTTTAAACACCCATTATTTTTAGAAAAGTCAAGAATACAGGAGCACAAAAAAGAAAATATTAAACTAGAGAAACATGAGTTCCCCTTATAAGTCTGATAAAAATGTGACTTCCTTTCACTGCAAAGATACCAGTAATATACTCGCATACAAGGTTTGAAACAAGAAAGCTATGATGCCCTTGGCATTTCTCAGTGCCTATTTGTCACACTGACGAATGTCAAAGGCATCGTAGGTTTCATGCACACATTAGTTGTGTTACACTTTTGAGAATTGCATTTCTCAAACACAAAGGTTTACAGCAGTGCTTTAAATAGCAAATGCATTTCCTAATTTATTAGTGCAAGAGTAACAGTACAGATCATGTAAAAATTATTTTACAGACTATATGTCCATGGATGCACGCTTCTAATGACATAGCCGTGACATGGTTGTGGGATGAATGACTTTATTTCAGATTTAAATATTGGCCTCCAGGTCTAGGTTAGTCTCCTACACTGAATAGTCTAGGTCAGAGCCCATTTACTAGAAAAAGTGAATTAAACTAGGAATCATAAACATCAAAACATCTTGTTTAGGAAACTAATGTGACAATCAGCAAGGTTCTTTGGGCATTCATTTCCAAATTTGTAGGATATATTTTATGACTGGTTTCATTATTGTGAGAACAAATATTTGTTTATTGTCACACTAGAGTTGGCTGCCCCCATTTGTATACAACCCCTTTACAGGCTAAACATTCAGTGTGTTACCCTATTTACTCGCATAATGATCGCACTTTATTGTAAAAAAATTGACTCAAATTCAGGGGTGCGATGATTACGCTGGTTAAATTTCCCACAAAAAGAAAAAAATATATCCTCTAGCATTTGCTACGGGATGAGAACAGGTCAACAAAGAGGTGGCTGCCGCTGTATGTAGTGCGGGACACAAAGTAAAAAAAAAATGGTGGGCGGCAGAGCGCGCCGAACGCGATTTTTTTTTTCTCGCGAGTACATTACGTGCATTCAAACAGTTTCTTCCGTATCAGTAATGAATATTATCGGCAAGTTTGCGGCAATAACATAGCCATGTCCACTTTGAGGGTACAGAAACAGATGGGCACGCTTAGCTGCCAGTGACATAGGAACACATGGCAGGCATGCTGCGGAAACTGCGGCATTTGTCTTCACCACTATCCTAATATGGCACGTTTCCGCTAAGGGTGGGCGAATATTTTAGCTGCGTTACAAACGTCGGCGAATGAATAGGGTACACTTCTAACGTATCAGTGTAAACGTGCCTGCTATCATTGCCGCTCGCGATTTGTTGCGTGCCCACAAGTGCAGATGAGAAGAAACGAAAGACGCTTTTTTGTTGTTTTTGTTGACCACAACCATTATAAAGCCTACACATAATAAAGGCAAGTGTGGTTGTAGCTTTTTTGTGTCATAGAAATGCGGAAAGTGATGAAAGGAATGAAATGGGGCATCTGCTTAAGAATGTTTGGTGCGTGCAAACTGCTTGGTTTGTCTTGAAGAGTTGTTCGCATAGCAGTCGACAGATGGTAAGCGCGATCATTATTAGCTAGACTTGGCACATGACATATCGCTGCGGCAAGTTTGTGGTGCAATCATTACACGGGAAATAAAAAAATATAATTTTGTCGTCAAAATTTAGGGGTGCGATCATTACGCGAGTGCGATCATTATGCGAGTAAATACAGTATTAGGCTGTTTTTGGTTTTGCGCACTAAATGTTGTGGGATGCAAATGGGGACATACAACAGAATGCAAAAATGACTAATGAATGCAAGTAGGGTGTGGGGCTTTTTAGGCAGATGCGTGCGCGTGCTATTTATAAAACTCCCCATGGTATGCCTGAAGGCATTTTCTAACACTTTGGTAGAAAACACTGACACCCACTTATTAAGGGGAAATACTCCTCAAAACAAGTTTTTAATATATTTGTACTAGAGATTTGGATATACTGTCATTCATAAAGTGTTTTATTGGATTTTAATTGTCATTGATTTTTGTGTAGCTGCTGTTTTTTAGTTATGGTCCTACACAGTGGCGAAATATTTTTGTGGGCACTTTCCTGTGTATAAAATTTTCAGAAATAGCTTCATGCTATATCTTATTTAGCTAGTTGTATACTGCAAAGTGGTGATACCTATCCAAACGGCTTGTACAATTACTGGAACTATGCAAAAAAATATTAGGCCACAATAAATAATTTTACAGATTGCAATTTCAATAAGATATCAGCATTCTGCATATCTTGAAGAGTATGTATGCCAAATTTCCTTAGTATAGGACAATTATAAGTGCATAAGGTTATTCTCATGCTATTGTGAGAAAGTTTTTGAAGTATATTCAATAATTTTTTTTTACAATAGCATGAGAAGTATGCAATATTAGTAGGCAGGCAGACAGGCCTGCCTACTAATCTTGCATACTTCTAGTAATTTTACATACTGTTTGAATAGAAATTCGCACTTTGAAGTCTACAGGGAGCTGAGTTAGCTGCAGCACACTGCTTTTTGTGAAAATTTAATACACAAGAAAGTGCCCGCCATTATCACTATGTATTTTGCTGTTGTGTAGGACATAACTCAAGAAGCAGCTAAACAAAAACTAATGGAATATATGAAATCTGCATGAAGAACTCTACAATTGGCTCTCTTTTCAAACCTCTAGTACAAATAATAAAAATATTTCGAGTAATATTCAATCAGCAAAATGTTCCCCTTGCTACAGTGACCTACAACATAGCGACGAAAAGTTCAAGGCAAGTCCTCTTGTCGAAGCGACTCTGGGCTGTCTTCTCAAGGGCTTCTGTTAAAAACTGTCAATTTTCCTGCATTTTCCAGGAGTGCAATACTAAAATGGTTGTGAATGTGGAATTGGTATTGGCACACTAACAGAAAAAAAAAGACAGTTCTGTGAAATGTGGACTTGATTATAACTTTGTTCGACATTTACATTTTGACTGCATATATTTGTTTCGTGTTTTGTACTGAGTGTTTCAGCGGTGACTGCCACTAATTATTGAACATAACTGCTTCATGACAGTGCGACAATTTTCACTAACAGAAATTTATAGCAGTGGCAGGCATTAGAATTACAGTACTCAATGACGTCTACTTTGTAAGAACTCAGACTAGCACCAGTTCTGAGATACACATACCCAAAAGGTAATGATAAAATAGATTTCTCTTTCTCACTGAATTGTCCCACAAGACTTACAGAACTCATTGTTCGTCATCTTGTACAAGCAGATTATGCGCCAGATGTAATTTATGCTCCGTAAATACATAAATCAGTCATGTGAGGTGTCTCACTTTAGGCTGCAAGTTCGAACTTCTTGTAATCTTGCTTGTTTTTATTTTGTTTCCTTTGTGAGCATGAGTGACTTGCTGGCCTTGGCGCATATTGTCAAAACTGTTTCTTCATCACTGGGAATCACAAAAGTTCATTTACACATGAAATTCCCAGTTACTGATATGGTAGGCTTCGAGCTTAATTCTCTTATCTTTCATATGTTTATTTACCAAGTAGTTTTATCGTTCATTGAAACATATCCATGCAATGCAGAGTGGGCACCCAAATTATAACTATCTGTTCTTGCTTTCTACCCTGCTCTGGTGTTTTCAAAACCTAGCATTGGTGCAATGGCCTCTCTGCACATGCAGAAAAGTAGCGAAGTGGCTAAAGTTAAAGGTCAACAACATAATTAAAATAGAAAGCAAAAATATAAGTTCGCAATTGTCCCCCATAACCAGAGTTTTGCTTAGAATTAAAAAAATGGACATCCTGCTGTGGTGTGAGAGTTGCTTTCGGCACCAAGGGGACTACGTAGCACCTGTGCTAGTGTACACAAAGCAAAAAAAAAAGTCGCTCCAGATTGGAGCGGCAGTGGAAAGTTAAGCACAGATGTTTTATTTCACGCACCATTAATGTGGCTTATCATCTGCTCCTGTTGTATGGGAATGCATACATTGGGAAGACAATCCTTTGCGCCATTGTTACCTTAGCGGGACACCAGAGAAAGGTAGAAATCGAGAACAGGTATTCACATTTGGTTGCCCACAGTGTATCATCTGGATGTGTTTCACTCTACAAAAGACTACTGTGATAGATAATCATAATGACAAAGACAAAAGAATTAAAAGAGGTATGTGTAAGTCATCCGTCCGTGACCTCCAGTGTTTATAGAAACACTTCTTTCTGTATATGTGCCAAGCCGTAGGGAGGCTTTACGTAACTCAGTCATGCTTGCTAAGTTAAAGATTGGAATAAGGGAAATCACAAGAACATTGTATGAGTGATTTGTAAATGTGGCACCTAATGTAACTTGTTCATGTATGGGCTGAGGATAGATTACAGCCAGTGCATAATGTGCTCTTACAGGATGACTTGTGATGAGTAAAACAAGCCTTCCTCACATCTTCCTCTTTGTTTCTGTTGAATCTTTGTGCAGTATGTGTATTGTTACAGCCGCGTGCATGTAGCTGGGTATAGTTTGTTTATGTGTTCTGCTTCCTCCCTTGTCCTCATCATTCATGCGCTATCTTTGCCGTAACAAAATACAGCTACCTGTGCTACTTATTTTGTCAGCATGTTTGCATTATGGAAAGTTTTGTATTAGCGGTTATTTCTACCTGTGGAATCGTCTGTGTCAGATATTATACTTAGTCTGGCAAAAGTATGTTTCTCAACATAAATGAATGATCAGTATAAGTGTTGCTGTATTTATTTTTGTAATTTTGTCAGTTATGAAGTTTTCATACACTGTTGCATGTTGTATAACAATAAAATTGATGCACAACTTTTTAATGTGGTGTTTTTCAAATCCATTTTCATCTCACGCTAACATGCACAAGTTGTGTGGGAAAAAGTGCCAACAAGAGTACCATAAGGTAAGACAGCTGTTTTTACTGTTAGATTGGATTATCAATTGCCAACCAGTTGTTTTCAACAAGCATAGTATAATGCATAGATAATGTAATCTAAGTTGGAATGTTGTTTTCATTGCACTTCATTATATGGGTCTCCTTTGCACATAAGTGAAGCCTTTCTTATTTGTTATGTGTAGCTTACTTGCTTAGAATGTTAAGTCGTAAGTTTAGAACAGGGAAATACGTTGAACTTATAAATCTTTTGACATATTATAAGAGACTTGTGCGGTGGTGAATTAAACTTCTACATGAGTTACATAATATTTTGGGGTCTCATGGTTCTGAGTGGCATTGGAGTGTCATGCATATGCAGCTGCAGGCTACATATTGGATATTTATTTAAGACTATTTTGCTTGGTTGGCTATTGATTCCAGTTTAATAGTAATGAAAACTGTCTTGCTTTCATAGTGATTCTACATTTCAATTTTGCAGAAGACAATAACAAAGATTGATGAAATATTTACTTTTTCTTGCTAACCTGCCATGTGCTTTTTGGCACGTTTACTGTGGATTCTTTGTTATCCTATGTTGTCTTTTCACAGTAATCTTAAGAACTAGCTGTAGTCGTGTGTACTTACAGAAAGAATTGTTGACACATTTTCAAAAGCGGCTGGACACTGCCATCCAAGAGTGAAATGACTTACATGTATTAGTTACTTTACTTTATTTGCAAGAGACCGGCACCACGCACTAAGGGTAACTTGACGCACACTGCTGGAGTCATGAGACTCATCTAGAATAGTTACCTGAATCATTCTTGCAGTGTTCATGTGACACTTTATTTTGAGTCGTCCGACTCATCTAGAATTGTTAACTGACTCCCTTAGCAATAGTCTTCTAACACTTTTGAGAGGGTATAGGCGACTACTACAACAGAGTATGCATGACTATTGTGTGCGTAGTCAAGCAAACACCTTGTATTCAGCACAGATAGTCTCGGGACTCTGCCAAAAGAGAGTTCGGGTGTCTCCCACAAAGTGTGTCATATACGTGACGAGTCCAGACTCTTCGAAAAGAGTAAGGGATACTCTTTTTTTTTCTTAGTGTGTAACACACTTTTCTTCATTTCCCTGATGGAAAGCTTGGAAGCTATCTCAAGTAACGCTCTTGCCTCAACTTTGCTTTGTTTTGCTTGTGATCCTCGCGGCTGAGCGGCAAACAACGCCTTTTGGCGGCAGCACTCGTAGACCTCAACCGCGTAGACCTAACACACTGTTCTTCATTTCCCTGATAGAAAGCTTGGAAGCTATCTCAAGTAAGCGCTCTTGCCTGAACTTTGCTCTGTTTTGCTTGTGATCCTCGCGGCTGAGCGGCAAACAACGCCTTTTGACGGCAGCACTCGTAGACCACAACCGCGTAGTCCTAACAGACTTTTATTCATTTCCCTGATGGAAAGCTTGGAAGCTGTCTCAAGTAAACGCTCTTGCCTGAACTTTGCTCTGTTTTGCTTGTGATCCTCGGGGCTGAGCGGCAAACAACGCCTTTTGGCGGCAGCACTGGTAGACCTCAACTGCGTAGTCCTAACACACTTTTCTTCATTTCCCTGATAGAAAGCTTGGAAGCTATCTGAAGTAAGCGCTCTTGCCTGAACTTTGCTCTGTTTTGCTTGTGATCCTCGCGGCTGAGCGGCAAAGAACTCCTTTTGGCGGAAGCACTCGTAGACCTCAGCCGCGTAGTCTTAACAGACTTTTCTTCATTTCCTGATGGAAAGCTTGGAAGCTATCTCAAGTAACGCTCTTGCCTGAACTTTGCTCTGTTTTGCTTGTGATCCTCGCGGCTGAGCGGCAAACAACGCCTTATGGCGGCAGCACTGGTAGATCTCAACCGCGTAGTCCTAACACACTTTTCTTCATTTCCTTGACTGAAAGCTTGGAAGCTACCTCAAGTAACGCTCTTGCCTGAACTTTGCTCTGTTTTGCTTGTGATCCTCGCGGCTGAGCGGCAAACAACGCCTTATGGCGGCACCACTTGTAGATCTCAACCGCGTAGTCCTCACACTTTTCTTCATTTCCCTGATTGAAAGCTTGGAAGCTACCTCAAGTAACGCTCTTGCCTGAACTTTGCTCTGTTTTGCTTGTGATCCTCGCGGCTGAGCGGCAAACAACGCCTTATGGCGGCAGCACAGGTAGATCTCAACCGCGTAGTCCTAACACACTTTTCTTCATTTCCCTGATTGAAAGCTTGGAAGCTACCTCAAGTAACGCTCTTGCCTGAACTTTGCTCTGTTTTGCTTGTGATCCTCGCGGCTGAGCGGCAAACAACGCCTTATGGCGGCAGCATTGGTACACCTCAGCCGCGTAGTCCTAACACACTTTTCTTCATTTCCCTGGTGCAGAGCTTGGAAGCTATCTCAGGTAACGCTCTTGCCTGAACTTTGCTCAGTTTTGCTTGTGATCCTCGCGGCTGAGCGGCAAACAACGCTTTTGGCGGAAGCACTGGTGGACCTCAACCGCGTAGTCCTAACACACTTTTCTTCATTTCCCTGAGGGAAAGCTTGGAAGCTACCTCAAGTAACGCTCTTGCCTGAACTTTGCTCTGTTTTGCTTGTGATCCTCGCGGCTGAGCGGCAAACAACGCCTCTTGGCGGAAGCACTGGTAGACCTCAACTGCGTAGTCCTAACACACTTTTCTTCATTTCCCTGATAGAAAGCTTGGAAGCTATCTGAAGTAAGCGCTCTTGCCTGAACTTTGCTCAGTTTTGCTTGGGATCCTCGCGGCTGAGCGGCAAACAACGCCTTTTGGCGGAAGCACTGGTGGACCTCAACCGCGTAGTCCTAACACACTTTTCTTCATTTCCCTGTTGCAGAGCTTGGAAGCTATCTCAAGTAACGCTCTTGCCTGAACTTTGCTCAGTTTTGCTTGTGATCCTCGCGGCTGAGCGGGAAACAACACCTTTTGGCGGCAGCACTGGTAGATCTCAACCGCGTAGTCCTAACACACTTTTCTTTTCCCTGATGGAAAGCTTGGAAGCTATCTCAAGTAACGCTCTTGCCTGAACTTTGCTCTGTTTTGCTTGTGATCCTCGCGGCTGAGCGGCAAACAACGCCTTATGGCGGCAGCACTGGTAGATCTCAACCGCGTAGTCCTAACACACTTTTCTTCATTTCCTTGACTGAAAGCTTGGAAGCTACCTCAAGTAACGCTCTTGCCTGAACTTTGCTCTGTTTTGCTTGTGATCCTCGCGGCTGAGCGGCAAACAACGCCTTATGGCGGCACCACTTGTAGATCTCAACCGCGTAGTCCTAACACACTTTTCTTCATTTCCCTGATTGAAAGCTTGGAAGCTACCTCAAGTAACGCTCTTGCCTGAACTTTGCTCTGTTTTGCTTGTGATCCTCGCGGCTGAGCGGCAAACAACGCCTTATGGCGGCAGCACAGGTAGATCTCAACCGCGTAGTCCTAACACACTTTTCTTCATTTCCCTGATTGAAAGCTTGGAAGCTACCTCAAGTAACGCTCTTGCCTGAACTTTGCTCTGTTTTGCTTGTGATCCTCGCGGCTGAGCGGCAAACAACGCCTTATGGCGGCAGCATTGGTAGACCTCAGCCGCGTAGTCCTAACACACTTTTCTTCATTTCCCTGGTGCAGAGTTTGGAAGCTATCTCAAGTAACGCTCTTGGCTGAACTTTGCTCTGTTTTGCTTGTGATCCTCGCGGCTGAGCGGCAAACAACGCTTTTGGCGGAAGCACTGGTGGACCTCAACCGCGTAGTCCTAACACACTTTTCTTCATTTCCCTGATGGAAAGCTTGGAAGCTACCTCAAGTAACGCTCTTGCCTGAACTTTGCTCTGTTTTGCTTGTGATCCTCGCGGCTGAGCGGCAAACAACGCCTCTTGGCGGAAGCACTGGTGGACCTCAACCGCGTAGTCCTAACACACATTTCTTCATTTCCCTGGTGCAGAGCTTGGAAGCTATCTCAAGTAACGCTCTTGCCTGAACTTTGCTCAGTTTTGCTTGTGATCCTCGCGGCTGAGCGGGAAACAACACCTTTTGGCGGCAGCACTGGTAGATCTCAACCGCGTAGTCCTAACACACTTTTCTTTTCCCTGATGGAAAGCTTGAAAGCTATCTCAAGTAACGCTCTTGCCTGAACTTTGCTCAGTTTTGCTTGTGATCCTCGCGGCTGAGCGGGAAACAACGCCTTTTGGCGGAAGCACTGCTGGACCTCAGCCGCGTAGTCCTAACACACTTTTCTTCATTTCCCTGATGGAAAGCTTGGAAGCTACCTCAAGTAACGCTCTTGCCTGAACTTTGCTCTGTTTTGCTTGTGATCCTCGCGGCTGAGCGGCAAACAACGCCTCTTGGCGGAAGCACTGGTGGACCTCAACCGCGTAGTCCTAACACACTTTTCTTCATTTCCCTGGTGCAGAGCTTGGAAGCTATCTCAAGTAACGCTCTTGCCTGAACTTTGCTCAGTTTTGCTTGGGATCCTCGCGGCTGAGCGGCAAACAACGCCTTTTGGCGGAAGCACTGGTGGACCTCAACCGCGTAGTCCTAACACACTTTTCTTCATTTCCCTGTTGCAGAGCTTGGAAGCTATCTCAAGTAACGCTCTTGCCTGAACTTTGCTCAGTTTTGCTTGTGATCCTCGCGGCTGAGCGGGAAACAACACCTTTTGGCGGCAGCACTGGTAGATCTCAACCGCGTAGTCCTAACACACTTTTCTTTTCCCTGATGGAAAGCTTGGAAGCTATCTCAAGTAACGCTCTTGCCTGAACTTTGCTCTGTTTTGCTTGTGATCCTCGCGGCTGAGCGGCAAACAACGCCTTATGGCGGCAGCACTGGTAGATCTCAACCGCGTAGTCCTAACACACTTTTCTTTTCCCTGATGGAAAGCCTGGAAGCTATCTCAAGTAACGCTCTTGCCTGAACTTTCCTCTGTTTTGCTTGTGATCCTCGCGGCTGAGCGGCAAACAACGCCTTTTGGCGGCAGCACTCGTAGACCTCAGCCGCGTAGTCCTAACACACTTTTCTTCAGTTCCCTGATGGAAAGCTTGGAAGCTACCTCAAGTAACGCTCTTGCCTGAACTTTGCTCTGTTTTGCTTGTGATCCTCGCGGCTGAGCGGCAAACAACGCCTTATGGCGGCAGCACTGGTAGATCTCAACCGCGTAGTCCTAACACACTTTTCTTCATTTCCCTGATGGAAAGCTTGGAACCTACCTCAAGTAACGCTCTTGCCTGAACTTTGCTCTGTTTTGCTTGTGATCCTCGCGGCTGAGCGGCAAACAACGCCTTATGGCGGCAGCATTGGTAGACCTCAGCCGCGTAGTCCTAACACACTTTTCTTCATTTCCCTGGTGCAGAGCTTGGAAGCTATCTCAAGTAACGCTCTTGCCTGAACTTTGCTCTGTTTTGCTTGTGATCCTCGCTGCTGAGCGGCAAACAAGGCCTTTTGGCGGAAGCACTGGTGGACCTCAACCGCGTAGTCCTAACACACTTTTCTTCATTTCCCTGGTGCAGAGCTTGGAAGCTATCTCAAGTAACGCTCTTGCCTGAACTTTGCTCTGTTTTGCTTGTGATCCTCGCGGCTGAGCGGCAAACAACGCCTTTTGGCGGCAGCACTGGTAGACCTCAACTGCGTAGTCCTAACACACTTTTCTTCATTTCCCTGATAGAAAGCTTGGAAGCTATCTGAAGTAAGCGCTCTTGCCTGAACTTTGCTCTGTTTTGCTTGTGATCCTCGCGGCTGAGCGGCAAAGAACGCCTTTTGGCGGAAGCACTCGTTGACCTCAGCCGCGTAGTCTTAACAGACTTTTCTTCATTTCCTGATGGAAAGCTTGGAAGCTATCTCAAGTAACGCTCTTGCCTGAACTTTGCTCTGTTTTGCTTGTGATCCTCGCGGCTGAGCGGCAAACAACGCCTTATGGCGGCAGCACTGGTAGATCTCAACCGCGTAGTCCTAACACACTTTTCTTCATTTCCCTGACTGAAAGCTTGGAAGCTACCTCAAGTAACGCTCTTGCCTGAACTTTGCTCTGTTTTGCTTGTGATCCTCGCGGCTGAGCGGCAAAAAACGCCTTATGGCGGCAGCATTGGTAGACCTCAGCCGCGTAGTCCTAACACACTTTTCTTCATTTCCCTGATTGAAAGCTTGGAAGCTTCCTCAAGTAACGCTCTTGCCTGAACTTTGCTCTGTTTTGCTTGTGATCCTCGCGGCTGAGCGGCAAACAACGCCTTATGGCGGCAGCATTGGTAGACCTCAGCCGCGTAGTCCTAACACACTTTTCTTCATTTCCCTGGTGCAGAGCTTGGAAGCTATCTCAAGTAACGCTCTTGCCTGAACTTTGCTCTGTTTTGCTTGTGATCCTCGCGGCTGAGCGGCAAACAACGCCTTTTGGCGGCAACACTGGTAGACCTCAACTGCGTAGTCCTAACACACTTTTCTTCATTTCCCTGATGGAAAGCTTGGAAGCTACCTCAAGTAACGCTCTTGCCTGAACTTTGCTCTGTTTTGCTTGTGATCCTCGCAGCTGAGCGGCAAACAACGCCTTATGGCGGCAGCACAGGTAGATCTCAACCGCGTAGTCCTAACACACTTTTCTTCATTTCCCTGATTGAAAGCTTGGAAGCTACCTCAAGTAACGCTCTTGCCTGAACTTTGCTCTGTTTTGCTTGTGATCCTCGCGGCTGAGCGGCAAACAACGCCTTATGGCGGCAGCATTGGTAGACCTCAGCCGCGTAGTCCTAACACACTTTTCTTCATTTCCCTGGTGCAGAGCTTGGAAGCTATCTCAAGTAACGCACTTGCCTGAACTTTGCTGTTTTGCTTGTGATCCTCGCGGCTGAGCGGCAAACAACGCCTTATGGCGGCAGCACAGGTAGATCTCAACCGCGTAGTCCTAACACACTTTTCTTCATTTCCCTGATTGAAAGCTTGGAAGCTACCTCAAGTAACGCTCTTGCCTGAACTTTGCTCTGTTTTGCTTGTGATCCTCGCGGCTGAGCGGCAAACAACGCCTTATGGCGGCAGCACAGGTAGATCTCAACCGCGTAGTCCTAACACACTTTTCTTCATTTCCCTGATTGAAAGCTTGGAAGCTACCTCAAGTAACGCTCTTGCCTGAACTTTGCTCTGTTTTGCTTGTGATCCTCGCGGCTGAGCGGCAAACAACGCCTTATGGCGGCAGCATTGGTAGACCTCAGCCGCGTAGTCCTAACACACTTTTCTTCATTTCCCTGGTGCAGAGCTTGGAAGCTATCTCAAGTAACGCACTTGCCTGAACTTTGCTGTTTTGCTTGTGATCCTCGCGGCTGAGCGGCAAACAACGCCTTATGGCGGCAGCACAGGTAGATCTCAACCGCGTAGTCCTAACACACTTTTCTTCATTTCCCTGATTGAAAGCTTGGAAGCTACCTCAAGTAACGCTCTTGCCTGAACTTTGCTCTATTTTGCTTGTGATCCTCGCGGCTGAGCGGCAAACAACGCTTTTGGCGGAAGCACTGGTGGACCTCAACCGCGTAGTCCTAACACACTTTTCTTCATTTCCCTGTTGCAGAGCTTGGAAGCTATCTCAAGTAACGCTCTTGCCTGAACTTTGCTCAGTTTTGCTTGTGATCCTCGCGGCTGAGCGGGAAACAACACCTTTTGGCGGCAGCACTGGTAGATCTCAACCGCGTTGTCCTAACACACTTTTCTTTTCCCTGATGGAAAGCTTGGAAGCTATCTCAAGTAACGCTCTTGCCTGAACTTTGCTCAGTTTTGCTTGTGATCCTCGCGGCTGAGCGGGAAACAACGCCTTTTGGCGGAAGCACTGCTGGACCTCAGCCGCGTAGTCCTAACACACTTTTCTTCATTTCCCTGATGGAAAGCTTGGAAGCTACCTCAAGTAACGCTCTTGCCTGAACTTTGCTCTGTTTTGCTTGTGATCCTCGCGGCTGAGCGGCAAACAACGCCTTTTGGCGGAAGCACTGGTGGACCTCAACCGCGTAGTCCTAACACACTTTTCTTCATTTCCCTGGTGCAGAGCTTGGAACCTATCTCAAGTAACGCTCTTGCCTGAACTTTGCTCAGTTTTGCTTGGTATCCTCGCGGCTGAGCGGCAAACAACGCCTTTTGGCGGAAGCACTCGTAGACCTCAGCCGCGTAGTCTTAACAGACTTTTCTTCATTTCCTGATGGAAAGCTTGGAAGCTATCTCAAGTAACGCTCTTGCCTGAACTTTGCTCTGTTTTGCTTGTGATCCTCGCGGCTGAGCGGCAAACAACGCCTTATGGCGGCAGCACTGGTAGATCTCAACCGCGTAGTCCTAACACACTTTTCTTCATTTCCCTGACTGAAAGCTTGGAAGCTACCTCAAGTAACGCTCTTGCCTGAACTTTGCTCTGTTTTGCTTGTGATCCTCGCGGCTGAGCGGCAAAAAACGCCTTATGGCGGCAGCATTGGTAGACTCAGCCGCGTAGTCCTAACACACTTTTCTTCATTTCCCTGATTGAAAGCTTGGAAGCTTCCTCAAGTAACGCTCTTGCCTGAACTTTGCTCTGTTTTGCTTGTGATCCTCGCGGCTGAGCGGCAAACAACGCCTTATGGCGGCAGCATTGGTAGACCTCAGCCGCGTAGTCCTAACACACTTTTCTTCATTTCCCTGGTGCAGAGCTTGGAAGCTATCTCAAGTAACGCTCTTGCCTGAACTTTGCTCTGTTTTGCTTGTGATCCTCGCGGCTGAGCGGCAAACAACGCCTTTTGGCGGCAGCACTGGTAGACCTCAACTGCGTAGTCCTAATACACTTTTCTTCATTTCCCTGATGGAAAGCTTGGAAGCTACCTCAAGTAACGCTCTTGCCTGAACTTTGCTCTGTTTTGCTTGTGATCCTCGCAGCTGAGCGGCAAACTACGCCTTATGGCGGCAGCACTGGTAGATCTCAACCGCGTAGTCCTAACACACTTTTCTTCATTTCCCTGATGGAAAGCTTGGAAGCTACCTCAAGTAACGCTCTTGCCTGAACTTTGCTCTGTTTTGCTTGTGATCCTCGCGGCTGAGCGGCAAACAACGCCTTATGGCGGCAGTACTTGTAGATCTCAACCGCGTAGTCCTAACACACTTTTCTTCATTTCCCTGATTGAAAGCTTGGAAGCTACCTCAAGTAACGCTCTTGCCTGAACTTTGCTCTGTTTTGCTTGTGATCCTCGCGGCTGAGCGGCAAACAACGCCTTATGGCGGCAGCACAGGTAGATCTCAACCGCGTAGTCCTAACACACTTTTCTTCATTTCCCTGATTGAAAGCTTGGAAGCTACCTCAAGTAACGCTCTTGCCTGAACTTTGCTCTGTTTTGCTTGTGATCCTCGCGGCTGAGCGGCAAACAACGCCTTATGGCGGCAGCATTGGTAGACCTCAGCCGCGTAGTCCTAACACACTTTTCTTCATTTCCCTGGTGCAGAGCTTGGAAGCTATCTCAAGTAACGCACTTGCCTGAACTTTGCTGTTTTGCTTGTGATCCTCGCGGCTGAGCGGCAAACAACGCCTTATGGCGGCAGCACAGGTAGATCTCAACCGCGTAGTCCTAACACACTTTTCTTCATTTCCCTGATTGAAAGCTTGGAAGCTACCTCAAGTAACGCTCTTGCCTGAACTTTGCTCTATTTTGCTTGTGATCCTCGCGGCTGAGCGGCAAACAACGCTTTTGGCGGAAGCACTGGTGGACCTCAACCGCGTAGTCCTAACACACTTTTCTTCATTTCCCTGTTGCAGAGCTTGGAAGCTATCTCAAGTAACGCTCTTGCCTGAACTTTGCTCAGTTTTGCTTGTGATCCTCGCGGCTGAGCGGGAAACAACACCTTTTGGCGGCAGCACTGGTAGATCTCAACCGCGTAGTCCTAACAAACTTTTCTTTTCCCTGATGGAAAGCTTGGAAGCTATCTCAAGTAACGCTCTTGCCTGAACTTTGCTCAGTTTTGCTTGTGATCCTCGCGGCTGAGCGGGAAACAACGCCTTTTGGCGGAAGCACTGCTGGACCTCAGCCGCGTAGTCCTAACACACTTTTCTTCATTTCCCTGATGGAAAGCTTGGAAGCTACCTCAAGTAACGCTCTTGCCTGAACTTTGCTCTGTTTTGCTTGTGATCCTCGCGGCTGAGCGGCAAACAACGCCTTTTGGCGGAAGCACTGGTGGACCTCAACCGCGTAGTCCTAACACACTTTTCTTCATTTCCCTGGTGCAGAGCTTGGAACCTATCTCAAGTAACGCTCTTGCCTGAACTTTGCTCAGTTTTGCTTGGTATCCTCGCGGCTGAGCGGCAAACAACGCCTTTTGGCGGAAGCACTGGTGGACCTCAACCGCGTAGTCCTAACACGCTTTTCTTCATTTCCCTGTTGCAGAGCTTGGAAGCTATCTCAAGTAACGCTCTTGCCTGAACTTTGCTCAGTTTTGCTTGTGATCCTCGCGGCTGAGCGGGAAACAACGCCTTATGGCGGCAGCACTGGTAGATCTCAACCGCGTAGTCCTAACACACTTTTCTTCATTTCCCTGATGGAAAGCTTGGAAGCTACCTCAAGTAACGCTCTTGCCTGAACTTTGCTCTGTTTTGCTTGTGATCCTCGCGGCTGAGCGGCAAACAACGCCTTTTGGCGGCAGCACTGCTAGACCTCAACTGCATAGTCTTAACACACTTTTCTTCATTTCCCTGAAGGAAAGCTTGGAAGCTATCTCAAGTAACGCTCTTGCCTGAACTTTGCTCAGTTTTGCTTGTGATCCTCGCGGCTGAGCGGGAAACAACACCTTTTGGCGGCATCACTGGTAGATCTCAACCGCGTAGTCCTAACACACTTTTCTTTTCCCTGATGGAAAGCTTGGAAGCTATCTCAAGTAACGCTCTTGCCTGAACTTTGCTCAGTTTTGCTTGTGATCCTCGCGGCTGAGCGGGAAACAACGCCTTTTGGCGGAAGCACTGCTGGACCTCAGCCGCGTAGTCCTAACACACTTTTCTTCATTTCCCTGATGGAAAGCTTGGAAGCTACCTCAAGTAACGCTCTTGCCTGAACTTTGCTCTGTTTTGCTTGTGATCCTCGCGGCTGAGCGGCAAACAACGCCTTTTGGCGGAAGTACTGGTGGACCTCAACCGCGTAGTCCTAACACACTTTTCTTCATTTCCCTGGTGCAGAGCTTGGAAGCTATCTCAAGTAACGCTCTTGCCTGAACTTTGCTCAGTTTTGCTTGTGATCCTCGCGGCTGAGCGGGAAACAACACCTTTTGGCGGCAGCACTGGTAGATCTCAACCGCGTAGTCCTAACACACTTTTCAATTCCCTGATGGAAAGCTTGGAAGCTATCTCAAGTAACGCTCATGCCTGAACTTTGCTCTGTTTTGCTTGTGATCCTGGCGGCTGAGCGGCAAACAACGCCTTATGGCGGCAGCACTGGTAGATCTCAACCGCGTAGCCCTAACACACTTTTCTTTTCCCTGATGGAAAGCCTGGAAGCTATCTCAAGTAACGCTCTTGCCTGAACTTTCCTCTGTTTTGCTTGTGATCCTCGCGGCTGAGCGGCAAACAACGCCTTTTGGCGGCAGCACTCGTAGACCTCAGCCGCGTAGTCCTAACACACTTTTCTTCAGTTCCCTGATGGAAAGCTTGGAAGCTACCTCAAGTAACGCTCTTGCCTGAACTTTGCTCTGTTTTGCTTGTGATCCTCGCGGCTGAGCGGCAAACAACGCCTTATGGCGGCAGTACTGGTAGATCTCAACCGCGTAGTCCTAACACACTTTTCTTCATTTCCCTGATGCAAAGCTTGAAAGCTACCTCAAGTAACGCTCTTGCCTGAACTTTGCTCTGTTTTGCTTGTGATCCTCGCGGCTGAGCGGCAAACAACGCCTTTTGGCGGCAGCACTGGTAGACCTCAACTGCGTAGTCCTAACACACTTTTCTTCATTTCCCTGATGGAAAGCTTGGAAGCTACCTTAAGTAACGCACTTGCCTGAACTTTGCTGTTTTGCTTGTGATCCTCGCGGCTGAGCGGCAAACAACGCCTTATGGCGGCAGCACTGGTAGATCTCAACCGCGTAGTCTAACACACTTTTCTTCATTTGCCTGATGGAAAGCTTGGAACCTACCTCAAGTAACGCTCTTGCCTGAACTTTGCTCTGTTTTGCTTGTGATCCTCGCGGCTGAGCGGCAAACAACGCCTTATGGCGGCAGCATTGGTAGACCTCAGCCGCGTAGTCCTAACACACTTTTCTTCATTTCCCTGGTGCAGAGCTTGGAAGCTATCTCAAGTAACGCTCTTGCCTGAACTTTGCTCTGTTTTGCTTGTGATCCTCGCGGCTGAGCGGCAAACAACGCCTTTTGGCGGAAGCACTGGTGGACCTCAACCGCGTAGTCCTAACACAGTTTTCTTCATTTCCCTGGTGCAGAGCTTGGAAGCTATCTCAAGTAACGCTCTTGCCTGAACTTTGCTCAGTTTTGCTTGTGATCCTCGCGGCTGAGCGGGAAACAACACCTTTTGGCGGCGGCACTGGTAGATCTCAACCGCGTAGTCCTAACACACTTTTCTTTTCCCTGATGGAAAGCTTGGAAGCTATCTCAAGTAACGCTCTTGCCTGAACTTTGCTCTGTTTTGCTTGTGATCCTCGCGGCTGAGCGGCAAACAACGCCTTTTCGCGGAAGCACTGGTGGACCTCAGCCGCGTAGTCCTAACACACTTTTCTTCATTTCCCTGATGGAAAGCTTGGAAGCTACCTCAAGTAACGCTCTTGCCTGAACTTTGCTCTGTTTTGCTTGTGATCCTCGCGGCTGAGCAGGAAACAACGCCTTTTGGCGGCAGCACTGGTAGACCTCAACTGCGTAGTCCTAACACACTTTCCTTCATTTTCCTGATGGAAAGCTTGGCAGGTATTTCAAGTAACGCTCTTCCTGAGCTTTGCTCTGTTTTGCTTGTGATCCTCGCGGTTGAGCGGGAAACAACGCCTTTTGGCGGCAGCACTCGTAGACCCTAACCGCGTAGTCCTAACCCACTTTTCTTCATTTCCCTGATGCAAAGCTTTGAAGCTACCTCAAGTAACGCTCTTGCCTGAACTTTGCTGTTTTGCTTGTGATCCTCGCGGCTGAGCGGCAAACAACGCCTTTTGGCGGCAGCACTCGTAGATCTTAACCGCGTAGTCCTAAGCCACTTTTCTTCATTTCCCTGATGCAAAGCTCTGAAGCTACCTGAAGTAACGCTCTTGCCTGAACTTTGCTGTTTTGCTTGTGATCCTCGCGGCTGAGCGGCAAACAACGCCTTTTGGCGGCAGCACTCGTAGACCTCAACCGCGTAGTCCTCATACACTTTTCTTCATTTCCCTGGTGCAGAACTTGGAAGCTATCTCAAGTAACGCTCTTGCCTGAACTTTGCTCTGTTTTGCTTGTGATCCTCGCGGCTGAGCGGCAAACAACGCCTTTTGGCGGAAGCACTGGTGGACCTCAACCGCGTAGTCCTAACACACTTTTCTTCATTTCCCTGGTGCAGAACTTGGAAGCTATCTCAAGTAACGCTCTTGCCTGAACTTTGCTCTGTTGTGCTTGTGATCCTCGCGGCTGAGCGGCAAACAACGCCTTTTGGCGGAAGCACTGGTGGACCTCAACCGCGTAGTCCTAACACACTTTTCTTCATTTCCCTGGTGCAGAACTTGGAAGCTATCTCAAGTAACGCTCTTGCGTGAACTTTGCTCTGTTTTGCTTGTGATCCTCGCGGCTGAGCGGCAAACAACGCCTTTTGGCGGCAGCACACGTAGACCTCAGCCGCGTAGTCCTAACACACTTTTCTTCATTTCCCTGATGGAAAGCTTGGAAGCTATCTCAAGTAACGCTCTTGCGTGAACTTTGCTCTGTTTTGCTTGTGATCCTCGCGGCTGAGCGGCAAACAACGCCTTTTGGCGGAAGTACTGGTGGACCTCAACCGCGTAGTCCTAACACACTTTTCTTCATTTCGCTGGTGCAGAACTTGGAAGCTATCTCAAGTAACGCTCTTGCCTGAATTTTGCACTGTTTGGCTTGTGATCCTCGCGGCTGAGCGGCAAACAACGCCTTTTGGCGGAAGCACTGGTGGACCTCAACCGCGTAGTCCTAACACACTTTTCTTCATTTCCCTGGCGCAGAACTTGGAAGCTATCTCAAGTAACGCTCTTGCCTGAACTTTGCTCTGTTGTGCTTGTGATCCTCGCGGCTGAGCGGCAAACAACGCCTTTTGGCGGAAGCACTGGTGGACCTCAACCGCGTAGTCCTAACACACTTTTCTTCATTTCCCTGGTGCAAAACTTGGAAGCTATCTCAAGTAACGCTCTTGCCTGAACTTTGCTCTGTTTTGCTTGTGATCCTCGCGGCTGAGCGGCAAACAACGCCTTTTGGCGGCAGCACACGTAGACCTCAGCCGCGTAGTCGTAACACACTTTTCTTCATTTCCCTGATGGAAAGCTTGGAAGCTACCTCAAGTAACGCTCTTGCCTGAACTTTGCTCTGTTTTGCTTGTGATCCTCGCGGCTGAGCGGCAAACAACGCCTTATGGTGGCAGCACTGGTAGACCTCAACCGCGTAGTCCTAACACGCTTTTCTTTTCCCTGATGGAAAGCTTGGAAGCTACCTCAAGTAACGCTCTTGCCTGAACTTTACTCTGTTTTGCTTGTGATCCTCGCGGCTGAGCGGCAAACAACGCCTTATGGTGGCAGCACTGGTAGACCTCAACCGCGTAGTCCTAACACACTTTTCTTTATTTCCCTGATGGAAAGCTTGGAAGCTACCTCAAATAACGCTCTTGCCTGAACTTTGCTCTGTTTTGCTTGTGATCCTCGCGGCTGAACGGCAAACAACGCCTTTTGGCGGCAGCACTCGTAGACCTCAACCGCGTAGTCCTAACCCACTTTTCTTCATTTCCCTGATGCAAAGCTTGGAAGCTACCTCAAGTAACGCTCTTGCCTGAACTTTGCTGTTTTGCTTGTGATCCTCGCGGCTGAGCGGCAAGCAACGCCTTTTGGCGGCAGCACTCGTAGACCTTAACCGCGTAGTCCTAACCCACTTTTCTTCATTTCCCTGATGCAAAGCTTGGAAGCTACCTCAAGTAACGCTCTTGCCTGAACTTTGCTGTTTTGCTTGTGATCCTCGCGGCTGAGCGGCAAACAACGCCTTTTGGCGGCAGCACTCGTTGACCTCAACCGCGTAGTCCTAACCCACTTTTCTTCATTTCCCTGATGCAAAGCTTGCAAGCTATCTCAAGTAACGCTCTTGCCTGAACTTTGCTCAGTTGTGCTTGTGATCCTCGCGGTTGAGCGGGAAACAACGCCTTTTGGCGCCAGCACTCGTAGACCTCAACCGCGTAGTCTAACACACTTTTCTTCATTTCCCTGATGGAAAGCTTGGAAGCTATCTCAAGTAACGCTCTTGCCTGAACTTTGCTGTTTTGCTAGTTATCCTCGCGGCTGAGCGGCAAACAACGCCTTTCGGCGGCAGCACTCGTAGACCTCAACCGCGTAGTCCAAGCCCACTTTTCTTCATTTCCCTGATGGAAAGCTTGGAAGCTATCTCAAGTAACGCTCTTGCCTGAACTTTGCTCTGTTCTGCTTGTGATCCTCGCGGCTGAGCGGGAAACAACGCCTTTTGGCGGCAGCACTCGTAGACCTTAACCGCGTAGTCCTAACCCACTTTTCTTCATTTCCCTGATGCAAAGCTTGGAAGCCACCTAAAGTAACGCTCTTGCCTGAACTTTGCTCTGTTTTGCTTGTGATCCTCGCGGCTGAGCGGGAAACAACGCCTTTTGGCGGCAGCACTCGTAGACCTTAACCGCGTAGTCCTAACCCACTTTTCTTCATTTCCCTGATGCAAAGCTTGGAAGCTACCTCAAGTAACGCTATTGCCTGAACTTTGCTGTTTTGCTTGTGATCCTCGCGGCTGAGCGGCAAACAACGCCTTTTGGCAGCAGCACTCGTAGACCTCAACCGCGTAGTCCTAACCCACTTTTCTTCATTTCGCTGGTGGAAAGCTTGGCAGCTACCTAAAGTAACGCTCTTGCCTGAACTTTGCTGTTTTGCTTCTGATCCTCGCGGCTGAGCGGGAAACAACGCCGTTTGGCGGCAGCACTGGTAGACCTCAACTGCGTAGTCCTAACACACTTTTCTTCATTTTCCTGATGGAAAGCTTCGAAGCTATCTCAAGTAAGCGCTCTTCCCTGAATTTTGCTCTGTTTTGCTTGTGATCCTCGCGGCTGAGCGGCAAAGAACGCCTTTTGGCGGAAGCACTCGTAGACCTCAGCCGCGTAGTCCTAACAGACTTTTCTTCATTTCCCTAATGGAAAGCTTGGAAGCTACCTCAAGTAACGCTCTTGCCTGAACTTTGCTCTGTTTTGCTTGTGATCCTCGCGGCTGCGCAGCAAACAACGCCTTTTGGCGGCAGCACTCGTAGACCTCAGCCGCGTAGTCCTAACACACTTTTCTTCATTTCCCTGATGGAAAGCTTGGAAGCTATCTCAAGTAACGCTCTTGCCTGAACTTTGCTCTGTTTTGCTTGTGATCCTCGCGGCTGAGCGGCAAACAACGCCTTTTGGCGGCAGCACTCGTAGACCTCAGCCGCTTAGTCCTAACCCACTTTTCTTCATTTCCCTGATGGAAAGCTTGGAAGCTACCTCAAGTAACGCTACTGCCTGAACTTTGCTCTGTTTTGCTTGTGATCCTCGCGGCTGAGCGGCAAACAACGCCTTTTGCCGGCAGCACTGGTGGACCTCAGCCGCGTAGTCCTAAAACACTTTTCTTCATTTCCCTGATGGAAAGCTTGGAAGCTACCTCAAGTAACGCTCTTACCTGAACTTTGCTCTGTTTTGCTTGTGATCCTCGCGGCTGAGCGGCAAACAACGCCTTATGGCGGCAGCACTGGTAGATCTCAACCGCGTAGTCCTAACACACTTTTCTTTTCCCTGATGGAATGTTTGGAAGCTATCTCAAGTAACGCTCTTGCCTGAACTTTGCTCAGTTTTGCTTGTGATCCTCGCGGCTGAGCGGGAAACAACACCTTTTGGCGGCAGCACTGGTGGACCTCAGCCGCGTAGTCCTAACACACTTTTCTTCATTTCCCTGATGGAAAGCTTGGAAGCTACCTCAAGTAACGCTCTTGCCTGAACTTTGCTCTGTTTTGCTTGTTATCCTCGCGGCTGAGCGGGAAACAACGCATTATGGCGGCAGCACTGGTAGATCTCAACCGCGTAGTCCTAACACACTTTTCTTCATTTCCCTGATGGAAAGCTTGGAAGCTACCTGAAGTAACGCTCTTGCCTGAACTTTGCTCTGTTTTGCTTGTGATCCTCGCGGCTGAGCGGCAAACAACGCCTTATGGCGGCAGCATTGGTAGACCTCAGCCGCGTAGTCCTAACACACTTTTCTTTTCCCTGATGGAAAGCTTGGAAGCTATCTCAAGTAACGCTCTTGCCTGAACTTTGCTCTGTTTTGCTTGTGATCCTCGCGGCTGAGCGGCAAACAACGCCTTTTGGCGGAAGCACTGGTTGACCTCAGCCGCGTAGTCCTAACACACTTTTCTTCATTTCCCTGATGGAAAGCTTGGAAGCTACCTCAAGTAACGCTCTTGCCTGAACTTTGCTCTGTTTTGCTTGTGATCCTCGCGGCTGAGCGGGAAACAACGCCTTTTGGCGGCAGCACTCGTAGACCTTAACCGCGTAGTCCTAACCCAGTTTTGTTCATTTCCCTGATGCAAAGCTTGGAAGCTACCTCAAGTAACGCTCTTGCCTGAACTTTGCTGTTTTGCTTGTGATCCTCGCGGCTGAGCGGCAAACAACGCCTTTTGGCGGCAGCACTCGTAGACCTTAACCGCGTAGTCCTAACCCACTTTTCTTCATTTCCCTGATGCAAAGCTTTGAAGCCACCTCAAGTAACGCTCTTGCCTGAACTTTGCTGTTTTGCTTCTGATCTTCGCGGCTGAGCGGGAAACAACGCCTTTTGGCGGCAGCACTGGTAGACCTCAACTGCGTAGTCCTCACACACTTTTCTTCATTTTCCTGATGGAAAGCTTGGCAGATATTTCAAGTAACGCTCTTGCCTGAGCTTTGCTCTGTTTTGCTTGTGATCCTCGCGGCTGAGCGGGAAACAACGCCTTTTGGCGGCAGCACTCGTAGACCCTAACCGCGTAGTCCTAACCCACTTTTCTTCATTTCCCTGATGCAAAGCTTGGAAGCTACCTCAAGTAACGCTCTTGCCTGAACTTTGCTGTTTTGCTTGTGATCCTCGCGGCTGAGCGGCAAACAACGCATTTTGGCGGCAGCACTCGTAGACCTTAACCGCGCAGTCCTAAGCCACTTTTCTTCATTTCCCTGATGCAAAGCTCTGAAGCTACCTGAAGTAACGCTCTTGCCTGAACTTTGCTGTTTTGCTTGTGATCCTCGCGGCTGAGCGGCAAACTACGCCTTTTGGCGGCAGCACTCGTAGACCTCAACCGCGTAATCCTAACCCACTTTTCTTCATTTCCCCGATGGAAAGCTTGGAAGCTATCTCAAGTAACGCTCTTGCCTGAACTTTGCTCTGTTTTGCTTGTGATCCTCGCGGCTGAGCGGCAAACAACGGCTTTTGGCGGAAGCACTGGTGGACCTGAACCGCGTAGTCCTAATACACTTTTCTTCATTTCCCTGGTGCAGAACTTGGAAGCTATCTCAAGTAACGCTCTTGCCTGAACTTTGATCTGTTTTGCTTGTGATCCTCGCGGCTGAGCGGCAAACAACACCTTTTGGCGGCAGCACTCGTAGACCTCAACCGCGTAGTCCTAACACACTTTTCTTCATTTCACTGATGGAAAGCTTGGAAGCTATCTCAAGTAACGCTCTTGCCTGAACTTTGCTCTGTTTTGCTTGTGATCCTCGCGGCTGAGCGGCAAACAACGCCTTTTGGCGGAAGCACTGGTGGACCTCAACCGCGTAGTCCTAACACACTTTTCTTCATTTCCCTGGTGCAGAACTTGGAAGCTATCTCAAGTAACGCTCTTGCCTGAACTTTGCTCTGTTTTGCTTGTGATCCTCGCGGCTGAGCGGCAAACAACGCCTTTTGGCGGAAGCACTGGTGGACCTCAACCGCGTAGTCCTAACACACTTTTCTTCATTTCCCTGGTGCAGAACTTGGAAGCTATCTCAAGTAACGCTCTTGCCTGAACTTTGCTCTGTTTTGCTTGTGATCCTCGCGGCTGAGCGGCAAACAACGCCTTTTGGCGGCAGCACACGTAGACCTCAGCCGCGTAGTCCTAACACACTTTTCTTCATTTCCCTGATGGAAAGCTTGGAAGCTATCTCAAGTAACGCTCTTGCCTGAACTTTGCTCTGTTTTGCGTGTGATCCTCGCGGCTGAGCGGCAAACAACGCCTTTTGGCGGAAGCACTGGTGGACCTCAACCGCGTAGTCCTAACACACTTTTCTTCATTTCCCTGGTGCAGAACTTGGAAGCTATCTCAAGTAACGCTCTTGCCTGAACTTTGCTCTGTTTTGCTTGTGATCCTCGCGGCTGAGCGGGAAACAACGCCTTTTGGCGACAGCACTGGTAAACCTCAACTGCGTAGTCCTAACACACTTTTCTTCATTTTCCTGATGGAAAGCTTGGCAGATATTTCAAGTAACGCTCTTGCCTGAACTTTGCTCTGTTTTGCTTGTGATCCTCGCGGCTGAGCGGCAAACAACGCCTTTTGGCGGAAGCACTGGTGGACCTCAACCGCATAGTCCTAACACACTTTTCTTCATTTCCCTGGTGCAGAACTTGGAAGCTATCTCAAGTAACGCTCTTGCCTGAACTTTGCTCTGTTGTGCTTGTGATCCTCGCGGCTGAGCGGCAAACAACGCCTTTTGGCGGAAGCACTCGTAGACCTTAACCGCGTAGTCCTAACACACTTTTCTTCATTTCCCTGGTGCAGAACTTGGAAGCTGTCTCAAGTAACGCTCTTGCCTGAACTTTCCTCTGTTTTGCTTGTGATCCTCGCGGCTGAGCGGCAAACAACGCCTTTTGACGGCAGCACACGTAGACCTCAGCCGCGTAGTCCTAACACACTTTTCTTCATTTCCCTGATGGAAAGCTTGGAAGCTATCTCAAGTAACGCTCTTGCCTGAACTTTGCTCTGTTTTGCTTGTGATCCTCGCGGCTGAGCGGCAAACAACGCCTTTTGGCGGAAGCACTGGTGGACCTCAACCGCGTAGTCCTAACACACTTTTCTTCATTTCCCTGGTGCAGAACTTGGAAGCTACATCAAGTAACGCTCTTGCCTGAACTTTGCTCTGTTTTGCTTGTGATCCTCGCAGCTGAGCGGCAAACAACGCCTTTTGGCGGCAGCACTCGTAGACCTCAACCGCGTATTCCTAGCCCACTTTTCTTCATTTCCCTGATGGAAAGCTTGGAAGCTATCTCAAGTAACGCTCTTGCCTGAACTTTGCTCTGTTTTGCTTGTGATCCTCGCGGCTGAGCGGGAAACAACGCCTTTTGGCGGCAGCACTCGTAGACCTTAACCGCGTAGTCCTAACCCAGTTTTGTTCATTTCCCTGATGCAAAGCTTGGAAGCTACCTCAAGTAACGCTCTTGCCTGAACTTTGCTGTTTTGCTTGTGATCCTCGCGGCTGAGCGGCAAACAACGCCTTTAGGCGGCAGCACTCGTAGACCTTAACCGCGTAGTCCTAACCCACTTTTCTTCATTTCCCTGATGCAAAGCTTTGAAGCCACCTCAAGTAACGCTCTTGCCTGAACTTTGCTGTTTTGCTTCTGATCCTCGCGGCTGAGCGGGAAACAACGCCTTTTGGCGGCAGCACTGGCAGACCTCAACTGCGCAGTCCTAACACACTTTTCTTCATTTTCCTGATGGAAAGCTTGGCAGATATTTCAAGTAACGCTCTTGCCTGAGCTTTGCTCTGTTTTGCTTATGATCCTCGCGGCTGAGCGGGAAACAACGCCTTTTGGCGGCAGCACTCGTAGACCCTAACCGCGTAGTCCTAACCCACTTTTCTTCATTTCCCTGATGCAAAGCTTGGAAGTTACCTCAAGTAACGCTCTTGCCTGAACTTTGCTGTTTTGCTTGTGATCCTCGCGGCTGAGCGGCAAACTACGCCTTTTGGCGGCAGCACTCGTAGACCTTAACCGCGTAGTCCTAAGCCACTTTTCTTCATTTCCCGGATGCAAAGCTCTGAAGCTACCTGAAGTAACGCTCTTGCCTGAACTTTGCTGTTTTGCTTGTGATCCTCGCGGCTGAGCGGTAAACAACGCCTTTCAGCGGCAGCACTCGTAGACCTCAACCGCGTAGTCCTAACCCACTTTTCTTCATTTCCCCGATGGAAAGCTTGGAAGCTATCTCAAGTAACGCTCTTGCCTGAACTTTGCTCTGTTTTGCTTGTGATCCTCGCGGCTGAGCGGCAAACAACGCCTTTTGGCGGTAGCACTGGTGGACCTCAACCGCGTAGTCCTAACACACTTTTCTTCATTTCCCTGATGGAAAGCTTGGAAGCTACCTCAAGTAACGCTCTTGCCTGAACTTTGCTCTGTTTTGCTTGTGATCCTCGCGGCTGAGCGGCAAACAACGCCTTTTGCGGAAGCACTGGTGGACCTCAACCGCGTAGTCCTAACACACTTTTCTTCATTTCCCTGGTGCAGAACTTGGAAGCTATCTCAAGTAACGCTCTTGACTGAACTTTGCTCTGTTTTGCTTGTGATCCTCGCGGCTGAGCGGCAAACAACGCCTTTTGGCGGAAGCACTGGTGGACCTCAACCGCGTAGTCCTAACACACTTTTCTTCATTTCCCTGGTGCAGAACTTGGAAGCTATCTCAAATAACGCTCTTGCCTGAACTTTGCTCTGTTGTGCTTGTGATCGTCGCGGCTGAGCGGCAAACAACGCCTTTTGGCGGAAGCACTGGTGGACCTCAACCGCGTAGTCCTAACACACTTTTCTTCATTTCCCTGATGCAAAGCTTGGAAGCTACCTCAAGTAACGCTCTTGCCTGAACTTTGCTGTTTTGCTTGTGATCCTCGCGGCTGAGCGGTAAACAACGCCTTTCAGCGGCAGCACTCGTAGACCTCAACCGCGTAGTCCTAACCCACTTTTCTTCATTTCCCCGATGGAAAGCTTGGAAGCTATCTCAAGTAACGCTCTTGCCTGAACTTTGCTCTGTTTTGCTTGTGATCCTCGCGGCTGAGCGGCAAACAACGCCTTTCGGCGGAAGCACTGGTGGACCTCAACCGCGTAGTCCTAACACACTTTTCTTCATTTCCCTGGTGCAGAACTTGGAAGCTATCTCAAGTAACGCTCTTGCCTGAACTTTGCTCTGTTTTGCTTGTGATCCTCGCGGCTGAGCGGCAAACAACGCCTTTTGGCGGAAGCACTGGTGGACCTCAACCGCGTAGTCCTAACACACTTTTCTTCATTTCCCTGGTGCAGAACTTGGAAGCTATCTCAAGTAACGCTCTTGCCTGAACTTTGCTCTGTTTTGCTTGTGATCCTCGCGGCTGAGCGGCAAACAACGCCTTTTGGCGGCAGCACACGTAGACCTCATCCGCGTAGTCCTAACTCACTTTTCTTCATTTCCCTGATGGAAAGCTTGGAAGCTATCTCAAGTAACGCTCTTGCCTGAACTTTGCTCTGTTTTGCGTGTGATCCTCGCGGCTGAGCGGCAAACAACGCCTTTTGGCGGAAGCACTGGTGGACCTCAACCGCGTAGTCCTAACACACTTTTCTTCATTTCCCTGGTGCAGAACTTGGAAGCTATCTCAAGTAACGCTCTTGCCTGAACTTTGCTCTGTTGTGCTTGTGATCCTCGCGGCTGAGCGGCAAACAACGCCTTTTGGCGGAAGCACTCGTAGACCTTAACCGCGTAGTCCTAACACACTTTTCTTCATTTCCCTGGTGCAGAACTTTGAAGCTATCTCAAGTAACGCTCTTGCCTGAACTTTGCTGTTTTGCTTGTGATCCTCGCGGCTGAGCGGCAAACAACGCCTTTAGGCGGCAGCACTCGAAGACCTTAACCGCGTAGTCCTAACCCACTTTTCTTCATTTCCCTGATGCAAAGCTTTGAAGCCACCTCAAGTAACGCTCTTGCCTGAACTTTGCTGTTTTGCTTCTGATCCTCGCGGCTGAGCGGGAAAGAACGCCTTTTGGCGGCAGCACTGGCAGACCTCAACTGCGTAGTCCTAACACACTTTTCTTCATTTTCCTGATGGAAAGCTTGGAAGCTATCTCAAGTAACGCTCTTGCCTGAACTTTGCTCTGTTTTGCGTGTGATCCTCGCGGCTGAGCGGCAAACAACGCCTTTTGGCGGAAGCACTGGTGGACCTCAACCGCGTAGTCCTAACACACTTTTCTTCATTTCCCTGGTGCAGAACTTGGAAGCTATCTCAAGTAACGCTCTTGCCTGAACTTTGCTCTGTTGTGCTTGTGATCCTCGCGGCTGAGCGGCAAACAACGCCTTTTGGCGGAAGCACTCGTAGACCTTAACCGCGTAGTCCTAACACACTTTTCTTCATTTCCCTGGTGCAGAACTTGGAAGCTATCTCAAGTAACGCTCTTGCCTGAACTTTGCTGTTTTGCTTGTGATCCTCGCGGCTGAGCGGCAAACAACGCCTTTAGGCGGCAGCACTCGTAGACCTTAACCGCGTAGTCCTAACCCACTTTTCTTCATTTCCCTGATGCAAAGCTTTGAAGCCACCTCAAGTAACGCTCTTGCCTGAACTTTGCTGTTTTGCTTCTGATCCTCGCGGCTGAGCGGGAAAGAACGCCTTTTGGCGGCAGCACTGGCAGACCTCAACTGCGTAGTCCTAACACACTTTTCTTCATTTTCCTGATGGAAAGCTTGGCAGATATTTCAAGTAACGCTCTTGCCTGAGCTTTGCTCTGTTTTGCTTATGATCCTCGCGGCTGAGCGGGAAACAACGCCTTTTGGCGGCAGCACTCGTAGACCCTAACCGCGTAGTCCTAACCCACTTTTCTTCATTTCCCTGATGCAAAGCTTGGAAGCTACCTCAAGTAACGCTCTTGCCTGAACTTTGCTGTTTTGCTTGTGATCCTCGCGGCTGAGCGGCAAACAACGCCTTTTGGCGGCAGCACTCGTAGACCTTAACCGCGTAGTCCTAAGCCACTTTTCTTCATTTCCCTGATGCAAAGCTCTGAAGCTACCTGAAGTAACGCTCTTGCCTGAACTTTGCTGTTTTGCTTGTGATCCTCGCGGCTGAGCGGTAAACAACGCCTTTCAGCGGCAGCACTCGTAGACCTCAACCGCGTAGTCCTAACCCACTTTTCTTCATTTCCCCGATGGAAAGCTTGGAAGCTATCTCAAGTAACGCTCTTGCCGGAACTTTGCTCTGTTGTGCTTGTGATCCTCGCGGCTGAGCGGCAAACAACGCCTTTTGGCGGCAGCACACGTAGACCTCAGCCGCGTAGTCCTAACACACTTTTCTTCATTTCCCTGATGGAAAGCTTGGAAGCTATCTCAAGTAACGCTCTTGCCTGAACTTTGCTCTGTTTTGCTTGTGATCCTCGCGGCTGAGCGGCAAACAACGCCTTTTGGCGGAAGCACTGGTGGACCTCATCCGCGTAGTCCTAACACACTTTTCTTCATTTCCCTGGTGCAGAACTTGGAAGCTATCTCAAGTAACGCTCTTGCCTGAACTTTGCTCTGTTTTGCTTGTGATCCTCGCGGCTGAGCGGCAAACAACGCCTTTTGGCGGAAGCACTGGTGGACCTCAACCGCGTAGTCCCAACACACTTTTCTTCATTTGCCTGGTGCAGAACTTGGAAGCTATCTCAAGTAACGCTCTTGCCTGAACTTTGCTCTGTTGTGCTTGTGATCCTCGCGGCTGAGCGGCAAACAACGCCTTTTGGCGGCAGCACACGTAGACCTCAGCCGCGTAGTCCTAACACACTTTTCTTCATTTCCCTGATGGAAAGCTTGGAAGCTATCTCAAGTAACGCTCTTGCCTGAACTTTGCTCTGTTTTGCTTGTGATCCTCGCGGCTGAGCGGCAAACAACGCCTTTTGGCGGAAGCACTGGTGGACCTCAACCGCGTAGTCCTAACACACTTTTCTTCATTTCCCTGGTGCAGAACTTGGAAGCTATCTCAAGTAACGCTCTTGACTGAACTTTGCTCTGTTTTGCTTGTGATCCTCGCGGCTGAGCGGCAAACAACGCCTTTTGGCGGAAGCGCTGGTGGACCTCAACCGCGTATTCCTAACACACTTTTCTTCATTTCCCTGGTGCAGAACTTGGAAGCTATCTCAAGTAACGCTCTTGCCTGAACTTTGCTCTGTTGTGCTTGTGATCCTCGCGGCTGAGCGGCAAAGAACGCCTTTTGGCGGAAGCACTGGTGGACCTCAACCGCGTAGTCCTAACACACTTTTCTTCATTTCCCTGGTGCAGAACTTGGAAGCTACCTCAAGTAACGCTCTTGCCTGAACTTTGCTCTGTTTTGCTTGTGATCCTCGCGGCTGAGCGGCAAACAACGCCTTTAGGCGGCAGCACTCGTAGACCTTAACCGCGTAGTCCTAACCCACTTTTCTTCATTTCCCTGATGCAAAGCTTTGAAGCCACCTCAAGTAACGCTCTTGCCTGAACTTTGCTGTTTTGCTTCTGATCCTCGCGGCTGAGCGGGAAACAACGCCTTTTGGCGGCAGCACTGGCAGACCTCAACTGCGTAGTCCTAACACACTTTTCTTCATTTTCCTGATGGAAAGCTTGGCAGATATTTCAAGTAACGCTCTTGCCTGAGCTTTGCTCTGTTTTGCTTATGATCCTCGCGGCTGAGCGGGAAACAACGCCTTTTGGCGGCAGCACTCGTAGACCCTAACCGCGTAGTCCTAACCCACTTTTCTTCATTTCCCTGATGCAAAGCTTGGAAGTTACCTCAAGTAACGCTCTTGCCTGAACTTTGCTGTTTTGCTTGTGATCCTCGCGGCTGAGCGGCAAACAACGCCTTTTGGCGGCAGCACTCGTAGACCTTAACCGCGTAGTCCTAAGCCACTTTTCTTCATTTCCCGGATGCAAAGCTCTGAAGCTACCTGAAGTAACGCTCTTGCCTGAACTTTGCTGTTTTGCTTGTGATCCTCGCGGCTGAGCGGTAAACAACGCCTTTCAGCGGCAGCACTCGTAGACCTCAACCGCGTAGTCCTAACCCACTTTTCTTCATTTCCCCGATGGAAAGCTTGGAAGCTATCTCAAGTAACGCTCTTGCCTGAACTTTGCTCTGTTTTGCTTGTGATCCTCGCGGCTGAGCGGCAAACAACGCCTTTTGGCGGTAGCACTGGTGGACCTCAACCGCGTAGTCCTAACACACTTTTCTTCATTTCCCTGGTGCAGAACTTGGAAGCTATCTCAAGTAACGCTCTTGCCTGAACTTTGCTCTGTTTTGCTTGTGATCCTCGCGGCTGAGCGGCAAACAACGCCTTTTGGCGGAAGCACTGGTGGACCTCAACCGCGTAGTCCTAACACACTTTTCTTCATTTCCCTGGTGCAGAACTTGGAAGCTATCTCAAGTAACGCTCTTGCCGGAACTTTGCTCTGTTGTGCTTGTGATCCTCGCGGCTGAGCGGCAAACAACGCCTTTTGTGGAAGCACTGGTGGACCTCAACCGCGTAGTCCTAACACACTTTTCTTCATTTCCCTGGTGCAGAACTTGGAAGCTATCTCAAGTAACGCTCTTGACTGAACTTTGCTCTGTTTTGCTTGTGATCCTCGCGGCTGAGCGGCAAACAACGCCTTTTGGCGGAAGCACTGGTGGACCTCAACCGCGTAGTCCTAACACACTTTTCTTCATTTCCCTGGTGCAGAACTTGGAAGCTACCTCAAGTAACGCTCTTGCCTGAACTTTGCTCTGTTTTGTTTGTGATCCTCGCGGCTGAGCGGCAAACAACGCCTTTTGGCGGCAGCACTCGTAGACCTCAACCGCGTATTCCTAGCCCACTTTTCTTCATTTCCCTGATGGAAAGCTTGGAAGCTATCTCAAGTAACGCTCTTGCCTGAACTTTCCTCTGTTTTGCTTGTGATCCTCGCGGCTGAGCGGGAAACAACGCCTTTTGGCGGCAGCACTCGTAGACCTTAACCGCGTAGTCCTAACCCAGTTTTGTTCATTTCCCTGATGCAAAGCTTGGAAGCTACCTCAAGTAACGCTCTTGCCTGAACTTTGCTGTTTTGCTTGTGATCCTCGCGGCTGAGCGGCAAACAACGCCTTTAGGCGGCAGCACTCGTAGACCTTAACCGCGTAGTCCTAACCCACTTTTCTTCATTTCCCTGATGCAAAGCTTTGAAGCCACCTCAAGTAACGCTCTTGCCTGAACTTTGCTGTTTTGCTTCTGATCCTCGCGGCTGAGCGGGAAACAACGCCTTTTGGCGGCAGCACTGGTAGACCTCAACTGCGTAGTCCTAACACACTTTTCTTCATTTTCCTGATGGAAAGCTTGCCAGATATTTCAAGTAACGCTCTTGCCTGAGCTTTGCTCTGTTTTGCTTATGATCCTCGCGGCTGAGCGGGAAACAACGCCTTTTGGCGGCAGCACTCGTAGACCCTAACCGCGTAGTCCTAACCCACTTTTCTTCATTTCCCTGATGCAAAGCTTGGAAGCTACCTCAAGTAACGCTCTTGCCTGAACTTTGCTGTTTTGCTTGTGATCCTCGCGGCTGAGCGGTAAACAACGCCTTTGAGCGGCAGCACTCGTAGACCTCAACCGCGTAGTCCTAACCCACTTTTCTTCATTTCCCCGATGGAAAGCTTGGAAGCTATCTCAAGTAACGCTCTTGCCTGAACTTTGCTCTGTTTTGCTTGTGATCCTCGCGGCTGAGCGGCAAACAACGCCTTTTGGCGGAAGCACTGGTGGACCTCAACCGCGTAGTCCTAACACACTTTTCTTCATTTCCCTGGTGCAGAACTTGGAAGCTATCTCAAGTAACGCTCTTGCCTGAACTTTGCTCTGTTTTGCTTGTGATCCTCGCGGCTGAGCGGCAAACAACGCCTTTTGGCGGAAGCACTGGTGGACCTCAACCGCGTAGTCCTAACACACTTTTCTTCATTTCCCTGGTGCAGAACTTGGAAGCTATCTCAAGTAACGCTCTTGCCTGAACTTTGCTCTGTTGTGCTTGTGATCCTCGCGGCTGAGCGGCAAACAACGCCTTTTGGCGGAAGCACTGGTGGACCTCAACCGCGTAGTCCTAACACACTTTTCTTCATTTCCCTGGTGCAGAACTTGGAAGCTATCTCAAGCAACGCTCTTCCCTGAACTTTGCTCTGTTTTGCTTGTGATCCTCGCGGCTGAGCGGCAAACAACGCCTTTTGGCGGCAGCACACGTAGACCTCATCCGCGTAGTCCTAACACACTTTTCTTCATTTCCCTGATGGAAAGCTTGGAAGCTATCTCAAGTAACGCTCTTGCCTGAACTTTGCTCTGTTTTGCGTGTGATCCTCGCGGCTGAGCGGCAAACAACGCCTTTTGGCGGAAGCACTGGTGGACCTCAACCGCGTAGTCCTAACACACTTTTCTTCATTTCCCTGGTGCAGAACTTGGAAGCTATCTCAAGTAACGCTCTTGCCTGAACTTTGCTCTGTTGTGCTTGTGATCCTCGCGGCTGAGCGGCAAACAACGCCTTTTGGCGGAAGCACTCGTAGACCTTAACCGCGTAGTCCTAACACACTTTTCTTCATTTCCCTGGTGCAGAACTTGGAAGCTATCTCAAGTAACGCTCTTGCCTGAACTTTGCTGTTTTGCTTGTGATCCTCGCGGCTGAGCGGCAAACAACGCCTTTAGGCGGCAGCACTCGTAGACCTTAACCGCGTAGTCCTAACCCACTTTTCTTCATTTCCCTGATGCAAAGCTTTGAAGCCACCTCAAGTAACGCTCTTGCCTGAACTTTGCTGTTTTGCTTCTGATCCTCGCGGCTGAGCGGGAAAGAACGCCTTTTGGCGGCAGCACTGGCAGACCTCAACTGCGTAGTCCTAACACACTTTTCTTCATTTTCCTGATGGAAAGCTTGGCAGATATTTCAAGTAACGCTCTCGCCTGAGCTTTGCTCTGTTTTGCTTATGATCCTCGCGGCTGAGCGGGAAACAACGCCTTTTGGCGGCAGCACTCGTACACCCTAACCGCGTAGTCCTAACCCACTTTTCTTCATTTCCCTGATGCAAAGCTTGGAAGCTACCTCAAGTAACGCTCTTGCCTGAACTTTGCTGTTTTGCTTGTGATCCTCGCGGCTGAGCGGCAAACAACGCCTTTTGGCGGCAGCACTCGTAGACCTTAACCGCGTAGTCCTAAGCCACTTTTCTTCATTTCCCTGATGCAAAGCTCTGAAGCTACCTGAAGTAACGCTCTTGCCTGAACTTTGCTCTGTTTTGCTTGTGATCCTCGCGGCTGAGCGGCAAACAACGCCTTTTGGCGGAAGCACTGGTGGACCTCAACCGCGTAGTCCTAACACACTTTTCTTCATTTCCCTGGTGCAGAACTTGGAAGCTATCTCAAGTAACGCTCTTGCCTGAACTTTGCTCTGTTTTACTTGTGATCCTCGCGGCTGAGCGGCAAACAACGCCTTTTGGCGGAAGCACTGGTGGACCTCAACCGCGTAGTCCTAACACACTTTTCTTCATTTCCCTGGTGCAGAACTTGGACGCTATCTCAAGTAACGCTCTTGCCGGAACTTTGCTCTGTTGTGCTTGTGATCCTCGCGGCTGAGCGGCAAACAACGCCTTTTGGCGGCAGCACACGTAGACCTCAGCCGCGTAGTCCTAACACACTTTTCTTCATTTCCCTGATGGAAAGCTTGGAAGCTATCTCAAGTAACGCTCTTGCCTGAACTTTGCTCTGTTTTGCTTGTGATCCTCGCGGCTGAGCGGCAAACAACGCCTTTTGGCGGAAGCACTGGTGGACCTCATCCGCGTAGTCCTAACACACTTTTCTTCATTTCCCTGGTGCAGAACTTGGAAGCTATCTCAAGTAACGCTCTTGCCTGAACTTTGCTCTGTTTTGCTTGTGATCCTCGCGGCTGAGCGGCAAACAACGCCTTTTGGCGGAAGCACTGGTGGACCTCAACCGCGTAGTCCCAACACACTTTTCTTCATTTGCCTGGTGCAGAACTTGGAAGCTATCTCAAGTAACGCTCTTGCCTGAACTTTGCTCTGTTGTGCTTGTGATCCTCGCGGCTGAGCGGCAAACAACGCCTTTTGGCGGAAGCACTCGTAGACCTTAACCGCGTAGTCCTAACACACTTTTCTTCATTTCCCTGGTGCAGAACTTGGAAGCTATCTCAAGTAACGCTCTTGCCTGAACTTTGCTCTGTTTTGCTTGTGATCCTCGCGGCTGAGCGGCAAACAACGCCTTTTGGCGGCAGCACACGTAGACCTCATCCGCGTAGTCCTAACACACTTTTCTTCATTTCCCTGGTGCAGAACTTGGAAGCTATTTCAAGTAACGCTCTTGCCTGAGCTTTGCTCTGTTTTGCTTATGATCCTCGCGGCTGAGCGGGAAACAACGCCTTTTGGCGGCAGCACTCGTAGACCCTAACCGCGTAGTCCTAACCCACTTTTCTTCATTTCCCTGATGCAAAGCTTGGAAGCTACCTCAAGTAACGCTCTTGCCTGAACTTTGCTGTTTTGCTTGTGATCCTCGCGGCTGAGCGGCAAACAACGCCTTTTGGCGGCAGCACTCGTAGACCTTAACCGCGTAGTCCTAAGCCACTTTTCTTCATTTCCCTGATGCAAAGCTCTGAAGCTACCTGAAGTAACGCTCTTGCCTGAACTTTGCTGTTTTGCTTGTGATCCTCGCGGCTGAGCGGTAAACAACGCCTTTCAGCGGCAGCACTCGTAGACCTCAACCGCGTAGTCCTAACCCACTTTTCTTCATTTCCCCGATGGAAAGCTTGGAAGCTATCTCAAGTAACGCTCTTGCCTGAACTTTGCTCTGTTTTGCTTGTGATCCTCGCGGCTGAGCGACAAACAACGCCTTTTGGCGGAAGCACTGGTGGACCTCAACCGCGTAGTCCTAACACACTTTTCTTCATTTCCCTGGTGCAGAACTTGGAAGCTATCTCAAGTAACGCTCTTGCCTGAACTTTGCTCTGTTTTACTTGTGATCCTCGCGGCTGAGCGGCAAACAACGCCTTTTGGCGGAAGCACTGGTGGACCTCAACCGCGTAGTCCTAACACACTTTTCTTCATTTCCCTGGTGCAGAACTTGGACGCTATCTCAAGTAACGCTCTTGCCGGAACTTTGCTCTGTTGTGCTTGTGATCCTCGCGGCTGAGCGGCAAACAACGCCTTTTGGCGGCAGCACACGTAGACCTCAGCCGCGTAGTCCTAACACACTTTTCTTCATTTCCCTGATGGAAAGCTTGGAAGCTATCTCAAGTAACGCTCTTGCCTGAACTTTCCTCTGTTTTGCTTGTGATCCTCGCGGCTGAGCGGCAAACAACGCCTTTTGGCGGAAGCACTGGTGGACCTCATCCGCGTAGTCCTAACACACTTTTCTTCATTTCCCTGGTGCAGAACTTGGAAGCTATCTCAAGTAACGCTCTTGCCTGAACTTTGCTCTGTTTTGCTTGTGATCCTCGCGGCTGAGCGGCAAACAACGCCTTTTGGCGGAAGCACTGGTGGACCTCAACCGCGTAGTCCCAACACACTTTTCTTCATTTCCCTGGTGCAGAACTTGGAAGCTATCTCAAGTAACGCTCTTGCCTGAACTTTGCTCTGTTGTGCTTGTGATCCTCGCGGCTGAGCGGCAAACAACGCCTTTTGGCGGAAGCACTCGTAGACCTTAACCGCGTAGTCCTAACACACTTTTCTTCATTTCCCTGGTGCAGAACTTGGAAGCTATCTCAAGTAACGCTCTTGCCTGAACTTTGCTCTATTTTGCTTGTGATCCTCGCGGCTGAGCGGCAAACAACGCCTTTTGGCGGCAGCACACGTAGACCTCAGCCGCGTAGTCCTAACACACTTTTCTTCATTTCCCTGATGGAAAGCTTGGAAGCTATCTCAAGTAACGCTCTTGCCTGAACTTTGCTCAGTTTTGCTTGTGATCCTCGCGGCTGAGCGGCAAACAACGCCTTTTGGCGGAAGCACTGGTGGACCTCAACCGCGTAGTCCTAACACACTTTTCTTCATTTCCCTGGTGCAGAACTTGGAAGCTATCTCAAGTAACGCTCTTGACTGAACTTTGCTCTGTTTTGCTTGTGATCCTCGCGGCTGAGCGGCAAACAACGCCTTTTGGCGGAAGCGCTGGTGGACCTCAACCGCGTAGTCCTAACACACTTTTCTTCATTTCCCTGGTGCAGAACTTGGAAGCTATCTCAAGTAACGCTCTTGCCTGAACTTTGCTCTGTTGTGCTTGTGATCCTCGCGGCTGAGCGGCAAAGAACGCCTTTTGGCGGAAGCACTGGTGGACCTCAACCGCGTAGTCCTAACACACTTTTCTTCATTTCCCTGGTGCAGAACTTGGAAGCTACCTCAAGTAACGCTCTTGCCTGAACTTTGCTCTGTTTTGCTTGTGATCCTCGCGGCTGAGCGGCAAACAACGCCTTTTGGCGGCAGCACTCGTAGACCTCAACCGCGTATTCCTAGCCCACTTTTCTTCATTTCCCTGATGGAAAGCTTGGAAGCTATCTCAAGTAACGCTCTTGCCTGAACTTTGCTCTGTTTTGCTTGTGATCCTCGCGGCTGAGCGGGAAACAACGCGTTTTGGCGGCAGCACTCGTAGACCTTAACCGCGTAGTCCTAACCCAGTTTTGTTCATTTCCCTGATGCAAAGCTTGGAAGCTACCTCAAGTAACGCTCTTGAATGAACTTTGCTGTTTTGCTTGTGATCCTCGCGGCTGAGCGGCAAACAACGCCTTTAGGCGGCAGCACTCGTAGACCTTAACCGCGTAGTCCTAACCCACTTTTCTTCATTTCCCTGATGCAAAGCTTTGAAGCCACCTCAAGTAACGCTCTTGCCTGAACTTTGCTGTTTTGCTTCTCATCCTCGTGGCTGAGCGGGAAACAACGCCTTTTGGCGGCAGCACTGGCAGACCTCAACTGCGTAGTCCTAACACACTTTTCTTCATTTTCCTGATGGAAAGCTTGGCAGATATTTCAAGTAACGCTCTTGCCTGAGCTTTGCTCTGTTTTGCTTATGATCCTCGCGGCTGAGCGGGAAACAACGCCTTTTGGCGGCAGCACTCGTAGACCCTAACCGCGTAGTCCTAACCCACTTTTCTTCATTTCCCTGATGCAAAGCTTGGAAGCTACCTCAAGTAACGCTCTTGCCTGAACTTTGCTCTGTTGTGCTTGTGATCCTCGCGGCTGAGCGGCAAAGAACGCCTTTTGGCGGAAGCACTGGTGGACCTCAACCGCGTAGTCCTAACACACTTTTCTTCATTTCCCTGGTGCAGAACTTGGAAGCTACCTGAAGTAACGCTCTTGCCTAAACTTTGCTCTGTTTTGCTTGTGATCCTCGCGGCTGAGCGGCAAACAACGCCTTTTGGCGGCAGCACTCGTAGACCTCAACCGCGTATTCCTAGCCCACTTTTCTTCATTTCCCTGATGGAAAGCTTGGAAGCTATCTCAAGTAACGCTCTTGCCTGAACTTTGCTCTGTTTTGCTTGTGATCCTCGCGGCTGAGCGGGAAACAACGCCTTTTGGCGGCAGCACTCGTAGACCTTAACCGCGTAGTCCTAACCCAGTTTTGTTCATTTCCCTGATGCAAAGCTTGGAAGCTACCTCAAGTAACGCTCTTGAATGAACTTTGCTGTTTTGCTTGTGATCCTCGCGGCTGAGCGGCAAACAACGCCTTTTGGCGGAAGCACTGGTGGACCTCAACCGCGTAGTCCTAACACACTTTTCTTCATTTCCCTGGTGCAGAACTTGGAAGCTATCTCAAGTAACGCTCTTGCCGGAACTTTGATCTGTTGTGCTTGTGATCCTCGCGGCTGAGCGGCAAACAACGCCTTTTGGCGGCAGCACACGTAGACCTCAGCCGCGTAGTCCTAACACACTTTTCTTCATTTCCCTGATGGAAAGCTTGGAAGCTATCTCAAGTAACGCTCTTGCCTGAACTTTGCTCTGTTTTGCTTGTGATCCTCGCGGCTGAGCGGCAAACAACGCCTTTTGGCGGAAGCACTGGTGGACCTCAACCGCGTATTCCTAACACACTTTTCTTCATTTCCCTGGTGCAGAACTTGGAAGCTATCTCAAGTAACGCTCTTGACTGAACTTTGCTCTGTTTTGCTTGTGATCCTCGCGGCTGAGTGGGAAACAACGCCTTTTGGCGGCAGCACTGGTAGACCTCAACTGCGTAGTCCTAACACACTTTTCTTCATTTTCCTGATGGAAAGCTTGGCAGATATTTCAAGTAACGCTCTTGCCTGAGCTTTGCTCTGTTTTGCTTATGATCCTCGCGGCTGAGCGGGAAACAACGCCTTTTGGCGGCAGCACTCGTAGACCCTAACCGCGTAGTCCTAACCCACTTTTCTTCATTTCCCTGATGCAAAGCTTGCAAGCTACCTCAAGTAACGCTCTTCCCTGAACATTGCTATTTTGCTTGTGATCCTCGCGGCTGAGCGGCAAACAACGCCTTTTGGCGGCAGCACTCGTAGACCTTAACCGCGTAGTCCTAAGCCACTTTTCTTCATTTCCCTGATGCAAAGCTCTGAAGCTACCTGAAGTAACGCTCTTGCCTGAACTTTGCTGTTTTGCTAGTGATCTTCGCGGCTGAGCGGTAAACAACGCCTTTCAGCGGCAGCACTCGTAGACCTCAACCGCGTAGTCCTAACCCACTTTTCTTCATTTCCCCGATGGAAAGCTTGGAAGCTATCTCAAGTAACGCTCTTGCCTGAACTTTGCTCTGTTTTGCTTGTGATCCTCGCGGCTGAGCGGCAAACAACGCCTTTTGGCGGAAGCACTGGTGGACCTCAACCGCGTAGTCCTAACACACTTTTCTTCATTTCCCTGGTGCAGAACTTGGAAGCTATCTCAAGTAACGCTCTTGCCTGAACTTTGCTCTGTTTTGCTTGTGATCCTCGCGGCTGAGCGGCAAACAACGCCTTTTGGCGGAAGCACTGGTGGACCTCAACCGCGTAGTCCTAACACACTTTTCTTCATTTCCCTGGTGCAGAACTTGGAAGCTATCTCAAGTAACGCTCTTGCCTGAACTTTGCTCTGTTTTGCTTGTGATCCTCGCGGCTGAGCGGCAAACAACGCCTTTTGGCGGAAGCACTGGTGCACCTCAACCGCGTAGTCCTAACACACTTTTCTTCATTTCCCTGGTGCAGAACTTGGAAGCTATCTCAAGTAACGCTCTTGCCTGAACTTTGCTCTGTTGTGCTTGTGATCCTCGCGGCTGAGCGGCAAACAACGCCTTTTGGCGGAAGCACTGGTGGACCTCAACCGCGTAGTCCTAACACACTTTTCTTCATTTCCCTGGTGCAGAACTTGGAGGCTATCTCAAGTAACGCTCTTGCCTGAACTTTGCTCTGTTTTGCTTGATATCCTCGCGGCTGAGCGGCAAGCAACGCCTTTTGGCGGCAGCACACGTAGACCTCAGCCGCGTAGTCCTAACACACTTTTCTTCATTTCCCTGATGGAAAGCTTGGAAGCTATCTCAAGTAACGCTCTTGCCTGAACTTTGCTCTGTTTTGCTTGTGATCCTCGCGGCTGAGCGGCAAACAACGCCTTTTGGCGGAAGCACTGGTGGACCTCAACCGCGTAGTCCTAACACACTTTTCTTCATTTCCCTGGTGCAGAACTTGGAAGCTATCTCAAGTAACGCTCTTGACTGAACTTTGCTCTGTTTTGCTTGTGATCCTCGCGGCTGAGCGGCAAACAACGCCTTTTGGCGGAAGCACTGGTGGACCTCAACCGCGTAGTCCTAACACACTTTTCTTCATTTCCCTGGTGCAGAACTTGGAAGCTATCTCAAGTAACGCTCTTGCCTGAACTTTGCTCTGTTGTGCTTGTGATCCTCGCGGCTGAGCGGCAAACAACGCCTTTTGGCGGAAGCACACGTAGACCTCAGCCGCGTAGTCCTAACACACTTTTCTTCATTTCCCTGATGGAAAGCTTGGAAGCTATCTCAAGTAACGCTCTTGCCTGAACTTTGCTCTGTTTTGCTTGTGATCCTCGCGGCTGAGCGGCAAACAACGCCTTTTGGCGGAAGCACTGGTGGACCTCAACCGCATAGTCCTAACACACTTTTCTTCATTTCCCTGGTGCAGAACTTGGAAGCTATCTCAAGTAACGCTCTTGCCTGAACTTTGCTCTGTTTTGCTTGTGATCCTCGCGGCTGAGCGGCAAACAACGCCTTTTGGCGGAAGCACTGGTGGACCTCAACCGCGTAGTCCTAACACACTTTTCTTCATTTCCCTGGTGCAGAACTTGGAAGCTATCTCAAGTAACGCTCTTGCCTGAACTTTGCTCTGTTTTGCTTGTGATCCTCGCGGCTGAGCGGCAAACAACGCCTTTTGGCGGAAGCACTGGTGGACCTCAACCGCGTAGTCCTAACACACTTTTCTTCATTTCCCTGGTGCAGAACTTGGAAGCTATCTCAAGTAACGCTCTTGCCTGAACTTTGCTCTGTTGTGCTTGTGATCCTCGCGGCTGAGCGGCAAACAACGCCTTTTGGCGGAAGCACTGGTGGACCTCAACCGCGTAGTCCTAACACACTTTTCTTCATTTCCCTGGTGCAGAACTTGGAGGCTATCTCAAGTAACGCTCTTGCCTGAACTTTGCTCTGTTTTGCTTGATATCCTCGCGGCTGAGCGGCAAGCAACGCCTTTTGGCGGCAGCACACGTAGACCTCAGCCGCGTAGTCCTAACACACTTTTCTTCATTTCCCTGATGGAAAGCTTGGAAGCTATCTCAAGTAACGCTCTTGCCTGAACTTTGCTCTGTTTTGCTTGTGATCCTCGCGGCTGAGCGGCAAACAACGCCTTTTGGCGGAAGCACTGGTGGACCTCAACCGCGTAGTCCTAACACACTTTTCTTCATTTCCCTGGTGCAGAACTTGGAAGCTATCTCAAGTAACGCTCTTGACTGAACTTTGCTCTGTTTTGCTTGTGATCCTCGCGGCTGAGCGGCAAACATACCTTTTGGCGGAAGCACTGGTGGACCTCAACCGCGTAGTCCTAACACACTTTTCTTCATTTCCCTGGTGCAGAACTTGGAAGCTATCTCAAGTAACGCTCTTGCCTGAACTTTGCTCTGTTGTGCTTGTGATCCTCGCGGCTGAGCGGCAAACAACGCCTTTTGGCGGAAGCACACGTAGACCTCAGCCGCGTAGTCCTAACACACTTTTCTTCATTTCCCTGATGGAAAGCTTGGAAGCTATCTCAAGTAACGCTCTTGCCTGAACTTTGCTCTGTTTTGCTTGTGATCCTCGCGGCTGAGCGGCAAACAACGCCTTTTGGCGGCAGCACACGTAGACCTCAACTGCGTAGTCCTAACCCACTTTTCTTCATTTCCCCGATGGAAAGCTTGGAAGCTATCTCAAGTAACGCTCTTGCCTGAACTTTGCTCTGTTTTGCTTGTGATCCTCGCGCCTGAGCGGCAAACAACGCCTTTTGGCGGAAGCACTGGTGGACCTCAACCGCGTAGTCCTAACACACTTTTCTTCATTTCCCTGGTGCAGAACTTGGAAGCTATCTCAAGTAACGCTCTTGCCTGAACTTTGCTCTGTTTTGCTTGTGATCCTCGCGGCTGAGCGGCAAACAACGCCTTTTGGCGGAAGCACTGGTGGACCTCAACCGCGTAGTCCTAACACACTTTTCTTCATTTCCCTGGTGCAGAACTTGGAAGCTATCTCAAGTAACGCTCTTGCCTGAACTTTGCTCTGTTGTGCTTGTGATCCTCGCGGCTGAGCGGCAAACAACGCCTTTTGGCGGAAGCACTGGTGGACCTCAACCGCGTAGTCCTAACACACTTTTCTTCATTTCCCTGGTGCAGAACTTGGAAGCTATCTCAAGTAACGCTCTTGCCTGAACTTTGCTCTGTTTTGCTTGTGATCCTCGCGGCTGAGCGGCAAACAACGCCTTTTGGCGGCAGCACACGTAGACCTCAGCCGCGTAGTCCTAACACACTTTTCTTCATTTCCCTGGTGCAGAACTTGGAAGCTATCTCAAGTAACGCTCTTGCCTGAACTTTGCTCTGTTGTGCTTGTGATCCTCGCGGCTGAGCGGCAAACAACGCCTTTTGGCGGAAGCACTGGTGGACCTCAACCGCGTAGTCCTAACACACTTTTCTTCATTTTCCTGATGGAAAGCTTGGCAGATATTTCAAGTAACGCTCTTGCCTGAGCTTTGCTCTGTTTTGCTTATGATCCTCGCGGCTGAGCGGGAAACAACGCCTTTTGGCGGCAGCACTCGTAGACCCTAACCGCGTAGTCCTAACCCACTTTTCTTCATTTCCCTGATGCAAAGCTTGCAAGCTACCTCAAGTAACGCTCTTCCCTGAACATTGCTATTTTGCTTGTGATCCTCGCGGCTGAGCGGCAAACAACGCCTTTTGGCGGCAGCACTCGTAGACCTTAACCGCGTAGTCCTAAGCCACTTTTCTTCATTTCCCTGATGCAAAGCTCTGAAGCTACCTGAAGTAACGCTCTTGCCTGAACTTTGCTGTTTTGCTAGTGATCTTCGCGGCTGAGCGGTAAACAACGCCTTTCAGCGGCAGCACTCGTAGACCTCAACCGCGTAGTCCTAACCCACTTTTCTTCATTTCCCCGATGGAAAGCTTGGAAGCTATCTCAAGTAACGCTCTTGCCTGAACTTTGCTCTGTTTTGCTTGTGATCCTCGCGGCTGAGCGGCAAACAACGCCTTTTGGCGGAAGCACTGGTGGACCTCAACCGCGTAGTCCTAACACACTTTTCTTCATTTCCCTGGTGCAGAACTTGGAAGCTATCTCAAGTAACGCTCTTGCCTGAACTTTGCTCTGTTTTGCTTGTGATCCTCGCGGCTGAGCGGCAAACAACGCCTTTTGGCGGAAGCACTGGTGGACCTCAACCGCGTAGTCCTAACACACTTTTCTTCATTTCCCTGGTGCAGAACTTGGAAGCTATCTCAAGTAACGCTCTTGCCTGAACTTTGCTCTGTTTTGCTTGTGATCCTCGCGGCTGAGCGGCAAACAACGCCTTTTGGCGGAAGCACTGGTGCACCTCAACCGCGTAGTCCTAACACACTTTTCTTCATTTCCCTGGTGCAGAACTTGGAAGCTATCTCAAGTAACGCTCTTGCCTGAACTTTGCTCTGTTGTGCTTGTGATCCTCGCGGCTGAGCGGCAAACAACGCCTTTTGGCGGAAGCACTGGTGGACCTCAACCGCGTAGTCCTAACACACTTTTCTTCATTTCCCTGGTGCAGAACTTGGAGGCTATCTCAAGTAACGCTCTTGCCTGAACTTTGCTCTGTTTTGCTTGATATCCTCGCGGCTGAGCGGCAAGCAACGCCTTTTGGCGGCAGCACACGTACACCTCAGCCGCGTAGTCCTAACACACTTTTCTTCATTTCCCTGATGGAAAGCTTGGAAGCTATCTCAAGTAACGCTCTTGCCTGAACTTTGCTCTGTTTTGCTTGTGATCCTCGCGGCTGAGCGGCAAACAACGCCTTTTGGCGGAAGCACTGGTGGACCTCAACCGCGTAGTCCTAACACACTTTTCTTCATTTCCCTGGTGCAGAACTTGGAAGCTATCTCAAGTAACGCTCTTGACTGAACTTTGCTCTGTTTTGCTTGTGATCCTCGCGGCTGAGCGGCAAACAACGCCTTTTGGCGGAAGCACTGGTGGACCTCAACCGCGTAGTCCTAACACACTTTTCTTCATTTCCCTGGTGCAGAACTTGGAAGCTATCTCAAGTAACGCTCTTGCCTGAACTTTGCTCTGTTGTGCTTGTGATCCTCGCGGCTGAGCGGCAAACAACGCCTTTTGGCGGAAGCACACGTAGACCTCAGCCGCGTAGTCCTAACACACTTTTCTTCATTTCCCTGATGGAAAGCTTGGAAGCTATCTCAAGTAACGCTCTTGCCTGAACTTTGCTCTGTTTTGCTTGTGATCCTCGCGGCTGAGCGGCAAACAACGCCTTTTGGCGGAAGCACTGGTGGACCTCAACCGCATAGTCCTAACACACTTTTCTTCATTTCCCTGGTGCAGAACTTGGAAGCTATCTCAAGTAACGCTCTTGCCTGAACTTTGCTCTGTTTTGCTTGTGATCCTCGCGGCTGAGCGGCAAACAACGCCTTTTGGCGGAAGCACTGGTGGACCTCAACCGCGTAGTCCTAACACACTTTTCTTCATTTCCCTGGTGCAGAACTTGGAAGCTATCTCAAGTAACGCTCTTGCCTGAACTTTGCTCTGTTTTGCTTGTGATCCTCGCGGCTGAGCGGCAAACAACGCCTTTTGGCGGAAGCACTGGTGGACCTCAACCGCGTAGTCCTAACACACTTTTCTTCATTTCCCTGGTGCAGAACTTGGAAGCTATCTCAAGTAACGCTCTTGCCTGAACTTTGCTCTGTTGTGCTTGTGATCCTCGCGGCTGAGCGGCAAACAACGCCTTTTGGCGGAAGCACTGGTGGACCTCAACCGCGTAGTCCTAACACACTTTTCTTCATTTCCCTGGTGCAGAACTTGGAGGCTATCTCAAGTAACGCTCTTGCCTGAACTTTGCTCTGTTTTGCTTGATATCCTCGCGGCTGAGCGGCAAGCAACGCCTTTTGGCGGCAGCACACGTAGACCTCAGCCGCGTAGTCCTAACACACTTTTCTTCATTTCCCTGATGGAAAGCTTGGAAGCTATCTCAAGTAACGCTCTTGCCTGAACTTTGCTCTGTTTTGCTTGTGATCCTCGCGGCTGAGCGGCAAACAACGCCTTTTGGCGGAAGCACTGGTGGACCTCAACCGCGTAGTCCTAACACACTTTTCTTCATTTCCCTGGTGCAGAACTTGGAAGCTATCTCAAGTAACGCTCTTGACTGAACTTTGCTCTGTTTTGCTTGTGATCCTCGCGGCTGAGCGGCAAACAACGCCTTTTGGCGGAAGCACTGGTGGACCTCAACCGCGTAGTCCTAACACACTTTTCTTCATTTCCCTGGTGCAGAACTTGGAAGCTATCTCAAGTAACGCTCTTGCCTGAACTTTGCTCTGTTGTGCTTGTGATCCTCGCGGCTGAGCGGCAAACAACGCCTTTTGGCGGAAGCACACGTAGACCTCAGCCGCGTAGTCCTAACACACTTTTCTTCATTTCCCTGATGGAAAGCTTGGAAGCTATCTCAAGTAACGCTCTTGCCTGAACTTTGCTCTGTTTTGCTTGTGATCCTCGCGGCTGAGCGGCAAACAACGCCTTTTGGCGGCAGCACACGTAGACCTCAACTGCGTAGTCCTAACCCACTTTTCTTCATTTCCCCGATGGAAAGCTTGGAAGCTATCTCAAGTAACGCTCTTGCCTGAACTTTGCTCTGTTTTGCTTGTGATCCTCGCGCCTGAGCGGCAAACAACGCCTTTTGGCGGAAGCACTGGTGGACCTCAACCGCGTAGTCCTAACACACTTTTCTTCATTTCCCTGGTGCAGAACTTGGAAGCTATCTCAAGTAACGCTCTTGCCTGAACTTTGCTCTGTTTTGCTTGTGATCCTCGCGGCTGAGCGGCAAACAACGCCTTTTGGCGGAAGCACTGGTGGACCTCAACCGCGTAGTCCTAACACACTTTTCTTCATTTCCCTGGTGCAGAACTTGGAAGCTATCTCAAGTAACGCTCTTGCCTGAACTTTGCTCTGTTGTGCTTGTGATCCTCGCGGCTGAGCGGCAAACAACGCCTTTTGGCGGAAGCACTGGTGGACCTCAACCGCGTAGTCCTAACACACTTTTCTTCATTTCCCTGGTGCAGAACTTGGAAGCTATCTCAAGTAACGCTCTTGCCTGAACTTTGCTCTGTTTTGCTTGTGATCCTCGCGGCTGAGCGGCAAACAACGCCTTTTGGCGGCAGCACACGTAGACCTCAGCCGCGTAGTCCTAACACACTTTTCTTCATTTCCCTGATGGAAAGCTTGGAAGCTATCTCAAGTAACGCTCTTGCCTGAACTTTGCTCTGTTTTGCGTGTGATCCTCGCGGCTGAGCGGCAAACAACGCCTTTTGGCGGAAGCACTGGTGGACCTCAACCGCGTAGTCCTAACACACTTTTCTTCATTTCCCTGGTGCAGAACTTGGAAGCTATCTCAAGTAACGCTGTTGCCTGAACTTTGCTCTGTTTTGCTTGTGATCCTCGCGGCTGAGCGGCAAACAACGCCTTTTGGCGGAAGCACTGGTGGACCTCAACCGCGTAGTCCTAACACACTTTTCTTCACTTGCCTGGTGCAGAACTTGGAAGCTATCTCAAGTAACGCTCTTGCCTGAACTTTGCTCTGTTGTGCTTGTGATCCTCGCGGCTGAGCGGCAAACAACGCCTTTTGGCGGAAGCACTCGTAGACCTTAACCGCGTAGTCCTAACACACTTTTCTTCATTTCCCTGGTGCAGAACTTGGAAGCTATCTCAAGTAACGCTCTTGCCTGAACTTTGCTCTGTTTTGCTTGTGATCCTCGCGGCTGAGCGGCAAACAACGCCTTTTGGCGGCAGCACACGTAGACCTCAGCCGCGTAGTCCTAACACACTTTTCTTCATTTCCCTGATGGAAAGCTTGGAAGCTATCTCAAGTAACGCTCTTGCCTGAACTTTGCTCTGTTTTGCTTGTGATCCTCGCGGCTGAACGGCAAACAACGCCTTTTGGCGGAAGCACTGGTGGACCTCAACCGCGTAGTCCTAACACACTTTTCTTCATTTCCCTGGTGCAGAGCTTGGAACCTATCTCAAGTAACGCTCTTGCCTGAACTTTGCTCAGTTTTGCTTGGTATCCTCGCGGCTGAGCGGCAAACAACGCCTTTTGGCGGAAGCACTGGTGGACCTCAACCGCGTAGTCCTAACACGCTTTTCTTCATTTCCCTGTTGCAGAACTTGGAAGCTATCTCAAGTAACGCTCTTGCCTGAACTTTGCTCTATTGTGCTTGTGATCCTCGCGGCTGAGCGGCAAAGAACGCCTTTTGGCGGAAGCACTGGTGGACCTCAACCGCGTAGTCCTAACACACTTTTCTTCATTTCCCTGGTGCAGAACTTGGAAGCTACCTCAAGTAACGCTCTTGCCTGAACTTTGCTCTATTTTGCTTGTGATCCTCGCGGCTGAGCGGCAAACAACGCCTTTTGGCGGCAGCACTCGTAGACCTCAACCGCGTATTCCTAGCCCACTTTTCTTCATTTCCCTGATGGAAAGCTTGGAAGCTATCTCAAGTAACGCTCTTGCCTGAACTTTGCTCTGTTTTGCTTGTGATCCTCGCGGCTGAGCGGGAAACAACGCCTTTTGGCGGCAGCACTCGTAGACCTTAACCGCGTAGTCCTAACCCAGTTTTGTTCATTTCCCTGATGCAAAGCTTGCAAGCTACCTCAAGTAACCCTCTTGAATGAACTTTGCTGTTTTGCTTGTGATCCTCGCGGCTGAGCGGCAAACAACGCCTTTAGGCGGCAGCACTCGTAGACCTTAACCGCGTAGTCCTAACCCACTTTTCTTCATTTCCCTGATGCAAAGCTTTGAAGCCACCTCAAGTAACGCTCTTGCCTGAACTTTGCTGTTTTGCTTCTCATCCTCGTGGCTGAGCGGGAAACAACGCCTTTTGGCGGCAGCACTGGCAGACCTCAACTGCGTAGTCCTAACACACTTTTCTTCATTTTCCTGATGGAAAGCTTGGCAGATATTTCAAGTAACGCTCTTGCCTGAGCTTTGCTCTGTTTTGCTTATGATCCTCGCGGCTGAGCGGGAAACAACGCCTTTTGGCGGCAGCACTCGTAGACCCTAACCGCGTAGTCCTAACCCACTTTTCTTCATTTCCCTGATGCAAAGCTTGGAAGCTACCTCAAGTAACGCTCTTGCCTGAACTTTGCTCTGTTGTGCTTGTGATCCTCGCGGCTGAGCGGCAAAGAACGCCTTTTGGCGGAAGCACTGGTGGACCTCAACCGCGTAGTCCTAACACACTTTTCTTCATTTCCCTGGTGCAGAACTTGGAAGGTACCTGAAGTAACGCTCTTGCCTGAACTTTGCTCTGTTTTGCTTGTGATCCTCGCGGCTGAGCGTCAAACAACGCCTTTTGGCGGCAGCACTCGTAGACCTCAACCGCGTATTCCTAGCCCATTTTTCTTCATTTCCCTGATGGAAAGCTTGGAAGCTATCTCAAGTAACGCTCTTGCCTGAACTTTGCTCTGTTTTGCTTGTGATCCTCGCGGCTGAGCGGCAAACAACGCCTTTTGGCGGAAGCACTGGTGGACCTCAACCGCGTATTCCTAACACACTTTTCTTCATTTCCCTGGTGCAGAACTTGGAAGCTATCTCAAGTAACGCTCTTGACTGAACTTTGCTCTGTTTTGCTTGTGATCCTCGCCGCTGAGTGGGAAACAACGCCTTTTGGCGGCAGCACTGGTAGACCTCAACTGCGTAGTCCTAACACACTTTTCTTCATTTTCCTGATGGAAAGCTTGGCAGATATTTCAAGTAACGCTCTTGCCTGAGCTTTGCTCTGTTTTGCTTATGATCCTCGCGGCTGAGCGGGAAACAACGCCTTTGGCGGCAGCACTCGTAGACCCTAACCGCGTAGTCCTAACCCACTTTTCTTCATTTCCCTGATGCAAAGCTTGGAAGCTACCTCAAGTAACGCTCTTGCCTGAACTTTGCTATTTTGCTTGTGATCCTCGCGGCTGAGCGGCAAACAACGCCTTTTGGCGGCAGCACTCGTAGACCTTAACCGCGTAGTCCTAAGCCACTTTTCTTCATTTCCCTGATGCAAAGCTCTGAAGCTACCTGAAGTAACGCTCTTGCCTGAACTTTGCTGTTTCGCTAGTGATCCTCGCGGCTGAGCGGTAAACAACGCCTTTCAGCGGCAGCACTCGTAGACCTCAACCGCGTAGTCCTAACCCACTTTTCTTCATTTCCCCGATGGAAAGCTTGGAAGCTATCTCAAGTAACGCTCTTGCCTGAACTTTGCTCTGTTTTGCTTGTGATCCTCGCGGCTGAGCGGCAAACAACGCCTTTTGGCGGAACCACTGGTGGACCTCAACCGCGTAGTCCTAACACACTTCATTTCCCTGGTGCAGAACTTGGAAGCTAACTCAAGTAACGCTCTTGCCTGAACTTTGCTCTGTTTTGCTTGTGATCCTCGCGGCTGAGCGGCAAACAACGCCTTTTGGCGGAAGCACTGGTGGACCTCAACCGCGTAGTCCTAACACACTTTTCTTCATTTCCCTGATGGAAAGCTTGGAAGCTATCTCAAGTAACGCTCTTGCCTGAACTTTGCTCTGTTTTGCTTGTGATCCTCGCGGCTGAGCGGGAAACAACGCCTTTTGGCGGCAGCACTCGTAGACCTTAACCGCGTAGTCCTAACCCAGTTTTGTTCATTTCCCTGATGCAAAGCTTGGAAGCTACCTCAAGTAACGCTCTTGAATGAACTTTGCTGTTTTGCTTGTGATCCTCGCGGCTGAGCGGCAAACAACGCCTTTTGGCGGAAGCACTGGTGGACCTCAACCGCGTAGTCCTAACACACTTTTCTTCATTTCCCTGGTGCAGAACTTGGAAGCTATCTCAAGTAACGCTCTTGCCGGAACTTTGCTCTGTTGTGCTTGTGATCCTCGCGGCTGAGCGGCAAACAACGCCTTTTGGCGGCAGCACACGTAGACCTCAGCCGCGTAGTCCTAACACACTTTTCTTCATTTCCCTGATGGAAAGCTTGGAAGCTATCTCAAGTAACGCTCTTGCCTGAACTTTGCTCTGTTTTGCTTGTGATCCTCGCGGCTGAGCGGCAAACAACGCCTCTTGGCGGAAGCACTGGTGGACCTCAACCGCGTATTCCTAACACACTTTTCTTCATTTCCCTGGTGCAGAACTTGGAAGCTATCTCAAGTAACGCTCTTGACTGAACTTTGCTCTGTTTTGCTTGTGATCCTCGCCGCTGAGTGGGAAACAACGCCTTTTGGCGGCAGCACTGGTAGACCTCAACTGCGTAGTCCTAACACACTTTTCTTCATTTTCCTGATGGAAAGCTTGGCAGATATTTCAAGTAACGCTCTTGCCTGAGCTTTGCTCTGTTTTGCTTATGATCCTCGCGGCTGAGCGGGAAACAACGCCTTTGGCGGCAGCACTCGTAGACCCTAACCGCGTAGTCCTAACCCACTTTTCTTCATTTCCCTGATGCAAAGCTTGGAAGCTACCTCAAGTAACGCTCTTGCCTGAACTTTGCTATTTTGCTTGTGATCCTCGCGGCTGAGCGGCAAACAACGCCTTTTGGCGGCAGCACTCGTAGACCTTAACCGCGTAGTCCTAAGCCACTTTTCTTCATTTCCCTGATGCAAAGCTCTGAAGCTACCTGAAGTAACGCTCTTGCCTGAACTTTGCTGTTTCGCTAGTGATCCTCGCGGCTGAGCGGTAAACAACGCCTTTCAGCGGCAGCACTCGTAGACCTCAACCGCGTAGTCCTAACCCACTTTTCTTCATTTCCCCGATGGAAAGCTTGGAAGCTATCTCAAGTAACGCTCTTGCCTGAACTTTGCTCTGTTTTGCTTGTGATCCTCGCGGCTGAGCGGCAAACAACGCCTTTTGGCGGAAGCACTGGTGGACCTCAACCGCGTAGTCCTAACACACTTCATTTCCCTGGTGCAGAACTTGGAAGCTATCTCAAGTAACGCTCTTGCCTGAACTTTGCTCTGTTTTGCTTGTGATCCTCGCGGCTGCGCGGCAAACAACGCCTTTTGGCGGAAGCACTGGTGGACCTCAACCGCGTAGTCCTAACACACTTTTCTTCATTTCCCTGGTGCAGAACTTGGAAGCTATCTCAAGTAACGCTCTTGCCTGAACTTTGCTCTGTTGTGCTTGTGATCCTCGCGGCTGAGCGGCAAACAACGCCTTTTGGCGGAAGCACTGGTGGACCTCAACCGCGTAGTCCTAACACACTTTTCTTCATTTCCCTGGTGCAGAACTTGGAGGCTATCTCAAGTAACGCTCTTGCCTGAACTTTGCTCTGTTTTGCTTGATATCCTCGCGGCTGAGCGGCAAGCAACGCCTTTTGGCGGCAGCACACGTAGACCTCAGCCGCGTAGTCCTAACACACTTTTCTTCATTTCCCTGGTGCAGAACTTGGAAGCTATCTCAAGTAACGCTCTTGCCTGAACTTTGCTGTTTCGCTTGTGATCCTCGCGGCTGAGCGGCAAACAACGCCTTTTGGCGGCAGCACTCGTAGACCTCAACCGCGTAGTCCTAACCCACTTTTCTTCATTTCCCTGATGCAAAGCTTGGAAGCTACCTCAAGTACATTGGCTAGAATAGGGAAGTGTGATGAACGCGCCAGCTCGCGCCTGGCGCTTTGGAAGGAAACTTCCAGGGGGCGCTGCCACACGCATACACGTCGGCAGCGACGGCGGCTAGCAGCCGCAGTGCAGGGGACCTGCGCGGAATGCGATCATCCACGCGCGGTCAGGAATGTAATAACAAATAAGAGAGCTTCACACTACGTATATGCTCGCTCGTTCATGGCTACAAATTGCTATATAGTAGCATAGCTCCTTACGAATCACAGGGCGCCAACGTAACAATCCGATTGAGCGCACACCGATGGTAGAATGCACCTTGTTTTGTCTGGTTATCGAACGCAAAGCAAGAAAATTCCCAGTGGTAACTCGGAAGCAAACATTTTATTTTCAACACATTACTTGCACAAACAACTCATATTTTGAAGAATTGCTTAGAATCTGTAGAAAGCAAACCATTCTCAGTCATCGACGATATTTTGATACGCGACACGCCAGAGCTAGTGCTCTTTTTTCACGAGAACAACAAGAAAAAAAAACATTTTGTTTAAATAGTTTACAAGCAGTTCAAACAGAACGTTGTCAGCCTCTGCTAAGTGACGCGCCTGAGCTTCAGGTGCTTCTTTTCACAGGAAAACGCGCTCTCTTTGTTGAGTGCCTTCGTGTAGAAATGTGCAAACGGGTGACCAAAATAAATTTTGTAACCTGGTTGGTGAATTTGGGGCCATGCTGTGCACAGCCTAGCATGGCGTCATTTCTTTTTTTTTTCTTTTTTTTTTGCAGGCAGAAGACAAGCTTTTCCAAGAAGTCACTGTGCAGCTCGTTGTAACTGAACCACACCGAAAAAAGTAGTTTCAAGGGTGTCTACATATGAGAAGAGCTTCTCAGAAGGGTATATGAGGCCCCGCAGAACTTGATGAACATCGCCAGCTATTCTTTGGCTTCGTCGGCGAAAACAAGGAGCTCGTCAAAGCATTCCTTGCACGCAGTCCTCAGTATTGTTTCGTGTACAACATGCCCTGCCATGTAGAAGACTAGCTGCGGATCGCTCATCATTTCAAGGTACACATGGTATGGAAGCATTGCGGACTTCTTTATCACGTGAGAAGCTTCTACCTTCCCGCTATGGCTTGCATCCTAACCACTGAGGAGAAAGGTCAGATCGCCCTCTTCACAGTTGCCACTCCTGGGCGCTTTGACCAATTCGTAAAAACTCAAACAGTTCACAACGAGCAAGAATTGGGCAGAAGAGGGATGGTCGTTGCCACCAGAAAATCGTCTAATGATAACAAACAATTTCTCTAGGCAGTCTTGCCTCAGCCGGCGCGTCAGCAGCTACTTAAAGCTAAGTTTCTCACGAAGGTACTTCATTAGATCAAGCGTGGTCTGAAGGGTGACCCTTAGTCCCTTGGCAGTGCTTGCTGAAAGAAATCCTGCTGGTGACGTTCCCGCGTGAGCCTCCTATCGGTTTACGCAGTCTCATACATCCTTGACGTCCCTTTCATGTTCAGAGTTAGGTTTCAATCCCTCAGGTTGAATCCGTGCTGTCATTGCCTTTACTAGCTTCCACATTAGCAGAACAAAGGCTTGACTTGGTGCGGGGTCACCCCAGTGCTCCTTTAATTGCTTCTTGTAGAAAAACAGGCCCCGAAGCACCTGGGGAATGAAAAGGTGCAATGCCAGGTTTACCTTCATCTTTTCAAAGTTGTTAGGTCTCACGTGAGCAAGAGTGATCTTCGGCATCACTTTAAGGGTAAGTGGACACTTATCCTCTATGTGTGATGCTCTGATGTGCTCAGTATAAACAGACCCTTCAGGCCTTTTGTACCTTGCTTTAAGAAGGCCATTTCGAACGCATGTTATCCGACTCGGAAAATCCGAAATGAAGAGGCGTCTCTGCAGTGTCAATAGGATATGGTGCAGATGGTTTTATGGACGTCGAGGAGCCAGAAATCACAAAAAGCCGCCACATTGAACGGTTCCATGAAGCTCCGTCCGCCGTGATATAATCTACCTTCAGTCCAGCCTTTTCTGCGAGCTACACGGCTTCTGTTAAAATCTTGCACAAAAGCAGCCTTCACATCTCCCCTGGAAGCGAAAACGCCGAATATCTGGTGCCAGCTAGGAACCAGTGAAAGGTTGAAACATGATCACAAGACCGTGATTGCAGGGAAGATGTTTGTCATTTTCCAATGTGAATTTTCCCCAAGTCCACCACTCCTTCTACTTTCCCTCTTGCGCCAACATTCAAGAACTCTGACAGCTTCATTTCGTCCACAATCAGGCCACCATGGCACTTGAATTCCTCCATAGATTTGGTTTTTCTTTCAATGCCTGTGATAATAGCAGGGTTGAGGCCAAACCCATCCTTGTATTTCCGCATGTGCACCTTCAAACAGCTTCCGCTTGGAAGGATGAGTATGCCTTCCCGCCCGACATGCTCGTCGAGCCTCGAGTTTTTCATTAGCATTATCACGCAATCCAGCAACCAGTCCGGATTGTACTACATACCTTTCGTTGATTTTTGACGAGCAGCTTGAAAGCATTGCATAACAGCAAGTCTTTGCTTCGGTGGAAGGGCGTGTAACCGGTCCGCGAGGACGCCCTTTTCAAGTTCTGCATTTTTGTCTCTTCAGTTTCTCAATAGTTTGAGTGTAAAGTGACAGCTAGGCTTTGAGCCGGCAAGTGGCTTGTGCGTGCGCTCTTCTACGTTTTTAAATTGCTGCAGCAGAAAAAGAAACGAGCACTACTTCGCAGAGGTCAGGGCGCGTGGCGTTGCTTAAGCAGCACAGCCGGCGCAACTCGCACCGGGCGACGTGTAAACGTCAGCGCGCGCCCCCTCGCGGCTCCCCTGTGGGCGGCTTCACTGCGTCTCGTAGGCGCTCCGTGCTGGTCGCCACACTTCCCTATTCTAGCCACTGTACCTCAAGTAACGCTTTTGCCTGAACTTTGCTGTTTTGCTTGTGATCCTCGCGGCTGAGCGGCAAACAACGCCTTTTGGCGGCAGCACTCGTAGACCTCAACCGCGTAGTCCTAACCCACTTTTCTTCATTTCCCTGATGCAAAGCTTGGAAGCTACCTCAAGTAACGCTTTTGCCTGAACTTTGCTGTTTTGCTTGTGATCCTCGCGGCTGAGCGGCAAACAACGCCTTTTGGCGGCAGCACTCGTAGACCTTAACCGCGTAGTCCTAACCCACTTTTCTTCATTTCCCTGATGCAAAGCTTGGAAGCTACCTCAAGTAACGCTCTTGCCTGAACTTTGCTGTTTTGCTTGTGATCCTCGCGGCTGAGCGGCAAACAACGCCTTTTGGCGGCAGCACTCGTAGACCTCAACCGCGTAGTCCTAACCCACTTTTCTTCATTTCCCTGATGCAAAGCTTGGAAGCTACCTCAAGTAACGCTCTTGCCTGAACTTTGCTGTTTTGCTTGTGATCCTCGCGGCTGAGCGGCAAACAACGCCTTTTGGCGGCAGCACTCGTAGACCTTAACCGCGTAGTCCTAACCCACTTTTCTTCATTTCCCTGATGCAAAGCTTGGAAGCTACCTCAAGTAACGCTCCTGCCTGAACTTTGCTGTTTTGCTTGTGATCCTCGCGGCTGAGCGGCAAACAACGCCTTTTGGAGGCAGCACTCGTAGACCTCAACCGCGTAGTCCTAACCCACTTTTCTTCATTTCCCTGATGCAAAGCTTGGAAGCTATCTCAAGTAACGCTTTTGCCTGAACTTTGCTGTTTTGCTTGTGATCCTCGCGGCTGAGCGGCAAACAACGCCTTTTGGCGGCAGCACTCGTAGACCTTAACCGCGTAGTCCTAACCCACTTTTCTTCATTTCCCTGATGCAAAGCTTGGAAGCTACCTCAAGTAACGCTCTTGCCTGAACTTTGCTGTTTTGCTTGTGATCCTCGCGGCTGAGCGGCAAACAACGCCTTTTGGCGGCAGCACTCGTAGACCTCAACCGCGTAGTCCTAACCCACTTTTCTTCATTTCCCTGATGCAAAGCTTCGAAGCTACCTCAAGTAACGCTCTTGCCTGAACTTTGCTGTTTTGCTTGTGATCCTCGCGGCTGAGCGGCAAACAACGCCTTTTGGCGGCAGCACTCGTAGACCTTAACCGCGTAGTCCTAACCCACTTTTCTTCATTTCCCTGATGCAAAGCTTGGAAGCTACCTCAAGTAACGCTCTTGCCTGAACTTTGCTGTTTTGCTTGTGATCCTCGCGGCTGAGCGGCAAACAACGCCTTTTGGAGGCAGCACTCGTAGACCTCAACCGCGTAGTCCTAACCCACTTTTCTTCATTTCCCAGATGCAAAGCTTGGAAGCTACCTCAAGTAACGCTTTTGCCTGAACTTTGCTGTTTTGCTTGTGATCCTCGCGGCTGAGCGGCAAACAACGCCTTTTGGCGGCAGCACTCGCAGACCTTAACCGCGTAGTCCTAACCCACTTTTCTTCATTTCCCTGATGCAAAGCTTGGAAGCTACCTCAAGTAACGCTCTTGCTTGAACTTTGCTGTTTTGCTTGTGATCCTCGCGGCTGAGCGGCAAACAACGCCTTTTGGCGGCAGCACTCGTAGACCTCAACCGCGTAGTCCTAACCCACTTTTCTTCATTTCCCTGATGCAAAGCTTGGAAGATACCTCAAGTAACGCTCTTGCCTGAACTTTGCTGTTTTGCTTGTGATCCTCGCGGCTGAGCGGCAAACAACGCCTTTTGGCGGCAGCACTCGTAGACCTCAACCGCGTAGTCCTAACCCACTTTTCTTCATTTCCCTGATGCAAAGCTTGGAAGCTACCTCAAGTAACGCTCTTGCCTGAACTTTGCTGTTTTGCTTGTGATCCTCGCGGCTGAGCGGCAAACAACGCCTTTTGGCGGCAGCACTCGTAGACCTTAACCGTGTAGTCCTAACCCACTTTTCTTCATTTCCCTGATGCAAAGCTTGGAAGCTACCTCAAGTAACGCTCTTGCCTGAACTTTGCTGTTTTGCTTGTGATCCTCGCGGCTGAGCGGCAAACAACGCCTTTTGGCGGCAGCACTCGTAGACCTCAACCGCGTAGTCCTAACCCACTTTTCTTCATTTCCCTGATGCAAAGCTTGGAAGCTACCTCAAGTAACGCTCTTGCCTGAACTTTGCTGTTTTGCTTGTGATCCTCGCGGCTGAGCGGCAAACAACGCCTTTTGGCGGCAGCACTCGTAGACCTTAACCGCGTAGTCCTAACCCACTTTTCTTCATTTCCCTGATGCAAAGCTTGGAAGCTACCTCAAGTAACGCTCTTGCCTGAACTTTGCTGTTTTGCTTGTGATCCTCGCGGCTGAGCGGCAAACAACGCCTTTTGGCGGCAGCACTCGTAGACTTCAACCGCGTAGTTCTAACTCACTTTTCTTCATTTGGATAATGGTAATCTTGAAAGCTACCTCAAGTAACACTCTTGCCTGAACTTTGCTCTGTTTTGCTTGCGATCTTCGCGGCTGAACGGCAAACAACACATTGAGATAAGTTCTGCCGTACGCTTCTGATATTCTTTTTTCCAAGAACCATTGTCGCTTGGAGTTCGCTGCCTGCGGATGTGGTGTAACGCTGCAATTTTTGTCTTTCACCGCCGCCACCTTCATGACGCTGCAAATCATGTATGAATTAGGACTAAAGAATAAAGTTGGGGTATTCTATGACATTTACATCAATTTACACTGGTTAGCGCTTATTTCTGTGAGCCGTTGGTTAAAACAATTAGTTAATGCGTCAAGGCTAGAGAAGACTATTTATACCTTCTCAATTTTTTTTCTCTAGAAATAACTCAGTGATCAGTGAACAGACGAATGCTGAAATATTTTACCTCATCGCATTATAGTGCCGTTTTTACAAAATTCAAGCCTAAATTGCTTGAGTCGCATGTAAACGAATGAAACTAGACGAATTAGTAATAATTAAAAAGACTTGGGAATACACATTTGCGGTTAGCCCTTAGCACGTTTCATTTTTACTTGTATAAAGCCATGTTCGATTGTTCTTCAAGCAAGACATTGTTGACAGATATGCACTTTAAAGCTGTAGATGCTGATGACACCAGCATAGCGAAAGAAATTAGCCCTTGCTTCGCCGCAGCATTCTCTGGGATAATTATGACCTTTGCATAAATTGATGAATACCATTTTCGTTATTTCCATACACAATATGGGACACGTAGTAGGCAGGCCCATTTTCCTCGGCCAGCTGAACTCGACTGAAATCGTTGGCGCACGTTGGCGCACGTTGCGTGGAATGTGCGTGCCTACTTTCGTTCGTGCCAATTAATCACAGCGCTGTGGGAGCTTTGTAGCCGTGTTCTTAGGCGTCTTGGGAGAACGAGGCGTGTCACTTACTTTTTATGGGAAGGAAACAGTGTTCAAGCGTGCACACTTTGCCAAATCATACGAAGGCAAATCTTTAAGTTATGTGTTAATAATACTGGCAATTAAAATTAAATTAAAATTCCAGTAGGCCCACGAGGCAGCGCTGAGACAAGATCTCGATGTCCGATCATTAGAGACCTGAGCCAGGCTCGCCAAACACCTGCAGGACAATTCAATAACTGGTCGACGAATGCAGCTTTACTAGAATTTTTGCTAGATTTTGTAAGGTCGCACACCGTTTCTTAGATTGTCAAGGTATATCTTGATAATATTTCGGCCGTATATTAAGAATAATTAGACAAGTACAGAACGTCTGTAATGCACCTTGTAGGATAGCGTTTTTAAATTTAGGTAGCACCTTCTAAATTACTGCTATAGATTTCCAAAATTAAGCATTTAGTAATCTTTAGCCAACCGGACGGTCTTCTGAATAAGATTCCTGCCTTCTCCCTTTGTTTTCTTCCGTCCCAAGGAGCTTTACAAACATTTCCTCTCAACATGCATATTAGTCTAACTGGACCTTAAGGGTAAGTTCTAGCTGGCTCGGGGTCTCCTATCTAAACACATTGGAAATCAGCAATCGTGTTTCAGAGAAATCACTGCACGGATGAGTTATGTTGGATTTAAGAGAAAAAGTTCAAATGTAGGGAATTCATAAAGCGATACTTTATTCAGGTTATCTACTTTTTTACGTTAATTTCTAAACAATCGCAAAATTAAAAAAAACAAAACGACGTATAGAACTCTGCAACTCAGCAACTATCGCAATTCTGCAAACCGTACCTATTAACGCATCTTAAAGCAGACAGCAATACGCCATGCGCCACCCTGATATGTGGCAGTAATTTGTGAATGTTGCATTTGCAAAGCCCTTTCAGACATAGTAATAAATTCACATAAGTTGTAAATCCATGCATAAAATTTGTCCGCTTTTGATGCCACAACGAATGCAGTTTACGTAATTGCTATATTTGTTTTTCATGGCTGCGTGGCGGATTTGTAAACTTCATGTTTCTATTGTTTTTCCAAATTTACCAATTTCCCGTAATTCATGTAAAAAATTCCATGATCTATACCAGCATTCTATTAGCTGCACTGACTGTAATTTAACTTTCTTAGATGCAACAAATATCATTGAAATCGTTTCCGCGGTTTTCTCTTAAAAGTATTCCTGCGTTTCTCATGTATTTGAGTAGCCGGCATCGAAGATATACCCGAGCTAAAGCTTCCACTTAAACAACACATCATGCCGGTTCGATGGGAAAGCCATGGAACAGAACTCTGACGTATACGCATGCCCATGGCCATAGTGCTGTACAAAAAAAATGGTAGGCGACCCTAATCTTTTACTTGGTTGTCTCTTACTGGCACTCGAATCTCGGCTTTCGTGATCGTTAGGCTAACTTTAGGCGAACGCAACGCCGCGAGCCACGATCAGAGGCAACTGCTTTCCAGTAATTAGGCGGTTAAATAGCATGCCATCTTCTTGTGTGTGGCGTCATTAGTGATGTCATTACTTCAGCTTTACACCTCCGGGTATCCAGGAATTTCGCTAAAGTCGTGCTCACGTGGCGGGTCTCTAAATTCTACGATGCTGTGCTTTGGTGTGCGGTAATCGGGTATTTCTAATTAATTCTAATTATTCCAGACACTTCAGTAACTCAACTTGTAACTAAATTTATGCTCTGGTATATCTATATTGAAACCCCATAAATGTTACTGTACTACTTTGTTCTATTTTTCTCGTTAATCTTGTTAGTTGCACTTCTCTGTAGCAATAATCTACTTGGTACATTTTTTTATGTTATAGCTATGCCATATTTGATTATCATATTTTCCATGTCTCATTGTGCGACAAGCGCTTCTTTTATTTACTTTTCCAGTCAGCCCTTTGTTTGAATCATACCCAGTGTTTCTTTTCTCTTTAGTTCGCAATTGTATGTAGAAGTATAATTATATCATTTGTAGTCTAACTTTCATATTGCTCTTGACACCTTGAATTTTTGTTTATTTTTATGTATAGGCTTTGTGCAAGCAATTGTAGATAATATAATGTTTCTAATTGTATAATTGTTTATCGTAATGATAAGTTGTATGACTTCTGCCCCCCCATGTAGTACCCTCATATGAGGGCCTTTAGGAGTATTCCTGAATAAAATAAATATAATAAAGATGCATAGGTCCAAACAGGGTGTTTACCAAGTTGGCATTTCCGAATTCTCCGAGTTTTCCAGGTTTTCCTAGAGTGCCTTTGTAAAATTGCTTGAATGACACAGAACTTTGTTTTACGTCAAGACAGGCTCACACCATTTTGCCCGATGCTGTCACTCTTTTAAGCATACGAAAAAATAATAAACGACTTAATCCAGTTTGAATAGTAAGGACTAGCCTTTATTTCATTCAAAAAGAAATCAGAAGGGTGGGTTTACTAAAATGCACAGCGAATAAGACATCTTTGAAAAATATGGTAAAACTCATTGCAAGTCGAGTTGAACACTTTGAAATATGAATAAAAAGGAGATGCATACAGGAACAAATGTTTTCGAATATCCCCTTCATTCACGAGTTATGATCGACTGTCAATACATGTCTGAAACATAGATGGTGCTTGGGACTCCACTGAAGTAAATCAAGGTGGTATAATGACTCTTTGAGCATTTTATGATGAGTCATTATAATTACAGAGTAACTGAATAGTTTCATATTGCAAAGTCAGTGAAGCTATGTTTCTTCGTAGAAAGGATTAAATCCCCCGCTCGGATTACATGCACAGATTATTCATTGGCCTCAAGTATTTCAAGAAAGAAAAAATATATTTGAATGTTGCTACCGACATGCCCCCCGTCAAGCGTGACGTGAAACACGGTAGTGCCTTCACCAAAGCGGTACTCTGTAACGATGAATGTCATTCAGAAGCAAAATGGAAGTAACTTATGTGATCCTAATGTTGAATTTGCCCTAAGCTTAAAGTTTGTGCTCAATTCCTTGCTACCACTGGACAGAAATGTCAATAATAGGTCCTGTTCACATAGGTGGACGCCGTGACTGAACGGGTTATGAGCAATTTTGATCAACTGATAGCAAGCTCATTGGTATGAGGCCCCAACTTTGTCACAAGTGAGATTCTTTCTCAACAGCTGGTGTGTCAACCTCAACTGTCCCGACATACTCTGAGCCCATGCAGAACGCTTCACTGTTGCGTTTCTCTGCTTTATAGAGTTTATTTCGGTTTGGATTAGGGACACTTGCATCTCGGCGTCAGCCAACATTTTGTTTTCGGAGCTCGAGCTCCTTGAAAGAAGCGGCGGCACGCTTCCTTTCCCGTCCATTCCTTCCATCGTCCATTCCGTCCATCGCCCTCCTTCCACCGCGCGTTCGCCGCAGGGACCATTTGAAGCATCGTCTTCGTCAGTTGTACAGTCAACGTCCGATTTTTTGGACTTCCTAGTGGCCGCTAAAGCGTCCGAAAAATCGGGAAGTTCGATAAAATGAATGCATGTCTTTTACTGCCATTGAGGGCTCAAATCGGCACAGGAACATCCGTAAAGGCCTACCAGTACACTTATTAGGTATATCTGAGCTCGTACTATGACAGGAGATTGCGGGTGAGCGTGTGTATAATTAAGGAATAGATGCTGTGTCCCATGACTATTGCCCCTGCGCAAGCTTATGCTTCACCGCAATACTTTTTTGTATGTTTCACCGCGTAATACCTGTGTATTGAGGCAAAACTGACTTTTGGGCACCGGGATTATGCAACGCGCCGTGCTTTCAGAGCTACGAAGCCAATTGCGAGGACCACAAAGGCAGAGTCGGTCCCATTGCTTAAAGCGGCAAATTCTTTCAATGAAGAATACGGCGTCGAACGGCAAGAAGCTTAATAGCAAACGTCGAAGCAGCTAGCCTAGCGTTTACCGCAGTGGTGGATACGGCTGCCTGCGTGCGAGAGCGCCGGTTCGAGGCGGCGAGGTATCCAAAACAGCGGCACTGGTGGCTTCGATTAATGCCGCTTCGGCGGTCAGGGCGAAATGTCCGATCGGACGGAGAAAGGTTCTTGCGTGCGAAATTTCAGACGCTGACATTATGGAGTACTTCGCGGTGCCGCAAAGCCGTCTTAATTATCGGGCGTCCGGAAAGTCGGTCGTTGGCTGTGCACTGGCAACTCCTCCAACTAACGACACGCCGTCAAAAGATGATTCGTTACGTTCCCTCTCTGCTACGCGAGTCAGAATTACCGTGACTTCAGTTTCCTTTAAATTAATTTACAGATAATTTTCCCTAATAGAAGCACACATTCTCCGAGTTTTTCCTGAGCATTTCCAGAGTATTCAACATCCCTGAGAATTCGCAGTTTTCCCTGCTGGTAGACACTCTGGTTCAGATAAATACAACTTTCCCTGTTCACCTGACGATAAATTATAATTTTCTGAAGAACACAGCCCAGTAAACCCCTGAGATGAGAAACTCTTTTTTGTTATTCCTATAAATTAAATATATTTCTCTTACCTAAACCCAGGACAAACTATGGCAAATCTACAGCTAACTTCTCATCAGTATCACTTTGGAATTCCTTGCCTTTAGGTATAAAGAAATCTTTTGAAATGTTTAAAAAGGCTTTGCACTCATACTTGTTAAACACAAACACTTCTTAGTGTTCACAATAAGTGCGCTTATATTTCTGTTTATGTTCTAGTTTTCGGTAATTGAACATTTTTATAACTCAATTTTCTATGTTTACCACGGTTTACCGAAACGCTGCTGTCTGGTGGTTTTAGAGGAGGTCTCAGTCGCAGTCTTGCGACTTTGAGACCTCCTGCTGTATCTATATGTCATATGAAATGTATTACATGTACTCCGATACCAAATCTGGAATCTATAAATTGAATGGGGCAAGTTGTGCAGCTTAATAAATCTGATATGTAATGCTGAATCGCACGCCGGGCATGCGACCAACTTGCTGAATATTAAGGCGGAGGACTTTAATGGCGCATTGCCAAGGTCATCTGCCGTTAGTAGAAACTGTCACAGCTTTCCGGCCTCCTGATCGGTCTCCTCTGTGTCGTGACGTCACTGTCGCTAGGCCCAATTGTGCCCCTCCTGATTGGCTTGCGCGCATGACGTCACTGTCGTCAAGTGCGGGTGTCGGTGTGGTTCGGTGCCGCGCGGGATGACTCGTCACATCGGCACCCGTGGTGGCCGTGTGTTCGACGGTGCGCCCTTACGTCACTGCCGTCAGGCGCTTGAGGTGGCCTCCCGATTGGGCGCTGTGTGGCCTGACGTCACTGTCACGAGGCACGCGTGGCGACCGTCTGCTTGGGTGTGCTGTGGCGGGGGCGGTGGCGGCAGTTTAGTTTGCGGTATCGTGTGGCAAGGATGCATCGTCTTGCCAGACCAGTGTCTCCCAACACGCGACATGCGGCAGCCGCTGAACGCAAGCGGCGCTCAAGAGAGGCTGAGAGTATACGTCGCGTGCATCAGGGTGGCGAGGCGCGTCCGACACCACAGAGCCTAGGGACGCGACGGGCCAACGCAAGAGAGGCAACGCGTTTGAAGCGACTCGCTGCATATCCGGGTACCAAAGCAAATGAAGGTCGGAAGCGCCGTGACTGCCATATTGCCGCGGCAAGCCGAGCAAGTACAAGTCAATCGAGCGAAGTGGATGATGAGGATGGCGAACACACCCCGAACCCGCCATGGAAGACGCGTCTCCTCCTGATCCACAAATGGCGCTGCAACAGTTCCAGGCGGCCACAAACTACTTTCACAGACACTTCGTCCAGAACGACCGTTGCAGGCATTCAATAAAGAAACAAACAATCACATAACAGTGTACGACTTGTGTGCCTCCGTGGTGTTTCCGACGCAACAAATCGCCATTGGCAATGGTGTCAGGCTTCCGCCGTTTCACACTTTAGTCTCGACAAAGTGTCTTTCGTTTTTTGTCGTGCGACTGCCGCATCGGACGGGCGACCGCTGCCAATGACAGCGCCGGTAGCGTGAACGTCCTGGCCACGTGGTGGACCCGGCGGGAGCGGGACCGGCGAGCAAGCGCCTCGCTGCTCCGATGCGAGACGTTCATTTGAGGGATCGCCTGCCGTTTCAGCGCAGGCGCGAGTAAGAGCGGGCGTGAGAAAGAAAATCTGGGGGCTTTTGCCCCTCGAATATATGACTCCGTCTAGGCACTACGGAGGAGGTTTCTTAGCGCGTGTTGTTTCGGGTCGCGGGTCGCTTTTTTCGTCGCGACGATAGATCGCGTTTTTTTACAAGCACTGCTCCACGAGGGCACATGTAACCGGCAAGCGGAGGCCTCAGGAGAGCACCTGAGGTTATAATAAAGCAGGTGGTGCAGGATCTCCAGGGCACCCAAGGGGGAGCGGGGAAATCAAATCTGGATGCAGGGCGGCCCGTGGGTTGGGGCCGCAGAGGCCGAAGCGTGCCAGGGGGTCTTCGCATAAAAAATTCGCACAGCCGATGTTATACAACGCTGGCACGCGCAGGCCTCCGGCGAGCGCCAACCCACGAAGATGTCCGGGTTCTAGCTTTGGTGTCCCCGTTGCCGCTTTGATGTCCTGGAGGCGCCGCCAATAATGCGAAATAATGACATGTTGTACAATTAGTAAAAAAACATGATTGAATATAGTTACGTCCAGCCGCCAACTTGTGACGCTAATTAAGTTCAGCGCTACCACGCCCAGGGACTTCTGCAACACTGCAATCAGAACTTTGCCTCTGAAGGTACGTCAGACAGACTTTCTCGCCCCTGCAGCGCTGGTGCTGAGTTAGTCATCGTCAACGGAAGTCTTTCAGGCACCTGCGTTCAACCGCGGTTGCTAAGGCACTCTGCCTTCTGGATCTTCAATATATGTGGCCCGGGCTCTACTACGGTCCCTATTGCTCCCATAGAAACATGAGCGATGTTATTTAGAAGGTACATCGCCGTCAGGCGCGAGAAAGCTATGATCCGCCATGACTGACTCAGCACGAGTGCCGCAGGTGCGAGACCGTCTGTCCCACACAGCGATCGCCAAATCGGGCGCCAGTGCCCGCTGCTTCACCTATTTTACCGGCAGCGAGCGTCTGAGCGTAAACAAACTCGACCCCACTCCGCAATGCCGGCACGCCCAACTTCTACAGATACTTGGCACGCACTGGGACAAACGCCTACAAGAAACCTCCTCCGTAGTGCCTAGGCAGAGTGATCCATTCAAGGAGCAAAAGCCCCCAGATTTTCTCTCTCGCGCCCGCTCTTGCTCACGTGTGCGCACAAACGACTGGCGATACCTTAAATAAACGTCTCATCGCTCGCGATCATGCCTGTTTTTTTTTTTATTTATCAATACTGTAGGTCTTCTGCGGACCCATACAGGGAGCGGGCTTACATCATCATAGGCATGGACTAAGATACAACAAGTTCTCGAAAGACAAGAGGTAAACATGAGGTAGATCAGAACACTTTTCATCAACAAGTGCATCAATGTTAAATTACCTACATGGTTACGCTTCGCGAACACGAAAACAGAAAATCTAGCATTATGAATCGTATGCTATACATGAGAAAAATGTACACACTAAAATAATACAACACTACAAGATACTTTCTGGCGTTTTACAACAGGAAAAGTAGTTATACAGGGTCCATTAGCAGCTCCACTAGAGAACAAAACCGATCTAAATTTGGATTATTTACAGCTTCGCTTGGTAGCGCATTCCAAGCGTTCACAGCGCGAGGGAAGTAGGAAAACTTAAACGTATTGCAATGCGTATTAAATGGCCGGACGCACTTATCGTGGTTTGTCCTACTAGACCGACGGCCAGGCGGATGAATATAGTCGTCTTTTCCGATTTTGATGTGTCCGTTAAAGAGGAGATAAAAAAACTTCATAGATGCAACATGACGCCGGCAGGAAATAGTTGCCAAATGCGCTTGATTGCGCATGTCCGTTACACTGTCGTGCCAAGAATACTTTGAATAGATAAACCTAAGAGCCCTATTCTGTAATCTTTCAAGTTTATCGCGAAGGTACTTTTGATGAGGGTCCCACACTATGCTTCCGTATTCCAAAATAGGTCGGACCAGAGTTTTATAGGCAGTTAATTTTAAGGCCTGAGGTGCTTTACTCAGTCTTCTGCGTAGAAATCCTAATTGCTTGAATGCCTTGGCGCGTGTATCGGTGATGTGCATATCCAATTTTAAGTCTTGCGAGAATGTGACACCCAAGTATTTTACTTTGTCAACTTGTGTAATATTCAAGCCTTTAAGATTCTACATAACTGATAAAGGTCTTTTTTTTCTTGGTTAGGCTGATGAACGCGGTTTTAGAGATATTTATTTCCATCCCCCACGTATTGCACCATTGGGTAATGTTTTGTAAAGAAGAATTAAGCTTAGTTGGTCGTCAGTACTACGAATTGCAGTATAAATGACACAATCATATGCGGAAAGTCGCAATGTTACCGCTGGTTCTGCGCAAGAAGAGATGTCATTAACGTATATAAGAAACAATGTTGGCCCTAAAACAGACCCTTGGGGTACACCAGACAAAACGCTTAGGCAGTCAGAATCTACATTGTTTAATCTTACATACTAGGTACGATTTGTAAGGTAAGCCGTAATCCATCCTATTACTTTGCTATTAATGCCAATCGATTCAAGCTTGGCTATTCATTTAGAATGAGGTACGCGATCGAATGCTTTCGCAAAGTCTATGAGTATTGCGTCAGTTTGAACTTTAGAATCAATTATGCCAGCGAAGTCATGAGTTATTTCCGCGACTTGCGTTACCGTGGACAGCCCTCTACAGAAGCCGTGCTGTTTAGGGTACAGTATATTCTTCGACTCTAGGTACTCCATGATGGCTTTGTTGAGAATATGCTCCATGAATGTGCAACAACAAGTAGTTAGTGATATGGGTAGATACGTTTCCACAGAAAGTTTGTTACCACTTTTATGATTTGGGGTTATTCTAGCGCGAAGCCAGTCTGTCGGAACTTCAACCATTTTTCAGGGAAAGCGTAAATATTTTATGCAAAAAGGGGGTAAGTTGTTCCGCATAACGCTTAAGAAACGCATTTGGGATTTTATCTGGGCCCGGGGATTTTTTAACATCTAGTTGTAGAAGCAGGTTCAAGATACCTCGTTCGGTTATCTCGATTTCCGGCATAGCCGAGTCACGTTGAACAAGCGGTACTTGGACTGGGCATGCTTGGGTGAATACGGACTGGAAAAAAGAATTGAATGAGTTAACTATTGTGTGCGTATTTTCAGTAATGATGCTGTTGATTTCCATCTTACGGATTGGGCTGTCCGGCTTAGCAAGGTAACGCCAAAATTTTTTTGGTTGCTTTGTCATGAAATCTGTTAAAGTGTGTGAAAAAAAGTTATTTCTTGCTTGCCGTAACACGCTTTTAAATTCGTGGTAATATTTAGTTATTACTGTTGGATCGCATTTACGCTTCCGGATTCTTTTCAGCCTCCGTTTCATATGAATAATTTCTCGCGTTATCCAAGGATTTCTTCGCCTTGTCCTCTTACGTTTCGTAGGTATAAAAGTTTTCTAACAGTGAAAAATTGCCGCTTTAAATTTTAGCCATAAGTTCTCAACATCATCGGAAGGTTCAGCGTAAAAATCGTCTAAGTTCATTTCCAGGTAATCAATAATGCTTTCATCGTTTGCTCTGCAATAATCTTTAATAACTATATGTGAATTTTCAGTTTACTTTTTGCCACACTAAGATTAGGAAAATGAATTAGAATCAATTTATGGTCAGATATTCCATCTTCCACCTTAACTTCAGTGTCTACTGTGCAGGAAATCAAAGCAAGGTCTAAAATATTAGAAACAAGCCCTTGGACGCGTGTCGGTTGCGTTACGCGTTGGGATAAAGAAAAACTTAACATGGTATCAAAAAGTCGTTAGCAGCTGTTTACTTCCCTATTGCTGGCGGTCACGTTATTGCAGTCAATTCCTGCCAAGTTGAAGTCGCCAACAAGTACTAGCTTCGTCCGACCATGCATTTTCTCGAGGAGGTAGTTGTGCAATTCCGTGAGGTAAGTTTCAGGTGCCCCAAGCTGTCTGTATACTCCACCTATTAGTAGAGGTGCGGTTTGAAATGGATGACAGTGCACCAGAGACTCTCGTGGTTAGGTATACCTTGTTCCTCTTGAAACTTTAGACCATTCTTTATAGCGATGGCCACTTCGCCTCCACGGCTATCACGATCTCTGCGAATTAGGCTATAGTCTTCTGGAATTATTTCTGAGTCGTGGATAGAGGGATGAAGCCACGTCTCGGTAATCACTAAAACGTCAGGTTTGTAAGCCAATAAAATCTCCTCTTGTTTATCTGTTTTGTTCACTATGCTTCGAGCGTTGAAACACAATAAAGAAAACGACGGTGTTCTTTCTTGGCATCATGCATTTGAACTATTGCCCTGGCGACCAGTCATCTCACAACGTGCTTGTTTAAGAGGTATCCTTTTTTTCCACGTGCTTATCCCATGCGTACAGCGTGTCATTTATTTTCAGCTTATCGAAAAGAAGCACAACTTTATCACCGCATGCTCGGTTTGGTTTTGAGGACTCCCATAACTTTCTGCGCGTTTCACGAACTGCAAATGAAAAATCCTCCGACACCGATAAGTCTGTGCCTTTGAGCTTTGAACAGTTGCGCAGAACTGTCATTTTTTCGGCAAAATCAGAAAACCGCAATATGACGGGTCGATGTCGATTAGCCAATCTTTTGCCAACGCGATGGACGCGCTCCACAGTCTTTACTTTTACTTTCAGCAAATTGTTGAAGATTTCGTTCTCGACATATTTCTTCAAAGATGCGGGGCCTTCATCGCTACTTTCTCGAATGCCATATATCACAATATTGTTCCGGCGGCTTCTATTCTCGAAGTCGTCCATTTTACTGTATAAATGTGCGACTTGCTTTTCAACTGCACTAACAGTTGTTTCACACTTTTCAACTTTTTCTTTGCAGTCTTTGAGTGTTGCAAGCGTGTTCTCAATGAGAGACAGCCGTGTTTGGACGCCCTGCATACCGATTTGAAGTTCAGTTTGGTAAGCCTTAATTTCTGTGACGGTATGTAAAATCTGTTGCAGAACATCAGAATCAGGATCAAGATTACCCTTTGCATCAGAATCAGGACCTGGGTTTTCCTCTATGTCGCCACACATAATTAGGAATAAGTGAACCATGCGAGACACATTCATTACAACATGACCACAAACAGGCAGGGCTCGGCAACACCACCAGGCATGCACAGCTGGTTCTAAAACACCTCGTAAGACGATATTTTTCACCAACCTGTACACAGTAGAGCACGAAAGTTAGCATCGTGCGCCTTGCGGTGCCACCGAGCCCACTAAAGGGTGGTAGCAGGCGTTGTCCCAATTTATGCAGTTCCTCGGAGGTCGCTGGAGTCGCTGGATTGCCGAAAAATTTATCAAGATGGATCACGTTGGGCGTTGCCGAGTCAAACCGCAAGAGCGATATGGTTGCAACAGGGGCCAGGCCAACTTGATACGATGCTGTCGATGTCACAGACGCAGTGTGTCCGAAGGGAGCCGGAAAGGAGGCATCACCGCGCAAACCGGGTCCCAGGAATAACTGTACACAGTAGAGCACGAAAGTTAGCATCGTGCGCCTTGCGGTGCCACTGAGCCCACTAAAGGGTGGTAGCAGGCGTTGTCCCAACTTATGCAGTTCGTCGGAGGTCGCTGGAGTCGCTGGAGTCGCTGGATTGCCGAAAAATTTATCAAGATGGATCACGTTGGGCGTTGCCGAGTCAAACCGCAAGAGAGATATGGTTGCAACAGGGTCCAGGCCAACTTGATACGATGCTGTCGATTTCACAGACGCAGTGTGTCCGAAGGGAGCCGGAAAGGAGGCATCACCGCGCAAACCGGGTCCCAGGAATACCTGTACACAGTAGAGCACGAAAGTTAGCATCGTCCGCCTTGCGGTGCCACCGAGCCCACTGTTCTTTTAATTGCGAAAGCAATACTGCTCGCACTTTCGGCCTATCGGTGGTCGTGGCGCCTCCTTACACAGCAGCTCGCGGCATCGATGGTGGAGGCGAAGCCTTGCGCGCCGCTGCTGCGGCGCTATCGAGAGAGGGCGCTCGCTGGTGTGACGTCACGCCAGAACGAGAGACGGGGCCCCAGCTCGCGGCATCGATAGTGGAGGCGAAGCCTTGCGCGCCGCTGCTGCGGCGCTACCGAGAGAAGGCGCTCGCTGCTGTGACGTCACGCTAGGAGGATAAATGGGGCTACAGCTCGGCTCCTCGCAGTGGTCGGCGCGCTGCTTTGCGCTATGTCGGATGATGTATAGCCATAAGTTTAACAAAGGGCAACCATGTCCACACCATCAGCCGAACCAAGGCGCAGCCAAGGGTATTGCTTTCGCAATCTTCCAGGCTTAACCAAGCTAAGCCTTCAGCCAATTTTTTTTCTCCGTGATCGAAACGCTGGCCTCTTTCGGCGGCACATAAAACGGCTACAATGCGTTTCTGACACGAAATGAGGTATAGAACAAAGTGACCTCGAAAAAGTGCATGCTATAAAACGTTGTGCGAAATTGTGGGGCGAGCTCCACCACTGGAAAAGCTGGTGCCACCGTCGGCATGACGTGCCATGAGGGACCACGTGGACACAGCGGCCGCGTCGGCTGCTTCGGAAGCGCCGAAGCGAGCTGAAGACGGAAGTTTATTGTCCCACCTGCGCTGCGGTTCTGATTAAGTGGTGAGGCTTTCCCGCCTTGGGTGTCTGCTTGATAACATTTGAAAGCACTACAATAGGTAGGGGCTGCCTTTGGAAGCGTGCAGCATCGTAGGCTGCTGTTCGATGCCGCAGTGCCGGACGTACGCAACGGAGTCCGGTGTCTGCCTCATTCACATGTAGCCGCTGCACAAGAAGCCGCGTGAAGCTTGGCTCGCGAAACTTACAGCCGGCAAACAGCCATCGGCTACAGTTCGGGTATGCAGCAAGCCCAGCCGCGAGGAATATTTTTGCTACCGCACCGGGATTGCGATGTTCGGTGAGTAGCAGAAAACGCGCACTAAGACGTTCGCCCGCGCTCCCTGCCCGGCTGATGTCACGATGGCTTGGTCTATGAACTTGTTGATGCTAGATACTGGCAAGCTCACTGGAATGGGAAGGGAGCGATAAGACGCACATTAAAAGAAGCATGGCAAATGATCATGTTTGTGTTATGAATTAACGCACTGGATTACGATACAGAAGCAGCGGGAAATCGCACGCTGCAGAATACTGGTAAACATTCAGTGCGATGCAACTTGAGAAATAATATAGAAACGTCCAAGAACTTAGAAAATAAAGATTGAATCGTCGCGATGGCAGATCACAGTCGCCGTAGGCGCCGAAGTCTCTATAATTAAGTTATCTTTTAACAGCTCCGATAGCGTCCACGGAACAATGGTCGCTTGTGTACTGCCAAATGCTTATATTCTGCGGCCTAAAGCTCACGGCACAGTGCGACTTCGCGCTCGCAGCGAAAGCGATACATTGTGCGCGGACATGCATTCAGACGCTCAGTCGGTCACTACGAAACCGTGCGATCGCTGCATTGAGGATTCATTCTGTGAGGCTCCATTTGATTATACAGACAGCCCACTGTAAGAACATATTTCACATGCCCTCTAAGACAAGTTTACACCCTTTGAGTCGTATCTTGCCACACAACAATAAACGTCATCTTTCTCGTCCGCATTTCCTTTCTTTAACGCTGCCAGCCCGGTACTTCCCAGTAAGGAACGGCATGCGCGTTATCAGCACGACATAGCATTGCCGACAGGAAAGTAGCGGGCGCAGTGTTTTCGAGAAAGGAAACGCAAGCAAGGCAGATTACGAGTATCGTTGTGTGGCAGATATACACCCCAAAGGGTGCAAACTTTTTTTAGAGTGCACTCATAGGCAAAAAGTAGACCCTTTGGGGTGTATATCTGCCACACAACAATAATCGTCTTGCTTGCGTTTCCTTTATTGAAAACGCCGCGCCCGCTCTTTCCTGTCGGGAATGTTATGCCATGCTGATAAGACGCATGCCGTTCGTTACTGGGAAGTACCGAGCTCGCCGCGTTAAAGAAATGCTGACAAGACAGATGACGATTATTGTTGTGTGGCAAAAGGGTGTAATTTTGCTTAAGAGTGTGTAGTCCGGCCTAGGAAACTCGGCCGCTCCGGTGGCAGAGGTAATGGGCGCCATTCATCGGGAGGGCAGGAAAACAAATCCGCTTCCCTTGTGCGACCTCCTAGATTGACGCGCGCCCGCGCTCGCCAATCCATGAAGCCGAGCCCTTTCACCCCTCCTCTGAACTCCTCTCCTTGCCCTCTCTCGCAACGCCCTCGCCTACGACTGTCTCCGCGCTCGCCCAGTAATCAGCTTGCGTCGGGCCGCTAGCCGCCCGACGCAAGCTTAGCCAGTATCCTCTGAACAACTTTCAGGCCTGCGGCCAAAATTTTGATGTCAAATCCGGCAGGCTGACACTTCCAGAAGCCGCAGCGTCAGCGACACGAATGTAGCCTCGTTCTTTCACGCTCCTGGCAGCATGCGCACCGGTTGGTTGGAGCGGCGTGGTCGCGCTTATCGTTTGCCTTTGTTTTGCAGCAATTTTGTTTCCATGTGCGATGTGCAGTGGGTGCTACAATTCCAAATAAGTGTTGTGTGCCGGGGCACACCGGGAACTACGATACGGGGAAGAGGATAGAAGTGTTTTCTTTCCCTAAAGACGACGACACTTTCAAGAAGTGGCTACGCGCCATTTCTAGGAAGGACTTCGCGCCCACTTCTTACATTAAGGTAAGAATTCTTGATGGTACTGTTGTGTGCTCCTAGTTGCTCGTACTTGTTAAGCCATTTACTCTGATACTTCCGAAGCCTAGATATACTTATTGCGCCCACACAGACTGCAAAGACGCTTACACAAAGGGAAGAGCATTAATTTATTTTAATAAGTGGCTTCTCAGGCGTTTACGAGAAGTTTGTACGTTGCCGCAGGTGTGCGCGGATCATTTTCACGTTTCATGCATCGAGAGCACAACTTTATACACGGATCCAAGAGCAGGAAACGTTCTTACAGCTGCACTGCCAGCACCACGGTTGCACCATGGATCTGCGCCTACAGTATTTTCCGGCTGTCCTTCGTGCCTTTCAGCACCAGACAACAGCACGAGGGAAGCACCTGATGCCAAGAGGAGCCGACTAGAAGCTTCCCAACTGGCCCGTGCTGTCGAAGAGTCACTGGCTTCACATGAAGCGGAGCAGAAGAGAGACAATTGTCCTCCCTCGTAGAACTCAAGGTGCGCTTGCAAGTGGCATCAGTGTCGGTGAAGTGGACTGCGATCCATAAAGACAAGTGCACGATGTTTTTGAACATCACCGACGATCCTGAACCTTGGTTTAAGGAGTCACTGACGGTCTTCGAAAACCTTCAAGTGTCTGCCTCTATCAAGGCTCCGCAATCAAGAACCTTGGTAACGCTGTTGTACCGGACTCAGTCGGCAAAGTAAGTTCCTTGTTGGAAATTTTTGACAACCTGCGCATGCTATCTGAGGAGCGCTGTAACTCTCGCCACCTGTCGCTTATAATACATTCCCTTCTAGTTTGTAAAGGAACAGCTACTACTGCTTTCTGCAGAGCGTATTCCGTACAGCGCACAGGTAATGGTGTTTGCATGCATTCTCCACAGAATGTCGCCGAATGCCTATAGGTTTTTGGAGGAACAAGTATGCTAACCTGAAATAGATTGCCCAGAAATAGATCCTTGCGATGAAACTTTCCTTCAGTATGCTTCCCAGACATTTAAACATCTGCAGCCACATAAACACACCGTGACGTTGATGCTTGACGAAATTCATATCAAGCCTTGTTTTGATTACAAGGGTGGGAACATATGTGGTGCTGCAGTGAATTCCAACGAGGCAGCCACATCAGTACACGTACTTATGGTTCAAAGTCTGCTGGGCTAATTCAAGGAGGTAGCACACATTCTTCCGGTAAAAACCATACAGGGCGAGAAACTTCATGCCATACTGAAGGAGGTAATCTTAAGCATAGAAGAGATTGGGTACAAGGTCATAGCTGTTCTCTGTGACAATAACTCACTAAACAGGAAAGGGAATGAAGATGTTTCTGCCGAAATCGATGCTTCGTCATGTTTACCCACATCCGACACACTCAGATCGACCTCTATTTTACGTGGTATACGCTGTGCACCTCTTTAAGTGCATAAGAAAGAATTGGCTGAACCAGAAAAATGCAGGCACTTGCTTTTTCTTCCATGCTTCAAGCTTTTAAACAATGATATTCGTCCTGAATTCAAAATGGCTGCCTCATTTAGGCATTTGAAAGATTTACATAAAGAGGAGCCATCTCTACTGCTAAATACTAAGTATGGCGTGACTTCAAAGGCACTTAATCCAAGAAACTTGGAACGGCAGAATGTTAAGCTGGTACTGTAGGTTTTCAATCCGCACGTAGCCGCAGCCCTGGCAGCTCGCAGTGGTGAAGCCAATTTTCAGCATGCGCCAGCAACTGCAGATTTCATCAAAATCATTCTTGACTGGTGGAGTATTGCCAACGCAAAGACACCGAATAAAGGCTTCCATCATCGTAATGTTTACGAAGAACCCATGTCATACAATACAGGTGACCCAACAGAAGCTTTTCTAAATGCTTTCATTACATGGCTCGACGTCTGCAAATTTTATGGGCATGACACAGGAGTCCTTACCAAGGAGACATTGAGTGCCCTAAGGCTCTCTGCTCAATCCTTGTTGTAATTGGTAAAGTACTGCATAAGTGTGCTTCACTTCAAGTACGTCCTACTAGCGAAAGTCCAAACGGATCCTCTCGAGAGTCGTTTTAGACAGTACCGGCAGAGGGCTGGTGGGCAGTAACAAATATATGTTCGACAACTCTGCGAAACAGAGGGCAGGATTCGCCTTCAAAATGCCCTCCCAAGGATGAGCACTGATGACCTCAGAGTTGTCGAAGAAACAAACAGTGTCAGAGATGTAGGCACCTGCTTTATTGTTCATGTTAGCAACGATGACCTTGACGCGCTCAGAGCACGAATGCCAGTTACTGGTTATGTTGGTTGGTATTGTGCGCATGCTACAAGGAAAGTTCTAAAGTGCGAAAGTTGCCGAGGGCATTTGGCTGTTACTGGAAATGAGACCAAAATGGATGAAGACACCCATTGCTTAATCGCACAACTGGACCGAGGTGGTCTCAAATTTCCCGCTGCCCTTGTAATTACAGTAGGCATGTAGACGGAGGCTGTAGTTACAAAGCTTGTGACACAATGTGCCTGCACACGGTTTCTCCATGGGCCCAACCAAAGGAGTGTCGTGCGGCAGCTGACTCTAGACTCTGCCGAGGCTTGAGGACATAGATGCATGTAAAAATGGACACGCCGACGAGCTCCTTGTCGCACTGGTTGCAAACTGTGCAGCAAACAAAGGAATGATCATCTAACTATTAGAAAAGAACAGAGGGCAAAAAACCGAAAACCTCCAATCTTTCTTGAAAAGCAGTTTTCCATACCTTGTACTTTGCACATTTAATTGTGTTAAATTGTACTGCGGGTATTTTATTGGAGTTTTCTGATGTGATTTCTTCGGCCAACTTCCACCTGTTGCAGTACAATGAGCCTTCTTTTGTTGGTGTCGTGCATATTTTCTAGCCTAGATTCAAACGGCAGTTCGTTGTTTTGTAATTTGAAATTGTAGTGTTTTCAGCATTTCAATGCGATATGTTTCTTTTTTTTCTCATTGAACTAAACCTCAGACAGTTCTTGCTGTGGTTCGTGAATGACCTATTTGTGACAAATTGTGGCTGTGTGTGCTTTTCTTCTGCTGAGTGTATACAGATATATTGTGCAATTTGGTTTGTGCGTTGGGGTTTCTTGTGGATGTCTCTACCTGTAGCACTGCAATAAGTGGTTCCTTGTGCCACTTATTTATACTACTATAGTCCACGATTTGGCCTCCAGTGTGTTTAAGGGACAGTGGTTTTTTTCGCGTGTCTTTGACTCAGAAATGCAATGTGTTGTGTTTGATACCTTTGAAGTGCAGCATTTTTCAATCTGATAAATGAGTGAAATAATATTTTCGTGTAACCTACAATTAAAATGGCATTATTGTTTTCGTGTTTTAACTTTCGGCATGGCTTTGGCATTACAGTGTGTTATGTGCTGCTTTCTGCCATTATACTGAGGCTCTTAGTGCGTACATTAATAAACAAATGGCTATTTTCGGGTATTGTTACTGTGCATGCCTTTTATCAGTGCAATGACTTCTTTTGGCTGTCAGTTATGATCTTATAGTACACAGTATAAACGGCAACATGTGTCTATATTACAGCGAGATATTGTTTGCTGTCGTCCATTTCAGCCGAGGACATTGTATAGTTTGTATGTATGTATGTATGTATGTATGTATGTATGTATGTATGTTTACAGACAGCGTCTGCTGTGATCAATAAATATGTATAATTCCCTTCGTAAAAGTGTCGCGGTACAACGCGGACAGAAGACAGGGAGACGTTCTTCAAGAACAACAAGACAGCCTGTTCAAAAACAAGCAAAACAGAGGCACGTCTTCTTCGTCCTCGCCCAATCTCAGCCACCCACTAGACGGAGTCCGTTAATGCCCCCATCGTCGTTGTCTTCTGCATAGAATACACGCGTCATTTGTCCCTCCCAAAAAGAGCATCGCCCGATGCTAAACCAGAAATGTCACTCGTGGAAGTAAGGGTCTCTGGCATAGTTATTCGCTCACATTCGGCTTCATGCCGACAACGGGCACAAGCTCAGTACAGTATGTGCGGTGCCGCGTGAAATTGGGACTATCGGAAACGACCTCGTACGTGACATCACTGAGTCGCCGTAATACTGGATAAGGTCTAAAGTATCGCCTTAACAGTTTCTTGGAGAGGCCTCGTTTCCGTATGGGTGTCCAAACCCACACTCTGTCGCCGACTTAATAGCTTACTATTCTACGGTGAAGATCTTAGCGGCCCGCATCGTAGTCTTGCCGCTGGCAGATCCGCAAGCACGTGAGTTGCCGAGCCTTTTCTGCGCGTTGTGTGAACACATCGGCGTCCGTCTCAGTGTCCTCAAAGTGGTGTGGAAGCATCGCATCCAACATCGTTCGTACATCCCGTCCGTGAACAAGGGTGAACGGAATCGTGTGCGTCGTCTCTTGTTTCGCCGTGTTATACGCAAAGGTGATATAAGGTAAGATATCTTCCCAATTTTTATGTTCAACATCCACGTACATTGAAAAAATGTCTTCAATTGTTTTGATCAGGCCCTCCGCTAATCCATTGGTCTGTGGGTGGTAGGCGGTTGACTTCCAATGACCCGTTCCACTTAGCAGCAAGACGTGATCTAAAAGTGCAGCCGTGAATGCGGTTCCTCGGTCTGTTATTACGACGGTTGGTGCGCCGTATCGCAACACGACATGCTCATGAAAAAGCGCGCCACCTCGGCTGCTGTGCGTCTCCGGATTGCCTTTATTTCAGCGTAAGGTGCGAGATAGTCGCTTGCGACGATAACGAAGCGATTTCCTGCAGTAAAAGTCAGAAGTGGGCCCAAATTATCCATTCCGATTTGATCAAATGGTATTCGAGGAAGCTGAACGGGCTTTAGGAGGCCAGCTGGTTTCGACGGAGGCGACTAGCGCCTCTGGGAGTCGAGGCAAGTGCGAAGGTGATGTCTCACGGCGCTGGTAAGTCTCAGCCAGTAGTACCTTTGCTGCACTCTGGCCAACGTTCTCGTCTATAGCCTAAGTGACCAGAAGTCACCTCGTTGTGACAGGCTTAAAGTACTTCCGTGCCAATAACTGCAGGAATGACGAGCAGAAAGGGGGACCCGGTCGAAGAAATTTATTTTTCTTCGACCGGGTGATGCTAAACCGGGACATGCCGGGACATACGACCGGGACATGCTACACTTCCCTCTTGCCGGTAGAGAAAGCTGACAAATAGATGTTCCTCCCTGTTGTCACCTGGCCTATGACTTGTGTTTTTCTGTGCCAAGTCTCATTCTGCAACTTCAGTAACTTGCCCAGCTTTCCATTCCGCCCTCAGTGCTTTTTGTGTGTCACGTTCTGCAAACGCACTAACAACTGAAAAATTACTGTTCGTGTTTTTGTATTATCTCAGTAATCGCCGACGGGGAAACCGCGCGAACAACCTTCATGTGTAGGCATTATACGCTTTTTGTTTCTTCTGGAAAGCATGAGCATTGCAAGTGCCCTAAATGCAGATTTTTGCAGTTCGTGTTTATTACACAAAAGATTGCCCAGTAGGTACGACTTAGTGCCTTAAGTGACGTAATTTTACCGCTAAGCATTGCATACGGGGTGAAAGAAAAGTCGTGTTGTTGGCTTATTTTACCTGGTCTTTGATTAGGAATAGGCCTTTCTGCGAATGTTTTCTATGTGCTGCTGCAAAAGCTGACTACCTTCTTTTCCCCCTTGCCACCGTTACTCATCATCATCAGCCTGGTTACGCCCACTGCAGGGCAAAGGTCTCTCCCATACTTCTCCAACAACCCCGGTCATGTACTAATTGTAGCCATGCCGTCCCTGCAAACTTCTTAATCTCATCCGCCCACCTAACTTTCTGCCGCCCCCTGCTACGCTTCCCTTCCCTTGGGATCCAGTCCGTAACCCTTAATGACCATCGGTTATCTTCCCTCCTCATTACATGTCTTGCCCATGCCCATTTCTTTTTCTTGATTTCAACTAAGATGTCATTAACTCGCGTTTGTTCCCTCACCCAATCTGCTCTTTTCTTATCCCTTAACGTTACACCTATCATTCTTCTTTCCATAGCTCGTTGTGTCGTCCTCAATTTGAGTAGAACCCTTTTCGTAAGCCTCCAGGTTTCTGCCCCGTAGGTGAGTACTGGTAACCGTTACTCAAGCTGTGGCCAAGTTCAAAATAATGTGATAATGCTTATTTCAGTTTTTAGTACAATGTTATTTTTTTCTGCCATGTCTTTTTCATTTTGTTCAGTAGTAATGAACATTTCACGCATTTCATATACTTTTGTACAGGTTTATAAGTAAGCTCTCGTTTTTTTTTTTTTGTTACGGCTGTCAATCAAACAATCTTAGCATTTTATTCAATATTTAGGTATTTGGCATTACCAGTGAATGTTCCCTTTCTTCATTTGTCAGGACTATGTCATACACGTCGTCCAGTTATGTGCAATATCTCAGTAAGTATATCAGAAGCGCTTCTGCACTTTGGTCTTTAGGGCATTATATAAAAATATTTTATGTGTGTACATGAAACTGCCTTCGGGTTTTCTTGAGTAATGTTTTTTTTTTATTTCACTGTCTGTGAAATTGTGTTGTTTAATAATCATGTACATTTTATGCATTTGTCACCTTTGTTTACTTTCTGAGCGTGTATAATACCTAGTTATGCGAAAATATTTGTTTTCGCAAACGGAATTCAATAAAACGAGCCAAAAAACTGTTGTATTGGAAGTGGAACATATATCTTCTGGCATATGCTGGCATACTATGGACAAGACTGCGTGCATGCGTGTGTGTGTGTGTCTGCTAACGCATAAAGAACCCACGGCGCACCACGCGCCAATTCACAAACAATGCCTGGAGTAGCCCACGCGCGCTATAAGAAAAATACGCGCCGCGGACAGGCAAAAAGAAAGCAAAAGTAAAGCCGCGCGGGGCAGGGTGGAGAGTGAGCGGAGCTAAAGAAACTACGTAATGTAACCACACTCTCCCCCTCTTCGCCCTTCACTCCTCCTCGTTTCTCCTTCTTTCACGCTCCCTCCTCGTCCGTGGCGCCGCCTACACAGCTCGAGCGTAGAAACGGCGCCAACATGCGCTCCTTGCCACTCCGTAGAAGTTTCTCAAGCAAAAATGGCGCTGATGCAGGGGCGAGGGCCTACGTGATGTTATTAGGCCAATAGCTACGCGGCGTCGGCCAGAGCGCCCGAGGAGGAGGCGCCATTCTTCAAAGCGTGTAGCTACTTTACAAAGTTTAAGGGGCTTTAAGCGGAGCGGGTCATCATAATAAAAACAAAGAAAAAACAAAGAGCGCTCAATATGGTGAGAAGGTGCCGCGCGCCTGCTGTTTCTGTTGCCATGACAACGTAAGCAATCGTGTGCGCCGCCATTTTGCCCAAGTATCACCCTCATACTAGGGCCGTAACTGAATTTGGCGCTAGCGTCGAAAGAGCGTCTGCTCAATAACAGCCAATGGCAGCCATGCGGAGATTCACCCCTGGAGTGTAGTTTGCTCTCAGCGTTTGCCTACCTTTCACGCAAGAAGCCGGTTCGGGAGACTCCTTCGCGGCGATAACGCGCAGTGGCGTTCACTGTATGTATTCGGTAAACAGATAATGTGTAAACAATTGTGTGCTTTCAGTTTGCCCAAGATTATTATTTCGACAGTAAGAAACTTCCCCCATTTTCAGAGTACTTACAGCAATGTCCAGGAGGGCTGCCGCGAGATGTTTTTACTGAGCCCCGTAAGCCAAACCTATAAGCAGCGCGCCGCGTGATCCCTCTTACTACGCATGGGAGGCGCTTCCGACAGATGGCGACTCTAAGTCCTCTCCCAATAGTAAATCGTTGGCGTGATTTCTACTCGGAAGCGGGCAGCGCAGACACGTAGCAGTCGTCTATAGGAAGCGGCTCGCCTGACTGACGTATTTAATCGTCGATATATACTAACGGCATCGGGAAAACTAATCGTATTTTCACTTAAAAGCAACATGAATGTTCAGAAAAAGCGCAGCGGTGGCGTAGAGGTAGAGCATTCGCCTCGCGTACAAGAGGACCATGGCTTGAATCCCGGTGCCGCGCAATTTTCAACCGGATTAAAACAAATCCGCGTGTTGATAAAATTGCATAAACAGGCCAGGAGTGCGGCCTGATCCCGGTGACCAGAACCGGTAACGCACACCCTCACCAGAGCAGGATTGGCAACCCTGGTGCAGTACTTAGCCACAAACTCCTATATGAATACAACAATCAAACCCCGGCCCCTCAGTCCCCAGCAGCTGCGAAGCAACTGACCATATTGAGCAACAGTCGCAACAACGACAACGAACACTAATTCCTTCTACTGCCTGCAGGTTCTTCTAAGCCGCTGCCTCGTTTCTGCTTGGTTCCTGCCATCTACGCCCTGCGCAGTTCATTCATCATCGACTCATCAGTACAATCATCTGGCACGTTTTTCCCCTCCCTTGACCACGCTGCGCTTGCGCTACCTTGGCACGAAGAGGATATAAACGGATCCGCTGTGGCTCCAGCTTCATTGAGCAGCAGTCGCAACAACGAGAACGAACACTAATTCTTGCTACTTCTACTGCCTGCAGGTTGGTTTTCGTTGAATTTCCCTACGTCACGGTTCTATTTGCGACTGCTGCTCACTGGTTTTTGGCTGTTTCTACTTCTGCTGTGAGATGTCTACTAATGCTGAGCTATGCAAAAAGATTGAGCGGCTCGAATCCTTGCTTGAGGGCAAACTGGATTCTGTTGTTGAAGAGATTGCTGCAAGGATTGTACAAAAGCTTCAAGAGCAGGGCCCTGACAATATTTCTGCACTTGCTGATACTGTACGTTTTGTCAGTCAGCAGTATGAAGAAATGCGGAAGACGTTTGATGGACTGTCCGCTACAAACAAGGCTTTGACAGCACAGAATGAATCCCTGACAAAAAGAATTGCATCAATGGAACAGTAAAGCAGGTTGAACAATACTCAAATTAAAGGCATCCCGTCAAGGCAAGGAGAGGATTGCTCTGCCATTTTGAGTACTGTCGTTGATGCAATTGACTGTCAAATTGATGTGGCGGACATCGACACAGTTCATCGGGTCGCTAGCAAATCACCCCATAAAAATTTAATCGTTCGATTTTGCTCCCGTGTCAAGAAGGATCACTTCCTGCGTAAGGCTCGAAAGGGAGAACCTCCATGATTGGGCTCTCTGGTAATAATTATAGACCTATTTATGTCAATGAGTACCTCACATTTGAGAACAAACGTCTGTTCAGCCGAGCTATTGCTCTAAAGAAGCAGCATAAGAAACAGTTCCTTTGGACAGACAACTGTCAGATTGAAGCAGGCAAGACTGAAAATAGCAAAGTGTTCTTCATAAGCTCTGAGTCTGACCTCAGCGTCATCACTTAACCTGATCTGCGATTAGTCTGTGTTTTAGTCATTCAGTCATTCCCTCAAACATGTCTTTGTTTTCTCCTTCTGAAGCTACATCACTGCTTAAATCTGCTGGTTGTCCACTGCTTCACTTCAATGCGGGAAGTTTGCGTAAGAATCATGATAACACATCTTCATTCATCGACTCTTTCCCACACTTTTTCTTTCATCTGCATAACTGAGACATGGCTTGGCCCGGCTGATAGCAATTTATACGGGTTCCATGCCTATCAGGCTGAGTATTGTAACCGTGTTGTATATCAACATGGTGGTAGCGCGATTTTGTCGCACCCGACATTAAATATAAACGTAGACAGGACATTTCCATAGATCTATTTCACTGCGAAACTGTTTGGATCGAAACCGATGCCTTGTCTTTTCCAAATTATTGTGGCGAAATTATTATTGGCTGCATTTACCGTTCTCCATATTCTTCCATACCTGATTTCTTTTGTCATCTTAGCTTAGTTCTTCAAACAATTACTGGTGAAAACGAGCCTGTCCCAATTGTAGGTGATATAAATATTAACTTGCTCGATGTCGACAATTGTACTGTATGCGCTTATTCAGACTGTTTTTCTGGCTTTGGGCTTGAGCAAATAATAACTTCGGCCACCAGGATTTCCACTAAATAAAGCAGCTCCCTCTTAGACCATGCCCTCACTAATATTTCGCTTTCCCCAGAGTCTCGTTTAATTCACATAGACATATTAGATCATTACCCTATATTCGTCACTTTCAAATCTAACCCTCCTAGCTCAGATCCCTGTTATCTTACGTCTCATCTTGATAATATAATTTTTGTTGATGCAATTGACAAAATTCACTGGCCAGTTATAGCTACCAAACTAAATCCAGAAGAAGTGCTTCAGTTATTTTCCTCTTTACTTTTAAAAGCTTTTCATGCTAGCACTGTCACTGTTAAGTGCAAAAAGAAATTAAATTTCCGCATAATCCTTGAATCACTATTGGGCTACTTGTGAGCATGAGGAAAAAAGAAAACATGTATTGGAAGACTAAAAAACAGCCTTTCAATGCTAATTTTGCTTTACGCTATACGAAATATTGCAACATGTTGAATAATTTATAGAAGAAATCAAAAAGGCAATATTACTAAATTAATTCATGAAAAATACGTTTCATCCAAAAAACAATGGCAACTTACCAACGAATTTTTGAATGTACCGCGTTCTGGCAATTCCATTGAAAAAGTAATTTACAATAATGTGACTATCACTGACCCGCCTAGCATTGCTCGTGCGTTCAGTAATCACTTTTATGAAATTTATAATACTACGCATGTTCCTTCTGTTTATCATACGAGCCGATGCGACCGATCTTTCTTTTTGTTTCCGGTAACACCTGAAGAAGTCCTTACTGAGATTTACAACTTAAAGGACACAAGTCCTGGTTTTGATGGAATTTCAGCATTTCATTTAAAGCTTGTTGATCCGACTATTTCTGATGCTCTCAGTAACTTAATTAACCTTATGCTCAAACCCGGTATATTCACTAGAAGTCTAAAAAAGCTAAAGTCATTCCTGCTCATAAAAAGGGTGACAAAGCTCAAGTCGCGAACTATCGTCCTATATGTAATTCACCTTCAATTATTGAAGTTGTAGATAAATTAATACTTCGTCCAATTAACATTTACCTTAACAAATTTAGTTTGCTGAAACCCTGTCAGTTCGGTTTTCGTTCAGGAAGCTCGACTAACGTGGCTTTGCTAGCATTAACTGATTACATTCGACATTCACTTGATCTCGGAAAATTTGTTGGCTCGGTCTTTTTAGACTTTACTAAAGCCTTTGATACAATAAACCGCAAAGTTTTATTTACTAAAGTGGAGTATGTTGGCATTTCTGCTCCAGCTCCTAATTTATTAAAAAGTTATCTATCTAATCGTGAATTAACAGTGTACGCAGGCGGTGCTTTCTCTGAAAGCAATATTATCAACCAAGGAGTGCCTCAGGGCTCGATTTTAAGTGCACTATTATTTTCATTTATAGAAATGTTTTACCTGACTGCCTTAATTGGACCCTACCTATATTATATGCAGACTATACGACTGTTGCCCTCTCAGATAAATCATTACTTTCGCTAACTTTGCAATTAAACAGTCATCTGTCAAAAATTACTGAATGGTGTAACGCCAATTTTCTAGTTATAAACCCTACGAAAACGCAATTCATTTTGTTTAAGTCATCACAGAGACATTTCCCTTGCTCTCCGACCATAACTCTGAATGGGCATGACATTCCTACCTCCACTTGTGTTTCTTTCCTCGGCATCAAATTAGATCCCCACCTTAAGTTTACCAACCACATTGCACACATTAAACAAAACAGCATTTCGCATTAGAGCACTAGTCAAATCACGTGCTTTTTTTTTCCAAAGAAGCATTATTATCGTTATACTTCGCTTTTATTGATAGTCATATCATTTATGGTATCGCTTCTTCGGGTAATACTTATCATTGTCCTCTTTCCTCAATTCAGCACGTTCAAAATCGGGCTATCCGCATTATAACGCGAAGCCATTTTTTCTCTAACGCATCTTCACAACTACGTACAAACCGCATTCTTCAAGTTACTGATTTGTTTAACTATTATTTAGCGATACTATTTTTCAAATTACTAACTCAACAAGTTTCTTACAACTTAGTTCTGATCTTTTTAATCCCAATAACACCAGGTTTGCAGCACAAGGAAATTTCTTGTTGCCTTTATGTCATACTAATTACAGAAAGATGGCTTCCTCTTTTTGCGCGCTTAAACTTTGGAACACTCTTCCGTATTCTATTAGGTTTTCATCTACCTTGTACTCTTTCAAATATGAACTCAAGAATTATTTGCTGTCTGATTAATTTCCTACAATGTTATTTCGCTATTTAGAAGCTGTGTAATTACCACTGACTGTGCATCTTTCCTCTTCCTTTTGTCTTTTATGTGTGTCGTCACTCACTTTCTTGGTTATATTTTGCTTATTTCATAATTTGTATTCCACTTTATTTTTTTATATAACTTCTAATCCAAGGGCCCCGGTGCAGTATCTGACCTTGGGACCCTTGTCTCTATGCCATTTCTTGTAACGAATTGTTATGAACGAATAATAAACAAACTGAAACGGCGGCGTTCAGACCTGTGACGCAGCATAGGGTGCTAAGAATCGCTGGGTCCGGACAGGCCGCCATTGGAAACTGAACCAGGTAACGTTTAACGCTAGAACATTATCTAGTTAGGCGAGTCTGGCAATGCTATTGGAGGAATTAGTGGGCAGTAAATGGAATATTGCCTTAGGCAGTAAATTGCCTTGCTTAGTAACTCAGGGGACTAATTGCAATGCATGCTCACTGACCTGGAGAGGCAAAGCAGAAGGGTGGGTCGGGAAATTAATCTGCAGAAAACGAAAGTAGTGTTTAACAGTCTCGAAAGAGAACAGCAGTTTACGATAGGCAGCGAGATACTGGAAGTGGTCATCATCATCATCATCATCATCATCAGCCTGGTTACGCCCACTGCAGGGCAAAGGCCTCTCCCATACTTCTCCGACTACCCCGGTCATGTACTAATTGTGGCCACGTTGTCCCTGCAAACTTCTTAATCACATCCGCCCACCTAACTTTCTGCCGCCCCCTGCTACGCTTCCCTTCCCTTGGAATCCAGTCCGTAACCCTTAATGACCATCGGTTATCTTCCCTCCTCACTACATGTCCTGCCCATGCCCATTTATTTTTCTTGATCTCACCTAAGATGTCATTAACTCGCGTTTGTTCCCTCACCCAATCTGCTCTTTTCTTATCCCTTAACGTTACACCCATCATTCTTCTTTAGGGAAAGATCTACTTAGGGAATACATCTACTTAGGACAGGTAGTGACCGCAGATCCGGATTATGAGACTGAAACAATCAGAAGAATAAGAATGGGCTCGGGTGCGTTTGGCAGGCATTCTCAGATCAATAACAGCAGGTTTCCACTATCCCTGAAGAGAAAAGTGTATAACAGCTGTGTCTTACCAGTACTCACGTACGGGGCAGAAACCTGGAGGCTTATGAAAAGGGTTCAACTTAAATTGAAGAAGACGCAACGAGCTATGGAAAGAAGAGTGGTGCGTGTAACGTTAAGGGATAAGAAAAGAGCAGATTGGGAGAGGAAACAAACGCGAGTTAATGACATCTTAGTTGAAATCAAGAAAAAGAAATGAGCGCCGGTTCCGGGCGGAACTACGCGTCGCTCGCTCATTCGTACCACGTGTCCCGAATCGCCGCATGCGGCAAGTCGCAAAAGACGCGCTGTACGAACGATCGCACGGAAAATCGCAACACGTGTCTCGCGCTTAAAGCAGTTTGAGTCCTTCTCAAGGCGCTGTTCTCATCTTCGGCAAAGCTGGTAATCACAGCCTTTACACCATCAAAGTGCTCGTCGTAATAATCGCCTGCCTTCAGCCATCATAATAAATAAAATGGGGTTAGGGAAGAAATATTGAACACGGCATTTTAAAGCGAAGCCTTGCTTGCCTCTTCCTTCGACTTTTCCACTGCTGGCGCTGCTGTCAAGCACACCGCGTCGAGGGAGGGTGAGGGAGGTTGATGCATGTGTATACAGTACAGCAGCGAGTCAGAGATGAAAGGCGACGCTAGAAACTGGTTTTCACCCACCGCGTCGAATTGGCGCAAGGCCGTCGCCACATTATCCTCTTGACAGCTGTATTTATATAACCGGGACTCCCCTCAGAAGCTTTGCAAAAAGGTGCAGCGCTTCCCTTTCTACTAAGGGGCGAGTCCATAGGGGATGCAGATCGATCTGTAGGGAGGAGAAGAGGCAGTTCCCATACAAGGGAGGCCGGCGGAGGTGACGTGAGAAGGTAAGCAAACCCTACTACTATACGATCGCGGTTGCGGGGAAATTGGATAAGCTTAATTTCAAGGTACGGCATAGTACGTTGCTGCTATTTCTGAAAGATAAACGCCATGCAAATATGTCAAGCGGGCAACTTATGCAGGGCGTGTCGAAGCAGAGTCGCATTAATTAAAGCGCACCGCAGGGTCCAGGCGACACTACGGAAGCGGTCGACCGTCAAATCAACACTTTTGTGCCTGACGCGTTAGCTTTGCGGCTATGACCTTGCTAGAGGCCGTGCATTTGATCCCAACCGCGGCAGCTGCATTTCGACGGGGGCGAAATGGGAAACGCACGTGCACTTAGATTTTGGGACACGTCAAAGAACATCATGGTGTCAGAATTAGTGCAGGGTCCGCCCGCCACTACGGCGTGCCTCGTAATCCGATTGCAGTTTTAGCACGTACATCCCCATAATCCAAGTTTAATACTTCTGCCACAATGCGATGTGTCATGTGAGGCAATGAGTATGTTCAACGCTCTCAGGGGTTATGAAATAGCGCGCACAATAACACCTCAAGCAAACACCTCTTCCTGCGTGTTGTGCGTGCTACGCAGACAAACAGCAGTGGTGCCAGCAAGGTAACGTTTAAGATCAACTCACCACTCTCCTGTTACGCTAAACGTTGAATTAAGCTTTAGCGGTCAACATCACCGCTAATTGTCGTCAATCAAAGCATCCGGCATGGAATGCTTCGCTTACATCGATTCCCAGAGTGGGTGGAATCTGCATAACTTTTATAGGCTCTAAAAATCCCAAATAGGCACCAACACTGCAATGGGCATTTATAGGCACCATAAAAGTGCAACTGAAATGTTTCTAGACACATGGTTGGTGCTTGTATCATAACATCAATTTTACCTAAAATTCTGGTCTCTATATAGAACTTATAATAGACCGGGTTACATTTGGCCTATCCGTACTGCAAGCACAGCTACCCTGGTTACCGGCTTTCCTCTCTACGGGTATAAACAGTGGAAAAAGAAGCCTTACTGAGAGAAATATAGGCCGTCAATTCCTTTCTTTAAATCGAAGCTTTGCACGCCTTCCCAGTGTGACCGGCCTGCTCACTCGGTCATTCGCCAAAGGAGTACACGGTGGGCCGCGGTGTCGCCATTTCGGCGCTCGTGCGATCCCTGGCCGATCCTGGAAACAGTGCGCGCGTATTGCCTGGCCTGCAGAATTTAAATGCTGCTTCACATAGATTTCAATGTGGGTGTTAAATCTGCGTCTTTCTTTAATTGAGAGAATGCGTGGCAGGGCAACTATAATAACACAAAAAATAAAGGGCGTTAAACAAGCGCAGCCCTGAGTGATGCATGTACTGTAACAATGAGCATGCAAATTGTCCGTCATCCGGCAGTTCTCTGAATTTTGCCTCCCCAACCATCTCTCAGATCAGGACACGGCACATCCGTATAAGAGGGAACGCACGGATTGCGAGCCGGTTTTTAAAACCCGTATCGGATGAAAGCTTCCGCAGTTAGAAACTTTTCATCATGGACAACCACCTAACTGCACTAATTACACATTGCTTAATAAGCATAAAATGATAACTAATAGTCCGCTTCTTGACATGGACTGTTCCTAATATATAAATATCTCATCTTTCTCTTTATTTCTCTGTTTAGGAATGTTCGCTGTCGTCACGAAATTACCCGCATACGTACCAAACGATTGATAACCAAGTAAATGATTTTGCTTCTATGTGTGCCCATTTAGTAAAAAATATGCCATCCTACCGAGTGAAAAGGGGAGGCCTCCAATATCAAGCGCGACTGACTCTGTTGTGATTAAACGCTACGTTTTAAAGCGTGCCCAACAACCCCAGCCAAGCGGGCCGGACAGTTTCACCCCCAATGTGCGCGTGACCCAGGGAGCGGGTCTTGAACCCACCGCACTCGACGGCTGCCCACCCTTGCTATCGCGCAGGAAGCGTTGCTCATCGGTTTCACTTGTTTACGCCAGGTGTACGCTAATTTAATAGTATCCGCAGATGCTAGGTGATGCGAGGCTTGATTATTAGGTTCGGTCATGGTTGCAGTACATTGTAATACAAGTCCGATAGCCTTTAAACAGCCTACTAGTTAACACAATGCGTTCGTTCGTTCTTAGCCCCCAAAAAAGGTGGTGGTATTATCGTACAAGGAAAGTAATTTTTTACTGCACCGTCTAACGGGCAGTGTCCAAGATATGAGATCCACTGTATTAATTGGTACTCTTACTGCATGTTGCCTCTGCATCACTCGACGCGTATTTTGGGTACATCATGTTAAGTATATCAAGATACAGCTCATGCAAAATACGCGCCAATAGACACTGAGGCTTGGTAATAACGGCAACTAAAGAAGCAATTTTATGCTTACTAACATTTCTCATAGGAGTAAGAAAACGTTGTGCTGCACAGTGCTAGTACTATTACTTATTTATTATTTCGCATTGCTGTGAGCTCTTTCTGGGCTTTTTCAGGCAGCGGAAAATGCATGACACAATAATTACACAGGACGTGAAATATTTCACAACACTTAAATAAACTGGTTAGCGTTCTTCCAAGATTCCGGTACGCTCGAGGTCATGAGGCATTGCGTATACAGGGTGGCCAGCTTTTCTAGAACAATCTGTCCACCACCCTTCAACAAATCTGCTGCTACCTGATCCGCCCCAGCTCCCTTTGCATACCTCCCAAGGCTTTCTTTACTTCTTCCGGCGTTAGTTGTGGGATTTCAAATTCTTCTAGACTAGGCTCTCTTCCATTATCGTCATGGGTGCCACTGGTACTGTATAAATCTCTATAGAACTCCCCAGCCACTTGAACTATCTCATCCATATTAGTAATGATATTGCCGGCTTTGTCTCTTAACGCATACATCTGATTCTTGCCTATTCCTAGTTTCTTCTTCACTGCTTTTAAGCTTCCTCCGTTCCTGAGAGCATGTTCGATTCTATCCATATTATACTTCCTTATGTCAGCTGTCTTACGCTTGTTGATTAACTTCGAAAGTTCTGCCAGTTCTATTCTAGCTGTAGGGTTAGAGGCTTTCATACATTGGCGTTACTTGATCAGATCTTTCGTCTCCTGCGATACGTTACTGGTATCCTTTCTAACGTTTACCACCGACTTCTGTTGCACACTCCTTAATGATGCCCATAAGATTGTCGTTCATTGCTTCAACACTAAGGTCCTCTTCCTGAGTTAAAGCCGAATACCTGTTCTGTAGCTTGATCCGGAATTCCTCTATTTTCCCTCTTACCGCTAACTCATTGATCGGCTTATGTACCAGTTTCTTCCGTTCCCTCCTCAAGTCTAGGTTAATTCGAGTTCTTACCATCCTATGGTCACTGCATCGCACCTTGCCAAACATGTCCGCATCTTGTATGATGGCAGGGTTAACGCAGAGTATGAGGTCTATTTCATTTATAGTCTCGCCATTCGGGCTCCTCCACGTCCACTTTCGGCTATCCCGCTTGCGGAACAAGGTACTCATTATCCGCATATTATTCTGTTCTGCAAACTGTACTAATAACTGTCCCCTGTTAATCCAAGAGCCTATGCCATATTCCCCCGCTGACTTGTTGCCAGCCTGCTTCTTGTCTACCCTGGCATTGAAGTCGCCCATCAGTATGGTGTATTTTGTTTTGACTTTACACATCACCGATTCCACGTCTTCATCGAAGCTTTCGACTTCGTGGTCATCATGACTGGATGTAGGGGCGTAGACCTGTACGACCTTCAATTTGTACCTCTTATTAAGTTTCACAACAAGACCTGCCACCCTTTCGCTAATGATATAGAATTCCTGTATGTTACCAGCTATATCCTTATTAATCAGGAATCCGACTCCTAGTTCTCGTCTATCCGCTAAACCCCCGTAGCACAGGACGTGCCCACTTTTTAGCACTGTATATGCTTCTTTGTCCTCCTAACTTCAATGAGCCCTATTATATCCCATTTACTGTCCTCTAATTCTTCCAATAGCACTGCTACACTCGGCTCACTAGGTAACGTTCTAGCGTTCAACATTGCCAGGTTCAGGTTCAAATCGCAGCCTGTTCGGGCCCAGGTATTCTTAGCACGCTCTGATGCGTCACAGGTCTGACCGCCGCCGTGGACAGCTGCTGGGGACTGAGGGCCGGGGTTTGATTGCTGTATTCATATCGGAGGTAGCGACCGTCCGTCCCACCTCCCACGTGTTCCGCACCTTTTCGATCTTGTTTCCGCAACCTGCTCGTGCAGCCTCACCAATTTTACCAAAGACCTTCCTTGTGCGTTCCGACACCCATACGGATTATTTGGAGGAACCTGCGCCCTGATTTTCGGCGTTTTTCGCTGTTTTCTTTAGTCGCAACGCCGTCTCGCAGCCAAGCCGAACCCGCGCCTAGCGCCACAACGGAGACGCCCGTGCTCGCCTGCTCGACGCAACCAGAGTCTCGGAGCAAGCAGTGATGGAATACGCCGTCGACGGCGAAGAAATCGACCCCACGGAGCTGCACGATGGTACGTGGCAGCACCCGAAATGCCCGACCGACCCGCTGGACCTCCAAAAGCGCTTCGGCCGCAAGAAAACTGTGGTATCCTATGTTAACTTCTGGTTTCGGTTTTGGGTCGTTTACGTCAGGGCGCCACTCAGCGCCAAACGCTGTAAATTGCCTCCTGTAAGTTGCCTCCGCAGAAATAAAGATTGATTCTTTGTCTGGTCCCCGACCGAAGCAGTCCGGTTCTTTCTTGCGGCGCTACGCGCCCCGGCCGTTTAGGCCTCATGCCGTAAATCCTCCATCCGGCCGCCCCGTCGAAGCTAATACAAAAACCGACCCCACCGAGCTGATCGGGGAACTAGGCCTCGCCAGAACCTCGGCTCCCTCCAAGAGCAAGTCACGCAGGCCGCCGCTACCACGACGGCAGCCCATACCTGGACTGCCCGAGGAGGACTATAAAATTGTGTTGCAACCCAAGTGTGCCATGAATCTGACCAACACTGGACTTATCGCACTCCTGGAGTTGATCCACGCGATAACCAAAGTCAACCAGGCGCAAGTTGAGCAGGCCGACCAGGTGAGGGTGCACGCGATCAAAAAGTCCATCACCATTAGTACACCCGATAGAACGAGGGCGGACGCCTACCGGACTCTTGAATTTTTACGTGGCGAAGAGCATAACATCGATATGCCGGTATCCGCGTATGTAGCGGCTCCGGACGACTCCATACGGGGACTGGTATAGAGTGCCTACACTAACGAAACAGACCAAGCCGTTCACAATGAAATGTCAAAACATAAACCGCAATTAGCTATTGTGAATGCAAGACTATCCGCCTTCACTTTAGAGAGATGCACAAGAATCCACACGAATCCTGTGTGACTCATGGATTTTTACGCGAACAAGCGACGGTTTTATACCGCATCAAGACCGACTCCGCGTACACCCCAGCTTGGTTATTCAAGACTGGGCTTCGCGCTTTCCCACTCTGTGTTTTCTGTGGTGACATTGGCGACATCGAACATTTCATTTGGCTATGCCCGCAGTTTGGCACAGAAAGAAAAGCGATGGTCGACAACCTACAAAAGAGCGGTCTTACGCACAGGACCTTTGAAGACGTTGTTTTCCCCAGAGGGCCCGCGGCATTCAGGAAGAGAGCGCAACGACTTCTGATAGCCTTCCTGCGAGACACAGGGCTCATCGACACCTGGTGACACACCCCTGATCTCAACTCGAAGGAGGATCAGGCGGAACAATTGCCGGCTATTTGTGCCAGGCTAACCCCGCCTGCTTCAACATCACCACCACCACCAGCAGGTAATTCAACGTACTTTGTGATCACCTTCGCCGGCAGAGACTTACCGGCCTCGATACTGTTACGCGAAGGACGAGTCACGTAAGGCAAGCAACTATGTACAGGTTATATTTACAACAGCGGTTGCAGCGCGCTGACCGGTTAAATTCACAGCGCGAGCCCAGTTCGTTCTTCCTCCTCTTTTCTCGAGTGCTGGCGCCCACGCGCCTCGTTCAAACCATCAAATACCACACGCGTGTAGCATAATCTCGCGGCGGCAGAAGCGACGTCCCGGCGCGTCTAAATGTCATATCTCGGAGGGTGATACTGTTTCAGTCGTGTAACGTGCACGATATCACTGGACAGGGAAGCAGATAGGCCGCCAGGGGCGATCTCGTAGGTGACGGGAGTCACCGCGCGAAGCACTCCGTATGGGCCTGTGTAACGAGACAGCAGTTTTTCTGACAAGCCAACCTGACGCGACGGAGACCGTAGAAGCACCAAAGAACCAGGCGTAAAGTGCACGTCTCAGTGTCGCCAGTCCTACAATCGCCTTTGACTCTCATGGGATTTCAGAAGGCGGTCACGGGCAATTTCCCTTGCGCGGGCACAGCGGGTGATGGCGTCAAGTGCATATTCACTGGTCGGTGCCACGTGAACAGGAGGGTTATGTCGAGAAGAACAGAAGGAAAAAAGGGGAATAACCGGCCACGTCGTGGCGCGAGGAAGTATAAGCAAATGTGACAAACGGTAGAGCGCGGTCCCAGTCAGTGTGGTCTGAAGATACATATTTCGCCAACACATCTGTGAGAGTGCGATTGAGACGCTCCGTGAGGCCATTTGTTTGCCGATGGTATGACGTAGATAGCTTGTGCCTCGGGCACAGAACTGCAGAATGTCCGCGATAACTTTTAATAGGAATGTGCGGCCACGGTCTGCGAGAAGTTGTCGCGAAGCTCCATGTAATAAAATCACGTCGCGTAGAAGACAACCGGCGACATCTGTGGCGCGGCTTGTAGGAAGCGCTCAGGTGATGGCGAAGCGTGTGGCGTAATCCGTGGCCACAGCGAACCAACGCGAAAGAATGGTTCCGCGGGAATGTCGAGTGGTTGAAGGTACTCAGGGAGCGTCGATGGTGTCTTGCGTTGCTGGCATTTCTCACACGCAGTTACGTAAATTTGAACGGAGCGAGCAAGCCCTAGCAAAAACAAGCGTCGGCGGATCCGGTCGTAAGTACGTGACACACCCAGGAGACCAGCAGTGGGAGGTCGTGAAGTTCCTGGAGAACAGCCGAGCGAAGGTGCTTAGGGATCACAGGGAGTAATGCAGTGCCGTCGGGGTGAACGTTGTGGCGGTAGAGTACACAATCTTGAAGTGCGAATAAGCGAAGGGAACTGTCGGCAAGTGACGATTCCAGGCGGTCAATGATGATACTCAAGTACGGGTACCGGCGCTGCTCGTCGGCGACATGAAGCAGTGGAAACAAAGAGAAAGGACAGGCGTCAGTGTCAGTATCAGATGTAGAGGTCGCGTCTTCGACTGGGTAGCGACAGAGGCAATCTGGGTCCTGGTGTTAGCGTCCCGACTTGTAAGTCACTGCATAGGGGTATTCTTGTAGTCGAAGGACCCAACGACCGAGCCGGCCAGTAGGATTCTTCAGCGACGAAAGCCAAGATAGCGCATGATAGCCTGTGATTACTGAGAAGGGCTTGCCATATACCTATGGGCTGAACTTTGAAACAGCCCAGACGAGAGCAAGACATTCGCGCTCGCTAATCGAATACTTGCGCTCTGCAGTTGTTAGGAGCCGGCTAGCGTAGTCTATAACGCGGTCGTGTCCGTGTTGGCGTTGTGATAAGACGGCACCGATCTCATAACCACTGGCATCGGTTCAGACCTCTGTAGGTGCGGAGGTGTCAAAGTGGGCCAAGACCGGTGGATTGGTGACAATCCTGATAAGGCGTGAAAATACGGCAGGTTGAGGGGAACCCCACGTGAAATGCACGCCTTTCTTCAGAATTTCAGTGAATGGATGAGCGATTGCTGCGAAATCTTTCACCAACCGTGGGAAAAGAGAATGGAGCCCCACAAAACTCCGGACGTCTTTGTCAGACTGAGGTACAGGAAAAGCCGTCACTGCTCTAACCTTCACCAGGTCGGGTTGTACTCCAGAATCATCGGCGGGATGGCCTAGCACTGTAATCTGTCGGCACCCGAAGTGGCACTTCGATGAGTTTAATTGGAGCCTAGCTTTGCGGAAGACGTCGATACCTGCGACGCGCTCAAGGTGCGTCTCAAATCCAGGAGAGAACACAAGGACGTCGTAGAGGTAAGAAAGGCAAGTTGACCATTTGAAACCTTGAAATAGAGAGTCGATCATCCGTTCGAACGTGGCGGGGGCATCGCATAAACCGAACGGCATAACCTTAAGCTGGTAGAGGCCATCTGGAGTGAAGAAAGTGGTATTTTGTTGGTCTTGCTCATCGACGGAAATCTGCCAATAACCAGATCGAAGGTCGATGGATGAAACATATTTGGCACCGTGAAGACAATTAAGAGCGTCGTCGATTCGCGGTAAAGGGTAAACGTCCTTTTTAGTAATTCGGTTTAGGTGGCGGTAATCAGCGCAAAAACGCAACGTGCCATATTTCTTTTTGTTGAGCACGACCGGCGACGCCCAAGGACTCGACGAGGGCTCAACAATGCATCTGGCAGGCATCTTGTTTACTTCCTGCTGAATAACTTGCCGCTCTGCCATGGACACGCGATACGGTCGGTGGTGGATGGGAACAGCATCACCAGTGTTTATCCGATGCTTAACAAGGGACGTCTGACCACGTGGTCGATCGTCAGTATCAAATATGTCGCGGTAGGAAAGCAAACGGCGATATAGGGCGGCTGCTTGGTCAGATGCGAGGTCCTGAGCGACGATGGGACGAAATGGGCCGTCGAGATTCAAGGCATCCTGCAGGTACTCAGGAGGATCTGGAGACGCGTCGGCTGCAAAAGCAGTGACGTGGTCGGCTGTCACTGACCGGACTGTCACATTATCGGTGTTGCACCCTAAACGTGTACCCCTTCAGGGAGAAACCGGAAGCTTACTTCAATTGTCGGAAATTAGGTCATCGCGCCGACGTACGTCTACAACCCCGACAAGCAATCCCCAGATGCCGAAGGTGCGGAGAAGAGCACTCACTTCCACCGGAGGGAGAGAAACCGATGTGCATCCCATTATGCGTTGTTTGTCACGGGCAACACCGAACGGGTAGTTGAAACTGCAAACGGCGCTTCATACAGCCAAAACAGACCGAGAGAACAACGTCAAAAAGTGATACCAAGACCACCAGAAAGACCAGGCGTGCCCGTTCAAGAGGGCGAACCCAAAGAGTCTTTCGAGACCACCCCGAGTTATTCCCTCCTCTGCATAGCAGAGAAAGAGACAAGTCCGCCTCCGGAGGCAACAACTCCCAGCAACGCGAACCTAACAATCACGTAACCTGGAGCAGCCGTAAATTTAACCTCCTCTACCAAACAACACCGCAAGTGACCACCACCTCGTTGGGGACACCGCCAGAGCAGCAATCACGAAATAGACGCACAGGGACGCAGACAAGGGCAGAGCGTTCCGGCTCCAAGACCAGCGAGGCTGCCCGAGAAGAGGGCGACTCCAGAAGGCGCAAGCAAAGCAAGCTACAACTGGAACAACAGGACCAACAGGTAAGGGGGCTGGCAGAGCAGGTAAAATTTCTAAAACAAGAATCGGCTGCTGCTAATGACAAAATTAGCAAACTCGAAATCAAACCAACCCCACTAGGTAACTCGCAGAATCTCAGTGTGAACAGACCAGTGGTTTGAGCTCCGAGTCAGGCCGAAAATATGGAGACTGAGGCAACTAAGAGCGCAAAACGGCAAGCAGCTAGCCTAACGGAATCGAAATGCATGAAGAAAGGTGAATCGGAAGGGATAGATGCGCGCGTAGCTCAACTACAAGCGGCAATCGAGCAAATTCTAAATGCCATGAGCAGTTTAACCGATCAAATTAAGCAAGAAACTGAAAACATTGTTATCCTAAGCATGACAGTACAGGCACTTGCTACCCATACAGGCCTTTAAATGGCACGTAAGCCGCCCGCAGATCACTCGCTCCTGTCGAGAGATAATGACTTGTCTGAAGTTTCGACGTCGATGGCAGATGCTCGACACCCGGCAAGGGGACCAATCAGATCGCACAGCTTAGTCTCGGCGCGGCTGGATCCTCACAGACGTTTATGATGGCTAGAGCACCTATAATTATGTGGCAATGGAACTGCTCAGGGTTCAGACAAAAACGTCGAGCCCTAGAATTCACAATTCAAGATGCGCAAGAAAAATGCTATGTTTTGGCACTGCAAGAGATCGGTATTGATACCAAATTAACAGGTTATGCGACCTACACGGAAATTCTTCGATACGGCCGCTCTCCGGCCTCAGCGCTTATGGTTCATAGAAATCTGACAGCCATTCAAATAGACTTGGAATGTGAGGAGGTGGCGTACAGATTCATTGAAATTCTACCTAACAAACGGGCCGATAAGTCACTTTTCGTTCTAAATGTGTATAGCTCCCCTAAAGACAAAAGTCCATCCGCATCGAAATTGATGATCAAAGCATATAAGCACGCCTATAAAGCACCACTCGTAGTGGTGGGCGATTTTAACGCCCGTCATTCAGCCTGGGGCTACCCAATGGGTGAAAATAAAGGCAAGAAGATCTGGGAAACAGCGCCAACGTATGGTTAATAATAATAATATTTGGGGTTTTACGTGCCAAAACCACTTTCTGGTTATGAGGCACGCCGTAGTGGAGGACTCCGGAAATTTTTGACCACCTGGGGTTCTTTAACGTGCACCGAAATCTAAGCACACGGGTGTTTTCGCATTTCGCCCCCATCGAAATGCGGCCGCCGTGGCCGGGATTCGATCCCGCGACCTCGTGCTCAGCAGCCCAACACCATAGCCACTGAGCAACCACGGCGGGTAAACGTATGGTTGCCCCTTATAAACGACCCGGGGCGCCCCACGCGCATTCGCAAAAGTGCGAGTCGAAATACGTCCCCCGACCTAGCCTTCGTGAAAAACATCACAAAAACCACATGGGACAATACTAAAATGAACGTGGGAAGTGATCACTACATCCTAACTATCGCGGCCTTTCTAAAGGGCCACAGGAAACTTACTATCCTGCATACCAGGTGGATCGCTTTTCGTTACGCTCGCGATCATCAAACTCCCGCACCCATCACTCAGCTCGATGAACGGGTCAAAGAGTTCATTCAGACAACGTGTGGTACAGTTGCCTAGGGCGCAGACCAAAAGGCAAGTGGTTGCCTGACAAGGAGTCTGCGCCCTTCTTGATCCAATTAGAGAGCACAAGACATTCAGCGCATAAAATAAACACTAGATGGAAATACAGAGTGGTTGGTAACATCGAAACGGGAGTTATTTCATATTGAATATTTATGTACAATTGGGAAAAATGCTGCAAGAAACAACAGAAAGAACAAAAGGAGTGGTCATGCCTGCAGTGACAATAGATACATAGTGATGTTATTTTTGAAAGCTTTGAATGATTTGCTTTCCTGGATAATGTTTACAGCAGGATGGTGATCGTTTAAAAAAACTGGAAATTCCGTAGGTAAGTTTCTAGACGCCGTAGTTCGTAAGTATTTTTTGCTTATCGTAACATATGTGCCGGGTGTTGTAGGCGTGTGTTTTCGTTAGATATTGTTGAAAAAAAGCCGTAGGATCGGAATGCATTTGTGGGCAACTAGCTAACGCTATCTTTTTGTTTATAACATTCCACAGTGTACGCAGTTGATGTTTTCTAAACAGTGGGGCAGTGTGGCTAAGGTATGGTGCATTATCTATTAGTCGCAAAAATTCCTTTTGTAATAAATATATGTTTTCTATGCTTGTTTTAGGTGTTGTGCCCCAGACAAGAATACAATAGTGGAAACGCGAATGTACCAGTGTGTAGTATAGTTGTTTCTTTAGCCAGATAGGCAAAAGGTTCTTTATTTTATACATGATACCAATGGACCTAGATATACCAGTGCGAACTTTTTCAATGTGAGGTGACCAGTCAAGATGCTCGTGAAATATGACACCAAGAAATTTGTGTTGCTACACGTTCGATAGATTCATCGCGAAATTGGATAAGTATTTCTTGTTTTATGCACTTGTTACGAGCGCGGAATATAATGTAACTTAGTTTTTTTTTTAGTGTTTAACTCTAGTTCATTACCGTGGAGCCACGTGGACAAATTTTCCAGCCATACATTGGTTTCTACTTGGAGGACTTCTAGGTCATGTCCGCAGAAGAATACATTGGTATCATCAGCGTACACTATTATTTCTGGTGTAGAGGGCACGTTAATTATATCATTTATATTAAATAGAAATAACAGCGGCCCAAGGATTGTTCCTTGTAAAACTCCATAATGTATCTGACCTAAGCTGGATTTTGCATTCGTAATATTCGTGTACTGGTGACGATTTAGGAGGTAATTCTTTATTAATCTCAAAGCCGTTCCTCTAATACCATATTTATATAACTTGTACAGTAAAACAGGGTGCTTAATGGAGTCGAATGCCTTTTTAAAGTCTAGAAAAACACCTATTGTATATATTTTCTGCTCAAAGTTGTCTATTATCTTGTGCTTAATTTTTATTAGCGCCATTTCAGTAGATTTCTCTTTCCGGAATCCCTATTGCTGCTCGGCGATGATATCGTTTCGCTTGCAGAAGTTTAGTAGCCTGATGTTTATAACTTGTTCAACTACTTTCCAGAGGATTGCTAGGACTGAAATTGGCCTATAGTAATTTATGTCATTTCTATCACCTCCCTTGTGTATGACGAAGACCTTTGCAATCTCTAATTTATCTGGAAATATTCCGGTACTCAAAATCAGCTTGGCTATATGCGTAAGTGGCTGACTAATCATGTGACTGATGGATTTTATAGGTTGAACTTTAATGTCATCAGCACACCATGCACTGTTATTTTTTAGGTTTTTTTATTACTGTACAGATTTTTAATTCTGTAGTTGGAAACATGAAGATTGAGTTTTGGGTATTGGACGTGATATACATTGTAAAATCGCAATTACTTGCCTGAGGTTTACTTGAAGCCCCTGATATAAGAAAGTGCTCATTAAGTTTGTCCGCAAGCGACGCTCCTGTGTAAGGCACTCCATTTATAACGAGTTCAGAGCTGCCGTCTTTTTTTGTTGGACATTACCTTGTTTACTGTATTCCATACTTGTTTAGGGTTGTTGTAGATATCAGTAAACTTATGTTCGTAATAACTAGTCCTGGCTTTTTAATATCAGAGCTTAATTTATTACGAATTTGTTTGTATTCAGTCAAACAGTCCATATTTTTCATTCAGATGAAAGAGGCAAATAGTCTGTCACGTTCTCTAATTCTTTTTAGAAGGTCGGCATTTATCCTTGGCTTTCTGGCTTTTTTACACTTTTTGAATTCTACGGCAGGGAAGGCTTCATTCTAGAGCTCAGTAATTGTTTTAATCAAGACGTCATATGCTGCGACGGGGTCAGATAGTTGAAGAATGTCTGCCCAGCTTGTTTCCGCTACTAAGTTTGTAAATATTGTGGTCTTAGCTTCATTAACGATTCTGTATGTAATGGGTGCACATGTTTTGGAAGGACTCTGTGGTGTACAGTAGGGTTTAAAGAACATAAAAATAGGTAAGTGGTCACTAATATTAGCTATTAGTACACCTGCTTGCACATCATCTTTTTTGTAACTTGTAAAACACACATCTAGTAAAGTAGGGCACATGTCTGTCACTCTAGTTGGCATATGTATTACATTTTCACAACCAAACGAGAGCAAAATATCAAGCATTCTTTGTTGATTAGAATAAAGCAATAAAAGATCGATGCTGAAATCACCACAAATAACTAAAGGCAAGTTAAACTGCATGCACTGTTCTAACATGTTTTCAAGAAATTCTAAAGAAGTAGCCTGCGATCCAGAAGGCGGCCTATATACAACGGCTAGTATGGTACCAGCACACTTTAACATGAGACATTCTAAGAGTTGATTTATTATACAAAACTCTTCTATGGTGACATAATTTAGGTAACTCATTATATAAATAGCCACACCTCCTCCTCTCTTATCACTCCGTGAAATTGATACGCATTTGTATCCTGGAAACTGTATAACATCATAATCGTAGAGCAAAACGTGAACAAGGTGAATGCATGAGCCAACGTTTCGACAAGTGTACTTGTCTTCTTCAAGGCGCCGTATGTTTTCCTTGCATACTGTGGCGAGGAAAGCGTACGTCGCCTTGAAGAAGACAAGTCCACTTGTCGAAACGTTGGCTCCTGCATTCACCTTGTTCACGTTTTGCTCATCGTCTTGAATTTCCATCTCCCGCATTCCCCGTCTTTTCTCATAATCGTTGGTGAACTCCATCTCCCGCATTCCCCGTCTTTTCTCATAATCGTTGGTGAACCAAGTTTCAGTGAAAGCTAAAATTTCAAATTTATGGTCTAATTCATTTAGGAAGATTTCCACAGAATCCTGTTTGTTCCGAAGGCTTTGAGCATTGAGATGGAATAAGGAAAATTTATTTTTTTCTCGCAGGTGCTTTGAATGTTTGAACGAATCAGCATCATGATAAGAATATGTGAACGGGACTGTCATTTTCAAGGGTGCCAGTGCTATCAGTTACCGCGCTGCGCGTACCGCCCGTTACTCAACGTATCTTGTCCAGATCGTTTGTCGTCCTAATCCTGATAGATCGGCTGCGGGGGTCGCGACGAACAAACATTTTTCCATTCTTTAGCCAGGCAAACACATACTCTTTTTCTTTCGCCGTTTTCTTCATTTTTCAGAAGTGCGTCTTGTTTTGTGCTGTCAGGTTTTCATTGAAGAATGTTTTAGATTTCGTTTCCTTTAGTTGTGCTTTTTTTGCAAGCCATGCGTCTCTGGTTGAACGGGATACGAAGCGTACAAGAACAGATGCAGCCTTCTTAGCACTGTCCCCGACCTCAATGTCATTGATAGACCGTGAGGGCAATCGAATAACAGCCTCAACATCTGCCTCGGAAAGGAGTGGAAGTTCGAGATCAGTCGCCAAGACATTAAGCTTTTTCAGCAAGTTTTCATTATCATGATAGAGCAGCCCAACTATTTCTAAATTTTGACGTCTGCTGTACTGCTCTAGTTCGTTAACTTGTTGCCTTAATTCCTGGTTTTCTTATTCTGTTACCCGAGCCTCGAGTTTGTCCACTCGCTTTCCGAGGGCAGACATGTCTGCATCCTGCTGTTTTATTTTTGACAGAACTTCGTCATATTTTGTGGCCATTTCTTGCATAAACTGTTCAATACCATCCACAGTGGCCTTTATCTCACCTAGTGTATCGATTTTTGACTTAATCTTAAGTACTTCTGTGAGCACGAGACGAATAACCGCAATTTAACTTGCAAGATTTGCTTCCGGTTCCTCGCTTGTTTTCTTACCGCTCTGGTTGCTTCGAGCCTTAGCTGTTTTACATGTTGGGCATTTCCATGTCTTTTTTGCAGTTTCTGTCTTTTTTTTGTATGCGGCTTCATTTACCCCTGAACATATGCCAATATGATACATAAAAAGACATTCCGAGCACGTTAGGAACACTGCATCCTCAGAAAGCTCTTCGTTGCATGTAAGACATGTGTCAGTCATTTTTCCGATCGTCACAGACCGAGCATTCAGCAGCAGCGGCTACCAGAAAAAAAAAGAAAAAAATGCAGAAGACCAACCTGCAATTTACGGCGAAGTTTTTAGGGTCAGGATAGCAGCTCCTGCGGCGCCGCTGCTGCTGAATGCTTGTGAAGCAGGTCTTCGGTGGCGAGCTACTTTTATAGCTGTTGGGTGGTTACGTCAGAAGCTACGTTGATACTAGCAGCCAGTTTCCATGGCACGTTTCCGATAGCCAGTCATTCTTCGGTAGCTCATCCAGGCTAGGACGCCGTACGGAATCGGCTCCTGCAATTTAAGGCGAAGTTTTTAGGGTCTGGATAGCAGCTCCTGCGGTGCCGCTGCTGCTGAATGCTTGTGAAGCAGGTCTTCGGTGGCGAGCTGCTTTTATAGCTGTTGGGTGGTTACGTCAGAAGCTACGTTGGTACTAGCAGCCAGTTTCCATGGCACGTTTCCGATAGCCAGTCATTCTTCGGTAGCTCATCCAGGCTAGGCGTACGGAATCGGCTCCTGCAATTTAAGGCGAAGTTTTTAGGGTCCGGATAGCAGCTCCTGCGGTGCCGCTGCTGCTGAATGCTTGTCCATGTTTGAACTAAGATGCTCAGATACCATACTCGAAGACGCCAACAATGCAACCATAGAGACAAAAACGGAAGACGACGGCCCCACTCCGGACTCGAGACCGATTCACTTATGGGAAGCACAGACGAGCATACTAAACCGATGGTCATTACAAAAGCGTAACAAAAACCTTCGCAAAAAGCTCGTGCAATTAGAAAGGGAAATTGAGCAGCACTCCCAGTTCCTAAGTCAGGAACACTGGCATCAGCTTTGCGATCGAATGAACGGACAGTTGGGCAATAGAAACACATGGTTACTGCATCGCAAAAAACATGCAAAGAATTATTCATTCCTTCCCCGGGGATGACGACACAGTCATTAAAGAGTTGAAAAATCGCTACTTCAACATCGACTTCCCCGTCTCAAATACTTACACAGAACAAGAAAATGAAGCCCTTGTTGCGTTTCGCCTGCGACACGTGGTTTTGCCGGCGCGACTGCGGCGGGGCGGCAGACATTTTGGCCCGATCGTCGTCGCCGCAACGCTCCCCGCCAGGTGTTTCCAGGCGCGACTGCGGCGATGCGACCGCAAAGGATCACCCTCTCCTTCCAGTCATTGTGCCCGAACCAGGCGATGCGAAAGCAGGGATCACCCTCTCATTACAGTCATTGTGCCCGACCGGCAGCGCTACGACAGTGTGCTACGACATTGTGCTACGACATTGTGCTACGACAGCGCTACGACAGTGTGCTACGACATTGTGCTACGACATTGTGCTACGACAGCGCTACGACATTGTACGTTCACGTGCTCGTCTATTGAGGGGTTCCTTCTTGCCCTCAACTGCGAGAGTATAAAGACAGCTGCCCCCGGACGCCAAAAGGAGGGCTCCGATTTCTTCTGTTGAGTAAAGTGCTCTCCCGTCTCTCTACTTCGGTCAACCTGACCGCCAACTCTTTGCGATGTTAAAATAAACAAGTTGTTTTGTTGTTACCAGTCGACTCATGCTTTGCCGGGACCTTCGGATGCTTCCAGTTGCACCCCAGGCCGCCAGGCCAACGCTACCCTTGGGGCTTGCGACCCAGGTACAACCACGGGCGTCAGCGCCGAGTTCCCAACAGATCGTACCAGCGGTGCGATCTAAACACCCTCGATAAAGACATTGAGGAGGCTGAAGTTCGAGCTGTTCTTAATAGCATAAGGACCACAGCTGCGGCCGGTGAAAACAGGGTCATAAATAAGATGCTCAGAAACCTAGATGACCATTCAATCATATAAATTACAAAGTTCCTCAACACTCATTTGAAAGCTGCCACCATCCCTCTCAGCTCGAAACATGCAAAAGTTATTTTCATACCCAAACCGGGCAAGAAGCTCCACTTAGGAAACTTAGGACCGATTTCCTTGACCTCTTGCTTAGGAAAAGTCATGGAGCATGTTATACTCAGAAGGCTTAACGACTACGCTGAAACCCAGGGGCTATTCCCTCACACGATGGTGGGTTTTAGGCCCAATCTTTCCACGAAGGACATAATGTGGTAATTGCAACACGACATACTGCAGCCAGGCCCTATCAGAGCCACACGGACCATACTAGCGCTAGACATAAGCAAGGCCTTTCACGGTGTTACGCATTGTTCAATCTTAACTAATCTGAACCAGATGAGCGTGGGGAAACGCTGTTTTGAATGTGTCTAAAACTTCCTCAGGGAGAGAACTGCAGAAATTCATCTGGGCGACCTCCAGAGCGAACGCTTCACCTTAGGAACACGAGGAACCGCGCAACGAGCAGTTCTCTCAGCTTTTCCCTTTTAACATTACCATGAGAAAATTGCCACCCTTCCTAGGTGCCATACCCCGCGTCAGCCATTCCATATATACAGACGACATAACAATCTGGACAAACACTGGCTCAGATGGCGAAATTTCAGAGTCACTGCAAACGGCTGCAGACACGGTTCAAGACTACGTTAAACTAAACGGGCTAGCATGTTCTGCCCAGAAATATGAACTACTAATAATTAGAAATAGAACAGATACAACACACAGCCAACAACAGGCCTCCACAATAGGTGTTCGAATGGAATCTGGCCCAGTCCCTCCTGTGCTGACCATCCGGGTGCTGGGAATGCTTATACAGCACAACACCCGCAACGCACAGGCTATAGCTGGTATACAATCCACGATCCGACAAACGTGCGGATTAATAAAAAGAATCGCATCAAGGCACAGAGGCATGAATGAGGCAGACCAATGTCAGCTGATTCAGGCCTTTCTGATCACTCGCATAGTGTACTCCCTCCCTCACCGCCACCTACGGCGAACGGATAGGGACAAAACGCCTTAATCCGTCTAGCATACAGAACAGCGTTGGGCCTACCCAAGTACACCAATGTGGATACACTATTGAGATTAGGAATACATAACACTATAGAAGAACTGATCGAGGCGCACAAAAGGGGCGCAGATTTTTCGTTTGTCCGGTACACTGGCCGGCAGCTACATTCTGGACAAGCTCGGCCTAAGTCCCACAATCGCCTCGGTGGGGCGAACCCCCTTGCCACAAATAGCAAGACGACAACTGATCATTAAACCTATGCCTAAAAACATGCTCCCCGCAAGGCACGACAGTCGTCGTACGGCCAGGGCAAAGCAGTTGTGGGATAAGTATAAGGACGACCACTCCGTTGCCTATGTGGATGCGGCGGCGCACGGTAACCGAAAATACGTTGCGAGCGTAGTGACCGAGAGCGGCTGCATTTTAAACGCGGCCACAGTCGAGGCCTTCTCCGCCCCTGAGGCGGAGGAGACTGCGACCGTTCTAGCCATCAGGAATGACTTCGTTCATACAATTATGAGCGATTCAAAAATCGCGTCCTTAAATTAAAGTAAACGCACTGTTAATAGAACTACGCAGAAAATCTTAAACAATTATTACCACACTTTCTATCAAGCGCAAAGACTTATCAATCTAGTATGGGTCCCCGCCCACTCCGGAAATCCTGCGAACGAGGAAGCGCACCGCATCGCCCGAGGGTTAACAAGCCGGGAGGTGTGCCACTCCGACTCGGATTCTCCGGGTGCGGCGGTGACCACGTATAACGAAATCACAAACCTGTATACAGAAATAAGGCACACTTATCCGGCGACTCATCGGGACCTTACCAGAGCGCAAGCCGCCGTCCTTCGCCAGCTTCAGACAAACTCTTTTCTCAGCCCACATAGACTGGCGAGTATCACCAATGGGGAGTTTAATACCCTATGTCAAAATTGTAACCTGAACGAATTGGCAACTCAAGACCACATCCTCTGGGGATGTAGGGGTTCATCTCCCTCAAAAACGCTCTTGCCAGCCTCCTCTGAACTTACCTGAGACGCCTTACTTAGGACTGCCACCGAGCTCGGGGAACAACTGAAAATTGTCACATGTGCCAAGGAGTCGCACCCAGCAGGGGCCACCCTGAGACCCCGGCATGATTTTTTTAATAAAGATGTAACCACCTGCCTCGCCGTAGGGGTCCTTGCCCCTTGCTCCGGAAATCCAGGTTACCTCGCGTTGCCTTGCCGAGGGGTTCATTGCCCGCTGCTCTTTCTTGTAACCGAGGTGGCTGCCCGGCTGGAGCGCCACCACTACCACTCGGCAAACCTGCTTTTACTTTCGAATAAAGCCAGTTGAGTCACCGTTACTCAATCTGTCAAGACGTGTATTCCTCGCCCGCCAAGCCGAGTTGAAAACATGTGGTGACCCAGGACATTTACGTTTGTTTTTTCGAATTCTAGCCATAGACGCTGCTCCTACTGCTGCTGACAGAGACGACTCCACGATTACGTCTCCTGTCATCACCGCAGAGCTTCTGCTTCCCAGCTTTTGGCCCAAGGATCCCCTAGTTTGGCTTATGCAATTAGAGGCCCGTTTTCAATCCGGCGCATCACTACACAGACAGGAAAGTACCTGCACGTCGTCGTCGTGCTACCCTCCGACAACGCCGATGTCATAGACGGCTTCCTAGCAGGTACACCTTCGGCCGCAGCTTACGACGACCTGATACGCACAGTCCTGCAGCGCCTGACAACATAGTAGCCATGACAACAGACTGCAGCACATGACAACAGCCATGACAACAGAGTAGGCTCCAGCAGCTCCTCTCCGAGGAACTCGACGACCAACGACCGTTACAACTCATGCATCGGTTGCTCAATTACAGCGTGAGCACTCCGCAAACGAGGGCCACCTTCCAATTTTACCTGAGATCTTCTTACAACCCTTCCCAGAGTCCATACGCATGGCGGGTTCCGATGAGGCGAGTCTCGATCGGCTAGCTCCACTCGCTGACCGCATATGCAACTGCTCATCTGCGGCACAGCTACCTATCGCTGCTGCGAGAGTGTCCGAGCCACGAGATCGACCCTCGCGCCTGGAGGAAACAATCAGCCGCCTAACCAGTGCACTGGAGGAGCTGACGACGGGTGCCAACAGTGGCGACCAACTTCGGCGCAACCATTCGTCTTCACAGTCTCGCAGTGTTCCTAGAGACTCGCCGCGAATGTTGTGCTGGTACCGCCGTCGCCTTCGAGAACAAACAAGTCGCTGTACTCAGCCCTATTCGTGGACGGGAAACGCACTGGCCAGTCGCTAACGGTGGCATGCTACATCGGCACCAGCCGCCTCCTCATCGACACCGGAGTCGAGCTGTGTTCCCGCCACGGCCGCAGATCGCTAACGCGGCAAGTCAGCACCCACGCTCCATGCAGTGAACAAGATTGCCACCGCGTTGTTTGGGCTCCGGCGAATAGCACTAGACATCGTACTCCGGCGCTTGCACAGATGGGTATTTTAGATCGCCGACGTCAGCCTTGTCATACCGGGAGCGGACTTGCTCAGCTATTTCAACCTAGATGTGAGTGTTCCAGATCGGCCTCTAAAGAATAACGTCACACCTCTCAATGCACTTGGCCTACAGTACACCCTCACTTCATCTGTCATCCGTACGTTTCGGCCTGTCTCAACGTACGACAAGGTACTTGCTGACTACCCGCAACTCACAAAGCCCTAAAACGGTGCGCTGCTTATGAAACACAAGATGATGCATCACCACCACCTGCCCACCTGTCGCTTCCCAGTCACGGAGGCTCGCTGGACGGAGGTTGGAAGTCGCCCGCTGTGACTTCGGACACATGCTTCAGCTTGGCGATATTCGTTTCGTCCTTCCACCAGCAATGGGTCCATGTGGTTGCAAAGCAGGACCGTGGCGACTGGCGGCCTTGTCGTGATTACCGAGCTTTGAATGCCGTCATTACTTGGGATCAATATCCCGTTCCCCACATAGATAACTTCGGTGCCAGTCTCGCAGGAACCAAAATATAAAGCCAGATCGATTTGATGATCGCCTAACACCAAATTCCTGTCGAAGCCAGCGACACTCCGAAGACAGCAATCACTACTCCATTTGGATTATTTGAGTTTGTCTGTATGCTTTACGGTTTGAAGAATGCGGCGCAAACTTTTCAAAGGTTCATGGAAGAGGTTACGCCCGGACTCCCGTTCGTTTTCGTCTACCTTGAAGACATTCTCCTTGCAATTCGCATAGACGAAGAGCACAAAAAGCACCTTCGCCTCCTATTTGAGTGACTGGATGAACAAGGCCTGGCCCTAAAGCCCCAGAAATGCATTTTCGGAGTTGAAGCCCTGGAATTTCTCGGCCATCGCATTTCACCCCAAGGCATCAATCCACTGGAATCACGGGTATGGGCAATCGAGGACTTCCCTTCCCCAACTTCCTTCAGAAACTTGCGCGAGTTTTCAGGGGTCATAAACTTTCACAGGCGCTTTATATTTATTTACTTATTTTATTTACAAATACTGCTATCCCATGAATTGGGACATTGCAGGAGTGGTACAGAAGATTATACATAAACAATATTAGGAAAGTGCATGATTACAAATGTGAGTGTAATGATTTACAGAGAAAACAGTACAGTGTCATGAAAAAAATACATGATTTGGCAATTCTCGCACAAAATTATCAACAGACATTTCACGTAACGTGCCATCTAAATCGTTCCACAATTCAACTGTGAAAGGAAAAAATGAAAATTTGTAGCTATCTAAAAGCGGCATAAACGGCACGATGTTTATCCTTTGCGCAAGTTCTTCAGCCGCTTATCGACTTGCTGCGTCGCGACATTAAAAAATGCCCACGTTCCCCTCGTCCTCGGAGCACGAACACTCCTTCCAGGAAACCAAAACGCGGTTAGCGACTGCAGTGTTGCTGATTCATCCGTTGTCCAACGCGCCAATTCGCCTTGTGGTAGATGCGTCGACCACGGCAGTAGGTGAAGTATTGCAGCAGCACATTGGTAGAGACTGGAGGGCACTGGGCTTCTTCTCAAAGCGCCTTCAACTTACAGAAGCGCGCTACAGCACCTTTGGGAGGGAGATGTTGGCCATCTATTGCGTCAGAACTGATAGTTGGGCAAGTTGGTACGAATTCATAGTAAAATATTTGAGTAAGCGCTCGTGTGTCTCCCTTCACTGTGTCCTTGTCAGTTGTGCGCGCAAAATATTTTACTATGAATCTATTGCGTTGTCAAGCATTTCGTTTTTTTTTTCTTCTTTACGGCTACAGCTTTTACATTCTGACCGATCACAAGCCGTTAACCTTCGTTTTTAAGAACAACAGTGCCTCGTTCTCAGAACGGGAGCCTCCGCCATATCTCTAGGACCCAAAATCAGGCAGCTGACCCACTGTAGCGGATCGGCGCTGTGCCAGCTGGCCCTGGGAATTTCCATGCAGTATCCTCCACCCGGAAAAAGGAACCCGAGCTGCGCCACCTGAGGCGAAAAGGCTCGTCGCTCCAGCTAGCGGAGGTGCCGCTTCCCTACAAAACAACGCTGGGCACGCGCGACACATCGCAGGCAGCTCCTCGCCCGTTCGTGCACCATCAGTTTCGTTGGCCAATATTCGATTCACTGCACGGGCTAAGCCATCCCGGCATCAGAACGACACAGGATCTTACCACAGACCACTTCGTCTGGCCAGAGATCAACAAAGATGTTCGAAGCTGGGCAAAAAGAAGCTCCCAAGCCTGTGAAGCCGTGAAAATGACCTGGCACACGCGTTCAGCAGTGCAGCTGTTTAGACGATCAGACAGCCGTTTCGATCACGTGCATTTAGACTTGGTTGGGCCTTTTCCGCCCTGCCAAGGTTTCACCTACCTCCTCACGTGTGTCGACCGGTACTCAAGGTGGCTTGAGGCGACGTCTCTACAAGCCATCATGGCCGAAACAGCAGCGGAAGACTTTGTTGCTAAGTGGGTGTCCCGGTACGGTTGCCATTTGCGCATAAATACTGACCGAGGCCGACTATTCCAAAGCTCGCTTTTCTCTGCCTTGGCGAGACTCCTCAGCAGACCACCCACAGAGCAACGGCACGGTCGTCTCCACCGACAACTGAAGGCGTCATTTACCGCCACGCTCTACAGACGATACTAGGTGGAAAGGCTACCGCCTAGTACTAGAGGGGCTGCGAACAACAAACAAGGATGACACTGGAGTCAGCGCAGCCGAGATGCTCTATGGGTCAGCAATGCACGCTCCAGGCCAGTTTTTCGGCACCGAGCAAGGCGCTCCGCCAGCGGCCGCGCAGCGCTTAGGCGTCATTTCTGCCTCGACCAGCTTCGACCGCCCCGCATCGCCCGCCGGCTGCCTACGCGTAGTTTATCGACAATGAACACAACCACGCACGTCTTTCTGCGGTGCGACTATCAAGCCACCGTTGACTCCTTCCTATGAAGGCCCCTTTCGTGTGGTTTCGCGTTCAGAGAAAGCCTTGAAGATTGACGGTCACGGCAAAGAAGAGGCAGCGTCGTGCGACCACGTGAATTCATCCTATCTGGAACATTAACTCTTCCACCATCCACACCTAAGCATCCGGCATTCTTGCAGCAACCGTCCATCCTTGGGGGTCATCGTGCCCTGCTGGAACCGAGGCCCGACTGGGGCGCCAGCCCTGCCACTCGACAAACCTGCTTTTACTTTTGAACAAAGCCAGTCGACTCTCCCTTCTCAACCTGTCAAGACGTGTATTCCTTGCTTCCGCCAAACCGTTCTCCCGATAAACTCACACAATAGACACAAATTATTTCACAAGGATAACGTTACGCAAGCAGCTGTTCCAGCTATTTGTCTACGGAGGGTACATAATCAGCATTGGCAAAAATGGCAGGACTGTTCCAGACTACAATCGTGTTGACTAGAAAGCAAACGCGCCAACTCTGGGCCAAGAGGTGATAGGAACATGAGAAACTCGGCGAATGGGCGGCAAATACACGCTGGAATTCATATGTAATGTATTTTGTGCAAATGACATGAAAATTTTAATCAAGCAATTTATCTGCACTTAGAAAGAATCGGAAGGCGTGCCCTCGTGAGTAAATCTACAGAGGATATTTTTCTGTCATATTTTGAACAGATGAAACTTACGGGAAGACGCTGCTCTTTCCTGATGATGTACTGTGGGTATGAGTCTAAGAATATACTTGCGTATTCTTGAAGTAATAGTTCTGTGGAAACCCGCAAGGTGGAGAGAAGCAATTAAGGGAAATGAGACTTCATTTCGAATGTCCACACAGAGACCGTGCGTCACTAAACAAGAACTGCCGTTGAAGGGAGTCTAGGGTCAGCTGCGTGCGGCAAACGATGCTTCTCAAGGAAACACTCTAGAAGAGAGCCTGATGTGTATTAGCAACATAGAGCAGCACTCCATCTGTTTATCACTGACTTCGAGAGCATCCAGGAAACTCGCTGTCCATATCTCCCAACATGGTGCTGCCTTGTCAAGAAGCTGCAAGTCGTACCATTTCCTGGCGGTGGCAAGAAGATAACTTCGTATGTTTTACATTTTTTCAATGATCAAAGATCCACTTATCGTGCTCATAAAATGATAACCGTAGTTAGGGGTTTGTTAATCGTAAAAATGTCTAGCTCCACAAGCTTCTGCACTGGTTTGGAGAGGCTAGATGACTCAACTAGTTTTCTTTATTTGACCGTGTTGAGTCATTTGTCGCTGCTAGTCTTCAATAATTTTCACAACGATGCTCACCTTCTCCACAGTGGTTTCATGTGTTACGTATCCAGTAAGTATACAGTAACTACCGGTCAGTTCTTCCGGTGCCGGTAGTTGCAGATAGACCTTCACCAATTCCATTTGAAGGGATTGCTCGCGTCCTATGGACGCTTCTATCATAAACTGCGTCGATGAGGTCTGCTAAACTAACCTGACATGGAAGGTGAGTTTATGGCTCACCTTGCACTTGATAACTACAACATGCCGCACTGACGTGTGGTCGATGCACAACGTAAACTACATGTTCTCCGTCGGCTGCGCCAAAATGTGTACCGTTTCGGGTAAAGTAACTGCAAGACATAATTAGGAGTGCAGAAAGCTGGGCTAGTTGGTTGATACTGAAAACGTTTGCACGGAGACAAGGGGACAAGCCGCTCGCGCTTTTTTCTAGGCTTGTCCTCGTGTCTCCGTGCAACCTTTTTCAGTATGCAAGACAAAACTTCGGTAAGACGGGTGTTTCCCGTCATTTAATCTTATTCTCCGCCGACCTTCTTCTTGTCTCCCCTTTTCTGCTTGCTCTTTCGCATTCCAGACGCAGTCTGCTTCAAACCTACCATATATCTAACTAGCCTCCTACGCCATCCCAGTGGACCAAGATGCTTACCTGCTTGGGCTGTTAGGTATGTGCTCTTGTTCGAAATTCCATCGTGGTCACTACATTGTCGTCATTCCAGCTAGTGATCTTACTCTCCTCATGCCTTGATCGTCATGCCATTCTACTCCGACCCAGTCGCACAAGTTGTCCAATAGCTTCGGCCAATAGGTCTCCTGGCCGTGATGCCGTCGTGGCAGTTGCATCGCCGTCATTCCAGCTTTGTCATCTCCGACGCCCGCCGTGCCCTCGTCGTCATACAGCCGCCATGCGATCGTGGTGACACCGCCATAGTGTCGCCGTCGTGGTCGTTCAATCCTCATCATTCCAGCTTAGTGATCTGACTCTCGTTATGCTGTAGTCCTCACGTCTTCTACTCCTACCCAGTACTCCGAATAGCTTGGGTCACTAGGCATGTGTTCGGTGTCGTGATCGCATGTATAGTGTTTCCGAAAACCGTGCTGAGCGGGACAAAAAAATGAGTTTGAGTCAAGGAAGTCTATGAGATTAGAATATATTATGTGCTCTCATAGCTTACACAGGATATTAGTTAATGCAATTGGCCTATAGCTAAGAGGAGAGTGAGCGTTACCAGTTTTTAAAAAGCGCGAAAATCTTACCCACCTTCCAGTCCTGCAGCAGTGTGCTGTTCTCTAGGGACTGCGTAAAAATGTTGGCTGAAATGACTGATGAGTACACTTCGGTGTTTTTCAAAAAATTCGAGTTAATCTTATCCACACCACAAGAGGACGAAATCTTCAAGCCTCGGATCAGTTGCATCACTCCAACGGAGTCTATCACGATAGGAGCCATCGGAAAGAAGTTGCGACTGCGTAATTCGGATATTAAGGCACTATCACCCAAACCGTCTGTTTTGGGTACGGCGCCGCATCTGGGATGGGTGACTTACATCCTCTACTGTTACAGGCTGCGGTCATCTCGGCCGTTTGCTCCTGGGCCCCGAATCTTGCGAGCTGACCGACCCTGACCGCCTGCCTCTGCCTTGGCCTACTGCAACCCTTCCGAGGCCAAACTTGGATGTAATCGGCGCTTCAATCTGGCAACAGGGAACTTCGTCATCGGCACGTCGCTTCAGCGGTTGTGCATATAATCGCCAGCCTTCATCCGCCTGCTTTGGGTACGGCGCCGCATCTGGGATGGGTGGCTTACGTCCTCTGCTGTTACATGTTAGTTATATGAGGGGTGCTTCCTGTACCAAGTTCAGCCATTCCTGTCTTATGGCGGTGCCGTGACCACTAGCATTTTACGATGAACTGAGCGGATTATTCTATATTCCGCACAACCTGTGTTCTGACGTCCTAAACATATTGCTTATGCTCTCAGGCGATGTTGAATCGAACCTGGGCCCCATGAGTAAAGTGGAAGCTGATGCCTTTGCTTCGGCCTTATAAACATTGATAAACTAGTAGCTGATCATGCCACAATATTAGCTCATCTGAAGCAAGTAAGTGACGAGCAAGAAACGGCTAAAAATCAGATCGAGTTACTTAACGCTAAAGTCGGTGCCTTCGAGCCAACGATTGCATTGCAGCGTAACACCGAAGGTCTTACTGACGAGAGCCTGCTCAAGGTTCCAGATCAGTCGGCAGAAATTAGGTCTCGTTGCGACGAGGCTCAAAACATGCAGCGACGATCAAGTATTATCTTTTTCGGGATTGAATATAATGAGGAAGAAGAATGGGCCAAGGCCGAGGAGAAAATAATAAGCTTTTGCTCTAAACGATTAGAAATAACGACCACTAGTTCACAATTCGAGCGTCTTCACAGGCTCGGCAAGTTCACCGAAGAAAAAAACCGATTATCGCAAAACTAACCTTATTCAAAGACAAGCAGCAGATTTTGTCTTCGGCACGAAAATTAAAAGGGACGACATTTTCCATCAGCGAAGATTTTTCTCCAGCGACACGACAAGCAAGGCGAAAATTGGTGGGCTTTGCCAAAGCCCAAAACAAGCCTTTCAAGGTATCAGTCAACCGTCTGTATATTAATAAAAACACCTACATTTATGATATTAACACTGACTCAGTTGTGCTAGCTCGCAGATAGCTAAAGTTTAAAACGTGCATGCAAGATCGGAATAAAGCTGAGTCACACCAAGCCATTTCCTCATTATCGCTATCATCTCCGCAGCCTACTGCCGAAACGGGATTTGGTCTGTTCGTCGCTTGACGACAGCGTCATACTTGCGCTTACCGAAACGTCGCCATACCCTGACATCGCCGATAGAGAAATTCTGCCTGATCTTAACAATTTTCACACATACCGAAAGGATCGTACAAATAGGCGTGGCGGAGGTGTTATAATAAAAAAGACTGTACAATCATATGTAATCAATAGACACTCTAACATAGAAATTATCTCGGTAGCCTGCATAACCAAGTTTTCCACTCTACTCATCGGCAATTGTTACCGACCCCCTGACTGTATCATTATTGAAAAGACTAGCGCAAAGTAGCAGGGACAAAGACAGAGAAGACGACAGGACGAGCGCTAAACATCAACTGGTTCTTACTGCGAGCGAAGGTGCATACATTTCGTTGGTGCATGCGCACACAGGGTTGAAGCAGAACAAGCACATTCTAGTGACAATGTGGCAGACTGTTGTGTAAGTACACTTTTTCTTTTTTGGACAAGGCAAGTGAAGCCGTGCTGACACAGTTATCACCTGTCAATGTGATATGCCTCACAAATCTCGCGCCCCCACCTTGTGCCTCCCCTACCAAGCACACACGTGGTGTCAAACGCAGGCACGCACCCGCGTCGCTTACAGTGCATGGCCAAATGGCCGCCCCCCGCTGATGAATCTACCAGCGTTCGGTGCTCTCGTAGCCGTTCATTTAGGCAGCAGCCACTCGTAGCATCTACCGCATGAGAGAAGTATGCGGTATACGACCCCAACAATGCAGGGTACAAACTTGCATGCATGTTTTATGGCGCAGGCTGGTTTTTTCCTTCTCGTTTACGGCTCTGCACATGCGCACCAGCTTTTCGGGGGCAGTGAACATCACGTCCACGCCGCACTTCCCTCCAACTTTTCTCAGCCGGTGCGATAGCTGGTGCACGTACGGTATTGCTACAGTCAACAGCAAAAGCTTGCGGGATGCGCGAGTGCGTGGCAAAGCGACCCTCCTCTCCTTCTAGCGGTGAACCCCTGGTGTCGAGACCGACGCCTGCACGCATGCGCGTCCCTCCGAGACTACAAGTGTGCATGTTTTCGCGCTTCCTCTTTGAGTGCCGGCGATATCCGAATGTAGCCGCGAGGTAGCCGTCAGGGCGGCTTCGACGGGCAGAACTTCGTTTATACAACGGAAATGTACATTTTCGTCTTGCCGGTCTCCTTCTATACAGCACGTCTTCTGCGGTAAAACGCATCGTTCGTAAAAACAAAGAAACAACGAAGATTGGCCACGAGAAGGTGCAGCCCAGAAAAAAAAATGACTTGTTGCGTTCGCCACCGGCCCAGACCGTCAGCGCTCGTGACTCGACAAAAAGCGGCCGCAGTGGCGCCCGCAAGTTCACGCTTTTAAATACATTTCACACAGCTTCGCCCGTGGAAGCCGCCACAGCGCATATCGCAAGAGGGCTACCTCGCGGCTAGATTCGGATATCGCCGGTGCGCAAAGAGGAAGCGCGGAAACATTCACGCTTGCAGTCTTGGAGGGACGCGCATGCGTGCAGGCGTCGGTCTCGCCACCAGGGGTTCACCGCTAGAAGGACAGGAGGGTCGCTTTGCCACGCGCTCGCGCATCCCGCAAACTTTTGCTGTTGACTGTACGTTTCAGCTTCTTGCAGCTTTTTTCGGCTACTACGCCAGGGCGTCAACCTGCTCTGGTATCTTTCAGGAGGCATTCCGCCACTGCCGTCACGATATTTTTCGGAAAACCAGCGTTCTGCAACCGGAGCACTTGCATCTGCAAGCTAACCTCAATTTTATGGTGGCAGGACTTTTCGATTGCATGCTTTAACTGGCTGCATGCTTTAAAACATATTCCAGCCGTAGTTGCACGCCCTGTTTGTTATTAATGCCAAGAATGGTTGATATGACTGGGCACGGCAGCAACAGCACGATGTGGATTCTTAATCCTTTCGTCTATCTTGTGCAGCTGATTTCCACTCCCCTGGTGATACCGGCGGCACAGAACGGCTCTGGCCCCATGACGCAGGGCGACATAGTGCGTCTGGGGAACCACTCCGGCTCCTTGCGACGACGGCGGTCATTGAAACCTTCGTCTTCCACCGGAAGTCGACAGGGACGCTACACACTGACGGGACTCCCAGCTTGGACCAGGCGGCGCTTCGGGGAAAGCGAGACTGGACCAGCACGCGCTGCACTGGGCACGGCAGCAACGGCACGGTGCGGATTCTTAATCCTTTCGTCTGTCTTGTGCAGGTAAGGCGTTATGGCAAATGTATTCGCTCAAATGATCCGTTCCTTGTTATGCAGCCGTGCCCAAGGCTGCTGTGTCCTATACTGTGTGATTTGGCAATGCACGCGGCGGAATTACTGCTACTGGCTGGAGACGTCGAAACAAACCCCGGCCCAGATCTTGAACAGATCTCCAGACAGCTCGAGGCGATTGCCGGAGACATAGAAAGCATTAAAGAGGATCGACTAACATCAATTGAAGCGTAACTGGAAAACATGGCTGCCCTTGACAAAAAAATATTTGACTGCGTAAACCAGGTCACCAACTTGCAGAAGGTTGTTTCCTCGCTTGAACTAAAACTTGATGATTTGGAAAATCACTCGAGACGCTGTAATCTTTCAGTTTACGGAATTCCAGAAGGTGAAGAGGACAACGAATCCCTTAATCTTTTAATGAAAGCATTGCAAAGACCATTCTTGAAATTCAACCTGTCGCCATTGAACGCATTCATAGGTTAGGAAAACCTTCACGCGAGAAAACCAGGCCTGTAATACTAAAACTTGTTGACTTCCCTGAAAAGACTCTTGTGCTAAAAAACTGTCGCAAACTTAAAAATACTGTATACGCGATCAGTGAAGACTTCTCTGTCCGAGTACGCGACATAAGGAAAAAACTGTGGGTTAGTGTAAAATCAATGAAAGATTCCAGTGCAAAGGTGGCGCTCGTTTCCGATAAAGTCCGAATCAACGGAGAATTGTTTCAGTGGGATGAAGAAAAGAACGGCCGGGCACAGACAAGTGCGAGTAAAAGTAAAAAAAAGAAACACGAAGTAATTGGACCACACCTACGCCCCCGACCGCCCCAAAAATGAAACAAATAACTTTGCAAACGGAAATGCGCGTAGTATCCTGAATAAGCTTGACGCACCAGAGTCTCTTCTTATCAGCCTAGAGCCCGACTTTATGGCGATTACAGAAACGTGGCTTACAGGTGACATACATGACAAAGAAATAGCCCCACCCGACTATGTGATGGTGCGCAAAGACAGATTAACGCGAGGGGGAGGAGCAGCTTTACTAATAAATAAAAAATTCCTTTCACTGTCTTACCAGAAGTCGAGAATGCCGAAGCACTTTTTTGCAAACTCAGTTTTGGTGCGACGACTATCGGTGTCGGTTGTGTATACCGTAGCCCTTCGACTGATGAACACGCAATGACATCATTATATCAGTATATGGAACTTCATGTACAAAAATGCCGGCTGATCCTTCTTGGGCATTTCAACCTTCCAGATATCGACTTGTTCCAGATATCGCTCTCCTTGTTCAGAAATTGTTTTTGATATTATGCTTAGTTTTGACTTGTCACAGGTTGTCAACGAGTCCACACGTGTTCAAGGCAATGCATCCAACATTCTTGACCTCATCTTTCTGAGCAATCGCTTTTCGATCAATAAAACTAACTTAGCAGTGCTAGATGGAATATCAGGTCACAAATTAACATTATGCACTACTCTCATTCAGGCCGCAACAAATCCTTCTATTTCCAAAACTAGTTATCCAGACTTTACAAAAGCTGACGACTCAAGCATATTTAATTACTTAATTTTGGAGTATCAGTCACTTGAAGAACTCGCTAATTCTTCAGAAACTGATATAGACGCATTATGGGAAAGGTTTAAAGCCATTGTATCCCACTGCATCAATAACTATATACCAATAAGAACCAAACGAATAAATAGAAATAACCCATGGATACCACGTGATGTCATTCATGCGAAGCGCAAAGTGAAGCGACTAAGAAAATTGCTCAAAACAAAAAAGGTCCTCAACATAAACGTAAACTCACGTATTCTGTCAATGAAATGAAAGCATTAGTACAGCTAAAGCACATTTCTTTTCAGTTACGCTTCCTAACTTTTTAAAGCATTTCCCTGGAAAGTTTTGGAAGTATCTTAGACTCAAAAAACAAAGCAACACTCTCAATTCTCAGGAACAAAATTTAAATTTTGCAAATTCATTAAATACACACTTCCAATCTGTGTTCACTGCTGACGATGGTCGCATTCCGGAGGTGAATCACTACAACCAGAGAAAGCTAGACATGCCAACGATAACTGAGTCAGGAGTCCTCCAACTTATTACTATCAGTAGACACAAAAAAAAGGAAACGGCCTGCACAATATTCCGAACACTCTTCTTCAAAGATATGCGGAAGTCAACGCGAAATATCTACATCTAATATTTAACAAATCCTTATTAACATGTAGCCTTGCAAAGGAATGGAAAATAGCGAAAGTAATCCCCATTCATAAAGCAGGAAGCAAAAGTGATGTCGGTAATTACAGACCAATATCGCTAACGTCCACAGTAGGGAAATTATTAGAGCATATCATATTAAAGCATATTACGAGCTATCTAGAGCAAGCAGAAATATTATCGCCTATCCAGCATGGTTTCCGGCGGGTACTTTCAACCATAACCCAATTACTTGAATTAACGCATGACTTATCCCAAAGCATTGATAATCAAAAACAAGTTGACTTAATAGCATTAGATTTTTCGAAGGCGTTTGATAGAGTAACCCATCAAAAACTAATCAGCAAACTGAAAACAACTTTAGGCAATGGTTCTATTGTCAATTGGATTGAAGACCACTTAACTAACCGGTTTCAGTATATTGTTGTTAACAATGAAGTTTCTTCCATTGCAAAAGTTACATCGGGGGTGCCTCAAGGGTGCGTCCTTGCTCCCACTTTATTTATTATTTTTATTAATGATATGCCCTCTAACATCCGCGTTAAAATGAAGCCTTTTGTCGACGACTGTATTCTTTATAATGAAATTAACTCTATGAATGACCACGTTGATTTAAACAGCGCCCTTCATGATGTAGTGAAGTGGTGTAAAGAGTGGCAGATGGAACTGAACATTAATAAAACTGCCTTTTTATTTATAACCCGCAAAAAACATAGGTCGGACTTCGACTACGCTATCAATAACATGCCACTCACCCGAGTTCATGAGCACAAATATCTTGGCTTGATCATTTCACATGACCCAAGATGGGAATCGCATATTAACAGTATCATACCATCTGCTTTAAGACGGCTGTTCTTCCTCAGAAGACTTCGAGCTGCGCCATCGGAAATTCAACTGCTATCATACAACGCATTTATTTGCCCAGTTCTCGAATATGGTAACACAGTTTCGTTTCAGTATACACAACAGCTTATTAAGAAACTAGAAGGAGTGCAGCGAAAGACAATTAGATTCATCTTTAACAAACACAAGAATAGCGATTCACCTACCCAACTGCTAAAACAAGCCTGTATTCCTACTCTGCGAAACCGCGCCAAATTAGCAAGACCAAAATTATTGTTCCAATTAATACACAATGCATTACGAATAAATACTTCGTTGTATATATCCATAGCTGACACCAGGCCTTCCTGCCATAAGCATTCACTAACACTTAAAGAATATGCATTTCGCACTGACTGTTTTAGATATTCGTTCTTTCCTCTTGCAATAAGAGAATGGAATAGCTTGGACCCCTGCATAACGACTAACACAACGTTGCCGAAATTTGTAACCCTTGTAGAAGAGCTGTTGCACAATAATTAGATTATGTTAGGCGGGAATAACACCACTTACGTCATCGTATAAAATGAAATCTGTATGAGCATTGTATTTGCCTATGCAATGTCACCCCTTTTTGCCTAATGAAATGTACCATTCTTGTTTTATTTCCTACCATATGTGTATATCTGCTTGGTATCGATTGCAAATATCATTGCTGAAAAAATGTAAACCTGTTTTTATCGCTATTTCTGAGTATATAATATATGCCCAACCTGTAAAAATCCCGCTGGGATTGACAGTATCTGAAATAAATAAATAAATATGCATAACAATAAAAGCAACAAAACAACCAAGACCGTGGTAGCCGAACCTGCAGCTCAATCAGTGAAGCACCACATATTTTGTTGCGCTTTCTTTGGCGTTTCCTAATTCACTGCTGGCTCTTTTCACATTGAGCAACACAATAATTCTGAATCTGTCGCTTTGGTATGCTTAACTGTGTTTAAAAAAAACACGGACGCCTTAATTAACCTGTTAATCTAGCTTATTGCATAGCGGCCTCGATAAAATTTGAACTTTGTCAGTGCAATGTCTCGTAGTCTTCTACGTGCGTGCCTGCATTTCCATTTTGTCTGACGGCGAGTGCTTTAAAGTGTTTACGGTGCACTGACCAGCCATGTTTTAACTGCACTTGCTCGAAGCACTCGTCCGTCAGCGGCCGGAGCTGGGCGTCGGTGGCAGCACTGCGCACGCTTAGTGGAGAAGCAGCCTTCAAGACGTTTAAGGCTTTTCAACAAGACAATGGCAGGACCCGTATTGGTCCTTTTTCCTCATCACAATGACTCGATATTTAAGCTGGCTCTCCTGCATAGTGGCAACAAGTACGCTGTCGCTGTTTTGTTTCCATGTCGCTTATTTAGTCAGCAGTCATTTCTTGCTTCACGATGAAAGACTTCACTGTTTTCGTACCTTGACCCTTTGCTCTACAATTGATCGCACAGCCATTTTGTCTGTGTCACGCGTCGCTCCATGAAATACTTGCTTTAGGCAAACACAGGTGATGACAGTTTTGCTAAACGACGGTGGACTTACACCGATATCGGACTTTCGACGACAGTTTCCTATTGCATCAAAATGCATTCAATTATTCTTGCATTCTGCAAATATGCGCATCTCGTTGATGCGCACTTTGTAATATCCGGACACTGATATATAGACACTGTATGCCTAGCATGAGTAAGCTTAACTAGATGACATTCTATGCTGCGAAATTGTGCATTATTATACGCGGTCACTAATTAAAAAGTATTTTACTGACAGGATCGAAAGGGTATAGTCAAGTCGTTATCAGTGCCTATTATACAAGCTGAGCGTATTTGCTTCACTTGCTTTGCTTTTTTTGTACGTTTTTTTTTCTTTCCGCGTTACTGCACTTGCTAGCCGAGGGAAGCGGAAGCTTACCTTTTCACTCTTAGGCTGTGTTAGCAAGAAGAGAGAAACTAATGTTTCCTTTTTTTTAATGTAGTACGCTAAAAGCAGTCCTACCGATGTTCCTATTTTACCTTTATTTGTCGAAGGATGTTTTGGGGAAAATTGAAGCGAAAATATGTTTTCTTCTATAATGTCCAAAATTACAAATTCATGCTTACAACCACCGAGAGACAATGTGCTGACCATATTTAACTGCAACGCAGTAAAACTGATACACACATGCGCGCTAAGTCTTCTTGTGCTATGCGTAAATGTTTCTAACAGGTCTATCGTTCATTCTAAAAATTTACCATATTAACCTGTTATTTGGTGTTTCTTAAAGTTTTTGTAATACACAAAATAAAATTCGAACGAGCCGGAAGTTGACAGAAATTCGGAGACGAGAAGTTATGAACAGTGGTTGAACAAGGAGTGTCGCTGGAGCCAATGTTTCGACATCGGTAGTTGCTGCTGCCTTGACGCATTCGCATTGACTGCTGCTGCGACACTCTCCGTTTCTACCACTGTTCATCACGACAGAAAACTTTCTTTGCACATACAATTTATGTACCGAAAGACAAAAAAAAATCGAAATACCAGGTAATGAGACAGAAAATTAAGCTTTTCTGATTCAAAATGAAAAATTATTTTTACTCATAAAGTTTGTGCAAAACACAAGCAGAAAATATTTATGGCATAACAGAAAATAAAAAACAGGACTTTTTCTGTAATGAAAAGCAGAAAATTGCCTTTAAACACAATATTTCTGTTAATGTAAAACATAAAGAAATGAACGGCTTAAAGATTATTTGTATAAACGGCAGCAAAAAGTGGTTCTCAACGGTGCGACGTCGAGAACGGTTAATGTTTTATCAGGTGTGCCTCAAGCGTCGGGCCTTGGGCCGTTGCTGTTCCTCACGTTTATCGATGACTCAAGCGAAGGCTGTGTTTCAAATATCAGACTGTATGATTGCGTGGTGTACGACCCTGTGTCTTGTGCCGAACACACGAGTGTGTTGCAGTTCGATCTCGAAAAAATTTGTTCCTGCTATGCTAGATGGAAAATGGATTTGAACGTAGCAAAGTGTTATGATGTTAAATTTACGAACAAAAAGAATAAGGTGCCCACTTCATACTCTCTAAATAATGTTTAAGTGCAATGCGTTGACGAAGTCATACCTGGGTGTCACTTCAACTGCGGCATTAGACTGGACATCCCTCGTTGACGTAACAAGCGCTAAAGCGTGCCGCCTTTTGCACCTTTTGCAGGGGAAGTATGCGCCAAGACCCTTGAGGGAAGCTTTGTATCTTACAACTATTGGGCCAGTGTTAGAATACGCTTGCGCAGCATGGGACCCCTTCACAAAAGTTCTTGAAGTTAGAGCGTGTTCAGAAAAGGGCTGCAAAATTTGTCACGGGCATCTACGACTACAAAATTAAGAGGTTCGCAAATCAGGGAAAATCTAGGTTGGAAGTTGCTGTCCACACGCAGAAAATAATCAGGTTAAAGCTTTTACACAACATTAACAGCGGTAACACAGGAATCGATAAGAACATACGTTTAAAACAACCTCATTATCAGTCTAAGAGACGCGACAATTCCAAGAAAGTAGAGGCCTACCAAAGTCGTATTAAAGTATTTAAGTTTTCATTCTTTCCGCAAACAATTGCAGAGTGGAATTTGCTCCCGGATGAGGTAGTGTCTGCACCCAATTTTTCATCTGCCATAGAGAACTTTACATGAATCTATTTTGACAATATTTCCAGTGTGCTGTTTTATGCATTGTGTAAAAAATTTTACAATCAGATATTGTTAGTATTGGATGTGTTGTCTTTTTCTACTAATTACGATTATTGTATTTCTAATACCATAGCTGATATGATGCCGTTGTTCGCGAAGTTGACCTTTATGTTTGTAATTAACCTCCCTACGATAACGCCCAACTCAGGCGCTGTAGGTATTTGTAATAAATAAATTAAATAAATAAATAACAATATAGAAAAATGGAAAATAGAAAGAGCTTTACTGACATGTCTTGGCAATACAGATGTCAGAAAATATACTAAGTTTTTAAGACAATATTCTTTACCAGTGTAACCATAACTCCGATCTAAAAGAAAGTTTTCGACCCGTTTCGGAATAATCATCCACTATACGGGTGTCCCACGTTACTTGAGCCAAACGTTAAACATATGCTAATGCCATATAGCTGGACAGAACCAAGGAAATGTTATTTGCCGTCACTTGGAGACATTCAGATTATTTTGTTCATTCCGCCTAGATACATAATTCATTAATTAATCAACTTGTTAAATATTATAACTAGATGAAAAGCGTCAATGAGAAAATTGTAGAGCAACATGAAGAAACTGCCGTCACAGCCTTAGGTTGCTGACACGTGCTACATAAATGTGTTTTTCCGAGCGTGAAAGAAGCCCGCGAAATACACTCAAAATTGTCGCGCCACTGGCCGCTCGAGGCACTTCGCGGGCTGGGGCGCTATAACGAAAAACTGTTCCAAACTTTTTTGCTATTCTGCAATCAGCCCTCCACGATTGGTCATACTTTTTTGGACCTACCCCAGTTCACCTGTCTGTCACGCGAGGTCACGAAAATCGCGATAGCTACCCATCTGATGCGACGTGTACACAGTGATTATGCATGATTTGACCAAACCAAAAAAATAGTTATTTCTGATTCGACGCCTTTTCGCCATTAGCCCTCGGCTATTGGTCAAGAGTTTTCGGGCTGCACCCACTTCAACTGCCTCTCACGCGACGTCAAAAAAACCGCAAAAACTCACTGCGTCAAAGTGACGTGTGCGCGTAGAAGGTGCATTAATATGCTGAACCTAACTGAATTTTTTTCTGAACAGCCGCAGGCTGCCTCGTTCCGAAAGGAATAAAAGATGGCTGCATCCGATCACTCAGACACAGGATACTCGCACCTGCCGGAGAGCATGGGTTTATTTGCGTGTAATAAAACTTCTTGCGTGGCCGTGTAACGTTTTCGAGCACTTTCTGCCCTTGTACGACCTCGTTCTGCCAACTCTTCTTTGCTGAGGATCCGTCTTAGCGTCATTCTTAAACTTCCGTTGCAGCTGCCGCGATTGTCGACGAGCCACCACCATCTAAGTAAGGGAAAGCGGACCAATCGCAGACGCTGGCACCACCCTCTTCATCCGGTTAGCGATTTTCAGTACGTTGGCTCTGCCCCATCGAATCTCTCTCCGCTTGAGCGTGTTCGTCGCCTCTTGTGAACCAATTAGATAAGACAAGGCTCTCAGTGTAGGTGATGTTATTCGTTCTTCAAGCATACAAAAGTGACCTGTGAACGAGGAGAGCGTTTGATTCGTCTGTTCAGACAACTCGGCGGGTGACCGCCCGATCCTTGCGTCGGCGGTTACGCGAATTTGACGTCAGGAGATTGGAATAAAAACATATTGGAATAGGGTCCCTGCTTTCATACTTGTAAAAACACGTTCTTTAAATGCTTATTGCAATGTGAGAAAATGCAGTGATTTTCCTCGTAGGCGCCGACTACAGGGCTGCTCCGGGGCACGAGCCCCCTCCGAAGTTTGCCGGTGCGTCGGCGATGCCGAAACCTAGGGCGTCATTACAATTCTGCTACCCAAATCATTTGAGGCTGGAGTTGCTTCTACGTTTCACTGAAAATTGTGGCTAATCGCCTACTGCATCATAGTCGACGCGGATGTGCATGGCTTTTAATTCAGTTTCACTTTATTTCTGCAAATCCCACGAATAAGAGGTCAAAAGCATTAGATGTACCAGCGGCGGCTACCTCTACGGTATTTTCTCACTTCGTTTTTTTTAGTTATTACTGTGAACCCCATGCACAAACACAATATATTTAAATATATACGCATGACGAAGTTTGTTATACTTTTTCAAGAGAAGGAGGCAGCCAACTAACAATTATTTGTAATGGTATGACTAATATGTTGAATAATGAGTATGAATGAATATGCAGCTGTATGTTCAACTCACTTCAAATTCCTTTGCGCGTTTTTTTCATCCTCAAAAAAAATTATGCAGATCCCATGCATGTGGGAATCGATGTAAGCGAAGCTTTCCGGGATGGATGCTCTGATTTACGATAATTACCGGTGATTTTGACGGCTAAAGCTTAATTTCTTCAACGTTTAGGCTAACACGAGAGTGGTGACTTGATCTCAAACGTTACCTTGCGTGTACCACTGCTGTTTGTCTGCGTAGTACACAGAACACACAGGGAGAGGTGTTAGCTTGAGGCGTTGTTGTGCGCCATATTTTATAACTTCTGAGAGGGTTGAGCATTGTCATTTCCTCACATGGCACATCGCATTGTGGCAGAAGCATTAAAGTTGGATTATGGGCCTGTACGTTCCAAAACCACATTCGGATTATGAGGCAAGCCATAGTGGCGGACTCCGGATTAATTTTGACACCGTGATGTTCTGTAAGATGTCCCAAAATCTAAGTGCACGTGCGTTTTCTATTTCGCCCCGTCGAAACGCGGCTGCCGCGATTTGGATCAAACCCACGACCTCTAGCAATGCCATAGCCGCCAAGCTAACGCGTCGGGCACCGGAGTGTGGTCGACCGCTTCCGCAGTGTCTCCTGGACCCTGCGGTGCGCTTTCATTAGTGCGACTCTGCTGCTGCGCGCCCTGCGTAAGTTGGCCGCTTGACATCTTTGCATGGCGTTTATCTTTCAGAAATAGCAGCAACGTCTTGAAGCTTATCTTGTTTCCCCGCAACCGCTGTCGCATAGTAGTGGGGTTTCCTTCTCACGTCACCTCCCCCTCTCTTATATTGGAAGTGCCTCTTCTGCCTCTCCTCCTCTCTACATTTCTATCTGCGTCCCCTCTGGCCTCGCGTGTTGGTAGAAAGAGAAGCGCTGCAGTTTCTGCAATGCTTCTGAGGGGAGTCACGGATAATTACAGCTATCAAGCGGCTGATGTGGCGACGGCTAGGGAGTTCCAGAGGGCATTTTGCACATTCGACGTGGTGGAGTAAATAGGAGTTTCACCCATCACCTTTTCACTCTTGCTCGCGCTGCCATCTATATACCGTAAAAACTCGCGTATAATACGAGGTTTTATTTCCTATTATTAGCGTTCCAAATTTTCGCCTCGTACCATATGCGGATCCGAGCAAAAATTTCAGTCACAAATTCGGGCTAGAAGTTTTGGTTTCGTTATTAATACATGGCTATGGCTTGACTTCATTATTGCTGCGTGGCTACGGCTTGGCTTCCTCATTGCTGCGCGACTGCAGCATCGTTTCTTTATTGTTGAGTGCGCACCTTGGCAGCACACGTGCAAACCGCGCTTCGCGAAGTGCATCTTTTTTATTCCGCATTCAAGGACCAAGATGTCCATACCACAAAAACAGTACTCGGCTGCTTTCAAGAGAAAGGTTATCACAGGACATCGGCGACAGTACGGCCGGTTTGGCGTAGACAGAAGGAAGCCCTTTGCAGCGGAACGCGAAGAAGCTTTCCGGAAATCGCCCCGACGGCGTTCGTACGCCAACAGCGCACCTAGCTGTTAGCGCATGAACTAATGAGCTTGCAAGAGAGGGCTCTCCGCCTTCAAAGCGAGCAAGCACTGCATTTATGGCTACATGTGCCTTGCTGGATCTTCCTTACGCCGCCGAGCTTCGATTTCGCAAAAGCTGCCCAAATCATTCGAAGAGCTGCTTGTGGCTTTCCAGCGCCCCGTTACTTCACTGCGCCAAGAACGTCCAGATAATCGGCAATGCTGACCAAACGCCCGTTTATCTGGACATGCCCCTCACCGTGCACGAAACAGGCTCTGCACAAGTTTATGTCCGGTCCACGAGAAAACGCGAGTTACCGTCATGTTGTCGTGCACGGCTTACGGACGCAAGCTCACGCCCTATGGCGTCCTCAAGCACAAGACAGTGCCTAAAGGTCTGCCAGTCAATGTGGTCATGAGAAAGGGTGGACGAGCCTTCTGCTCGACCGGTGTTGGCGGCCCGGCGCAGTGCGGTCGTTCCCGTCCATCCTGGACGCATTCCGTTGCGCCGTGAAGAGGCTGTTGCGTACATCCGGCACTGAACTCGTCGTTATCCCGGGTGGGATGACGTCTCAGCTGCAGCCTTTAGATGTTTGCGTGAACAAGCCGTCCAAGGACACGGTCAAGCGACGCAGATTGGATGCGCTCAGGCAAGCCTGCAGCGACGCAGACCGTGCGGGCTTCCCCAGCCGCGCAACGCAAGTGGATTGCGGACACATGGGCCAGCATACCAGAGGACCTTGTGCGTCGCGTATTCAAAAAGTGCGGCATCTCGAATGCACTCGATGGCACAGAGGATGAGTACCTCTGGGATGTCCGACAAGGAACTATGCGAAGAGAGCGCAGCTCAGGAAGACAGCGATGGAAGAGCGGAGTGCAATTTAAATAAATGTTTTTCTCGAGTTTCCTAACTCGTATTCATCATCATCCGCCTGGTTATGCCCACTGCAGGGCAAAGGCCTCTCCCATACTTCTCCAACTGCCCCGGCCATGTGCTAATTGTGACCATATTGCCCCTGCAAACTTCTTAATCTCATCTGTCCACTTAACTTTCGGCCGCCCCCTGCTGCGCTTCCATTCTCTTGGAATCCAGTCCGTAACCCTTAATGACCACCGGTTATCTTCCCTCCTAACTACATGCCCTGCCCATACCCATTTCTTTTTCTTGATTTCAACTAAGATGTCATTAACTCGCGTTTGTATCATCATCCGATCTGCTCTCTTCTGATCCCTTAACGTTACACGCATCATTCTTCTTTCCATAGCTCGTTGCGTTGTCATCAATTTAACTAGAACTCTTCTCGTAAGCCTCCACGTTTCTGCCCCGTAGGTGAGTACTGGTAAGGCACAGCTGTTATACGCTTTTCTCTTGAGTGATAACGGAAATTTGTAATATACGCGGATAAAACTTTTTTCCATTTCGCGTCCCAAAAATTGTATTATACGCGGGTTTTTACGGTGCACGCTCTGAACCACCCCCCGACGCGGTGTGGGCGACAGCAGCCCACAGCACCAGGAGCAATGGGAAAGTCGAAGGAAGAGGCAATGAAAGCTTCGCTTTAAAAAACCTTCAAACTTCAGTGACCGCTTCTGCAGTCTTTTATCAACGGCGTGTGAAATGCACGTGAATGGTATGTGTCTCAGTATTGCTTCTCTGTCCAGTAGCTAATGCTAACGACTCATGAAGAAAACTAATAATTTACAACATTGGTTATGCATGGAAACATCGCCACTTGCATGCAGAGGTCATATATATATATATATATATATATATATATATATATATATATATATATATATATTGCTACGGAAAAGAATTCCCAATGACGAAGAGGCGAGCAGTGAGATGACGACGACGACGATTAGAGGCTAGCGCGGGCTGTTGCCTCTTGGCCAAGTGCGGCGTAATCCCCTTGTAAATACACTTGTATACAGCTTTTCATCTGCGTCTTCCTACGTAACGTATCTGGTGGAGGTGGACGTTCCCTGTACCTCGTCACGGAGCTTCGCAGTGGACGGTACGTCGAGCCCACCTTCATGGCTCCCGGCAATGACAACTCGAATAAGCCGCCTCCGACACCTGCTGCCACTTCGACGACATACATCACTCTCCCCGCTCCTCGTGATCCTGGCGTATTCTCGGGCAAAGATGGGAAAGACGCCGAGGAGTGGATCAGCCTGTACGAACACGTCAGCCGCAATAACCGGTGGGACCCTACTATCATGCTCGCCCACGTAGTCTTTTACCTCGGTGGCACACCTCGAGTTTGGTTTTGGACGCACAAAGATGTGCTCACCAGTTGGGATTCGCTTAAGCAAAAGCTCCGAGACTTGTTCGGCAACCCCCTACGGTCACCAGCTTGCCGCGCAGAAGGCGCTTTCCGGCCGTGTACAAACGTCAACAGAGCCCTATGTCACGTACATTCAGGACTTCTTGGCTCTGTGCCGCAAAGTTGACGCACACATGACTGAGTCAGACAAGGTTTCCCACATTATCAAAGGCATTGGCGATGACGCCTTCAACTTGCTCGTATTCAACAACGTGGCGATGGTGGATGCAGTTATAAAAGAGTGCCGCCGCCTGGAATTCGCTAAAAGCCGAAGTATCGACCAGCAGTTTGCCCGTCTGCCCAACACCCCAGCGGCATCTTCCTGTGCCGACGCTCCTCGTCCCAACAAAACTGGCGATATTAGCAGGATCGTCCGGCGTGAGATCGAGGCCGCCTATCGGGCTGCCTTCGACTCCAGCCCCCACCAACTCACGGCCGTCACGGTTTCCCTGATTCAGGCAGCTGTCCGCCAGGAGTTCGAAAACATGGGTCTTCACACCATCTGCTCGGCCCATCGCCCTGATACCCACCCGGCTTCTTCGATTCCGCCCCGTCCCGCATCTTCTTACCAACCACGTTTCCGCAACCCATCTGAATGGCACACTGCTCACGACAAGCCCATTTGTTTTCATTGCCGTCGAATCGGGCATATCTCGGCACTGTTGCAGTCGCTGGACTTCCCCGACCCGGTCTACTTATACTGCCTACTCTCGCCCCTCAGGCGGCCCTTCTCGTCCCTATGCCGCACGCTCCGATAATGCCGCCACTGGTTATCCTGCGCCGAACCGCCCCCTATTCTCGTTCACCTTCGCCCCAACGACGACAATCTCGCTCTCCCGAGTCCCGTCGCTCTTTTTTCGCCGACTCCCTTCGGGCGCCGCTCCCAGCCGGAAAACTAGACGATGCAGCGCCTCGAGGTGACGCTTCATTGCTTCCTACGCCGCCAAATCCTCTACTGACATTGCCCACTCATCTGAACCTTCTTGAAGTGCAAGTTGACGGTGTTTCTGTATCTGCTCTTATAGACACTGGGGCGCATTTGTCCGTAATGAGCGCTGACCTTCGAAACCGCCTGAAGAAAATAATCACGCCCGCCACGACGCCTGTTGGCCGCGTCGCCGATGACGGAACAGCCCCCGTAATTGGTATGTGTGCCGCCCCCCGTCTCCTTCGCCGATCGCTCCTCTATCGTGCTATTCACAGTTATCGTCCACTGTCCCCACGACATCATCCTCGGCTTAGACTTCCTCTCCGCCCATTCTGCTCTAATCGATTGTTCCGCCAGTACTCTCCGCCTTGACCTGCTTGTTCCGGATCCCGCTGAACCACACCCCAGTCGCCTCAGTTCCGTCGACTTCGTTTGCTTGCCACCTTCGGCACTGACTTACGTTAACTTACTGTCATCCCCCACCAGTCCCCGACGGTGACTACATCGCGGCTCCTATGCAAAACGTCCTACTTACGCACGGGATCACAGTACCTCCTACCGTTTTATCTATTACGGCGAACTGCGTCTGCCTGCCAGTGGTCAATTGTGGCTTGACGACACAAGTGCTGCCACGCGGGATGTCTCTGGCCAAAATTTGCTCATTCGAGAATCGTTCAGTAGCATCTATTGCAGTAGACGACAGTTCATCCGAGCCCCCCTCTACCATCGCACTCGGCAACTTGTACCGTCGCCGACTTACAGAAAATGATTGCGCCCGACATGCCGTCCGAGCACACTCGTGAGCTCTACCGCGTTCTGTTTTCCTACCACGATATTTTTACTTTAACGATCGTCCTTTGGCCCAAACTACAGCTGTTAAACATCGCATTAATACCGGCGATGCCCCTCCTATTCATCGCCGCCCGTATCGAGTGTCACCGGCTGAGCGTCAAGTTATTCACGCAAAAGTTCGCAAAATACTTGCCAAGAAAATTATTGAACCGTCATGTAGTCCATGGGCGTCACCTGTTGTACTGGTAAAAAAGAAGGATGGGTCATGGCGCTTTTGCGTGAATTATCGGCACCTTAACAGGGTTACCAAAAAGACGTGTATCCCCTACCTAGGATTGACGCCGCCCTTGACTGCCTCCACGGTGCTCGCTACATCTCCTCTGTTGACCTTCGCTCCGGCTACTGGCAGGTTGCCGTGGACGGTCTAGACCACGAGAAGACTGCTTTTGTAACACCCGACCGTCTTTATCAATTCAAAGTGATGCCGTTCAGTTTATGTAACGCTCCTGCCACTTTTGAACGCATGATGGACTCCCTTCTTCACGGTTTCAAATGGTCCACGTGCCTGTGCTACTTGGACGACGTTATAGTATTCTCCCCAACGTTCGCTATGCACCTCGAGCGTATCTCGGCAGTCCTGGACGTTTTTCGTCGAGCCGGTCTGCAACTCAACGCATCGAAGTGCCAATTCGGCCGTCGCCAGATTACCGCCCTTGGGCATCTCATTGACGCGAAGGGAGAGGAACCGGACCCAGGCAAGATCCATGCTGTTACGCACTGCCCTGTTCCGAAGTGTGTCAAGTATGTGCGCAGCTTCATCGGCCTTTGTTCGTACTTCCGCCATTTCGTAAAAAATTTCGCGGTCATAGCACGACCACTAACCGAGCTTTTGAAGAAAGACGCCCCTTTCCAGTGGGGCGATAACGAGGCCTCTGCATTCTCGCATCTAATCGACCTTCTCAGAACGCCTCACGTTCTGGTCCATTTCGATCCTTCTGCGCCTACCGAAGTCCGTACTGATGCCAGCGGTCACGGAATTGACGCAGTACTGGCACAATGCCAGCGCGGCCACGACCGTGTTATCGCTTACGCCAGCAGGCTCCTGTCACCGGCAGAGTGCAAATATTCCATCACTGAGCGTGAGTGTCTGGCCCTAGTTTGGGCGGTTCCGAAATTCCGTCCGTACTTATATGGCCGACCCTTTTCCATTGTCAGAGACCATCACACACTTTGCTGCTTATGCTCACTGAAAAATCCTACAGGAAGACTTGGTCGCAGGGCCTTACACCTCCAAGAATATTCGTATATTCTCACCTATAAATCTGGCCGACTACACAAGGACGCTGACTGCCTGTCTCGCTACCCGGTAGACGAGCCTGACGACACCGACAGTAGTGGCGCCAACGGCATTTTCTCTGTGTCTGCCTTCGCTAAGATGGCCGATGAGCAGTACCGAGACCTATCGCTGCGAGCACTCATCGAGCGTCTGCGCTCTACACCTACCGACGCATCGGTTCGCCGATATGTCCTCCAGGGCGGCATTCCGTATCGAAGGAACTCTCTCCCTGACAGCTCTAATCTTCTTGCCGTACCAAAACATCTACAACAGACTGTGCTCTTTGAGATGCATGACGCACCCACTGCAGGACATCTTGGGGTAACCCGCACGTACGACAGCGTCCGCCGCCGCTTCTATTGGCCTGGTATCGCTCGATCCGCCCGACGCTATGTTGCTACCTGTGATCCCTGCCAGCATCGGAAAACACCTCAGGTGTTACCTGCCGGTCATCTCCAGCCGATGACCGTTCCTGTAGAACCGTTCTTTCGTGTTGGATTAGACCTCCTCGGTCCCATCCCCACGTCATCCTCTGGGAACAAATGGGTATCCGTCGCAACTGATTACGCCACCCGATACGGTATTACGCGGGCTCTGCCTACCAGTTGCGCCAGCGGACTTTCTCTTGAGTGAGATTATCTTGCTTCATGGCGCCCCGCGACAGCTGCTTACTGACCATGGTCGCAACTTCCTCTCGAAAGTTATCGCCGACATTGTGCGTTCCTGCTCCACTCAACGCAAGTTGACTACCTCATACCATCCTCAAACCAATGGCCTGACAGAGCGGTTAAACCGTACTCTTACCGATATGCTGTCCAAGTACGTTTCCAAGGACCACCACGACTGGGACATCGCCCTTCCTTACGTCACATTTGCGTATAATTCTTCCCGGCACGACACCGCCGGATTTCCTCCATTTTATCTACTCTACAGCCGCGAACGGACCTTGCCCCTAGACACGGCACTTCCTCCTGCTGTGATCTCAACAAGCGCGTATGCGCGCGACACCATCGCCCTCGCCGACCATGCACGCCAGCTTGCCCGTTCTCGACTGACGGCCTCGCAAACCACTCAGCAGCGTCAGTACAACGCCTGCCACCATGACGTACAGTCTTCGCCTGGTGCGCTCGAGCTCCTGGGCCGCCCTCTCATCACGTCAGACTTTCAGAAAAGCTCCTTTCGCGATACACAAGGCCCTATCGCGTGCTGCGCCAGGTGACGCCTGTGAAGTACGAAATTGCTCCTGTGCATTCAACCTCGTCCTCTACTCTGGCATCTAGGGATGTGCACGTCAGTAGGCTCAAGGCCTGCTACACTGCTTCAGAGTCCGGCGTTTAGTCGCTCCGGGACGGCGCTTTTGCCTCCGGGGGTAGTGCTACGGAACAGTATTTGCGATGAGAAAGAGGAGAGCAGGGTGAAGACGACGACGACAATTAGAGGCTAGCGCGGGCTGTTGTTGCCTCTTGGCGAAGTGCGGCGTATTCCCTTGTAAACATACTTGTACATGATTTTTCATCTGCGTGGCTTCCTACGTGACAATATATATATATATATATATATATATATATATATATATATATATATACGGGAAGATAAGGGGTTAACCGAGGGGGCCGATTTTTATTAGTCATATCATGAAAAGCCAACAAACACTGACACCAAGGACAACATAGGGGAAATTACTAGTGCTTAATAAATGAAATAAAGTAAAGCTAAATTAATGGAAATTAAAGTGGATGAAAAAACTTGCCGCAGGTGGGAACCGAACCGAAGGTTGTGGGTTCGGTTCCCACCTGCGGCAAATTGTTTTTCATCCACTTTAATTTTCAGTAATTTATCATTACTTTATTTCATTTATTAAGCACTAGTAATTTCCCCTATGTTGTCCTTGGTGTCAGTGTTTGTTGGCTTCTCATGGTATGACTAATATATATATATATATATATATATATATATATATATATATATATATATATATATCAGTAACCGAAATGAGGCCAAGCCATATTCACTCGAAATCAAAATCAATAGCAGTCATGTGTGGCAGCGCTTACACTCGGACTGGCAGCTAAAAAGAAGGGAGGCTACAGTTTCGCCGCAAAGGCGAATCAGTATTCGTGATAGCGAAGTATAAAACAATCACACGAAGGAAAATTCTTACTTTATAAATCAGTGTAAGGGCAGCGCCCATGTGAGGGCCGCACTCACAACTTGACAGCAATATTAAAAACAACTCCTACTGAGAAACAGTCGCGTTCGGTGCGCTGAGTTTGATCACGCTCAGTAGCAAATTTTCGAGCGTCGCTACTGGAGGGCGAGAGGAGGAGATCGCGGAGGCTTACGGCGGATGTTATAGCTGGAAAAAATAGGTGAAATGGCGCCGTCCCATGTGAGGCTCGTCAAAATCGTGACAAGAAACTGCGGCCCCACACGAGTCTATACGTTAGTCATCATCATCAGCCTGGTTACGCCCACTGCAGGGCAAAGGCTTTTACCATACTTCTCCAACTACCCCGGTCATGTACTAATTGTGGCCATGTTGTCACTGTAAACTTCTTAATGTCATCCGCCCACCTAACTTTCTGCCGCCCCCTGCTTCCCTTCCCTTGGAATCCAGTCCGTAACTCTTAATCACCATCGGTTATCTTCCCTCCTCATTACATGTCCGGCCCATGCCCCATTTCTTTTTCTTGATTTCAACTAAGATGTCACTAACCCGCGTTTGTTCCCTCACCCAATGTGCTCTTTTCTTATCTCTTAACGTTACACGCATCATTCTTTCCACAGCTCGTTGCGTCGTCTTCAATTTAAGTACAGCCCTTTTCGTAAGCCTCCAGGTTCCAGCATTTCACACCTTTCACAGCTGCCGGCCGTGGCTGGAATTCGATCCTGCGACCTCACGTTTAGCAGCCGAACACCGTAGCCACTAAGCGTGATGCGTGCAGTGCGCGACATGCGGCGATGGTCGGAAGGGACAGAAGCAGACACAAGTAGTGCGAGCGCCGAGGCGAATTCCGTGCGGAAGAGAAAACGCCCAAAAGCGTTCCGCACGTGAACACGCCGCGCAAGAAAAGGAACTGAAAGAAAAAAGCCAGCCCAGTGGACCATTTCGGAAGGTTGCGCACGCCCCCTACGCGACCGCCGCAAAGCAGGCTGGGAATTGTGAGCGATCTTGGCAGGCAGGATCCGGCGCAGGAGCGGTACGACGTGGACGTCGCGCAACAGCAGGTAAAAAAAAAACTGTTTTTTGAGTGCTAGTAATACTTTTGTTGCATGTTTGCGCCGCGCAAGTGATCTTTACATTGCCGTACAACTTTCTTGTGGTTATGCAGCCGACGCTACGAGCGCGAAGCGAGTATTTCGCACGTGAAGCGCACACATGTGCCAGTGTCTCGCGCTCGGAGCTTGCGTTGCATAGCAACACCTTTGTCAGCGTTTTATAGCTATGCTACTGAAGGCACGAGCGCGATCCTACGGCTAGCAGGCGTGTTTTGCTGGTGAGCACGCGTCAACAGTGCATTTATTTACTAGTCGCCCGTCGCAAACCTTCGAAGTTTGTGCGGCTGTTACGGCGGCAGGCGTAGTACGTAGCGTACAGTACATTCATGTTTGTTGCAACAGTGCGATACCCTCTTGTGAGAACGTATGCGCTGTATTTCAGCCAAATACCTCGTTATCGAGCACTGGCCATTCAGTCTTTTGTTTACAGCGTGCTATTTAATCTACGGACAAGCAAGTATATCGTCGAAAGGAACGGACAGCGCATACGTTCAATAATGTACATCTTGCAAGAAATAAGTAGCTGAGTTGGCGCTTAGCTTGTGCCAGCGGATTTTCTTGCCTATAGTGTTGTTTGAATAGCACGCAGCAAGTACGAAGCAGAACCAACAAGCTCTTGTATTAGCACTGTTACATTTTGTGTATATATCTGAGCATAGCATTGCGGTACAGATAGCAGTTGCTGTTTGTTTGACAGCTCGTACTATCTCGGTCGCGGTGTACATTACTTACTACCGTGGAGTGCAGATAGACGCACCCAAAATATGAACGTGCCTCGGTGTCTACAAGTAACGCAAACGCGGTCTAAATAAACTGCGGCGGATGTTTTGGTTAACCTGAAAAGTATTGAACGCGCCAGTACCTTGTACTAGGGCGGCCTCAGAGCTTTAAGTTAGCTAGTGGCTTACGGAGCCCGTCCTTGTGCAACATTCTCCACGACCGCGCGTAGTGAACGAAACGGGGTCAGCGTTGCTTTTCAAGCATGCTTGCCAGAAGTGACCTAGACACAACGAATTAATACTCTTTTATTTCAAGATCCCATTGATGATCCCATGATCAGCTGTGTATGCTTCCATGCTCTGTTTATGTGTGGAGTGCCGAAGAAAACATTTTGACGCTTGCTTATACCCATGTTGCAGGTACCACTATGAGCCATTCAAAATACATATCCTCTTCAAGCAAGGTTACCGAAAGGACCATGGACAAAGCAGTTAAAAGACATCTCGGATGGTTTCTCAGAGCAAGAAATCTTGGCACATCAGAATGCACATGGTGCTCAGAAGCATACTGTAAGCGGATACAGGATGTTTAAAGCAGATAAGGTTCACAATGTTCTTATTTGCAAGGCTGACAGTTCCACTTTTCTTAAAGCAACCGTGGAGGCATCGTTCTCTTTGGCAAAATTATATAACACTGCTGTTGTACTCTCGTCAAATGGAATTGTGGTTGAAGGAACCTGCAACTGCCGGGCTGGAGCTGCAGGTGTTTGTAAACATGTAGTTGCCTTACTATGGTTTGTACTAGACCTGAAGCGCTCTGGGGCAGCTTACGTGCGAGACACACAGTCGTGTACAGACAAACCCAGAGCATGGGGTACTGGGGCTAAGAAGGCCAACATGCACTCACGCGAGTTCTCACAACTACGTTTTGTGAAACATATGCCAATGAAAGCTGGCAGGCATCTCACTCAAGAAACCACAGTTTCTCTGACAGTGACAGAAGACCATATTAAGAGAATGTATCAGACACAGAAAAATATTCCAAACGCCATGCTATGCAAGACGCCGGAGGAGAACCACTTTCTGCCCGTATTAGTGAAAAGAGCACTTCACGAGGATGCTCTTAGCCAGATGCCAATCAGGTTACCGGTGCAAGCCCTGTGGGTTGAGCATGTGCCAGCTGGGTACAAGTTCGGCTCCTGTGAGCTTACTTAAGAAGACTCATGGGCCCTTGAGCAAGCGACTAGGATGCAGAGCGGCTCTACAACATGGAGCTTCGAGAGATCCAAGCGCCTGACTGCTTCACACTTCGGAGATGTGGTGTCACGGAAGAAGCCAGCTGACGAGAAGTTTTTCAAGAGGCTGTTTGGGTCTAGCCAGATGCAGACCAAATACATGGCTGATTGTTTAAGGAATGAAGCTGCAGCCGTGCAGCGTTACATAGAGAAGAGAGAGGTCCCAGTTAGGATTTACTGTTGTGGGTTGTGCGTCAACCCTGGTGTCCCTGTTCTTGGTGCAACGCCAGACAGTGTTGTAGAGGAGGGAGGAGATTTTGGTTTCCTTGAAGTTAAGACCCTCTCAGCTGCCAAGGAACGGGGTAATGAATTAGAAAATGCCGTGAATACGGCATCCTACCTGAAGAATGGAGTTCTTAAACCGACCCACAAGTACTTTTACCAGGTCCAGGGGCAGATGGCTTTGACTGGACTCTCCTGGTGTGACTTTGTGGTTGATAATGGCACAAACTGCACTCTTCAGAGGATCACTTTTGACAGCTCGCTTTGGATTTCCCAAATGCTGCCACGGCTTCTGGAATGTTTCAAGAACTACCAAGAGCACTGTGCTTGTGTGTGAATTTCAACGACTTATTTAAGTCACATTGGTCTGCAGGACAAAGATGCTCGGACTCATAACATGCTTTGGCATGTGTTCATACTTGCATATATTTGGTTTTTAAATATCTTGTATTGCATTAGTCTCCATGAAGAAATGAAGAAAGTGTTTTTCTGTGTAATATCGTTATGGCCACGCGTATGTGTTGCCACCACCTATTTAAATGTGTGTGCAACTAATCGGTGTGTAAAAAGTAAATGTCAAGCACCACACGTCTTGCTGCTTTGTCATTGAACACATACATAATGCACTCTTAGACCCAGGAATCTGGGCAGCTACATACTTCAACATTTTCCTATACTTGATGATGATAGTGACTTCACATTGATCTCTGTAAGGAAACCGCATTGAAAGTTGCAAGCGAAATCTTTGCGAAGTGACAAGTGTGTTTTCCGTAGTGTAGGTACTCTTGCACTCGGCACGACTTGTAACATACGTGGAGTGAACCAACGAAGGTTTATGCTTTACAGTAAATCAATGTGCCGTCATAGAGAGTGCCCAAGGTGCACATTCAGCATACTTCATCTCTGCTCTGAGGGGCTAATGCACAAGTTTCGAGCAGCACTGGGCTCGCACTGCTTTGACGACCAAGCTCGAACCTGTCGCATCTCGAGTATTGCATACTGATACTGAGTGCGATAGCAGTTATTTATATAAGTTCTTCCTCAAGGATTCCATGCAGGACATCACAAGTGAGTTTGTAATAAAGGTATCAAATTTCATTGCCATGAAGTACTCGCATACATATACAAATTTTTTTACATTTACAGTACACAAATATACAATACATATACATATCACATTTTTTTTTCAAAATGAGCACGTCACTAGCACACGTAAAAATGACAATGTTAAATTCACTTTACAGATTTCACTCCAAAAAGTTAGGAAAGAAAATCTGTGGTAGAAAAGACAATGGCTGCAAATACCAACTTTCCATCTTGTCTGTGTAGCTCAGCAATGAGACTGGTGATTTGGTTTTTAGTCATGACTCAGATATAGTACTGCCACATTCTATGCTCCAATCATTTGCACAACACCGACACAGAAATAAGGCATTGCAGCGCTATATAGCCTGTACAGTGACTTCAGGCTTACTTCAGCAGAGCAAGAAATGCTGCGCTAGTCTGCTGTACATCAAGTAGTGTACTTTAACGCAAGTTCAATGCCTTGCACTGCAGCAGGGATTCTCAAACTGCGTTTTGTGGAACTCTTGGGTTTCTTGGAACAGTTTCTAGAATCACCAAGCACCTATGTTCGTGCATGTCTTCATCCGCCTTAGCCAGTTATTTTGGGACTAATGCTCTAGCTGCTTACTGCTACATCACTATACAGCCAGTCATAACTGAATTTAAGTATTTGTTCAGGTGCTGTGCAGCTTGCGTACCCCTTTTACATATGCCGGCCAACACCTTTTCGTTCGGTCGCAGCGGTCGAATTTCGATGGAGGCAAAATTCTAGAGGCCCATGTACTGTGCGATGTCAGTGCACGTTAAAGAACCGCAGGTGGTCGAAATCTCCGGGGCCCCTCACTACGGCGTCCCTCATAGCGTAAGTCGCTTTGGGACGTTAAACCCCCATAAAGCAAATATTTTCAATACAGGCTCCATGACCGAAGCTGGCCAAAACAGAAATGAAACATGTTAGGAGCCGACTCTATTTTAGCCAAATAAGGTTGGTCTTTCTTCAACTGAAAAGGCTAAAAAGTTTGAGCACCCCTGCATTACAGTAGATCATGCACAACGTACAAAACATTAAAAACACCACCATCGCTCATCGGTTTAGAATGGGCTCATGCATGAAATTATTGAGGTAGCAACAAATTTTCCATACCTTGTTCAGCTTCTCCGTCATAACATTAGGAAAAACAGCACGGAGTATTCTTAGGTTTTTAACTTCCCTGATGACACGCTCAACATGGATCCGCAAACTGGCTATCTGCCGTGTTGCTAACTCCTCTGCCAGTGACAACTGCGAGCGGCCATTCAACATAGGTGGTACGTCTAATTCGACTCCAAGCTGACGGAGGTCATCTTCAATGAGAAATCCTCTATCCGCCATTACACTGTCCCCTTCCTCGAGCAACTCATACAGGTCACTGTGTCTAGTGATTTCTCGATCAGAAAGTCTTCCAGGAGCAAGATTAGACACGAAAGAAACGAAGCCGTTCGGAGTGATGCCAATGAGCCCTTTTGCGGTGTTGTGTCCTTTATACGAGCTGAAAGTGTCGCTTTGTGTATTGTAGTCAGACGGGTTCTCGATAAAAACGTCTGTGCAGCCCAGTACAATGCGTGTAAATGGGTACAATTCTTTAAAATTGTCTGGCATGAACAGGTCCACTGTATTACGGGATGGCCACATTGGTATCTGGGTTAGCATTTCAAACAAAAAATTAACCCAAAATGTGTACATAGCACTCACGGTCGACACAGACACTTTCAGGCGATATGCCAAATCCTGTTCCAGTAACCCAACCCTGAGCCTGCAAAGCGCTGCAATGAGCTGTTCTTTCATTGTCAGTGCTGGTGGCCTGCCAGCACCCGTTTTCAGTGCCTCGTACATGCCTTCAACATGGTCCACAAACGCATCAAATTTTTTGAAGGAGTTAATTAAACCCCGTATAAAACACGAGTAGTTTCTCATCTGAAACAAAATCGTGAACTTTGGAGACAGGATCTTTTAGTTTCAGTTTCTCCTTGAGCGCCTCAACTTTCACATCGTGCAACTGAGCCTTCAGATCCTCAACCTCTTTCTGGAGCACAGATTTGTCTTTGCGGAGCAAGCTATTTTCATGCTCGAGTTTTCCACAGACTTCGAGAAGGTGGTTGACTTTTCTTAGTGTGGCAGCAGATGCTGCGTCTGGAGGCCCCATGGAGTACGAGTGGTCGGCACCTAAAAAAATGAACTGCTTATTGATGTGCGAACGGTTAGGCCCTGTTTTAATGCAGATTTCAGGGTTTGAAATAGTCACTACAGCCCACAATGTGTGTTCTGAACCTTTGCTCTCGGCTTACATTGATATACAGACAACAAAGAACCAGGATGCCAAAGCCATTAAGCCGAACTCTCTTTCACTCCACTGATCCACCTGTGCAAGCAGCTTACCAACCAGCAAGCCCAGATTAATGCTATCCAGTTATACTCGTAAACCTCATGAGCTATCTGTGCCCCTCCTGAGCATGCAGTTCGACGACATTGCAGCTTGTGCTACCAGTGTATTGTTCCGCCAAATTTGCACTACATTTGGATAGCCTGACTTTTGAGTCATTTTTCCAAGCTGGGGTAAAGGGAATAATATCGAGGTGAAAGAAATGAAATGGGTAAGTTTCACAATGCGTGCACTGGTAGAAGAGGTACCACGTTTATCAGAAAACTCGCTGAAGTAATAACACATGGACGGTACACATGAGGTTCTGCCACTCCTAACATGCAGACTTCCCATGGATAGCTGCAAAAGCTTGCGAAAAACTGGCTTCGCGGGAAAAAGTTTCGTCAGTTTTCACTGGATAAGGAAGTCGCTCGCTATTAATATACCGGTTGCCACAGCACCCGTGGACCCTGGCATCCGTGGCCGCGATAGGGGTCCGTTAAATGCACAAATTAAGTTTTCATAGTGGAATGGAGAAAGCGAGAATTTTGAATTCTCACTAACCTTCCGTTCCCGTGCGAGGCGAAGCCGGTGCGCCGATAGGTCAGCTGGGTGGGCTCCTGGGAAACAACGTCGCTTTCTGCGTATAATACACTTTTGTGAAAATGCGTACCACACAAAGCCGAAGCCTCAGAAAAAAGATGGCACAGTTAAAGCGTCTCTTACGTTGATCGCAGTGGGGCACGTCAACTACGCAGCCGATATCCAACTCGTTCAGAAGGTGCACCGGGCTGGCAGAGGCAGTTTGGGAGCTCGTCTTCTTGCATTTCGCGACTGGAAAAGATTTGGAAGTTATGATAACATGCAATAACCGTCTGAATATATATACTTACCGGTATTAAAGGAAGGAGATAGTTGATTGATGACTTTATGGGGGAAAATTGTTGGCAGCCGGTCCAGATAACCACGGCGTCCACTTGCGTTGAAGTGAGCTCCGCATATCCGGTGGTGCTTAGAAGAGAAGCGACCAGCACTTCCTTGGCGGTTGATTCTTCTCACCCACTCCTTTTTTTCTTTTTTCATTTGCAGGGAACGCGTGAAATGAAATGTTCTTGTCTTTCAGCGTGTTGTTGTCGCAACCAGGCACACAACAAGTCTGGCCGCCGCCTCGGCACTTCGACGACATCGCGCGCAGTAGTGGCTGAGGTCACTAAGTAACCCACAGGCACGTAACAGGTAATATAACGCACCTGCAACCGCCCACCACCAAAAAGTACACAAAATCTCAAACCAAACGAAGCACGCGAACACGCACACCGCAGCTATGCGAACGCAGGAGGCAGCCAAGACGGGCGGTTGGTCGGCGCTCGCTCACTTTTCCCATAATGCGTCGCGCGCCCGCTAGGTTTTCTCGCGGCGCTGCGATTTCCGAAATGGTCCATTAGGAGAAACCATGGAGCGTCAAACAGCCAATGAGAAAATGACGAATCGCGGGAGAAAAAGCGAGGCGTGCTGGCAGAAGCGGGGAGAAAGTTCCTGGAAGCGACGCCAGGAGAAGGTCGGCCACCGGACAACGAGTTGGAGACGGGCCGTCGGGTTCCGGACCCGAGCCACCAGGACTTCACCCGACCTCCTGCCAACCCGTTCCTGTGCGTCGCCACTGTACCCGATCGTGCCGCCAGCTGCCCGGCGAGCTCCTGTGCCCGTGGGCAGGACGAGAGCAGTCGGCTACGGGCCCGAGTTCTACGACCAGCTGCCAGATGCCGCCGTCTGCTCGTGCCGCTAAGCCTTACCTCTTTAAGCCAGAGCTGGCGCGCTCTGGTCGCCCGGTCAACCATCCAACACCCCGACATTTGGTGAGACCGGCGCAACTTCTCTCATCGTCTTGTCGCCGCTTCTCCACGGCGAGACTGTTATGCGCCCCTGCAGTCGTGGTCAGCCCGGACTCGCTTACTGTTAACGCCATACTAATCCTAACTGTGTTCCTTGCCGTGATATCTGAGTGTTTATTTTATGCTTTATCCTCTTTCTAGTTTTATTAAATGGTTGCGTATGTTTTTAAAACCAACCGCTTTGTCATCAATAATATTTGCGGACCTCACAGAACCGGCAGTGCCTTTGAACGCAAGAACCTGCATCACGCTAAGCAACTACGGTGGGTAAGAAATGTTGGTAGATCGAGGAAGGTGACATTCGGCGCGTGAGACAATTTGTTCCCATTCTCATCGCGCGAGAATCGGTAGAAGCCGATCAAGAATGACACCTTAGACTGCATTGTATATAATGTGATGGAGTCCGCGTCCAAGATTTTAGACCATAATCGCCCTGTAACGACTGACGACCAGGCATCTCGCTTATACGTGCAATCGACTGACAGCTGCCGGGCGCTGGCGTCGGCCAGAGGAGCTACTTGTCCTGTCTTCAATAGTTGCCTACATTCTCGCCTTATTTCACACCATCGGGTTTCAGCTGAAATGCTTCAACAGCGAATTTATTTGTCCCAGAATTTGGACACCCTGGGTCAACGTTATGTTTTTTTTTTTATTTTTAGCTCGTCATTTATATTTAAGCTAGTGTTGGTCTCGAGATATCCAGCAGTTTCACCTTTCCCAATATGCCCGCATTTTTGTCGGCCTCTGTTCATATTGATTGCCTTCCTGATCAATATGAACAGAGCTCTCGGCCTCCCCATATACACTCACACGGAACGCTTACTTCAACTTGGCATGCATAACACGCTAGAGGAAATAGCGGAAGCACAGGAGAGGGCCCAGTTCGTCAGACTATCTACCACACAAGCTGGAAGACATATCTTACAGGAGCTGGGCGTTCCTCCCAGAGTAATCAAAACAAGGTTCTGTAGCATCCCTCGAGAGCAGCGGGACCGCATCATCGTCGCCCCGATCCCACGAAACGTCCATCCGGAGCACAACGTGGGAAGACGTCGGGCGCGCGCGAAGGCTCTCCTGGAAAAGGCTCGTGAACGGGCTTCGGAGAACAGTTTCGTAGGCGCAGCGCGCTACACCGACGGACAGGCCTTCGCTGTAGTTAGCGTAGATCATGAAAGGCAAATAACGAACGCAATCTCGATTCGGACGACGTCCTCTGAGATCGCAGAGCAGGCTGCAATAGCGATGGCCTTATTGGACGACAAGAGGACATCAATCTACAGTGACTCCATATCACCTGTTAGGGCATTTGCCAAAGGAACCATATTCTAGCTGGCCCTAGGGATACTAGGAAGCAAGGAGATCAAACCACACACATTGATCTGGTTTCCAGCCCACATGGGACAGATCGAGGGTGCCCCGCCCAACCTCAATGAGTCGGCACACGCAGCTGCGCGAGGGATCATCAACCGCGTAGCTACCGGGCAGCGTGACGCTGGGGGTACTGACAATCGGGACTGTCCTTCCTCGTACACCTAAATTACTAAGCACTTTTACTTGGCTCGGAGGATCTACCCCCTCCCACACTGCAAACTCAATAGACCTCAGGCTTTGACACTAAGGCTTCTACAGACGGGGGCTTACCCAAACCCCCTACTTCTTCACAAGGGGTACCCCGAAATTCAGACAACAAATGCATGTGCACTATGCAATGACTTAGCGAATTTACCTCACATGCTCTGGCGATGTCCCGCGTTACGCGGCGATGAAAACAACACTGCTTCACGTTGGGATGCGGTCCTACACAGTCCCAACCTCGAAGAACAGTTATGGGCTGTCCAACGGGCCCGCGACGCGGCGGAGAGGCTCGGCCTCTCTGTCCCGCCGTGGGAGCGGCCCGCTGCGCGCGCGTCCTAAAGGACCCTAATAAAGTTTTTCATCCATCCATCCACCTGTTCATATTTCCGAAGATTTTTAATAGACGTTGAAACCATAGCACGACCCTCTGACCACGCCGCTAAAATAGTGATTTTATTTTTCTAAGGTGTTGCGCAAGCCTTCTTGCCGTTTAGCAACCTTCTGATTTCCTTGTAACTTGTATCCCATTTTTGACGACTACGATCTCACGGAAGTTGGCAATGATGTAATGGTCATGGGATGGAAGCCGTTTAAATCAATTCTACCGCGGACACGACAGCCGCTTTTGTTCAGTGCGAATGAAAATATTGCAATAATGAGCGCCATTTTAAGCATATAAATTCACAGTCTAAAAAAATATGCGGATCCCACGCGCTGTGCGAATCGATCTCAGCGAAGCTTTCCGTGTTGTTTGCTTTGGCTGACGATAAATAGCGGTAATGCTGACTACGAATGTATAATTTATTCAGCGTATAGTGCATTACGAGAGTTGATGGCAAATGTCACCTTGCGTGCACTACTGTTTGCGTGGTACACAACATACAGCGAACCGTGTTTGCTTGAGGCGTTGTTGTGCGCCATCGTTTGTAACCTATAAGAGGGTTGAGCATTGTAATTGCTTCACATGGCACATCGCATCGCGGCAGATGTGCGCATCGCGGCAGAATTACTGGGTGTTGGAATCTCAGCGCTGACGCCCGTTGTTGCAGCTGGGTCGCAAGCCCCAAGGGTAGCGTTGGCCTGGCGGCCTAGGGTACAACTGGAAGCATCCGAAGGTCCGAGCAAAGCATGAGTCGACTGCTAACAGAACAACTTGTTTATTCTATCATCGCATAAGAGCGGGCGGTCAGGTCGACCGAAGTGGAGAGACGGGAGAGCACGTTACTCAACAGAAGAAATCGGAGCCTCTCTAGGCGTCCGGGGGCAGCTGCTTTTATACTCTCGCAGTTGAGGGCAAGAAGGAACGCCTCGATAGACGCGCACGTGACGGCGCCGCTCGGGCACGTTGAGACGAGTAGGTGACGCATCCGCCGGGCCGGCGCCGCTCAGACCTCCTCGCTTCACAGTTGGGGAGCTCCTCTCCCCGGCTGCCGCGCTTCGACAAGCGTGGGCACCAACATGCACACACACACACACGCGCACACGAAGACACGTGGCATTGGAACATGCCTGGACGCGCTTGGCGGGGAGGCGTAGCGGCGGCGCCGAACGGGCCAAAATGTCCGCCGCTTTGAACGAAGCCCCGGCGTCCGTTGCATCCGCGCCGGCTATACCGCGCGTCGTAGGCGAAACGTAACAGGGGCTTTACGTGCCAAACCACAATCGGAATATGAGGCATGCCGTGGTGGCGCACCCTGGCGTTCTTTAACGTGCTCCTAAATCAAAGAGCACGACCATTTTTGTATTTCGCTCCCGTCGAAATCCGGCTCCCGCAGCGGGGTTCGAACCCGCGGCCCCGAGCAATGCCATAGCCGTCAAGCTACCGCGGCGCGCACATAGCAGTTGATTGGACGTGCGACCGCTTCAATAGCGCCGCCTACACCCTACGGTGATTAAATGCGGCGTCTGCCCGCCCTGCGTCAGTTAAACACTATGCACATTTGTGGAGATTCTTTAGAAAAAGCGGAAACGTGCAGTACCGTGCCTTCAGTTTCCCCGCCACCGCTCTCGTGTCAATGCTAGTAGCGTTTCGTTATCTTCTCACGCCGCCTTTTCCCTGCCCGTCCTTCCCCCCTCTGTGGTAACTGCGAGCGAAGAATGGCAAGGCTGTTATTCACTCGTTTCGCGAATACCCCGTTCCTACCCATCTCGTCTCCCAGCCCGATCTCTACCATTCTATCTACATCTCTTCAGGACTTACATGCTCGAATAAGGGTACGCACTGCAGTTTCTGCAATGCTTTTGCGGGGAGTCGCGGATAATTACAGCTGTCAAGAGGCTAATGTGACGACGCCCAGGGAGCTTCACAGGGCACTGTGCACATGTGACCCGATGGAAAGGCCCAAACGAGTTTCTTGCGCCGTCTTTCCTCTTTTCCACGCTCCTTCCATGTACATACACGCTCTGAACCTTCCTCGACACGGCCTGTAATACAGCAAGAGCACCACTGGAGAAGTCGAAGCAAGAAGCAAAGAAAGCTTCACTTTAAGAAAGTTGTCTTTATTGACGTACAGTGGCGTGTCCTCGCGGGTTCACAGCGTCCTCTGCGGGATTTCTAAGCTGCGAGAGCCAACTGGCCGACTTCCCCACTAGGCGTTCCGAGCAACCTTAGCCTGTTGCCAAGACGCGAATGGTCTATCCAGTTTACTACAAGCTTACAAGGCTGTTTTTTTTTCAGCCTGTTCATTATTTGCGCCGAGATACTTCCTTTTTACTACACTGCAAAAATAAGTGAACTTATTTTCGTATGATAATCTCTAATAATGCGGTATTCTTGCGATCACTGTAGCACGTAACCTACAGAGAGTACTCAGGCACCCTCTAACGAAATGTTTGCAATTTTTTCCTAATTACGCCCACCATAGCGATGCAAATAAACGTAACTATGCGAATAAACACTGAATGAAACGCTGACGTCATCCTGAACAAGATCAACAAGCTCCGTAGTGCTGGATCTTCTAATGCCGTCATTCGCAAGCTTACTATATCTTTTTTTTTGGGGGGGGGGAGGGCAGAAGGGGAGGGCGATGTGATCTTGTACCGTAGAAACGTCCCTCTGACATCTCTGATGTGTTCGTTATTATTCTCAATCACCCAATGTAAACTGTCATCGCCGCAACTCCATGATGCCCTGGTGGCAGGCCACCATGGCGTGTCGCGCAAGTATGACCACGCTGATTCATTTATGGCATATACTATTTTGTACTTCATACTTCGCCACATTTATTTTTCAAACTACGCCAGAGCTCGAAAAGGCCGTCCAGCTCACTCGGCTTCTTTCCTCTGTTTATTTCCGCAAATTGTGTGCCTCGCTGTAGTTACCTAATACACCCAACGGTATGCTACCACTCAAGCCTTTCTGGCGACCTAAGCAATTGAAGTCGCAGGCTTTCTTCAACACGGCGCTGACGTTCAATATGGCTATCCTAAAGTACTTTTCGCGGACTTCGCTCACCGCTTTCTCTCCAGTGTCACCGCTTACACTGCTCGCTTGTGCTAAACACATCACAAACACGCAACGACCTTAATGTAGTATCAATTACACGCTAGTTGGCATGCTGTCAATGTACAGTCTCGTCCACTCTTAAAGGGTGAATACGGGTCACCGTGGCCGCGCTCCGCGGGGCGCCAGTGCGCCCGGCGCGGCGGCGCATCGCAGCGAAGCGGCGCAGGCGCACACGGACCCAGGGGAGGTGCTTCGCGTCGTCTGCTACAGCGCTGGAGCGCGCCGCCTCTTGCTTTGCTGTAAAGTACACTTCGCTACACCCAGGTGACTGAGTGCCCCAGGCGGCATTGCGGGAAGGCGCACTTCACTAACTGGAGCATTTTCCAGCTGGTTCTGTCTACAGCTTATGAACAGCCTGCTTAATCAATATTCATAAACAGAAACAATCTTCTCACCACATAAATCACTTAGCATGTTTTTTTATAAGTGATGAGGGTAAAAATACAGTCATTTCTTTCGCGCTCATTATTAGGCTGGGGCGTAGAGGCGACGCTTGGTAGTCGTGTCAGGGACGTCACCCAGCCTGAGGCTGTTCTTAATTTCTCGAACGGTGGAGGTCGGGTTCGCAGCAGCCGCCGCAACAATGGTCACTCTTTGTCGGGCTTTACGGGGAGCATCCGCAATTGCTCCATGCTTCTTGTAAGCCTGGAAGATTCTATTTACAGTTTTCAGTGGCCTTTTTGTCCTCTCCGATATAACGTGTTGAGCATAGTTTTGTAGGCATAGATCTACGATGCGTCGTCTTTCTTTTTCCAGTACCTGCGACATGGCTAGTTTCCAAAGTACACCGGGGAAATGAAGTTATCCTGCACTGTTACAGCGTTTTTATCGCCGAAGTGCCATGGCAACCAGCAACCGAACAAAATGCAAATCATCATGCAAGTCGACGGAAATGCGTTTAATGGAAACACCTCTGGTGTCTTTCGATTTGGCGAGTCATCCCAGAATCTTTAACTCCTGAGCGGCCAGTAACTCAGATGAGTAGTCGTTGGCTGCACCGAATCATCATATTAAGCTAAGATGGGGTAGCATGACCTAAGCAAAAAAAAAAAGGGGGAGGGGGGGGGCTCGGCGGTTGATCGGACTGACGCCCATGGTCAAGTAGACTGGTCCGACCACAACAATCTGGCTTGGCTTTTACAAATGGTGAGCCCGTTTGCCGACCCCCTGCATGCTGTGGGCAGACGACACCGGGCCGGCCTCATGACCGCCGGTTTAAATATCGTGGCCGCGTTCGTCCAACACACGGACCGGCCACTTCACGACAGCAACAGCATCGCTTGTCCGTGGCAAGGGTTCCTGTGACGTATTCATATTTGGGTTTTACCCACTCAGCCCAGCCCACCCCCGCCTACCCCCTAAAAAAAAGAAATCAATTCCTCCTAATCTGCAAATTTATCCGATGCCCACCTCTATGGCGTAACTCAGAGGCCATGTGTCGCTTCGGGACGTATACCGCAAAATTACCGATTATAAGCTAGTGAGAATATGCATATGGCCCATTCCGAGGAAGTACTGAAATGAAATAGAAGCGAATAACGACTTAATTACCTGGCAAGACGTCATTTAAGCTAGAGAACAGACATGTAGATCATAGATTTTCCACTCCAATTACCTATTTAAAACGGACAGAAACAGCATTCGCATGCGGCGTGCTTGGAACCCAAGGAGAAAAAGAACAAACAACCAAAAGATAGACGGCGCCACATGTTTCACTTCACCTAATCAACGTAATCAAATTATTGACCGACGATTCCTCTAAATGAGAATGCGACTTCTCGCGTCAGGTAGCCGTCAGAGGACCGGCACCACTTCGGTGGTTTTACCAAAACTGTGATAACAAAAATGAATTTAGTTTTTTTTTTTATAGGATGTAGAAAGAGGAAAAGGGGGAGTAAAATTGCCGCCAAATCAGTTGCTATGCCGGGCAGAGCACTTTGCTACATCGCGTAAAGCGCTCCATGCTCTTCTACCAGCGACATTAACGCGTCGATAAGAGAGTGCGAAGCAGCGGATATCACTTCTTAGTTGCTATCAAAGTAATAGTATTGCCCTCCTTAATGGTCAAATCTATGGCAAACAATGATGCGTGGTTGAACAATCGCTCTCCAACTTTCTGCGAAATTGATGGGGGGTTTCGGTCATTTTCTCAAGTCAATTAAGCACATTCGTTCTGGCATCAAACAAGCGCGAAACGGCGCGCTAGGCTCATCACATGATGACTCCAACCTAGAGCGCGCCTAATAGGTTTCTCGGTATGCACTACACCAAGTGCTGCGAGAGTAAAATAAAAGGGCCGCAGCCTAATAAACAGCGCGAAAAAATGACTATTTTTACCCTCATCGCTTATAAAAACATGCTAAGTGATTTATGTGGTGAGAAGATTGTTTCTGTTTATGAATATTGATTAAGCAGGCTGTTCATAAGCTGTAGACAGAACCAGCTGGAAAATGCTCCAGTTAGTGAAGTGCGCCTTCCCGCAACGCTGCCTCGGGCACTCAGTCACCTGGGTTACAGTGTACTAGAATAGGGGCAGTGTGTTCAGGAAGCCCTCGCCGCTGAGGCGCTTCATGTAGATAGCACGAGATGGCGCTGTAAGAACATGGGCTGTACGGAACGTACGGCGCAGCGCCAGCGCTGCATGTTGATATTTTGATAATCATTTTCCGTCGCAATCGAATAGGCGTGCAAATCATCGGCGGGTGTTAAGATGCATCCCCGAAACTCACATCATATAAGAGATGAATTGTATGTGCACTCCTACCTCATCTCAACGCCCATTAGTTGCATTTATTAACCTGACAGCAAAGGTTTTTCAGACACCGAAGTAGTGGCGTAAAGCCGTTAAATTTGTTTTGAGCCACGCTGCCACGTAACTAGAAATTATTCGAACGGAAAAGTCGGCTGCAAATAACGTCGTAGTGAAGGACATCGAATTGATTTAAGCTAACTCGGATTCCAGGTGCGCACATTTTCTTTTGCGGTTCGCATTCATAAAAAAGCGGCCGCGGCATCCGCGACCCAACGTCAAGCGCTTAGTTCCTCAGCCGCTGTTGTAGGAGAGAAGGCAAAACAATATGTACGTACACAGCCCAAAGCCAAAGAGCTTCCCTGCTTGTCATTTACCTTCTTTCGCGATAAACATTTGTCCCTCGTTCTTTCATTCGGTTTCGCGGGCGCCCCGCAACTACATTTGCACAGTTTATTCGTGAATTTTTTTTTATTTACATCATGAAGTCTTCCCGAACGTCAAGCTCATGTGCGAGTATGAGACACATGCACCGACATCCTACATTTCTATGGAACGAATAAAACAGGTAGGAATGACGCCAAGTAAAAGGGATCTCTGCAAAACTACACACAGCATGCCAAAACACAGAAAACAGCGCAAGTACATTCCTACCCAAACAACGGAGACCTACAGCGGAATTAATATGCGCAAATAAATTACTTGATTCATTTTTAATTATATTCACAAAATTAGCTTTTTGAATGCACCAGAAAAAGTTGTGCATTCAGACGAAAAACACAAAGAAGGGTCAGCATACATATGTTGCACCAGCCTGCTAAGAACAGTATAGCTAACTTTAAAGTGCAATTTCTTTTTTAGTCGTGCTTCTCTTCACTTATTAACACCTTTAACGTTAAAGTGCAGCCTTGTTAGGACATAAAAACGCACAACTGTAGATGTGAAATTATCAGCATGTAATTTTCAGCCTATACAGCCAAATTTAATGCCTTCACTAGAATCATGACATCAACTATGCTGTCGTTGCAAAGGACCTTTTTGATGAAGAAGGTTGTAAAGCTATCCCCTCAAGTTTCTTTAGTGCTTCGAAAAGCAACTTGGAGGGATACAGCAATCCTCCCCTGTCACAAATTTCGTGAATTTTGAGACTGCTACTGACACTAGAGTTCTGCAAAAGAAGAGAGCGGCAGTCCTCACATTTCTTGCGAATAAAAAATTTCTGCGCGACATACCCTGCCATATATAATGGATGAGGCGGTCATCGCTCCTTTCCTCCACATAAGCCCGGTGCTCTGCCGGAGTACTGTTTAGCCTTTGCTCTACCAGCGTCAGATTTCCAGCTTAAACAAACTCGTCAATTGTTACGCAACGTCCCCTTCCTTGTCAGAATTATCAGGTGAGTGAAATAGCGATACCAAATATTTACTGACTACTGCGTTCCTTGTTTGCATTGCCTTCGCCGATATATAAAAGGCAATTCACAACAATCAAAAATTGAGGCGGCGTTGGGTGATCGTTGGATCCGCACGACTACCTCATAAGAAGTTCTCCAACTTTTATTGGCTTAGTCTCGATGTCAATAGGTATTTAAAACCCTCTCCTTCCAAGTATTCTAACAGAGCCAAAGTGCTGCTCAATGTCACACGGAGCCTATCTGCCGTCGACTTGCTCAAGCCGCAAAGTCCTTTTGCAATGGAAAGCATATTTAGCGCCAGCGAACAAGGACATAAGGGAGACGACACCACAATGCGCTAACTTCAACAACTTGATTTTCAGGAAACACCCACCTATTTAACCCATGCAGAGTTAAATAGGCGGGTGTTTACTGAAAATCAAGTTGAAGTTAGCGCATTTTGGTGTCGTCTCCCTTCTGTCTTAGTTCGCTGGCGTTAAATATGCTTTCCAAGTCAGTCTACCAACACGCCCAACAAATGACAATCCTTTTGCATGTGACTCCCAACGAGACAAACTCGAGGAATTCCTTCAGAGCCCTTCAGAGCAAGCACATGGCAAGCACGCTGCAACTGGCCGCGAACACACGGAGAACGCGTCCGTACAGCCCGTGCGACTGCAGCGCCGCCGCATACATCCGGGACCTGTCTACGCTCCCGGCTTCAAAGCGGTGCGTGGCGCGCTCCGCCGTCTGAACACACTGCCCCTATCTAGTACACTGTACCTGGGTCTAGCGAAGTGTACGTTACAGCAAAGCAAAAGGCGGCGCGCTCTAGCGCTGTAGCAGACGACGCGAAGCACCTCCCCTGGGTCCGTGTGCGCCTGCGCCGCTTCGATGCGCCGCCGCGCCGGGCCCACTGGCGCCCCGCGGAGTGCGGCCACGGTGACCCGTGTTCACCCTAAGAGTGGACGAGACTACATTTCCGCTGATCACCGGGATAGGAACGTGGCCCTGTCTTTAGTGACATTATCGGTGTACAGCCTCGCTCAACAACGCCGCTCATTATTCATCACTTTTTTTTTTTTTTTGTCGACAGGAGCATACTGTCTTTCCTCTGAACATACTTTCGGCTTTAGATGCGACCTTGCACGCTCGCTTATTCTGCTACGCTGACCGCGACCACTGTCGTCAGGCCGCTGCCTCAGTCACAAACGCGCCACGGGAATTCGAGCCCATGTATTAGCAGCATTTGGCAACTGAGCACGCTATCGCCTCCCCTCGCCACTTTCGGTTTATCTGCCTTCCCACTTCTCGTTTTCGTTGCAGACGCAAGCAGAAAGGACACAGGAATGAAAAAGATTTCTTGCACTTCTATAGCTGACACATGACCTTCGGCAGGCCACTCTTGGAGCGCATGTGCGCTTGCAGCTGCGTGCAGATTGTCGCCTTACCTTTAGTGTAAATTTTCTTTCACTGACACATTTTTTTTTTCGACAACAGCGACACACAGCGGCGGACTAATATACTTCCTAAAGGGGATTTTATTTTTCATCGCGGAACCGCAAGCTCAGGGAGAGCCGCGCGTACACCGCGGCCACGTGCTGTAACTCTTCTACGCCGCCGGCTCCATGCGCTCCCGCAGGCGGCGGCTGGGAGTGTCATTCCGGAAGTTTACGTATATAACCTCCCTGCATAGAAACGACAGCATGGTTGCTAATAGATTGTTGGCTTGGATATGTTTGGCACGAGACGCAAGACGGCACCCTGTCTTCCAACGCATTCTTATGTTTGCGTTCACGTCTGTGTCTTGCAGGGATGCGCACCATAACATGCTGCAATGGTGTTTGCGTTGAGCGTATGTAAGGCGAGAAACGCTGTTCTGAACTGTCTGTTCTCTAACTTATGCAGTAAAACGATGTTTATATTATTCCTGCAATCGCAAGAGTTACGAGTATGGCAACCGTAACCGCAAGCGTCACGGTATGCGCGTAACTTGTCGCGACAGCGCAGTTGTAATCCACACAGCCTGCCACTAAGGAATAAGCGGCGAGGCATGGCCTATGAATAAGTAATTGCCAAGATTCGTATTCAGTAAACGTTTATTAGCAAGAATGGCGGGTGTTCATAATACCGCAAAGGACGGATGCTCGCCGGTGACTCCAATCATTTACTCGCCACATCACACATCTACACTGGAATTTAACCGGCTTCACCAACCTCTCTCTCGACCCTAAACTGCGACTTCGCCTGCCACCCGGAGTCCGGCTTTTCCTCTTTGTCCCCCGCTGGTTTCCCTATTTGCTGGACGTGCTTCCACTGATGTTTGCTCCTCCTTTTTCTCAATAAATGGAGGCATTCAATTCATTCGTTCATTAATGCCTAAACTGCTGCAGAAAATAGTGTCTTCATCTGAATAACCACCTTGTCTCTCACCTAGACTCTGCAGTCGAAAAACAGTGTTGCTGTGTTGCAAATGGTTCGGCGTCTCATATGCAATTTTCAAGGAATGGCCAGCAGCGCGGCGTTCAATTTTCGGTGGGTGACTAGACAGTATAGAGCACCTTCTCTGCTCCTTCCACGATCAGTGCTCAGCTCCGTGAGCTACTATTAGCAGTTCAGCCTCGATCACCTCGTGCGGCAGCCGGTCAAATGCAATCTGGACGACCAGGAGCAGCAGCATAGCGACGTCCCCACTGCCCTTGGCATCCTCCAGGGTAGCTACCATGTCTGCAACGGAGTCTACAGTTGAGCGCTTGTCTCTGAAGCCAGATGGCTGCTCTGCAAAGTACTCCCGCCGAGCAGTCATCCATTCAAGCCGCACCAGAGCCATCTTCTCCATGACCTTGCATGCTGCAAAGGTCAAGGAGGCTGGCCTGTAGGAGGAGAGCAATGTCGCAGGCTTCCCTGGCTTCAGCAGAGGCACCACCACAGCCATCAGCCAGCTCTTGGGCAGGCCCCCAGTGCTCCAGGTGGCGTTGAACTGCCCCAGGAGTCGTTCCCGTTGCGGCTCTGCGAGGTTTCGCAGCATCTGGCAAGTTATGCCGTCGGCTCCTGGAGCACTCCGTCGTCGTGTAAGAGCCAGCGCCGACTCGAGCCCGTGCATGTGGAGAGGCTCGCTGCACAGGGCAGAGGTCTGTGCTGCCACCCACGCTGGGTGATGGCAGGGAGGAAGGCGGCGTCTTGTGGCAGCCGAGGAGGACAGGATCTGCAGGGCTGGGGACCTCTCAGCCAACCGGTCTGCTAGGCGCTCGATTAGGGCGTGCTCGCTGATGCCCATGAGGACAGCCGCGGTCAAGGACTGGCGTTGTACACTTAGAGCAGCCATAGCGCTGGGTCCTCGAACCCAGCGCTATGGGTTCGAAGACCCAGGAGAAGCATCGCTGCCATCCGGGGCTCACCTTCCTCGGTGGCATTGGCCTGTCTGTGTCCCCGGGAAAGACCGAGGCACTACTTGTACACCTGCGGGCTTGTACACGCCACTGCGCGAAGCAGCTGCGGATTGCAAGCACCACCGTCCCATAGAAGCGGGAGGTAACCTATTTGGGACTAACCATTGATCACAGGTTCTGTCGGATGCCTGCTGCCAAGACTGTCCCCACCAAAGTCCGCAGAGTATAGGGGGCGGTGAGCAAGCTGCAGCAACGTTGCCGGGGCTGCACCGTCAAGTGGGCGCTGCGGATAAACTAAGCTGCAGCCACATCCATCCTGCTGTATGTCGTTCCGCTGGTTCTCCTGTCTCCAGCAAGGAAACAGCATCTCGAGAGACAGGAGTGTGATAAGGAGCATCCTCAGTCTCCCGAAGCACTCTATAGTTGCTGCCACACTGGCTGAGGCGGGCGACTGGCCATTATCGCTACACATGTTCCTGCGTGCCCTTGGGCACCGTCTGCACCGTGCTCCGGATGGTGGGGCTCTACACTCCCGACTGCGGAGCCAACCGCTATCGGGGGGCCAGCTTCACAAGGAGCTGACTGTGGAGCGACCAGTGCCAGTGGTCACACCTCCGCCACACGAGCAACCTCCAGAGGTGCACCTGTTCCTGATTGGTGCATCAAAGCTCCGGACGCCGCAGCAGGCTGCTGCTGGAAAGGAAGAGCTGGACGGAAGGCTGCTCGTGTCAACGGATGACTCCGTGCTCCCCAGCAGCCCTACAGCAGCGGCCTGCACCATCCCATCTGAAGGCCAGAGCAAACAGTGCCGGCTACCGTTTCGTGCGAGCTCCACGGCAGCTGAGCTGGCGGAACTTCACCTGACTGCAAATCACCTGGCAGAGGACCTCCCGAGGCACCCAGTAGCAGTGCTGAGTGACGCGCGACCTCCAGGCACTCACCGATCACCATCGACACGGAGTCACCCTCCTGAAAGCGAAACTCTGTGCCCTCTTTGCTGTGGGGGTAGCCATCTCCTTCCGCTGGCTGCCTTTCCACGTGGGAATCGTGGGGAAGGAGGAGGCGGACGTGCTTGGCAAGGCCGCCCACCGCCCTCACCAGAGCAGTCGCAGCATCGGACTTCGTACGTATCGAAATCCATCAGACATCGCAACTGAATTTTATAAGCCCCTTCCTACCAGTCCTATAACAACACCCCATAGACAAACACAATCTTTTTTTTATATCCTACCATTCAGGATGAAACATACAATGTCATACAACAACTAAAGCTAACAAGGGCAGGTCTTCATGCAATACAACCAGTGCACCAAGAATATGTTGCTGATATCGTTGCTGACCCATTTTCTTATGTAATTACGCTTTTATTTAAATGCGGTGTATTTCCAGCTAAACTTAAAGCCAAAATAGTCCTTGTATTTAAAAAAGGTGATAAGGGGTTGATTCCTAACTATCGCCCTATTGCTATATTATCCGTGTTCAGCACAATTATAGAGAAATGTTTTGAAAAGGGTCTAACTAAGTATCTAACAAAATTTGACATTCTTTACACCACGCAGTTTGGTTTTCGTGCAGGTTACTCTAGTAATCTTGTACTTCTTTCATTCACTGATCGAATTAAGCACCACATTGACGAAGGTAAATATGCTGGAGCAGTGTTTATTGACCTCACCAAAGCGCTTGATTCAATTATTCATAATATTTTAATTACTAAATTAAACGCAATCGGTGTAGAAGGACCAGTGCTGGCTTTTGTTCACGATTATTTAACTAACAGACAACAGGCTGATAGCATTTCTAATCACCTTTCTAACTTCAAATTAATTGATAGGAGAGTTCCTCAGGGGTCTATAATAGACCCATTACTCTTCACTATCTGCATTAATGACCTAACTGCCCATCTTTCGCATTGTGAACCTTATATCTATGCGGACGACACTACGATTCTAACTGCTGACACCTACATTAATAGCTCAAGTTCTAAGCTCAATGCCGATATGGAAAATATTATTCGCTGGTGTCGTCGTAACTCTTTAGAAATTAACGCTAGTAAAACAGTCTTCATGCTATTTCACCCCATTCAACAGAAAGTATTAAATATTCCGACTATAGCTATCGATAGTTATCCCATCAAACCAACTTAAAGTACATTACCCATGTTTCACATCTAAAGCAAAAAATTGGATATGGTATCCGGATTCTTATAAAAGCACGTCCATACTTTGGCCTACCAACCTTGCTTTCTCTTTATCGTGCATTCATTCACAGTCACTTCACCTACTGCATTGCGACTTGGGGCCCCAAAACATATAGCTCTCACCTTGTCCCTTTACAATACGTCCAGAACCAGGCCATCCGCATTATTACCTTCCAGTCATCCTGATGTAGTTCATCTCTTCTTTTGCAAGATTATCACATTCTCACAATTAATAAACTATTTCAATTAAACATGGCAATCCTTGTCTACAATTCCCTCCACTCAAACATTCCCCAAATAATCTTTAACACGGAACTTGCTAATCATAATAAAACTATTTGCATTAGCTAACAACTTCTTATTACCTAAAATCAGAACTATTTTTGGAAAATTCACTTCTTCGTTCACCGCGATGTCTTTCTGGAACTGTATTCCAACGGACATAAAGCTGTCTTTTAGTATGGGCAGCTTTAAAAAGCATTTATTCTCATATTTACTTAACTTGTGAATGCTGTGATGTAATTTAACATGTTCTGTTTGCTTTATTATGTGTAAATCATTATATCTCTAACATTTCACCATATCTCAGTCCACTTGTTTCCTTGTGTCAGTACTTGTTAAAACTCTGCCTATTGGCTACATTTCACTTCCCCTGGTATATTTTGTGTTTAATTCAGTACAAGGTGTAATTCTGTACAGCGTACGTCACGGTTTCAGTTTACTTGTTTTCTTCCGTTAATACATGTTAACAATTCTATCTCTTTGCTGTATTTGCATTAACCTGAATTGATTTGTTACTTTTCGTATGTTGAAAGCGCAATTCTGTATACTATTATATGTTTCAGTTCCTTTGCTGTCGTGTGTAATTCTATGTTGGCAACTTTACAACTTTGCTGCATTTGCTCTAACGTGATTTGTTCTGTTCTTTCAAATTAGAACAGGAGGTCCCCTTACAGCCTTGAGCTTTGGAACCTCCTTCTGTATATCTCGTTACTGCGCTTTTATTTTCGTGAGTGAATAAATAAACATTCTGCAGACTGCGACTGAAACAGCTTGTCGCTACCAGCCATCCGGACACCAACCGAGCCCCAAAGCTGCTCCACGCGGATGGCCTCGCCGCAGAAGGCGCCTAGAGCTCGGCACTGGCGCCTCCCAGCCGATTCAGCCACACACTTCCTGCATTGGTAAGCCTATATGTGGAGAAACACGGGCTCCTAGATCGCCACATCGGCGCCCCATGGGCACATGGCGCCATTTGCAGTCAGTGACACAGCGAATTCCGTCGCTCAGCGACCGCCCCCACGTCGTGGGCTCTCCGCGACTGGATTCCAACAAGTTGGTCGCGCCGCGATCGGTGCGATGTGGGAGGGGCAATGTAGGAAAATTTGAACATATCACTAGTTTCCGTGTTGTTTTTCTTTAACGATGCAGGCATGGATACTTCGCGAGCAGGAGGCAACCTTGCACATCGCTGCGTCAGAAATTGCGCTGCCGCAAACGCATGTGACAGCTGTCAGTGAAAATCGCTCTGCTACGTGCGCGGCAGAACGATTTCTTTCGCCCCAATCGCGCCATGTGAAACAGCCTGATGCCTTCCTCACCGGCCATCTCCGTCCCTGGATGTCCTTTGCCTGACCGACACCTACCCTCACTTTCCCCCTCATCTTTCATTCCCCTTTCCCCAGTACGCTGTGCCCTGTCCCCATATGGGCTGCAGAATAAGCGTCCTTCTCCTCACCCAAACCACCAAGAAGCTACTATTAGCCGTTAGGACGAAGCACGAAATGAAAGAAACCTAAATAAAAATCAAATAAATTATGGGGTTTTACGTACCAAAACCACTTTCTGATTATAAGGCATGCCGTAGTGGAGGACTCCGGAAATTTCGACCACCTGAGGATCTTTAACGTGCACCTAAATCTAAGTACACGGGTGTTTTCGCATTTCGCCCCCATCGAAATGCGGCCGCCATGGCCGGGATTCGATCCCGCGACCTCGTGCTCAGCAGCCCAACACCATAGCCACTGAGCAACCACGGCGGGTTGAAAGAAACCTAGCTGGGCTGGTCGCGGGTAGCTCTTTTCGGATTCGTGATGCGTCGATTTAAAATACACATGTGTTGTCTAAGCCTAAATGGCATCGTTAGATGTCATTTAAGCTTATATAGATTTTTGGCTCCTGCTTTGACCTTGTTCTCATTTTTCTCATCGTCTTGAACTTCCATCTCCCGCCTTCCTCGTGTTTTCCATCGATAGAGGCGAGTTGCACTAGCTTGCGGGTTTGGTCTAACGACACTCTTCACGCAGCACTTTCGTATTATGCGTGTTTACGAACCGGAGTGAAGGCCAGGAGGGTAACACGGCTTCCTGACATGAAACATTGGGAATAACCTTTTGTTCGACCGTTGGACATATCTCAAGGGCCCACGATACGAACCACATTCAGGACGGTATCAGCTTGCAAAGGGGAACTCAGATGAAACATCTTCAAGCCGATAGGCTTTTAATTATCGTAAGGATATTTTATTGAAGTTTCCTTCCTTGCCATGATGTGAAAGCTGACTAATAAGCATTTAAGTTTTCTTTATTCTTAAGACCTCCTGTTAATATAAGCTGGCTGTCTTTTACAACCTCCTAAATTAAAAACTATGAATAATAAATTGCTGCCTTAAATCTGTAAACGCACACGCAAGAAAAGTCCCAGTCCATTTCCCAGTATTCACTCAGTAAAAATGTAGCACGTCTATACTGTCCCGTTATAGTGATGTGAACAAGGGAGTTCCAAAAGAGTCACGAATCTAACTCATTAGAAGGCGAGCTTGCGCTGAAAAAAAAAAACACTCAAAGCACAACGATGGCAGCGCGCAAAGTAGTGCTTCCTCTGAAACTGATCTACGGATCAAGGCATCGGTTTATCAGATTGGAATGCTCGTAGATTGCAGTGCAGCGCTCAAATGTGATTGAGAATGTACGCCAGCATTCACTTCACGCGCGAAATCTGGTTACATAACGCTCCTTTGCTACTGAATCCGTGACAACACATTTGAAATGCATGCAGGCGCGTCTTGAGCCGAGCGATAACTTTGGAACAGTGGTGAGACGCTATAGAAAGCTCAACCAAGGCTCTATTCTCGACACGCATGGCGCCATGAAAATCTTTTGTTCATAACGCGTGCTCATAGTATTGCATCGCTCTCGGGTGGTGGTGGAATCTGTGTTCTGGGTCATCGTTATTTAAAAGAACGCGTTTATTTGTAATCCTATTGGTTGAACATTACAAGCCTTAATTCTGCAACGTTTCGCACTTTTCACTGTTGTATTCGTATTGCAATCAAGATTAATGACTGTTCACATCAGTAGAGGCTACTACAATGGCAGTTAATTTACATAAAGAAATCCACGCAAGGTGCACGCGCTGCGCAGCGAACGGCAGCGCCCTCGGCGTTCGGCCCCGAATGTGCGCTCATCACCACTGGTACGCTGACCCAGGGCAGGAAACAAGCGGCGACAATATACGATGACTCATTCCGTTTCCAGGGTACACGTATCCTATCTAATGAAGCAGGCGACGGCTGATACGCAGCAGACGACGGAAGCAAGAAGCCTTTTTGACGGAGTAAATCGTATGCTTTCAGCTAGCTGCTTTATTTTTACTGCAGAGGAAAACTGTTTTGCTTTACAAAGAACCTTCGGTTCCGTGCCTTCATTTTAGTTTCTTAGGCAAAGCGTCAAGTTTGCGACACGTTACGAAAGCAAAACAGGGCCATCAACGCCACTTTGTACGCGTCGAGTCTAGGTCACGCATTGAAGAAAATGGTGGAATGTCCGGAATAGAACCCCCAAAAAAGACAAAAATAGTGTACAGTTGCTTCAAATATTAGCTGACACATAGTGCTCGAGGTAAAAACGGCCCCCAAGACTACCAAATACCAAATATAGAATACCAAACATTCAAACGCTAAACACTTTCCGATTACTGGTATTTATCAAACCAGCATTTCTTGGTTCAATGTAGCTCTGCAGTCGAGGGGCCAGTTCCACCACGGGCACTAGTGTCGGAGCTCATATTCCACGTGACTGTACATATGTCAGCTTTAAATGTCACAAAAGCACAGTATTTTCAGCTTTAGATCTTAACATTACACAGCCAAAATATATGCAGCAAAACCCTCGTCTTAATATTTCAGTACTTTTCGTTCTAACGTAACTGTCCGCGCTGATCCGTATTTATTTATTTATTTATTTATTTATTTATTTAATATACTTTCAGGGCCCAAAGGCACTACAGAAAGGAGTGGGGAAGAAATGGCAAGGCGTGCAGCAAACAAATAAACAAAAATATTACAAGGCGTCTTGTAAAGCGATCTTGAACTGGTGGTCATCAGCTATGCTGGCGATTGTGGAGGGAAGGTGGTTCCATGCAACACTTGTTCTAGAAACAAAAGAGTCATTACACAATTTTGTGCGACAAGAAGGCAGCCCCACCTTGAAGCGATGATCGGTCCTTGAAGATATGTAATGAGGTGCATGAAACAAAACGTCCTTCATCCAATGTTCCAATGTATGTTCCAATGTATGTTCCAATGTATGTTCCAATGTATGTTCCAATGTACTGAAGATGTATTCAATGCTTTCCCCCAGGCAGCTGTTTTTATTCCTGATGATGCCAGGAAACCGAGCTTGATGCCACCAACGCTCAGAAATCTAATCGGGAGCGCGCACAATGTTCCGCTCACCTTGTGTGATGTACCGTAGCGCTGAGGTGCTTCTTGTATAATGTAGCAGAATCGGTTGTAAAGGCGCAAGTGCACAGTTGAGCACATGCGGTTAAGTTCATCAACTTGATTTGCGGCAAGAAAACTTGTCCAAGCTTTTACACTTGCTTTATAAGAAGCCAACTGCACCATCAATATGCCGGCTGATATTAAGCGGATCAAACAAAACTATTAAACCACGACTACAAATATTGGTGACATCATTTTATCATTCGAGTGTTCAGATTGGTAACCTCCAGATGCGGAGTAAGTTGAGAAGTTGTGTGCGTAATTAATGAACTTAATTAATTTTGTAATGATTGATCTTGAGTGGCTAAAGAAAATGAGTAATTTGGAGCTTGTCCTCGAGATTATCTAGCCGAGCGAAGAAACTTTTATGAAGCATGCTTCTGTAAGAGCTATGCGTACAAAAAATTTCCAATTAAACGCTAACTGACGCAGAAAAAGAACACCTCTAAAGTCACAGAACAGCGCTTCAAAACGGGACACAAAGAAAGGAACCACACACACACTGCACTAACAAGTTCAAGCGCTGTTCTTTCTGTGGTAATGACCCAACTAGCCCGTCAGTCAATCCTTGCAACCTGTAACGTCAACCTGACCACACCTATCATTTGTGATGTTGTCATCACTAGCATGGCCCCGTGAGCATGTTCCTTATGGCCAGTCCACTTTCGATTTTCATTCATGCTGTTTTTTCGAAGGCAAGCAGTTTACAGAAGAGGGTTGTAGCGCCGAAAAAGACAACACATAGCAAGCGAGACGGGACTGGAAACATTCTGGAAACATGCACCAACTAGCCTCCCCAACAAGTATCACTTACCAAGCAGTTTAAAATTTTAGTTTCAATATAGCAGGGAACGTGTGCCACCGAAAGCTTGCTTGGTCGCAGATGCGATGCATGACGAAATAGTAGTGCAGATTCAGCGCGTCGCTGGCATCAAGACGATGCGCCGCCGCCGAAGGAACAAAGATAACGAAAGTGAACAGCTCGGTAGCTGCCGATGGTGCCATCTTAACCAAGTCTGGGGCGCCGTTATTGACGGCTGAGGCGTTTCTTTCAGCGAAGCTGTTGAGGGCTACTTTCCCTACTGTCCGCGTGTACAACAATATCCCGAAGATAGTGCAATGACGGGCCGACCCGCGGCGGAGGTGCAGTTCGCCATTAAGGGGCCCACATACAGAGCTTCGCTGGCAATACTTCTTCACACAGTGAAGAGAAATTAGTTGTTTTTTTGCGTTGATTTCGCTTGCAGAAAGGGATAATGCTACAAAAACAATTGCATTCATTCCTGTCTCGTAGATTTAAATATGGGTTTAAATAAACGCTATATCCAATTTATTCCCAAGAGTAGGTGTAATGCGAGCTCGCTCGCTCCCTCCCTCACTAACACAGAGAGAAAGATACGACACATGTTCGCCCGCATTCACATTTGCACGCGCCCACGCATGCACAAACGTACAAAAATGTACGCACGCATGTACACGCAAACGCAAGTACACGAGCACGCACGCTCAAGGTGTACACAAACATATATACTCCCTCTCGTTCCCTGTTGCCTCAAAAAAACATGCGCGTGCAAACAGACTAAATGACACTCGTTCTGCAATTACCGTTCAGACGCCAGCTGTAATAAATCGCTTTACGGTTGGAATTTGGCGCTTCTTCAAGTCAATGTGCCCTCGAGGGTGCAAAACCATTTGCTTCTGTCGTGTGACATGCCCGACCAAATCCGTACTTTAATGCACCACCAATGTTCAGGCTAAGCACTCGGCTGTTATGTAGAAATAAAACTGTTTAAAACTTTGCCCTTTGAGCCACGGATGTGCACCACCGTGAAGTTCCACGGGATGGTGCAATGCCCAGAATTCTCGAGCATGTCCATGCTACGAGCAACGATATTTTTTTTAACGTAACACAGACATGCGCATGCTTGTTGTTATGTGGTCCAAGGAATAAAATCTGATAATAAAAGTCATGACTTAACAAATAAGCAACCTATTGCTAAGTTTTATGAATTAAATATAGAAAATATAATATATGAAGAGCATTCCTGAAAAAAAAAACTGAAACCATCTGTTGGGAGACTGTCGAACTCAGCCCGACGTGTCGTTAAAGAAAACAGCATCACGCAACATGGTATCGAACCGCTGCCAGCATGACGACAGGTTCGAGCGATTAAACGACTCGGCTTCCAACGCTTCCGCAAGTGATACGCTCGGGTTTTTTATAGATACTATGTGAACTTGCATAACTGTTTCAAAAATCGCTTTCGGGAACAGTGTTACGCCATGTGTAGATAGTCGAGATAGGCATCAATCGAAGGCTGAGTCTCCGGACTACACAAGCTGCAACAGCTATTACGATATCAGCCATTGTTTTATCACAGCTACTGTTTTTGTCTCGGAAATCGAGTACACATTTTCGTCTTTTCGATGGGCTTCGATTGCTGAATCTTTAACCGCTCTGGGAACAAAATTCTTCCTTGCCACAGCGTCATCACTGAATTTGCCTCGTGTGGATTGTCTTCCTGAAGATGTTTGTCACCTGCCTTTTTCACTAGTCGACCTGGAGCTGTAGTTATTCGCAAAAAAACTGCTCGTTCCATTGAAAACGCGCTAGCTTCGTACCGGGGCTCCTTGGGGCGCTGGTTCGTGGGTGTCCAGTAAGAGGCGATTGGCGGATTGGTAGAAGAAAAGTAGGGAAACGACAAAAGACGGAGACGTACTAAAGCACAGTTTTCCGGACAACATTCATTTGGGCTAGATGGTGCATAGTTGAATTAGGAAGGAACAGCGCCAACTAAGACGATTACAAGTGGGGGAGAACGACACAGGACAAGCGCCAACAAGCGCCAACGACACTGAACAAGGTGGCGCTTGTCATTTGTCGTTCTCCCCACTTGTGATCGTCTTATTCGGCGCTGTTCCTTCCTAATTAAAAAAAAAGCACAGTTCGCAATAGGGGATCAGAGAATTTGGGCGTGGTAGTTCATAGTGTTTTTTTTCTCTTTTCATTGTTTAACCTAGGTAGGACATTAGGCAGTATAATAGCAAGAGCTTGGTGGCGCAACGCACCACCCCGTTCCAAAGGGGACGCTCATAACATCCATCCATCCATCCAGACCGTGGACCATTACATCGGTAATATACAGGGTAGCAATGCAGGCAATCAAATTAAAGCTTTAAGCATAAGCAGAGAATAATGGCATTTTGGGAGAACTTCAGAATGGCTTCAGAATAGGTAGGCGTTTGGATGATAACTTGTTTGTTCTTACTCAGTGTATTCAAATATCAAAAGTAGAAAACAAACCTTTATATGTGGCCTTTTTAGACATTTTAGACACATGTCAACGTAGACCGCAACACTGTGGGCTATTCTGGAAGGGGAAGGCTTAGGTGACGATTGTCTACAGCTTTTGAGAGAGATTTACCTCGAAAATACCGTTTGCGTTGAATGGGAAGGGATGAGGAACGAGGCGAAAGTTCATATCAACAAGGTACTGAGGCAGGGCTGCCCTTTATCCCCACTGCTGTTTATGATGTACATCGTGAGGATGGAGAGGGCGCTAGAAGGAAGTAATATCGGGTTTAATCTCTCATACAGGCAAGCGGGTACAGAAATAGAGCAGCAGCTCCCAGGTTTATTTTATGCGGACGACATTGTGCTTCTAGCTAACAAGCAAAGTGATTTGCAACGTCTGGCTTATATCTGTGGGCAGCAAGACAACAATTTAGGTTTGAAATTTAGTGTTAGAAAATCAGGTGTTATGGTATTCAATGAAAACATTGCACAGACAGTGGAGATACAGGGCCATGAACTACCTCGGGTAACAGAATATAAATACCTTGGTATATGGATAAACGAAGGCAATAGATATATGGAAACACATGAAAAAACAATAACAGTGAAGGGGAAGAGAAATGCACCCATAATGGAAGCACAGAGCGCTATGGGGATACAATAGGTACGAGGTCCTCCGAGGTATGTGGAAAGGTGTAATGGTTCCAGGACTTTTGGAAATGCGGTTGTTTGCTTTAAATCAGGGGTACAATCAGGACTCGATGGGAACCAAAGGTCAGTGGGTCGCCTCGCACTGGGCGATCACGGGAAGACTACAAATGAAGCTGTGCAGGGTGATATGGGCTGGACTAGTTTTGAAGTGAGGGAAGCTCGCAGTAAAATTGAGTATGAAGAACGGGTAAGGAACATGGAAGAAAGTAAACGGGCTGGGAGAGTGTTCAGGTATCTGTACAGGAAAAACATTGATTCACAGGGGAGGAAAAGAACTAGGAAGCTTACCAGCAACTATACGGCCTGTAGGGTGGGCAACACAGCAACAAAGAAGGTCAAGCGGAAAGTCAGAGAGGCTGAAATAATCTCATGGGTGGCGGCAATGGAAAAGAAACCTGCCATGAGTAACTACTTAAGAGGAAAGAACTAAATCAGGAAAGAAACAATTCATGATAACTCAAAGGGAAGCTCATTATTTTCGAAGCGATATCGGGATGCCTTAGAACACGCACCTATAAAGCGAGATATAAGAAGGAAGAAGCATGTGCTTGCTGCGGTAAGGCTAGGGAAAATATTGAACATGTTTTATTAGAATGTGAAGACGTCTACCCAGTGTTGCGTTTCGCCTGCGACACGCGGTTTTGCCGGCGCGACTGCGGCGGGGCGGCAGACATTTTGGCCCGTGCGGCGTCGCCGCAACGCTCCCCGCCAGGCGTTTCCAGGCATGTTCCGATGCCACGTGTCTTCATGTGCGTGTGTGAGTGTATGTGTCATTGTGCCTGAACCAGGCGATGCGACAGCAGGGGTCATCCTCCCCTTCCAGTCATTGTGCCTGAACCAGGCGATGCGACAGCAGGGGTCATCCTCCCCTTCCAGTCATTGTGCCTGAACCAGGCGATGCGAAAGCAGGGATCACCCTCTCATTCCAGTCATTGTGCCCGACCGGCAGCGCTACGACAGTGTGCGTCACCATTAGCCCATTGTACATTCACGTGCTCGTCTATTGAGGGGTTCCTTCTTGCCCTCAACCGCGAGAGTATAAAAACAGCTGCCCCGGACGCCAAAAGGGAGGGCTCCGATTTCTTCTGTTGAGTAAAGTGCTCTCCCGTCTCTCTACTTCGGTCAACCTGACCGCCAACTCTTTGCGATGTTAAAATAAACAAGTTGTTTGTTGTTACCAGTCGACTCATGCTTTGCCGGGACCTTCGGATGCTTCTAGTCGTACACCAGGCCGCCAGGCCAACGCTACCCTTGGGGCTTGCGACCCAGGTACAACCACGGGCGTCAGCGCCGAGTTCCCAACAACCGATGCCATCGGTGGGATCCAAACATCTGGTTGGCAGCGGTGAGATCGCCTCCGACTTCGAACAACTGTCTGCCAGCGGTGAGATCGCGACAACGGAGGCCAGCAGCGAAGATATGCAGTTGACTGTAGGCTGAACAGCTCAACAACGATCCGGGAGCAGTGCAACGAGCCCTGTGTGATGACTGGTTGCCTGCAGCGGAACGACTGCGCTGGACTCTTGGCTGCGAGGTTTGGTGAGTGCGGGACTTTCTTCTTCTGAGCTTTGCCAGGCTTTTGTTAGTGTCAGAAACAGAGCTGGTAATTGTGGTTGTCGTTGCTGCCGGGTTAGTTTGCGGCAAGACAATAGTAAGCAGTAGAGAAAGCAGCATTCAGAGCAGCCATGGATTTGAAGTCGTTGCGCAAACCGAAATTGTTGGAGCTTGCAAGAGAGTTGGGTCTGGATGTCTCGGACAAACTCAGAAAACCAGAACTGCTAAAGGCTATTCTTGAGTTAGAGGCTGAGGATGACGAGCTGTCGGAATGCCTTGAGACTATTGAGGAGAGGTCAAAAAGACAGGAGCGCGAACTTAAAGAGCAAAAAGAGAAACAGGAGCGCGAACTTAGAGCAAAAAGAGAAACAGGAGCGCGAACTTAAAGAGCAGAAAGAAAAAGAAGAGCGTGACCGTCAACACGCTTTGGAAATGAAGCGTCTTGAGGTGGAGATGGAACGCGCTCGTAATGGAAGTCAGGCACACGGTGCAGGAGAACGCGTATTGTTCAAAATGACTGACCTGATGCGGCCGTTTAAGCTTGGAGAGGACATTGGTTTGTTCCTGGTTAACTTTGAGCGAACGTGCGAGAAGCAGGGGTTCTCTCGGGAAACGTGGCCACAGCGCTTGCTCACTTTGTTACCCGGCGAGGCGGCCGACGTAGTCGCTCGCTTGGATAGAGAGGAGGCAGAGGATTTCGACACAGTGAAATCGAGTCTTCTAAAAAAGTACCGGCTGTCTGCGGAGGCGTTCCGTCGGAAGTTTCGGGAAAATGAGAAAGGCAGAAGTGAGTCATATACAGAGTTTGCGTATAGGCTTATGTCAAACATGCAGGAGTGGCTCAAAGAAGAGAAAGCGTTCGGTGACCACGATAAAGTTCTGCAGTGCTTCGGGCTAGAACAGTTTTATAGTCGGTTACCGGAGAACGTGCGATACTGGGTCTTGGATAGGCCAGACGTTTGTACGGTGGCTAAAGCCGCTGAGCTAGCCGAGGAGTTTGTGACGCGTCGGGCTCGCGGAGCTAAGGACGGTCAAAAGGGTGAATTTGGCTCGAAGTTCGAGAGGCCGAAGTTCACACCCATGAGAGCAAAGGGGGACACGCGTAGTGAGGATGCGAGTGAAAGCAGTCCGACCAGACGTAAAGAGACGGCGGCAGCCAAACGCAGAAAGCGGTTCGAGATGAGGCGAGCGGGCGTTTGTTATACGTGCCAGAAGCCGGGTCACTTTTCGGCGCAGTGTCCGGAAACAACACCAAAAGTTGTGTTTTTTTCAATAGGCAGCACTGACGAGAACATGAAGCTTCTCGAGCCTTACATGCGAGACCTCCTCGTGAACGGGAAAGAGTGCCGAGTGCTTCGCGATTCCGCAGCTACGATGGATGTAGTTCACCCGTCTTATGTAGAACCCCATATGTTCACGGGCGAGTGCGCATGGATCAAGCAAGCCGTGGAAGCTCATAGCGTGTGTCTGCCAGTAGCAAAAGTGCTTATCGAAGGACCTTTCGGAGCGCTTGAGACGGAGGCGGCAGTGTCATCTATGCTGCCCCCCCAGTACCCGTACCTATTTTCAAACAGGTCCGATCACCTCCTGCGCGAGAAGGGGCTTTTGTTTGGTGAAGCTAGTGTTCAGGCCTTAACCAGGTCGAAGGTTCGGGAGCTCGCTGCAAAGGCGGTAGTTGCGGGGCCGACGTTATCAAACAACGAAAAAGGGTCAGAGGCGCAGCAAGCTGATATTCAGAGCACGCCCGAACTGAATAAACTTGAGTCTGTAACGTTAAAGGCGCCAGATACTGGAGAGGAAACGCCCGACACGGGAAAGTTAGAAGAGCTATCTACTGATTTGCTCATCGCGCCTACGTCAGACGGACTTAATAGGTTGCTAAAAGTCAGCCGGTCGGCTTTGATAGCCGAGCAAAAAAAGGATGGCAGCCTGGAAAACATACGCTGCAATGTCAAGGAAGGTATCGCCAGGAAAAATGCGCGTTTTGTGGAAAGAGGTGGAGTCCTGTACCGGAAGTATCTAGACCGAAGAGGAGTGGAGTTCGATCAGCTGATTGTTCCTCAATGCTATCGTCAGGATCTGTTGCGCTTGTCGCACGGGGGTTCGTGGTCCGGACACCTAGGAGTTAAGAAAACTAAGGACCGTCTCTTGCAAGAGTACTATTGGCCAGGGTGTTTTCGGGACGCAGACCATTTCGTGAGGACATGTGACACTTGTCAGCGGGTGGGCAAATAAGGGGACAAATCAAGGGCGCCGTTGAAATTGGTACCTATCATAACGGAGCCTTTTAGACGGCTCGTTATTGATACAGTGGGACCTCTGCCGGTAACAGCCACGGGGTACAGACACATTTTGACTGTGATCTGCCCAGCGACAAAGTTCCCCGAAGCAGTGCCGCTTAAAGAACTCAGCTCAGTTGAGATAGTCAATGCACTACTGTCCATATTTGCGCGAGTTGGTTTTCCTGCGGAAATCCAATCAGATCAGGGCACAGTGTTTACTAGCGCTTTGACGACAACTTTTCTCGAAAGGTGTGGGGTAAAGCTGCTACACAGCTCAGTGTACCACCCACAGTCGAATTCCGTTGAGAAGCTCCACTCCGTCATGAAGCGCGTGTTGAGAGCGTTGTGTTTTGAACATCGAACTGACTGGGAGCTGTGTCTGCCTGGGGTGATGTTTGCTTTAAGGACCGCGCCGCATGCAGCTACGGGGTTTTCGCCAGCTGAACTGGTGTACGGTCGCTCGCTTCGGTCTCCGCTTCGCATGCTTCGAGAATCGTGGGAAGGTAGGGGCGACGACCCAGTCGTGGTGGAGTACGTACTTAAGCTCCTCGAACGCTTAAGAAGGGCACAGGAGTTGTCAGGTGAAGCAATGACAAAGGCCCAGCAGAGGGCCAAGGTTTATTATGATCGGACAGCCAGGGCCCGTCGTTTTGAGGTGGGCGATGAGGTCATGATATTGCGCACATCGCTAAACAACAAACTAGACGTGCAGTGGGAGGGCCCAGCACGAATTGTTCAGAAACTGTCGGACGTTAACTACGTGGTAAGTCTGCCAGGAAAGCGGAAAGCACAGCAAGTTTACCACTGTAATCTGCTCAAACCTTATAGACAAAGGGAAGCAGTGGTGTGCATGATGGTAAACGTTCCTGAAGAGCTTCCGGTCGAGCTTCCGGGACTAGGCTCAGTGACGAACAGGGAAGACACCGGTCAAGTCATTAGTGACCTTATCAGTAAAGCACCGCTGTCGCCCGAGCAGAAAACCGAACTACACCAGCTCTTACAAGAGTTTCAAGGTCTGTTCTCTGAGAGGCCTGGTAGGACTTCTGTACTTACTCATAACATAGAACTTACCTCCCCAGAGCCAGTACGATCCAAGGCGTATCGGGTGTCACCCCGCCAGAGCGATATTATGGAGGCTGAGGTAAAGAAAATGCTACAGCTCGGTGTTATTGAGGCAGGTGAGAGTGATTATACCTCCCCTTTGATTTTAGTTGAGGTACCGGGCAAGGAACCTCGTCCTTGCGTCGACTACCGCAGGCTTAATTCCATCACTAAGGATCAAATTTATCCGATCCCTAACATCGAGGAGCGCCTTGAGAAAGTTAGTAGCGCTCAGTTTATTTCCACCCTAGATCTTGTCAGGGGTTATTGGCAGGTTCCACTTACAGAAGAGGCTAGTAGGTATGCGGCGTTCATTTCACCAATGGGAACATTCCGTCCTAAAGTGTTGAGTTTTGGTTTGAAGAACGCGCCATACTGTTTTTCAAGCCTCATGGATAAAGTGTTGCGGGGACAGCAAGAATTCGCTTTACCGTATCTAGACGACGTAGCGATATTCTCCGCATCCTGGTCTGAGCATATGGCACACTTGCGGGCAGTGCTAACCCGCCTGCGCGAAGCGGGCTTGACAGTAAAGGCTCCTAAGTGCCAGTTAGCACAGGCCGAGGTTGTCTACCTCGGTCACGTGATTGGTCAGGGTCGTCGCCGCCCCTCTGAAATAAAAGTGGCCGCTGTGCGAGACTTTCCGCAACCGCGCACAAAGACCGATATTCGGTCGTTCTTAGGTGTCGCCGGCTACTATCAGAGGTACATTCCCAGGTACTCTGATATCGCGGCTCCCCTGACGGATGCTCTAAGAAAAACAGAGCCTCAAACAGTCGTCTGGGACGAGACAAAGGAAAGAGCTTTTAGCGCCCTAAAGAGTGCCCTAACAAACCAGCCTGTGCTACGATCGCCAGACTATACAAAAGGGTTCATTGTTCAATGCGATGCTAGTGAGCGAGGCATGGGCGTTGTACTGTGCCAACGGGAAAATGGAGAAGTAGAACACCCCGTCCTGTATGCTAGTCGTAAGCTGACCAGTCGTGAGCAGGCGTATAGCGCCACCGAGAAAGAGTGTGCATGTCTCGTGTGGGCCGTTCAGAAATTGTCATGCTATTTAGCCGGCTCGAGGTTTATCATTGAGACGGATCACTGCCCTCTCCAATGGCTGCAGACCATCTCTCCCAAAAATGGCCGCCTCCTGCGCTGGAGCCTCGCTTTACAACAATATTCCTTTGAGCTGCGTTACAAAAAGGGGAGTCTCAACGGTAACGCCGATGGCTTAAGTCGAAGCCCCTAACGTAGGAATCAGCCTCAAAATTGTTGGTTACTGATGTTTTTCTTCCTGAGGCAGGATTTTTTTTAACATATTGCTTTTGTTTAGTGTTTCAAAGTGATGATATGCTTTCTAGTGCAATTTTCCAATTTGTGGACGCGTTCTGAGTGATGCTAGACTACTGTAAGGAACTAGGCAGTGGTATAAAAAGGGGAAAGAGCCTGGCAGGGCTTAGTGAGGGCTGTGCCGTGCTTGCTGACTGAGCGGTTGAGTTTCAGCGTAGTTCTAACGCTTGCCGGGAACGAGAACAAAAATGTGAACTCTCCCGAAGTCACTTTGCAGTGTCCCGTGCGAACCTGAACGAGAGAACGAGGCCTTCTCTGTGCGCTGCGCTCAAGAAACGTCGAGGGACGCCCGACTTCGGTTATGAGCATCATCGAGCGACATCCCTCCGGACAGCGGATGCAGTCCCCTCTCCATCGGGATCTCCTTCCCCCGGCGGGGCGGTCTGTTGCGTTTCGCCTGCGACACGCGGTTTTGCCGGCGCGACTGCGGCGGGGCGGCAGACATTTTGGCCCGTGCGGCGTCGCCGCAACGCTCCCCGCCAGGCGTTTCCAGGCATGTTCCGATGCCACGTGTCTTCATGTGCGTGTGTGAGTGTATGTGTCATTGTGCCTGAACCAGGCGATGCGACAGCAGGGGTCATCCTCCCCTTCCAGTCATTGTGCCTGAACCAGGCGATGCGACAGCAGGGGTCATCCTCCCCTTCCAGTCATTGTGCCTGAACCAGGCGATGCGAAAGCAGGGATCACCCTCTCATTCCAGTCATTGTGCCCGACCGGCAGCGCTACGACAGTGTGCGTCACCATTAGCCCATTGTACATTCACGTGCTCGTCTATTGAGGGGTTCCTTCTTGCCCTCAACCGCGAGAGTATAAAAACAGCTGCCCCGGACGCCAAAAGGGAGGGCTCCGATTTCTTCTGTTGAGTAAAGTGCTCTCCCGTCTCTCTACTTCGGTCAACCTGACCGCCAACTCTTTGCGATGTTAAAATAAACAAGTTGTTTGTTGTTACCAGTCGACTCATGCTTTGCCGGGACCTTCGGATGCTTCCAGTCGTACCCCAGGCCGCCAGGCCAACGCTACCCTTGGGGCTTGCGACCCAGGTACAACCACGGGCGTCAGCGCCGAGTTCCCAACAACCGATGCCATCGGTGGGATCCAAACACCAGCGGTCGATTTAGGCACCACTGGCCTCCTTGAAGCCCTTGGGTTCAGCGGGAGCAGTGGTAAAGCAAACATGTCCGCAATAGGCATTAGTAAGAGGCGATTGGAGGATTGGTGGAAGAAAAGGACAAAAAACGGAGACGTACAAAAGCACAGTTCGAAATATGGGATCAGAAAATTTGGGTGCGGTAGTTCATAGTGTTTTTTCTTTTCTTTTTTATTGTTTAACCTAGGTAGGACATTAGGCAATATAACAGCAAAGGATTGGTGGCGCAACCCCTCGCCCCGTTCCAAAGGGGACGCTCATAACATCCATCATCCAGAAAAGCTGGATATGGCGGCGCGATTCACCGCCACAAATGAGATTTATCGCCTGCTTGGTGTTCACAGGACGGCGACTGCCAGCGATCTCCAATCGACTACCTGAAATTTTGACCGCCTGGGGTTCGTTAACGAACCCCAGGTGGTCAAAATTTCCGGAGTCCTCCACTACGGTGTGCCTCATAATCAGGACGTGGTTTCGGCGCGTAAAACCCGCAATTTGTTTTAATCACGTGACCCGAATACTCTGGGAATGCCCATCAAGCGGCCATCCTTTCCGGCTCACGGTGCTGTGTTCTCGCACCCACGATGCCGCTCATTCATACACGAGAACTGCGTGGCTGCAAACGCCGCGCGAGCCCACAGTGCGCGCGTCGCCGAGGAAACGCATTTCGCGGACGCTGCGGACGCCGGCGCATGCGCACTACAGGTGCAGCCAGGCGCAAACAGCGCACTGACTGATTCGGAAAATTGTTCGCTCGCATTTGAACAGAGGGGTGCACCTTCATGAACGTTGCGTGGCAAGTCTTGAAAAAAAGACAAGTTGGGAGCGTCGAGCCGTGCTCGCCGGTTTTAAAGAGTGCTCCTTCTACAGTGAGGCGTACATTCAGTTGGCTATCAGGCGACAAGAAGGCCGCGAGGCAAGCTTCAGTCAAACCACGTGGATTAGAAAACAAGGCAATAGTTGTACACAGGAACGAAAATGGGGTACGTAACAGCGCAGGCAGGCTTTTCGGGTACACTTCTGTTGCGCTATTTGTAAAACAACCTAGTCACAACCTATTTGTAAACAACCTTTGCATTTTTCTTGATTTTTATTCGTCATATGCTTTATGAGGTGCTCAATCCACGCTGTTCCTACTTGCTCTCGTGTCCGCTTCCGAGATATCGCTCTCTTAGTTTTTACTGACCTATTTGTTGATATGGTTACGTAGACGCTTGATAATTTATTACTGTGAAATCCCTTATTCCGCCGCCGGGAAATCAATGAAACCAACGGCACAAGGCTCGCTTTGAAAAGTAATTGAACTATTACGTTACGGAGTCACATTCCTTCATGGTCATAGTTCTACTCAGAAGTTGTGTTCAGAAATGGCATTATTGTGTAATTTATATATATATATATATATATATATATATATATATATATATATATATATATATATATATATATATATATATATATATTCTCAAATGGCCTTTCGTCAGGAAAAAGAAACCCTTGATTGTATCTATGAATATTAAATATTTCAGAAGGCGTTACATGGCTTTTTTTTCATTGATGTATCTGCACTATCCAATACGCACACAAACATATCTTCCTGATGCCCTTAACTGAAGCCGCTTGTTGTCATCCCAGAGACGCCAGTCTGTTGGTAGTGGGATAGGAGTGAGGCTGTGCAATTGAACTGTCTCCTACTATGAGGTCTTGTACCTACTCATATAAGGCCGTCGCTTCAGTGAAGAATCCTTCGAGGTCAGACCAAGTTTCTTCAAGTGCAGCTGTTTCAAGGGTTACATATATATTTATATACATTTATATGGGTGGTGTTCGGAAAGCTGGTCGGGCCCCCCCAGCCCACTCTCCCCCTGAAAAAACGAAAGCTTTCCATCTATGATTTTACTTTTTCGCGACTAAATTAGTTCACTTAAGGCTTACATAGTTTTTGTTGCTTTGTTTTTCGGAGAATATTCTTCGCGCATAACAGCCCACTCTACAATCCTTTTTTATTGATAGCAAAGTTTCACTGTATTGTCACGTGGTAATGACGGTAAGGACGCAGCCAAACTGGGAAAGACGGAACTAGCGTTTTATTGGGCGAACTTGTGCCCTCAAAAACAGCCTACACTCAAAGAACGGCGACAGCGGCGAACACAGTCGGCGATCGTCGAAAATCTGATCTGAGGGTCAAGCGCGTCGGCTTTTATACAGCAGTCGTCGAATGTTCCAGAGTAATCGCTGGGACCCGCGTGCCTTCCACAAAGTTGTACATTATTCGCGTCGCGCACACATGCAATCAGATTACAGACAGCGGATGGAACCATCGATAACATTCCGGAAACTTCCGATACATGCAGGCGCGTCCTGCGCTGTGCGATAACATTTGTTAGGCGGTGAAACGTGTCGCCCGAGAAAGACAAATACACGTGTTAGTATTTTGTGGATCCAATGTAATATTCTGCAGCCCACGTCGCCATCTTTATGTCGGTAAAACTCGTGTAGCAGTAGATAATGCAAAGATAGTGTAGATCAAGCCCTGTGAGGCCTTTTCAGCCGTTGTACGTGCTGGCCTTAAACGGCGGATACAAAGGCTCTCACGAAGCGCCACGACACCCTGAACCGACAACTTAGCTTTACTTTTAATTAGCCAAATTATATATATTTAACGAGAGAGAGCGAGCTGAAGGGTTTTATTTAAGCACAAAAAATAAGAGGCACTCGTCGCTAACTTCTCTGTCCCCTCATGCTACAGCATATTAATATAGTATAACAAAACTTAGTTCATCGTTCCTGCTCCAAGTTCTGTCTGCGGAACTGGCCTTTCTAGTTAAAAATGAATATGCGACAGCTACTCCTCCGTATACTTTAGGTGTATTTTTCTGTTTTATTCGAAAATGCTTCACAAGAATTGGATAAACGGCACCCACCGACATGAGAAAGCGCTTCGTGTGTCCTTTGACTTTTTTCATGCGTCTGAGAATGGTAAAAGTGAACAGCTAGCTCACCCAAATTTCACCACGCTAACACGTGTACTGCAAGTGGCATCGGAAGCGTCGCTTTGCAATGTCACCTGCAGCGGGGGCCTCTGATATGTAGTCGAAACCCGTTAATCGCGCTACTAGAATGCACCTTGAATTGGACGCCCCCGTTTAGCTTCAAATCAACCCAAACAGCGAACTGCAAGGCTGAGATGACAAGAAAACGTTTGCCTTTCTGTGCTTGTAGTATATATATATATATACACACTACTGAAGAATATGTCTGCATTTTACCCGTTTTCAAGGTCTCTCGTTATTCTATCTAGCAGACCTCTGTGCTAGCATACTCCTAAAAAGATTCCGTTGACCGACAATAAGCACCGAGTACCAGAAAGCGTGCCGCACCAACGAAAATCACCATCGGCTCGAGCTAGTCGGCGCATCGCTCTGGCTTCTTTCATTTATCGCACACACCACTGGCGTTTTCTCGAAACTCGGGCCGCTCCGTTCGCCGACATTCGCGACGCCCAAGGCCGGAACGACGAGCAACGTGGACGCGTGGCAAGCTCACCTTTGCGGCGGCGGCTGGTGTCATCCTCCTCCTCCGCGCGTGCGTGCTCGACTGGCCGCGTCTTCTTCTTTGCGCCTGTCCGCGCAGCGTCGCTTCGGCGCCAGCTGACCTGGGAGAGGGCCGTATTTTTGATGCTTGTGGTTATTACTGCGCCGCGGCTTTTCAGGCCATTTTGAGGGTTCCCTTATTATGAGTCAGCGTTTTCGCACTAAAGTCATAGCCATGCAGCTTTTAAAGCTACCGTTCTTTTCTGGCGGCCGCTTGCGTGGCCGCTGGCGGCGCGCGCTCTCGGCAACCGAGCTGCGGGGAGAGGGGCATCGCACGCTGGCTGCCCGGCCCCACGATGCGGCGCACGACAAAGGCTGACCGCGTCGTCGAGGCGCTCCGCCAAGGCAGCGCGTGCTCTCGGTCAACCGAGGCCGGTCGCGCGCTCCTTCCGTCGCTTATATTGACAATCATCGTCCATGCTTCGTGCCTTTTTCGCAGGAAAGTGTTTTATGCCGGGGTCCACCATGAACTTCCTGTAACGGATGTGACGTCGGCGCAAACGCGTAAAAGGCCACCTAGGCCAAGTGCTGCAACATGAAGCTTCGGCTCCAACGCGCTGAGGTGACGACGCAGTTATACGGTTTGTCTTTCGCACCCGATTAACCTGTGACGCCTCGTCGCTTACGGAGCGTCAACATGCATCAGCAGTGCTTACACGCCGCTTGTGGTGGCACCAACTAATAAGAAAACGCTAAGCGGCGCAGAAACGACCTCGTGGGCGCCGAGACACGGCAGACCGCGGCGCAGACGAGAGCCACGTCGCCGCTAGGAATGCGGCACGACGCAACCGAGCCCACTTCGGGCTCGCGGCGTTCTCTGAAAGGCGCCCAAGAATGGTTGGGTTCGCGTGTGCTTCGTCGCCGTTTCACGGTGAGGCCACAGGAAGCTCTTTTGCGCGTTCTTCAACACATATTCGCGTTATGGCACGCCGCATGAACGAGTGACGGCGGCCTTGAAGCCATAAACAACTGCTGCCCAATTGCAGCGTTGAATTTCATTTTGCATTGCGTTAATTGCGGCAGCGTCCGAGCCGCGAGGCACGCTCGAAACAATGACCAAGTTCGAAAAAAAAAGTAAAATGGCTCGTTAGGAAATTCGGCGAACACATGCCATTCGGAGCAGAGGGGTTTTGCGTTCATCTATTCAGGAAAGTTACGCGCAGCGGCATTTGAAATAGCATGGTGCTCCAGTTTCGCGAAAGAAACGTGCGCATTTCTAAAGCCGTACACGAGCACTATTTGCAGTATGGCAATAATGCGCGCTGTCTCAACCACTGTAGTCGGCTATTGCGCTCCAGCGTTAACTGTTTTGCATTGGGCTGAAGATACGTGTTTTCATGTTTTATTGTGTATGGGGTCCTTACCGTAGAAAGTTTCCTGTTTCTTACGATTTATAACAGTGCTTCCTTGACCTTAGATGAGAAAAAATATGCATTACACGAAGGAACGTAGCATCTACATTCAATAGCTTTGAAGCCTCTAATTTAGCTTACCTTCTGCCCGTCATTCTACGTATTGCAGGAATCTCCGGTATTCCTTCCTCGAAATACACTCTACAGCCAAAGCACATCATGAATATTCTAGGGCAACTTTCCAAGTATCAGAAGACGATTGCAAGGCTTCGAATACAGCAGGTGAAGACCCCCACCACAGTCGAAGTGCTTAATGACTGAGATGTCAATATCTTGCAGCTGTTTAATGAGGACTACACATTCGAGATTCGGATGTTGGTGCGTGCACAATTCTATTTCTAGCTATTTTCTTTTAGGACGCCACCATTCACATAATTTTGTTACCTTAATTCACCCTCCTTCGTAAAAGTACAAGAAAAATCCCCATCTTTATTCCTTCTGGAAAAATTCCATCTTGAGTAATTTAATTGCTGGCTTGTCTCTGTAGATTCTTTTTCCAGTCTCTGTATAGTTGCAACATGTACTGTGTGTTGTTATGCTTGTGTAAAGTTTATTGCCATCACGCCATTAATTTCCAACTATTCTTCATTACTTGCACTTCGCAGTTTCTTCCCGTTCTCATGTCTGCCACTTTTCTCGCAATTTTGATGCAATAAATTGTCTATTTTCGTGTTCTTGGCTGTCCAGCAAGCTGATTGATAGTGAAGGAACATGGCACATTTACTTACGATACTTCTTTTGATGTGAGTTATTAGAAGTACAATATCTATGGTGTTGGGCTGCTGAGCACGAGGTCGCGGGATCGAATCCCGGCCACGGCGGCCGCATTTCGATGGGGTTGAAATGCGAAAACACCCGTGTGCTTAGATTTAGGTGCACGTTAAAGAACCCCAGGTGGTCAAAATTTCCGGAGTCCTCCACTACGGCGTGCCTCATAATGAGAAAGTGGTTGTGGCACGTAAAACCCCAAATATTATTAGAAGTACAATATCACAAACGATTAAGTTCTACTTCCTCATTAACAGTTGGCATGATTGTTGCGCTGAGTTACACCTTGAAGGATAACGAATATGAATTTAAATAAAACTAACATAAAGTGAAGCACCTTTGTGCGCTCGTCGTCGCAACATGTAAACAGCGGCACAAGCACCTGCATAAAATAACTCGAATTATGCAACATTACGGGTCACAAAAGAAGAAATAAATAAAGACACGAATATGAAATCATTGCCTCCGAGATTCGGCAGCGTGCCGCGACCATCTTGGAGGCTGGCGCGCTTTGCCGATTCCGCTAGGTGCGCTAAGAGCCAAAGTCGGCCGCAGGGGCCTACGGGAGTGTCAACTCTTTACGTTTAGGATATTACTCTTCGCTCGCATTCCTGAAGTTGAGCGCGTCGCAACTGAAGTGGCTGCCCAAGACCAAGGTACGCATGGTAGCGAAGCTGCCATAGAAGTTCATACGTCCTGCAATGGCAGCTTGACGATGACGTGGTGCCTTTCCCTTCGTAACGGGTTGCCGCATTTACAGCGGCTTGGCAATAAAAAAAGAAAGGGAGGGTTGAGGGCCGGGATACATTATGGAGGAGCAGCTCACATCGCGTACCTCTGTGAGCTTCTCTCAGATCACCTCCCCAGAGTTGCGGCTCTCCATCTTTCGAGGCGCCGCTTAGTTCACTCTACCGCTCCCCTGTTACCCCCCACCATCGGCCTCAAAGCCTAGTGCAACATGTACGGGAATGTCTCCCAGACACTGGGGCTAAATGTTTTTGCACTGCAACACAATGTGCTGCATAGTTCCGTCAGCACCGCCACATACGCATCACATCCGGCTGCTCACTGTCGATCCTCTGTTGGCGTGCGCAGTGCCCCAGCTCCCGAGACTAGTGTCAAAGATCGACACTGCGCCAGTGGTTCCCGAGTGGCGGCCATGTAGGGTCATTTTTGCTCGTAGCAATAGCGCCTCCTCCTTGACGCGGTCGCGCACTTCTTGGATATGTTGTTTCATTGAGTCCACCTGGTGCCGTGAACCCATATTTCTTCTCTAGGCGGTACATGAGGTTTGTCCAGTCGTAGCGCATACATGTCGCTGTCAAGTATTCCAAGACCTGCCTGGCCAAACGCTCCTTCCGCATAAAATTTTGCTTGCCGTCTCACGTGCTTCGAAGGTGGACCACCCGAGGTCTCCCCGGACTGCCTCGTCGGCTACCGTCCCGTGAGGTGCCAAAGCAATGCGGCCGACCTCCCGTTGGCGTCGCTCCAGCCATTCCCTATTTTCATGTGCAGACAGTGGCTGCAAAACCTCAGCGTGGGCACATGCATGTCCGCAAGGCATGGAATCCCCACAGGCGCCGGAGTGCCCGCAGCGCCGGCCGTCTTATGTTGTCTACACATGTCGCCACCTGAGCACCACGTCACACGCAGGCATTTGTACGAAGAGGCTACGGCTAGCGTATTTCCCGACAGTCTCAGTGTTAGTATTTCACTGCCCAGCGTCACACCCGCCAGCTGGACAACAGTCGTTTTCTTGACATTGTAGCGAAGTCCCAGCTTTGCGATTTCTGATTCACTTATGTTCAGCAGCGCTTGCATGTCTCTTGGAGTTTCTGTCATTAAAACGATGTCACCCGCAAAAGCAAGACCCGGTATCCTACGATTTTCGTCCATCCCTGTGATGGACGAAAGCGAGGGAAGACTTCACTATCCCTCGCTCCACATCGGATACATATAGCAAGCATAGGATTGGTGATTAGTAGGCATCCCTGTCCTTTAGACACCTCCACTGATTCCGTCATGACCCCAGCAAAGGACGCCGCAACCGTGTTGCTGCTGTACAGCTGCCTTATTGTAGATAGTAGTGCTTCTGGGAGACCCAGGTCACTCGGGCAATTGAAGAGACTGGCATGTGAGGGAAGGACGAAAATCGCAGGATACCGAGTCTTGCTTTCGCTGGTCACATCGTTTTTGTGTCAGAAACTTCAAGACACATGCAAGCGCTACTGAACATATGTGCATCAGCAATCGCAAAGCTGGGACTTAGCTACAATGCGAAGAAAACGACTGTTGTCCTGCTGGCTTTCTCCAAGTGCAGGAAGCGACAAAGAAAACAGCTTCCTGGCAATCTCGGCACCCTACATTAGCACGAACAGATTGTCTTCCAATTACTGCCTGCCCTTGCGGAAGCCATTCTGTAGCTCTGTCATGTCCAGGAATTCTGGACATTCTCCTTCGAAACTTCACAGCAGCTCACAAGTGTAAATCAACGGGATTTTTTAAAATTATAATTATATTTCAGAATATCGGCCGAGGGTCAAAAAGTTTCAACTGACTACAGCAAGAGGGTAGCCCCTTTTAACAACATATTCATTTTGGCACATGGTCGGAACATGGCTGGTGAGTTAAAGCAGTTAAAGCAGGTCAGAGAGGGGCGGTGAAGTCCCACGACAGGAGGAAATCATTTTGCACCCTCCTGGCAGAGGGCACATTGACTTGAAGAAGCGCCAAATTTAAACCATAAAGCGATTTATTACAGTTGGCATTGAGACGGTAATGGTAGAGCGAGTGTTATGCAGCCTGTTAACACGTGCAGGTTTTTGAGAAGCAGCCGAGATGGTACAGAGTGGTTATGCGTGTGCATGTCTTGAGCGTGCCTGGGTACGGTTGTATGCGCGCGTGCGTTCTTTGCATGTGAGTGCGTGCGTGTGCCTCCGTATTTGCGTTTGCATGCGCGCGAGTGCGTGTGTGAGCGTGCCTGCGTGTGCGCGCGCTTGCGGTGCATGCGTGGGCGCGTGTGAACGTGTACGCGTGCCAACGTGTGTTTTGAGTTTCAGCATGCACCTATTGCAAACAAATGTGTGCATGTTTGCGTGCGCACGGATGCCTGTGCGTGCGTGTGTGCGTGCGTTTGTGTGTGACGGATGGAGAGAGAGTACGTGCGTGTGATGGAGAGTGGATTGTGTGCGAGGGAGGTGTGTGTGCGAAGGAGAGAGAGAGCGTGCGTATGCGTGAGGGAGAAAGAGTGTGCGTGTGTGTGTGCATGTGTGTGCGTGGGAGGGGAGGGTGTGCGCGCGTGCTAGTGCCTGCGTATTTGCATATGCTTGCACGCGAGCGTGTGTATGCGTGTGTGAGCGTTCGCGGCGTGTGTACATGCCTGCATTTGCGTGTTAGTGCATATTTGTGTGCGCTTGCGTACTTGCGGCGTATGCATGGCGGCGTGTGAATGTGCGCGTGTGCGACCTGCGTGTTCGTGTTTGAGCATGCATGCCTGCGGACAAAAGTGTGCGTGCTTGTGTGCGCATGGATATCTGTGCGTAGGATGGAGAGAGCGTGTGCTCGTGCGAGGGAGAGAGAGTGCGTGTGTGTGCGTGCGTGCGAGGGTGTTCGTGTGTTTCTTCTTCTTGCTTCTAATTATGTCTCGCGGTGGCAGAGTTAATTGGCGCCATCTCTGTATTGGGCAAACCCGAAAATACCTTTCCCTTGCATGGCCTCGTAGATCGTCGCGCGCACGCGCGCCGATCCAGGTGTCCGAGCCCTTCACCCCCAGCTCCTCTCCCATCGCCCTACCCTCGTTACTCCCTCGCAACTCCCTCACCTTCGACTGTCTCCGCGCGCACGCCGTGCGGCCCCCGTCGGCCCGGCGCCAGCTCAGCCCGCTGCATGACGTTTCATAACAGAACACCTATACAAACTTAGAGAAGGGAAACTGTACCTTCCACAGTGCTACGGAAATAAGCGTAGCGGTGGCGTCGTGAACTAAAGTATGTGACCACGGGTGGCGCTGCACAACAGGAAACGGAAACGGGGTTTTGCACAGTATGGTCGCTTTAGCTACTGGGTTCTGGCTGATGCGCATCGATCGTGCTCCCGCCAGTTAGGTTGCTGTGTGGCAAACGTAGCGCCTACATATGTATGTAGGCGCTACGTTTGCCACACAGCACCCAAACTGGCAGGAGCACGATCAAGGCGCAGCAGAATATATGTAGCGCTGAGTCATATCGAGTTAAGGCACACTCTGAACTGACTTTTAAGGGCATCCCGAGCGGTTTTTCGTTTATTACGCCGCCGTAAACCCGAGTTGTGCCGCCGCGCTCCAGCTGTTGCATTTCGTGTAGGGCTACTGACAGAGTGCGGTTTCCAGGTGGCATGATGGCCTCGACTGGAATAAACGCACACACCAAAGATTGAGTAAGCTTGAAAATATTTTATTTGCATTTTACAAGTACAACAAAAAGCACACGTCTACGGATCCACACAAACGCGGTTACATAGTCAAGAACATAATCAAGAAATGGCTCATTAATAAGGGTAGCACAGACGCACAAGAAAGAAGACCTAAGCTACAAAACGTACAGTCGGCTGCTAAGCATAACTTCCCTGTCACCGCGTGTCACTTTTATACAGCATCTTTAGAGCACTACCAGGCCGGGTAATTTGGCGAAAAGAACGCAACAGCTTACGGCCGTCAGCTGCCTCTTCCTTACGGGTGTCATAATTATCCTAATCTCCGCATCAACGTCGTGCAAGTCCGCATACAGGCATCTGTATCTGAACCATATGTGCCAGCTTAATACATGTGTAGTAAAATTATGATAACCACTGCGTCTTATCAAACGTATTGGTTTTGCAAATGCGCATTACAGCTGACGGAACGACATACTGTAAGTGAAGCACAAGAGAACAAGGACAAAAGGAGGATGCAACACTTGAAGAAGAAGTGAAGAATTAGTAGGCGTACAGCAAACAAGCGATGACGGAGAACACACAATGATGCATCGGGTGTTCTGTGACATCGGTTTGCGTACTTACGGTGTTATGGAGATCAACGGCATAAAAACGTACCTTCAAGCGTACTCCCTGAACCTCCGCCGCATTCATTATGATAATCAACGCCCAAAACAAAACGAGGCACTATTTTTTGCCAAGAGTAGACCTCTTTACAGCAAGTCTGTGTAATGACTCGCAGACGAAACCAGCATGCTTTCGAAAATGTTTTACCGCCGTAGTATTCGAACGCCAACGGCCAGGAAACACATCGATACCAATAGGCTGTCGGCTGTCGGTGGTTAATCAAGTACAAAAACCTTGACGCTATGACTAAAAAGCAGCTTCAACAATCAAATTTAAAAAAAATCAACTGTCTATTTGCCTGAGGTAAAAAAACATCCTTAGACACCTCGATTGTTCATGTCAATGGTTTGTGTAAATTAAAAAAATCAGCATGTTCAGCGCCCCTAGCAGAGAAAGCACCAATTAAAGTATTCGACCAAATTACAGTAGCTCCACTTGCGCGCTTACGCTGAAACGCGCCTCGATTGATTTTTCGCCCTCTGTGGCCATTTGTTGAACTTGAGAGTGTGCGGGGCCTGTTTCATGTTTCGTTATCTGCTCTTATCGCGAAGCGTGCGCTGCTGTGCGTTGACTGGCGTGGGTAGTTTCGTCAGTTTCGTGGTCCTCGGTAGCAGTGTGCTTGTGCTCCGCGATGTTTCGCCCGTTTCACGACTCGTACCGCTCGTGCATCGTGCAGTGGTGCACAAATACCTCAAAAACAAGTCCTGCAGGGTTGTTCCGGGTGCCTAAAGACGACAGGTGAGCGCTCAGACCCAAGGACATCAGAAGGCGCATGTACACGAACACAGCCCTGTCCATTTGTGTGCTCCATGAGGCTCCGGACGTCGTTGCTCCTTGATTGTGCTACACTCGCCTCTTCCCGGTAGAGAAAGCTGACAAATAGATGTTCCTCCTCATTGTCACCTGGTCTGTGACTTGTGTTTTTCTGTGCCAAGTCTCATTCTGGAACTTCGGTAACTTGCCCAGCTTTCCATAGCGCCACGTGTCACGTTCTACAAACGTACTAACAGCTGAAAAATTGCTGTTCGTGTTTGTGTACTATGTCAGTAACCGCCAATGGGAAAATCGCGCGAACAACCTTCATGTGTAGGCATGATATGCTTTTTTTTTCTTCTGGAAAGCATGAGCATTGCAAGTGTCCTACATGCAGATTTTTGCAGTTCGTGTTTATTATACAAAGGAGTGCCCAGTAGGTACGACTTAGTGCCTTAAGTGACGTAATTTTACTGCTAAGCATTGCATTCGGGTCGAAAGAAATGTCGTGTTGTTGGCTTATTTTACGTGGTCTTTGATGAGGTATAAGCCTTTCTGCGAATGTTTTCTATGTGCTGCTGCAAAAGCTGACTACCTTCTGTTCCCCTTGCCACCGTCACTCAACTTGTGGCCAAGTGCAAAATAGTGTGATAATGTGTATTTCAGTTTTTAGTACAATGGTATTTTTGTTCTGCCATGTCTTTTTTCAATTTGTTCAGCAGTAATGAACATGTCACGCATTTCATATACTTGCGTGCAGATTTATAAGTAAGCTCTTTTTTGGTATAGCTCTCAATCATTGTTAGCATTTTATTCTATTTTTTGGGGTATTTTGCGTGTCATTTTTTTGCCATTACCAGTGACTTTTCCCTTCTTATAGTGGTCATGACTATGTCATACATGTCGTCCAATTTTGTGCAAGATCTTAGTGCATATATCAGAAGCTCGTCTACATTTCAGTCTTGAGGGCGTTATATAAAAACCTTGTTTTTTTATGCGTGTGTACTGTTAGGGTTGGCGTCTGACACCACGTGGCGAGAGCTCATTCACCCTACCCCCTGAGCTGGAGCCCACGAGCGACCTCATCCCCGTCGCCTCTCATGGTCGTGGCATCGCGCGTGCTTACCTCATCCCCGTCGCCTCTCATGGTCGTGGCATCGCGTGCGTGTGCTGACCTCATCCCCGTCGCCTCTCATGGTCGTGGCATCGCGTGCGTGTGCTGACCTCATCCCCGTCGCCTCTCATGGTCGTGGCATCGCGTGCGTGTGCTGACCTCATCCCCGTCGCCTCTCATGGTCGTGGCATCGCGTGTGCTGACCTCATCCCCGTCGCCTCTCATTGTCGTGGCATCGCGTGCGTGTGCTGACCTCATCCCCGTCGCCTCTCATGGTCGTGGCATCGCGTGTGCTGACCTCATCCCCGTCGCCTCTCATGGTCGTGGCATCGCGTGTGCTGACCTCATCACCGTCGCCTCTCATGGTCGTGGCATCGCGTGCGTGTGCTGACCTCATCCCCGTCGCCTCTCATGGTCGTGGCATCGCGTGTGCTGACCTCATCCCCGTCGCCTCTCATGGTCGTGGCATCGCGTGTGCTGACCTCATCCCCGTCGCCTCTCATGGTCGTGGCATCGCGTGCGTGTGCTGACCTCATCCCCGTCGCCTCTCATGGTCGTGGCATCGCGTGCGTGTGCTGACCTCATCCCCGTCGCCTCTCATTGTCGTGGCATCGCGTGTGCTGACCTCATCCCCGTCGCCTCTCATGGTCGTGGCATCGCGTGTGCTGACCTCATCCCCGTCGCCTCTCATGGTCGTGGCATCGCGTGCGTGTGCTGACCTCATCCCCGTCGCCTCTCATGGTCGTGGCATCGCGTGCGTGTGCTGACCTCATCCCCGTCGCCTCTCATGGTCGTGGCATCGCGTGCGTGTGCTGACCTCATCCCCGTCGCCTCTCATGGTCGTGGCATCGCGTGTGCTGACCTCATCCCCGTCGCCTCTCATGGTCGTGGCATCGCGTGTGCTGACCTCATCCCCGTCGCCTCTCATGGTCGTGGCATCGCGTGTGCTGACCTCATCCCCGTCGCCTCTCATGGTCGTGGCATCGCGTGTGCTGACCTCATCACCGTCGCCTCTCATGGTCGTGGCATCGCGTGCGTGTGCTGACCTCATCCCCGTCGCCTGTCATGGTCGTGGCATCGCGTGTGCTGACCTCATCCCCGTCGCCTCTCATGGTCGTGGCATCGCGTGTGCTGACCTCATCCCCGTCGCCTCTCATGGTCGTGGCATCGCGTGCGTGTGCTGACCTCATCCCCGTCGCCTCTCATGGTCGTGGCATCGCGTGCGTGTGCTGACCTCATCCCCGTCGCCTCTCATTGTCGTGGCATCGCGTGTGCTGACCTCATCCCCGTCGCCTCTCATGGTCGCGGCATCGCGTGTGCTGACCTCATCCCCGTCGCCTCTCATGGTCGTGGCATCGCGTGCGTGTGCTGACCTCATCCCCGTCGCCTCTCATGGTCGTGGCATCGCGTGCGTGTGCTGACCTCATCCCCGTCGCCTCTCATGGTCGTGGCATCGCGTGCGTGTGCTGACCTCATCCCCGTCGCCTCTCATGGTCGTGGCATCGCGTGTGCTGACCTCATCCCCGTCGCCTCTCATGGTCGTGGCATCGCGTGTGCTGACCTCATCCCCGTCGCCTCTCATGGTCGTGGCATCGCGTGTGCTGACCTCATCCCCGTCGCCTCTCATGGTCGTGGCATCGCGTGCGTGTGCTGACCTCATCCCCGTCGCCTCTCATAGTCGTGGCATCGCGTGCGTGTGCTGACCTCATCCCCGTCGCCTCTCATGGTCGTGGCATCGCGTGTGCTGACCTCATCCCCGTCGCCTCTCATGGTCGTGGCATCGCGTGCGCTGACCTCATCCCCGTCGCCTCTCATGGTCGTGGCATCGCGTGCGTGTGCTCACCTCATCCCCGTCGCCTCTCATGGTCGTGGCATCGCGTGTGCTGACCTCATCGCCGTCGCCTCTCATGGTCGTGGCATCGCGTGCGTGTGCTGACCTCATCCCCGTCGCCTCTCATGGTCGTGGCATCGCGTGCGTGTGCTGACCTCATCCCCGTCGCCTCTCATGGTCGTGGCATCGCGTGTGCTGACCTCATCCCCGTCGCCTCTCATGGTCGTGGCATCGCGTGTGCTGACCTCATCCCCGTCGTCTCTCATGGTCGTGGCATCGCGTGTGCTGACCTCATCCCCGTCGCCTCTCATGGTCGTGGCATCGCGTGTGTTGACCTCATCGCCGTCGCCTCTCATGGTCGTGGCATCGCGCGTGCTGACCTCATCCCTGTCGCCTCTCAAGGTCGTGGCATCGTGTCTGCTTACCTCAACCCCTCCCCCCCTGAGCCGGAGCCCACGAGGGCCCTCTCTCCGTGCCTGTCACGTGTCATTCGACGGAAGCAAGATTCCGCCCACAATTTGTAGAGAGCCTATTTAAGGGGCTCCGAAAGGTACTTTGAGAGACTTCATACTTGAGACTTCATACTTCATGCTCTTCTTATTTTCTTTCAACTACCTTTGAATAAACAGTGCAAGTTTCGCACTAGCAACTCGTCTCGCCCCTGCTTGGTCGCCATGATCTACCGGATGCCTGCAGCCCGCCGACAACGCCACGCTACCCAATAAGTAATGTCGGTCGAGTTTCTGTAGGCAGGCGCCGCTACTTCTCGGCAGCAGTACGGTACGCTACCCTGGAGTACGCAACAGTACCTGAAACGGCCTTGGCGTTTTCGAGCGCTTTCTTTTGTTATTTCACGGTCTGGTGAACTTTTGTGTTTAGTACTCTTGTATATGTCATGCACCTTTCACTTTTGCTCACTTTTTGAGCGTGAATCACACCACGTTATCAGAAAAATGTTTTCGGAAACGAAAGTCAATAAAGCGATACTAAACATCTGTTGTGTTGGAAGTGGACTTTTTTTTATGTCCCGGCACATGCTGGTATAAGTGTGGGCAAGACTGTGTGCGTGCCAACGCATAGCCCACGGCGCACCACGCGCCAGCTCGCAAGCAATGCCAATGCACTGCGTTGCGCGCGCATTGCTTGCGAGCTGGCGCGTGGTGCGCCGTAGCACGCGCGCGATAAAAAAGAAAAAAAGTGCGCGCCGCGTACAGGTAAGAACGAAAAAAGAAGTAAGCGGCGCGCGCGGCGTGGGGGGAAAAGGTGAAAGCGAATGGAGCGGCATAATAAAAAAAAGAAGAGAAAAACGTTTGGGAGAGGAGGCGCCGCGCGGCTGCTATTCCTCTTGCCATGAAAACGTAAACCATGGAGGAAGGAAACTGAGGAGAGGCCCTACCCCCTCCGCGCGCTAGGAGAAAAGTGTGGAGGAAAGACGTAGTAGGGGTTCTCCTTTTTTTTCCGGTTTCTTTATTTGCTGTAGCGGCCACGCCTTTCGGGCCACAATGGCGGCTTTGTTATGGGCGCTCACACGTGTTTCTTGGTAGGTTTCGTGCCGTGGCAAAGGCGCCGTGCGGGCAGATTTGCGTTAGTCTCCGTGTTTTGTTGCGGTGTGTTATCTGGACCGTGCTCTCCCAGATGTTGCTGTGGCCAGATAGGACAGGAGGAACTAAAGTTCGGGAAATGAGCGCGCATGCAACGCTGTACGCAATGTACACGGCCGCCCGGAGCTGTGTTCAAATTGGAAGTGGACGACCGTGTACCTCGCCACGGCAATTGCAACGGACGAAGGAATATCCGTGGAAAATTTCGCCCTCTTTGGCGGAATCATGCTAACGTGCCATCGCAGGCCGAAACCGACGCGTTTCAGAATCTGTACAATGAACGCCTTGCAGGTCAGTGATTACTGCGTTTGACAGCGCATATGGTGCATTTGCGGCACGTAGAACGTACCTTATGAATTCATAGTTTGTGTTCAATAACAACTTGCTTTTGTGCATATTAAAACACACCTTACTTAACTGTTGCTCGCAATACTCGCGACAGCACGCGGTCTTTTAAGCAGCCAGTCGACGCTTCATCCTAGAAGATGGGAAAGGAGCGGCTGCTTTGACTTAAGGAACGAATCCTCCCTACCGCAGGCGTATCTTATATGTGCGCGCGAGAAACGCAGGGAATTGAAGGTTAGCGGACGCGCTGCAAGAGTGAGCAAGGCGCCACAGAATGGACGACCGCACGCCAAGCCCTGGCGGAACGATTTCATCTCCAACGGGTGTAGGCACAGAACACCTATGCAAACTTAGAGAAGGGAAACTGTGCCTTCCACAGTGCTACGGAAATAAGCGTAGCGGTGGCGTCGTAAACTAAAGTATGCGACCACAGGTGGCGCTGTACAACAGGAAACGGAAACGGGGTTTTGCACAGTATGGGCGTTGGCTTTACCAGGTGTTCTGTGGCTTTACTGGGTTTCTGGCTGCTGCGCCTCGATTGTGCACCCGTCAGTTTAGTTGCTGTGTGGCAGACGTAGCGCCTACATATATATGTAGGCGCTACGTTTGCCACACAGCAACCAAACTGGCGGGAGCACGATCGAGGCGCAGCAGAATACATGTAGCGCTGAGTCATATCGAGTTGAGGCACACTCTGAACTGACTTCTAAGGGCATCCCGAGCGGGTTTTCGTTTATTACGCCGCCGTTACCCCGAGTTGTGCTGCCGCGGTCCAGCTGTTGCATTTCGTGTAGGGCTACTGACAGAATGCGGTTTCCAGGTGGCACGATGGCCTCGACTGGAATAAACGCACACGACACCAAAGATTGAGTAAGTCTGAAAATATTTTATTTGCATTTTACAAGTACAACAAAGAGCTCACGTCTACGCATCCACACAAACGCGGTTACATAGTCAAGAAATGGCTCATTAATAAGGGTAGCACAAGCGCACAAGAAAGAAGACCTAAGCTACAAAACGTACGGTCGGCTGCTAAGTATAATAATTTCCCTGTCACCGCGTGTCACTTTTATACAGCATCCTTACAGCACTACCAGGCCGGGTAGTTTGGCGGAAAGAACGCAACAGCTTACGGCCGTCAGCTGCCTCTTCCTTACGGGTGTCATAATTATCCTAATCTCCGCATCAACGTCGTGCAAGTCCGCAAACAGGCATCTGTATCTGAACCATATGTGCCAGCTTAATACATGTGTAGTAAAATTATGATAACCACTGCGTCTTATCAAACGTATTGGTTTTGCAAATGCGCATTACAGCTGACGGAACGACATACTGTAAGTGAAGCACAAGAGAACAAGGACAAAAGGAGGGTACAACACTTGAAGAAGCAATGAAGAATTAGTAGGCGTACAGCAAACAAGCGATGACGAAGAACACACAATGATGCATCGGGTGTTCTGCGACATCGGTTTGCGTACTTACGGTGTTATGGAGATCAACGGCATAAAAACGTACCTTCAAGCGTACTCCATCAACCTCCGCCGCATTCATTATGATAATCAACGCCCAAAACAAAATGAGGCACTATTTTTTGCCAAGAGTAGACCTCTTTACAGCAAGTCTATGTAATGACTCGCAGACGAAACTAGCATGCTTTCGAAAATGTTTTACCGCCGCAGTATTCGAACGCCAGCGGCCAGGAAACACATCGATACCAATAGGCTGCCGGCTGTCGGTGGTTAATCAAGTACAAAAACCTTGACGCTATGACTAAAAAGCAGCTTCAACAATCGAATTTTAAAAAAAATCAACTGCCTATTTGTATGAGGTAACAAAACATCTTTAGACACCTCGATTGTTTATGTCAATGGTTTGGGTAAAGTAAAAAATCCGACATGTTCAGCGCCCCTAGCAGAGAAAGCACAAATTAAAGTATTCGACCAATTTACAGCAGCTACACTTGCGCGCTTAAGTTGAAACGCGCCTCGATTGACTTTTCGCCCTCTGTGGCCATTTGTTGAACTTGAGAGTGTGCGGGGCCTGGTGTAGGTTTCCGCCGCCGCTTCCCTTAGCAGTCGTGCCCGCGTTCAGTTCGCGCTGCGCGCGAAACCTCTCTTGTTTGCGACGGCGCCTCTTCGGATGACCGGAAGTTATTATTGCGTTGTTTACTGTCACGACAGCAATGTAAACACGAAAGGGTTGATGCCACCAGTGAAATTCTGCCGATTCACAAGAAAATGGTACGAGAAAAGCAGACGACAGACATGGATTACTGCGGTGCGCCGAGTGAAGTAAACAACTGGCAAACGAAGCGAGCGCGTTCATTAATCACTCCCGAGTGTATGACGGTTTTTATATGTAACCCACATGAATTTAATAATTACTCGGTACATAATTCTTTTATTCATATAAAAACTTTGAGTTGTTCGACGAGCGCTTGTCCTGTCTTCTTTCTCGTGTTTCGTTTGTGTGTGCGCTGCCCAAAAATGGAAACCACTTCTGTTGTATGCGCTAGCAGTGGCCGAAGTTCACGCGTGCCGAGAAATTGAATACATGCACGATGCATTGAACATGACCGGAGTTCATTCCCGCTTCACCACTGCATCGCTCGATCGACTTACTGGACGATACACGCCCGCGTCTTGGTCGCGGCGGCATTGCTGAAGCAGGAATGATTACTAATACTTTCAACTTCCGTCTCTTGGGCACTGTTAAAAAATGGCCAAGCTGTCTACATTGCTGCCTCTATTCCATATTGTAGGGGACGTACTAGTAAAAGTTGTGTGCGCATGTCGTACTTGTGCTATGCAGCGATATATTTTAGAGCGCAGCTCTTTGGCGTCCGTTCCTGGGTTTCGCGTCGTCGTCGGCGTTGTCGTCGGCCTCGTAACCAGCTCCGCCCCCCTTTCATCCCCCCAGCGCTAGCAGCGACCGACTGATACCGCTGGATGCCGCTGACGCCGCTAGAGAGTCAAGATAACGTGACTGCATAGAACACCGTCGCCGCCATGCAGAAAGAGGAGGAAAGGGTCCCCCCCCCCCTGTTCTTGTGTGGCGGATAGGGTGCTCTTCAATTGCCGACGCGCCGGTTATTTCACGTAGGCCCCGGCACGTCGACGAATACGTGACCACCTTCCCACGGCTAGACCTGGTTCTTAGCGCTGCGGAAGCGAGGGTATCATATTGTTTGTGTCGGCATCGGCGGCGTTGTCCCTGAAACCAACTCCGGAGCTGGGGTTGACTCACTATCGGCGTCAGCGGCATCAGTCAGTCGCTGCTATCTCTTCCCTCCTCCCTTTATCGTGTTGTCCGCTTGCTGCGCGCGCTTCTGCCCCCATCGTTTGCCGCTGGGTGTACACGCCGCCCCCCTCCCCCCTCTTCCTGCGAGTCTCCGGTTGTCAAAGCGCCGGCTCGAACTTAATTCCTTTCTTCGCTCCTCCTCCAATGCAACCCCTGTGCGGTGGCAATCAGAGAGCCAGATCGGTGGCGGCGGATCTGTATATGTGCACCGCCCGAGCCGAAATTGCCGCTGCCGTTCGCCCTGTGCGGTGGCAATCAGAGAGCCAGATCGGTGGCGGCTTGACATAAAGACAAACAGCAATTTCCTAACACTTATGCGGGAGAACATCCCGTTCCTCTCGCTCGTAATGCGTCCCACGGCTGTGACAACCTCGCGAGGCACTTGTATAGATCTCGTCTTTGAGAATCAAGCATTGGTGTACCAAGTCGAACATATATCAGTCTATTTCTCCGACCACAAAGCTTCCTTCATGACTGTCAAGAACTGTTAGTGGAGTCTTTGTTAAAGGAATACGTGTGAAAAATAACAAAAACATTCTGTGATAGCGCATACATGTGTTGCTCGATTTCTTTGCCTCAATCTATCGAAAAGGTGAAACAGCTTATTTGCTGCGCTCAAATTTCGCATTAGGAAGTAACGTAATCGTCGGTAATTTTTTTTTTTTATTTCCGCACAGTGTCGATGGAAGTCCGTTGTCGCCATCAGAGACAACACGGATTTGTAGCAAACATTGTGAGACACTGCAAAAATGACTTTAGCTCGTATGTGCCGCATCGTATGTGCTGACGATTTTTTCCAGCGGCACATACGATGTCGTTTACAATTACCTGCTCAGCGTCACTTACACGGTTAAACAGACGCTGCCCTTTTGCAGCCATAAAAATAACCGTAAATCGTACCGAGCTTCTTAAAGGCAAATAGAAGCGTGTACAGTCTGTTTCACACTTAGGGGAAAACTCGGAACGTATTGCATCGCGATGCGGCAAGCAATGGAGTCGTGCGGTGGCAGCAGCTCGAGCAGCCGCAGACGCTCGAGAGGCGGAGTCGTGATCTGCGTCGTCTGCTACGGCGGCGCGCGCTGGCCGCATTGTCGGGAACGTGCTACTGTCAGGGGCAGTGCACCGATTTCATCGGTACTGCGGGAGCTGAGCTGATATTCTTTACTAAACGTTGTGCGACGCCAAACTCTGAGCCTTCATTGGCGATAATGGAGTTCCACAAACTTCTTTTGACAGCATGCTTCGTTTGTTCTTTCGAAAGGCCGGGGTACTGAGCGCGTGCACGTATATTTCTTCACTGTGTGTGCTACCGTAATAAGCAGCGACAAGACGCACGAAGATGTGCGCGCAACGTGCTCAGTCTTTGTTTAACTCGAAAGCAAAACAAAGCACTCAACAATGATAACTATGGGGGTCGAACACGATGAAACAAACGGATACGATTAAAGGAATGTTTTAGGTTAAGACAATGAGCCGGAAGTGATTTTTTCTCGACAATCATTCACTACACCAGGCAGACTCTGCCCGCCGGCCGTGAATCGGACACGTCACGCTCGGAACTTCAGTTAGTATCTCGTCATGTCCCCAGCCTTCCTGGAAGGAAGTGAAGTGTAGAATGACTTGATCAGGGATGTGTTCATTCGCAGCACGTCTCAGTCGCTGACAATGGTGGATAGAAGCCTATCCTCGGGGGCGACTGATAGAGGGGATGTTGCGCCAGTGATACTTTCAACGAGCCCCAGACATTTTAAGTGATGTTGGCGCGCGGGGATTGAGGCAGCCACTCCAAGAGAGTGACTGCGCGCTCTTCCAGCAATTCTTGCACAACAGGAGCAGTGTGGATCAGCGACCTATCGCGTTAGAATATACAGTCGCCTTCCAGAAACGGGCCGTCAAGAATGTATGGAATCAGTACGTCGTCTATGACTGCCCTGCACCTTTCAGCGATGAACTTACCTTCGAGGCGTATCAGTGGTCGTCGCACAACGCTTAGTAAAGAATACCGGCTCATTTCACGCAGTAACCATGAGGTCGACGCCCTGCAACTGACAGTAGAACGCTTCCCGACAATGCGGCCAGCGCGCGCCGCCGTAGCAGACGACGCCGTTCAAGATCCCGCCCCTCGAGCAGCTGCGCGAGCTGCTGCCGCCGCCTGACTCAACGCTCGCCGCATCGCGATGCAATGCGCTCCGAGTTTCCCTAAATGTGAAACAGACTATAAATCGCCCTTCGAATGAAATGTCCACGCGCACACACGTAGGCAGACACCGCGCGCGGCACGAAACGTGCCCAAACACGCGCAGTACAGGAGGCAATCAAGGCGGTGCGAACGAGAGATGGGAGAGGGGTACCACCCGTTAGAATTTTGCTTCGCATGCGGCGCTCTCAACGCCGGCGCAGCAGCGCCGCTCTCGGTGCCGTTCTTGTCCATGTATGCCCGCGAACACATCAAACGGCTGTTCAATGGTCGCACGTAGGTCGGTTCTACGAGCGTACTGTTCTGCACCGTGCGCCGGCTATCGCAAAACTTTGGTCCCGTGATGCTTGACTTACCGTGGTAAGAAGGCACCTCAGGCCGAAGTCAATGAAACTAAACGCGGAGTCAGAAATGACATTCTGCCTCCTCGCCGGCGCGCTGTCGTAGTGATGCGCGACCACCCGAAGTTTGTTCAATAAAGTACGACGATTCCTCAGGCGAGAATGTGTTTGTGCTCATAAACTCCAAATGGGTCGCATATGGCTCGGTGTGTCGTACGTGTCTCCAGTGCGTTCTTGCAGTGCAGTGAGAATGCGTACATTTTTTGCGTATCGCCAGACGTCTAATACCCGTGTCACACGGGTAACTCGGATCTCCTTCAAACTTCTTTCCCTTAAAGGACTGAAAGGGAGTTTCACCTCAAAGAAGTTAGCTCCGTGTCACACGGCCCATAAGCGAGCTTTTGAAAGCTGCCGCTGGGGGCCCATTAGGCGCTGCTCACCACGTACGCAGTCGTGAAAGAAACACGTTATCTATTGCTAAAAAGTCTTGGGAAAGACGTGAATGACTCATTCCGCATGCGCGATACCTGCGATCGCGTTGACCAAAACAACAAAAAATGGCGCAGTCAGGGCAAACGCAGAAGCCATTGTGAGAACGCCCGGTTCGACAGTCTAATGTAGCTGCTCAACTCAAATATCTTTGTCAGTGCTCAAATACTATATTATATGCAATAAAAACAGTTATAATTGCTGGTAAAAGTGAAATTAATAAAAATGACGGTGATTTCTTTACTCGAAATTCAAGCAAGCTGGGAACAAGAGTACTCCCTTCAGTCTGCAAGGGAGATCTTCCATCTCCTTTCGCTAGGAACTTCCTTAAACTTCCTTTGCTAAAGGACTGCCGTGTGACACGGCGTGCATTTCCCTCGAGATAAAGACGTCCTTGCTTGAAGGGAGTTAAAAGGACTTTAGCCGCGTCCGTGTGACAGGGGTATAACTCGGAAGTCCGTCTGAGAGCCCCAGGAAGCCCAAGCTGAGAAAAGCAAGCAGAAGACAGCGATAAAGGTGACCTACCTTTAAAAACACGCAACAACTGAGCAGCGGCCGGTACCTGCGGTTGATGAGAACAGTTTATTAGAGGCTGCGAACTAAAAGGGACGCGCATGCAAGAGCAGACGTCTCAACACGTATCAGGCGCCTTTTTCACTTGTTGGCACTGGTCCGCGTTTTTTGCCCGAAGCCATGGCACATTTCATTGTGGCCGCGACTGCAAATCGCCGACAAAAGAAAAAAACATCGAGTTTGGTTCCTTCACAGCGCGGCGCTTTGATGGGCTGCGGCCGTACGCTACTGCGCGACAGCGCTGAGTGCTGAACTACTGGCGATTCACGCGCCCCTTCGTCCCGACCATCAGCAACAGAGGAGCCGAACGTGGCACTAGAAATTTATTGAGCGCGACAAGTGCCAGCGCGAGAGCGAGGGTACGGAGGAGAAGTTTGACGTCACTCGGGGTACTCTCGTCGCGAGCGCGCGAAGCGCGATAGCAACGCCGGCCCCGCAGCCGCTCCGGCCGCCTTCGCCGTGGTCCATTTTATTCTGTGCGCGACTGTACATCTGCTTTTTTTTTTCGAAATCAAGCAGTTTAAAGCTTTACTATCAATACAACAGCAAACGTGTGCCGGGGAAAGCTTGCTTGGTCGAAGAAATGATGCACGACGCAGTGATGCTGCAGATATAGCGCGTAATCGCCGTCATGAGGCAAGAAAGATAACGAAAGCGAACCGCTAGCAGCTTCTCGCGGTACCATGCCGATGGCGATGGTACCATCGAGACAAAATACAGGGCGGCGAAGCTGACTGCACAGGCGCTTTCACAGCGAAGCTGTGTACCTCTGCCCCAAAAGGCATTTGTCGTGTCAAGGAACAAAAATGTGGGCCGATCCCGGAGGTTGTGCAGTATCGGGCCGTCATGCGGTGAAGGTGAAGTAGGCTTCAAGGGCTCCGGCAATAATAATAATAATAAGAAGAAGAAGAAGAAGAAGAAGAAATAAATCAAGATGCATTGTTTCACGTCGATAGGTATGCTGGAATCGTTTGTGAACCGCACATGGCCTCACGCGCAGAAGGTGTTGCCACATATGCAGAGGAGGAAATGTATGTACAACCATACAACCTTGACTCGTAAAGGAGATGGGCACCGATTGCAGGGTTGTCTGTGCCACACAAACGAAAGACGCAATTATGATATCCACTGTCTATATATATTCAGACACACACAAGTGTGGTATCGAGAAGTTCATGACTACGCACTTTGCGTTGGTTAGCCGCGATGACACTACCCTTGTCATCACCATTGAAGACTTCAATGTGCGCATTTCAAAACCAGAAAAGAAATGGTTCACTAAGTTTGTACAAGAAGAATTTGGTTTGAAGTTTTACACCCGTCCAAGTAACTAAATTAAGTAACGACGGTTGTGTATAGATTGTACTTTAGCCAAGATTCTGTCTAAGGTTGTGACCGGACCAACCCGTACATATTGACACGTGCACTTATCTTTATCGGGCGACCACGTTTCGCCGCCTAACAAATATTATCGCACAGCGCGGGACGTGCCTGCATGTATCCGAAGTTTCTGGAAAGTTATCGATGCTTCTATCCGCTGTCTGTTGTCGCCGAACCTTGTGTTATCTGATTTCATCGCGTGACGCGAATGGTTTAGAACTTTGTGGAAGGCACGTGGGTCCCAATGATTAGTCTAGAACATTCGTTGACTGCTGTATAAAAGCCGACGCGCTGGACCCGCTGATCAGATTTTCGACGAAAGCCGACTGTGTACGCCGCTGTCGCCGTTCTTTGACTGTAGCCTGTTTTTGAGGGCACGAGTTTGCCCAATAAAACGCTAGTTTCCTCTTTCTCAGTTTGGCTGCTTTCTTCACAGTCACTACTACGTGAAATCTGGTGGAGCTGCTTGTGCGTTCATGTACCGAACGCCCCCGCAAAGCCGTGATCCAAGCCCGAGGACAAAACCGGCATCGCCCATGACCAGCGTGCTAGCGGCAGACTGCAAGGACCGCCCCCAGAGCAATGACTTGTATCTGAGACGACAAAGAAGATCGTGGCCGAGACAACCACAATGACTGCCCCAGCGTCCTTCGTTATCCTGCAAAAACGTCGGTACCCACTGACCTTCCACGGAGCAGCTACTGAAGACCCGGAATCCTGGCTGGAGACCTACGAACGAGTCGCAACTTTCAACAACTTGTACTCCGATGACAAGCTGCGGCATGTATACTTCGCCTTAGAAGACCCCGCCAAAACGTGGTTTGAGAACCGGGAGTCGACCATGGCAACATGGGACCTGTTCCATAGCGGCTTCCTGCGCACCTTTACGAGCGTCGTGCGCAAGGAAAGTGCCGGAACCATGCTGGACGCCCAAGTGCAGCTACCTAACGAGAACTTTGCCATATTCACGGAAGAAATGAACCGTCTGTTCTGCCACGCCGACCCGGATATGCCCGAGGAGAAGAAAGTCCGCCTACTCATGCGTGGTGTCAAGGAAGAACCTTTCGGCGCAATGATACGGAGCCCACCGGGAACCGTGGAAGAGTTTCTTCGCGAGGCCACCACCATCGAGAAGACACTCGAAATGCGGAATCGGCAACTCAGCCGCCGCACGAACTCTACCAACTACACAGGAATTCAATCGCTGGCCACCGACGATCTGCCCGAGACTATCAGAGCGGTCGTACGGGAAGAGCTGAAGAAGTTGTACCCTAGGTCGCAGCCTCAAGTAGCCTCAATCGCCGAAGTCGTCAAAGATGAGCTTGAGCGATCCCTTGGAGTTCCTGAGGTGCAACCAGAGTTACCGCAGCCCCAGCCGGAAGCAATGACCTACGCCGCCGTCGTCCGCCGCCAAGGCCCCCCTGCACGACTGCGCCAGGGACCTTTAACGCCATAATTGAGTCGTCCACCGCCGCCGCCGCCAGCACGCTCGGCCAGCGCCGCTACGCGAGGAAGACTGATATTATAGCGCGCTCCTGACCACCGCCCACTCTGCTACCACTACGGAGAAGTGGGTCACGTCTACCGCCGATGCCCATACCGGAAAATGGGACTCCGAGGGTTCGCCGTTAACGCGCCGCGACCACAGCTTGGCGAACGACCTCGCGAAATCGCCGACTACCTCGCCGCACTCAGTGGAGCCCTCGACGACCGTCCCGTTAGCCGTCACCAGGCCGCCTTGTCGCAGCAGCGCCGACCATACACTGGCCCAGCCGGGCGCCGGTCTGCGAGCCCATATTCGGAAAACTAAAAGCAGCAACCGATGGAGGTGCGGTTGCTGTTCGTCGAACTGACGAAGATCCGCCGACGAAGACGCCGAAGAAACTACCTCGACAACAGAACGACACGCCACTGTCCCGGCGAAGCGTGGAATCAAAAAATACGACGACGAAAAACGACCGGACGACGTCCCATACCAGCCACAGGTCAACGCGACACAGCCGTGATCCGACGCCAAGACCTAACTGTAACGCAAGACAAAGAACCACCGACCTCGACGTGCTTCTCGACGGCCACACAGTCACCGCCTTAGTCGACACAGGGGCCGATTACTCCGTCATGAGTGGAGCCATCGCAGCCCAGTTGAAGAACGTTAAGACTGCATGGGAAGGCCCGTTAATTAGCACCGCTGGAGGACACCTCATCACGTCGACTGGAATCTGCACGGCAAGAATTACCATTCATGACCGGACTTACCCTGCCACCTTCGTTATCCTCCAACAGTGTTCACGAGACGTCATTCTCGTTATGGACTTCCTGAACCAACACGGCGCAATCATCGACTTGAAGTCGAAGTCAATAACGCTGTCGGAAGATCAAGCGATACTGCCGGAGAGCCCTCGCAGTCACCACGCCTTGAATGTGCTCGAAGATCAAGTGAGCATCCCGCCTCGCTCCAGCATTATTATTTCGGTCGGCACCGAAACAGCCGCTGACGTAGAAGGCGTCATTGAAGGCGACCAACGTCTACTGCTCGATCGTGAAAGTTGCGTCGCAAGAGGGATCGCTCGACTGCACGGAGGAAACACGAAAGTGTTGCTGACAAACTCCAGCCAGGAGTTCAAGCACATCAACAAGGGCAGGCGATCGCATACATCGAGGAAATTCAGGAAACCAGCGATGCGTTTGTCCTCTCGGATTCTGTCTCATCTGCCCCGACGACTGTAGTTCCCGAACTAGACTTCGACATAAATCCATGTCTCCCCGTGATTAAGCAGCAACAGCTCAGAAGTTTACTCCGACGATACAAAGACTGCTTTTCGACGTCGTCGAGGAATCGACAAACACCAGTCGCAAAGCATCGTATAATAACCGAAGAGTGCGCTCGACCACTCCGCTAGAGCCCTTACCGAGTTTCGATGCGAGAACGCGAAGCTATAAGACAACAAGTCGACGAAATGCTGGGCGACGACATCATCCAGCCGTCGATAAACCCGTGGGCGTCTCCAGTTATAGTGAAGAAAAAGGACGGAACCCTACGTTTCTGCGTCGATTATCGTCGAGTGAACAAAATCACGAAGAAAGACGTATACCCCCTCCCACGGATAGACGACGCATTGGATCGGCTCTGCAACGCTAAATAGTTCTCATCGATGAACCTCAAGTCTGGCTACTGGCAAATAGAAGTCGACGAAAGGGACCGCAAAAAGACCGCCTTCATCACGCCAGACGGCCTCTACGAGTTCAAGGTATTGCCGTTTGGACTGTGCTCGGCGCCTGCAACGTTCCAGCGCGTGATGGACATGATTTTAGCAGGATTGAAGTGGCTGACCTGTCTTGTTTACTTGGATGACGTCGTCGTCTTTGACGGAAATTTCGACGATCACCGTAAGCGGCTTGCGACAGTATTAGAGGCCATCAAGTCATCAGGGCTCACTCTGAAGCTGGAAAAGTATCGCTTCGCTTACGATGAGCTTCTATTCCTAGGCCACGTCATCAGCAAATGAGGAGTACGCCCCGACCCGCAGAAGACAGCTGCCATCGCAAAGTTCCCGCAGCCAATAGAAAAGAAGGCAGTGTGCAGATTCCTTGGCATGTGTGCCACTGGCTCCACTTCTCGTCGGGACCGCCGCTTTCCGACGTTCGCGGGTTGCCCGTGTAAGCCCGCGGTGCGTTAAGACTCACTGCGGCTGGCTCCGCGCGAAGACATCTCGGTTATCCCAGGAACTCTGATTCACTAGCTCGCAGAGTTTGCCGACAAACGCCTCATAGGCTCATCGCGCACACATCGCCAGCCCGCGCCATACTTGTGGAGGCACGTCATTGAGCACATTTCGCGGGGTCAACTGCTCGGCGGAAAAAAGATCTACATTTGCCGCTCGAGGCTTGTTGCGCAGAGTCGTCTACTGCGCCTGCTCACATCGTATCGCATGTACAGAGTGCACAACAATACATCTTCTTCCAGTGACGAGTGGAAGTGGACCCTGACGTGGCGCTGCCATCGACGCTACTTAAGCGGGACCGCACTTATCGCTCTGCACTTCGGTTGGCAGCAAGGGCTGTGGCAACAAGTTTCTGCCGCTAGTACCACGCATTTCACTACGCAAGCGCCGAGGCAGTGCTTTCTGCGGTCACCATTCCAAGCCGTCGGTATCATCCCTTGAGGACGACAGATCGACACGTGCATCTGCTTGCAGTGACGAGTGGCAGTGGGCCCTGACGTGGCGCTGCCATCGACGCTACTTAAGCGGGACCGCACATCTCGCTCTGCTCTACGGTTCGCAGCAGCGGCTGTGGCAACAAGTTTCTGCCGCTAATCCCACGTATTTCATTACGCACGCGCCGAGGCAGTGCTTTCAGCGGTCACCATTCCAAGCCGTCGGTATCATCCCTTGAGGACGACAGATCGACACGTGCATCTGCTTGCAGTGACGAGTGGCAGTGGGCCCTGACGTGGCGCTGCCATCGACGCTACTTAAGCGGGACCGCACATCTCGCTCTGCTCTACGGTTCGCAGCAGCGGCTGTGGCAACAAGTTTCTGCCGCTAATCCCACGTATTTCATTACGCACGCGCCGAGGCAGTGCTTTCAGCGGTCACCATTCCAAGCCGTCGGTATCATCCCTTGAGGACGACAGATCGACACGTGCATCTGCTTGCAGTGACGAGTGGCAGTGGGCCCTGACGTGGCGCTGCCATCGACGCTACTTAAGCGGGACCGCACATCTCGCTCTGCTCTACGGTTCGCAGCAGCGGCTGTGGCAACAAGTTTCTGCCGCTAATCCCACGTATTTCATTACGCACGCGCCGAGGCAGTGCTTTCAGCGGTAACCATTCCAAGCCGTCGGTATCATCCCTTGAGGACGGCAGATCAACACGTGCATCTGCTTACAGTGACGAGTGGAAGTGGGCCCTGACGTGGCGCTGCTATGGACGCTACTTAAGCGGGACGGCACATATCGCTCTGCTCTACGGTTCGCAGCAGCGGCTGTGGCAACAACTTTATGCCGCTAATCCCACGCATTCCATTACGCACGCGCCGAGGCAGTGCTTTCACTGCTTTCAGCGGTAACCATTCCAAGCCGTCGGGATCATCCCTTGAGGACGACAGATCGACACGTGCATCTGCTTGCAGTGACGAGTGCAAGTGGGCCCTCACGTGGCGCTGCCATCGACGCTACTTAAGTGGGACCACACTCATCGCTCTGCACTTCGGTTAGCAGCAGCGGCGGTGGCAACAAGTTTCTGCCGCTAATCCCATGCATTTCACTACGCTGGCGGCGAGGCAGTGCTTTCAGCGGTCACCATTCCAAGTCGTTGGTATCATCCCTTGAGGACGACAGATCGAAACGTGCATCTGCTTGCACTGACGAGTGGAAGTGGGCCCTGACGTGGCGCTGCCATCGACGCTACTTAAGCGGGACCGCACTCATCGCTCTACACTTCGGTTGGCAGCAGCGGCTGTGGCAAGAAGGTTCTGCCGCTAATCCCACGCATTTCACTACGCAGGCGCCCAGTCAGTGCTTTCAGCAGTCACCATTCCAAGCCGTCGGTATTATCCCTTGAGGACGACAGTCGACAGGTGCATCCTCTTGCAGTGAGAAGTGGAAGTGGACCCTGACGTGGCGCTGCCATCGACGCTACTTAAGCGGGACCGCACTTATCGCTCTGCACTTCGGTTGGCAGCAAGGGCTGTGGCAACAAGTTTCTGCCGCTAGTACCACGCATTTCACTACGCAAGCGCCGAGGCAGTGCTTTCTGCGGTCACCATTCCAAGCCGTCGGTATCATCCCTTGAGGACGACAGATCGACACGTGCATCTGCTTGCAGTGACGAGTGGCAGTGGGCCCTGACGTGGCGCTGCCATCGACGCTACTTAAGCGGGACCGCACATCTCGCTCTGCTCTACGGTTCGCAGCAGCGGCTGTGGCAACAAGTTTCTGCCGCTAATCCCACGTATTTCATTACGCACGCGCCGAGGCAGTGCTTTCTGCGGTCACCATTCCAAGCCGTCGGTATCATCCCTTGAGGACGACAGATCGACACGTGCATCTGCTTGCAGTGACGAGTGGCAGTGGGCCCTGACGTGGCGCTGCCATCGACGCTACTTAAGCGGGACCGCACATCTCGCTCTGCTCTACGGTTCGCAGCAGCGGCTGTGGCAACAAGTTTCTGCCGCTAATCCCACGTATTTCATTACGCACGCGCCGAGGCAGTGCTTTCAGCGGTCACCATTCCAAGCCGTCGGTATCATCCCTTGAGGACGACAGATCGACACGTGCATCTGCTTGCAGTGACGAGTGGCAGTGGGCCCTGACGTGGCGCTGCCATCGACGCTACTTAAGCGGGACCGCACATCTCGCTCTGCTCTACGGTTCGCAGCAGCGGCTGTGGCAACAAGTTTCTGCCGCTAATCCCACGTATTTCATTACGCACGCGCCGAGGCAGTGCTTTCAGCGGTAACCATTCCAAGCCGTCGGTATCATCCCTTGAGGACGGCAGATCAACACGTGCATCTGCTTACAGTGACGAGTGGAAGTGGGCCCTGACGTGGCGCTGCTATGGACGCTACTTAAGCGGGACGGCACATATCGCTCTGCTCTACGGTTCGCAGCAGCGGCTGTGGCAACAACTTTATGCCGCTAATCCCACGCATTCCATTACGCACGCGCCGAGGCAGTGCTTTCACTGCTTTCAGCGGTAACCATTCCAAGCCGTCGGGATCATCCCTTGAGGACGACAGATCGACACGTGCATCTGCTTGCAGTGACGAGTGCAAGTGGGCCCTCACGTGGCGCTGCCATCGACGCTACTTAAGTGGGACCACACTCATCGCTCTGCACTTCGGTTAGCAGCAGCGGCGGTGGCAACAAGTTTCTGCCGCTAATCCCATGCATTTCACTACGCTGGCGGCGAGGCAGTGCTTTCAGCGGTCACCATTCCAAGTCGTTGGTATCATCCCTTGAGGACGACAGATCGAAACGTGCATCTGCTTGCACTGACGAGTGGAAGTGGGCCCTGACGTGGCGCTGCCATCGACGCTACTTAAGCGGGACCGCACTCATCGCTCTACACTTCGGTTGGCAGCAGCGGCTGTGGCAAGAAGGTTCTGCCGCTAATCCCACGCATTTCACTACGCAGGCGCCCAGTCAGTGCTTTCAGCAGTCACCATTCCAAGCCGTCGGTATTATCCCTTGAGGACGACAGTCGACAGGTGCATCCTCTTGCAGTGAGAAGTGGAAGTAGACCCTGACGTGGCGCTGCCATCGACGCTACTTAAGCGGGACTTCACGCATCGCTCTGCACTTCGGTTGGCAGCAGCGGCTGTGGCAACAAGTTACTGCCGCTGATCCCACGCATTTCACTACCCAGGCGCGGAGGCAGTGCTTTCAGCGGTCACCATTCCAAGCCGTCGGTATCATCCCTTTAGGACGACAGATAGACACGTGCATCTGCTTACAGTGACGAGTGGAAGTGGGCCTTGACGTGGCGCTGCCATCGACGATACTTAAGCGGGACCGCACATATCGCTCTGCTCTACGGTTCGCAGCAGCGGCTGTGGCAACAAGTTTCTGCCGCTAATCCCACGCATTTCATTACGCACGCGCCGAGGCAGTGCTTTCAGCGGTAACCATTCCAAGCCGTCGGTATCATCCCTTTAAGACGACAGATAGACACGTGCATCTGCTTACAGTGACGAGTGGAAGTGGGCCCTCACGTGGCACTGCCATCGACGCTACTTAAGCGGGACCGCACATATCGCTCTGCTCTACGGTTCGCAGCAGCGGCTGCGGCAACAAGTTTCTGCCGCTAATCCCACGCATTTCATTACGCACGCGCCGAGGCAGTGCTTTCAGCGGTAGCCATTCCAAGCCGTCGGTATCATCCCTTGAGGACGACAGATCGACACGTGCATCTGCTTGCAGTGACGAGTGGAAGTGGGCCCTGACGTGGCGCTGCCATCGACGCTACTTAAGTGGGACCGCACTCATGGCTCTGCACTTCGGTTGGCAGCAGCGGCTGTGCCAACAAGTTTCTGACGCTAAAGCCACGCATTTCACTACACAGGCGCCGATGCAGTGCTTTCAGCGGTCACCATTCCAAACCGTCGGTATCATCCCTTGAGGACGACAGATCGACACGTGCATCTGCTTACAGTGACGAGTGGAAGTGGGCCCTCACGTGGCGGTGCCATCGACGCTACTTAAGCGGGACCGCACATATCGCTCTGCTCTTCGGTTCGCAGCAGCGTCTGTGGCAACAAGTTTCTGCCGCTAATCCCACGCATTTCATTACGCAGGCGCCGAGTCAGTGCTTTCAGCAGTCACCATTCCAAGCCGTCAGTATCATCCCTTGAGGACGACAGAGCGACACGTGCATCTGCTTGCAGTGAGGAGTGGAAGTGGGCCCTGACGCGGAGCTGCCATTGACACTACTTAAGCGGGACCGCACTCATCGCTCTGCACTTCGGTTGGCAGCAGCGGCTCTGGCAACAAGTTTCTGCCGCTAATCTCACGCATTTCACTACGCAGGCGTCGAGGCAGTGCTTTCAGCGATCACCATTCCAAGCCATCGGTATGATCCCTTGAGGAGGACAGATCGACACGTGCATCTGCTTGCAGTGACGAGTGGAAGTGGGCTCTGACGTGGAATATTTTTGCTTTTCACTCCATGGTATATTAGACAAGGTGACCATTTTCAGAAGTTCCTGTGTCGTGAGGAACATAGGCAGTCTTTGGGGATAAGAGTAAATCAGGCTGTTTGTAAGAACACTACCTGAACAACCCAGCACTGACAACCTGATAGCAGGGGAGATTTCCTTGTAGCCCTCTCTTTCCTCTTGCATTTTATTGATGTCTCTGACTAGAATCCAGTGCACGGCGGCGTAAGAGATATTTAGATTGAATGAGCCTGCCAACGACATAACTGACCTGTGCCACACAATACACAGAGTATCACAGCTTTTCCTTTTGTGCAATGCTAAGGACTTAGGCATGTACTGATTTAAAGGAACAAAAATAACAATGAAGCATATCGCAAGACAGTAGACTTGCTAGAGTGAAAATGAATGATTTAGGGCACACTGCTCTTGCCGAAACATTCACACTCTTATAGACTAGGTTTCTCTCAACAACTTTCCAGTTGGCAATGCTTATTCGAGTCATGCATGCTTAGCAAGCTCTGGAAGAAGATGCTTGAAGTAAACATACTGAAGCTTTCGCACAAGCTGGTCAATGTGTGCATTGGACCTTTGCACAGTAAGGATGAGCGATTCCACCTTTGAATAAACAATAAAATGAGCCACATTCAGATTCAAGATAAACATGCCAAGCTGAACCTGGGAGAAATATGAATGTCTGTGGTTCAGCACAAGATCCTCCCCATTTTGTTTCACATATTGGAGCTTCTTTTCCCGAGCTAAGTCAGAAGCTTTGTGCAATTTCCCAAGAACTGGGCTTTTAACTTCGAGGAGAATGGCTGGTCTCCCACCCTGAAATGAAATGCCATCAGGACTGTAGCCAAGCCATGGCACTAGTGGGTTCACAACCACACCGAGCCTTGTGACAGCATTGCCAGTAAGCTTTACATATTCTTCAAGAGCATAGCCTTCACACGCTTTGCCATATCTCGTTGCTGCGTTGCCACGAAAAGAGTTGGCTAACATAGCAGATACTTTCTGTTCCCACGTGCGGTCATGCCGAGGGATGAACGTGAAGTATGCATGGCAAATGCTGCCTGTAATTCGAACTTTTCTTGTTCGCTGCCACTTGGTGCTCTCCTGAGTCCTTGTATCTGCACATATCTGTGCAGCCTGTGCTGCTGTCACTATGACATTAGTAGCATAAAACTTTTGCTGTGCCTCTGTGATGTCACTTTCTGTGAACTTGATTATCTTTAAGTGTGTTGCATCAAAAAATATTACGTCATGGAAAAGCATGCTTGTATATAATCTTATCCTTTCACTGTCCATGTGGTTAAATAGGGCTTGTTCATCATGGGATACATCAGTGCTAAGAGTATCAAACCCACTTGGATGAAGCCGACCATGAAAATGTAACGCAAGTGCACTGTGTGGTGCAGCCTCCAGGAGTCTTCTTCTGGTCTGTTGCTTCATTTCGTCACTAAGGTGCTGACACGGGCGCACCTGCACGTGACAAAGCTCTTGCAGTTGCTTTGCCTCGTAGAGTGGAGAAGCGTGCAGTCTTCCCCAGGCCTGCTTCATGTCAGTAGATGACAAAGCTTGTAAGCTTTCAAAGCCGGACCTGTTTGTAAGCCAAAGTTAGTCTGTGTTAACATGCCTGTATTTCAACATTCCACTTGTTCTGATAAACCCACAGAAGGTATCTACGCAAATGAATCAAGCCAAAGCACTATGAAGACTGATAATTTCCAGTTTTCTTATGGCTCAACTTGGCTACATACATTTTGCCATGAAATTTGCTCCCCTAGATTCTTGTGTCCCCAGATGCAATGTACACATGCCAAATAAAGAGTTTTCATGAGTTTGTGTACTGTGCTTAATGCACGAAACTTTTGAAAAATAATTATAGGGTCTTACGTGCCAGAGTAACTATCTGATTTAGAGACGCGCTGAAGGCGGAAGATCAAGAAGCAATCTACACATGACAAATAAAGAGTTTTCACGAATTTGTGTACTCTGTTTATCTATGAAACTTTTACAAAATAATTATTTGGTTTTGCATGCCAAAGTAACTATCTGATTTAGAGGCACGCTGAAGCAAGTTTCAGGCTAATTTGGACCACCGAGTGTTTAAGGTGCACCCACTGCACGGTACGCGAGCGTTCTCGCATTCGGAACCCATTACAATGAGGTTGTAACAGAACTGAGCGAGACTTGGCCTAGGCATGCTTACGTGCATTGTTTGATAGTGTGCAGCAGTATCAATGTCAATATCACGAAAACTATAAAATTAACTTGCCTGTTCACGAGTAGCAGCATCGCAATCATGTGCTTGCACCGCTGTGAATTACCAGCTTTACAGCTACAGTGGCCCTGAAAACAAGATTTGTGGAACATAAAACAGACATACTGAATTCGCGACGCGAGCGCAACAAGCTTCTGTCGCGACTCCTCATCACTCGAACGATAATACCAGCGAGAATTAAAACAACCTTTCTTTACATCTGCATGCTTTAGCATAGCGAAGTACAAAAATAATGTCTGAAAAATCGAGTTAGTGATATCGTTTTTTTAATTATCGAAAATATCTGCTCATAACTAATTACGTGACAGGAGCCTGAGAACATATAAAGCAGTAAAACTGCTTCGTCGCGAAACGACAGTGCGCGAAAGGCAGGCTTCGCGGGCCGTCGCGATTAGCACGAAAAAGAGGAAATGCAAGCTAACGTACCTTGATAGAACCCTCCCTGTCATAAATAAATTCCAGCTCGTGTGGCTTCTGGCGGGCATGGGACGTCTACAGACAAAGCCCTTGCACGGCAACAGACGATGCGCTGCAGGCCTTCACACCGCAACAAATGATGTGCTTGGCGTTCAGGACCTCTTCCCCTTCAATGAGGCACCGTATTCGCGTTTCTGAGGCGTCAATGTGGCGCATGATGTCACTCAGCGACAGCGATCCACAAAAAGGTAGTGCCATCTTCAAGCGCTAGGCAAAATATGAGCCGACATGAAGAACGCACATGTGTTCAAGGGTTCCTATACTCTCTGTGGGCGCCATATTGAGTCTCTCGCGCGCCCCCTATAGGCGACGGAACTTGCGAATAGCACAACGATAGCGGCGAACACGGTCGGTGATCGTCGGAAATCTGTTCAGCGGGTCAAGCGCGTCGGCTTTTATAGAGCAGTCGTCGAATGTTCCAGATTAATCGTTCGGACCCGCGTGCCTTCCACAAAGTTCTACACCATTCGCGTCAGGTGATGAAATCAGATAACGTAAGGTTCGGCGACAACAGACAGCGGATAGAAGCATCGATAACTTTCCAGAAACTTCGGATACATGCAGGCGCGTCCCACGCTGTGCGATTACATTTATTAGGCGGCGAAACGTGGTTGCCCGATAAAGATAAGTACACGTGTCAATATCACCAGCGAATCGCAAGTTACTAAGGAATTCTCCATTAACTCTTATCCCCAATTCTTCCCAATCCAGGTCGCTGAATACCTCCTCTAAACACGCTGTGAATAGCATTGGAGAAATCGTATCTCCCTCCCTGAAGCCTTTCTTTATTGGGATTTTGTTGCTTTCTTTACGGAGGACTGCGGTGGCTGTGGAGCATTGATAAGCATGGATGCATTGATAAGTCCGAAATATTTACATTGAATTCACCGACGTGCCCATGTCACCTCATCGTCGCTGCTTCCGACGACACGTTGATATGCCCGCCGATACATCGTGGATACGACGTCGCTGTGTCCGACATTCAGCCCACGGTTGACCTGGTCAGGAGTGTGGCGGAACGTCTGGATCGCCTTGCTAACTCCGCTGGCCTGCGGATGGTAGCCGCAGGGAGCCTTGGAGGAAGCGCCATCAGCCTGTAGCGGCGGCCTCCTGTGGGGCGCCCGCTCAGCTGACGGGTCGCAGCCGCGGCAGCTGAACTCTCCACGAACCCGCCTTCGGCCTCCAGCTCCTTCTGCCGCCCGTCGTCCCAGATCGTAGCTGGGCTGCTCTCTTCTGCTACGTGTCCTTTAGGCCCGTTGGCCACGTAGCTCCGCGTGCATTTTTGCACTTGTTTCATATTGTTACACACGAGGTGTTTAATGCAGAACCAGATCAATCTGGTTGATAAGCGCGTTTTGATCGGTCCCGAGGCAGCTTGGCTCACGTCGTTCTCTTCTTTCTTCCACAATGTTGTCTGCTCGGCAGCCGTGGGTCATAATAGAGCGTGTGACATTTCCCCGCTGGCAGACGAAGCCCGCCGGGCGAGTCAGTCATCTCGTGGGTTGTAACGCCTCAGACCCATGACGTGTGTCACTTCAGCCTTGGCCGAACGTCGTCCACTGCTCGTGAGACGCGCAATGCGATAGTCCACTTCGCTGAGGCGCTCCAGAATAAGGTAGGGGCCGACGTAGTGGGCAAGAAACTTCTGGCACAAGCCATGCTTCCGCAACTGCGTCCAGAGCCACACAAGGTCACCAGGATCGAAGTAAACGTGGCGGTGACGCCCGTCATAGCGTATCTTGGATCGGTCCTGCGATGCCAGGTGCGTAGCCTAGCGAGGCGTCGCGCTTCTGCTCGACAGAGGATCTCATAAATCGATTCGCTGTCAAGAGCGAAGTAGGGAAATATGGTGTCGAGGGTGTAGCGCGGCGGACGATCATCAAGAAGAAAAAATGGTGAGTAACTAGTAGTCTCGTGTCTTGCGGTATTGAAGGCATAGGTAATGAAAGGCAAGATATGTCCCAATCCTTGTGTTCTGAATCGACGTACATGGACAGCATATTGGCAAGCGTTCTGTTTGTGCGCTCGACTAGACAATTAGTTTGTGCAAGGTAGGCCGTAGAGTGACGGAAGCTACATGAACACAGACGAATGGTTTCTTCAACTACGTCCGCGGTAAACTGTCGCCCACGATCGCTGATTACTATGCGAGGAGGTCCATGTCGTAGTATAACGTGAGCGAGCAAGAAGATAAGAACTTCTGTAGCTGTGGCCGATGGCAACGCGGCGGTCTCACAATAGCGGGTAAGGTGTTCTGCGCAAACGACAACTCAACGATTGCCCTTGAAGGATCACGGGAAAGGGCCCAGAATATCTATACCAACTTGCTCAAAGGGGACGCAAAAAGGGGAAATTGGTTGAAGCAGGCCGTGTGGCGCTTGTGGCGGACGTTTGTATCGCTGGCATTGAGAGCAGCTGGCGACGTACCGTTCTATATCCTTCCGCATCTTATGCCAGTAAAAACGTTCTTGAGCCCAGTAGAGCGTACGCGTAGAGCCAAGATGACCGGAAGTTGGGTCATCGTGCATGGCGTATAATACTTGGTTGCGAAGGTTCTTGGGGACAACTAAAAGGTAGCGTGCACCAGTGGTCGAGTAGCTCTTCTTGTACAGCGCGCCACCATCACGTAGGCGAAAGCGACTGCCTGCAGGTGACTCCTGTGCTGCCGCGAAGAGCGGTTGTAAGCTCTTGTCCTTGTGCTGCTCGGATGCGACGGTACCCATATCCGGAAATTCCGGGGACACAAAATCGATGTATTCATCAAAGTTGTCCGCATCATATTCAGTTGTTGAAGTGGCATCCGAGAGAGACAATCAGCGTCAGCATGTTGCCGGCCACTTTTGTAGCGAATAACAAAATCTTATTTCTGTAGACGGAGGGCCTAGCGCGCTAGTCGTCCTGAGGGATCCCGCAAATTCACAAGCCAGCATAGCGAATGATGATCTGTTATCACAGTGAAGGGGCGCCCGTAGAGGTACGAACGAAACCGTTGCACAGCGAAGATGACCGCCAGACACTCTGGTTCGGTAACTGTGCAGTTGCGCTCGGAGCGGCTCAAGGACCGGCTAGCGTACGAGATCACGTGCGCACTGTCGCCAACACGCTGAAATAGCACAGCACCGATGCCTACGCCAGTGGCATCGGTGTGAATCTCAGTTCGTGATAAAAGATCAAGGTGGCGAAAATTGGTTGGGACGTCAATAGGAACTTGAGCTGGCAAAACGAGTCGCATTCTGCAGTCCACTCAAAAGCAACGCCTTTTTGGAGCAGGCGTGTAAGGGGATGAGCCATGTCAGCAAACCGGGGAATGAATCGGCGAAAGTAAGAGCACAAGCCCAAGCAACTTCGTAACTGCTTGACAGAGTTGGCTACCTTAAATGCGTCTACGGCCACAGTTTTTTGTTGATCTGGTCGGATGCCTTCTTTAGCGACCAGATGTCCTAGCACAAGAGTTTGTCGTTCCCAAAACGGAATTTTTTTTCACTGAGTACAAGGCCCGCTCTCTCCAAACAGTTCAAGACCAAGTATAAACCTTTGTTGTGCTCACTAAACGTTCGCCCGAAGATCACAACGTCGTCTAAGCAGCACATACAAACGTCCCATTTTAAGCAGCGTAATACCGTGTCCTTGAATCTTTCGAACGTTGCGGGTGCGTTACACAACCCGAAAGGCATCACGTTCAACTCAAATAATCCGTCGGGCGTTACAAATGCTGTCTTTTCTCTGTCGTCCTTGTGTATAGGAATTTCCCAGTAACCTGACCGTAAATCAATAGAGGAAAAGTAAGATACCGCGAAGAGAGAGTCGATGGCGTCGTCAATTCGTGGGAGCGGATATACATCTTTCTTAGTAACGGCGTTTATGCGACGATAATCAACGCAGAACCGCCACGTACCGTCTTTCTTCTTCACCAATATCACGGGGGCTGCCCAAGGACTAGATCATTCTCGAATGACGCCTTTGCATAGCATTTTTTGGACTTGATCGCTGATTATCTTGCGTTCTGACGGGGACACACGATAGGGCTGTTGTTGGATTGGCTGGGCGGCTCCTGTGTTGATGCGGTGACGAGTTCTGGACGCAGTAAAACACGTTCTGGGGCTCGTTGGTGCATAGATTTCAATAGGTGAAGCACCAGTAGTGACGGCACACAAGAAGAAATACAGACAGGACAAGGCGCTACTTGCAACTGTTTATTGAAATCACAGGTGGCTGATTATATAGACATGAGGAGAGGGGAACGAAAAAAGAGGGACACTGAATATGTTAATGCGCACGTGCGAGAACACTGAGGATAAAAGGAATCACGCTTAATCTAACTCTAAAACGTATCTAAAAACATGCTTTCATTCGTGTATATATTCAAAGACGGGGTACTGGCACAGTTGTCCCCTCTTTTCTTAATCTCGTTCATCATCATCATCATCAACAGCCTGGTTACGCCCACTGCAGGGCAAAGGCCTCTCCCATACTTCTCCAACAACCCCGGTCATGTACTAATTGTGGCCATGCCGTCCCTGCAAACTTCTTAATCTCATCCGCCCACCTAACTTTCTGCCGCCCCCTGCTACGCTTCCCTTATAATCCAGTCCGTAAGCCTTAATGACCATCGGTTATCTTCCCTCCTCATTACATGTCCTGCCCATGCCCATTTCTTTTTCTTGATTTCAACTAAGATGTCATTAACCCGCGTTTGTTCCCTCACCCAATCTGCTCTTTTCTTATCCCTTAACGTTACACCCATCATTCTTCTTTCCATAGCTCGTTGCGTCGTCCTCAATTTCAGTAGAACCCTTTTCGTAAGCCTCCAGGTTTCTGCCCCGTGGGTGAGTACTGGTAAGACACAGCTATTATATACTTTTCTCGTGAGGGATAATGGCAACCTGCTGTTCATGATCTGAGAATGCCTGCCAAACGCACCCCAGCCCATTCTTATTCTTATTATTATTTCAGTCTCATGATCTGGATCCACGGTCACTTGCAGCCCTAAGTAGATGTATTCCCTTACCACTTCCAGTGCCTCGCTGCCTATTGTAAATTGCTGTTCTCTCCCGAGACTGTTAAGCAATACTTTAGTTTTCTGCATATTAATTTTTAGACCCACTCTTCTGCTTTGCCTCTCCAGGTCAGTGAGCATGCATTGCAGTTGTTCCCCTGAGTTACTAAGCAAGGCAATATCATCAGCGAATCGCAAGTTACTAAGGTATTCTCCATTAACTTTTATCCCCAATTCTTCCCAATCCAGGTCTCTGAATACCTCCTGTAAACACGCTGTGAATAGCATTGGAGATATCGTATCTCCCTGCCTGACGCCTTTCTTTATTGGGATTTTGTTGCTTGCTTTATGGAGGACTACGGTGGCTGTGGAGCCGCTATAGATATCTTCCAGTATTTTTACATATGGCTCATCTACACCCTGATTCCGTAATGCCTCCATGATTGCTGAGGTTTCGACTGAATCAAACGCTTTCTCGTAATCAATGAAGGCTATATATAACGGTTGCTTATATTCTGCACATTTCTCTATCACTTGATTGATAGTGTGAATATGGTCTATTGTTGAGTAGCCTTTACGGAATCCTGCCTGGTCCTTTGGTTGACAGAAGTCTAAGGTGTTCCTGATTCTATTTGCAATTACCTTAGTAAATACTTTGTAGGCAACAGACAGTAAGCTGATCGGTCTATAATTTTTCAAGTCTTTGGCGTCCCCTTTCTTATGGATTAGGATTATGTTAGCGTTCTTCCAAGATTCCGGTACGCTCGAGGTCATGAGGCATTGCGTATACAGGGTGGCCAGTTTCTCTAGAACAATCTGTCCACCATCCTTCAACAAATCTGCTGTTACCTGATCCTCCCCAGCTGCCTTCCCCCTTTGCATATCTCCTAAGGCTTTCTTTACTTCCTCCGGCGTTACCTTCGGGATTTCGAATTCCTCTAGACTATTTTCTCTTCCATTATCGTCGTGGGTGCCACTGGTACTGTATAAATCTCTATAAAACTCCTCAGCCACTTCAACTATCTCATCCATATTAGCAATGATATTGCCGGCTTTGTCTCTTAACGCATACATCTGATTCTTGCCAATTCCTAGTTTCTTCTTCACTGTTTTTAGGCTTCCTCCGTTCCTGAGAGCATGTTCAATTCTATCCATATTATACTTCCTTATGTCAGCTGTCTTACGCTTGTTGATTAACTTCGAAAGTTCTGCCAGTTCTATTCTAGCTGTAGGGTTAGATGCTTTCATACATTGGCATTTCTTGATCAGATCTTTCGTCTCCTGGGATAGTTTGCTGGTATCCTGCCTAACGGAGTTACCACCGACTTCCATTGCACACTCCTTAAAGATGCCCACAAGATTGTCGTTCATTGCTTCCCTCCAACATGCATGCATGCATTACCCTCCAACAATTCACGCGCAACAGAATCTTTACTTTTATACATGATTGTCGTATCATGAAGCCTTGCTTTAAATACTTGTTCATCCTCCTTCACGCGGGCCTTGCAATGAAGCGGCAAGTTTGAACCATATCCATTTTTCAATGAAAGCTTATGCTCCCGCAGGCGTTCATTAATACATCGGGCAGTTTGGCCGATATACTCTTTTCCACACTCCAGTGGTATGTGGTATACTACCCCTTCTTCACACTTAACAAAAGGGTTCGTATGTTTAATAGAACACCCTATTTATTTAGAGTCATCCGGACCAATCAGGCGGCACAAAGTAGCAAGTTTTCGCGGCGCGGAAAAAACCACAGGAATTTTGTATTTCACGGCGACGTGTTTCAGATTATGCGCCACTTTATAAGAATATGGTATCACCACCGCTTTAGCTTTCTATTCGACTGTTTGACTTTCTTCACTTCTTTTTCTTTCTGTCTTCAGTTTTTTCAATAACGCCTCCGAAACTGCGCTTAAAACCAAGCAAGGAAAGCCAGCCTTCCTCAACTTGAAGATCTGGTCTCGTGAAAGCTTGCTTGTGCCTTATGACAGCACGATTTTTTCAGCACGGATTCGGGGCACATAGTGGCAATTGATCGTTTAACAGCCTTGGAGTGTGTAGACTCACACGGCAACACCTCCTTGCGGGCACGGGGTCGGTACATCCAGCAGGAGCCTTCGTCAGTAAGGGTTATGTCAAGATCTAAAAACTGCGAGCTGTTATCCTTGGCTAGTTAGAAAGTAAAATCTAAGCCTTTTCCTTGTTGTTTAAAATCAGTCAAAATGCCCTGCACAGTATGCGAGTAAGTCATGGGAGATCGTTCCGTCAGTAAAATTTAAAAATCGTCAACACACCTAAAAACATTGAGCACTTTGCCTCCGTCAAACACCTTCGATAGCGCTCTGTCGATGCCCGCAAGGAAAATGTTGCAAAGTACGTGAGCCACGCACGAGCCAATAGAAATTCCTTTCTTTTGCTCATAAAAGTGGCCTTGAAAACAAACAGCTGTTGAGCACAAATAAAACTCCAAGAGTGCCATGAAGTTATCCACGGAAATTGCTGCGGTATTCTGAAAGGACACGTGCCCGTTCATCTCAATGCTGCTCAGGACGGCAGCTAACAATTCTTTTTGCGGAATAGAATAAAAAAGGTCAGCAACATCTATTGAAAACAAGCATCCTATCGAATGGGACTCACGTAAAAAGGCTATGACGTCAAAACTATTTTTTACCATGAATGGGTCATCTATATCCAACGTGTTAAGCTGCTTTAGAAGGTAGCGGCTAACGTTGTTTTGCCAGGAAGCTCTTTCACTCATATTACATCTGAGCGGTATATCATCTTTGTGCGTTTTAAAGTAAAGAATAAATTTAAACACTTTTTCCTACATTTGTGGACCCTATTAGCGAGCTTCTGTAGTCCAAGGTATTCACACAAAGATATGGCACGGCTCTTTTCCTTACTTGGCTTGAGTTTCGTTACCTTGAAATTCTTCTGGATGGCTTGTAGAGCCTTTTCGTTAAACATGCCCGACGGCATGACCAGAACGGTGTCTAACAAAGGAACTCGTCCAAGAACCCCCACAAAACGTATCGTGAATTTTGTCAACGACAATGACCTTCGACTCCTGCAGGCCGACAAAGATGGAGGGTTTGTGGCCATGCCGTCGGGCATGTTTAACGAGAAAGGCTCTACAAGCCATCCAGAAGAATTTCAAGGCAACGAAACTCAAGCCAAGTAATGAAAAGAGCCGTGCCATATCTTTGTGTGAAGACCTTGGACTACAGAAGCTCGCTAATAGCGTCCACAAATGTAGGAAAAACTGTTTAAATGTATTCTTTACTGCAAAAACGCACAAAGATGATATACCGTTCAGATCTATTGTGAGTGAAAGAGTTCCTGGCAAAACAACGTTAGCTGATACCTTCTAAAGCAGCTTAACACGTTGGTTATAGATGACCCATTCATGGTAAATAATAGTTTTGACATCATAGCCTTTTTACGTGAGTCCCAATCGATAGGATGCTGTTGACCTTTTTTTATTCTATTCCGCAAAAAGAATTGTTAGCTGCCGTCCTGAGCTGCATCGCGATGAACGGGCAGGTATCCTTTCAGAATACCGCAGGAATTTCCGTGGATAACTTCATGGCACTCTTGGAGTTTTATTTGTGCTCAACAGCTGTGTGATTTCAAGGCCACTTTTATGTGCAAAAGAAAGGAATTTGTATTGGCTCGTGCGTGGCTCCCGTACTTTGCAACATTTTCCTTGCGGGCATCGACAGAGCGCTATCGAAGGTGTTTGACGGAGGCAAAGTGCTCAAGGTTTTTAGGTATGTTGACGATTTTTTAATTTTACTGACGGAACGATCTCCCATGACTTACTCGCATACTATGCAGGGCATTTTAACTGATTTTAAACAACAAGGAAAAGGCTTAGATTTGACTTTCGAACTAGCCAAGGATAACAGCTCGCAGTTTTTAGATCTTGACATAACCCTTACTGACGAAGGCTCCTGCTGGATGTACTGACCCCGTGCCCGCAAGGAGGTGTTGCCGTGTGAGTCTACACACTCCAAGGCTGTTAAACGAGCAATTGCCACTATGTGCCCCGAATCCGCCCTGAAAAAATCGTGCTGTCATAAGGCACAAGCAAGCTTTGACGAGACCAAATCTTCAAGTTGAGGAAGGCTGGCTTTCCTTGCTTGGTTTTATGCGCAGTTTCCGAGGCGTTATTGAAGAAACTGAAAAAAGAAAGAAAAAGAAGTGAAGAAGGTCGAACAGTCGAAAAGAAAGCTAAGCGGTGGTGATACCATATTCTTATAAAGTGGCGCATAATCTGAAACACGTCGCCGTGAAATACAAAATTCCTGTGGTTTTTTGCGCGCCGCGAGAACTTGCTACTTTGTGCCGCCTGATTGGTCCGGATGACTATAAAAAAGTAGGGTGTTCTGTTAAACATACGAGCCCTTTCGTTAAGTGTGAAGAAGGGGTAGTATACCACATACCACTGAAGTGTGGAAAAGAGTATATCGGCCAAACTGGCCGATGTATTAATGAATGCCTGCGGGAGCATAAGCTTTCATTGAAAAATGGATATGGTTCAAACTTGCCGCTTCATTGCAAGGCCTGCGGGAATGAGGATGAACAAGTATGTAAAGCAAGGCTTCATGATACGACAATCATATATAAAAGTAAAGATTCCGTTGCGCGTGAATTGTTGGAGGCCAACGAGATTAAGAAAAGAGGGAACAACTGTGTCAGTACCCCGTCTTCGAATATATACACGAATGAAACCATGTTTTTAGATACGTTTTAGATTTAGATTAAGCGTGATTCCCTTTATCCTCAGTGTTCTCGCACGTGCGCATTAACATATTCAGTGTCCGTCTTTTTTCGTTCCCCTCTCCTCATGGCTACATAATCAGCCACCTGTGATTTCAATAAACAGTTGCAAGTAGCGCCTCGTCCTGTCTCTATTTCTTCTTGTGTGCCGTCACTATTAGCGCTTCACGTATTGAAATCTGGACGCAGGAATCGATGGCGGGCCGTCGTGCTGCGCAAATTCGAATACCGAGGTGTGTTTCGTAAGCAGGGCCATCAACACTCGACGCTCGTGATCACTTAGTGATTTATCAATCATGAAGTGTACCTTCGAGCTCACGGGGCTCGAGACACTGGTTGCTCCTCCATCGGGTATCTCTGTAAGTACTGCCACCGATACGAGCGAGTCTTCCTGAAACGTCGCAATCTTTAGGCCTTGAGGTAGCACTGCCGCTTCAGTGGAACAGGTTAGCGCCCACAGCCTCGCGCATCTATTGGTCACTGAGACCATGCATTGCGGAACTAACACGTTTTTCTTGGGGCAATTTCGATGTACAGGTTCCACTGTAGCATCGAACGAGATAGGAGTCGGAGATGAACAGGCGACGGCCACACGCATCGCGGATAAGGCGGGCACAACTGTGTCATCAGATACGTACAACATACTCTCCGAGCAAGCTGCACCTTCAAAGAGCAGAGGCGAAACACTGGTGTCGACATTGAGTTCTCCCGTCCGGCAGTCAACATTAGCACCACACAATTGCAAAAAGTCAATCCCCATAATCACGTCATCCGAGGAGCGAGGAAGAACAGTAAACTCTGCATTAAAAACTTTCCCACCCAAAGACACATCCACGTTACACACACCAACCGGGTATAATGATTCACCGCTGACTCCACGGAAACTTGTGCACTGGTCCCAACGAAGCATAAACCTTGGGTCCCAGAAGGCCTTTAAACCCCACACTCATGACCGAGACAGTTGCTCCCGTGTCGACTAAAGTCATTGCAGAGGCCCCATCAATCACTACATGAACCTTATTCTTGAGCATGAAAATAGTTCGAGGCAGTTGAGTCGGCAGCGCACATTTTCCAGCGACCTCACCTCCATCGGCCGCGCTGGCTAGTTTCCCGGCGGGGGCGACACGAAACGGCGCCGTGGCGACGGTGACGTGAATGGCGGCCGAGGAGATCGTGATCGGGAGGCTCGGAAGGCTGGTGGTGGCGTCAGAGTACGGTCGGAGGCAGGGGAGCGGTAACGGTTCCGGTTCTTTCTTCTCCAGAGTAGGTTTCCTGGGCGGTGCATCGGTCCTCTCTGAAGTGGCTTCCTGAAGTGGAGTCTCCTGGCCATTGAGTGAGCAGTGTACGACCGCTAGACCGCATAGTTGGCGCTGACGGTCCGTAGTTCGATGCTCGGCGTCGGCTACAGTACGCAGCTATATGGCCAGGCATCCCACAAAAGTAACCACTGGCAAAGGGCGAACTTCAGAATGCGGATTGAAGTATTCTTCCGAAGACATCGGTTGAGGGTAACGAGGTTCTTCCCCTTGAAAGTCGTAGGTAGCGGCAAGTCTTCGAGGACGAAAGTTGCGTGGGCGTGGATCAAAACGCTGAGCGGGTGAATCATTGCGCGGTGGTTCGGTCGTACCGCAATGCGGTTCGTCTCTGGAGCCGTGCGACGTTCACCGGGTGGTCCCAAGTAGCCGAAGAGGGTTCCCAGAGAGTGTCTCGGAAAACGGAGGAGCTGCAACGTGGCGCCGCATAACATGCCTATTCGTCATGCCGCTGGAGCTCCTCGCGGACTATCTGGCGGATGGCGGACGAAAGGTCTGGCTGCGGAGGACTCATATCAACAGTTGCTACGGTCGTTACATTGGCCAGCCGTCCAAACTTTGGTGTAATCCCGCGAGTCTTCAGCGCCTCGAGCGTACGGCAGTGCCGTATCAGTTCTGATACAGTGTTCAAGTTCTCTTTACCAATGAGGAAGTTGTGCACGTCTTCCGCTATTCCTTTTACGACGTGCCCCACTTTATCTTCCTCTGGCATTTGAGGGTTGACGGTTCGGCACAGCTTCAAAATTTCTTCGATATAGGTAGTGCAAGTCTCGCCGAGTACCTGAGCTCTCTGAGCTAATGTGATTCCGCGCGTTTCTTCTTTGCGTCCGAGTCACCGAAACACTTCTTGATCTCTTCAACGAAGCGTGTCCATGTAGTTAGCATGTCCGCGTGGTTGTCGTACCATACCAACGCCGTGCCGGTCAAGAAGAAAACAACGTTCTTAAGCTGAGTGGCAGCGTTCCAGTTATTGTATCGGCTTACCCTTTAGTAATGGGTTAGCCACTCATCCACATCTTCCTCTGCCTTCGCCGAGAATGTGCGTGGCTCTCGGTGGTGCTGGATAGGGACTGGGCTCGCCAAGGCACTGCTGGTGAGGGTATTTTGCTCTGTCGCCATGACTGAACGCGACGGCGAAAGTCCGCCGAGGCGACGGCTTCGGCGTAGTTCTTGTGCTGATCGTTCCGTTGTAGGTCGGTCGAGGGAGTTACCCCGCACAGCACCACCAAATGTTACACACGAGGTGTTTAATGCAGATCCAGATGAATCTGGTCGATAAGCGCGTTTTGATCGGTCCCGAGGCAGGTTGGCTCACGTCGCGCTGTTCTTTCTTCCACACCGTTGTCTATGCGGCAGCCGTGGATTATAACAGAGCTCATGACAATATATTCCATTCCTTATTATCGGACACTTCCTTGTTTTCTCACTTATTCTTCCTTTACTTCTTGCACAGCCTCCTCGTGTTTTATTGTCCTCTTCATATTATTACGATATCATCGAGCGATGCTCAAGAGACGAGCCGCCGCGAGAACGACGAAGTTGGTCGGCGCCCTTGGCACGAGCGAGTGTCAGCCCGGCTGCCTGGCTCCAGTGTAAATAGCGTGCAAATAGCATCTTTCACCTGTGTCTTTCCACACGTGACATTCTGGTGGAGGTCAGCGATCCCCGTCCTCACCACGGAACTCTGAAGTGGTCGCCACACCGAGCTTGTCACCATGCCTCCCGGTGACGAGGCCGCCTCTGCAAGGGCTTCGGCTTGTCCGACTGCTCCAATCGTCACGGTTGCCCCCCATCGTGACTCAGGTGTGTTCTCTGGCCTGGAGGGACAGGATGTCGACAGGAGCTCTAGGAACACGCCAGTGCTAATAACAGGTGGGACCCAACGATTATGCTCGCCAATGTCATCTTTTATCTCGGCGGCACCCCACGCGTGTGGCACCGAACGCATGATGACGAAATAACCAGTTGGGACGGTTTCGAAGAAAAGCTACGGGAACTGTTCGGCGACCTCATTGGGCGCGAGGCTGCCGCGAGAAAGGCTCTTGCGTCTCGTGTTCAGTCAGCTAAAGAGCCATACGTTTCCTAGATCCTCGACGTCTTGGCTCTATGCCGTAAAGCTGACGATAATATGTCCGAAGCAGATAAAGTGGCACATGTGCTAAAAGGCATCGCCGACGACGCTTTCAATTTCCTTGTTTTCGGCAACGTCTCGACTATCGACGCCATTATAAAAGAATGCCGTCGCCTTGAACAGGCTAAGAGCCGCCGTGTCTCACAGCACATTGCGCGGCTACCCAACACTGCTGCTACGCCGACATGTGAAAGTCGACCGCGTCAGACCACCACCTGTGACGACGTCACCCGTATTGTTCGCCAGCCTTCTCCACGACGCCTCCCGATTCGCCCGCAACCACCATTGCGATGATTCAGGCCGTAGTCAGACAGGAATTTGAGAACATGGGTCTGAACTCCCTGTGTTCAACATCTCCACCCAGCGTTCCCCAGTTCTCTAGCGGCCCTCCTCGTCCCGGGCAGTCCTTTTCTGCCACATCTCGCGGCAACCCGTCCGAATGGCGTACCCCTGATGACAGGCCGATCTGCTTCTACTGCTGTCGCATCGGCCACGTCGCCCGTCACTGCCGCAACCGATGGCCACCACTTCCTCGGACTTAAGCCGCCACTTATTCCCGCACCTTTGGACCTTCTGTACCCTATGTCACCCGCCATGAACCCACTACCGCTGATGCCCCTGCTCCAAACCTTCGCTACAGCCGCTCGCCCTCACCTCGTCGCCACCAGTCTCGTTCGCCCCAACCCCGCCGCTTCTCTTCGCCGCCTATCGCCTCCCGGACCCAGCCGGAAAACTAGGCACTGCAGCTTCTGGAGCTGAAGCTGTGTTGTCGACCCTGCCCTCAGATCCTCTGCTCACGTTACCTACTAACCGAAACCTTCTTGACGTTGACGTTGACGGCTATCCTGTCACGGCACTCATCGATACAGGAGCACATCTTTCTATTACGAGTGCTGCCTTCCGACGACGACTGAACGAGCTCCTCACCCCAGCGTCGGCACGCGTTGTCCGCGTTGCGGATGGCGGTACTGTGCCTATCATCGGCATGTGTACGGCACGTATCAGCATCGCCGGCCGCCACACTCCTGTCCTCTTCACCGTAATTGCTCATTGCTGCCACGACCTCATTCTCGGCCTCGATTTTCTCTCCGCCCATTCTGCTCTTATTGACTGCTCTTCCAGTACCCTTCGCGTTGAGTTGCCGATGCTCGCAGAACCTTCTGACGCACCCCACTACCGCTTACGCCCCACCGGCTTTCTCCGCCTGCAGCCAAAGTCCATAGCCTACATTGAACTGTTGTCTTTCCCACCAGTTCCTGATGGCGAGTACCTCGTCACTCCTCTGCCCGACATCCCAATACAGCATGACGTCACCGTGCCTCACAGTATACTTACTATTACTGCGAACCACACTCGCATGCCTGTCTGTAACTTTGGATTGGCAAAGCAAATTCTACCGCAAGGTATTTGCCTTGCGACCATTGATTTTCTCGGCGACCAATAAGTGGCAGCGTTATCGACCGATGGTTCTCGCGAGCTTAGCATGCCCCTCGCGCCAGCCTCGGGCGTCGATCCCAACATAAAGAACATGGTTGCGACGGACCTGTCCTCTACGCAGGCTGAAGACCTTTGCAAAGTATTATCATCCTACCGCTATATTTTCGACTTCGACGATCGCCCTTTAGGCCAGACGCTCGAGGTCAAGCATCGGATTCTTACTGGCGATGCTGCGCCTATTCACCGACGACCGTATCGAGTTTCTGCGTCGGAACGCCGAGTTTTTCAAGATGAAGTGAACAAAATGCTCGATAAAAACATCATTGAGCCTTCATCGAGTCCTTGGGCGTCACCTGTGGTGTTGGTTAAGAAGAAAGATGGCACGTGGCGCTTCTGTGTAGACTACCGTCATCTGAACAGCATTACAAAGACGGACGTCTACCCGCTCCCACGTATAGACGACGCCCTTGACTGCCTGCACGGTTCCAGCTATTTCTCGTCTAGTGATCTTCGTTCGGGATATTGGCAGATTGCTGTTGACAATATGGACAGAGAAAAACCGCGTTCATCACACCTGATGGCCTATACCAATTTAAAGTAATGCCGTTTGGATTATGCAACGCCCCTGCCACCTTTGAGCGTATGATGGACTCCTTGCCCCAAGGTTTCAAATTGTCCACATGCCTCTGCTACCTCGACGACGTCATCGTCTTCTCGCCAACGTTCGACACTCACCTTTAGCGTCTTACAACTCTACTTGATGTATTTCGAATGGCGAAGCTGCAACTTAACTCGTCCAAATGTCGTTTTAGCCACCGACAAATTACACTTCTGGGCCATCACATTGACGCTTCCGGAGTACAGCCTGATCCCGACAAAACTCGCGCTGTCCGAGAGTTTCCGGTTCCGAAGTTTTGTAGGGCTATGCTCGTACTTTCGTCGTTTTGTTCCAGATTTTGCGACAATTGCTAGACCCCTAACTAATCTTTTGAAGAAAGGCCTACAATTCTCGTGGGGCACTGGAGAGGCCGCCGCCTTCTCTCGTCTCGTCACTCTTCTAACCTCACCACTCATTCTCGCCCACTTCAACCCTGATGCCCCTACAGAATTGCGTACAGATGCCAGCGGTCATGGCGTAGGTGCCGTCTTAGCCCAGCGTCAGCGTGGCCAGGATCGCGTTATTGCTTATGCAAGCTGCCTCCTAGCACCATCGGAGCGCAACTATTCCATTACGGAACGAGAATGCCTTGCTGTTGTCTGGGCGGTTGCGAAGTTCCCTCCTTACCTTTATGGTCGCCCTTTCTCCGTAGTTACTGACCATCATGCTTTCTGCTGGCTCTCTTCGCTAAAAGATCCTACAGGCCGGCTTGGTCGACGGGTTTTGAGGCTACAAGAATTTTCATATTCCGTGGTGTACAAGCCTGGCTGCCTGCACCAAGACGCTGACAGCTTGTCGCGTTACCCTGTTGACGACTCCTCCAATATTGCCAGTGCTTCTTTCGTATTCTCTGTATCACAGCTGCTTCATTTCGCCGACGAGCAACGCCGTGACGCGTACATCAGAGCACTCATCGACCGCTTTGAGTACTCTCTGGCCGATGCTACTCTTGTTCCACTCTTGTTCCGGCCGATGCTACTCTGGTTACGACGGTACTCTGTACCGTCGTAACCTCCATCCGGACGGCTCTGAGTTCCTACTTGTCATACCTAAACACCTCCGCTCCACCGTTATAGAAGAGCTCCACGACGCACCAACGGCAGGACATCTCGGCGTATCTCGAACCTATGACCGTGTACGTCGCCGCTTTTTCTGGCCGGGTCTTGCCCGTTCCGTACGACGTTACGTCGCCGCTTGTGAAGTTTGCCAACGACGCAAGAAGCCTTCCCAGCTTTCCGCTGGTTACCTGTAGCCGCTCGACATCCCTGCCGAGCCCTTTCATCGTGTCGGCTTAGACCTTCTCGGCCCATTTCCGGAATCTACATCAGGAAACAAGAGGGTTGCAGTCGCGGTGGACTACGCGACCCGCTACGCCGTAACCCGTGCTTTTCCGACCAGTTGCGCAACTGATGTTGCGGACTTCCTCCTACATGATATTGTCACGTGGTGGTCACGTTAAAGAACACAGTAGCAATACTGTGAAAGACAAAACTAACTTTTAATGGGCGAACCTGTGCCCACAAAAACAGGCTACACTTACAGCACAACGATAGCGGCGAACACGGTCGCCGATCGTCGAAAATCTGATCAGCGGGTCAAGCGCGTCGTCTTTTATAGATCGGTCGTCGAATGTTCCAGATTAACCGCTAAGACCCGCGTGTCTTCCACAAAGTTCTAGACTATTCGCGTCGCGCATATATGCAATCAGATTACACAAGTTGCGGTGAAAGACAGCGGACGGAACCATCGATAACATTCCAGAAACTTCTTTTACATGCAGGCGCGTCCTGCGCTTTGCGATAACATTTGTTAGGCGGCGAAACGTGGTCGCCCAATAAAGTTAAGTACACGAGTCATTACCCCCCTCTTAAAAAGCATCGACCCGATGCTGCAAACAAACGGAAGTAATAAACAAAAGCACTCCTAGGAAAGAAAACAACAAAAATAAGGAAGTTCGTCAGCGTCCGTAAAAGGGTTTAAGGCGCACCATGTGGATAACTTCAGATCGTGCGCGGCGCCGCTGTGAATGCGAAATGCCGTCTGGCACGACCTCATAGTCCAGAGCGCCAATACGTCGGATGACCTTGTAGGGTCCGAAATAGCGTCGGAGTAGTTTCTCACTGAGTCCTCGTCGGCGTATCGGGGTCCATACCCAAACACGGTCGCCGGGCTGGTACTCGACGAAGCGTCGTCGGAAGTTGTGTCGGCTGTCGGCCTTCTGCTGGTTCTTGATCCGCAGGCGGGCGAGCTGTCGGGCTTCTTCAGCGCGCTGGATATAGGTAGCGACGTCAAGATTTTCCTGATCAGTGACGTGCGGCAGCATGGCGTCGAGCGTCGTCGTTGGGTTCCTGCCGTAAACCAACTTGAATGGCGTGATCTGTGTTGTTTCTTAGACCGCGGGTCTGCCCGTTGTTGTTCAGCGAAGTCTTCCGCGCTTATCTTTCCAAGGAATGCGTCGTTATTCTCGTCATCTTGCGGCGGCGGGTCAATGGGGGCGTGTGATAGGCAATCGGCATCGGAGTGTTTTCGTCCGGACTTGTAGGTTACAGTGATGTCGTATTCTTGTAGTCTGAGGCTCCACTGCGCCAGTCGTCCTGAAGGATCCTTTATATTCGCTAGCCAACACAACGCGTGATGGTCGCTGACGACTTTGAATGGCCTGCCATATAGGTAAGGGCGAAATTTAGCTGTAGCCCAAACGATGGCGAGGCATTCCTTTTCGGTCGTAGAATAGTTGCCTTCCGCTTTTGGTAGCGACCGGCTAGCATAAGCTATCACCTATTCGACTCCGTTTCTCCTCTGGACTAGAACGCCACCGAGGCCTAGGCTACTGGCGTCAGTATGGATTTCTGTATCGGCGTACTCGTCGAAGTTCGCAAGTACCGGCGGCGACTGCATGCGTCGTTTGAGTTCTTCAAATGCGTCGGACTGCGGTGTTTCCCACTTGAACTCAACGTCACATTTAGTTAGATGTGTCAACGGCTCAGCGATGCGTGAAAAGTCCTTGACAAAGCGCCTGTAGTAGGCACACATGCCAAAGAGTCTACGCACTGCCTTCTTGTCGATGGGTTGCGGGAACTGTGCGATGGCAGCTGTCTTTTGCGGGTCTGGGCGGACACCAGATTTGCTGATTACGTGGCCTAGGAACAGAAGCTCATCGTAAGCGAAGCGGCACTTTTCCGGCTTCAGAGTGAGCCCTGATGACTTGATGGCCTCTAGTACTGTCACAAGCCGCCTCAGGTGATCGTCGAAATTTCCGGCGACGACGACGACGTCATCCAAGTAAATGAGACAGGTCTGCCACTTCAATCCTGCTAAAACCGTGTCCATCACGCGCTGGAACGTTGCAGGCGCCGAGTACAGTACGAATGGCATAACCTTGAACTCGTAGAGGCCGTCTGGGGTGATGAAGGCCGTCTTTTTGCGATCTCTTTCGTCTACTTCTGTTTGCCAATAGCCAGACTTGAGGTCCATTGACGAGAAGTATTTAGTGTTGCAGAGCCGATCCAATGCGTCGTCTATCCGTGGGAGGGGGTATACATCCTTCTTCGTGATCTAGTTCAGACGACGATAATCGACGCAGAAACGTAGGGTTCAGTCCTTTTTTTTTCAAAAAGACTACAGGAGATGTCCACGGGCTTTTGGATGGCTGGATGATGTCGTCGCGCAGCATTTCGTCGACCTGGTGCCTTATAGCTTCACGTTCTCGCGTCGAAACTCGGTATGGGCTCTGGCGGAGAGGTCGAGTGCACTCTTCCGTTATTATGCGATGTTTTGCGACAGGGGTTCGTCGAATCCTTGATGACTACGAAAAGCACTCTTTGTATCGTCGAAGTAGACTTCTGAGCTGTTGTTGCTTAATCTTGGGGAGACTTGGATTTATGTCGAAGTCTGCCTCGGGGAACTACGGTCGTCGGGGTAGATGCGGCAGAATCCGAGAGGACAAACGCATTGCTGGTTTCCTGAATTTCCTCGATGTATGCGATCGTCGTGCCCTTGTTGATGTGCTTGAACTCCTGGCTGAAGTTTGCCAGCAACACTTTCGTGTTTCCTCCGTGCAGTCGAGCGATCCCTCTTGCGACGCAAATTTCACGGTCTAGCAGTAGACGTTGGTCGCCTTCGATGACGCCTTCTACGTCAGCGGGTGTTTCGGTGCCGACCGAAATAACAATGCTGGAGCGAGGCGGGATGCTCACTTGATCTTCGAGCACACTCAAGGCGTGCTGACTACGAGGGCTCTCCGGCGGTATCGCATGATCTTCCGACAGCGTTATTGACTTCGACTTCAGGTCGATGACTGCGCCGTGTTGGTTGAGGAAGTCCATGCCGAGGAGGATAACGAAGGTGACAGGGTAAGTCCGGTCGTGAATGGTAATTCTTGCCGTGCACATTCCAGTCAGAGTTATGAGGTGTCCTCCGGCGGTCCTACTTTGAGGGCCTTCCCACTTAGTCTTAACTTTCTTCAACTGGGCGGCGATGTGTCCACTCATGACGGAGTAATCAGCCCCTGTGCCGACCAAGGCGGTGACTGCGTGGCCGTCGAGAAGCACGTCGAGGTCGGTGGTTCTTTGTCTTGCATTACAGTTCGGTCTTGGCGTCGGATCACGACTGCGTCGCGTTGACCTGTGGCTGGTATGTGACGTCGTCAGGTCGTCTTTCGTCGTCGCATTCTTTCCTTCCAGACTTCGTCGGGACGGCGGCGTGTCGTTATGTCGTCGAGGTAGTTTCTTCGGCGTCTTCGTCTGCGGCGGAGGATCTTCGTCAGTTCGACGGACAGCAACCGCACCTGCATCGGTTGCTGCTTTTAGTTTTCCGGATATGGGCTCGCTGAATGGTCCCGGGCTGGGCCAGTGTATGGTCGGCGCTGCGACGACAGGTAGCGGCCTGATGATGGCGAACGCGACCGTCGTCGAGAGCTCCACTGAGTAGCGGCGAGGTAGTCAGCGATATCGCGAGGGCGTTCACCTTGCTGCGGGCGCGGAGCGTTGACGGCGAAACCTCGCAGTCCCATCTCCCGGTATGGACATCGTCGGTAGACGTGACCCGCTTCTCCGCAGTGGTAGCAGAGCGGGCGGTGGTCAGGAGCGCGCCAAACGCCTGTCTTCCTCGGGTAGCTGCGCTGGGCAACGGGTGGGCGTGCTGGCGGCAGTGGTCAACGGAATTGCGGCGTTACAGGGCCCTGGCGCGGTCGCGGAGGAGGAGCTTGACGGCGTGCCACGGCGGCGTAGGTCATCGCTTCTGGCTGGGGTTGTGGTAATTGAGGTTGCACCTCCGGAACTCCAAGCGACCGCTGAACCTCATCTTTGACGATGTCAGCGATCGAGGCCACTTGAGGCTGCGACGACGGGAAGATCTGCTGAAGCTCCTCTCGTACGACTGCCCTGATAGCCTCGCGCAGGTCGTCGGAGGCCAGTGATGGAACTCCGGCATAGTTTGTAGAGTTGGTGCAGCGGTAGAATTGCCGGTTTCGCATCTCGAGTGTCTTCTCGATGCTAGTGGCCTCGCGAAGAAACTCGTCGACAGTCTTCGGTGGGCTTCGTACCATACCGGCGAAAAGTTCCTCCTTTACACAACGCATCAGTAGCCGGACTTTCTTTTCCTCGGACATTTCCGGTCGGCGTGGCGGAATAGGCGGCTCATTTCTTCTGTAAAAATCGCGGTGGTCTCATTAGGCAGCTGCACTCGGGTGTCTAGTAGTGCTTGGGCTCGTTCTCGGCGTACGACGCTTGTTACTGTCTGCAGGAAGCCGCTTCGGAAAAGGTCCCAGGTCGTTAAGGTGGCTTCTCTGTTCTCAAACCACGTCCTGGCAGCGTTTTCCAATGCGAAGAAGACATGTCGCAGTTTGTCGTCGCTGTTCCAGCTGTTAAATGCAGCGACCCTCTCATACGTCTCCAGCCAGGTTTCCAGGTCCTCGAATGTTGAACCGCGGAACGTCGGGGGCTCTCTGGGCTGCTGCAGCACGACGGGGGACGCTGGGGCTGCCGTTGGGGCGGACTTGGTGACAGTCTTCCTGCTCGTCCCAGGTAGAAGTCCGTGCTCTGGGGGCAGTCCTTGCAATCGGCGGCTAGCACACAGGTCTTGGGCGATGTTGGTTTTGTCCTCGGGCTTCGGGCTTCGGGCTTGGATCGCGGCTTTGCGGGGGCGTTCGGTACATGAACGCACAAGCACCTCCACCAGATGTCACGTGGTGGTGACGTTGAAGAACACAGTAGCAATACTGTGAAAGACAAAACTAACTTTTATTGGGCGAACCTGTGCCCACAAAAACAGGCTACACCTATAGCACAACGATAGCGGCGAATACGGTCGGCGATCGTCGAAAATCTGATCAGCGGGTCAAGCGCGTCGGCTTTTATAGATCGGTCGTTGAATGTTCCAGATTAACCGCTGGGACCCGCGTGTCTTCCACAAAGTTCTACACTATTCGCGTCGCGCATAGATGCAATCAGATTACACATGTTGCGGTGAAAGACAGCGGACGGAACCATCGATAACGTTCCAGAAACTTCTTGTACATGCAGGCGCGTCCTGCGCTGTGCGATAACATTTGTTAGGCGGCGAAACGTGGTCGCCCGATAAAGTACACGTGTCAATATTATTTTGATGCATGGTGCTCCGCGTCAATTTCTAACAGACCGTGGCCGTACGTTTTTGGCCAAAGTCATCGACGACATCATGCGTGCCTGCTCAATACGGCATAAATTTACCACCTCCTACCATCCCCAAACGAACGGCCTCACTGAGCGCTTGAACCGCACCCTCACAGACATGCTATCCAAATACGTTTCCGACGACCACCGTGACTGGGACCTGGCTCTACCTTACATTACCTTTGCATAGAACTCTTCCCGTCTCGAAACTGCTGGCTTTTCCCCGTTTTACCTCTTGTATGGCCGCGAACCAACGCTACCACTGGACACTGTGCTTCCGTCCGCCACAGCTTCAACTAGCGATTATGCCCGTGATGCAATCGCCCATGCTGACCACGCTCGCCAACTTGAGCGCGCTCGTCTACAAGTGTCTCAAGACAAGCAGAACCAACGCTACGACCTCCGTCACCGTGACGTCCATTTTGTGCCCGGCGCTTTGGTCACCATCAAGTAAAGTCGGCCTATGTGAAAAACTCCTTTCTTGTTACACAGGTCCATATCGCGTGCTCCGCAAAGTGACCGATGTCACCTATGAAATCGTTCTAGCCACGCCCACTACGTCCTCCGCTGTGACAACCAGTGACATTGTCCACGTCGCCCGACTCAAGCCCTACAACTCTCCACGCGCCTTGGATATTTAATAGCACCGTGACGGTGCTTTTGCCACCGGGGGGGGGGGGGAGGGGGTAGTATTACGATATCATCGAGCGATGCTCAAGAAACGAGCCGCCGCGAGAACGACGATGAAGTTGGTCGGTGCGCTTGGTGCGAGCGAGTGTCGGCCTGGCTGCCTGGCTCCAGGATAAATAGCCAGTAAATAGCCTCTTCTGGCTGTGTCTTTCCACACGCAACAATACTATTCAAAAAGAGAATAGAAGGGAGGGGTTAGTGAAATGCACAGCAAATAAAATGTCTTCAAAAAATTGCAAATCGACTCGCACATTCTCAAATTCCTATCAAAAGGGGATACATACAGAAGCAAATATTTTCGAATATGAGCTATTTCTATCAAATTAAAGCAAGCTCAGTGGTATGAGGCTCCAACTTTGCGACAATTGAGGTTCTCTCTCAACAGCTCCTAATTGTGAGCCTCAATTGTCCTGACATAATCTCAGCCCGCTTAGTGTTGTGTTTCACTGCTTTCAAGAATTTATTTTGGTTTGAATGAGGGACACCTGCATCTCGGCATCAGCCAACACTGTTTTTCGAGCTCAAGCTGCTTCAAAACGGCAGCGGCACGCTTTTTTTCCCGTTCATTCCTCAATGCGTAGGTCCTATCTGTACAATTGTCCTCCTTCCGCCACTCGTTCGCCCCACTGACCATTTGAAGCATCCTCTTGGTCAGTCGCACAATCCACGTCCAATTTTTCGAACTTCCTAGCGGTCGCGAAAACGTCCGAAAATCGGCCAGTAGGAAAAAATAAGTGCACGTCATTTACTGCCCGTGAGGGCTCAAACCGCCACAGGCACATTTGAAAACGCTCTGAAGGCTTGTCGGTACACATACTAGGCATATCGGTGCTCGTACTGTCACAGGAGATGCCGGGTGTGTCTGAGATAGTGTGTCAGGAGATACTGTCTCTCGTGGCAATAGCCCCTTCCCACGCTTGTAATGCTTCGCTGCAATACTTTTGCGTTTGCTTCATCAAGTAACATTTCTGTATGGAGGCAAAGCTGACTTTCGGGAACCGGCATTATGCAACGCACTGTGCTTTCCAAGCTCCTAAGCCAATCGCGAGGACCACAAAGGCTGAGTCCATGCTATTGCCTACAGCAGCGAATTCTTTCAATAAAAAACACGGCACCCAACGGCTAGAAGCTTAATAGCGAACGTCGAAGCAGCTAGGCTTAGCGTTGCCGCAGTGATGGCTACGGCTGGCAGCGGATCTGCGTGCGAGAGCGCCGGTTCGAGGCGCCGAGGTAATCAAAACAGCAGCGGTGGTGGCTTTGATTAATGCTGTTTCGGACCGGCCGTCACGACAAAAAGTCCGGAAAATCGGATGGTGAAGGGTTCTTGCGTCCGAAATTTCAGAGGTTCTGATACATTGACTCTATGGGGTACGTGGTGGTGCCGCGAAGCCGTCCAAATTATCGGGAATGCGGAAAGTCAGTCGTTGACTGTACACTGGCAACTCCTCCAGCCGACGACAGGGCGTCAAAGACGATTCATTACGATTCCTGTCTGTTACTCGAGCCAGCATTAGCGCGACTTTCGACCCTTTCAATAAAATTACAGCTAATTTTCCTTGATAGAGGCACAAATTCCCTGAGTTTTCCCTGAGTTTTCCCTGAGTCCCCCCCCCCCATACTACTCAAAATCCCTGAGAATTCCCGGTTTTCCCGGTTGGTAGACACCCTGCGGATGGTACGTGTCATGGCGCCACTCTTAAAGCTAATGTGTGGTGAATGTTGGCCTGTCAGGAAGTGTTTGTGAATGTATTTGTAGTGACTGTCGCCATTTATTGTCTACATGTACCAAGGAAAGCCGAGGGCACTCACCTTCTTCCTTCATCTTCCATCGGTAGACATCCAGGGAAAAAACGGGGAAGGCGAGAGATGGAAATTCAAGACGATGAGCAAAACGAGAACAAAAGTTGGAGCCAACATTTCGACAAGCGGCCGTCTTTTAAAGGCGACATATGCTTTCCTCGGCGCAGTATATTTAAGTAGGGCTCTTCCAAAGGGGAGTGGGGGTAAGGCGGGTGGGCGAGGCAACGACCGAGGCTGTGCTAGCGGCGAGGGTGTAGAGCTGAAAAGAAAGGTCTGCTATTCAACGTCGGTAGAAGAATGTAGGTACTGCAGTTTTTCGTGGGAGAGAGAGACAGAAAGATTTATTTCATTCCGGCCCCCTGTCCAGGACTACTGGGCGTTAGGGTGGTGGTGGAAGGGGCCTGGACGACGGCGTGGGGGGGGGGGGGGGTGAGGTATCTGCTCCCCTGGAGGTCAGTGAGCTATCGTCTCTCTGAAAGAAAGAACAAAAGCGGCAGAAAATGGCGCTTGATTATGCCTACTCAAATAAGAGATGCACCATAAGGGATGCAATATAAAACTGATCTGATATGTAGGGTGGCCTAAAGCTTTCAGCAGTCTTTACAATCATTATGACACTGTCTGCTGCAGCTAAATATGCAGAAGTTTTAATTGAGTGCTCATGACCAGAGCAACTTATCCAGACTGCACACAATACCATTGCATATGCCCTCTATTTTGGTAATCTGAAAAATAAAAGTTTATTCAAATGGGCAATAAGAACATCACATGGAACACAAAATCTAGATCGAATTATGAGGCATGCCACAGTGCGGGACTCAGTATTATTTTTGACCACCTTGGGTTTTGTGATGTGCACTTAAATTCAATTACACACTTTTTTTTTCATTTCACCACCACTGAAATGCAGCCACCTTTGCTGGGATTGAACCCGCAAGCTCGAGCTCAGCAGTGCAACATCATAACTACTGCGCTACTGAGTGTTTACACAAATTTATAAGTAGCAAAACACATTGGAGGCTTTTGCACACTGAAGCACTACACACCATCCAATGCACTTCCTTACATCTATGTACAGACATACTTACCAGCGGTTCATATGACAAGCATGGAGGCGTGCTCTAACACACTACCATCCAACAGCTGCCACATACCAGAGATGACCACTGGGTTTGTACCTATTTTCACAGAACACTTACCAGCAGCTCATACAACAAGCATGGTGGCATCTCTCGTGCTCTAACACACATACCATCCAGCTGTGACATATGGCTGCACACCACAGACAAAAACAGACGGGCTAATCATCAGAGACCACATGTTATGATTTGTTAACATGCGAGCCCTCAACCTGCTTCAATAAGGCATGACAGCACAGCACTACTGCACCACTTCTCTCTTCCTAACTGCACTGGAGGCTTGTTACCAGTAATCGTGCCCTGCTGACGTGGTTATCTCTTCAGTTTCTATGTTGCTGTCCCTAAGCTGTTAGTTAAGGACTTCCTTTTGAGCTTCAGTGGGCCTTGAAAGGCTAGATGATGGCTGCCACAATCTAGGGTTTTTTGTAGAGTGAAATCTTAACAGGTGCACAACTTTTTTGTTGGCTGGTTCATTTGAATGGTCTGGTATCTTTCTTTTTGGGTCACTTTCACTTTCAACAAGCATGAAAACTGGCTCAAACAAATTGTTTGCCTTCTCAGCCACACCCTCAGAGACTTCATTATCTGATATTGCCTGTCTGACTGAGTCCATTTTTGCTCTTAAGAGTGCTGAGTTTGACACTGCTTTGGCTGCTTCCAGCTTTGTTATACTCTGTACAATGTGCAATGCCCGACTTGCCTCACATGCTTCTTCGGGTGAGCTCTCATGGGCCTTGTTGCTGCTAGTTGGATTAGCGATGACCACACAGTGAATGTGCTTGCACACTGTAAAGTGTATAAGATGGTCATAGCAAGTGCACATATAAGTATGCACACACACTGCGCATTCCTTGCACCTCAAAGGACAGCAAGCACCATCTCCCACTTTTGACACTTTATATGAGAGCCCTTTAATAGACTGAGATGGCACAGTCCATATGCCATCTTCATTTAATTTGGCACAAGCTGCCATTTCACTGCCAGACCTGTGGTTCTTCTGAATTCTGCTCAGCTTCTTACCCTTTGCCCCTTTCATCATCTGGATAGCCCTTTTCATTAAAAAATGATTTGTCAAGTCCATGAGGGCAGAAATTAGTTTGTCACCATGCTTATTCTGTTTTCTCTCCAGCATAGTATGTTTTAACGTCCTGTGCTTGCTCTCAAGGTGCATGTTAGTGTTGACAGCTGCTCTAGTCCTAAAGCAATAGGCCCACTCTTGCGGCCTAACTGCATAGTGGTCATTGAAGTACTTCAGGAAGTCCCTCAGTTTTTCTTCCTCACTAGAAAGGAATTGCTTAAAATAATCTTCAAATGCCTTTTCCGCGAGGAACTCTAAGAGTAGCCACACACTATGGTAAACATGTGGCCTTAACTGTTTCTCTACACACTCGAGTATCTTCTTACGCCAATTGTTATCCACATGCCAGGCACAGAGAAGTTTCTGTTGTGCAGCACCCATGACCATGGACCATGCTTTGTAGAATTGCGACGCATCATCAGATATCAATGTCTTAGCAGCCACTTTTTTGGCCATGGCCGACTCCAGATATTTGAAGAATGCTGTCAAAGTTTGCTCGTTCATCCGGTTGCAGATGAAATAAGCTATAGCTACACCTGATCCTACTTTATCTAGCACCAGAAGAGTGGTCAGCTCAAACTGGTACTCTGTAGTTCCATGTGTGGAGTCAAGACATACAGTACCTGCAGGGCCCAATTTTTCTAGTAGCTCCTTCTGAGGCTCTGTCATCAGAACAAGAGCAAAGTCTGCTGAAGGAAATGTACCACTTGGGCCCACTGCACCTTGTGCCTTGTACAGGCGGACAAGTGTTTCACCTTTTTCTTTCATCACAAGCACCCACGTGTCTACACTGATAGCGTCATTAGTGTGACAATGTTCAGGAGCAGCAATGTTCAACTGCTGTTTGATGTTATGCAGGGTTGAGCACTCTGCCAAGTGCACTGGCCTCAGCTTGGATGCCACAGATGTTCTTACTCGCTTTAGAATGGTTTTCATGGGCACACCCCTTTCTAGGTTCTCTGCTACGCTGGCCTTTTCCTTGTCACTCATTCTCAAGTGCTGAATTTCTGGCTTATGACCATAATGGTTTCTTTGATACCTGACTTTTATGGTGGGGCCTTCAGGTGTCGGACTCTGAGTGTTGTCCATTGTGACGGTAATAAATGAAAGACATATCTTACCAGACCTACAGCTCCCCTGACTTTTCTCCCGACGGTCACTATGACCTTCCTTTTTCCTTGCCTCGCCTGATCTATTACAGTAATAGTGGATCTTTGTTTCTCCACTGGCCAGCTTTTTGGGGTCCCTGGGCAAAATGAACCAGCAGTTTTGGCTACCCTCTTCTTCTGCTTTCCATTCATGAAATTCTGTAATAAAAGCACAAAATAGCATTAGATAGTGACAAGTACTATTGGGAGAGAGATGCAAACAAAAGTAATCGCTCTGAAGGCTTTGGACACGGGCTAATGTAGCATTTATTTTACTCCTTCACCTTCAACTCGACTGTGTCATGAGGTCACCCTTGATATTGCTCAAATTTATGTTAAAATTGAATTTCAAATGCAATGCGCCATAACTTGAAAAAATTTATCATATTAGTTTTGTTTTAATAAGAAACAAATATGAAACTTAAGCATGATCTATGCTCACTCCTTCCTCAATACTGAATTAGACTGTACATTCATAGCAATGCTGTTACGATAAGACAAAGACGAACTGAGAGCACGTGGTGGAAGCTACGCCCCAGAACAGTGTGAATCCCTTCTCTCAGTTTCTTCTTGAAAAGCTCCTTCTTTTCAAGAAGAGCTCGATTTTTTACTGTACATAGGGGCTTGGCGAGGGAGTGTTCCATCGTCACGCGGTTATGATCTGGCTTGGGCATGCGCCTGGTTCGAAGAGGCAGCATTATGTGCGATTTCAATAAACCAGTTGCTAGTCTGCGTTCGTCCTGTCTTCTTGTACGTTGGTGTCTTTTCCCAAGCGCAGTTTACGTTCACAAAAAGATGTCTTACCAAGTAGCCTCCTAACACACTCTTCTTAGAGAAAAAAGGATTGCGCGTGCGTCAAATTTCGCTATACTTTATGAAATCTACAACCAGAGTCCTTCAATTGAAGGACTGTGGTACTACTAAAGAATTTTCCCAAAGTACGCCGGGAGACCAAGCCGCTGACAGCCGCAATTGCAAGTGTGGTCCTGGACCTACGTCGGCCTGCATTCGGACCTATTGCGGCCTGCACTGAGGCGAAGACTACACCACGCACGCAAGTAGCGCAGAGCAACGTCAGAACGCAGAGCAAATTCCTCCTCTCGTTTAAGTAAAAAAAAAGGGGGGGGGGGTGGCGCGAGCGTCACATTTCGCTCTATTCTATGAAATGTACTGCTAAAGAGCTTGCCCACAATACGCTGGGAAACCATCTCGGCGACATCCGCAAATTCATGTATGGTCCCGGTTCTGCGTCTCTGCCGCATTGCAACGTGCACTGAGGCGAAGACTAAGCCACGCACGCATGTGGCACAGAGCAACGTCAGAACGCAGAACAGCTTACTCCTGTCGCTTAAAAAAAATAAGAAGATGTACAAACGTCAAATTTCACTCCAGTTGCTGTGCAGGATAGCAGACAATGCCAAACGTATGTCATGTAGCGCATCGCTGGGAGCGCGCACACATGACTATACTATAGATGGATAAACAAACAAATTATATTTAACGAGGACACAAACTTCAAAATACCCCAAGGAAATAAATTAGGCACCTGCGCAAAAGCTGCTCTTCGCGAAACAGATGGAGAAAGAGAAAACAAAGGCCCGCAAAGCATAAACAACTGCCTTTTTGGAAGCACACTGCGCAACAAGAAATTAAAAAAAAGTCCAAGATATAATATTGCGTTTAAACGTCATTTGCTCACGATGACTGAGAATAAATTTAATAAAACTGTTCCTCACCCTTACTGTTCCGGAACACCACGTGCACGTCAGCCTCGAAGTTGTGCGCAGCGATCTGGTGCACCGAATACTTCTCCATTGTAGGCAGGGAAGTGCCACATACGTCGCATTTCATCAATTTCTTGACATCCACGGCCATTTTGTGAACGTTCCTGATGTGTTGCAGCATGTTCTTCCTCTGTATGAATAGTTTGCTGCAAAATTCGCAGCGACGATCGTCATCGCCGATGGCAGCTCGATCACAGACGCGCGCAATTCCGAAGTGGAGTAGGCGGCGTTTGGAAGCACGTGGTTTCTGTGTCATTGCACGCACTACAGCAATACAGAGAAGAAACCTCCCCAATCACGTGACACACTAGGTATTCGGTGGCCCCATAGGGACAGTTGGAAACCAACTTAGAGAACCAACATCCGGGAACGCAGGGTCACGTGGATGTTGCTTTCTATTGTTCACCGGCCTCAGCCGGCCTGCGGGGAGACGCATGTGCGGGGGAGAGAAGTGTGACGTCACTCGGGGTACTCTCGTCGCGAGCGCGATAGCAGCGCCGGCCCCGCAGCCGCTCCGGCCGCCTTCGGAGTGGTCCATTTTATTCTGTCCGCGACTGTACGTTGTCTTCGCAGACGAACTTGAAAAAGCTCATCGATTGCGGGAACTAGCAGCGCTTCCTTTCTCATTGTCGACATCTCCACTAGCTAACTCCGTCAACCCCGTTGCAACCGCAGCTATCGGGCCAGAGTGTCCGCCGGTTCTGCCATAATTCTGCAGTCGGCAGTGCGCGCGCGTCCCGCAGTGCTTGCTGGGATTGCACCCCGACGCACCGCCGATTTTCACGGTGCGAGACGGGGCAACGGAAAATCGCTCCAACAGGGTGCGCTTCCGGTGATCGAGGATGGTCGGTGCGTCGGTTAGCACCGCTGCGGTTGATCGAGGATGAAAGTGCGCACCAAGGCAGGCCCCGCACACTCTCAAGTTCAACAAATCATAGAGTTTCCTACAAAATTACTAGAGGGAACTCTGGCGCTAGTGTCTACGTGAGCTACAATGGGAGCGGTTGTCCCAGCACGGGGAATTATGGGAAGTACGTGGATTTGCCTAAACTTCGTCCTTTTGGCTTCAAACGGCTTTGTGACCTTCTAAACTCGTCATTTTCAACAGTGTATTGTGTAATAAATAATTAAATAAACATCATTAAAATTGCCCGACGGCAGGGTTCGAACACAGGGACTCTAGTACAGAAGCCTGATATTGAAACCATTAAGCCACGGATGCAGGTATCGATAGGCGAATGAAGCGCACTTATGAATTTATCGCGGGCATGCCAGAGCCTTGAGACGCTTGGCGCGTTTCGATTTGGGCACATAGACAAGCTCAATCGTTGCAATTAATAGCAATTGTACGCGTTCCCGGCGTCTTCTGCACTTCGAAGAATATAGATTGCGCTGAAATATACGACAATAAGGTTTATATAGCGTAATATACAAAGCCACAAGAACGTCTGAATCCACAAGCACGAAGATCAGACAAATCCATGTACATCCCATCATTTCCATGGTAGGACAACGACTGCAGCGCCAGAGTTCCCTCTAGTAATTTTTGTAGGAAACTCTATGCAACAAATAGTCACAGAGGGCGAAAAATCAATCGAGGCGCGTTTCAGCGAAAGCGCGCAAGTGGAGCTACTGTAATTTGGTCGCATACTTTAATTTCTGCTTTTTCTGCTAGGGGCGCTGAACATGCTGAATTTTTTACTTTACACAAACCATTGACATTAACAATCGAGGTGTCTAAGGATGTTTTTTTTACCTAAGGCAAATGGACAGTTGATTTCTTTTAAATTTGATTGTTGAAGCTGCGTTTTAGTCATAGCGTCAAGGTTTTTGTACTTGATTAACCACCGACAGCCGACAGCCTATTGGTATCGATGTGATTCCTGGCCGTTGGCGTTTAAATACTACGGCGGTAAAACATTTTCGAAAGCATGCTGGTTTCGTCTGCGAGTCATTACATAGACTTGCTGTGAAGAGGTCTACTCTTGGCAAAAAATAGTGCCTCATTTTGTTTAGGCGTTGATTATCATAATGAATGCGGCGGAGGTTGAGGGAGTACGCTTGAAGGTACGTTTTTATGCCTTTGATCTCCATGACACCGTAAGTACGCAAACCGATGTCACAGAACACCCGATGCATCATTGTGTGTTCTCCGTCATAGCTTGTTTGCTGTACGCCTACTCATTCTTCATTTCTTCTTCAAGTGTTGTATCCTCCTTTTGTCCTTGTTCTCTTGCGCTTCACTTACAGTATGTTGTTCCGTCAGCTGTAATGCGCATTTGCAAAACCAATGCGTTTGATAAGACGCAGTGGTTATCATAATTTCACTACACATGTATTAAGCTGGCACATATGGTTCAGATACACATACCTGTATGCGGACTTGCACGACGTTGATGCGGAGATTAGGATAATTATGACACCCGTAAGGAAGAGGCAGCTGACGGCCGTAAGCTGTTGCGTTCTTTCCGCCAAACTACACGGCCTGGTAGTGCTGTAAAGATGCTGTATAAAAGTGACACGCGGTAACAGGGAAATTATCATACTTAGCAGCCGACCGTACGTTTTGTAGCTTACGTCTTCTTTCTTGTGCGTTTGGGCTACCCTTATTAATGAGCCATTTCTTGACTATGTTCTTGACTATGTAACCGCGTTTGTGTGGATGCGTAGACGTGTGCTTTTTGTTGTACTTGTAAAATGCAAATAAAATATTTTCAGGCTTACTCAATCTTTGGTGTCGTGTGCGTTTATTCCAGTCGAGGCCATCGTGCCACCTGGAAACCGCATTCTGTCAGTAGCCCTACACGAAATGCAACAGCTGGAGCGCTGCGGCACAACTCGGGGTAACGGCGGCGTAATAAACGAAAAACCTCTCGGGATGCCCTTAAAACTCAGTTCAGAGTGTGCCTTAACTCGATATGACTCAGCGCTACATGTATCCTAGACTCCATTTGATACCTACACTCCATTTGATACCTCAGGTGCATCGCTGTGGAAGCTACGCTCGAAGTCCGGTCACCAAAATTTATTACTGCGCGCGTTTCCGTCTATGCTTCGCAGCGTGCCAGCGGCGTTTTCTCGCGCGAGCATGCACGTGAAGCTGCCGCGACGGGCTGCAATTAAAAAATACCGAAAAGAAATTTTTTTTAAAAGAACGTGTTAGCAGCCGTAGAAGTACACGGATGGTTTCTATGGGTAAATTCTTTTTTTTTTTTCATTCCGAACTGAGCTTATATATGGAAAGCTTTCTGAAAAATCGGGTCAAGAAACACCGAACTTTTTCTAAGTGCGAACGCAGCCACTGCAAGAAGTATCTCAAGCCTCCACAGCGTTGCACCTGATGTATGAAAGGGAGTATAGCAACGCTAGCAACAACGCGTTTTCGCATTTGTCGTAAGGCTATCTAGCTACGCTAAAGCTGTGTTACCAGACGTTAATGGCTGCAAATGTTCGTATTTCTCCAGTGCATGAATGTGGGCCTAATCACGCTTTCATTAAACTAGGTGCACCTGCATGTGCTGCGTATTGATGGAAGATGAAGAGAACTGCTTGTGCTGCCAGGAGGTGCAAGAGATTAGGAAAAAACAGAAGCGCACGCAGTGCGTAACAAGTTCAAGACAATTCAGGACTGTGTGCCTCAGCAGGGCAGTACTGGAAGTGGCACTTGCCCAGAAAGGAGTCGAACCGGCTGGACAAGGCAAGAAGGCAAGAAGCAGCACAGAAGGAAAGAACAGTTTACGAAAATCGCAAAACAAACGTGAGCGGCGGCGGCAGATCTCTCGTAGCGTCGTTCAGTAAAGCGCAGGACGGAAAGAGGCATGCCAGCTCATGTCAGCACGCCGGTCCGCAGCTAGGTTGGCTCGGTCTCCGCCCATGACGTCACTCTCGCCGGTTCTCTCCTCTGCCAACGTCCTCACCCGGCGCTGCGGGAAGCGATGGGGGCGTGTCCGCGCGGGTGATTTAGAAAGCGATTTCCGCCCGTTATATCAACAAAACGAAAAAAAAATTCGGAACCGTAAATTATTAGGTCTGTTCTTCCCAATCCCAGCAATTCATAGAAATTGAAAACCGTTTCAGCTTCCCTTTAGGCACCCTAGGAAACGGAGTTTTGCACAGTATGGCCGCTTTACTGTGGCTTTACTGGTTTCTGGCTGCTGCGCCTCGATCGTGCGCTCCCGCCAGTTTAGTTGCTGTGCGGCAAACGTAGCGCCTGCATATATATGTAGGCGCTACGTTTGCCACACAGCAACCAAACTGGCGGGAGCACGATCGAGGCGCAGCAGAATACATGTAGCGCTGAGTCATATCGAGTTAAGGCACACTCTGAACTGAGTTTTAAGGGCATCCCGAGAGGTTTTTCGTTTATTACGCCGCCGTTACCCCGAGTTGTGCCGCAGCGCTCCAGCTGTTGCATTTCGTGTAGGGCTACTGACAGAATGCGGTTTCCAGGTGGCACGATGGCCTCGACTGGAATAAACGCACACGACACCAAAGATTGAGTAAGCCTGAAAATATTTTATTTGCATTTTACAAGTACAACAAAAAGCACACGTCTACGCATCCACACAAACGCGGTTACATAGTCAAGAACATAGTCAAGAAATGGCTCATTAATAAGGGTAGCCCAAACGCACAAGAAAGAAGACGTAAGCTACAAAACGTACGGTCGGCTGCTAAGTATGATAATTTCCCTGTTACCGCGTGTCACTTTTATACAGCATCTTTACAGCACTACCAGGCCGTGTAGTTTGGCGGAAAGAACGCAACAGCTTACGGCCGTCAGCTGCCTCTTCCTTACGGGTATCATAATTATCCTAATCTCTGCATCAACGTCGTGCAAGTCCGCATACAGGTATGTGTATCTGAACCATATGTGCCAGCTTAATACATGTGTAGTGAAATTATGATAACCACTGCGTCTTATCAAACGCATTGGTTTTGCAAATGCGCATTACAGCTGACGGAACAACATACTGTAAGTGAAGCGCAAGAGAACAAGGACAAAAGGAGGATACAACACTTGAAGAAGAAATGAAGAATTAGTAGGCGTACAGCAAACAAGCTATGACGGAGAACACACAATGATGCATCGGGTGTTCTGTGACATCGGTTTGCGTACTTACGGTGTCATGGAGATCAAAGGCATAAAAACGTACCTTCAAGCGTACTCCCTCAACCTCCGCCGCATTCATTATGATAATCAACGCCTAAACAAAATGAGGCACTATTTTTTGCCAAGAGTAGACCTCTTCACAGCAAGTCTATGTAATGACTCGCAGACGAAACCAGCATGCTTTCGAAAATGTTTTACCGCCGTAGTATTTAAACGCCAACGGCCAGGAATCACATCGATACCAATAGGCTGTCGGCTGTCGGTGGTTAATCAAGTACAAAAACCTTGACGCTATGACTAAAACGCAGCTTCAACAATCAAATTTAAAAGAAATCAACTGTCCATTTGCCTTAGGTAAAAAAAACATCCTTAGACACCTCGATTGTTAATGTCAATGGTTTGTGTAAAGTAAAAAATTCAGCATGTTCAGCGCCCCTAGCAGAAAAAGCAGAAATTAAAGTATGCGACCAAATTACAGTAGCTCCACTTGCGCGCTTTCGCTGAAACGCGCCTCGATTGATTTTTCGCCCTCTGTGACTATTTGTTGCATAGAGTTTCCTACAAAAATTACTAGAGGGAACTCTGGCGCTGCAGTCGTTGTCCTACCATGGAAATGATGGGATGTACATGGATTTGTCTGATCTTCGTGCTTGTGGATTCAGACGTTCTTGTGGCTTTGTATATTACGCTATATAAACCTTATTGTCGTATATTTCAGCGCAATCTATATTCTTCGAAGTGCAGAAGACGCCGGGAACGCGTACAATTGCTATTAATTGCAACGATTGAGCTTGTCTATGTGCCCAAATCGAAACGCGCCAAGCGTCTCAAGGCTCTGGCATGCCCGCGATAAATTCATAAGTGCGCTTCATTCGCCTATCGATACCTGCATCCGTGGCTTAATGGTTTCAATATCAGGCTTCTGTACTAGAGTCCCTGTGTTCGAACCCTGCCGTCGGGCAATTTTAATGATGTTTATTTAATTATTTATTACACAATACACTGTTGAAAATGACGAGTTTAGAAGGTCACAAAGCCGTTTGAAGCCAAAAGGACGAAGTTTAGGCAAATCCACGTACTTCCCATAATTCCCCGTGCTGGGACAACCGCTCCCATTGTAGCTCACGTAGACACTAGCGCCAGAGTTCCCTCTAGTAATTTTGTAGGAAACTCTATGATTTGTTGAACTTGAGAGTGTGCGGGGCCTGCCTTGGTGCGCACTTTCATCCTCGATCAACCGCAGCGGTGCTAACCGACGCACCGACCATCCTCGATCACCGGAAGCGCACCCTGTTGGAGCGATTTTCCGTTGCCCCGTCTCGCACCGTGAAAATCGGCGGTGCGTCGGGGTGCAATCCCAGCAAGCACTGCGGGACGCGCGCGCACTGCCGACTGCAGAATTATGGCAGAACCGGCGGACACTCTGGCCCGATAGCTGCGGTTGCAACGGGGTTGACGGAGTTAGCTAGTGGAGATGTCGACAATGAGAAAGGAAGCGCTGCTAGTTCCCGCAATCGATGAGCTTTTTCAAGTTCGTCTGCGAAGACAACGTACAGTCGCGGACAGAATAAAATGGACCACTCCGAAGGCGGCCGGAGCGGCTGCGGGGCCGGCGCTGCTATCGCGCTCGCGACGAGAGTACCCCGAGTGACGTCACACTTCTCTCCCCCGCACATGCGTCTCCCCGCAGGCCGGCTGAGGCCGGTGAACAATAGAAAGCAACATCCACGTGACCCTGCGTTCCCGGATGTTGGTTCTCTAAGTTGGTTTCCAACTGTCCCTATGGGGCCACTGTCATGCCTTATTGAAGCAGGTTGAGGGCTCGCATGTTAACAAATCATGACATGTGGTCTCTTGATGATTAGCCCGTCTGTTTTTGTCTGTGGTGTGCAGCCATATGTCACAGCTGAATGGTATGTGTGTTAGAGCACGAGAGATGCCACCATGCTTGTTGTATGAGCTGCTGGTAAGTGTTCTGTGAAAATAGGTACAAACCCAGTGGTCATCTCTGGTATGTGGCAGTTGTTGGATGGTAGTGTGTTAGAGCACGCCTCCATGCTTGTCATATGAACCGCTGGTAAGTATGTCTGTACATAGATGTAAGGAAGTGCATTGGATGGTGTGTAGTGCTTCAGTGTGCAAAAGCCTCCAATGTGTTTTGCTACTTATAAATTTGTGTAAACACTCAGTAGCGCAGTAGTTATGATGTTGCACTGCTGAGCTCGAGCTTGCGGGTTCAATCCCAGCAAAGGTGGCTGCATTTCAGTGGTGGTGAAATGAAAAAAAAAGTGTGTAATTGAATTTAAGTGCACATCACAAAACCCAAGGTGGTCAAAAATAATACTGAGTCCCGCACTGTGGCATGCCTCATAATTCGATCTAGATTTTGTGTTCCATGTGATGTTCTTATTGCCCATTTGAATAAACTTTTATTTTTCAGATTACCAAAATAGAGGGCACATGCAATGGTATTGTATGCAGTCTGGATAAGTTGCTCTGGTCATGAGCACTCAATTAAAACTTCTGCATATTTAGCTGCAGCAGACAGTGTCATAATGATTGTAAAGACTGCTGAAAGCTTTAGGCCACCCTACATATCAGATCAGTTTTATATTGCATCCCTTATGGTGCATCTCTTATTTGAGTAGGCATAATAACAATTGGCAATGCTTCCTTACACATTTAATATTTTTCTTTTTTTCTTTTGGAAGAGCAACCTTGGAAGAATAATCTACAACAGTGCTCCTACCTTCTCTTTCACTGTCTCCCCATTTCTTTTCTACACTTCAACTTCATTATACGCACTATTTTATTCTCCTCTTCATCCTACATTGAGGGTGTGGGAAAGTGAGCTAAGTGTGCATAAAGATTGCTGTGCCGAACTTAATTGCGGCACTGACGAAGACAAATCTTTGTCAAAGGGTTCACTCCAGCTACATTCTCCCTCCAAACACTGTTTATCACTTCAAGCCTTCATATTCCTGTGAGTTTTTGTCTTGTTTAACAGTTGTAACAGTCATACTATTTATTACTATCAATAGCCAGCATACATTTAGCACTGCAAAGGGCTGTTTAGAAGACGTGCGAGTTTCTACTTCCCTTATGATAAATACTCCAGACATTCAGTCTCTATTTTATGAAAATCTTTCAAACATTGCCAGTGATGACCACCATATGGGTTAATGTCGGCATGGGACTGAGGCTTTCCCGCAAAAAGAACAGTTATGTTTTGCTCATATCATGTGACTGGCAGTTTCTGCTGTAATTTTTGCACTTGTCAACTGCACTGTGAAGAGTTCATTTCTGTGAATATGTGCTGGCCTGATTCTTCTTGTTCACGCATTTCAGATCTTGTGCTATGAGATGAGGAGGTGTAAAATAAAAACACCGTGTAGATTTCACAATGCTTTTAAGAAACCACGCAAAGCTTGGAGATGAAGCATTACATGCAACTTGAACCAAGTGTCTGGACACAGTGAGGGAAAGTTGTTTTGTCATGAGAGAGGGTGTCGGTGTTACTTGTAACTACTTTAAATAAAAGTTTGTTTCAAAACAGTGGCTCAACTCTGTGTTCCCCCGGTAAAAAACAAAACCATTGGGATTTCCAATTCGCTTTTTAAACATAATTGACCTATATGAATAAAAAAAACTTGAGGAATCAAGATATAAGCTTACCATACCATGGAAACACTTGAAACTCCTTTTGAGAAGCTTACTCATACACGAACACACTATAGCAATTATTTTCAATCATATACTCACAATTTGCCGCGTCACCGCGTCAAGTTTCAAGGCAGATTTTTTTTAGACTCCAGGAAGCTATATGCTTAATTCTATCCATTGTTTACTGCATTGCATTTGATTTTCTATAACAAATAAAATTGAATTCTCCATTGATTGTGCCGACGCTCACGTTATAATTGTATGCTATTATTATTGACTAGTCATATATTTTCTTGGGGGTGGGGGGCTGCACTGGTGGCGTTCTACGAATTTGCGCCGCGTGTTTGTGCGGGTAAGCTTAAGCGCAGAATTTTTTTAGCGCGTTATGAAAACAATGCACTGGAGGTATTTTAATTAATGCAACGAGCTGTATGAAATATCGGTCAAGGGGTTGGAAACGTCGTTATAGAGAATCCCGACGATTTTCTCTTGCGTGTGTGTATTTGGAGTTGATGCAGTTTTCTTTATTTATTTTGGCTACATTGCGCCAATTGCGCTTCCATAGAATAAGGAAACGCGCTTCCACGCGCTTGCCGACTCGATCGCAAGGGGACAGCCTGATCAACATCAATATCAGCAGCAATGGCGGATTTGCGCTTGCCATGGCGCTTGCAAAGTTTTCAATAGTTTTCGCCTTTTAAGTGATGCTTTTGCTATTTTAACGTGTGGAGGTTCATTGTACGTCTGTTTTTTCAAGTTTGGCATGTGTTTTAACACATGTGAAGGTGTATACTCTTTTCGTCTTCAGCGGATATTTGTACAAGACCCTGTTCACCGTCTATCAGGTAAGATGCTACACGCAATCGTAGTGCTTCACTAAGCCACAGTGCACTACAAAGTTAAGCATGAGCGGTGCACAAAATTCACAAGTTCTTAGTATTGCCAAGAACAACCATTGCTTGGTGAAGTTCTCACAGGCGTTGTAGAAGTTGTTGGGCGCGGCAGTGCTGAACGTAGCGTTAGCGGCTTAAATCGTGTTTTTTACTAGTAACAACGTGTCACTATTTCATATTATTGGCGGCGTCTCCAGGACACCAAATCGGTAACGGGGACACCAGAGCTAGAACGCGGACTGGTCCATGGGTTGGGACTAGTAGTATATCTATGATGTCTGTAGGCTGTGTGTAAGTCGTACTTTCCGAATTTTCTGACGCATTTTAAGATCAGCTGTCCGCTTTCGCGGACAAGGCTGGAGTCAGGGTGGTCCGTGAGTTGGAGCAACATAACCTGCTTCCAGTTTAGGACCGCCCTGCTTCCAGTTTTGATCCCTCCGCTGCCCCTTGGGTACCCTGCCGCCTCCTTGATTATATTCTAATGCTCTCCTGAGGCCTCTGTTTGCCAGTTACATGTGCCCTCCTTGAGCAGTACTCACTACAACACCAGTCAGAACCTTGCCCATTGGTTTACCTATGTGTGGCCGCAAATATCTGAAACTTAATGCCAGTGCAACAGGTTTGTTGGCAAGGGTGTCAGATCGTTGCTTTGTGTTGAATCGGCCTTTTCTCAATTCTTAAGAATTTAATTGGAATGCACCTGACCAGTGCTGCTCTGTGGTGCTTGCCACCAGTCCCTTGGACAGGGAAGACATATGAGAATCCCTGTGCATACACTTTATATGCAGTGGTGTGACCGCTTCCTTTGGGAAACTACCACGTTAGCGATATTGTGAGCGCAATGTGACTTTCCTTCATCTTCCTCATCCGTACGTAGTGTGTGTCGCTTCTTCCTCGCCATAGCTCTAGCTCGGCAAGAATAAAGCGGTTCCTTAGAAGTGGTGGAGGTGCTGGGGTTCTGCATACCAAGGACGTATAAGGTAACAGTGTTTGTGCCTTTAATATGTCGCATTCGATCATTTTGAGACGTGGTGGTGTTCATGCGTTAGCACAGTGCAAGGACATCCACAATGTAAGAGGTACATCATTCTCGAATTTTATACTCTCTCCGGGCTTTTCTCGCGACCTCAGCACAAGTAGTGGGAGCATCAAAAAACTGTCAAAGCTGCTGCATGAATGTTGCCCAGTCAGAAAGATCTGGCTCTTGGATCAAAGCCAATTTTTTTTTTTACATTGTAGAGGCAGACGGGCATGCTGTGAAGTTTCTAAGAACTGTCCCACCATTGCTGACTCTGTTGTACATTTATCAAACCACTTGATTCTCACCAAGCTCAAGCTATGGTGACAAAGATGCGCCACGTGCTTTACAGTCACATATTGCACTCGCAATTCATCTGTTATGCCAGTTTGCCGAAATGAGCATGCACAGCAGTGACGAATTCACTATGCGTGCACAGGGATTTGCCTTTCCTGTCCTATGGGCTGTTGGCAGGTACACTCGTCAGGTACACCTCAGGTTTCAGTATGTTTGCATTCGGTTGCATGAATATGGAGGGAGTGTGTTCGCTGTAATCAGTACCACACATTTTGCTAATGTAGGCTTGAGTGGCTTTCTCGTGACTCCACTAAATAGTCGGAATACTTCCATGTATGATAGAATGATGAGCATTTTAACCTCCAGACATGCAGCAGTCTTTACACCACTGCAAGGCAGAAGCAGCCATCTCACCATGTTCACGCTCAAATAAATCTCGTTATTAAGGCATTTTATGGGCCCGCCAAACCGCCTGCACCACCTGAATGATGTCACTTGTTGTTGCACCTGGCTGTTCATTTCATTTGGCATCCTCTGTTCGCACATATTCGTTTCCAATAATTCAGAAAAATTGCAGGGCTGGTTTGCAATCTTTCCTGTTTTCTTTATTTTTCTTTATGGCCTTGTAAAACTGAGAAACGATAATGAAAAAAAGAAACAAAGGCTGCCTTCCTGTTCACCAGTGAAAGTATTGTTGCTTAGAAAGAGGCGCAGAAAAAGATGTATATGCATGTCGGACAGCCTGCACAAGGTTTTATCTTTGTCTCTTCAAACATGGCGTACCTGGTTGGGGTCAGTGGAATCGCTGTTCTGTAGCATTACCCCTGGCAGCGGAAGCGCTAGCTGTCCCAGAGCTCTAAAGAGAGTCATCGGAAACACAGTGCTAAACCTTCATCCTTGAAATGTGAAGGACGTCACTGGACAGGACGAGAGATGACAAGGTGAGACTGATTGGGGCAATGTTGTGGTGATGGGTGCCACCTGGTTAAGCGCACAGTATGGTCCCCTGTCCTGAGAAAAGCTTTTCTGGGAGCCCTACACAGTGGAAAGGGGACCAGAGAAGTACAAGCGCACCAGGGGAGAAATGAAAGTCGCATTGTGAAGCATGGTACTGTCATTTCTGGTTGCTTCATGACGCAGTAATGATAGTCGCAGCACAATATCTTCAATTTATTCTGGCAACTCACGATATGCAAGTGAATGCTGCTCACTCTGATCATGTGGCTGCGTTTCAGTGCTTGGATATCTAAGGCCACGTTGCAAAATGCACAAGAGATTTATAATCGACTTCGTATACACAGAAAATACAAGAACAGTTCTAATAGCACTGAAAAGACAGAGCATTCACGGCGTCGTTCAAGCTCAGTGTCCTTGAGCGTGCGCAAGAACTAGTCTAACTGACGTTATGACTGGCCTGTGTGGTCAACGATTTGTGTCGCGGCGCCAAAGCAACAGTGAAAGGCTGGACCTTTTAAATACGCCGAGCCGCCTGCAACCGTTGGAAAACGCCTAGGAGGCCCCAATAGCAAAAAGACCTTATCATTTGTACAGGCATTTTCACCTTCTTACCCACGGCTTGCACAACACCCTGATGTCTGCGTAGTCTCCACAGTGCTGTCTCCCTTCAGCAAGTTGGACGGTTAAGCTTCGTGTGTGCATTCGCTCTTTCTCTTCGTCCTCGGCAGGGAAGGTGCCAGCGTTCTCTGTGTGTGTGTGTGTGTGTGTGTGTGTGTGTGCGTGTGCGTGTGCGTGTGTGTGTGTGTGTGTGTGTGTGTGTGTGTGTGTGTGTGTGTGTGTGTGTGTGTGTGTGTGTGTGTGTGTGTGTGTTTGCGCGCGCACGTCAGTGCCTTTCCTTCTGCTGAGCCAGTGGGGGTTAGAAAATTTGTTGAACACTTCCATGTATCGAGCGGCGGCCGCCAGCGTGGAAAGTGTTTTCTCTCTCCTTATTTTGAGCAAGGGTATTCCAAACACTATAAAGGACGTCTTCGCCAATGGACTTGAGCCTTCAGTTTTTGATCAAACTAGCATGTCTGTCGCTCTCCATCGGGAAACTTGCAGAGTTGACCATTCCGTAACAATGTGAAGTAAACATTCATTGTTACTCGTTGCATTGTTGCCGTATCTCCTGCCTGGCCCCCTGAGGACTCACGAGCCGCTGCAAAATGCAGTCAGCGGCACGATCCTGAGCACCTGGGTGCACAGTTTGTAAGAATTGGTGCCAGCGGTTCGATCCGACAACCAATGGTAAGCGCCAGACCACCAAGCCCACGCTACTTCCACAGTCTTGGGTTCCCATCTTTAATACGGAGCAGCAGCAAAACAAGAATTGACAGCTGTGAATAAGGTATGCGGATGTGGGCTGCTTCCCTTGAACTTCCTGAAGGCAAATGCCTTCAGGAAGTTCAGTCGCACTTTGTTATTTGAAAAGGCGTCTCACCAAGATTGGAAGTTGCAAACCGACAAGTGCAATGCATTGATCACACACTAACAATCCTGTCTCCAAATTATCAAAATGATGCACAGTGGGAAAACAGCTGAAATTTTGAACAAAAGCCATCATGGTCGCAACGAAGCCCTGCTTCAGCCAGAGTCAAGGTTACATGCACAAATGTCTCTATGTAAAACGTGCTGCCTGCAATATCACCAACCATGGCACGTGACTTTCGTAAGCCAAACAATGTTAAATGCCATCCCTGGATGTATGCCCCACAGCAAAAAAGGAAGAGAAGAAAAAAAGGAAAGAAAAGACAGAGCTTGTCATGCGAGTGTGACATGAACCCTTGGCTCCGTCATGGGGGAAGATGAAGAAGGAAGATCACTTGGAGGCAAAGGGGTTGAGTGCTGTTGCTTTTAGCACTCGCCTCCTGGCAGCGTGAAAATGCAACGTTTCAATTTCTTCCATTTCCTTTAATAATGAACTAATTAGAAATATTTGTTTGAGAAAATGCTCCCTTGATGGCTTCCAACGTACCAATGTACCTATAACTAAAATTTGCCATGGTGCTTAATGAGAGGGGCTTTTTCAGCCCAAATTAGATCCTGCAGACTATAGTACTGTATGGAAAATATGGTACATGGAACTGTAAAATTTAATTTTCCACAGCAATTTCTACCTGTGCAGTTGGAGTTGGCTTTGTCACAGCATAGATGTGAGGACCGTGAAACAACCTTTATTCCCTAAAGATCCTGTCCTGTAGTATATTTGAGCATTTACATAAAGGCATGGAGACCCTCAGTGTGTTGCAAACTAAGTGGCGACATATAGGTGGTGTGTGCTGCCTGTAGGGATGCCACTGTAAGCCATCTATGTATTGGCGGATTTCTGAATTGTGGATGGGAGAAGGCTCATGGCTGTTCTGCCTTTGCACCAAGCACTGAAGAGCACAGTGCTGCAATTTTCTCTTTGTGCAGTTGGAAGAAAATTATCCCTGCAGTGGCAGCGACTACACAGAAAATGCACCCTACAAGAGTGGACAGAGTTCCAATGTGACTGTGGTTTGAAATGGTCCGGCCCCTGTGTATACAAGCACCGATTTTCCCAGACAAGTGTGACAGTGCCTGGTTTTGAATGCAGTGTGCTGCTTCATAAATATTGCAGTTGCTCAGCGCTAAGCTGCCTGGATTATGTGGTTGCCATAATGACTTCTCTGTACCCGTGGGACAAATATTTGAACTCGAAATAGCGACAGCAGCCATGCATTTCCTGCTGACATAAAATTAGGTTCCACAATGTCATCTGATGGATACACATGCTGTGATGTGGTTGTGTGGCCATGCTCTTTTTTCCTCCCTTCAAATATGCTGGTGAACTGCCACTAGTTACAGATGTCTGCAAGGAGTACGCACTGTGTGAGTGCTGCACATGAATTGAAATGACGACCACCACAGTGATGATAAAGAACACATTGAAAAGTAATCTGACAACACTTATTAAGACTGTCTACAAGTTTTCTGTGAGAGATTTCCTCAGGGTTGACAAAAACCATCTTAGGGATCATTTAATGGGGTGTTACCGCCCACATTATGAGATGAAAGAAAAGGAAGCCATTAGGATTTCTCTGGTGGTGCAAGGTGCTCTAATAGATGGCTTTGAATTGCAATAGACATAAATATTATCATTCTATCTGTCTGGGCACAACTTCTTCGCCAACCTCTCTGTCATCTCTGTAGCACATTAATCTGGGATAGTAACTCACTCGGACGCAGGAGATGAAAGTGCATGCCAGGCATGCTGACCACACTGACTTGGAGAGCGCCACTTTCTTAAATGTGGCAAAAGTCTGTGTTTTGGGCGAAATAAGAGCTCATAGGCAATTTTCATCTGTGATAAACAGAAATAAGTGCTGCCAGTGGTCAGACGTCTGAGGTCAAGCTTCTCAAGCAAGTGGATGCCATCGAGAACACCAAAAAAGCCAGTGATAGCCATTGTGCAGCAGCTTCAGATGGTAAGGTCCAGCCGGGGTTTCTCTGCACAAGGTCACCAAGTGGAATTCCTAAGTAACGGATATTTTTTCCCCTAAACTGCTACCCTAGAGTGGCCGGAACATGCACCGTTCGATCCAAGCATGCAGCTGTTATCAAAGTTTAGTTTAGTCAATTATTGAGGCTTAAGATGGTTTTAATGAATGTGCATTAGGAAACAATTGTAAAAGAATGTAAAAAAATTTGAACTGTGTTGACTCTTTGGTGGCATACTGTTGCTAATCCTGAAGTTACGTCCTAAAATGACTTATGCTCCAGGTATTTGAGCAAAACTATGGGTGTGGAAATATGAATTTTTCAATTTCAAAGCTAATTCGAATAATGAAACCTAAGTGCGAAGCGAATATTTTTCGAATATGAATACTACTGCTATTGCAAAAATCCATTTTTTTTCACCAACCAGAGGTGCAAAATAGCTTACTGCATAGCAAATAATGTACAGGGATATTATGCTTCGTGGTTAACAAAATTCTCTAATACAACACTTTTGTCTGACAATGTCATAACTGTAGTTACTTAATGTTTCATGAAGCAAGGACAACAGCTCAACATGTTCAAAGAGCAGTGACACCTAGTGCATGTCACCATCGATTCAGACATCGAAAAGAGCTGCTTAGAGTGTCTGGTATCAGCAGGTCGCTCTTCGCAAGCTAAGCCAACAGTGGGCACCACGCTTACACCATCACTTAAACGGATCTTCTTTTTGGCCCAAAATGTCATCATGCAAATATCTTTGAACCTGCGATTGTGGCAGTGAAAATTTCTGCCACGAGTGAAAATTTCTGCTGGATGATAAGCTCATCAGTCTTTCCGCAGTGCTGATGTGGAAGTGGCCCGTTCAGAAGCTTTTGTTGTTGAACGCATACTTGGGTTCCTTGGTGTTGAAATTATCCTTCCTTTCTCTCCAAGGGCGAGATCTTGCATTCTGAATGTTTGCTTGCGCTCTCATTATTCGCCTTCACCGTGCTTTCGTCAGCGGTCATCTGTTTGGTGAAGCGGGAGCGCCTATTGAACACTGCCTACTCACTGATGTAGAAGGTGAAGCAAACAGTCAGAAAGCTGGAAGCTTGCGCAATCTCATCCCAGGTTTTCAATCCAGTTTGACATTGAAGCATCCTGGTAGTATTAAAGTACTTGAGAATGAGGTTCCAGAAGCATTGCCAAGTTTGCCACTTGGTGAAATTTGTAGTTTGGAAACAATTTAGGCTCTTAGCGAGATTAGCAGTGAACAGAGGTTTTCACATGGCGATTGGTGTTGTCCAAATGCATGAAGAGGTCACAGTACGAGTACTTAAGCTGATAGTGTCGGGTAACCATAAGCACCAGCAGGGGCCCCGTGACAGTGTCCCCTTTAACTTCAGATATGCTTCACTGCATGATGATAAATATGCTTCGCCGCATAACACGACTCTGCTGCTGTGAAGGTGACTTAAACCGACAAAAGCCGAGAAGGTGCAAATAGCACTGCGCTGCCTGGTCCTTGCTGTTGGCCTTTTCTTCTTTTCACAGTGTCCTTACTGTAAGTGCACTCCAGAATTACAATGCAGGAATATGCATGTGTGCACAAGCTTTCATTCAAGAGTAACTCATGATCATAAGTTACGTCATCATGGTTTCGTACCATGTCACGGCATCATAAGCGAGACATAATAAAGGGGACCTCAAAGGCTGCGGGAGAGACTAATCTTTTGTGCGAGATTGTGCTATCCTTGCTGCATACAGTGCAATATTATATGACTCTCATGTCTATGGTGGCATTGTCGATTATGAATGTTTCCTTACTGCGTTAAAAAAATGTGTAGTGCATCTTTCAGATAATAATGGCATTATAGCTTCAGAGTTGTTCAAGTTTGGGGTACTTGTTCACTAAAAGTACACTATTAGAAAAGCTTTAGAATGTCTAGGTCATAATTGCATTTGAAGAACTGCAAGTCTTCCTACACATAGCAATTGGTAGCTTACTGTACGATGTTGAAGGTGGTTTTTATTCATAGGCCCTACGCAGAGAGCAGCAACACAATGCCTGGCATGTGACCAGGGTTCGTAACAGTGTTTGCATTTCCAGTGCTCGTAACTGATTCCAGTCTTAATGCATAAATTTGCTTTATGAATTCTTTGTAGACAGAAGGTGCTTGAATATTGGTTGCATGAAATGCTCCAATGCACACTGTATACGTACAGGGTGTCTTTTATTACCGTACAGATTTTCTTGTTTCAAAGTTATGAGCGCGGCAAATGTGGCATTCTTGCAGAGGAATTCCTCTATTTTGGAACTCCACAAATTTGGAGGCAGTCACATTTTAATGCACTCTCATTTCTTACAAATCTTGAAAGTTGCACCTAATTCAAGATATTCATCATTGAATTTCACTGGTAAATCGAGGCAATATTGGAACCGAGTGTGCTGGGAGCGCAGAAAAGAAGGTCCCGCTATCTCATCAGATGGAAACATCTTGGCCAGTCATTGTAGCTGCTGATACGACACACTTTGCCTGGCAAGCATGTGCGTCAGTGTGCCATGTCAGGCTATCATTTAAGCTTTGTCCCACACTTCTTGACAGGGCACTGCCGCCTGATGTGGAGGAGGATGCACCAAGTTTTGATTGTACTCAATTGAGCGCGATAATCAATATTTCAGAATAAGTGCAATTTTCGAGATTTAGAAAAAGAAAGGGTGTGCGTTCACATGCGACTGCCTCCAAATATGCCATTTAGAAGGCTGCCGCCAAGTTACTAATAAAAAAGTGACTGAATTTTTCAAAATTAATTTTCTGAAACTAGCATTAGCAGCAAAGTGTGTCCACCTCACCTAGAAACTCCTTTGCAAAAATTCCGCGCTCTCCGTGCTCAAAACTTTTTGCTAAATATCAGCATGGTTAAAAAAAAACTAGATATGCATAATTGTTAATGTATGAAAATCGTACACTATTACTTTTCAAAATTTTTGTCCTTCTATGCAACACCAGAAAAATTGGAAATAGAAGCTTCAGGTGACCTATCTGATGTGCAAGTTGCATGGCCATATTATTGTTTTAATTTTTCGCTATTACCTTTTACTGTGATGTCGCCACTGCAGCAGCTCGATGGCTGTGGCTTTTCATTCCAGGTCACAAAGCTGCACCCAGGTAGAGGCAGAATCCAAAAATGCTTGTGTACTTAAGTATAGCTGCACATTACAGAAGCCGAGGCCCTCAAGATTTATCCGTAGCCCTCGTGTAGCCCACGAGTTCCATATTTTTTATTGGGATTGAAGAGTAATGTTTGTGCTGTATCCCTCTATTTCAGACTAAATAATGTGCATGCAAAATTATATCTTCATTATTTTACACCATAGCACCAATATCTGTTGTGCGTTGATTTTCTGATGTCCTTACATTTGCTATAGCAAGGATTTTTAAAAATCAGCCACAAAAGAAAAAAATGAATGGTCAAGGAACCAAGTGGTGTGTAGCAGTTCCCTTCTTTTTTTAATCGGCGACAAGTTTTGCACTCGTGTGTTAGCAACACTGTTTCACCAATTGTGTACTTCAAAAGAAGTGTTACCTTTCTGCTTTGGAACTTTGTGGTTTTGTTCTGCCAGCTGCTTGACCAAAACAAGCAAAATGTACTTTGGATATTCCACAAATTCATTCTGTATGCATTTGGTACAATAAAATTTGTTTCAAGAATGGACAAATGCAGTGATGGTTAATTGAAAACTGCAACATGCCGATTTTAGTTTCATGCTTCATTAATTTTCTCAGCCCCAAAGAAAGCATGCGAGGTTCGAAAATGTATCATGTGACAAAGTGCTGGCCTGCCATGACATTAGTGCACTCGGTCTAGAGAACTGATTAATGCTGCACATACATTGAACATGGTGGCCATGACCATCCCTCATGAATTGGTATTCCCTGCCTAAACCACCTCACCAACACAGCCTGTTAACAGCAAGAAAGCTGACGGGGCTTCCAAGAATTTCTATGCACTATTTATTAGTATCGCCCATTGAAATTGCTCCATTGCTTTGCTGACAATTGTCTTGACAAAAGTGGAAGCCGAATCGGTTGAGTTCAATCAGTTTTATTTACATACAACCTATTATAAAGTGGACCTTTCTTCGCCTCTTCAACTGTTCCCACAGCTGCTGCTGCCATCTTGCACGCCACATGGTAGGTGCATGGGAGGATTTTCCAAGGAACTCTGGAAAGCTGTAATCAGATTGTGGGCAAAGTTAAAAACTTAAATACAAAAAGGGTATAACTGCGAGTCGGCCTAGTTGGAACATATTCATATTTATACTTTTTGTGCGCAAACAAACAGGGACGAAGAATAGGAGCAACACAAGGACGAGCGCTTTCTAACAACTGGTTTCATTTTTGAAGAACTACTTACTTAAATACCCACAGAACTGCGCGATCTAGAGAACAGAGCACGCCTACAGCGCATATGATACCCGCTGATCTGCGCGATCAAGTCTTTTGACTTGATCGCGCAGATCAGCGGGTATCATATGCGCTGTAGGCGTGCTCTGTTCTCTAGATCGCGCAGTTCTGTGGGTATTTAAGTAAGTAGTTCTTCAAAAATGAAACCAGTTGTTAGAAAGCGCTCGTCCTTGTGTTGCCCCTATTCTTCGTCCCTGTTTGTTTGCGCACAAAAAGTATAAATACAAAAAGGGTGTAGAGTACTGTAACCTTGTACATGTTGATCACACATGTTTCAGCTACAGCTGTAAGTGCCTTGTCTCATCAACCAAGCTACAGTTCTTGCAATGTTACACTTTGTGATACTCAGTATGAATTGATAAGACTAGCTGCTATTCTAGTGGTTGTGCAGGCCCCAAGGGAACAGTGCCTGGCCTTTGTGCTTGTATGTGTCAATTTCTCTCAGTCTCGCCCAAGCCACACCAAAATGCTATCCACAAGTGTTGTGCCAAAATGGCCTGGCAACATTTCGTATTAAGCCGTTTGACCTATTTATTGCACTGATGCACAAAGTGCAACCAAATGAAGGAAATGACATCGCCTAGGTGATTAGTAAATTACCCTTCTAAAATACCACAAGTGCAACTTTGCTGTGGCAAGAGCCTTAGCAAAAACATGAGACACACAAAAATGAAGGAAAAGCGACACCTTCAAGTTCCCGCACCAACTCACCGTGACAAGCACGAATTTTGACAGTGTCTGCTTGAGCTTAGTTATTTCGAGATACATGCAGTTGAATGCTTTTACAAGCATTGAGATGCCCCACTATGCTAGCTTGCCTTTTATGGCTATAGAAAGCCATATACTGCCACAAGTCTGCCTATTCTTCCGATTGGAATCTATATTGAAGCTGCTTTGAGCAATGGGCGGTATTCTATTTCAGCGCAAATGATACATTGAGAGTAGTGTGCCTGGAAGGAATAGGCAAAAGCATTGCAGAAGCTGCAGCACTTTGTGCTCGCTGAATGATCATACGAGAAGGTAAAGATGCCATCAGAAAGCATCCTTCGTATAGAGTCTCTTTAAAAGAAAAACACTACAACTAGACATGGTGACAGTTGTGGTGGCAAACTAAAAATATTATAATGATAGTTCAAGGTGTGGTATGGCATGTTTATGCTATTTCTGGAAAAATAAACACGGCAAGTGTGTCCATGCCAGCAATTGACACAGGATGTGCAGATGCAAAGCTGCAATACAGCACCACGGCCTCAAAACGACAGAATGCAAGTGGTGGTCCAGCATCAAAACTTCAATGTCCCTACACTGCAACACTGGGAGGCCATGCTGCATGACAGAAGCCTGGGTGGCCAGCAGGCGCTACTCTGTCGGGCACAGGACGTGGCAGCAACTATTTCTCCTAAGGATTAAATAAACGGATTTCTCTACGTCACCCGCTATGCGATGCGCCATGCGAGGGAATGACAGTGCCACTACTCTCACAGGATATGGATGGTGCACAACACCACCTTGAGCATCGGAGTGCACGTCTGCCTGTGAGCTCTGTACTACAAACACAAGTGGTGCATGCAAGGTAACATTTAACATATCACTGCCAAATGCCATCAATGAACAGAAGCAGCAAAGAAAGCTGGTTACATAATCTTCAGTGTGTCGGATCTGCATATTTTTTACATCCTGTCTGCATGCCGCATTGTTCATTTGTTCGTCACTGCTCAAAAGTGCATAGTTGCATGGTACTTTTTTCGATCTTGTGCACTTTCTTTTGTCCTGAAAAAATAACCACAGCAGCTATCTTCATAAAATAAAGCAGATGTTTCTGAATGAGGTGTAAGTATTAAAGTTGCTCAAAAGGGTAGTTTACTGAATTGATTGCATTTGAGTACTGCAGGCCTAGTTTCTTTCCGTATTTCTCTTTTAAAGCCTCAGCACAGATTAGCTGAAACACCCTGTATACTGGACGGCTTGCCTGGCTGCCCGCACCGCCGAGGCGGAGCATCAAACGTTTTTGCGGCGCACTTGTCGCCGTCTCGTGGCACCGGTCGTCCATCCTTATCGCGCACACGCCACCGTCGTCATCACGCCACCGTCGTCTGGTGTTCTGATTGGCTGCGGCAAAGCGGACAGCTCTGGCGGGCGGGGAAAAAAAAGTGGTCCGCGAGCGATCGGGCTTGCCGCCTCGTTTAACGCCTGCTTTTATCCGCCTGGCCAAGAGCTTTGCCCGGTTTAGCCGCTTTGTCTTCAGTGTGAACGTGCCTTTAGAGTAAGAAAATCAACAGCTTACGCTTCCACATTTTTTGCTTGGTAGCTGCATTCAATTTGCTTGCTCCTCGTCTTTTAGATGTCTAGGCTACCCACATTTTAACGTGGCTGAATAGTGCACAAATCAGAAACGCGAGTTTCTGTGGCCTAGCCTTCTCACACTTGCAAGGATACCATCCAAAATTGACCTATTTTTCTTATGGGGTGCCCACTGATTATGAGGATGCTGACATCGAAGGATCTCAAGTGGTTCTCTAGCATTTTGGTGACGTAATACAGTAATGCCAAGCTACAACTGACTTGATATCTGTCAGCACCAATGAACGCAGTGGTTAGTATTCTCACTAAATTGAGAGTTCAGCCCAACAGCAGATGGACACCAGTGGTTTGAATCCCCGTGTTGGCAAATTTAACTGGCTGAAATCAAGCATTTAAAAGACACGCACTTAGTTCCATCCCTTCAATCTGCGAGCATAATGAAGATCAAAGGTCAGGTTATGTGGCTGCAGCACCTTCTGTTCGTGCAGCATACCTTTACTTTTCTTTACCAAGACACTCAGCATGCACATACCTTGTGTGCAAGCCACATCTATTTACAACAGAAACAGCGCTTTCCACTCGTGAGCAAAAGTTTGGAGGTAAAATATGGTAGAATTTTTTGTCCAGCCAACGCATACAGGCTGAAATCCAAGTGGTACAGCCAATATGTGCCTGTTCAATCACTGCAATGCATTGAGCCACTTCTGACAACGCACAGCTGTACCAGAAAAGGTTTAGATTTTTTTTCACTAATGCCATGGACTTATGAACTTTTATGAATGTACCTTCAGCTTTCGCAGACTTTCAAGTAATTCGAACGTAAAGTGGCCTGTGTGTTATTGCTATTCAGCCAGAGTGCAATAGGAGCCAGTCAAATTAGTAAAACATGAAGTCAATGTGCACACAAAGACTACATGTACCCTTGCATGACTTTGTGCCACAGGCAGCTAACAGCTTCCAATTCACAGTTCTTGTAATATGCTTGTGGCCACCATCTACAGTGATCTATTTGATTTAACGGGGATGTGTATGTTGGCTGAAAACAAGAAAATATATTAACACCGATGGATGCAATATATCCTTTCCGGTAGTTTCGCAAGGGAGAAACTAATTCGAACTTCACGGCAGCGTGCACCGCACAGCTGCACCTCATTTTATATTCTCGCGCATGCGTCAGTGTTGCCGCAGCTGTCTGTAGTGACACCCTCGCGTGCATTTCTTGTTCAAGCTTTGTTGAAGGGTTTGAAGAAATGAAGGCAGTACGGTGCCGCTCATTTCTTCCTTAATGCGACCTTTGAATAGTGTGTGCATCTTAACCCTTTCATAGACGCAAGCAGAGAACAGGCCGCTTTGTGTCCGAGACATTACAAGTGCTTTTTCTTTTTATGAAGTATTTTTCACATAACGTAAAATCTCAAAGCTGACTACGATTCTGTAATAGCGAAAAGTGGGAATATTACATCCCACTATACAGCCTCAAGGCCCGTTTCTACCTACTCGTGGTCACCTGTAATGTGATTACAAGCAGCCAGAGTACCCAGTACAGTATACATTGTTTGTGCACGTTTTCATTATACTTACTGAGCATGCTTTGTATGAGAATCCTCAATCAGGGCTTTCCGATATCACAAGGGTTCTTAGCAGCTCGCATATGTAGGAATGCGATTTGTTCGCGATGCTAATAATTTGATCACCTGTTTTGGTAGCTGTGGGCACGAGAAATTTAGACACCTAACCGCACCAAAATTCAGCTTATATGAAAACACGGAATTTCGATAAAAAGAGTCCATTTGCCGCTGTGGTGGTTTGAAGGAAGGCGATAGAATAGAATAAAATAAACATTGTAGAACGGGAAGTAAACAATCTGCGCAATCGCTCTATCGCGTTGTCTGACAAAGAAATGGACGAAAAAATGTGCTTAACGTGATTCAGAAACATATCTACACAGGAATGTTCAATGGTAGAAATTACACTTCACAGCTACAGAGTAGCGAAGTTGCCCTGAAAAGTGGGACCAATATTTTCCGACCGCCCAACAAAGGGTGAAATGCGCACAGTATGTACGGCAACACTTGCTTTGTTCACCGCAGTAATGCCACCCTGTAATGGAGACACAACTACGACAAACGGTCCGCATTTCTTCCGCAGCGAGCAGCGAGAAAAAGTGAAACATTTTTTACCGAGTCAGAGAAAAGCCAAGCGTGTTCCTGACGGTATGTAACGGCATGCCGCAGGGAAAAGGGGGGTCCATACCTCGGGGTTCAAATTCTGCAGACACGGCATGCGCTTCAGCGTAGCCGTCAATTTGCGGTTGAGCAAGCGACGATTTTGCATTTTCTGTTCCGCATCAGCATGTTCTACGCAGCGAGGGAGCACCTTGAAAACCAGCACGACGGGGGCCGTCTCGTTGAACAATCAAGGCCTAAAATTTAAGAGACAACACAACTATTGGCGCTTATTGTTTCAAATTTTGTGATTTCAGTAGACTTACCTTGATGTTGTCGCATATTTCTTGTGGATCCATGTTGCTTTCAAGGTCGTTTCCGCCAACATAAAGAACGGCGAAATCGACACGCTCGAAGCGCATCGTGGAGACAGCTCACGCCAGCCGCACTGCATTGTAGTCCACAAAACTGAATGTGCAGGCTTTCATAGACTCAATTAGGCGCAGGCGCGACCTATTTAAGAATTTAACCTGACTCACCGACAATGACGCCGCGCAAGGACGGCATGACTCAACACGATCCAGCGAGGCGTAACAAGACCACGCGAACGAACCTACGTGAGCCGGCAGTGGCCGCATGTGCATGGCATGTGGCCGGCACACACCACAGGGATTTAGCAGCAGCACCTAGCAGCGTCCTTCCCTAGGCGTACAAGTACCTATCTGGGGGCAGGGAGTACGCCACTGGCTTACGTCACATCCGGTTTGCCTCCAAACCGGGTACAGCCAGCCTGCGGGGACCCTCGCTCTAGCGCTGGCGCTTGTCGCGCTTGATAAATTTCTAGTGCCGCGTTCGGCTCCTCTGCTGCTTGGACGAAGGGGCGCGTGAATCGCCAGTAGTTCAGCACTTAGCGCTGTCGCGCAGTAGCGGACGGCCGCAGCCCATCAAAGCGTCGCGCTGTGAAGGAACCAAACTATATGTTTTTCTTTTGTCGGCGATTTGCAGTCGCGGACGCAATGAAATGAGCCATGGCTTCGGGCAAAAAACGCGGACCAGTGCCAACAAGTGAAAAAGGCGCCTGATACGTGTTGAGACGTCTGCTCTTGCATGCGCGTCCCTTTTAGTTCGCAGCCTCTCTAAACCTCTAACATTGGCTTAGCGCTATTTAATCGTAGGGAGCAGCGCGAGGTGACGCCGCTACAGCGCCGCAACGTCTGGTGCGCTACCAGAATGGGTTGTCGGGAGTACACTGTTCTCTGCGCCCAGCTCACGCTGCTGCTGACGTCTGCCACCTTAAAGTCGCAGTCCCTATACATTTCTTTTTTTCTGTCGCGTGACCACGATACCGCGTAGTCAAAGGATAACTGCGGCGTCTCGTCCACTAGACTCGGAATTATCCGTGCGTGATAGGTTGTTGGAATGACGGTTCGCGACCCACTCTTTATATTTGCCCATGCTATCTCGCACTTCTAGGGTTTATTCACAGGAGATAAAGCGGCTTCAGTAGGCTTTCTCCTATAATAACTGCCATCATCGAATCTTGGAATTTATTTCTTTTTGCTGGAACGTGGAGCGCCTGACACCGTGCAAACCGTGCGGCTTGATCCTCTACCCCTGGCGGTTTGCAATTAGCAGACTGCTTGGCCGGTGTAGTGAGCTTGCTGGCAGGCACTTTTTACTCCAGTATGTTCCAGGCGACAGTTTCACTGAAGGGGCCTTGTTAGGGAGACGACCATGTTGAATGGAATTTCGTTTCTGGCACATGGTATTAAAATCTGTCCAAGATTCAACAATAGCAGTTCTAATGAGAGAAAGCCTACCGAAGCCGCTTCATCTACTGCGAATAAACCCTAGCAGAGCGAGATAGCATGCACTAGCATGAGATAGCAAGAGTGGGTCACGCACCGTCATTCCAACAACCTATCACGCACGGATAATTCCGAGTCTAGTAGACGAGACGCCGCTTATCCTTTGACTACGCGGTATCGTGGTCACGCGACAGAAAAAAGAAATGTCTAGGGACTGCGGCTTTAAGGTGGCAGACGTCAGCAGCAGCGTGAGCTGGGCGCAGAGAACAGTGTACTCCCGACAACCCATTCCGGTAGCGCACCAGACGTTGCGGCGTCACCTCGCGCTGCTCCCTACGATTAAATAGCGCTAAGCCAATGTTAGAGGTTTAGAGAGGCTGCGAACTAAAAGGGACGCGCATGCAAGAGCAGACGTCTCAACACGTATCAGGCGCCTTTTTCACTTGTTGGCACTGGTCCGCGTTTTTTGCCCGAAGCCATGGCTCATTTCATTGCGTCCGCGACTGCAAATCGCCGACAAAAGAAAAACATATAGTTTGGTTCCTTCACAGCGCGACGCTTTGATGGGCTGCGGCCGTCCGCTACTGCGCGACAGCGCTAAGTGCTGAACTACTGGCGATTCACGCGCCCCTTCGTCCAAGCAGCAGAGGAGCCGAACGCGGCACTAGAAATTTATCAAGCGCGACAAGCGCCAGCGCGAGAACGAGGGGGCGGAGAAGTTTGACGTCACTCGGGGTACTCTCGTCGCGAGCGCGATAGCAGCGCCGGCCCCGCAGCCGCTCCGGCCGCCTTCGGGGTGGTCCATTTTATTCTGTCCGCGACTGTACATGCTGACCGACCTCATCCAAAAACAATGTGGTGAGGAGCGGCCGAAAGTGGACAGGTTCGTAGCACGGGCCGTCAGGAACTCGGGATTAATTATAACATCCATTGGTGTTTGCTTGCAACCACGTACGTCGGAGCACGCAGTTTGACAAGGTTCGAGCGCTTGCCGCGGATGGGGCTCTTGCATTGCTCAGGGGGCGCTGCGAAAAAGGTGCTAAAAAGCGCCCTCTGTGCTAAAATGGGTCGTACCAAGCTCGGTCGTCTGCTTCGGAAAGCACGTTTACAATATGGACCCGCCACTATCGGTTGTGTTGTTTCACGGCCTGCAGCGAATATCGGGCGCCGAAGATTTTTTCAGGGGTGGCACGCTGCGTAAAGGCAAGAAATTATGCAGTGCCGAATACGTGTACGCCGTTCAAGAATTAGGCGGCGAAGTTTTAGCACCGTGTCAACCGCAAGTGAAGCGAATCGCGTACGAAGTGGAACTTCAGGTAAGGTTTGCACGCTAGCTGCTAGATTCAGGCGCAGAAACGCGAGGAAATGCTTGCTATAAATGAATCCACAGCAGCGATAAGCAGGCATCATGTATACGGAACTGCTCGAGGACACGAGGATACGCGCCGCGATGTACGAACTGCTCGAGCGCACGATCGTACGCGCCGCGACGGCAGCGGTCTTTCGACATGCCGCGAAACGGCGGGCCTCCTGCAATCTTTGTTGACTGCATGCCGCTAAACAAGTAGTTATGCCTGCGTTGTAGTAGCGGCCATCTGTCCGTTTTAGTAACTGGTAATAACAGATGCAATGCATATGAGCTCACACGTACGTGTGAATCGCGCTGCAGCGCGAGCTCGTGCGCTGCTCGCTTGATGTAGGTTTTAATGACAGCGCTCGAACATCGATGTGCTGCAATCAATACTGCCTTGCTGCGCTGCCTCAACGTGCTGGCTTGAGATCAAGGATGAGCGCATTTAACTATCTTAACCTGTGCTGCTCGTAGTGGAGTAGTGAATTGTCATCGAAGGAGCCCGACCATTTGTGCTCATTTGCACACACCTGGTCACTTCATCACTTCGCATCGGTCGAATTGTTAATTGTCGCTGTGGCCGGGTCTCGAATCGTGAATTACCAGCCATGCCTGCTGCTATGTCGGTCTGCTGTCGGGACTGTAGGTACAAAATACCGAACTTTAAAACGCAGATAATCAAGCAAGCTTCAAGACAGGCGAAGCAGTCAGCATGGCGCGAAGTTTCGCTTACTCAGCGCGACGAACTGCAGCTATGCAGCGCGCCCGACGCTCCACTTCGTGAGGCCTTGAAGGAAAACGGTAGAATCTGATGTTGGGATTCAGGCCTTCTTGTTCATGGCAGCCCACGACGCAAAAGTAATGGCGGTGACGCCTTTTCGAGGCTGGGCTAGGTCTCTCCGGATCGGCGTCACCGATTCCTTCTGCTCCTAGCATTACGTCCCACGGCACACGGAGAGTCCGTTTTCGTTAAACTATAGGCTGCGGCGAGCTCGCAGCGTGGTCTGTGAGAAGTGACGAGCCTTTTCGCACTCGCAACAGGGCAGAAAAAAGTGCGAATCGACGCAAAACTCTGCCTAGAAACGTGCTTCGCCACAGCTAGGGTTCAATACGACCCAAGCTGGTACGACCCAGATGTCGTTTCCCGCGCCGCCACCAGGCGCCGCTACTATACCTCAAACTCCAGCGCAAGACGCGCATGCTCAGCACCTGCAAACAATAAAATGTGCGCGCGCGCACGTTTTGCGCTCCAGGGGCAACGTGGCGCTGCATGCAAGCACCCTGCACGGGGTGCAGTTTTGTCGTCGATGTTCGCCCTCCGCAGTGCGCCACCACCGCGGTGCAAAGCGCACCTTTCTGGTTTTGGGGCAATCTTGAGGCAAGGCGATCGAGGAAGCTATAAGCGTTCATGCGGTAGCGACTTGTACCACTAGTTTGGTGCCAGCGGTACAACGACACGGTGCATCGCGGCAAGGATTCATGAGCCGGGCCAGCCTTTCCGAACGTGCGCGCACCGAGATAACAGTTTGCAGAAGCAGCCAGACAACAGCGCAGGTGTTCTTGTGCACAGCTCGCAAGATCGTGCATAGAGCCAAGCGAAATAAACTCAACAGCTCGCGGGCGAGATTGTCACTCGAAGTGTGCCCAGGGCCCGTACACTCTCAGTTCTAGGGATCCCCACAGAGGGCGAAAAATCAACCGCGGCGCGTTCCAGCATAAGCACGTAAGTGGAGCTACTGTAATTTGGTCGCATTCTTTAATTTGTACTTTTTTCTGCCAGGGGGCGCTCAACGCGGCTCAACATTATGGCGTTTTTCACTGGTTGATTCGGAGCAGGATTTATTGCTCCGCGGCAACGAATCCGAATTTCACTGGTCGATCTGGAGCGGGTTCGCGCGTTCCACTGGTCGTTTCGGATCAACTCGCTCCGCGCCGGATCGCTATCACTTGCTCCGCCGCCGAGGCGCGGATTCGGGCGGAAATAGTCCGCGTCACTTCCGTCTTCAAGCGAAATCGGTACCCGGTTGGTACGCACAAGACTGCTTCGCAAAATGGCTGCGTTCGGTGCTGCTGCAGTGCTCGCGTTTAGCGATGAGTGCTCGGACGACAGCGATTACGATGTGACGCAGGTGCTGTACGAAGCCTTCTATGCACGTTGTCCATGGACAATACTTGCGGCCGCGACATGGAAATGACGGACTATGCGACTGCCGCGCTCAAATTACACACGGGGGACGGTGAGTTTGGTTGCCGTGGAAACGCACAGAGCGGAAGTCGGGCATGGTTTCCGGAACCGGTTTGTGCAACGTGTACGCAGACTTCCTGTGTGATCCCCCGCGGAGCGTTTTTGCGCTCCACTGGCCGATTCGGATTTGGGAAACCCGAGCGCTCGCTCGAGGATTTCGGCGGCCGCTCCAGATCGACCAGTGAAAAATGCCATTAGAGTTACTGTATATGCTACCACAGGTTATACAGTAACTCTACTCAACATTAGTGTTCCTGTATATGCTCCCGCAGGGAGCATATATACAGGAACACTACTCAACATTTGCTTTAAATCAGGGGTACAATGAGGATTCGACGGGAACCAAAGGTCAGTGGGTCGCCTCGCATTGGGCGCTCACGGGAAGACTACAAATGAAGCTGTGCAGGGTGATATGGGCTGGACTAGTTTTGAAGTGAGGGAAGCTCGCAGTAAAATTGAGTATGAAGAACGGCTGAGGAATATGGAAGAAAATTAATGGGCTGGGAGAGTGTTCAGGTCTCTGTACAGGAAAAACATTGATTCACAGTGTAGCAAAAGAACTAGGAAGCTTACCAACAAGTATGCGGCCTGTAGGGTGAGCAACACAGCAACAAAGAAGGTCAAGCGGAAAGTCAGAGAGGCTGAAATAATCTCATGGGTGGCGGCAATGGAAAAGAAACCTGCCATGAGTAACTACTTAAGAGGAAAAAACGAAATCAGGAAAGAAACCATTTGTGATAACTCAAAGGGAAGCTCATTACTTTTCGAAGCGAGATCGGGATGCCTTAGAACACGCACCTATAAAGCGATATATAAGAAGGAAGAAGAAGCATGTGCTTGCTGAGGTAAACCTAGGGAAACAACGGAGCGTGTTTTATTAGAATGTGAAGACGTCTACCCAGCGCTCGATTTAGGCACCACTGGCCTCCTTGAAGCCCTTGGGTTCAGTGGGAGCAGTGGTAAAGCAAACATGTCCACTATAGGCATTAGCAATTGGCATTAGTAAGAGGCGATTGGAGGATTGGTGGCAGGGAAACGACAAAAGACAGAGACGTACAAAAGCACAGTTCGCAATAAGGGATCAGAAAATTTGGGCGTGGTAGTTCGTGTTTTTTGTTTTTCCTTTGTTTAACCTGTAGGTTATGTAGGACATTAGGCAATAGCTAGAGCTTGGTGGCGCAACCCACCGCCCCGTTCCAAAGGGGACGCTCATAACATCCATCCATCTATATTTGATCTAGAAATGTACGCATAACAACCGTCAAACAGTTAACGTGTAACTTTCTGCAAAATAAACATGCAATTGTTTTTTTTTAAACTTACGTTATTAAAGCCTGTGCTTTATTACTTGAATAAATGTTTTGAGACCTCACTAACGTGAAACAAGCAGCAGCCCACTGGTATCGATTGCAGTCCGTGCCGTTTATCGATTCAAATTGTACGGCGGTTATATTTGCGAATATAACCTTTGTGCAGCATCACGCAGGTTCGTCTTAATTAGCCAACAATATCTCAGCCAGTTTATGCATCGGACGATCGTGTTTAAAGACGGTGAATTTTATCAGCTGCGGCGTTTCACTGGCGCAATGGGGACACACACGGCTTCCGTCGTCAGTGGTCTGCCGCGTCTAGCCGCGTAATGACGGGTGACTTGAAAAAATGCTAGCTAGCATGAAAACTCGTCGCTGGAACCGAGCACAGTCTGTCTGGAAACTACCCAAGAAAGCGGATTAACCTTCCGGCTTCTGAGTGTGAGCACCGGTGAGTCAAAAAACACTGCTTGGCATTTTCAACTTTCTTCGGGTGCAAGGCGGGTAAAACAGATTGCTGTAGTCAGTTTTTTTTTTTTTTTTTCAAAGTGGAAAATCACAATAAAGTTATTGCTCTTCAAAGGCAATTCAAACAAGGCTCTTGCTATATTGCCGCGTTGCTAAAATTCTTAACACGGAGTACAGTGTAAAAAATAAATAGTTTTGGCTGTGTTTGCATGAATGATACACTGCGCTAAATTCGCAGCACATTAGTGCAAGTGTACTTCCGGTGATTCAGTTAGATTATTATCATTTGATACATAATAAAATTACTGTTTATCACCTAGTAACTGGCAAAAAATTTAATCGAGGCTTCACGAAGCACAGCTCGCACAAGGACACCATTGAAAGAAATGTACTCAAAACAGTGTGTGCGTTTTCTGTCATGGAGCGTTTTGTCATACATGAATCACAAACTCACCCCCGCTTCCACCATAGTAACTGAGGCATTCTTCTTTTGCGTCCAGCCTCCAAGATGCTGCTCATATTTGATCACCACATTGGACTCTATTGTCTCTGGACGTACAAGTCAAGAGTGAATGTGTCACCACAGAGCCAGAATCCTCGCAAGCTATGTTTCTGAACACTTCAACTAGAACTGTGATTTGTTCATTTATTGCACAAGCTTTTGTTTCACCATTCTTGGCTTGCATGTTTGTAATGGCTCCATGATTTCTCTTTTCAGGAAGGACAAAAGAGAGATTATTGGTTTGCAAGCTGCCCACACCAAGCCATAAGAAGCTCAACGGACACCATAATGGCAACAGGTCCTCTTGAACTACATGCCTCACCATGAAATGTTTGAAAATTTACCAGATAGAGGGCTGTGATCCCCATCAGGAAAGCAACAGTCTACAGGTTTTGTATTGTACCGAGCGGGAATGCTAAAATTTGACATACAAGCTTGCTTGATTATAAGGGCATTTTATGACAATCGGAGAAGTAACAAGTTGAGTCCCAACTTGTTTCTTTTCTCGTCATGTAGCAAGCTCCTACTTCGTAATGCACAAATTCTGTCATCTGCTATTTGAAAATCAGATTGACAGGCATTACCAACAAGTATCACATGCTCCTTCCTAGCGTTAATTTGTTACATGAAACTGCAAAGAATTTTAAAGCCTTCAAAACCGCTCAGTGCAATTTTGAGGAAATGATGCTTCATGTTCACTGAAACACTGGCAGTCACTCTTCACTTTATTATTCTATTTTTTATTTAAAGTACGCTCAGGGCCGTATGCCATTGAAGAGGGGAGTAGTTACAAAGCAGTAGAGTAAAAAAAAAACAAGAGCAGTGAGTTTTGGTAATACAATGATTCTCCTGATTATACAATGTTACCTAATGTTTTGCAAAAAATGTTTGTTATTGGTGATGGCTACGATACTTGAGGGAAGGTGGTTCCATTCCTGAGATGTACGGGGGATGAAAGATTGAAAGAAAGACTTCGTGTAGCAAGAATCAATCCCTGCGTTACTGCAATGATCGATGCAGTTTGAAATGTACTTGAGGCTGCGTATGAAGTCGTCGTGAAGTGTGGTATGACGGAAAATTTAATGAAATAGCGAAACATGGCGAATAGCTAGGGGAATAAGTGCTGGTTAGCTTCATTAAGGTTATACTCACTGTAGTTATAATTAGAAAGAATGAAACGAGCAGAGTTTTGTACTAGTTCAAGTGAAGTAGTAAGACTAACGCGACTGGGATCCCACATTGCAGATGCATATTCAAGTTGTGAGCATATTAGCGTCTTGTAAAGGTGTAGTTTTAAAGTAGACAGCGCATTGGAAAAATTGCACTGTAAGTACCCGAGCAGGTGAATAGCATTGTTAATGACATACTCTATATTGGTCCAATTTAAATTATTTGTAATGTGTACACCAATATATTTATAGTACATGATGAAATCTAAGGGAGCATTGTTAAGATGGTAAGTGGCAAGGTTAGAATTAGATCTGGATATTGCATGTTTTCTTTGCAGAAATCTGCAACTAGGCTAGCCCTGCACCTTAATAGATGGCTAGAACAGGCAACTTCACACAACTGGCCTACTCCACACTTCTCAAACATGACGAACCATTAAAATAAAATTTTTCTTTCTCTTCAAACAGCAGATGACATACCTGAGGACAGTCTGTTCACAAAAAGTTTTTGAAATATACTCAAAGTTTGGCTTAACATTCAGCCAATCAACAGTGGACGAGCAAGGGAAACCTCAGTGTGGGAACTTATCTTCGTCACCGCCCTCACAAATACGTTTGATTTTTGAAATGTTGGCTACAGGCTGAGGCTTCCCTTGCTCACCTCTGTTACTCAACTGACGTGTTCATCTCCGTGTAACCTTTTTGCATTGTTTGAAAACGCAAACCGAGATGTTTTTTCAACATGAAACCGTAAATTGCATTTCACAAGGATCCGTGAGCATTAATTGGGCATACTTATATGTTTATTTAGTGTCGTCGTTTACGCACAATATTGGCAGAGGTCCTTGTAAGCACTGTCATCTCCATAACGTTCGTCGACTTCCTACGAGTACTCCACTTGTGTCAAAGCCTTTACTGCTGCAGCTGAACACTAAATGTGCCGTAGAAATATTAAGAACACAATATGTGATCTAAAATTTAGCATAACGTTTTTTTTCCCTCTAGACTTCACCCCTATTGCCAATGTGTTATGAAAACAATGCGACATTGCAGCTTGAGCTTACCTTACTGACAGTACATGTTTGCTGAGCACTTCTTAAGTTTCTTTTTTAAATCTAGCTGAAATTGTCGAAGGCAGAAAACATACATATAGTATGGAACACATCAAACAGCACTGTATGGAGCACAAGTACTAGCGTAGGCGAGCACAATGGCAGAGTTCTGACTGGTGTGGTTTAAACCTGTTGCCAGCTTTGCGGGTCAATGTTGCCAGACTGCCTGCCAAATTTGACGGGGGAAAACACAGTCAAATGTAGCGAATGCAACGACGCCGTTTTCGAAGCATACAGAGTTACCAGATCACACGCGCGCAGGCTCCCAGCTCCCGACAGTACCGGAACGCTGCTACATAACCCGCGCGCTTTCGAATCGCTTGATTGTTGTGGGCCTTGTTCTCCGACGGTACGAAGCGCTTTCTTTCACTGCACACGCAGTGGCTGGTCCGCGCGGGACGAGGCTTTCGCTGGATTTGAAACTGAAACATGTTGCATAACTCTTGGGGCGCGATATATCGCTGCGCGCTCTCACTGCAGCGCTAGAAAAGGGTTGCATCGTCTTGATTTGCACAGGCAGTCTCCTGACGATTACGCTGCTCGCCATACACTGTTCGGAAATGGAGACACGTCGCATAACACTTCGTGCTCGATATATTGCTGTGTGTTCTCACTGCAGCGCTAGAAAAGGGTTGCATCGCCTTGATTTGCACAGGCAGTCTCCTGACGATTACGCTGCTTGCCATACACTGTTTGGAAACGGAGACACGTCGCATAACACTTCATGCGCGATATATCGCTGCGCACTCTCGCTGCAGCGCTAGAAAAGGGTTGCATCATCTTGATTTGCACAGGCAGTCTCCTGACGATTACGCTGCTTGCCATACACTGTTCGGAAACGGAGACGCGTCGCATAACACTTCGTGCGCGATATATTGCTGCGCGCTGTCACTGCAGCGCTAGAAAAGGGTTGCATCGCCTTGATTTGCACAGGCAGTCTCCTGACGATTACGCTGCTCGCCATACACTGTTCAGAAACGGAGACACGTCGCATAACACTTCGTGCGCGATATATTGCTGCGCGCTCTCGCGGCAGCACTAGAAAAGGGTTGCATCGCCTTGATTTGCACAAGTATAGTTTCCTGGGGATTACGCTGCTCACAATACACTTTAGGAAACGGAGATGCGTCGCATAACACTTGGGGCGCGATATGTCGCTGCGCGCTCTCGCTGCAGCGCTAGAACAGGGTTGCATCATCTTTCGTTGCACGTCTCCTGGGGATTACGCTGCTCGCAATAAAGACTTTTCTGAAACTGGCACGCGTCGCATAACACTTGGGGCGCGATATATCGCTGCGCGCTCTCGCTACAACGTTAGAAAAGGGTTGCATCGCCTTGATTTGCTCAGGCAGTGTTATGCGACGCGTCTCAGTTTCAGAAAAGTCTTTATTGCGAGCAGCGTAATCTCCAGGAGACTGCCTGTGCAAAGAAAGGCGATGCAACCCTGTTCTAGCGCTGCAGCGGGAGCGCGCAGCGATATGTCGCGCCCCAAGTGTTATGCGACGCGTCTGTTTCAGAAGTCTTTATTGCGAGCAGTGTAATCCCCAGGAGACTGCCTGTGCAAAGAAAGGCGATGCAACCCTTTTCTAACGTTGTAGCGAGAGCGCGCAGCGATATATCGCGCCCGAAGTGTTATGCGACCCGTCTCCGTTTCAGAAAAGTCTTTATTGCGAGCAGCGTAATCCCCAGGAGACTGCCTGTGCAAAGAAAGGCGATGCAACCCTTTTCTAACGTTATAGCGAGAGCGCGCAGCGATATATCGCGCCCAAAGTGTTATGCGACGCGTCTCCGTTTCAGAAAAGTCTTTATTGCGAGCAGCGTAATCCTCAGGAGACTGCCTGTGCAAAGAAAGGCAATGCAACCCTTTTCTAACGTAGCGAGAGCGCACAGCGATATATCGCGCCCGAAGTGTTATGCGACGCGTCTCAGTTTCAGAAAAGTCTTTATTGCGAGCAGCGCAATCCCCAGGAGACTGCCTGTGCAAAGAAAGGCGATGCTAAAGCCCCTCCATGCACGTTTCCGCCGACCAGGTTAAGTACCGCCAACTTGCCCTCCTCCTCCACGCTCCTCTCCCACTCACCCCCTTAGCTTCCGGCGTCAAGCGGAACTTACGTAGCTGCAGCTTCGTGTTCCGAGTGGAAGTGACACTTTGTTTTTTAGCGTTGTTTACTTTCGCGCCGCTGGAGAGGCTTTAAAACTGAATGCGATTCCATCCAAGAACCACCGCCTACTGTAACCAGCGATCTGCTCGTGTTCGCTGCTTCGCGTCAAGCTGCGACGGGTTGTGGCACGAGCGACAACGTACAGCGGAATGTAGTGCCCGGGCGCTTGGAGACCACTGCCGTTTTTTGTGCAGTTGGACAACAGCGACCGCCAATTACTACTTCAGCGGAATGCAACAGCTTGTCCCCTTTGCATTCTTCTTATGGTGACTGCCACAGCTCTGCTAAGCACGCGCGTGCGTCTCACCATCGTCTAACAGCAGTCAAAGCGGAAATTCCCGCAGTACAACTCCAGGAAGCGGAAACGCCGGAACCGGAAACTTTTAAACCGGAAATGCCGGAACCGGAAATACCGGAAGCGGATTTCGTGTGAAGGGAAAATGCGGCGCACAACAAAGGTTGTCGCTACTTAAGAAAGCGGCGGTGGCGCGTAGATGCAGGGGCTTTAGGCGATGCAACCCTTTTATAACGTTGTAGCGAGAGCGCGCAGCGATATATCGCGCCGAAAGTGTTATGCGACGCGTCTCCGTTTCAGAAAAGTCTTTATTGCGAGCAGCGTAATCCCCAGGAGACTGCCTGTGCAAAGAAAGGCGATGCAACCCTTTTCTAACATTGTAGTGTTATGCGACGCGTTTCAGTTTCAGATCCAGCGAAAGCCTCGTCCCGCGCGGACCAGCCACAGCGTGTGCAGCGAAAGAAAGCGCTTCGTACCATCGGAGAACAGGGCCCACAACAAGCAAGCGATTCAAAGCGCGCGGGTTATGTAGCAGCGTTCCGGTACTGTCGGGAGCTGGGAGCCTGCACGCGTGTGATCTGGTAACTCTGTGCGCTTCGAAAACGGCGTCGTTGCATTCGCTACATTTGACGGTGTTCTCCCCCGTCAAATTTGGCAGGCAGTCTGGCAACATTGACCCGCAAAGCTGGCAACAGGTTTAAACCACACCCATCAGAACTCTGCCGAGCACAATATTGTTGTCCTTGCTTTAGCGGCACGCCAAACGCGACGAGAAAACTTCGCTCTATTTCAGCTTCCAATTCCATTAAATAGATTACTACCTGTGTCTGTATGTTGTAAACTCAGCAACTGACAGCATTATCTCCACCTGACCTGTACGAAAATTGTGAGCATGTACTGCTTCATTCACGATTGACAATAAACAATGTAAGCTTACTTTTATGACGTGTTTTTTTGCCAGTTGAGGACTCTCGATTACCTGGTGATATAATAAAGGTATCGATAGTCATTTTAGAGTATCGTACACACGAACACCGCTCCGAAAGCGGTAGCAAAACACCCAAAACCAGCGAGCGAGCAGCACAACGAACCCCACCAGCCGCTACCGTAGCGGCCATATTGCTCGCTACGTAATGATGATGATAATAGTGCCAGCACCATCTCTCGGTCACATACTTTAGTTCGCAACGCCACCGCTACTCTTATTTCCATTGCACTGTGGAAAGTACAGTTTCGCTCCTCTTAAGTTTGTATAGCTGTTCTGTGGTGTGCCGCACAGTAAAAAAGAAGGTGCAAACTGCGGCGCGACCTCCCCGGCAGGAAGAAGGAATTTCGCTCTCGATGAGGCAAGTGCGTCGATATTGGCAGTGAAGCTCGTCTCCTGAAATTGTGGGTTCAGAACAATTTAAATATTTCTATATCCGCTAATAACGAACCAATGTGAAAAATTATTGCGGTAGAACGCTCCCTAGACGGCATGTTAACAATTTCCACCGTATAACCAAAATTTGCTATGTGGCCTGGTGCCTTTTAACACAGAAAGACAGCAGTCTGGACTTGAGTGTTAATGAGAGTAGTTGACATTAAGAGGAAAAAATGCAACTGGGCAGGCCAGGTAATGCATGTAATGCAATTAGTCTACAGAAGCAAGAGATTACGCAAATAACAGACGTTGCCTTGAATAACTCTCCAAGTCACTATGAGCGACGTCGCAGCACAAACACATGTACATAGGCACACGTGTACGTCACCCTCCGGCTTGGAGTGCGGCACCGCGAGGAGAAGGGCAAACGGCATTCGGCTTGAAATTTCAGCTTTTTCCGCGGTGATTAGCAATGCAATACTTAGCAGACACGATGATCGTTAGCGCGCATTGTATGCACTGCGCTTGTCAGCTCAAAATGGTCAGACCTGGCCCTTTAAAGCTACAGAATGGTTGCCCGGAGAAGGGAAGCGTTGGTGGGTACGGCAGAGAATTGGGTGGTGTGATGAAATTAGGAATCAACTAGCGTAAGACAGCGGTAACTGGAGATTACTGGGAGAGGCCTTCATCCCACAGTAGACATAAATTGGCTAATAATAACTGCACAAACAATTCACCCAGAACAGTGCAGTAAATCGACTGTCACTGTATATCAACCTCACACAATTTATTTGACATATGCTTCAGCAGGTGAAGTACTAGTGCTTCTCAGTGTCTGGCTCTTTGTCGCGTTCCTTCTTGCTGGTTTTAGAGTCAAAGAAGCTGACCGGGTCAGTGGGGCTCAGCTTGTTCTGAAAAGATGCATTCACTTTAGTCAATGACATTTCTGCAACCACCTTGGATACAGCATTGCACATGACACCTGCTGCACAAAGGCATGAAGGATGACACTGCTCATCCATGGTGTCTCATGGTGTGCAATGACGTCCTACATGAAGTGCCACTTCCTTGATACCACCACAGCTAATGGGGTGTTAATTACTATACAGTCGACTTCCATTAATTTGACTCCAACGGGACAGACGAAATTGGTCGAATTAAACATGAAGCAGAACAAATGCCACAACTGCTGATTAATTTACAAGTATTTGTCTGATTCTCACACGCCCCCAAATCATATGCACACCCACTTCCTGTTTGTTCAAAGCAGAAAACTAACGTAGAAATGACATTAGACTCTCTAAACAAAGTAGAAATTTGATTTGCACCCGATTTTCTCGCTAGAAAAATGCTGCATGCCTCCAAATCGAATAATGTATTATTTGATTTGGTCCTCAGATTGAATAGTCACTATACGATTAAACCATCAAATCGAATAGTCACAACTCGAAAAATTACACTTTTTTCTAATAGTTTACATCGTCGAATGTACATGATTAAGCATGAAAAATGAGATAACTTTGATCCCATCCACAGTGGACATAACGTAATAGAGCACACCACGTCGTTCAGACAGCTTTTCTTGCTAAACGCGACCACTGGCAATAAAATGTTTAGACACTGCATTCGGCATGGTGTTGTTTAGTACTATCATTTATAAATGCAGCACCTGTGTACTCTCATCAGATTAAATCATAATACTTCCATTGCAATAGCCGCACCATCTGTTGCAACCATTCAAGCTAGAGAAAAAGTGCTTTCTTTCAGTCTGCCATCACCGCAGACAAGCATGGGTGGTTCGGTTGCGAAGGTACGCAGGGGCAATAATTGGCCAACATTTCCTTCACATGATCGCGTATGCTCCGAGGAGCCTCAAGTTTGCAAACAATCTGCTTAGTTGTTCCTAATGCTCCATTTGTTCTTTTAATAAAGCCCCCTTTATAATGTGCAGTCTAACGACAGAAAAAAAAAATGTTGAGAAGGCTGTACATTATTTGCAAACTATTCAAAAAATACTCGGTTTGATTCACTTCAATTTCGCCACTATTCAATTCTTATTCACACTGTGGCTCAAGGTGGTGTCAGTTTCCAGTGTGAAAGCATGGAATGCTATGATGCACAAGGATGCTTCAAAATTAGGAAAAAATGATATGATGCAATTGTAATTTGGGCTTTTTTTTTTTTTTAGTGTGCATATAACTCATAACTAAACAATGCCATAAACCCACTGCTCCCATTGTATCCTGGCACAAATGTAAGAGTGTGGAAGCACAATTAAATAAAGGGAAAATCAGACATCCACCCGTTCGTAGCAATCATTACAAAGGAAACTCGTACAGGTTCCTCGAAAGAAAAGCCTCGCAGTTAAAGGAAAATTCGTCATGGTCCGGGACTCAAACCAGGGCCCACCGCTTTCTTTCCACCTTGCGGGGTTTGGCAGAACTATTACGTGGAAGAACAGTGTTTGAACAGAATGCATTGGCAAGCTAGTTGGTGCGAATCCATAATTACTTTGTTTAGCGCAAAACAACGGACACAAGAAAGACGACAGGACAAGGCGCTACTCTCAATTGACATCATTTTATTGCGTCACTCCTTTATAGGAAGCAGAATCCAGAAGAACATGCGCAGTGAGCATCATGTGCAGGAACCACGATGACATCCGATCACCAGAGCGCACTCATGTGACAGAATCCAAAAAACCATATTCAGCGCTGCGCAAGGTTAAAGAAGGCACACTAATGCACTGCGAATCCAGTGACCGTATGAAAAAAGCTTCCGATAATTCTCGGGTGGTGGTATCACGGTTCTTTTTCAAAATTGTAGCATCATGAAACATAGCTTTGCACTTGCATATTTTGCAATGTTGGGCTACATGGGAACCTGTGCCTGTCGGTATAGATCACTCATGTTCTCTAAGCCACTTTGCCACATGACAACAGAATCTTATGTACCACACCGACGCTACAATCTTTAACTTTCGCGTGGTTCTTTTCACAATCTGATTTTTTACTTGTTTTTGAAATACGGCTGCACAACATTGACAGTTTCTGAGGAGCAGAAAACACTACTGGGATTTGGTATCTAGAGGCGACATTCTTTAGATTGTGAGCCACTCTATGGCAATACAGCACAACTTCAGGCCTCTTCTTTTGTGTGATGCAGTTACTTTTGTGCCGCTTCCCTTTCAGTTTCTGAAGCAATACCTCCGAGACTGACATCACCACCACACTTGGGTAACCAGCAGCCTGCAGCCTATTTAACTGTGCAATGAAACAGGTTCGCAGAGTGATGACAAGATTTCATTCACGAAGATTCTAAACACATCAAAGCAATGGCACGTTTCACAGTCTTTGAGTGCGCAGACGCGTAAGGTAAAAGTTCCTTGCGTGCCTGTGGTGAGTACATCCAACAGGCGTGACTTGTTTGTAAGGATAGCTGCAAATCTAAAAACTGGAGTTTACCATCCCTAGACAGCTCGTGTGTGAAAGTTAAACCTTTGCCATTGTCAGTGAACAGAGTTAAAATATCTGCTACCGTAATGGAGCGTTTGTCGATAGTCTGTTTTATCACAAGAAAATCAACATATCTAAAAATTTGAACCAAATCATTGTCTAAGCACTCTTAAGCGTGCGGTCGGCAAACGATAAAAAAATATTACAAAGAGCAGGCGCCACACGTGAACCAATACACAGACAATTTTTTTTAATAAATAGCTTATTTTCAAACCAGATAAAAGTTGCACTTAGATAAAATTCGAGAAGGGACAAGAAATTTTCCGAGGACAAACCGGTTGCATTGTGAAAACCTACCTCGCCACTTTCTTCTATGCATGTCATCATACTATGAAATAGTTCATTGTGCGGTATTGAGTAATAAAGATCTGCGACGTCCGCAGGAAAAATGACGGCTACTGAATGGTTGCCTTCCAGAAAGAAAACAACATCGACAGAATTACTTATGGTATAGGGATGATCAATAGCTAAATGCTTCAACTGTTTTTGCGAAAAGCGGCTAACCAAAACCTGCCAACTGTTGTTTTCACTGACTATTGTACAGAATGGCACACCCGGTTTGTGCGTTTTTGCAGTGAAAAAACCTCTAGAGCAAACACCTTACATTGTTTGACATCTTTCACAATCTTGGTGAGGCCTATAGTATTTTCCAACAAAGAAATGGCTTTGCGTTTTACCTTCTGAGCTTTCTCGTTTGCCAAAATGAAGTTCTTGTCGACAGCCTGAATGGCTTTTTTGTTGTCAACCACAGCCAGAGCTATCATGAAACTGTCCTCCTTGTCACTCAGTAACAACCGAATTTATTCCATCTTCTCCTGCCGCATTTCTTCGTTTCATGTCTTCTAAGACCCTTCTAAATTAATCGCAAGTTACAGAAGGAGCCTCTGTAACCTGTTTATTACTAATTTCAATGGAGGTATCCCGGCTGCCCTGGGTATTGTACATGTCAGTATAGAATTCTTCCGCTGCTTTTGCTATATCTTCAAAATTGCTGATGATATTACCCTGCTTATCTTTCAGTGCATACATCTTGGCTTGTCCTATGCCAAGTTTTCTTCTCACTTGATTTCATGCTGTGTCCATTTATTACTGCTTCCTCAGTCTTTCTTAAGTTATGAATTTTGAATATCCTTTATTTTCTCCTTGTTGATCAGTTTTGACAATTCCGCAAATTCTATCCGATCTCTTGAGCTGGACTGTTTCATTTTTTGTTGTTTCTTTATTAGGTCCTTCATTGCTTGAGAGAGCTCACCCACTGGTTGCCTTGGTGCGTTGCCTCTAACTTCAATTGCTGGTTCTGAAGCCAGCCTAGTTACGGTTATGCCTAGATACACTTTTCACCGTCTAACAAATGTCATTGCTCAGTGCGGGACCCGCCCGCATGTATAGGAAGTTTCTCGAATGTTATCGACATTGCTACCCATTTTCTGTTGTCACCGAAGCTTGAGTAGTCTGACTGCATGAGCGACGCAAATTATGTTGAATTTTCTGGAAGAAGCGCAGGCACCAGCGATTACTTTGGAACCTTCGATGATGCATGTATAAAAGCCAACACGCTCAACCGGCAGATCAGATTTCGACGATCACTGACTGTGTTCGCTGCTGTCCTTGTGCTTTAAGTGTGGCCTGTTCTCGTGGGCACAGGTTGACCCAATAAAAGTTAGCTTCGTTATTCACGGTATTGCTACTGCGCTCTTTACCATCACTACTATGCCACAGTCACATTCCAGTTTCCCAAAAGCATGCCTCTAACAGTTTAGGACAATCTTAACACCAAGACCACTTTAGGAGACAAACATCTCAAAAGTGGTTCCATAGTCAGCATTTCTGTCAAGCAGGTATGACCTTTACTACTCCTCAGCTTCAATTTCACAATTAAGACAGAAAGTAAGCAATTAAAGAGTTAATTAGCAAAATTATCGCTGAAAATATTCTCGCGGCTAATGTTCACCTAGCCATATAGCCCATCTGTCTGGAACCAAGAAACCCATAAGAACACCTTGTATCCAGTGCAACTTTTCTAGGCCTGGCGTGTTAGACATGCTCGGAACAGAAGGTGGCTCAAATGTGATTGTCTTTTTTACACTGTTCCAAGCACATGTGGTATGTTATGTTCACAAACTGCTTCCAATAATGATGTCCAATTCACAGGACTCTACTAGCTTCTGCTATTGGCCCAATAGTGCAAAAAATGCACACTAAAACCTTGTCAACTCGAAGCTGTAAAAATTGTGAGATAGGAGTTTTGAGATAAGCAAAATCACAAAACCAGAAGCCCACTTGCCATGCATAGACCACATGGAGCATTCCCAAAATGGCGCCAGTAATATTCTCAGTCAATCCCTTCCACATGACTCGGCACCATACATACCATCTACGGGCAGCAGCGTTACTGGTCAGACGATTGATCCAAATGCAAGCGCGTCATTCAAGGAATTTTTAACTAGTTCCCGACATGCAAAAAGCTGATGCTGCTGATTTCCGCAGCATAATGAATTCCAGACAATTTCACTGAGATTGAACAGCGGAAAAATGCAACTGCCATGCCTTTCGCAGAAAATAGCACAAGTTCGAAGCAAGCGTCCTTATCAAGCTGCAACCTTGCTGAAACTATGCTGTAGGCTCCCATGCGCGCCTGGTTTGGACGCAGCATGTGGACTGATTGCACCTGTTCGAGAATGCCGTCTTGCTCAAGGTCACAGTACTGTAACCACACTGATCACTGGCAGCACCCAACATAAAAAAAGAAAGGCTCCCACTGGACCGTTCTTGGGCGAGGCCACAACGAAGTGGTAGCAAGTAAGCGTGTGCGACGGAAGAAAAGCAGAGAGTGGTATGCAAGCAACGCTGCCCTAATGCCCACGCCACTGTGCACGGCAGCTGCAGCGAGTGAGGAAAACATGGTGGCCAGGACCTGCAATCGCTGCAGCAGAAACAGCCTTTACAATCGGTTACTCCGAGGAGGAAGCAGTGGTGTGGCCTCTTCCGGACAAGTACTTGGTAGGCATAGTGCAGAGGCAAGCGTTTGGCTCTGAGGGGGCAGGCAGAATGATGTCATGGCCTCTTCTGCTGAAGTTTGCCCAAGCCAGTGTAACCACAAGGTACATGCAAAGGACGCCGTTAATCACAAGTTGCCATTCTGTTCACTTTTTGCTGACAAAGTATGGAAACCTTTGGGTCAAGACTTTCCTCTAGTATATTCAGTTTGAGATATCCAGAGTCCAGACAAGGGATGAAAAATACATGGAGTTGACACTGTGGCAGGAAAGGACTTGAACAATACTTGAAATATCAAGTTAACGAGGGTTTACTTTGCATGCAAACTCTACAATAAATAAAATATTCTGTGCAGATTGTGACCATGTTTGGTCGCTATGATCTTTTGAAAGCAATTTGGTTGTTCCCTTTCATTGCTTAATGGCATATCAGAAGCCTGCCCTTCGTTCTTGACCAGTCTCAACTATAGTCTGAAATAGCACACATGGGGTTTTCAGAGGTTTCAGTACAGAATGCTTTGATGTGCGTGTGCATGCTACTGCCCTTGCTGATCCACGATGTCTTCTTGAATTGTCTTGTGTGCCAACATAAGGGGGAACAGCTTTTCCTCATGTTCCTAGAGCTGGGCAGCAACCCGGACGAAAACAAAAGGAAGTGGACGATACGAGCGGGTTGCGCTGCCCACCCATAGGAACATGTTCAGTCACCAACTCACCCAGCTTGCTGTGTTAATTCAGCTTTTCCTCTTCCTTCGGCATTGCTACGCTGCTTTCAGCAATGCTTTAGCAAGGCTTCATTGCTGTGATGATTGCATTGGACACCATGCACCCTGGTTACACTGTATGCGTTCCCCGTTTTTAAAAATGCACAATTACACATTTGGAAAGATGTGGTCGTGTAATAGCCAGGCTCAGCCAAACTTAGCCACAAGTTGGCACTCTTTAGGGGCACAACAAGAGCACCCCTTGCCCCTCCTTGAAGTACATAGAGGTGGGGGTAGGGTTAAAGCAATTGAGACAATGAAAACAAATTGAAGGCAAATTGCGGTTGGAAGCCCTTGAATCCACTTAATGACTTCCAGGTGAAGCGTGAGGTGCCATATCACTTCAATTTATAAAGTGGGTGACTGGAATGCTGAGGTTAATGCAAGCATTAAAACATGTAGAAGCAAGCAAGAGTGTTGCATGAGTGATCGGCATGGAATGCCCCATGCTGATTTGGATGACAAAAAGAATGCCTTCCTTAAAGACGGTACTTTACCCAAAGATGTGCTCTGGTGCTTGCACATCCAGTGCACAATTCCACAAACAAAAACCACCGTCTTGGCACCTGTCACACCTTTTTTGGTCTCAGTGAACAGGGCCATTGGCTCGAAGCTTGCGTTATCTCAGAGTCATGGCTACAGCACAAACATTGGTTGGCCATGATGATCTTCAAAAGAAAGTCTGCATCACATAGCATATGACTTTTTATCTCCTGGCACAAAAAATGGTGTTCTTTTGGTGCTGCATGACCAGATACGAAATAAGCATTGCGGTAGCGCCTACCACGTCCAAGTCCCCACTCAAAATTCGCAGAGAGGAGCTTTACATTAGACTTTCAATTATGCAGTGACGATACTTGTTGATTTTTTTCTGTCACCTTTTCAACATACTTGCTGGCAGCAACGGTTAAAGGCTGAACAGAACTAGGTCAAAGTTCCTTTCTCCTACCATGCAAACCACTGGTAAGTACCTCCTTAACAAAGGCTGTGTGGTTCAAGATGGAAATGTGTCGGCTGACTTCACTGTTCGACAGGTCAATTACTCAAGACGAAAGTGACAACCATCCACAAAAGCGACATACTGACTAGCAGGGAAACACTGAACTAAGATCACATGTGCAAAGTAGCTGCGGTTTATTCTGGGGTTCCCTCAGTGTAAAAATCTGGAATGAAATTTGAAAAAAAGAAAAATTCCTCTGCCATACACACAAACAATTTGCCAAATAGATGAAAATAAACCTCCTAAACATATAACAACTTTACGCGGTGACTATTGAACATCATGTCAAAACATTGCCTTACCGACCTAAGATAGAGTTTGGATAACATTTTAGCAGCTGGCAAACAAGAACAGAGGGAACACTTAGGACAGCACGATGCACAATCTTGAACATTTTACTCCTGGTAAAATTTCTACTTTCATATACCATGCACAAGTGCCACTCCTGGTCAACACGTCAAACTGCTATTTCCGAAAAGGCAGTCTCTTTATCAAGAATTTCGTTAGATGCAGTCCTTACACAGCTTTCACCACTCCACCTGATAGTTTGTGCCTGGCAAGAATCACACAATCTGAGATCTATCTGCTCACTGACAGTGCACAGATAGATGACCACTACGGTAATTCTTTACATTTAGACTACCTATGTTCTCTTAGACAGTCATCAGGTCATATTTGCCTGACGTATTCCCTATCACAGCAAAATGGCAGTGAGATTATGAAGAGGCAGTGGTGTGTGCGAACTGGCGCTGTCCAGTGGTACATAACACAAATAAACATTGTCTTCCAAGGGCTCTAAAACACTTTTTATCGAAGTCGAGAGATGTGACTGAATAAAATAGACTATTTCAGAAATACTTTGCAGCAAGAAGTACTTCAATACGTTTAGTATAAATGGAGTTATTGGCAATCAAAGAACACCTTAAATCTCCGTCATGGCCCTCCCACTCCTTCAATACTACGAAGGCTACGATGGAGCAGGGCGGTGCCCACAACACTCAGTCTATTGAACGTCGCAGTGGCATGCAGTTCAAATATGATTTTGGATATCAAACTAAAGTAATGTTTAACAGCCTCGGAAAAGAACAGCAACTTACAATAGGTAGCGAGGCACTGGAAGTGGTAAGGGAATACATCTACTTAGGACAGGTAGTGACTGCGGATCCGGATCATGAGACTGAAATAATCAGAAGAATAAGAATGGGCTGGGGTGTGTTTGGCAGGCATTCTCAGATCATGACCAGCAGGTTGCCATTATCCCTCAAGAGAAAAGTTTATAACAGCTGTGTCTTACCAATACTCACGTACGGGGCAGAAACCTGGAGGCTTACGAAAAGGGTTCTACGTAAATTGAGGACGACGCAACGAGCTATGGAAAGAAGAATGATAGGTGTAACGTTAAGGGATAAGAAAAGAGCAGATTGGGTGAGGGAACAAACGCGAGTTAATGACATCTTAGTTGAAATCAAGAAAAAGAAGTGGGCATGGGCAGGACATGTAATGAGGAGGGAAGATAACCGATGGTCATCAAGGGTTACGGACTGGATTCCAAGGGAAGGGACGCGTAGCAGGGGGCGGCAGAAAGTTAGGTGGGCGGGTGAGATTAAGAAGTTTGCAGGGACAATATGGCCACATTTAGTACATGACCGGGGAAGTCTGAGAAGTATGGGAGAGGCCTTTGCCCTGCAGTGGGCGTAACCAGGCTGATGATGATGATGATCCATGAAGACATCATTACTTTTCAATTGTGCCGCCTACGACGCGCTAAACTCGCGAGGCTACCCCTCAACTTACGGTAGAGTTCACAGTGTCTCCACAGGTATTTCATCCCTTTACTGTGCTACAGTGTACTAGAAAGATATGCGCTGCTATGTTTTCTTGCACTGAGTGGCATGAGTAGCACATCTCCATTCGCACCTATTTCTACAGCAATCACACAATTTCCAAGGGGTGAACAAACGTCATCCTTATGTTTGCTTGTGCATGCACCGTCAGCTGCAATAGTTTACAGGACGCAGGATATCCTAAGATGATGAATTCTGGGGAAGCGTGGTTACACAGCCTCGAATTAAATTATAAGTGCCATGCCTTAACAGTGCAAGAATTCACATTTGCAGGAGAAACCGTATCCCATAACTTTTGCTGCTGACTACGTTGGCAGCACACACATCAGTTTAAAGGAAAGCTGAAAGCTTTTCCAGAAAAAATGAGTGAAGAGCAATACGTCGTGGTTTTCAACCCTCTGAATTCGAATATCGCATCGAAATTGAGCGAAAGAAAGCGCAAACATATTTTATTTCGACGAAAAGTGCAGCAGCAGACACGCCCAGCTCGCGCACCTTGTTTCCGCCTGTGATTGGTTGGGCGCCTCGTGACGTCAACAATAGTGTTCATCCGGACCGACTGCTGCCGCTACACACGAAGCACGGTGCAAGGTAGTTTGGTGCTGTTTTGCTGAGACTGTCATGGAAAATTTCAAGAGCTTGCGTTTCTCTGAGGAGTTCGGCGTTAAGTCCAAACTCCACGAGAGCGATTTTGCGCGCGACGGTGACGGGCGATGGCTTCGAGCGACAAAATGGGCCGTCGCTAGAACAGATTGCTCGGTGTTGTCGCTCGATCGCTCATTTCTAGAAATATAGAACTCGTCGCCCGGAAGTGCTACGAGCGACTAGCCAATAGTGCGAAGCCGGAACTGGGTGTACATAACTCAAATACTACTGTTTGTCGCACGGAACGAGCAAACTATTGAATTTTATACGTGCAAGAATAAGAACCTAGTGCAAGACCTTCAGAAATATTTTATGCTCCTTTTTCAGTAAAATACATCAACTTAAATTGCTAAAGCATGCGTCACGCTAGTTTCGGCGCGTATATTGCTGCCTTCATACCGGGAAGTCGTTGCTCAAAGCCGTCGCTCGCGTGGAGTTCAGCTTGCAGGTGACGAATGAACATGACAGCCATCGCCTCGCTTGTCGTGCTGTCGCTTGCAAGATCACTTGTAAGGGGATTATACTTTACTCCCTACATGTACGAGCGGGTTGCGAAGAGCCGGCCTCTCCAAGAAGCAAAAAATGCTGGTGCAAGCACTGCTTTCCACGCGAACGAAGGCGAAGTATTAGCATCTCCTTGTGTTGGAAATGTGCTTTGGCGAGTATGTTTTTTGCTAAGCTGCATTCAGCGTTCCAGTGAGTATGTTTCCGGGCAAACAACTGTAGTGTTATGTTCCTGCATGCCTCTTCGTAGAATGTAAGCGGTGATGCGATCTTCGGCATTTGTGCGTTGTCCCAAAGCTGTCGGCAATCTACACAGACGGTTTAAACACAGGAAAAGTTTACCGGCTGTTGTGGCACGTGTTGTATAGAACCTTCATCAGCGCGCCATCCGCACGCTACTCGTAACCGGCGAATTCCCTTGGCTATGTGAGATGGTCGGTTTCTCTATGTGTGCGAGAGAAGGGGGAGCGCAGCGTCCTGGCGTGAGCAGGCTTTCCAAAAGATGCAAACTTTACACTTGCACTGCGTTACGGTAGCTGCATGCAGGCTGTTTCACAACACATGTGCCAATAGAAAATTCGCGGTGCTTGGCGATGAAACCTGTGTCAAGGGTGGGAGATAAACATGCACCTTCCGTTCAGCGTGCTAACACGAAGGAAAACCCAAAGCACGCATTATTGATAAACTCTGGTAGTAATCGTCGTCACGGAAGTGGTTAGAGCACAGCACTGTTGTTCTTCAATGCTTGAAGTTCTTCTGCTTCACAGCAGCCTCCCACTTAGCTGAAAGCTTCTTGTCTTGTGGGAACTAATGGAACATCGTTGCGGTCGCTGGTGTTCGCGCAACCGTAGGCTGCACAGAACGCCGGCATGATCGGCCTACAAGTTCAATTGATGCTGCGCACATCAACTACCACTCTACATACACACAAACAAAGGAATGTAGGGTCGAGCGAAAATTAGGACGGCACGCACGCAGAAATAAGTCCGGTCAGGCACGGTCGCGGAGACTGCGAAGGAACGGAACACCAGTGCTGACGTCACTACGCCGCGGTTTCCGGTCTCCGCTCGCATTGTCAGCGTCAGCAGCAGCGCGCGGCGCTCGACGGGGGGCGGAGCTACAGCGCAATTTTAACCGACGGTTCATCATCATCATCAGCCTGGTTACGCCCACTGCAGGGCAAAGGCCTCTCCCATATTTCTCCAGCAGCCCCGGTCATGTACTAATTGTGGCCATGCCGTCCCTGCAAACTTCTTAATCTCATCAGCCCACCTAACTTTCTGCCGCCCCCTGCTACGCTTCCCTTCCCTTGGAATCCAGTCCGTAACCCTTAATGACCAACGGCTATCTTCCCTCCTCATTACATGTCCTGCCCATGCCCATTTCTTTTTCTTGATTTCAACTAAGATGTCATTAACTCGCGTTTGTTCCCTCACCCAATCTGCTCTTTTCTTATCCCTTAACGTTACACCTATCATTCTTTTTTCCATAGCTCGTTGTGTCGTCCTCAATTTGAGTAGAACCCTTTTCGTAAGCCTCCAGGTTTCTGCCCCGTAGGTGAGTACCGGTAAGACACAGCTGTTATATACTTTCCTTTTGAGAGATAGTGGCAACCTGCTGTTCATGATTTGAGAATGCCTGCCAAACGCAGCCCAGCCCATTCTTATTCTTCTGATTATTTCTGTCTCATGATCCGGATCCGCCGTCACTACCTGCCCTAAGTAGATGTATTCCCTTACGACTTCCAGTGCCTCGCTGCCTATTGTAAATTGCTGTTCTCTTCCGAGACTGTTAAACATTACTTTAGTTTTCTGCAGATTAATTTTTAGACCCACTCTTCTGCTTTGCCTCTCCAGGTCAGTGAGCATGCATTGCAGTTGTTCCCCTGAGTTACTAAGCAAGGCAATATCATCAGCGAATCGCAAGTTACTAAGGTATTCTCCATTAACTTTTATCCCCATTTCTTCCCAATCCAGGTCTCTGAATACCTCCTGTAAACACGCTGTGAATAGCATTGGAGAGATTGTATCTCCCTGCCTGACGCCTTTCTTTATTGGGATTTTGTTGCTTTCTTAATGGAGGACTATGGTGGCTGTGGAGCCGCTATAGATATCTTTTAGTATTTTCACATACGGCTCGTCTACACCCTGATTCTGCAATGCCTCCATGACTGCTGAGTTTTCGATTAAATCAAACGCTTTCTCGTAATCAATGAAAGCTATATATAAAGGTTGGTTATATTCCGCACATTTTCCTATCACCTGATTGATAGTGTGAATATGATCTATTGTTGAGTAGCCTTTACGGAATCCTGCCTGGTCCTTTGCTTGGCAGAAGTCTAAGGTGTTCCTGATTCTATTGGCGATTACCTTACTAAATAGTTTGTAGGCAACGGACAGTAAGCTGATCGGTCTATAATTTTTCAAGTATTTGGCATTCCCTTTCTTATGGATTAGGATTATGTTAGCGTTTTTCCAAGATTCCGGTACGCTCGACGTCATGAGGCATTGCGTATACAGGGTGGCCAGTTTCTCGAGAACAATCTGCCCACCATCCTTCAACAAATCTGCTGTTACCTGATCCTCCCCAGCTGCCTTCCCCCTTTGCATATCTCCCAAGGCTTTCTTTACTTCTTTCGGCGTTACCTGTGGGATTTCGAATTCCTCTAGACTATTTTCTCTTCCATTATCGTCGTGGGTGCCACTGGTACTGTATAAATCTCTATAGAACTCCTCAGCCACTTGAACTATCTCATCCATATTAGTAATGATATTGCCGGCTTTGTCTCTTAACGCATACATCTGATTCTTGCCACTTCCTAGTTTCTTCTTCACTGTTTTAGGCTTCCTCCGTTCCTGAGAGCATGTTCAATTCTATCCATATTATACTTCCTTATGTCTGCTGTCTTACGCTTGTTGATTAACTTCGAAAGTTCTGCCAGTTCTATTCTAGCTGTAGGGTTAGAGGCTTTCATACATTGGCGTTTCTTGATCAGATCTTTCGTCTGCTGCGATAGTTTACTGGTGTCCTGCCTAAAGGAGTTACCACCGACTTCCATTGCACACTCCTTAATGATGCCCACAAGATTGTCATTCATTGCTTCAACACTAAGGTCCTCTTCCTGAGTTAAGGCCGAATACCTGTTCTGTAGCTTGATCTGGAATTCCTCTATTTTCCCTCTTACCGCTAACTCATTGATCGGCTTCTTATGTACCAGTTTCTTCCGTTCCCTTCTCAGGTCTAGGCTAATTCGAGTTCTTACCATCCTGTGGTCACTGCAGCGCACCTTGCCGAGCACGTCCACATCTTGTATGATGCCAGGGTTAGCGCAGAGTATGAAATCTATTTCATTTTTAGTCTCGCCATTCGGGCTCCTCCACGTCCACTTTCGGCTATCCCGCTTGCGGAAGAAGGTATTCATTATCCTCATATTATTCTGTTCCGCAAACTCTACTAATAACTCTCCCCTGATATTCCTAGTGCCTATGCCATATTCCCCCACTGCCTTGTCTCCAGCCTGCTTCTTGCCTACCTTGGCATTAAAGTCCCCCATTAGTATAGTGTATTTAGTTTTCACTCTACCCATCGCCGATTCCACGTCTTCATAGAATCTTTCGACTTCCTGGTCATCATGACTGGATGTAGGGGCGTAGACCTGTACAATCTTCATTTTGTACCTCTTATTAAGTTTCACAACAAGACCTGCCACCCTCTCGTTAATGCTATAGAATTCTTGTATGTTACCAGCTATGTTCTTATTAATCAGGAATCCGACGCCTAGTTCTCTTCTCTCCTCTAAGCCCCGGTAGCACAGGACGTGCCCGCTTTTTAGCACTGTATATGCCTCTTTTGGCCTCCTAACTTCACTGAGCCCTATTATATCCCATTTACTGCCCTCTAATTCCTCCAATAGCACTGCTAGACTCGCCTCACTAGATAACGTTCTAGCGTTAAACGTTGCCAGGTTCATATTCCAATGGCGGCCTGTCCGGAGCCAGTGATTCTTAGCACCCTCTGCTGCGTCGCAGGCCTGACCGCCACCGTGGTCAGTTGCTTCACAACTGCTGGGGACTGAGGGCCGGGGTTTGATTGTGTTGTTCATATAGGAGGTTGTGGCCAAGTACTGCACCAGGGTGGCCAATCCTGCTCTGGTGAGGGAGTGCGTTACCGGTTCTGGTCACCGGGATTAGGCCACACTCCAGGCCTGTTTATGCAATTTTATCAACACGCGGACTTTTTCTTTTTTTTTCTTTTTTCTTTTATTTTTTAATCCGGTGGAACATTGCCGGCACCGGGATTCGAACCACGGACCTCTTGCACGCGAGGCGGGTGTTCTACCTCTACGCCACCGCTGCAACCGACGATTGCGTCGCTCCTAAGTGAAAAATCCCCCCCAAAATTTTACCTGCATGGTTTATAAGGTTCCCGCATCCGTATATGAGCGTCTTATTGAATTCGACAGACTCTTCAGCTTCCCTTTAAAGGCACGGATATAGTCTGGCGTAACGCAGACGCCGGCGAAAATAGCGTCCAGTGCAGTTGGCGTGACCAGCGACACTGAGTGCACTTTGGTGCAGGAATAGAAGACGTCTCACGCCATAGCCGCCAGACCAGAGTGTACTGTGCACTAGCTTGGCTGGCCGACAGCACGCTGGCCTACAGTTCAGGTGCACTGAAGCAATCATACAGAGTTTGCGTCTTTGCCAAACACAAACGTGATCACTTGCCATGCACATAACTTGCGCCATTAGCTGATCACCGCACTGCTGCAGGCCGTGTTCAATATGCCAAACTAGGGGGAAAATCGTAGACGATCCTGGGGTCGCTGGCGTGACATATCCTTGGTGGCATGATGGAAACGCCGGACTCTATGGGCACTTTAAAGCGATGCATGCCGCACTTCGGACTTGCGTTGACTGCTCCAGTCTGAGGTTGATGCTTGAGCGGACTCACCGTGCACCTGGAGTAGTACACTCAGAGCCACTTCACCCACAGAGACCAATCAGAGCATGTGGTTGGCCTCAGCGAGCCGTAGCAAGTGGCCTCGTTATGGCACCCCAAGGCGGCCGTGGTATCTACGCTCCACGGCAGGCGCAGCTACACGCAACTGTAGTGTGTACAACAGGGTTAAAGTGCTCGCGCACACTCATGTGCTCCAGCCTAGCCGTGCTAGGTGGTGCAGACTGGCTTTGTCCTGTACCAGCTTGATCAACGCATAGTAGCCACATACAAATTGCGCATTTTGAAGTGTTATCAACAACTCACTACGAAGCAATCATTGCAGCGGCCACATTTCGATGGAGGCGAAATGCAAAAACGCCCGTGTCCCATGCAGTGGAGTTAAAGATCTCCTGGTGGTTGAAACTAACCCAGAGTCCCCCACTACAGCATGCCTCATAATAGGATTGTGGTTTCGGTATGTAGAACCCCAGAATTTAATTTTTTTATTTAGGCAATCTTTTCCAAGACGTCTAGCCAGGGGAACACAGGAGTGAGCGTGCGCTGGCAAGTGTACGTATGGTCTGACCTTTCGCATGGTTAGAGGCTAGTTCAGTGTTCTAAACAATGGAAATTTGTGAGACTAAATATCTATGACACTGATAAGTATTCTGGCCAAAGTTTCACGCCTACATGGCAGGTGCAGCCGAGCATCAGCAGACGATAGTCGGCTTCTTTCAAAAGTATGTTATTCTTATTGAAATCCTAAACGGTGATTTTCGCTTACTTCAGTCTGTTTAGTAACAGTAGGAAGAAGCACACAGATCCAAACACACTTCTTGATAGATGTCAACTATTGCTCAACGGCAGAGCTCTATGGGAATCTGCCCGCTGATGTCAAGGGGCAGCTGCCGGCAGCACCGAAAGTGTGAGAAGGCCTCTGTTGAAAAGAGAGCGTTTGAGAAAAAGGTGAGTTCGTATTCCGCTCATGAGCCCCACGCGCCAAGCACGAGTGCAAAATTTGGCCGAGATGTTCACAGCAGCATATGCTATCCGTGGAATGTGTTTTTTCACCAAGCCCGATAGGTGGTTTAGGGCCCCTTTAATGACCATCCAAGAGAAAATAGTTTACATGTCGGAACTACCATGACAGTCACCACCTGTTCACTGTCAGGAGTGCGACTGCGTTCCTTTGTTTACCGATTGTGTGATTCTTGCCAGGCACAAGGATATGCACAAAAATGTAGAGACGCCATCTATCAGGCTGAATAGTGCAAGCTGCGTAGGCATTGTGTCTATCGACCTTCTTGATAACGAGACTGCCATTTCGGAAAGAGAAGTTTGACATGTTGACCAGGAGTGGCACTTTTGTGCATGGTACAGTCGCCGACCATTTATTCGGACCTCACGGGGACTGCGGAAGTGTCCGAATAAACAGGTGTCTGAAAAAGCAGATTAAGAAAAAATAAATCCTTTATTTCCACGCACTTACTCGGGCTCGGCAGTAGGCTTGAAAAAATTGTGTATGCGTCGCTGCACGCTGTTCCGTTTACGTGCAATCAGATAAGCCTGAATCTCGGAGAGAGTCGCACGGTTACTATAGGCGGCTGAAAGCACAGTCACTGCTTGTACGCGCTCCGCATGCGACGGCAGCGTAGCACACGGTGCGTCATCTTCAGACTCTGAGTCATCGTCCGGCGGTGCAGCAGAAACCCGACGAATTATTTTGCCGTCGTCAAGTTCTGCGCAAGTCAGTACAGCAGTATCAGCACCTGTGAAACTGTCAAATGAGACGGTGCTCGGAATCACAATGCAACCACTGCGCAGGTCTCGGCAGAACATTTTCGGCGTCAGTAAGGAGCACATCGGAAGGCGACAAATCCTAGGACTCCCGGCACCTGCTTGCCGGCATTCCCCAGCGCAGTCTGCGCGGACACTGTCGGCGCCATTACACACTCGACGCGATGTTTCTGTATGCCACGTTGCATCACCACCTCGACACAGCACACGAAGCAAACACCACCACGCCGTCACGCTGACACCAGTTCCACAAATGAAAAACGTGGCCTACTCACAGCGTCATGCACGATGAAAGAAACAAATCAGCTGCTGGATTGTCTTGACATGGCTTACTAAGCCGAGACCGGAACGCTGTAGCTACGAACCAGGCAGAAACAATGATTTTGAGCGGGGATTTGCAGTAGCGCCACTTCGTAGGGCAGCAAGGGGCTCGCTTCAAAACAAAAATGGTGTTCAGCAAGTCGAACTATATACTGGTCAGAGTCGGTGCATGGTGCTCTCGATCGAGTTGGCTCAAGGAGTGTCCGAAAAATCAGACGAAAGGTTGCACGGTCTCCAAACTTTCGGCAGTTGTTATACACTATGGTCTATGGGGAGAATGACAGTGCCACGAAGCAGACCGAATAATCGAGTATGTCCGAATTTTCGGAGTCCGAAAAATCAGTCGGCGACTGTATATATAAATGTATTAATTTTTTTAGGAATAAAATGTTTAAGTTAACAGATCGTGCTATTCTAAGTCTGCACTCTGTCCTTGTTCGCCAGTCGCTAAAATGTCATCCAAGTTCAAATACTAACACGCCCAACATCATCATCATCATCATGATCATCAGCCTAGTTACGCCCACTGCAGGGCAAAGGCCTCTCCCATACTTCTCCAACTACCCCGGTCATGTACTAATTGTGGCCATGTTGTCCCTGCAAACGTCTTAATTTCATCCGCCCACCTAACTTTCTGCCGCCCCCTGCTACGCTTCCCTTCCCTTGGAATCCGGTCCGTAACCCTTAATGACCATCGGTTACCTTCCCTCCTCATTACATGTCCTGCCCATGCCCATTTCTTTTTCTTGATTTCAACTAAGATGTCGTTTACCCGCGTTTGTTGCCTCACCCAATCTGCTCTTTTCTTATCCCTTAACGTTACACCCATCATTCTTCTTTCCATAGCTCGTTGCGTCGTCCTCAATTTCAGCAGAACCCTTTTCGTAAGCCTCCAGGTTTCTGCCCCATATGTGAGTACTGGTAACACACAGCTGTTATACACTTTCCTTTTGAGGGATAGTGGCAACCTGCTGTTCATGATTTGAGAATGTCTGCCAAACGCACCCCAGCCCATTCTTATTCTTCTGGTTATTTCAGTCTCATGATCCGGATCCGTGGTCACTACCTGCCCTAAGTAGATGTATTCCCTTACCACTTCCAGTGCTTCGCTACCTATCGTAAACTGCTGTTCTCTTCCGAGACTGTTGAACAATACTTTAGTTTTCTGCAAATTAATTTTCAGACCCACCCTTCTGCTTTGCCTCTCCAGGTCAGTGAGCATGCATTGCAATTGGTCTCCTGAGTTACTAAGCAAGGCAATATCATCAGCGAATCGCAAGTTGCTAAGGTATTCTCCATCAACTTTTATCCCCAATTCTTCCCACTCCAGGCCTCTGAATACCTCCTGTAAACATGCTGTGAATAGCATGGGAGATATCGTATCTCCCTGTCTGACGCCTTTCTTTATAGGGATTTTGTTACTTTCTTTGTGGAGGACTACGGTGGCTGTGGAGCCGCTATAGATATCTTCCAGTATTTTTACATATGGCTCATCAACACCCTGATTCCGTAATGCCTCCATGACTGCTGAGGTTTCGACTGAATCAAACGCTTTCTCGTAATCAATGAAAGCTATATATAAGGGTTGGTTATATTCTCCACATTTCTCTATCACTTGATTGACAGTGTGAATATGGTCTATTGTTGAGTAGCCTTTACGGAATCCTGCCTGGTCCTTTGGTTGACAGAAGTCTAAGGTGTTCCTGATTCTATTTGCGATTACCTTAGTAAATACTTTGTAGGCAACGGACAGTAAGCTGATCGGTCTATAATTTTTCAAGTCTTTGACGTCCCCTTTCTTATGGATTAGGATTATGTTAGCGTTCTTCCAAGATTGCGGTACGCTCGAGGTTATGAGGCATTGCGTATACAGGGTGGCCAGTTTCTCTAGAACAATCTGACCACCATCTTTCAACAAATCTGCTGTTACCTGATCCTCCCCAGCTGCCTTCCCCCTTTGCATCGCTCCTAAGGCTTTCTTTACTTCTTCTGGCGTTACCTGTGGGATTTCGAATTCCTCTAGGCTATTCTCTCTTCCACTATCGTCGTGGGTACCACTGGTACTGTATAAATCTCTATAGAACTCCTCAGCCACTTGAACTATCTCATCCATATTAGTAACGATATTGCCGGCTTTGTCTCTTAACGCACACGTCTGATTCTTGCCTATTCCTAGTTTCTTCTTCACTGTTTTTAGGCTTCCTCCGTTCCTGAGAGCCTGTTCAATTCTATCCATATTATAGTTTCTGATGTCCACTGTCTTACGCTTGTTGATTAACTTAGAAAGTTCTGCCAGTTCTATTCTAGCTGTAGGGTTAGAGGCTTTCATACATTGGCGTTTCTTGATCAGATCTTTCGTCTCCTGCGATAGCTTACTGGTTTCCTGTATAACGGCGTTACGACCGACTTCTATTGCGCACTCCTTAATGATGCCCATGAGATTGTCGTTCATTGCGGCAACACTAAGGTCCTCTTCCTGAGTTAAAGCCGAGTACCTGTTCTGTAGCTTGATCCGGAATTCCTCTAGTTTCCCTCTTACCGCTAACTCATTGATTGGCTTCTTGTGTACCAGTTTCTTCCGTTCCCTCCTCAAGTCTAGGCTAATTCGAGTTCTTACCATTCTATGGTCACTGCAGCGTACCTTGCCGAGCACGTCTACATCTTGTATGATGCCAGGGTTCGCGCAGAGTATGAAGTCGATTTCATTTCTAGTCTCACCATTCGGGCTCCTCCACGTCCACTTTCGACTAACCCGCTTGCGGAAAAAGGTGCTCATTATCCGCATATTATTCTGTTCTGCAAACTCTACTAATAATTCTCCTCTGCTATTCCTAGAGCCTATGCCATATTCCCCCACTGACTTGTCTCCAGCCTGCTTCTTGCCTACCCTGGCATTGAAGTCGCCCATTAGTATAGTGTATTTTGTTTTGACTTTACCCATCGCCGATTCCACGTCTTCATAAAACCTTTCGACTTCCTGGTCATCATGACTGCATGTAGGGGCATAGACTTGTACCACCTTCAATTTGTACCTCTTATTAAGCTTCACAACAAGACCTGCCACCCTCTCGTTAATGCTATAGAATTCCTGTAAGTTACCAGCTATTTCCTTATTAATAAGGAATCCGACTCCTAGTTCTCGTCTCTCTGCTAAGCCCCGGTAACACAGTACATGCCCGCTTTTTAGCACTGTGTATGCTTCTTTTGTCCTCCTAACCTCACTGAGCCCTATTATATCCCATTTACTACCCTCTAATTCCTCCAATAACACTGCTAGACTCGCCTCGCTAGATAGCGTTCTAACGTTAAACGTTGCCAGGTTCAGATTGGTAGGGCCCAACATACAGCAAGCAATGCAACGCCCAACATACAGCAATGCTAAGGTCAAGCTCTGAACAGATGCAATCTATTTTTGTTTTCCTGAACATTCATACCCAGGTTCTTTCAGTTACACGCCAACACAAAAGTAAAAGCAACGTGATCTGCATTGGTTACAGCATAAAAACTAAGCATCCCTACCAACCAGGCTCAGAGAAGACAGGAACGCACTCTACCTGGGCTGCAAAGCTCACAAGGTCTCTCTTCATGGCATATGCATCTTCACCATCAGCATAGTATTTTGGCTCAATCTCGTTGATCCTGGGCATAAAAAGGGAATATTGTTATACAAAAACAGCACAACAAAGGCAGAGACGTGATCACTCACATGAATCCAAGAGTGTTAGTGTAGAGGTGGAGGGCTGCCCGGTTACTCTTGCGTACATGTAGAGACACATACTTGGCATTGAAGCACTCCACCATGGCACGAGATGACTGGTCCATCAGCTTCTGAGCCAGGCCAAGACGCCTGTGCGACCTCTTTACAGCCTGGAAAAATTTACAGTTGAAAGCCTTTTCACTACTAATAGTAAAGACCTGCATAACAAGGAGCCTGACTGGCTTTTTATCTCTAAGTTATGCATTGCACCTTTCACAAAGCAACATAAAATGTTTTGCACTGGAAATGTGCACATTGTACAGACTAATGTACATTTTATTTATTTAGTTAACCCTTTCAGAGTCAATGACGTAAATATACGGCACCGCGAACAAGTCCAAATGGTCGATGCCGTATATTTATGGCGCCGTCTGTACGTTTAAAAAGCGTACCAATTTCCAAATTTTTTTTCCTGGCACGGGCTGCCACCATGTGGGAATACAGGGAATTTTTTTCTCACGCCTCCCTCTCTCGGTTTTCGTTGCATGGTTTCTTTTAGAGGTAGTTTGCTCCGGCGCATCTATATACTACTGCTCGCACATTAGCGAGGGTGGGTGGGCGGCGGTTTGGGTTTTGTTCCGCGGGCGGTTTCAGCTTCTTGCGCTCACAAAACTGATGGCTATCTAGTTACTAATCGCTCAAAGGGCGGCCACCTGTTTCTTGCTCGTTTAGTGCTCACAGGGGTGAGCATAGGAAGGATGCCGCCAGGCATGTGTTTCCTTCTCTTACTTTCTTTTCTGGGGGGAGGGGGGGACTCGCGATATCTAATTGCTTCTGGTTGGCGCTAAGATGAAGATTAGCGAAAGTTTGTTAGATGTTTTGCTTTTTTGATGGGCACACAACCACACAGTTTTCTTGAGTACGGTCACCTATGCAGTTCGATTATGCTATGGACGTAAATATTAGTGTAAGAGCAGGAACATTTCAGACTTGCTAAATATTCTCATGCAAGCATATTCTAAGCCTTGAACTATAACAATGCATCAAATTCTGAATTATAAGTATATTTTCTTTTTTTTATTGTTGTTATTCATGAATAAAGAGTACATATATACCAATGCAAAATATTTTTTCTCACTTCACGGTCACCCTAGAAAACTTACGGTACATTTTTTTTCGAAATAGGTCCCTCAGAAGAAGTGGAATCTGCAATAAAAAAATCGACCCTGGGCGGTCGCATATGGTGAAAAAAATCGATCCTGAAAGGGTTAAGGTACCTCATAGGCTTAAGTGTTGGAGTATTGTGTAAGGGGGGTACATAATGAATACATAACAAAGCAATGGTTGTTGTGTGAAGGTCAACTACAGGTCTGCAGGTTGCCCTTCATTTTATTTCCACTTGGTGCACACAATGACCACATAGAGCTTAACATTTCTAAATGTAAATCTATGCGAATCTCCTTTACTAATGGACCTTGCCCTGATTACTCCATTAGCATCTTTCTTGAACCGGTTATCACTTCTAAATACCTGGATGTAAACATTACTAACAGCCTGACATGAAATCAGCACATTGAACACATAACATCCAAAGCTAATTGCATGCTTGGTTACTTAAAATGGAATTTCTGTCTTGCACCAGCTTCTCTTAAAAAAATAACTGTGCATCTCACATACATACGATCCAACCTGAATTATGCCTCTTCCAGCTGGGATCCTGGTTACGATACATTAACCAACTTGCTTGAAAGTGAACAGAATCATTCAACCCGTTTCATCTTATCGAAGTATGGTCGTACCACCAGTGTCTGTAGCATGAAACTTAACCCTAGCTTCCCACCTCCCATCACTCGCAGGAAACTGTCTTGTCATTGCCTCTTCTACACAATGCCTTAAGGTTACTCTGCATCTCTTCTGCTTCTCATGTTAACTCATTCCTTCCAAAAAAACATGCCGAGATTAGAATAATCTGCCTGCATCTTTGGTCAACATCACAGATCCTCATGGTTTTTGCACTGTGTTTACTATTGCCATCTAACACGTACCTCTCATCAAGTCCTCACACACATTACTTCTATAGTCTTCTCCATGTGTTCTTTATTAGTAACTTATTACTGTGATTATTGCTGCACTATGCTGCGCTAAAGTGTCATTATCTTGATATTGGTACCATCGCTTTAGTTCTATTGTGTCGTCTTAGCGTGTACGTCATTCTTGATGATATGTTACCCCCTTCCCTATATATATATATATATATATATATATATATATATATATATATAACTGGAAATTATATTGATAACTTCCAGTTTCTGTAAACTCCTAGAGCATATCATAACGCATTACATAATGTCTTTTCTAGAAGAAAACAATATTTCATGGTTTTAGAAAAGGCCAGTCAACTACCACCCAACTCATCACCACTAATCATGACTGCGCAAGTGCACTTGCTAAGGGCAGCCAAATAGATGATATCTTAGATTTTAGAAAAGCCTTTAACTGTGTCTGCCATGGTAAACTACTCATGACACTTTCTAGCATTTGTCTACCCATTAATCTAATTCATTGGATCCACTTCCACCTCACCAATGGGAAACAGTTTGTCCAGGTCGAAGGTTACACCTCTGATGTTCTGCCTGCAACCTCAGGAGTTCCCCAGGGTAGTGTTCTTGGTCTTGCCTTGTTTCTTATCCTTCATCAATGACATCGTTTCATCAGTAGAGACCTATGCCAGTACCTTACATTGTTTTACATTTTTCACCATCTTGGTGAGGCCTATATTTTCCAACAAAGAAATGGCTTTGCATTTTACCTTCTGAGCTTTCTCATTTGCCAGAATGAAGTTCCTGTTGACAGCCTGAATGGCTTTTTTTGTTGAAGACCGCAGACGGAGCTATCACAAAACCGCCCTCTTTGTCACTCAGTAACAGCCGAAGTTTATTGTCTCTAAAGAAAGATACTGTCCTTTTGATTACAGTTGTCGAAGGTGGCACGCTCCCGGTGACGGTCCTACGAAGGCAATCCACCCCATCGAAGAGGCACCGCTCCTGGTCCTCTAGTTTTGCTTTCTGCTCCTCAGATAATATAAAATATAGATATAAAAATATATATGTGGAGCCACGACACTGCCACAATTGTCACCAACTGCTTTTCTACAGATGCTGCTGCCACCGGTCCTGGGACAGTTGCTGTCGCTGCCTGCAGTACAGATGACTGATACCCGTGCCGACGAACAGCACATGAGTACTGTACATCGTGACACGTGTATTTGTCTTTATCGGGCGACCACGTTTCGCCGCCTAACAAATGTTGTCGCACAGCGCGGGACGCGCCTGCATGTATCCGAAGTTTCTGGAATGTTATCGATGCTTCTATCCGCTGTCTGTCTCCGAACCTTGTGTAATCTGATCGCATGTGTGCGCGACACGAATAATGTAGAACTTTGTGGAAGGCACGCGGGTCCCAATGGTTAGTCTGGAACATTCGACGATTGATGTATAAAAGCCGACGCGCTTGACCCATTGATCAGATTTTCGACGATTGCCAACCGTGTTCACCGCTATCGTGGTGCTATAAGTGTAGCCTGTTTTTGTGGGCACAGGTTCGCCCAATAAAAGTTAGTTTTGTATTTCACCGTATTGCTGCTTTCTTCACCGTCACTACCACGTGACAATTGCATGGACAGCGCGCCAATCTGCCGCGACTTATCAATTCTACTGCATCACCTGCCGCCGATTCGGGACAACTTCATAAACGGCGGAAACTTCTGCAATTCTCTCGACCGATAAAAAACAAGGTGACGCGTGTGCCTAACATTCGACAAGCTTCATATCAATAATGATACTTATGTGTGGGACGCCGCGGGTAGCCATGCTATGCCAGTTCGTCATCCCGCCACAGGATGACATGTGCCGACTGATGTCATCTTCTTCAGAGACTGCGTCATTTTTACCTAATGTGTGTCCTAATTTAAACAACAATACCAATTTCCTGTTCTCAAACATTAGAAGTGTTCTTTCTAAAACTGATGTATTGAAACGTTAATTATTCACGCTTCACCAGTGTCACATCATTAAAACAATGTGCTGAGTTGGAACCACTATCGCGTCGACGCCAGTTTGCTCGCCTAACCTTATTTCATAAACTTTATCACCATTCCACGCTTCATGATGACTTCTTTTCACCCCCTGCAGTCTTCCCGCAACGTGACCACGCTAACAAAGTAAAACGCATAACGTGCCGCTCATCGCTCTACGCAAGATCATTTATTCCTCGCACAATAATAGAATGGAATAACCTACCATCACACATAGCTACTGAAGTTAACTTACCATCTTTCCAAACCTTGTTGCAAGAAAACGGTTAGTGGTAGCAGCTTAATTACTCATACATATTAACATACTGTGTAAAAAAGCTCTTGTGATTTCATGAAATAGTGCATACAGCCCCTGTTCATATCTATTTATTTTATGTTCCTTGTTTGTGTGCTTATTTCATGTAGTTTTCTTGCGTATATTTCATGTTTGTGCCCCCCCACTTATGCAATACCCTCGCATGTGGGCCCTTAGGGGTAAATAAATAAAATAAATAAATATTAAGTATTCATCTGTTGCATATGTTTAATCACTCCTTGGAAGCGGGAAAATAACCCGACGCCCTAAGTAGCAAAGGTAGTACCAATTTATAAGGAAGGAGATCTTTCTGCCCCCAGCAACTACAGACCAATAATATCTGTTCTGAGCATAATACTTTGCTTGAGAAAATAATTCGTACATGCATGCACGAATTTTAAGATAAACATAACATTATTTGTCCTAATCAGCATGGGTTTTGTCCTCACAGATCCACATCATCTGCAGTTCTTGCACTTACACAATTGATTAATACAGCATTACGTGATAAAACTATTGTTGTCGTCGTATTTCTACACTTGAGAAAGGTATTTTATACGGTTAATCATAAAATATTATTGCAGAAACTGTATACTTACGGTTTTAGGGGGAGAATATTGGATCTGCTAAATAGTTCTCTCGCAGAGTGGAAGCAGTACGTTGCAATTAATAACTTCATGTCAGCCTCGCATAGTGTTTTGATGGGCGCTCCACAAATGCTCAGTCCTTGCCCCCCCCCCCCCCCCCCCCCCCCCCCCATCTTCTCCCTATACATCAACGATCTTCTGCCGGTGTTAACGTGATCCGACGTTTTATTATACGTGGATGATACGGCTGTATTTTTTGTTGGGGACACTATTGAAGAACTGCGCGGCAAAATAAATCAAGAACTCAGTCATGTCGCAAAATGATTCACACAGAAGAATCAGCTTACACTCGATGTCAACAAAACCAATTTTGTAGTCTTCCATTCCGGGAGGAAGGAAATGAATTGCGACTCCCTGTTTATATTTTTGAATAATGCCCGGTTGAACAGAGTATGCCACTACAAGTATCTAGGAGTTTGGTTTGAATTGGATATGCATTGGAAATATCAAATTGGTAAGGTGTGTTCCAAATTTGTGTATGGTTGTCATGTATTGTTAAAAGCCCGTCAATGTTTTGACCCTAAATTTTTATGGACACTTTGCATTTACACAGAGCCACCTTTATTATTGCTTAGAGTCTTTAGTTGTTTAGAGTAAGTACAAAGCCCATGTAGAACTTGTCGTCGGTTTTCAAATACGGGCGCTACGAATAGTTACCTTTTCCAAACATACTGATCCAAGTAAACCTCTGTTTCAATTGCTTCGTATTCTGCCGTTCAGTAAGGCATATAAAGTAAAATTTGCTCAGGCAGTTAATGCAATAGTACATTTTAATAATCTGCAACCCATCACAATACTTAATTTTCCGGCACGAAACACGAGGGCAGCTACTAACAACTGTATTAATTTACCACCATGTCACAATGTATATGGAAAGAGACTCGTGGAGTTCAACGGTGCTTTAATATGAAACGCACTCCAACACAGTGTAAAGACTAGCCAAAACCTTGAATAAAAAAACTTCTTTCACAAATGCTGACAGGGTCTTTCTACTTGTATCCCCTGTTGTCATAACATAGTCTTTTGTTTATTCTATATTTTACCTGTAAGAAAGCTTTAGTAACGTGTTTAAGTTGTCTCGTACAATAAGTACACTGTTCTTCTTATGTCTATTTTGTTATTGGACCCCAAACTAGCTGCCAAGGCTATGGGTCCAAACAGTATTGTGTATTGTATGTATGCAATGAATCAAATAGAGGGAAAAAACAACTTCTTGCATACAATATGTTTATTCAACACCGTCTGGAGTATGCATGCGTGGCCTGGGTCCCATAGATTAAAAAGGATATTTATAAGCTAGAAGTGGTTCAAAGGAGAGCAGCAAGATTCATCTATAACATCTATCACAATCTTGATTCACCTTCATCACTGATGGCTAGTAACAACATCCCACTTTTGGAACAGTGCTGCGCTATCACCAGGCTCAAGCTCCTTTTCTTGCTCCACACTCGGCAGTTTAATATACATCCTGGTAAATACCTTTCTCCAGCTTTTCCTCGGCACACCAGACATAGTCACAATCACGATCTGACACCATACTTCGCTCGTACTAACCTTTTCAGACACTTGTTTTTTCCTTGAACCATTAGTGAATGATATGCACAACCTTCAAATGTTTTTTCAGAACATGGCCTTCCCAATTTCGAAAAACACATGTAGCATTTCGTGTAAACTTCATTGTTGATAACACCATACTCTTGTCTATATTCTGACAACTTATCAACTATTAGTAAAACTCTTACTTGGGCTAGTTGGTTCATGCTTGAAGTAGTTTAGCAAGGTGCAGAAGACCAGGACTCGAGAAGAAGAACACAAACGACAGGACCGGCGCCGGTCCTGTCGTTTGTGTTCTTCTTCTCGAGTCCTGGTCTTCTGCGCCTTGCCAAACTACTTCAATTATCAACTATTAGATTCGCCGGACGATCCCACCGCTGTCAACCAGATGTAGGAGTTATCGGACGATCTCGCCGCTGCCACCATTTGAAGGAGTTGAAGGTCGTAGAGAGGAACTTGGAAGGAACTAGGTGAACAGGGTTTATTTACATTATTTACAGTTTAAACAAGACATGCATCGACAGTCTAGCATGACTCCCAAATGGAGCCCGCAAGACGAAGCATACAGCAATCGAGCACACAGCTCACGAGTACATTTCGAGCACAGAGCACGACGACGAGCACGAGCCCTAGCAGCCGACAACCGCTGCTTATAAGCACTCCGTTCCGACGTCATCGCAGACTACACGCCTTTTTGGAGGAGGAGGGCTCACACACAAGGCCGCACAGGTTTCAGTGCTCTCTCGAGGGCAGACGACCTTTGCAGCGCAGTCGTCATGGTATCCATTGTCCAGCGTCCCCGTAGTCAGGTGGTCACGCCCGACCCCAGCCGGCGCCTCTAAATTCCAGAGCAGATGTTCACAGTGTTTTCTAGCGTGTTTCACTTTCACAGTGTGTTTTCTAAATCCGGTGCTTGTACATCCAATGACGCAGTGTTTCACCCCTGTGATGTAAATTTTATTTCATACCCTGGCGTAGTTTCTTAGTTACTAAATTTAAAAACTAAATCATCATGTGGTCCCGACAACCTTCCTAACGTGTTTCTGAAGAGATATGCGGAATCTGTTGCAAAGTTTCTAGTTATTTTATTTCGTATTGCATTACTTCATGGAAAATTACCGAGCGACTGGAAGATAGCCAGGGTTGTGCCAATACACAAGAAAGGTGACCGCACATTATTACAAAATTATCGTCCAATATCACTTACATCATCATGTTGTAAACTAATCGAACATATTATTGCCAACCAGATTAATGAATTTTTAGATGCACACGCAGTCCTCTCTAATTTCCAGCACGGGTTTAGAAAAGGATACTCAACAATTACACAATTAGTGACAGTAATACATTCACTTACTTCATGTCTCGATAGGAACGGGCAGATTGATGCAATATTTCTTGACTTAAGTAAAGCTTTCGAGAGAGTTCCCCATGACAAACTAATTTTAAAACTGAGACGCATTGGACTCCCAGAAATTTTAATCATATGGATATCAAACTATTTAACCAATCACTACCAATTTGTAACAGTTAATGAGCAGCAATCAGGTTGCCTTCCGGTCGGCTCTGGCGTGCCCCAAGGAAGTGTGCTGGGGCCATTATTGTTTTTATTATATATTAATGACATTACTGATGAACTTGATCCGAATGTCCAAATCAGGTTGTTTGCAAATGATTCTGTGCTTTTTCAAGAAATAATTTCAATTAACGACCAAATCCATCTTAACTCCTCTCTTGCTAAGATTTTTGAATGGTGTGAAACGTGGGACATGAAACTTAACACTGATAAGACCATCTTTCTTCGCTTCTCTCGCAAAAAAGCTCCGCTTTCTTTTAACTACAGGCTTGGTTCGTCACCTTTGCTGGGAGAGACTAAATATAAGTATTTGGGTGTCACACTAACTAATACTTTATCATGGAATTTACATATAGATAACATCTGTTCTTCCGCATTCCGTATGTACTTTTTAAGACATAAGCTAAGAAATTCTCCCCCTACCGTAAAATTACTTGCTTACAATTCACTAATTAGACCTAAACTTGAATATGCATGCGTTGTCTGGGACCCATTTCGTAAACACAATATCACCCGCCTAGAAAAGGTACAGAGAAAAGCTGTAAGGTTTATTTACTCTAAATTTTCCCTGTATGACTCACCCTCTGAATTAATGCAGGTTAACGGTATACAATGTCTTGAACAACGAAGAAAAAATTTACGTTTGCAGTTTCTTTTCTTGCTTTGGAATCAAGATCTGGCTATTAACCCTTCTCCATATCTGTCGCTTTCAACATCAAGGCATACACGCCACCATCATCCTAATTCCCTGACGCCGTATTTTGCGCGAACAGATTAATTCAAGTTTTCATTTTTCCCTCGCACTGTAACCGACTGGAACGATTCCTTATTGCCTTTCGCCACACTTTGATGTTTTTTTTTTTTGCCCTTGTTATTATTGTTTATTGTTTTGTTGCCATTTGACCCACCCTGCTTGGACCTGTACAAGGTCTGCAGTATTGAATAAAGAAAGAAAAAAAGAAGACGTAGTCCGCAGTTCTCCAAAGGGAGTTCACGGTTGGTTAGCACTGTCCTCGCTCGTTCTCTGAAGGGCGCTGCCACCGCGGGTCGGTCGAAGCACGTGCAGCGGGCTGAAATAGCTGGCACGTTGCCACCTCGGCCGGCCATTCCTAACAGCTCCTCCATGGCCCGGGAAATCTCGCCTGGCCAGTGCTGGCAACCGCTGGGCAGGAAGAGAATGGCTGGCGAGCAAGACGATGGCTTTGCTCTCTGCAACCCCTGCGCACTTGGAATGCCTTCAACCATCTCACAACTGGCACAGAAGAGTCGACCCTGGCAACACAATACCACTCAGCGTGCAAACGCCCGGAATCGGCTGTTAATCCACCAGGCTTCGTATCAAAATTTCCATGCAAGCCACTCAATTGGGAATCCCAAATTTTGGCCCAAAATTTTGTGCCGCCAGAGCGAGCGTTCACGTTCCCCCTGAGTTTAACCAGATCTGACTGTCGTGCTTCACAAGAGCAAATGTTTCGGCAGAACTAAACCGAAGGCTCTCAAATACCAATACCCAAACATAACTTAAGCAGCCTAAGTTCACGAACAGCCTGTTCTTACCCTAACACAGTGGCGTATTTATTGCATGTACTGGTGCCACTGAACAGTCTGGCCAACTCCACAGGTACGTAAGCACAATCGCGCTAGCTTTGTGGTCACTTTTCAGAACGCGCTCTTTCGTCATACTCAAAATTTTTATCACGCTTACTCACATTTGTTACTCTAGTTTACACAGGACACGTTCCTTAAACGAACAACCAAACTTGTGTAACTTACGCAACACAGAGGAACCTTTAAACAAATGTGTCTTCTAATAACTAGCTCTACGCACGCGTACTCGAGAAGTCGGAATACGGCTGCCCTCAAAACACACGAGCAACCCAGTCATAAACCTTCTGCTTCCTTCCGTCCGCACAGGACACACGCTAATGGCCCTAAGAGCTCTTCTCAGTGCAAATCACGCACTTACTGAAAACCTACGCGCTTAACATTAGAAAATAAAAAAACACTTATAAAAAAAAGGTTAACTAAAACACATGTGCGTTACGATAGGCCTCTCAACGATAACCTTGACCTTCAGGTTACTCACACACACACAAAAAAGCCTATCTACTCATTAATGAACACCTCGCGAAACTAGAGGTTTTCATAAAACGCATCTTTCAAATCTAGAGCTTCTCAAACAAAACATAAACAAAGCTCATATCTTACATATTGAAAGAAACCTTTGTCTTAAATCGCGAAAATTTTCCATTGCTCAAAAAACAAAACAACATGCTTTACTTCTACGGAAGCTCTCCTGGCCTCCCGATCCAAGCATTTTCGACTGACTCATAAATTTTGAGCTGTACTCGAGGTGGTCGCGGTTCAAAAGCTACTCTGGCTACCGAGGAACAACGAAAGGGCTGACTCACTATCAGCTCCTTCAAGACGTTCTAGTCTCCTGCCAGTTTGCATCCTGGCGCCTCGCTTTCCTCACGAACTTGACTGACCACGTCGCGACTCCTTATCACCTCGTCTTGTCTTGCCACCTGATGCTCCTTCGCCCTACACGCTGAACTTCGAAAAGTACGACGGACCGACAAGGAACATAACTGCCCCGTGCCCTTTGTCCGCGTCCGTGCAGAACATGCTTCTTGGTCTCTTTTCGACCGATGGCTCGAACGTTTTTGATGCACTCACGTCGTCAACGACGACCGCACCTTTCTTTTCCTCGTGCCCTGGCTTTTCGCACCTGTCGCTGACTTTGGCTGCGCTACATTACTCACCGCTTTCTGATCTTTACGGCGCTTCTTTCTGCGGCGCTTTCTCTTTGAACTTGCTTTCACGTCGCCTTCTTGTGCCTCATGCTGGCCGGTACACATTTCGTCGGCCCGGGTCGGTCTCTTACCCGCACAGTCTGAGTGATTCTTAACTAAATCACCCCTCTCTTGGCTACCTAGACTGGCGGAGAGCCGCACCGATCCCTGAATGATGCAGTTGTCTTTCCTTGAGCTATGGAGCTTGAAATCCTGAGAACTGCCCTCAACTACATCGTCCAGCTCACACTTCACTTCGGCACGCAGATCTGACTCGACATGGGTGCTCGTGTCTGTCGGGTCAACAGTACCCTGTACCTCGCTAACGACCTCGATACCATGAGATGCGACGCACACGCGCGGTAACTGTGCCAATTTGTTCGCAGCTGGCCTAGCTGTCTCTACAGTCCTCTGTTGGCACAGCACCTCGTCGCTCTCACTCTGGCCTTTACCGGCCTCTGTTGCCACTAAGGCATCGTTAGCTGCTAGCACTTCGAGTTCACCTATGAACATGCTGCTACTCTCAGAGGTACTACTACTTTCCTCAGCTTTCGAGCGAAATCTGCTATCTACTTCCCACTTTTGCTGCGTCCAGCCTACAAATTTTTCAACCCGCTGTGGACTTCGTGCTTTTAACTGCTGCAAATATTTTATCTCTTTGTTCACTGCTGCCATTTCTTTTTCAAGCTCTTGCCATTTTTGCTCACGCTCTTGGCGTTTTCGCTCGCGCTCTTGGCATTCTTGCTTAATTGATTCCTGTTCCTGTCTTTTTCTTAGAATTCGGTTACCTAGGTTTTCGATTAGTTTCAAATGATTGCCACTTTGCAGAATAGTCTTACGAATCTCTGATTCCGTCAAGTCCTCGTCTACGTTTACCTCGAGCTCTTCACACAACCACAACAGGTCAGCTCCCGTCAAACACATTAGGACTATGGTCGCTACTTTAAGCTTTGGCTTTGCTGTCACACAATACTTGCTGCGATACTCACGCAAATCAGAATACAAGTAAAAGATCCCAGCGAATCAAATCCACACACACAGAGAAGTTGAAGCCTGGTAAATCTTACAGCCAAAACCTAGCGCTTACCCACTGAATCAGCACCATATCACCAGTCCTTCTCCGCCGTATCCAGTCAGTTGCAAGAGGTGGTCAATCTTGAGTCGCCTCCAACTTGATCAGGATACCAGTCGGTCACCATGTGCCAATGTCCGTGAGCTGCCGTTGCTGTCTCCGAGTCGTAGGCCGATCTATGAGCTGTAGGCCGATTTAGGAGCCGTAGGCCGATTCCACCTCTGCCATTCAGTTATTAGAGTTGTCGGACGATCCCACCGCTGTCAACCAGATGTAGGAGTTGTCGGACGATCTCGCCGCTGCCACCATTTGAAGGAGATGAAGGTCGTAGAGAGGAACTTGGGAGGAACTAGGTGAACAGGGTTTATTTACATTATTTACAGTTTAAACAAGACATACATCGACAGTCTAGCGTGACTCCCAAATGGAGCCCGCAAGACGAAGCATACAGCAATCGAGCACACAGCTCACAAGTACATTTCGAGCACAGAGCACGACGATGAGCACGAGCCCTAGCAGCCGACAACCGCTGCTTATAAGCACTCCGTTCGATGTCATCGTTCGACTTTATCGCAGACTACACGCCTTTTTGGAGGAGGAGGGCTCACACACACGTGCCGCACAGGTTTCAGTGCTCTCTCAAGGGCAGACGAATTTTGCAGCGCAGTCGTCGTGGTATCCATTGTCCTGCATCCCCGTAGTCAGGTGGTCACGCCGGACCCCTGCCGGTGCCTCTAAATTCCAGAGCGGACGTAGTCCGCAGTTCTCCAAAGGTTGCTTAGCGCTGTCCTCGCTCGTTCTCTGAAGAATGCCGCCACCGCGGGTCGGTCAAAGCACGTGCAGCGGGCTGAAATAGCTGGCCTGTTGCAACCCCGGCCGGCCATTCCTAACACAACTAACTTGCCTTAGCTTTTTCTTTGTGCACATAAAAATTATTCTACAAACTCGTTCAATTTTTGTCTCCACAATATTTTTAATGAAGTTTATTACTGTATTTGTCTGAGTAGTAATGCTTACTATATTCTGTTGTATAACTTGTTCAATTTCGTTCACTATGTTCATTTTTTGCCCCTCCTGCTTGGTGTTCGAACTACAGTCATCATCGTCATCAGCCTGTTTTATGTCCACTGCAGGATGAAGGTGTGTTCTCCAATAACCCCTGTCCTGCGCCAACTGATTCTAACTAGCACCCGCAAATTTCTTAATTTCGTCACGCCACCTAGTCTTCTGCCGTCCTCTACTGCACTTCCCTTCTCTTGGTACCCATTCTGTCACCTTAACGGTCCAACAGTTATCTAATCTGCACATTACATGACCTGCCCAGCGCCATTTTTTTCCCTTAATGTCAATTAGAATATCATCTATACCCGTCTGCTCTCTGATCCAAACCGCTCTCTGTCGCTTCAAGTTATGCCTAGCCTTCTTCGTTCTATCGCTCTTTGTGCGGCCCTTAACTTGTTCTCAAGCTTCTTTGTCTATCTCCAAGTCTCTGCCCCTTATGTCAGCACCGGTAAAATGCACTGATTGTATACCTTCCCTTTCAATGATAAGGGTAAGCTTCCAGTCAGGGGCTCACGATGTCTGCCGTATGCGAACCAACCCATTTTTATTCTTCTGTCAATTTCCTTCTCATGGTCAGGGCTCCCTGTGATTAGTTGACCTAGCTAAATGTACTCCTTCACAGACGTTGCAGGCTGACTTGCGATCCTGAACTCTTGTTCCCTTGCCTGGTTATTCATAATTATCTTTGTCTTCTGCATAATAATCTTCAACCCCCCTCTTACACTCTTCCTGTTAAGGTCCTCAATCATTTGTTGTAACTCGTCTGTAGTGTTGCTGAACAGAACAATGTCATCGGCAAACTGAAGGTTGCTGAGGTACTCGCCGTTGGTCCTAACTCATAGACCTTCCTTGAAGCTTGAATACTTCTTCCAAGCATTAGAAGAGATTGTGTCTCCTAGCCTGACCCTTTTCTTTATAGGTATCTTCCTACTTTACATGTGTAGAATTAAGGTGGCTGTGTAATCTCTGTAGATATTTTCCGGGGTATTTATGTAAGGAGTCTGTACTCCTTCATTACGCAATGAGTCTATGACTGCTGGTATCTCTACTGAATCAAATGCTTTTTCATAATATATGAAAGCCATATAGAGAGGCTTATTGTACTCTGCGGATTTGTCGATGACCTGATTAATGACATGGATATGATCCATTGTAGAGTATCCCTTCCTGAAGCCAGCCTGTTCCCTTGGTTGACTAAAGTCCAGTGTTGCCCTTATTCTATGGGAGATTATTTTGGCGAATATTTCGTTCTTAACTAATGGGCCTATAATTTTTCAATTCTTTAACGTCTCCCTTTTTGTGGATTGCTATAATGTTTGCATTCTTCTAGTTTTTTGAGACCCTTGCAGTCGATAGACACTTCGTATATTATCACGTGGTACTGACGGTTAAGAAGGCAGCAAAACTGTGATTAATGAAACGAGCGTTTTATAGGGCGAACTTGTGCCCTCAATAACAGGCTACACTCAAAGAACAACGGTAGCGGCGAACACGATCGGCGGTCGTCGAAATCTGATCAGCGGGTCAAGCGCGTCGGCTTTTATAGATCAGTCGTCGAATGTTCCGAATAATCGCTGGGACCCGCATGCCTTCCACAAAGTTCTACGCCATTCGCGTCGTGCATACATGCAATCAGATTACACAAGGTTCCGCGACAACAGACAGCGGATGGAACCATCGATAAGATTCCAGAAACTTCCGACACATGCAAGCGCGTCCTGCACTGTGCAATAACATTAGTTAGGCGGTGAAACGTGTCACCTGATAAAGACAAGTACACGTGTCAATATAGAGCTGCCAGTTTTTCTAGCATTATGTCTCCTCCATCCTTGATTAAATCGACTGTTATTTCATCTTCTCCTGGCGCTTTTCCCCGTTTCGTGTCTTGCAAGGCCCTTCTTACCTCATCTCTAGTTATAGGAGGAGTTTCTGTATCCTGTTCATTCTTGTTCCGAATGAAGTACTCCCGAATCCACTGGTCAGTATAGAATTCTTCCGCTGCATTTACTATATCTTCGAGATTGCTGATGATGCTACCCTGCTTATCCTTCAGTGCATGAATCTTGGTTTGTCCTATGCCAAGTTTCCTTCTCACTGGTTTTAGGCTGCATCCATTTTTTACGGCTTCTTCAATCTTTCTCACGTTACAATTTCGAATATCACTTATCTTCGCCTTGTTGATCAGTTTTGAGAGTTCGGCGAATTCTATCTTATCTCTTGAGTTGGACACTTTCATTCTTTGTCGTTTCTTTATTAGGTCCTTTGTTACTTGGGAGAGCTTACCTACTGGTTGCCTTAGTGCCTTGCCTCCCACTTCAATTGCTGCCTCTGAAGCCAGCCTCGTTACGGTTTCATTCATTAGCTCTGTCATCATCATCTCTCTGTTCTAAGGCTATTTATTTGCAAGTACCAGCCTAAATTTGTCTGCTTTTACCCTTACCGCCTCTAAGTTGACCTGTTTCTTCTTGACCAATTTTATTCTTTCTCTGTTCAAATTGAGGTGACTCCTAGCCCTCACTAACCTATGATACAAACTACAGTACGTAGCAAATAAGAAATGAATAAATAAATATACTGCTTTCTAATTTATAAAGAGAAAATCAGACATCCACCCGTTCGTAGCATTTGCTACAAAGGAAACCCATACGGGTTCCTCGGAAGAAAAGCCTCGCAGTTGAATAAAAATTGATCCTGTCCAGGACACGAACCCGGGACCACCGCCTTTCCGGAGCAGCCGCTCTACAATCTGAGCTAACCAGGCAGCCACCAGATGGTAGGGCAGTCGAATTTGTCGACAACTCAAAGCACAGGCAAGAGTTTTGACGTAATAGTTCTGCGGAAACCCGCAAGGTGGAGAGAAGTAATTAATACTGTTTTCTGTAAGCCCTGAGGGTAAACAAATTGAATAAACAATAGGTTGTAGGTGTGGGTATCGTGGAGGAAGGAAAAGAACTACATCTCAGTAGAAGAATCGACATTTGGGCAAGCTGGTACTGGTTGAACATCTTGAAGGGGCAGCGCCAGACGACAAAGACAAAAGGCCGGCTGTCCCGTGTGTTTCATGCCTTTTGTCTTCGTCGTCTTGCGCTGCCCCTTCAAGATATATCTCAGTAGTTCCTTGTAGCACTGTGGAAGCTACAGGACATTTTAGCCAATAAGAAGGCCGAATGCCCCTAAAAATGTGTTCATCCGCGCGCCACAGCATCTGCTCTGCTATCCTCCATGGTTGGTGGATTGATGGAACAAATCGTTTGGCTTTGTAACAATAAGCTCAGCAGCTTCAACTTCAATGCAACAGTGGGGCTCCGCTTCACCTACACACTTTCTCAGCAGTTCCTTGCAGAATCTTGAGCTAGTAGTAATGACGAATGTCCTTATAAATGTTCACCCATGCTGCATCGTATGCTAGCCCTCTACTTGGCGTATGCTCGCCACCGTCATCACTTCCCATACTAGAGCGGCGTAGTAAATTAAGGATGCAGTGAACAATTAGACCTTTATAGCATTTCACAACATCAACGCATTACCAGTGTTAACGCTGTGGCGCCATCTGCTCACTGGAAATGAAACCACTTTTACGGCTAGGCACTACCGCTGTAGTCCTAGCAGCTCCAAAACAAACATTGCATCTCAATAACAACGACAAAACATAAGTGGCGCTTAGCCCTCAGCGTATGACGGCACTAAGTGATGACTGATTTTACCATTTATTTCACGCTTTCAGGGCAGAGAGGCAGTAACAAGCTCAAATTTGGACTGAAGTGGGTGGTCTGGGTTGTGTAGGTGCTGCCATACTGCTAAGTAATCACGGTTAGGGTGGCTATTACAGTTACTGGTGGTAAATGCAACAGTTATTTCGCCACATACGACACGCATGCGCAAAGGGCTGTACAAGTTACGCATCGCTGGAATGTATCACATACCAAGCAAAAATAAAACTCTCCAGTCCCACCAATAATCAGACAGTTACATCCAGAACTATATCACAATGCACAATGATATTGCCAGTGCACTCCTTGTACCTTCAGCAGGGCTACAAGGTACTTGTGAGATAAGAGTATAGAAAGGAGCATGACGTCAGCCTCCTCTCCGGAGCTTATCTGTGTGTTGGCTCGGTCCTCCATGGTTGCCAGACCATTCAAGGAATTGTTTGGCTCATGGTAACTTTTAGTGGCACCCACTGTCACAGCCATAGGCACAGAGGAATGAATGAATGAATGTTTGATGTTTTATGGCACAAGGGCCAAGTATGACCAAAGAGCGCCATGTCCGTGGTAATGACTTCGCAGTGTAATCATGAGTTAGATGAAGTTGGTGTGACGTGGCTGTAGAGGGGCCTTAAAAATGGTAGCGCTAAAGTGCGTAAAATCTGTATAATAAGATTATGGCAATGACTTATGACGTGTACTATGAACATTAACATGCATTTAAAAAGAATGACACGATGTATAAAAATATATAGGTTATAAGATATGCTAGAGCACTACTGCCTCCTTAGAGCCCTTGAAAAAGAAGGGCCTGGAGGCATGTGTTATGCAAAACTGTTATCGCAGCGGCATCCTCTGGAGCGAGGATGCTCTACGAATTTAATGGGCATATAACGTGTAGTACGACATCATTTAAGAAGTTGAGGACTGCCTTGGTGTCAAAAAGCGGTTCCTTACCAAGAAACATAGCCGGGTGTAGAGGGATGTAATAATGGTAAGCAAGCGGAAAGTGTTTGTTTCTCTCCGTTTCAGCTTCCCAACACTCCAGGAGCACGTGGAGGACGGTAAGCCTCTCACCGCATCTACCACAGGTCGGAGGTTCACTTCCAGTAAGCAGATAATTATGGGTGCCAAATGTGTGTCCTATTCTGAGGCGACAGAATAGGACATCTGTTCGCCGAGATCTTGTTGGGGAGGGCCAAAAACCTAACTGTGGCTTTATAACGTGCAGTTTATTATTTATTTCTGCGTCCCACAGGCGTTGCCAGTGGCTTTGCAGTTTCTTTCGTATGTAAGGTTTCAGATCTGTGAGAGGCACCAAAGCAGTATTATTAACAGCAGGGGGTGCAATTTACGTAGCCACCTGGTCTGCCAGAATGTTACCTTCGATTCCCCTGTGGCCAGGTACCCAGCATATGATGATATGTTGGTTAGATAGATAAGCTTTGCACAGGTCGGAATAGACCTTAGTAAGTACAGGATTTTTATGTTTGTAGGCTGACATTAAGGCCTTCACCACACTTAGGGAGTCTGTGTATATAACGGCTTTTTGGAGTTTTGATTTCTTTATATGCTTTACAGCCGACCCCCCCTATACAGGGTAGGCCTCTGCCATAAAGATACTTGTTTCTGGATGTAGTACATCGGATTCCGAAAAAGACGGACCGATGGCTGCATAGGACACTCCGGCATGTGACTTGGAAGCGTCTGTGTAGAACTCTGTGCATGAGTGCTTGTACTGAAGTTCTACGAAATGCATTCGAATTTCTACCTCTGGAGCATGCTTTGAAACTTCTAGAAAGGATACGTCACATTCTGTGACCTGCCAATCCCAAGGAGGTAATAGCTTGGTTGGGCGCATTAAGCGGTGCTCCAGGAGTGGGACATGCATTTCATCGCTAAGCTCCTTCACACGCAGCGAGAAAGGCTGTCTTATAGACGGACGGTTGCGGAAAAGTGTAGCACACGTCATATCAGTAACGGTATTAAAACATGGATGTTCAGGATTAGAGTGCACTTTAAGGAAATATGTAAAGCTGATGTATGATCTCTGCAAGTGGAGCGGCCACTCATTCGATTCGGCATATAAGCTTTCAATCGGGTTTGTTCTGAAAGCGCCAATTGCTAAGCGGATGCCTAGATGGTGGACAGGATCCAGCATCCTTAGCGCGCTCGGGGCGGCAGAGTTATACACTACGGCACCATAATCCAATCGTGACCGAATTAGGCTCTTGTAGAGATTCGTTAGACAGTTTCTGTCACTACCCCACGTAGTCTGAGATAGAAATTTCATTAAGTTCATTGTTTTTATACATTTTTCTTTCAGATATTTAATGTGTGGGATGAAAGTGAGTCTATCGTCAAGTATAATACCTAGAAATTTGTGCTCTTTGTTGATAGGTATTTGTTGTCCACACAGTTCTAAGCAAGGATCCGGCATCAGGCCTCTCTTTCGTGTAAAAAGAACACAAGAACTTTTGTTAGGATTGATTTTAAATCCATTTTTCTCTGCCCATTTTGATACTTTGTTCAAGCCATGCTGTACCTGTCTCTCGCAAACTGCGAGGTTACAGGACTTAAAAGTTATTTGAATGTCGTCCAGATAGACAGAATAAAAAATGGCTGGCGGTAATGAAGCACGAAGCGTGTTCATCTTCATGATAAAGAGCGTACAGCTAAGCACGCCTCCCTGGGGTACACCAGTTTCTTGTGTAAAAGGACGTGACAGTACATTGCCGATTTTTACCCGGAATGTTTGATTGGACAAATAACTTTCTATTAGGTTTAGCATATTACCATGAATGCCCATTTCTGACAAGTCTCTCAAGATTCCGTAGCGCCACCTTGTGTCGTATGCCTTCTCCATATTGAGGAATATGAATAGGAAAAACTGTTTGTGTACAAATGCGTCACGGATGTTTCCTTCAATACATACGAGATGATCAATTGTGGAGCGCCCTTCTCTGAAGCCACACTGACAGGGATCAAGTATTTTGTTCTGTTCAAGGAAATGAATGAGTCGCCGATTAATCATTTTTTCAAATACCTTACAAAGGCAACTTGTGAGGGCTATCGGGCGGTAACTTGCCACTGAGGAAGGGTCTTTGCCTTGTTTCAAAACTGGGACCACAATGAAAGAATAGGCAGTATTATGCAGCCTAGCACTTCGCTTCTAATGTGCTGCCTTGAAGTATGGAGGAAAGCTAGAACACCTGGCGCACAACCATAGAATTTCCAAGGCGTCACTTCAGCTTACCACCACACTCAGTAGAGTCACCACTGAGCCCATGCAGTGCCTTGAAGCTCATGCAGAACACTCAAGGTTCATTATACAAGCCTCATTGCACCATGAACTGCAGTCCCTATTTTCATCACGCTGCATTGGCACCTAAGTAGAGGCGAGATGAAACCACCACAGCAGACGCAACCATGGTGGACAGGCTTGCACATCCCATGACCGAGGGTCTACATATTGTGACGCGGCAGTTATCACGCTTCTTACACGTCGGAGATGCGGCGAAGCGACCCCGCCCAAAACACGAATCACATTTAAGAGAAAATCCCACAAGCGATGATGAAGAACCCCATGTGAACCCCACATGATGATGATCATGTACAGATGACAAAGAATAGCTTAATAAGTGCCCACACTAATGTCCCCCTCGCACAAGAGCGGCCATCCTGGCCGCAATTCAAAGGGGTGGCAAATGCCTCGCAAAAGGCTTCATATGGGAAACGTGGACAACGTCAGCAGCGGTCATTTGGAACAATAACGGGTGCCACGCGATATTTAACCGGAGAGGTCAGCTCCAAGACTTTGTAGGGGCCAATGAACTAAAGCTGAAACTTCTCACACAAGCCAGGAGTACGAACTGGTGTCCAGAGTAGCACTTCCTCGCCAGGGTGGAAGCACACGACACGACAAGAGGCGTCGTAAGGCTGCTTGCAGTCCTGCTGCTGTGCTTCAGTGTTGATGCGGGCGAGCTGGCGACAACGCAGAATGCAGGACACGTATTCTTCACAGGAGGACGGACATCGATTGGCAGTTGGCGCGAACAAAGAGACATCAAGACAAGAAGAGGGCGAACGACCATAGACAAGGTAGAATGGCGAGTAACCGGTCTTGTGTTGAACGGAGGTATTATACACAAAAGTCATGAATGGCAAAATTGCATCCCAGTTTCTGTGATCCAGTTCAATGTGCATGGCTAGCATGTCTGACAGCGTGCGATGAAATCGCTCTGTTAGGCCCTTAGTTTGCAGATGGTAACTAGAGGTAGTCTTGTGGGTGGTTCCGGAGGCTCTGAGTACTTCGTATACGAGTTGCGAGAGGAATTCTTTTCCACGGTTGCTCAAGAGGATGCGAGGAGCACCGTGACACAGTATTAAGGCTTGAAGTATGAATGCAGCAACTTCAGAGGCTGAGGCAGAACTCGCACGAGCTGTTTTGACGCAGCATGTCAAGTGGTCAACGGCTGTCACAATCCATCGTTTACCGGTGAGAGTCACAGGAAGAGGACCATACAGGTCAATGCCAACGACTTCAAATGGTTTCGATGGACACGGAACCGGTTGCAGTTGTTCGCTTGGAGCTGATGTAGGGAGCTTTCGACGCTGACGTAGGGTGCAGGAAGCGACATACCTTGCTACACTGGTGGACAAGCCAGGCCAGTAGAAGCGACCTTTGATGCAGCCATAGGTTTTCTGAAAACCAAGGTGACCAGCAGTCATGCCGTCATGAGAAGCCTTAAGGACATGAGCACATAAAGAGTGTGGCAGGACAGGAACCCAGCGTTGACCGTCAGGGTGATAGACGTGGTGGTACAGGACGCGGTTGTCGATCTTAAATTGCGCCAGCTGTCAACGAAGGCGGGTGTTAGACGGGCGCGAAGCTCCTTGAAGGTGGTCTACGATGCACCGACAGTAAGAGTCGGCAAGTTGATAAGATCGGAAGAATCTGTTGTCATGTGGAGGCATCTCGTCTACAGTGGCCAACGAGAAAGCATGTGAAGAGGGATCGTGCGAAAGCTTGTCATGGAAGGTAGTTGGAGGTCCATTGTATGGTGTCGTAAGAAGCGGACAGCGAGAAAGCACGTCTGCATCCTGGTATTTTTTACCACACTTGTAGGTAATATTAAAGTCATATTCTTGCAGATGAAGAATCCACCAACCAAGTTGTCCAGACAAGTTCTTTAGCGTGGAAAGCCAGCATAATGCATGATGGTCTGTAACGATGGTAAAATGGTGGCCGTGAAGATACGGTCGAAACTTCTGCACAGACCAAACGATAGCTAGGCATTCCTGCTCTGTGATGGTGTAATTCTTTTTGGCATTTGTCAGAATGCGACTTGCATACGCGACGACTCTGTCAGCTAAAGTGTTGTCTCGCTGTAGGAGAATGCCATCAATGCAGTGACCACTAGCATCCATATGCAGGAGGGTAGGAGCAGCTTCATCAAAATGGCGAAGTGCTGGTTCAGATGTGAGAGCACGCTTCAGATGGGCAAACGCTGATTCACATTCGGGAGACCACACAAAGGGAACATTAGAACCCAGTAATTTGTGCAGAGGTGACGCCATTGAGGTGAGGTCTCGTATGAATCGGCAAAAATAGGAAGCGAGGCCTAGGAAACTACGCAAATCTTTGGTCTTTTCGGGACGAGGGAAGTGCCAAACTGCCGAAACCTTGTCAGGATCAGCAAGAATGCATGCCGTCTTTGCTCACAATGTGACCTAATATCTAGTCTTGCTCGCAAAATGGCATTTCTTGGTGCTTAGCTGAAGTCCAGCGTTGGCAAGGCACATGAGAACTTCATCCAGACGTTTCAGGTGCCGAGAGAAGGTTGACGAGAAAACAACAATACTGTCCAGATAGCACAAGCAAGTCTTCCACTTCAGGCCACGAAGAATGGTGTCAATCATGCACTTGAATGTTGTGGGCGCATTGCAGAGGTCAAATGGCATGACATTAAACTCGTACAGCCCATCTGGTGTCGAAAACGCTGTTTTCTCTTTATTGTCCTCATGCATAGGTATCTACCAGTAGCCAGAACGCCCCAGATCAAGAGTCGAGAAGTACTCGGCACCCTGCAGGGAATCCAAGGCATCATCTATTCGGTGCATAAGGTATACATCCTTGTGTGTGATCTTGTTAAGTGCTTGGTAGTCGACACAAATCGAAAGGAGCCGTCTTTTTTAGCAAAACAAAACAACAGGGGATGACCAAGGGCTAGTAGAGGGGTGTATTATGTTCCGTTGGAGCATGTCGGTGACGTTCTCGTCAATGACTTTCCTCTCGGCTAATGATACGCGATACGGTAGACGGCGCACGATGGATGTACCATCTGTCTCTATCCGACGTGTGGTAATGGAAGACTTTCCCAACAAACTGAATGCGTGTCAAACGAAGCTTCCTGTTTTTGGAGCAAAGCAAGCAACTGTTGTGACTGTGAAGGTGTCAGGTCAGAACTGATGGCAGCTGCAAGAGCTGAAGGAGATGCAGCTCGTCCAATAGAAGGAACTTTAGAGGAAGCTGCTTTAAAGGAAACAACAGAGATAGACTCCGATTCAGTGGCGCAAGCCAATGTAGTGCCTTTAGGAATGATAATCATTTCGGATGTCGGGTTTGTAGCGCAGAGAAATGCAGAGCCATGATCAAACCGAACTTGCCCTGATGCAAAGGCTATCCCTCTTGCAAGACAGCGTGCAGATCGTAATACGAACACGTCACCGCAGTCAATAACATCAGACGTGATAGTAACAATGCTTTGATGGCGAGGTGGTAGCGCGGTATCTTCTGCAGCAAGCAAGTGGAGTGGTGCATCATCTGCATGAAGTGAATAGGTCGTGTCAGTCATGTGGAGAATGCGTTCCCCGCAGCAGATGGAGGCGGAGGCCGTAGAAAGAAAATCCCATCCCAATATGAGCTGCTGGGCACACGAACTTGGCACTGCAAATTGTACATAATGCAGAAGTCCATCGATGGAAATGCGAGCAGTGCACGTTGCAGTAGGTTGAATGGTGGCCCCTTGAGCAGCGAGTAGCGTAGGTCCATCATAGGGGGTCGTAACTTCCCGGAGTCGCGAACACTAGTCACGGTGAATAACTGAAACACTAGCACCAGTATCTATCAAAGCTTCCCCTTGTACATCTTCTACTACAACCAATATCATATTGCATGGACGCGATGGAGGAATTTGTCCTGTCATTCCATGCAGCTTTTCCTCCAAAAGCTGCATAATTTAGTTTTCCGGATGACGCTCGGCGAATTGAGAAGCAGGCCTAAGTGGGGACGTAGAGCAGCGAAGGGGTGACGGCGAGCGGCGTCTCGCAGGACAGTATGTCGGAGCCATCTCGGATGCTACAGTAGGCGATGGAGAGCAGCCACGCGGTGAAGCATAAGGGCGCCATTGGTCATGCAGGCTCCCTAGACTTTGGAAAGTAGCTCCGGGCGAAAAGTCATCCCGTTCGTATACGTCATATTCGCGACGCTCGTCTTGCTGGCGCTTGCAGCAAAAATGTGCTATGAGGCCACGATAGTCACAATAACAGCAGATGGGATGAGGAGGACGCCACTGTGGATAGCTGGCTTGGGTAGGTGCGCTGGTAGTCGCGGAAGCCATGTGGGCCGGCATTGGTTTTGGGGGCATCGGTGGAATGATGACTGGAGTAACTGCGGCTACTTGTGCGTACGTTGGTGGGGCACTAGTGGTTAGAGAGTCCATGTACACTGCACCAGCTGTGGACGCCAATTCCTCCTTGACAACGTCTCGCAGATTGGTATCATGAGAAGGCATAGGCCCTGCGGCGAAGCCGGAATACTGTAGCTCTTCTTGAATTATTGTGCAGATCATTGCTCGTAATGTGGGGTCGGTGGCGGTAGTGTTTGCAGCGGTGTCTGGCAGCAACCGTATTGATTCGAGTTCGTCAAGGTGCTGGCAAGAAGCAGCGATATCAGCGATGGTAGCAGGGTTCTTGATGGGCAAAGCACTGAAAGCAATAGCTGCAATGCTTTTGAAGATGTGGCAAACCCTGTCTGATTCGGTCAAGGCCATGTTCACGCGTCGACAAAGAGCAAGCACATCCTCGATGTATGACGTATAAGATTTCCAGAATTGTTGCTTGAGAGTGTCAAGCGTCTTTTTTTTCAAGGGCAGAATGAACGGCCGGTGTGCCAAAGATTTGGCGGAGATGCTGTTTGAAAGCGCCCCAGTTCGTGAAATCAACCTCATGGTCGAAAAACCAAGTCTTGGCTGCTCCTGTGAGATAAAAGATGACGTGACAGAGCTTGGACGGATCGTCCCAATGGTTAGCCAAACTCACTCAGTCATAGTTGTCCAGCCAATTCTCGACGTCTTCACCGCGAAGTCCAGCAAACAGATGGGGATCACGCTGGTGCCCACTGACAATCCAATACGAAGAGGCTGGGTAGCCGAGGCCAAGATGGTTGAAGTAGAAGTGCCTGTTGGCTCGTCCTGCAACATGCTGTCGGACAGCTGGCACAATCGGCGACCTGATCGAAGCTCCAGGAAGTTGAGCGGGGAGTCAGAGGACGGAGGACCGAAGAGCACACTCCACCACTTGTGACGCAGCAGTTATCACGACGTTTATTACGCGTCGAAGATGCAGTGAGGTGACCACACCAGAAGCATAGATCACACTTAAGAGAAAACCCCACAAGTGATGATGAAGGAGAACCCCATGTGAACCTCACATTATGATGATCATGTACAGATGACAAAGAATAGCTTAATAAATGCCTGCAATATTTACATTTTTATGACTAGGCTTCAAGAGTGCCATGTAACGCTCAGTCTTAGTTTTTCTTTTTTCTTTCCTTCATAGTGGGTGTTCAGATTAAGATAAAACAAAAACTGCAACCAAAGATACAAATGAAATAAAGATAACTGTGTAACAGAGTGAATGCAATAACATACCTAGGAAAATGAGTAAACACAACTAAACATGGCAATCAGTTCTGTGGAATCCCACAAGGTTCATGAAAGGGAACACTTCCATCTACCCGAATGTAGCACGAAGCGAATGTAGTACAAAACCATATTCAGAGTCCCTGTGCTTCGAGCTGACGATTAATTCAGCCTCGCACTGCAATCTAGCTCAGATGATAAGGTGGCTGCAATGGAAAGGCATAGGTCCCTGGTTTGAATTACGGACCAGGATGATTTTTTCCTCAACTGTGAAGCTTGCTTTCTCAGAAACCTGTATAGGTTTCCTTTGTAGCTTTGTGCTACATTCAGGTGAATGACAATTTTTCCCTTTCGAAAACACAACTAAGCAACTGTGATTAGACAATAATGCAATAATAGAACCAGGAAATTATGAGAGATACTTTTGGTTAAAAATTTATTAACTTTGACAGCACTAAATTGATATGCTTGCAATAGTTCTGAAAGGCCACATTTTTAAGAACACTGCATATGCCAAGTAATACTAGCTGTAATCACGTCACTAGGACAGTCACATTTTACTTTTGTTATAAATGGAGCTGATGCCACCATAGAAATGGCAAATGCAAAAATAAGAAAAAAGAAAAGCAGAGTTAGTTATACAACAAGTATGCTGCTTATTAACGCTATAGTGTTAAGGGCCCCACGTCACAGAAAATCCGGCGTCAAACATGAAGCCAGAAATGATTGTATTGTCCATCATCATCACTCTCACACTGCCCTTCGTCTAGAACCACAACATATTGTCCTTTGAATGGTCCACTGCATGCTTCATATTCCACATTAATAGAATGACTCCAGAACAATCACAAACAGGATGGTGGCCCAGGGCTAGACTAGTGCCGAAAACATGCAACACAACTTTATTGACACTGCTCTAGCATGTAAAATGGCTTGTCTTTTGAATGGGCTTTTGTAAATAAAGATACAGTGGTGCATTGTCGTTAACCATCCTACATGTGTCACTAGCTTGTGATGGCAATTGTGGTGACAATGGCTCAGGTGCTAGGCTGTTGCAAAAGCGGTTTCCTAGCACAGGCAATGTTTGCACCAATTTTCTTGAAAAATAAGGTGCACATTAGAATTGGGTAAATACAGTATTTATTTTTTGTGAGAGGCCGTTTTCACTTGAAAATATTCTTAGGGCAGGCTGAAACTAGGTGTTTCTGGCAGGAGATAATGTGTCTTGTACGCATTCACCATCCCATAGTGCAGCCAAGACTGCAGCAGCCACTGGCGTCACAACAGGGGTCACAACTGGTTTTTGTCGACCAGTCAAGTTGTAATTATCCAGTGAGGGACAATTTCAGGATGGAAATTAAAGTTCTGGCCCCTAGAAATGTATGGGCACTGGCCAGGACCTTTGGTTTGTATCGAATTAGCCAGAGTTGGATTAATGAGTCTGTTGTACTTATCAAATGCTTCCACTGAATACATTTAAAGTTGCCCATGGCCACTACTGCAGTTTGATGGTTTCAGCACTTATTTTGCTAAAGCTTTAGAAAGGCATGTTTACGCACCAGAGAAGTGATGTGACCATGAGGATCATTTTCGTCAGAGTCTTCTTCCCTGAAAATAAGTTTGGCTGTAGTGTCGTATAACCTTCTATTGTTGCAGTGAGCAACAGTTCATGCAGGCTGAGTGGTGGTTCAAGGCTTTCACAAACTGTACAATTTTCTGCAAGGTCATGACAATGATGCAAGCCTTATTTGTAAGCACTCGCAGGCTGAGCAAATGAAGCTTTTTCGCATGTTTCAAATGCATCTATCTTGCATTGTCTATGCTGCTTGAATTAAACTTTTTAAATAAAGCTACAACTTGAGCGAGTTGGTAAACAATCTGTCCTGTGGGATATAAAAGAGCACACATGTCATTTTATCTGTTGGCTTTATGTGCACTGCTTTATATCCTATATGAAGCATAATGAAACACACTCTGCCAAAATAGTGTCACACTCATTTGCACTAAGGAAACACATCTTCAAAGGAGATTAGAACTAGATGAAACTTATGTATTCTATATTTTTGAATGTTTCTAGCTTATCAAAATTTCATTTAGGTATTTTTTGCACCCCCTGAAAATGGAAAAGGTATGGTCTCTTGTGCAAGTTTCGAGCTCCATATCATGACTAATAGAGTTATAAAATGGTAGGGGCGTGCAGATTAGGTTTTTGAAACCGAATCAAATCTTTTATTTATAATTCATAATACCTCAAAGGTCCCAAAAAATGGGACATCAAATTAGGAGTTCAAATTCTTACTTTCTTACCATTAATATCAAAGAATTTTCACATCCTGGTACTCACAATTTTAGAAAGTTTGTTATTGCACTGCCCAATATAGAAAAGAGCATTAACTATAAACGAGTTTATTCACAAATTCAGACTCTTCAGAGCATACGTGGTCATGCGTTGTACATATGTGGTGCATACGTGGTGGGAAATAGCCCATAGATGCCATAAAGAACAGGTGGACATGACATTAAAGTGACGCGTACAAAGTGGCTTGAGGCGACAGGCGGACGTCTTCGGGTGAGCATAACAGCGGTTGTGCGACTGGTGGAATAGCAGCAGTGGGTTAGTTCCAGCTTAACACTAGACATGCAGTCAAACAAGGCTGAATAAGACTACACAAAATCTAACCCTTGTATACCGTCGTAAGGGTATTGTTCCAAAATGGCAAACAAAACAATGGTTAGGCACCCTGCGATGCAAATGCGAGCACCACACATACCAAGCATGATAGGCGTTCCTCTGCTGGCGACGCGGAGGGTGCATGATGCAGCAGGTGTGGAGTTCAGGCGTCTGCGCAATTGGGCACTCATCGTGGATATGTGGCCACCAGTGTCAATGAGTGCTGGGACACTAATGCCGTAGACTACAACACCCATCAAGTTCTGTTAGGATGGCAAAGTGATCAGAGGATTTTGTGAGTCATCAATGCAGCGCCACCTCCAGCAGCTGCATTGCTCAGTTTTCCAGAGATGGGTGTTGGGGCTGCATTGGGGACAGTGTATGACGAGCTGGTGGCGAACGGGACTGGTGACGGCAGAATTACGACGAGGGACTGTTCCAAGCACACGAGCGCCATCATTATGCTGTTCCAGTTCAAAAAGAGGCTGGTAGCCAGACAGGCTCTGCTCAGAGCGACAACTGGTGAACGGCAGTTGCAGAGGGAAGGAGACAATACAGTTAGTACAATGGTGAGCAACATGGCCAAGACGATGGCAGGCAATAGATTGGCCAATCGTCTGCAGTTCGCCACTCGGCTGGATTTCGGTAGTGTGCAGGATACCACTGATTAGGAGCATTAGAAAGCTGTGAAGTGACAACGGCACATACAGAATGAACTCCAAGATTAGCGAGTTCTTCACATATTTGCTTGCACAAGTGGTAGTGCAGGCAAGTTGTTCGGCTCACTGGGACGGGTAAAAAAGGCTGCAGGGGACATGGCTTCAAGTTCCCGCCGCATTATCGGCGTCAAGTCGCCTAATGATAACAGTTGCTGCATTCTTAGCCTGTCATCACAAGAGGATGTCACAGCTGTGTTCGGCAGATGTGCAAATGGCATTGCAATGTGGTGACTCTTGGCCTACTCAAACCATTTGCACACTTTTATGTCCTGCGCTGTCTCTCAATTTTTACACATGAGCAGGTTGAAGGCATCCTCAGCGATCCCCTTCAGTACATGCCCAACCTTGTTTGACTCAACCATATCACCGTCGGCCTTATGGCACACAGCCAGCACATCCTGGATGTAAGAGACGTATGATTCTGTGGACGTTCAGATGCGGGTCGCTAGTTCTTTCTTAGCAGCACTCTTCCGCCCAGTGCAACGACCAAACAAGTCTCTCAGCTTCTGCTTCAGTCTCTCAGCTTCAGTCTCTCAGTCTTTAAGCTGTTCCTCATGGTTATCATACCACACCTTTGCTGTGCCTTGTAAGTAGAACACCAAGTCAGTCAACATAATCGTTGGGTCCCATTAGTTGTGGGCAGTTAGACGCTCATACGTGGCAATCCAGTCTTCCACGTGGAGGTGGCTGGTGCCACAGAACGTTCGTGGATTCTGTGGCTGAGCCAGGACAACTATCAGGGTTGTCGGCGTTGATGTAGGCTGCCCTGTTTCAGGCCCTGTTTCGTCCATCATGTCGTCCAGGTGACGACCACTGTGGAGCTCCATTGTTGTCTCTCATGGGTGCCCCACCCTCTAACAGCAGTAGAAAAAGAAGAAAACAAGGTTCTGTTGCTGTCAGTCTAGGAACGTAACATTGGCGCAGTCTATGACAGGATAGAGACCGCAACTATGTGAATAACATTGACTATATTCCGAAGTTCACGTGATCAGTCATATTTTTCAACGTGTGAGGTGGATGAAGACATCAAGTATGATTTGACTGAAAGCATCATAAATCCCCAACTCCGCAAATTCGTCACTCAAAAAGCCGAGAAGATGCTGGAGAAGCTTGAACTTCAAACAACAGTGAAACTGAGACTGAAGCACTCCTAAGCTTCAAGAAGATGTCATGGTGCCTCTTGCGCAAATGCCAGCAAGGGTTCTGCCAAGCAAAGAAGACTGTTTTGTTGACTCATGCCTCCAAGAAATGCTCGGTCGTCAGCATCAGCATGCAGAGTGACCAGAGGTGCCAGTAGAATCGGGTGTACCTCAAGGCTCTGTGTTGGCGCCTTTACTTTTCCTCATTTATATTAACGACCTGCCTAATCAAATCACTAGCTCTATTTGTTTGTTTGCCGACGACTGCGTAATTTACCGAAAAATAACTAATGATTCTGATATGGTTACATTACAATCAGACCTTGATAACGTTACAACCTGGTGCTCCCGCTGGCACATGAATCTTAACACTTCAAAATGTAAATTCATGAGAATCTCACGCAGCCTAACAACATCCCACTTGAATCACAACATCCCACTTGAATCAGTATCTTGTTATAAATACCTCGGAGTGCACATTACAAATAATCTCTCATGGAAACGACATACCGAACACATTACATCAAAAGCTAACCGCATGCTGGGCTATCTTAAACGAAATTTTTCACTCGCACCTTCTTCCCTAAAAAAACAGTTATATGTCACCTACTGGGCTATCTTAAACGAAATTTTTCACTCGCACCTTCTTCCCTGAAAAAACAGTTATATGTCACCTACATTCGGCCTAATCTAGAGTATGCACCCTCAATATGGGACCCTCATCAATTAACCTTAATTAACAGCTTAGAAGCTGTGCAGAATCGGTGCGTTCATTTTATTCTTAACAATTACCAGTGCACAGCAAGCGTAACTAGCATCAGACTTGCCCTCAACATATCTCTCCTTTCCAAACGCAGAAAAATCGCTCGCCTTTGTCTGTTCCATAAAATATACCACTTAATTACTGCACTCAAGTCACGCTTTATCGAACCAGCTTCTTTTACTTCTGCACGCTTAGACCATCGCCATAAGGTGAACATCCCATTCCACAAAACGTCTACCTATGGTAATTCATTTCTTCCAAAATCATGCCAGGAATGGAATCACCTACCGGATCCACTAGTCTATATAACTAACACAGATAACTTCCGTAAGGCACTTACTAATATTATCTAGTATGCCTTGATGTGAATGTATAATGAAGCAATTCCGTTTTCTCCTGATCAGTATTGTTTATAAGTTTTCTTTTTTATTATCTACCTAATCTACAAACAGCGTATTTTGTATTATGCTTTATTTGCTACCATTCTGTGCTTATTGTCTCACTCTAACCTGTCCTAAATACCATGCATTTATATTTCATCTGTATTACCGAAGTTTTCCGTTTTTCTTTGTATAATTATTTTTTTACCGTAATATGCTTTTTTTTTTTTTTTGTCGCTCTCGCGTTATTTTTACGTTGTACCATGCATTGTCATCTGATTAGTATTCGTGTTTTCCTTTCTCCTTTCTTGCATACTTATCTGTATTTATTAGCCCCTCCCCTCTGTAATGCTTCATTGTAAGCCCTGAGGGTACTATAAATAAATAAATAAATAAATAAATAAATAAATAGACAGCAGCAGCTCATGGAGAATCTTCTTGCCATCATCCAAGCTCAATAAAGACCTAACAAGAAGGTGGTAAAGCTTGAGCCATTCAATGGGGAAACCTCAAGCCCAGAGACTTAGATCAACTTCTACGAGCAAGCATGTGAGGACAGCTCATGGCAAGAGCCTGGTGAGCACATCAGGAACATGCATCTATTGCTGACCCGACTCGCTAAGTGGTATGAGTTCCATTTTGCTGGGCACAAGACAGACCCATGGGACGAGTGGAAAACAACCTTCCTGGCAGTTTTCGACGAAAACCCAGCTGAAAGGTGGGACCGCACGGTTTTCTACAAATATCAATCACGAAAGCCCCTCCAGTATCTTTACAAGACGAGGACAAGAGGCAGCTTCTTCAGATGGCAAGCCCGAAACTTATGGAGTCTGCTATCATGCCACTTATTGTTCACGGCTTACCTAAGGAACACCAGAGACAGGGGCAAGTGAAATCACCCAAAACTGTAGAGGAACTTTAGCAGTTGTTTCAGAAACACCTTCACACTTATTCAACTACACAAAATCTGCATTGTCTACATTATCCTCCTGAAAAAGTACAATCGAGGTCGTGTGACCGTAACGACTGGCATGGAAGAAACCAAGCTGACAATTTAATGTCAGATTCCAATAATCACCCAGAGCCTGTTGCTTCTCATTCAGAAGCAGTGGAATGACAAAAAAACTAATAGAAGATGGTGCCCAGTCCCCACCTGACAACAAAATTTGAGACTGTTTCTCTAACGGCTCTTAACCTTCTTTATATCAAACTAACGATAAATGGTGAAGATGTTCACGCATTGGTGGATAGTGGTGCATTCATGCCTGTCATAAATTAGGCGCTTGTGAAGAGAAAAATTATTCGATGAAAGCCGGTACAAAGGTTTGATGGGACAAGAAAAATTTATGACGAATGGACAAGAACAAGTGTCTTTTATCAAGGCCTGAACGCTGACATCAACACCCTCATAGTAAAAGGGTGTGACTGTAAATTTTTACTTTCAAGACCAGCTGTTAAAACCCTAACGTTAAACCTTAATTGGAATAATGAAGTGACTGCGGCCCAAGAAACTTGCGCTTCCCTGAGCACCGCAGATCGCCTTCTAAAGTGCAAAGAAATCCGTCGCAAATTCCCCAAACTTGTCTGTTTAGGTAATTATCAGCCAGCAAGAACAAAATTTTCTGTTCCTTTCAAGCTGAAAGATCTTACAGCAGTCAGGAGAAAGCCTCATACTCGTGCCATATGTGTACAAAAAATGGCATTCGTTTGTTAATGCCTTAAGTTACTTAAATTTTTGTCAAGGGAGTTGCCACACGTCCAAATTTAATGACATTTCATGTGATGTCAATGACAGACCTTCCGAAGTGAGCAATTCTAAGGTAATGAATAAAAATAAATATGCATCTACAAGTTTACTTTGCACCTTCATGAATAGTGAATCATAAAAGCAAGCATACTATAGTGCCGCGAGCTTGAGTTTGTTGCTTTTTCACAACGTTACAACCAACCATAGCAACTTTGGCCATTCCAAGTCAAATCCAAAGGCAAAAATGAAAATTACGCTTGGTCCGTGAAAGCAGTTTCAATGCTGGCCTGAAGTTCGCCAACTACAACTCCTTGCAGATGCATTGTAGTTGAAAGTTATGTATTATTTTTTTTTACATGTTAGAGACTGTTTCATGTACTTCAATTAAACTGCAATGTGCAAGCTATGGAGTCTAGGGTATGCATTTCTCAGTCAAATGAGTTATGGTGAACACATTAGATAACGAATGACATTAAGACAAATGACATTAAGTTTGTCCATGTGGTACCACACAAACGGCATTAAAGTTTAAGGCATTAGCAAGTTATTGTTATTTTCTGGGCCCGTGTGACACAAGAACCAAACATGCACCGAGAGAAGAAACTTGGGCTTAAAAGCAAGATCCAAAAATTTGGAGGACGCTTAAGCTTGGCCTCTTAAGAGTGGAACGCGATAGCATTCAAACATCCCCGAGTGCCTCTCACGCTTCCCGGGAACTGCAGCTTATGTAACTAACGTTTACCGGGAAACACTGACAGCGAATGCTATGCATGAAGGGCGAGCTTTGTGGTTCTTTTTTTTTTTTCTATGATGCGCAAGGATCCGAAGGGGCTTCGCTCAAACGGCAGCTGGAAAACACTATCGCATTAAAAGGGGTTTGTGTTTGAGTTTCCGTGTAACAGAATTATGTTTTCTTGTACATTCAAATTACAACCCAATGCTATCATGCCTGTAGGTTGTGTGTAAGTCATACTTCACGATTTTTCTGATGCATTTTACTTTCAGAAATTCAATTTGTTCAGTAACTTCCTTGCATTACATAGAGGTCCTGTGTGGTTGGGTATGCGTGGTTTGGAATTATTATTCCCGAAATGACTGTCGACGCTGGACGTGGAACACCTGACACCGATGCCGGATTGTCTGCAACACAACCCTTAACGCTATTCTATTAAAATAGGTTAGATGCTAGCATAATACAGCCATCAGTATCCACATTCCCCTCACCGATTACACTGGCTCTGAAAGAAGATGGATCTCCGAGGCTTGTATCCACATTCCCCTCACCGATTACACTGGCTCTGAAAGAAGATGGATCTCCGAGGCTATGTACCAACTATCGAATCCTGAATCGCCAAACAGATCTATTCCCTGTGCCAATGCCAAGGATAGATGGAATTGAGGAAACCGGAGGTTGTCAACTCTTTTCCCAATATAGACCTTTGCAAAGGACTTTGGCAGGTACCGCTTGAACATGAATATGAGATGAACATGGCCTTTATCACACCCTTTGACGCATTTCAGGTGGAAGGACAGTGCTGCCTGTTTCCAAATGATGAATGGTGTTTTGAAACCCTTTCTTGGAGTATTCTGTAATGTCTATGTCAACGATATCTTAGTCTAAAGATGGAGCTTCACATGCTGAACATTTGACTGCTGTTTTGATCACAATGAGCGAAGCTAACCTTAAAGTGAATTTTAAAAAGTGTGCGTTCTTCAAGGCAAAAATTAAATTTCTTGGACGCGTTCTGGGCGGATTTACTAAAAGCACTAAGGAAGAGTCTGTGGAGCATGTACAACAAATGAAGCCAGGTAATGCACACGCACACAGGAGCTTTCCCTGGGCTGGAGATTTTAGAAACTTCATAAAGGCCTTCTCAGCACGAGTGAAGCTATTGAATAACATGCTTCAGAAGAAAACAGATTTTATTTGGACCGATGAATGTGAGAAGGCGTACAACAATTTAGTATCAGCCATATTGTAAGACCCAGTCCTCATGCTGCCAGATTTCACTCTTCCCTTTGAACTTACCAACAGATGCTTCTAAAATAAATTATGGGGTTTTACATGCCAAAACCACGATCTGATTATGAGACACATCGTAGTGGGGGACTCCGGAAATTTGGACCACTCAGGGTTCTTTAACATGCACTTCAATTTAAGTACATGGGTGTTTTCGCATTTCGCCTTCATCGAAATGCGGCTGCCATGGCTGGGATTCTATTCCGCAACCTCGTGCTCAGCAGCCCAACACCATAGCCACTGAGCAACCATGGCGGGTCCAACAGATGCTTCTAACTTCGTTGCAGGTGCTGTTATGTACCAGCAAAAGAGGAGCCCAAGTTGTTGGCTACCATTCATATACATTTACGAATGCCGAACAGAACTACAGCACAACAAAGAAGGAGGCATTGGCAGGTGTGCTAGCAATTAGGTATTTTCAGTCTTACCTCAAAGGCACAAAATTCAAACTATTCACTGATCATCAGGCGCTTGCCCATTTGCTAAATATTTCTCAACCAAAAGGAAGAGTTGCCCACTGGATCAGTGAAATTGAGCACTTTGAAGTGGCACACAGAGGCAAACAAGAATTGTCAGATGCTGCTGCACTTTCTCGGCTTCCAGTTATCGGCAGCAGTGGGAACGAGGAAGGTGTGAACTCGCTCAAAATGTAGGAAGGTACAGAGCAATTGATGCACATAGGAGGAAAGTTTTATGTTCCAGCTATGTTTGTACGAAATGTTCTTAAGCTATACCACCCGAGCCAGGAGGGCACAATGGTTTTTAGTGAACCTACTACAAATTGAGAATATTTACATGGCCCAGAACGAAGAAGGATACTGGCAATCACATCAGCTCCTGCCATGAGTGTCAACTCAACAAGGCCAAGTATAAGGAGAAAACGAACTGTACAATATTTCCATTTCATGCAAATGTGCCGTTTGAGACAGTCCATGTTGACTTTTTTGAGCTAAAGAAAAAAAGCTAAGGCATGCAGAAAGCAGTCCTTTCTAGTGTGCATTGATGAATGCTCAAGGATCGTAGCTGCCAAGAAAAGAAGGAAGAATGCAAAAACTGTCACAGAGCTCTAGAATAGAGAAGTGTTTCAGGAATTTAAATGCACAGTGTCTGACAATGGTTCTGTGTTCAAGAGCCAGGCACTTGCACAAAGCCCCATACCATCCATCAGCTCACAGAATACGAGACATGTAACAATATACAGTGAAACTTCATTACTTCGAATGCCCCACATTAACAAACTTTTCAGAAATCCCCCGCTGACTGCTTATAGTTTCAATGTAAAAATAGTTCAGCACTACCAACTTCAGAATACCGAACTTCTCAGAACGATTGTTATTCAGCTTTCTTGTCATGTTAACAACACCACAGTACTCCGAACTAGTATTTTGAAATTTAGGGGTTCTTAGATTTCCGTGTATCCTTTACGGCAGCCGGAACAGTAGGCTAGCAAACGACAAGGCACAGAAAGCAAATGCCACAGCACATGGGTTCTGTAAAACCCGAGACGGCACTGGAGAAAAAAATAAACCAGAAAGGAACTTTTTCTTTCTTATAGCAGAGGCAACGATGCATCAAGTTTTGCAAGCGCATACTCCACCCAGACAAGCGTCACCTAGCAATGAAGGTATGTCTCTTCCTTCTTTAGCCCTTCTTTCTGCGTGTGCTTGTGCCAGCCACGTGCACAGAGAAATGTAACCTCCATGCTTGCGGGGATGCCATACAGTTGCACTTTCTGGATGGTGCCATTTACACATGCTTGCACTTGGAAATAGTTCAGGCGTGCCCCTCAAGCGAGACAGCTGCAGCGTCCACGGCAAGTAAAGTGAAAACAAAAAAATTAACCGACTACGATACTCCCTAATGCGAAATTTGAGCGCAGCTCTATACGTGTTTTGATTTCACAATGTAGTGGCTGGCACAGACAATCTGTCTCCTGCGGCACATTGCAAATGGAGTAAAGTATTACACAACTGCCTCGCTAATAGGAAGATCATGACAGGCAGCGCATGGGTGACGTGTGGGTAACGCAAGGGTAACGCGTGGGTGCAATTCACAGCAGCCGCCACAGACAGACCTCTGTTCGTGGAGCGTGTTGTTTCCACATATGGGATCGTGCGACGCGCAAGCCACATGCCATCGGTGAACAGACAACGGTGCACTCCTCTGGCGCCTTCTCGTAACAGTCATCGCAAGCCTTGCACAGCACAATGCTTTTCTTTTCGGGTTGCGTTCAGTGTTCGCTGTCATCTTTCGCTGTGCTTGTTCACTCGGTTATGCCACTGGGCCAACACCAATGCTCGGCGTGGGAACGGGCACCTAAGAGTTGCACTCTAAAAGAAACATTACGCTCTATAGGCAACATGGAGCTTGTTTGTTGCTGGTTTTCTCGGCGACAGCATCTCTCTTGCGCTCGCTGCTCTACAGAGGGTGTTGCATCGTGGCGAAATCTATGGAAAATAGTAACAGCGTGGGCTAAGAGCCAACAGCAACATTTTCGTAGACAGCTCATAGAGTGAGAACTGATAAACAGATGGGTTGACGGGCAAAATGGTTAATTTTGGGGCTTTCATTATATTGACTCTTCAGAACAACAAATAAATTGCTGCAGTCCCCTGAAGTTCGCTATAACAAGATTCCACTGTATAAGCATGTACCCAGGATTTCCAGGAGGATGTAAGTGTTGTCTGCAATCAGCAGTGTCGCATCCCAACAGATCTCATGCAAGTGCTTTAGGATGCAGCCCTCAATATGGCACCTTTGGTGAGCCAGCGTACCTGCCTGCAGACAACATACTCGCTATCACAGGAAAGATGCACCTAGAGGAGACAAATGAAACTGTAGAGAAGCAAACAAAACATAGGGAGGCCCTTAAGCGAGCATTTGACAAGCGTTATAGGAACAATATTCCCGCTATTATTTTAGGTGATCTGATTTTAGTATGGAAAGGCTATGGCGGCCTTAACACAACATTTGCAGGCCATTTGAAGTGACAAAAATGGCTACAAAATACTCAAGACCACTGGCTACATGACGGAAGAAGTCACTGAAACAGCAGCCATCAGCAATGATTCCTTATATCATGCGGAGGGATGAAACAAAGCCAGGGAGAGTGTAGTGACCAAAAGAACCTAAGAAGGCTAACTGCTTTTACAGTGAAACCTCATTTACGAACACCACATTAACAAACTTATCAGGTTAACGAACTTTTGAGAAATCCCCTGCTGTCTTTTGAAAGTTCTAATGTAAAAACGTTCCAGTACTACAAACTTCAAAATACCAAACTTTTCAGAATAACAAATGTTATTCAGTTTACCTGTCATGTTAACGACACCTCAGTACTGCGAAATAAGATTCAGGAACCTGGGAATTCTTGGATTTCCATGCATCCTTCGTGGCAGCCAGAACAGTAGACTAGCAGATGACAGGGCGCAGATAGCGAACTCCAAGGCGCATGGATTCTTAAAATCCAAGATCATGCCCAAGAAAAAAAAACAGGTGAGGACTTTTTTTTTTATCTATTACGGAGGGGATGACGCATCAGGTTTCGCAAGCACATGCCCCACCCAGAAAAGTGTCGCCTAACAATGGAGGCACGTTTCTTCCCTCTTTCACACTTCTTTCTGCGCACGCCTCTTCGTGCTTCTGCGGCCGTACTAGCGACACGCGCGGAGAAACGTAACCTCCGTACTCGCGGGGCTGCCACATGGTTGCACTTTCCAGACAGTGTTGTATACGCGCGCTTGCGCTTTGGCATAGTTAGAGTGTCCACCTCAAGCGAGACAGTTGCGATGTCCACGACAAGGAATGTGAAAAAGGAACATTGGGCTTTGGAGGCGACATGGAACTACATTTTTGTCCATATTTTTCTCAACGTTAGCGTCTGTTTTGCACGTGTCACTCTTATAAGAGTGCTTTGGTGGTGCATGGCATCGGAATCTATGGAATATAGCAACAGCGTGAGCCAAGTGCCAACAGCGCCATTTTTGTGGATAGCTCATATGGCGACAACTTATGTACTGATGGGCGGAATCGTTAATTTTGGGGCTTTCACTATAACGACCTTTCAGAATAATGAACAACTTACCGCGGTCCCTCAAGTTCTTTATACCGAGATTTCACTGTACTGGAAACGGTAGCAGAAGAAAAAGAAAACAGTGCCCTTCCACTCTGTGAAGAAGGATGACCCACCCACGAAGCTGTGCATGAGGGTTCCTTAATGGTGAACTGTAGCTCCACCATGGGTTGTCCCGGCATTGCACTATCTTCGGGATTGGCCCACGTATGGGGAATGCTTACGCCTAAGCACACTTAACGCCTGCTTCACCTTAGGCGCGGGTCTGCCCAGCATTGCACTATCTTTGGGATCGACCCACGTATAGGGTGTGCTTAAAGCTCTTTCATATCTGCCGCGGCTCGGGCCGGTACTGCACTATGACACTATCTTTGGGATCGACCCACGTATAGGGTGTGCTTAAAGCTCTTTCACATCTGCCGCGGCTCGGGCCGGTACTGCACTATGATCAGGATCGGGCCACATATGGGGAGTGCTTAACGCCTGCTTCAACTCGCCGCGGGTCGGCCAGCATTGCACTATCCACGGCATCGGCCCACGTCAGGGGAGTGCTTAACGCCTGCTTCACCTCCGCCGCGGGTCGCCCAGCATTGCACTATCTACGGGATCGGCCCACGTATAGGGTGTGCTTAACAGCTCTTTCACCTCCGCCGCGGGTCAGGCCAGTACTGCACTATGATCGTGATCAGGCCACGTATGGGGAGTGCTTAACGCCTGCTTCAACTCCGCCGCGGGTCACCCAGCATTGCACTATTCACGGGATCGGCCCACGTCTGGGGAGTGCTTAACGCCTGCTTCACCTCCGCCGCGGGTCGCCCGGCATTGCACTATCCACGGGATCAGCCCACGTCTGGGGAGTGCTTAACGCCTCTTTCACCTCCACCGCGAGTCAGGCCGATATTGCACTGTCTTCAGGATCGGGCCACGTATGGGGAGTGCTTAACGCCTGCTTCACCTCAACCGCGGGTCGTCCCGGCATTGCACAATGTTCGGGATTGGCCCACGTATGGGGAATGCTTACGCCTAAGCACGCTTAACGCCTGCTTCACCTTGGGCGCGGGTCTGCCCAGCATTGCACTATCTTTGGTATCTGCCCACGTATAGGGTGTGCTTAAAGGAGCACTGACACAAAAATTTGAAGTCGAGACAACTTGTGAGATCGATTTAGTTGGTCACACACACATCGTCTATAAAATATCAGCGACAAATATCGCTTAGAACATATTTAAAATCAATTTTAAAGTATGTGCGCCCAGCAAACCGCAAAACAGAGCACCTCGCGACATTGACATCAACCGGGATTGTAAATAGCCAAGAAAACACTACGTCATGTGGCTACGTCACGAATTTTCGTTGGCTGCCATGTGGCTTACATGTGCTCTTCTCCTCTGTTGTTGCTTGTTCTAGCTGTTGTACTCGTAGTGGGTTGCTCTCCGTGTCGCTGCAACTGCAGTTTTTGTCGTGTCCATCGGGATATTTCCCACACTATCAGCTTGACTGCGCTGCCACAACGTTCAACGCCGATTTCTTGTGTCTTACCATTGATTGTGGCCGATGCGAGCGTTTTGTTGAGGTTCGTCCTCGCCATCGCCGGCCGCAGTATTTGAGTCGCTAAGTGATTGGCCACGTCTAAAGCGCGAGACACATGGCGCGATTTTCCGTGCGATCTGTAGTACGGCGTGTCGTGTGCGACTTGCCGCATGCGGCGATTCGGGACACGTGGTACAATTGAGCGAGCAGCAGCCCAGAACCGGCGCCCCTGCATGGAAGTTCGGAATCCTGCGTAACTTCGAACAGAAAGTGAAAGCAACCGTATTTACACAGCTATCTTGTTTGATACAAACGATGACAATATAAACACGTCTATGCGAGCACTGTAGACGTGTTTCCGCAAGGCCGTGTTAGCAGTATCGGATCTGCTGACAGCCGCCGATGGCCAAGAGCCGGCAGGCATAGCTCGCTGGCCTATCGAATCCGACACCGGTTGCGCTTGTGACACGATCGTTTGCAGCTCGTATAACGAAGCGCCTATGTTAGTTGGCACAACGTGTACACAGTTATGTCACACTTAAATTGCACCACATTTGATTTCTTTGGCGCCAACGGAAGCGAACGAGCATGCCAAACGAGCTTGCGATCGCTGGGAGACGATGGAGGCCTAGCTCGCTGGCCGTCTATCTGGGGCCGAGGGTCCTTGCGATGCGTCCGCAGCACGTAATAAAGCGCCTAAATTCGTCAGCACAATCAATGCCTGAACATTTGTTTCTCTTAAGTGAAAATACGGTTAGTTTTCCCGGAGCCGCTAGTAGCGATGAGTAAACAGGCCAGTCAGGCGAGCCGCTTCGTATACAGACGATTGCTGGTGCGTCTGCGTTTACCGCGTCCGAGTAGAAATCACGCCAACAATTTACTATTTCGCACAACGTTTTTTAACTCGCACTCTTTCGAGGTCACGTTATTCTAGGAGTTATTTTGTGTCAGAAACCCATTTATGCGCCGTCGTCAGCGGCGAAAGAGGCCCGCGTTTCGACCAGAAAAAAAAAAAAAAAAAGACATGATCGGAGCGGCGAGGCGCCTCCTCGCCGGCCCCGCCCCGCCGGGTCTACCACGTGGCCATGACGTTCACGCTACCGGCGCTGTCATTGGCTGCGGTCGTCCGACCGATGCGGCAGTCGCACGACAATATGTCATGGCTTTTTGCGAACACGTGACTACTTTGTTTACACTCCCGTTTGCCCCATCTCGTTGCTCTCTGGAACCAAAACTTCGTCTGGTCGCTACAAAAAAGACTGCAAATAATTACCTGTCGCACTCTGAAGTAAATGAGGTTTCGTGCCGTGATTACTGGGTCATTAACTACTTATTAAAGCAGAAAAAACCACGTGGATTTTTTTTGTGTCAGTACTCCTTTAAAGCTCTTTCACATCTGCCGCGGGTCGGGCCGGTACTGCACTATGATCAGGATCGGGCCACGTATGGGGAGTGCTTAACGCCTGCTTCAACTCCACCGCGGGTCGGCCGGCATTGCACTATCCACGGGATCGGCCCACGTCTGGGGAGTGCTTAACGCCTGCTTCACCTCCGCCGCAGGTCGCCCAGCATTGCACTATCTACGGGATCGGCCCATGTATAGGGTGTGCTTAACAGCTCTTTCACCTCCGCCGCGGGTCAGGCCAGTACTGCACTATGATCATGATCGGGCCACGTATGGGGAGTGCTTAATGCCTGCTTCAACTCCGCCACAGGTCACCCAGCATTGCACTATTCACGGTATCGGCCCACGTCTGGGGAGTGCTTAACGCCTGCTTCACCTCCGCCGCGGGTCGCCCGGCATTGCACTATCTACGAGATCGGCCCACGTATATGGTGTGCTTAATGCCTCTTTCACCTTCACCGCAAGTCAGGCCGGTATTGCACTGTCTTCAGGATCGGGCCACGTATGGGGAGTGCTTAATGCCTGCTTCACCTCAACCGCGGGTTGTCCCGGCATTGCACTATCTTCAGGATTGGCCCACGTATGGGGAATGCTTACGCCTAAGCACGCTTAACGCCTGCTTCACCTTAGGCGCGGGTCTGCCCAGCATTGCACTATCTTTGGGATCGGCCCACGTATAGAGCGTGCTTAACAGCTCTTTCACCTCTGCCGTGGGTCGGGCCGGTACTGCACTATGATCAGGATTGGGCCACGTATGGGGAGTGCTTAACGCCTGCTTCAACTCCACCGCGGGTCGCCCGGCATTGCACTATCTTCGGGATTGCACTACCTAACAAAGTGCTTGCTGCTAATAGAACAACCCCTAAATAGTAATTAAATGCGAAAATATGACAGTCAAAATTACTCCTATCATAAAATGGTATATTTTAATTTAATAGTTATAATAGTAGACAGTTTTAGTTTAGCGTCCGCAACTATAGCGTACGCTATACGCTATAATATAGTGTATGCTAAGCAGCGCACGTTTTCTACAATTTTAGTTGGCCGGCGATATCTTTGGATCTCAGAGGCCATGTGCCATCGTTGCGGCTATTTCGCGCCTTTAGCGACAGGTGGCACTGACATCTCGAATGTTTCTTTCGTTAGGCTTCGACTCGTTCGAAACGAGAAGCGATCTCGAAAACACCACGAGGTTATCCATAATACTCTGTCGTCGAAGTGGCCTGAGACTAAGCGAAAGCCGTTTACACAGTCATTTGCTATGAACGAAGTGCATTTTACAAAAGCAACACCAAATTCAATTCGAAGTGGGCAGCCGGGACCGCCGCCATGTTTCCCGCAAGCTCCGCAAACCCCGCAAAACCCTAACGCTAACTAGTGTTTCTCTGACGCCGTAGTGGCGCTGCAAACGCAAGCCTCTATCCGCAAACGCAAATCCCTATTCTAAAGCTCTTCACTCCTGCATGCCCCAACACTAACACCCGCAAAGCTCTTTGGGGCACCAAACTTTTCAGGCGCCTAATCTAAAACTCTAGTGTTAGCCAGCCTGCCCTGCTCAATATTTTGAAATGCGAGTCTGCAGGTCTGTAGAACAGTATGTACGAAATGTTCCAGAACACTATTCACTGCAAAACTGAGCAGAGCCACTGTCATTACCGCGCTTAGTGTGGATTGCTCCTGGTGTCGACTCCTAGGCACCAGTGTACAAAGATGCGTGTGTGGCGTTGGTTTCTCGTTATTGCTGTTCCGTTATCATGTCACTTATAATAACTTCTCAGCCCTTTTTTCACTATGAACTGCAGCATTTGGTCTTCAGCTATTTCTGTGTTGTAATACTGTGTTTTTCTGTGTCCAGGGTCCCACAACCTTCGCGAAATGCGAAGCTTGTGGGATCATTCCCCACCTGTGGCAAGTTGTTTTTTCATCCACTTCCATTTCCATTAATTCATCGTTTCTTTATTTCATTTATTAAGCACAAGTAATTTCCAATATGTTGTCCATGGTGTAAGTGTTTGTTGGCTTCTTATGATATGACTAATAAATATCGTGCCCCTCGGTTAATCCCCTTTCTTCTCATTATTACATAATGAGGGTCTCAAATCCAGCAACATCGATGCCTTCAGGTAGCATGTGTGGGTTTATTGACTGGTTGCCTTCACCCAAAAAGATCACATTCTCGTGACGCCTGCAACAGAAAGGATGTTCCATGTCCACCACCAAGGTCTGTGAGTGGCGGCGCTGGCTAACACTCCCAGGGTTCTACAAGGAAACATAAATACCCAAGAAAGTGGACAGGGAAACGATGCCGCTGTAGCTCAATTGATACAGCATCGCACGTGAAATGCGAAGATTGTGGGATCGTTCCCCACCTGCAGCCACTTGTTTTTTCATCCACTTTCATTTCCATTAATTTATCGTTTATTTCATTTATTAAGCACAAGTAATTTTCCCTATGTTGTCCTTGGTGTCAGTGTTTGTTGGCTTCTTATGATATGACTAATAAACATCGGGCCCCTCAGTTAGTCCCCTTTCTTCTCATTCATACAGTACACAAGCAGCAGCATCAACTTCTTGTTCCATCAAATACAGCTGTTAGGTTTCTCGGAAATCTGGGTCGGGATAATGTAATGATTCTATGCCTTTTCGTCATTGGTCATAGCGGCACTGCGTTATCGATGGGGTCGGCCGTAATAAGATTGGCATAGAATCAGGAATTATGCATTTAGGATTATTCACACCAAGTAGTGCTATTTCTACTTTTGATAACTGTACATTCTAAGATTTGGGGGTCGTGGCCTCGGAGTCTGGCGTCACACAGAGGGTTGCTTTCTAGCCTACGCCGCCGGCGCATCTCTTAACGGGTAGCTGGCCTACGCTATCGGGACGTCATACGGAGGTTTAGCGGGCCGACACCGTCGTCTAAGGCTTCTTGACGAGGGTTGCTTCTTTCGCAATGAGTACGAGCTCATGGATGGTGAAACAGAACAGGGGATTTATTTACATAGGAGAGGCAAACTTATTGACAGAACAAGGGATACTCATACTGGCTGGAGCACAGAGCGCAGTACACTGTTCTCACAGCACGAGCTACATGTCAGAGGAGACTACATCTTTTAGAGAGAACACCAGAGGAGATGAAAAGTCCACTTATATCCACCTTGTCTCTCTATTTCCCAAGGCCAGGGAAACCCATGGTCACACCAACCTCCAATTGGAGTGTTCATAGTCACTGAAGGCTCCACCTTGACGGCGAAGGTGCGCACAATCACTCCTGCACCTTTGTTGACTGAACATGATGGGAGAAACAGCCTCTCAGGCGCACATGGTTCACTGCCACAGAGAAAGGAGGGGACGCTCGTTGACAGGAGGTTTTCTGTCCCAGCAATTAGCTGTTTCCTCTTACAGATGATTTTGGTGGCCAGTAACGGCTGAAACGAAGCGGCACAGTACGCACTTTCACTGGAGTTTCTCGGTCCCAGCGTCACTGACCAACTGGCAGCCATCACCACGTATTCCCCGTGAAACGTGTTACACCATGGTGTCACTGCTGGTCTGACTGATGGGGCGTACTGTTAACTTCATAAAGCTGAAGCGATTTGTCTCAGGAAAGCAGGAGAGGTTCGAAAGTCGCTGCCCCCACTGGCCGATCGCAACAGCTTCTCCATGCCCTGGAAAATCTCAATTGTCCAGTGCTGACAACTGCTGGTCAGGATGAGAATGGCTGGTGACCAAGAAGATGGATTGGCTCTCCGCAACAACTGCAAACTTGGAATGCTTCCAACCATTTCACAATAACCCACAGGGGAGAGTCAATCCTGACAACACAGCACCACACAGCGTGCAAACGCCTGGAATCAGCTGTTAACCCACCAGGCTTCATATCACAATTTCAACAGCAGCTGCTCAACTGAATTAAAAATTTCGACTACAAAATTTTGTGCCGCCACATTGAGTGCTCATGTTCCTTTTGAGTTCAACGAAACCCGACTGTCATGCTGCAGGAGAGCACAGGTGTCCATAGAACTAAACCAAAGGCTTTAAATAACCAATGCTTCAACATAACTTATGCAGCCTAACTTCACCAACGACCGGTTCACACTGTATCACAAAGGAATAGTATTTATCGCAGGTACTGGTGCCAATGATTACAAAGACAACGCCGAATACAACAACACACGAAGAAGGAGACACGAGACAAGCACGTAGCGCCTACGTGCTTGTCTCGTGTCCCCTTCTTCGTGTGTTGTTGTATTCGGCGCCGTCTTTGTAATCATGTTTAACCAACTAGCCCACCAACACATGCTTGGTGCCAATGAACAGCTTCATCAACTCTACGGATAGGTAATCAAAATCTCGCTAGTTTTGTGGCCGCAGCTCAATGCATACTCGTGACTCACCCATACGTTTCATAATGCCTACACGTTTCTTTCCTTTTTGTCTATTTAGGATACAACTTAAAAGAACAACAAAAATAAACTTCCGTAACTTATGCACTCACAAGAACCTTAAAAAAATATGCGCCTGATATTAACTACTTCCACACACGCTTAATAGAATATGCAGAATGCTGCCGCCTTCCAAACACACAAGCGACCCAGTCCCTGACATTGTTTACTTCCGTCCGAAAAGGATGCCTGTTAATGGAACTGTGCCAACACTTCTTGCAAATAATGCACTTACTCAATGCACCTAACCTGAGAAGAAAACTTCAAAAACACTTAGCAAGAAAAGTTAACTAATATAAGCGCACGTTACTATAGGCCTTTAACAAATAACCTTGATGCTTCAAGTCACTTGCCAAAAAAAGAAAGCCTATCCGCTCGTTAAGGAACACTTCGCGAAACTAAAACCTTACTCTAAACACATCTTTCAAATGCCCGAGCTTCTCAAAGTAAAACCTAAAGAAAGCTTGTAACTTAGAAAGGAACTCTAGTCTCAAATGGCAAAACTACTCAAAGGCTCAAAAACAAACAAACAAAACAAAATATTCGCTTCTAAGAACCTGTATTTGTCTATCGTTCCGATTGCTTATAATGGACTTATACTTTTGAGCCGTACTCAAGGTGGTCGTGCCCTAAAAGCTATTCTGGCTATCCAGGAGCAACAAAAGGCCTAACATTTCATCGGCTATTTCCAGATGTTACAGAACTCTGCCAATTTGTGTCCTGGTGACTTGCTTTCATAATGACCTCGGCTGACCATGTCACGCCTCGCTAACACTTGGTCTCGTCCTGCTACCTTGCGCTCCTTCGCACAGCATGCTGCACCCCAAAAAGAATGATGGAACAACGGGGAACGTAACTGCCCAGTGCCCTTTGTCCGCATTCGCACAGAACATGCTGCAGCATCACACTCTCCACCGCATTTCAATCTTTACGTTTCTTTCTATGATGCTTTTTCCTCGAACTAACTTTCAGGCCATCTTCTTGCACCTTGTGCTGACCATTACACATCCCATAAGCCCAGATCACTGTCTTACCCACACAGTCCGAGTGATATTTATTTAAATCAGCTCTCTCTTTGCCTCAACTGGCGGACAGCTCAACCGACTCTGGAACAATGCAGCAGTCTTTACTCCAGCTATGCAACTCGCACTCTTGTGAACTGCCCTCTACTGCACTGTCCAGCTCACGTGGTGCATCGGCACACAGCTCGTCGGTCTCGACCTGCACAGTCCCGCACAGTCCGAATAATTTGTAATTAAATCAGCTACGTAGACTGGCAGACAGCTTCACTGATCCCTGAACAATGCAGTTGTCTTCCTTTGAGCTGCGCACCTCGCAATCCTGCAAATTCCCTCAACTGCATCGTACAGCTGGCACTGCACTTTGGCACACAGCCCTGACTTTACATGGGTGGCCATGTCTGTCGGGTCAGCAGTACTATGTACTTCATTAACAAGCTCATTAGCAATACCTGCGATGCACACACATGGTGACTTTGCCAATTCGTTCACAGCTGGCCTAGCTGTACCTATAGTTTTCTGTTGGCACAGCACCTCATCGCTCTCACTACAGCCTTCAACGGCCTCTGTTGCCTAAGGCATCGTTGACAGCTAGCACTTTCAGTTCCCATATGAACGTTCTGCTAACCCAGACGGGTACTACTTATCTCTTCGGCTTTCGACAAAAACCTGCTAGCGACTTCTCGCCACTTTCACTGCATTCTACCTACAGATTTTTTCAAGCTGCTGCTGTTTTTGTTTGATTGGCTGCTCCAACCATTCAATCTCTTTGTCCAATGCTGCCATTAACTGCCTCGTTACTTCCCTTTCTACCGGCCTATCATTTTCCTGGAAATTTTTTTATCAGTTTCTGTTTCATTCCTTCCTGCTGTTGCCCAATTTCTACCCGTTCCTGCCTAACTGCATCCTGTCCCTGTGTTTTGTTTAGAATTCTGTTACCAAGACGTTCAATGATTTTCAAATCATTGTCACTTTGGAGAATGGTTTTACGAATCTCTGCTTCCGTTAAGTCCTCCTCTACATCTACCTCGACCTATACACACAACCACAACAGGTCAGCTCTCGTCAAACACAATATGACCACGGTCACTACTTCAAACTTTGGCTCTGCTGTCACACGACACTTGCTGCAATACCCATGCAAATCAGAATACAAGTAAAAAATCCCCATCAATTCAAATCTATTGACCAAGAGAAATTGAAGCCTGGGAAATCTTACAGGAAAAACCAAACGCTTAGCCACAGAAGCAGCACCATGTCACCAGTCCTTCTCCACCGTATCCAGTCAGTTACAAGAGGTGACGATTCCCAAGTGGCCTCCAACTTTATCAGAATACCAGTCGGTCACCATGTCCCAAGGTCCCTGAGGTCAATCTTGCCGCTGCCTACCAGTTTAAGATTCGGAGGTCGTGGTCTTGGAGTCTGGCGTCACACAGAGAGTCGCTTTCTAGCCTACATCGCTGGTGTGTCCTGTAATGGATAGCTGGCCTATGCTACCGGGGAGCCACATGGAGGCTTAGCAGGCCCATGCTATCGTCCAAGCCTTCTTGACACAGGTTACTTCTTTCATGATGAGTAGGTCAAGAGGATAGAGAAACGGAACAGGGGCTTATTTACATAAGAGAGGCAAACGAATTTACAGAACAAGGGATACTCATACTGGCGGCAGCACGGAGCGCAGTACATTGTTCTCGTAGCACGAGCTACATGTCAGAGCAGGCTACGTCTTTTGGGGAGAACACTTGAGGATGAAAAAGACCACTTAAATCCATCTTGTCTCCCTAGATCTCAAGGCCAGGGAAACCCGCGATCACACCATCCTCCAATCGGAGCATTCATGCTCGCCAAAGGCTCCGCCTTGACAGCGAGGGTGCACGCAACCACTCCGGTGCCTTTGTTGACTGAACACAATCAGAGAAGTGCCCCAAGGTGCACCCAGTTCACTGCGCTACAGAAAGGAGCAGACGCTCATTGACAGGAGGTTTCCTGGAATGGCCCAGCAATTAGCTGGTTCGTCTGACAGCCGGCTTTGGCAGCCAGCAGTGGTCGTAACAAAGCAACATAGAATACACTTTCACTTAAGTTTCTCGGTCCCAGCGTCGAGGTCAACAACCAAGTGGCATCCATCAACCACGTATTCTCCATGAAACTTGTCACACCATGGTGTCACCGCTGGTCTGACTGATGGGACATAGTGTTAACTTCACAACGCTGAAGCAATTCGTCTTAGGAAAGCAGGAGAGGTTTGAAGGTTGCTGCCCCTGCTGGCTGATTGTAACAACACGTGGTACATATAGTGCACAGGCTATAGCCAAATGTTACATGTAATTCGCAAAAACAAACTGCCAGTACTCAGTGTTTTACGGTCAAAATAAGAAATGGCACAGAGAGCAAAGTTCGGTGCACAAGGCAAATTCCACAATTTACAATCAAGATATGCAATCTGCCTGTAACAAAACAGAGTAGCAAATGAATGGTGAGCAACTTACATTTTTGCAAGCACATAGCCAACAATCTTTCCTTTCTCATCCTCGGCCACATATGAGAGCTGTAACAAATGAAGGTGGCGTTAGGCGCACATCTACACACAATGCGGTTAGTTGTGTGCAATACCTGTGGCCACGACAGACCGTGGTAGAAGTAATACTTCATCTGATAGTTCTCTGGAAGACACAGCAAATTGCAGTGCTGCATGTTCATCAGGTCTTCTGTCTGCATGGGAAAACGTTTGCTGTCAGCAACTGTGCAGTCTGCAGCATATCAACCGACAAAGAATTGTTTCAGGTGGCAAATGTCAGGCGGCTTTGGCCTACTTTTCTGTTACACAAGGAATTGCATTTCACACTTGTCTGGATGGCTGTGTCATGCTTGGCATCCACCTCAAGTACTCCAAATTACACACGGGGGGTGGAGACAGGGCAAGAGGATTTTGCAATGAAAATGGAAATGGTGCAGGCAAGCGTGACTGCCTTCTGCATTCCTTCCACATGCATGCACAACAGGTACTCAAAAGCCTTTTTCTGCAACACAGATTCATCCAGCTCAGTGGACCAAAATAGTGGTGCAAATCCCTACCCACGCTTGGCAGCATAATGTAGGAGGCCATCAAGCAGCCATGAATCACTAAATAAAGCAATTTGCTCATATTTGTCTAAGCACTTGCCGAAAACAGAAACAAATGCAGCCAGTTTAAGTTATTCATAAATGGACATGAGGTGATTGTTGTCTCTTTTTGAACCATTGGATGCCTTAAAAACACTACGCAAATGCAACCTGTTCAGCATTCTTGACTGTTGTCTTGAACAAAGTATTTCAGCATGAGTAATTAGCATTTCGCGAAATGCGAAGGTTGTTGGATCGTTCCTCACCTGCGGCAAGCTGTTTTTTCATCCACTTTCATTTCCATTTAATTTATCATTTCTTTATTTCATTTATTAATTTCAATTTCAATTTATTTTCCCATCTTACAGTACAGATGGAGGGGTTGCAGAAAACAGCTACACCAGGGTAGCTTGACAAGTCTACAAACCTAAAATTCAGCAGGGAGGCAGTACTGGAACTTGTATAAAAAACAAACAGATAAGTATATCAAGTAATCACTGAAGGATACACGAAACAGCAATACGTGCACACAAGTAAACTCAAGCCATGTTATTTAAACACACAGTACGAAGCTCCTCGCGCGAACAAGAAAACAAATTAAAATTAATGAGACTATAACCATTAAGAAGTGATGGAAGAATATAGTGAAGGTGTTCTTGTCCAAGTTTAAGTCGAGGTGTCGGTACTATCCATTCCTCGCCATGTCTTGTTGGATAGCTTAACGTTTTTTTCTTTAGTTCTGCTAATTTCTTGAGATTGGTTATATTATTCCTAATTTCCGATTTAAAGACGACACTGAGACGATATTTATAGAGATTATGTACTTTAATTACTCTAGAATGACTAAATAAAGCTGCACTTGGATGGCGGTATGACGTATTATACACATGCCGGAGATACCTTTTTTGGATTAGGTGAATGCGTTCAAGGTTAGTGAAGGTTGTGGTACCCCAAACTAGTTGGCAATAATTCAAATGCGAGTTGAAAATTGAGTTGTAAACCAGCATTTTAGTTTGTGTAGGTAGGATGTTTTTTAAACGACCTATAGCGCCAGTGATTTGAGCTATTTTGTTTGAGACGTAATTAACGTGATGATCCCATGACATATTGGAGGAAAATATAACCCCTAGGCATTTGAACTGCTCTACTATTTCTACAGGACGTGAATTCAAAATAATATCTTCATGCGGAGGGATAAGCTTGTTTTTTGGTTTGAAAATGACTGCCTTAGTCTTACCCTCATTTATCTTCATTGAATTAGAAATGGCCCAATCCTCGAGAACAATCATTGCAACGTTGCATTGATCAATAAGTTCGGAAATGTTATTACCGGCAAAAAACAGACTTGTGTCATCCGCATATATGACAAACTTTGCATCATGGTTAATATTTATTATATCATTTATATAAATGTTGAAGAGTAAAGGTCCTAGCGTACTTCCTTGAGGGACACCGCACATGAGAGGTTTCGGTTCAGACTGCATACCATTAATTAATACCACTTGTTGCCTAGAGGATAGATAAGAGTTCAATAATGATAGTGCTTTACCTCGGATACCATAGTACTGTAATTTATTAAGCAGTATTTTATGGTCCACCAGGTCAAAAGCCCTTGAAAAGTCCACAAACAGACCAATCACACTAGCTTTGTTTTCTAGCTGTGTTGTTATGTATTCTTTTTGTTCAAGCAATGCAGACTCAGTTGATTTGCCTTTACAGAAGCCAAACTGAAATGGTGTTAGTAGGTTAAATTTATGAATGAAGTTAGACAGCCTTAGATGAAGCATTCTTTCAAAGGCTTTTGAGAAAACTGGCAGAATTGAAATTGGTCTGTAATTACCAAGAACATTTCGATCTCCCTTTTTCATCGCTTTCGCTAATTGCATTCTTTTTGGAAAAACTGCAGTTACTAAACTGATGTTAAAGATGTGAGCAAGTATAGGAGCGATAACTTCAGCTACATGCTTGACTGGCCGAATTTGAATGTCATCAATATCACAGCTACTGCTGTTGTTAAGATTTCTTATTACTGACACTACTTCACCTTCTGTAACAGGATGCAGGAAGACTGATTCATCATTTCGAATGTGCATGTATTTGCTAGCATCAGATTGAGCAGCGCTAGTAGTCAGGTTTGTTAAAAAAGTATTGAATACATTAGCCAATTCCAAACCACAAACTTCCTTTCCATCAATATTTAGTTTGTTTAATGCAGTGTGTGCACTATTACGCTGTAAGAGAGTATTTAATCTTGCCCATAGTGCACTATGTCAAGTATTCTTGACGTCTAGTAGTGATAGGTGATAGGAAGTTCTTGCAGATCACAGTTTTTTAGTCAAGTTATTCCTGTATTTCTTAAAGACAGCAAGGTCCTCAGCCTGACGAGTGCACAAAAATTTCTGTATAACTTTTGTTTGGTTTGTATTTCTCTGCGGAGCTCTAACGTTATCCAAGGCTTGCGGGTTTTGCGACTTTTTACGCGACTTTTTAAGCACAAGTAATTTCCCCTATGTTGTCCTTGGTGTCAGTATTGGCTTCTTATGATAAGGTCAATTCAAGGATTTCAAGGATACCAAAGGCCAAAACTCAAGGAGGGGGAAACAAACTTTATTTGTACACACACTGAAAAATGGTGAATTGTCCTTCTTAGCTGCAACATCTTGCAACTAAGCAGCTGCTTAGTTGCAAGCAAAGTATCGTGCATGCAAAGTATCACATCGCTACGCGCCACGGAAAGATCTGAAATTTCAAACCGAACACCGTTTTTCCTTCTCCTCGCGGCCGCCGCGTTCCAAGCCCGACGGTGACGTAGTCGTGCCCCTGCGCCTATGTAGTCGTGTCCGCAGTGCGACGTCGCCCGTGGCGACACATGATTTTGAATTATTCAAGACAACATCTGTTATCTGTGCAATCTGTTGCTTGAATTGACGAATTGAAGTTTAGAAAAATAGTAAAACACACGAATGGAGTGTCTGTGTTTTTTGTTTTACTTCGCACCGAAGGAAGAGAGATGTACTTCCACTTCGTCTGCTTGTTCTCACGGTCATCCGGTCACATGCCTACGTACCGAAACTATGCCACTTTCTACCATGCTCTGCGATTCCCTTGTTCTGCCTCAGTATGCGCGTAGCACTAAATTATACCGCTAGTCATGTTTCCTTGTGCACAGCGCACAAAATCGTGTACTGCACAATCGAGACAACAGCTCGCGCGTGACGGCGTCAGTGTAAATGCGTAGTGCCAGGAAAAAAATCGAGAAGAAAAAAAATGATGACGGGGCCTGTGACGTATTCGTCACACGATCCTCGAGGTCTGGTATGGGAGAACGCAGGGAAGAAATTTCACTTGCGAAGGCTAGACAGGGCAAGTGGAGAGAGCGTCTTGCTTGGCAGCGGAGCCCACCTGCTCGAATCATGGGTTTGTGGCACTGAAATATTTTTATCTTGGCTATTAATGAGCCGATTTGAAAAATTTTTACTACAGAACGCTCCCTAGAGGACATGTAACAACTTCCAGTGTATAACCAAAATTTGCTATGAGGCCTGGTGAGGGGCCCTTTAAGGGAACTGAACATTAGAGTGTTTTAGTTTGGTGTTTTTACGCTCCACTCAGCAACTGAGCAAATTGGTAGCACGAATGCGCATGCGCCCTCCGCTTAGCCACAAGCGGGCTAGCGGAGCGGCAAGCACGGTCCGGTTACAAGCTGCCTGAGTGGAGCGTGCTGCACAGCACGTTGGCTACCGGTGGCATCAGAAAGGATTGGATTGTATGCAAAAGCAAGCTCGCTGACTATCAAGTGGCGTTCCCCAAGACGACGCTTTACTTTCCACTAGATAAAATGGACCAGTAACACATTACAAGCTCATGTCTAGATACTTCATCGACAAATAAGTTATATATATTCCCTTTTACCTTATAAATGTGATCAACGGGCATTTTTATTTTCTTTCATTACCCTGAATTTGGCCAGAGGGTGCTGCAGCTATGAAAGGTCCGTAACTACAAAAGGAAAGTGAACATGTCCACAATAAGGATTAATTGGTGGAAGTAGGAAAATGACAAAAAACGGAGACGTATAAAAACAAAGTTCACACAGGTCAGAAAATTTGGTTATGGGAATTCATCGTGGTTTTTTTTTTCTTTTTTTAACCTAGGTAGGACATTAGGCAGAATAATAGCAAGAGCTTGGTGGCACAACCCACCACCTTGTTCCAAAGGGGACACTCATAACATCCATCTATCCATCGCCCGCTCCGCTAAACGTATAACTAAAATGTGAAAATCGCCCAACGCTCCGCTGTGGCTTAGCGGGGCAACTCGGAGCGGAGCGGACCATAAAGACGCTAAACTAAAACGCTCTATTTAGGTGCGTTTCTTAGCCACTTCTGCTGTGAAACTTCATGAAATAATTTCTTGCAGCAGTAAAGCACAAGTAAATGTGCGGTTTTCAAGCTTTGAGTTGGCATAATTCCAGCACTTCTTCAGAGCAGCAGCTTTTTGTAATTTGCTGTTCGGGAGCTTCTGGCCTTGTTGATGTTCTTATGCACCTGTATACCTGCTGAAGACTTGTGCTCCACTCTGGTTCAAAAAATTTCCAACACATGCAAGCAACTGCTTGGCAGAACTACCGAGGTCAACCTCTTTATAGAAGAGTGGGCTCGTCAGCTCACAGTTTGCTGTAGGCACTGTTTACTCCAGTGTCCAGGAATTGAGTGAACACTTGAAGGCAGAACACAATTTTTGACCTTTGGTCCACTCCGTAGGTTACTTTCTTTGGGTTGGCAGGATACGATACCTCATGCCAAGGTTGACACCTGGAAAAACATTCATTTCTTCTGCCAGCATTACGAAGTCATTCCCATTTTGCTCAACTTACTGAGTACTTCCTTTAAAAAGCTTTTTTTTTTTACCAAGCTGTCCAACTTCACAACATAAAATATTTCTAACGGTATAAAATCCTCTGGATGTTTGCACTGGGGAATACACTGTTTCCCTGTGTTGTACACGAGGGTCAGCTGTAAAACGCTCCGTTTTGTGAGCCTTCTTCGATTAGATGACCCTTTGGCAGCACAGATAGCTTTTAAGAGCCGAAACTGCGAGATTGTTGGCCATCGATAACTTTGAATGTTCCGGGAGTGTTCTATGCTGATTTCTGTCGAATGCTCAGTTGCCACAGTCGGAAATTTAAATTCCAGTTTTTTTTTGTTAACGATGGTGAGCTTGAAATTCATCTCCTCCAGTGCACAACATCTGCAGGCTTGGAGTGGCACCTGATACCGGCAAAAGATGCCGAGAGCGAGTGGGGCTATACTAATCTAGGTACAACCAAATTAGGAAGGCTCACTAAGCTTCTACAAAGACACTCCCTCACCAGAACAGGAATTGGCCTCCCTCGTGCAGTATTCAGTCACCACCTCCCAAATGATCCCTACAATTCACCCATGGCCCTCAGTCCCCAGCAGCTGCGGAGCACCTGAACAAGGCGGCGGTCAGACCTGTAATGCCGCAGAGGGTGCTAAGAATCTCTGGGTCCGGACAGGCCGCCAATGGAAACTGACCCTGTCAACCTTTAATTGCCGAACTGTCAAGTGAGGCTTGCTTAGTAGATCTCTTTGAGCAACTATCAGACATTGTTAGGGATATTATCGGCCTTAGTGAGATTAGAAGAACTGATGAGGCTTGTACATTGCTGAATAACGGACATGTCCTCTGCTATAGAGGTCTCCCAGATAAGCAATACAGGGAAGGATTCCTAATCCATAAGGACAAAGCAGGCAACACTGACGAATTCTACAGAATTAATGAGAGGGTAGCTGTAGTCGTAATCAAACCCACATTGTCAACATTGCCTAAAAATTTGAATCTTTTTCATCAAGCTCTAAGCAGATTAGTCATCCCTCTTGTCATCAAATAAATCTTCTATAATCTCTTCCGATACGAAAAATTTGAGTTGTTTTCCAGCCATAATATTGGAAAATAACAGAACCTTTTATCTAAACTGAAACTGGCCACATGTAAAGGCACAAACTATACTAATTTATTCATTTCACGCTACTAATAAGAAAATAAAAGTGCAACCCCCTCAAACAAAAGCCACCAACTGGCATCATTACGGTACACTTATGTCTCAATGCCTCTTTCTTAATCAAATAGTTTATACTTATCTAAATTCAAGAATTTTGATTTGGTAAAATCTCTTGGTCACGGCATTCTATATTTCACACGTTATCTTCCTTGACTGATCAGACAAACCTGCAATACAAGTACTTGCCGACTGTGAAGGTGCGACTGCACCAACATTTCGTCAGCATTTTAAGGCGAAAGCCTTACTAGGCTCATGGTGAAGTTTGTGTCCGCAGACCTGACCGCCGGAGTGTCCGCCGAAGCGTCATCACGTCATATGAAGACAGATTAAAGAATGAAAAATGATTGATAGTGACAGTGAATGATAACATTATAATAGAGATTGGTAGAGGTTAATAATGACTAGTAATGACTAATAATTACTACTAATCACTTGTAATGACACTAATGACTCCAAAATGACCAATATGTAACGACGGCTTGTGATGACCACAACTGATTAGAAATTACAGGAAATTTCTAGTAATTAGTAGTAATGACTAAAATGACTACTAATGACTACGAAATGACCAATCTATTTAACGACGGCTTGTAATGGACCACAATTGATTACAAATTACTAAGAATGCTTACTTGTGAGCAATGATGACTAATAATGACTGAAATGACTTGTAATGACTATGAAATGACCATTACGTCTAACAACAACTTGTAAGACAACAAATGATTAGAAATGACTAAAAATGCTTAGTAATGACCAGTAATGACTACTGATGACTATGATGACCAACATGTCCAACGACGGCTTGTAATGACCACAATTGATTACAAATGCATATCAGTGAGAAGTAATGACTAATATGACTGAAATAACTTGTAATGACTAGTAATGACTACGAAATGACCAATATGTCTAACAACAACTTGTAATGACAATTCACTAGAAATGACTAAAAATGCTTAGTAATGACTACTAATGACTATTATGTGACCAACATGTCTAATGACGGCTTATAATGACCATAATTGATCACAAATGACTAAGAATGCTTAGCAGTAAGCAGTAATGAAAACAGGTGTGAAAACCTGGCATCCGGTGGCGGCTACACATGCAGCATAGCTGGCCCAACAACCAGAAAAATGAGCTTTTCAATTTCGTCATCTTCTTCAAATGAAAATTATTTGGATACCGATGTTTATGTAGTGTCCGGAAGTGAAGACAGCAATGACGTTGGATTGAGCAGTTCTTCTGGTGATTATGAGAACATCTCTGAAGTGAACATTGTACGCGCTCGTCAGTGGGTGCAGCTTGATGTCAACAATCCTGGCGCAAAGCCTCCTTGGTTTCCATTTTTGGCCATTCCAAGCAAGACTTTGAATTTAAGATCACCAGATGGGCGTCTGGCAGCAGTTTCTCGACAATGAACTGATTACACAGCTGGTTTCGTATGTAATGTTCAGAAATAAACAGTATTGTGTTGATCTGACTTAGTATGTGGTGCAAATATCTTATCAACATCAAGTAATTGTTATTATTACAATATAATTCGAAATCAGCAATAAAAAAATAAGCACTTCTGGGTAAAGAATTTTCGAAAAAATAAAACACTTAAGCGGCTAAAGGGACACTAAAGGCAAATATAACATCAAGCTAAAGTGATAGGTTGACGTTCAAGAACATCTAAGGCACCAATATTGTTGCGAGGCGGAGACACGCACAAATGTTGTTTATACAAGGCGAACGCTGAAGGCACCAGCTGACACTAGAACATGGCGGCTGAAGCGCCCCAGCAACAACACTTTTTCGTCGTCTCTTGCCTGCATGTCCTGTTCTGCATAGCGACACTACGCCGCCGGGGTTGGAGCGCTGACCCGGCTCAAACGATTATGGCCAGGCAAAGGCATGCATGTAGTGCTTTAAACGGGCGACATGAACAACATCGGTTCTTGGCTGCACGGACGACGGGACTAGCTCTTCGGGAGCGATCTTGTATGTCACATCCGAAAGCTGTCGCCGGATTCAGTAGAGACCTGAATATCGCGACAGAAGCTTTTCTGATAGGCCCACGTGACGAGATGGTGACCACAAGAGCATGAGGGAGCCAGGTAAATACTGCACGTCCCTATGGTGCGTATCGTAACAGGATTTCTGGGAAGCCTGGGAATCAGTGAGGTGAGCGGGGGCAACCTGACGGGCCTGTGCTGCAAGAGAAATCGCATCGCGGGCATAAGCGGTGTGCGACTGTGTGACTTGTAGCCGCACAGTGTCCAGGGGCAAAACGGGATCACGGCCAAACAGTAGATAAACCGGTGAGTAACCTACAGTGTCATGGCGGGATGGATTGTACGCGAAAGTGACATATGGCAGAGCGACGTCCCAGTCCTGGTGGTCTGGAGACACATACATAGCTAGCATGTTGGTAAGTGCTCTGTTCAGTCGCTTTCTGAGACCATTAGTCTGTGGATGGTAAGCAGAGGCTATTTGATGCTCAGTAGAGCATAGGCGGAGGATATAATCAATGACCTTTGACAAGAAGTAACATCTGCGATCCGTGAGGAGCTGACAGGGAGCACCATGGTGTAGGATGATGTTGTGTAGGAGGAAATCCGTGACATCAGTGGCACAACTTGTAGGCAGAGCTCCCGTAATAGCTAAGTGCGTGGCATAATCTGTTTCAATGGCAGTCTATTTGTTGCCCTTGGTTGAGAAAGGGAAAGGGCCAAGTAGGTCGAGTCCCACGCAAAAGAAAGGCTGTGGGAATATCGATGGGTGGTAAAAGCCCAGCTGGAGCCACGGGAGTGGATTTTCGGCATTGGCACAGGTCGCAAGCAGTCACATACCGGGGCACAAAGCAGTAGAGGTCGGGCGAGAAGAAACGGTACCGGACTCGGTCAAAGGTGTGAGTAACACCGAGATGCCCAGCGGTGGGTGCGTCGTGTTGTTGAAGCATGGTGCGTTGAAGGTGCCCCAGTACAGCCAGCAGTAGGTCAGCACCATCAAGGCGCGAGTTGCGTTTGTAAAGGACTCTGTCGGAAATACAGAAGAGACGCAGGGAAGGATCAGGAGTTGGCGAGCTTAACTGATCTATGATGATTCGAAGAAAGGGATCATGGTGCTGCTCATCGCCAATGTTGAGGAAGTCTGAGATTGACATAATGCTGGTGTCGGATTTGAGGTGTGTGGCTTCCGGTGGGTCAACAGGGTGCGTCCTGATATAAACGGCCGGATTTGTACACTACAGAGAAATGGTACTCTTGCAAGCGCGATGCCCCACACCCAAGACGCCCTGTAGGGTCCTTCAACAAGGAGAGCCAGCAGAGCGTGTGGTGGTGGGTAATTACACGGAAATGACGACCAAATAGGTATGGGTGAAACTTCACTATCGCCCAAACCAGCACTAGGGAAGCTCGTCAAGAGTCTGATGAGTGCTGTGAACGCTTCGGCCTGCCGCTGTCCTCACGTGAAAGCAATGTCATTCTTTAAAAGCTCGGTGAGAGGGCACGCAATGTCAGATAAATGTTGAACAAAGCGACAAAAGTACGAGCATAAGCCTATGAAGCTACGAATGTCTTTAAATGAGCATGGCACAGGAAAGTCTTGCATGGCTCGAACTTTGGCCAGGTCAGATTAATTCCGTGGGTGTTTACATGGTGTCTGAGAACGGTTATTTCATGACGATCAAATTGACACTTCAACAAGTTGAGCTGAAGTTTCGCAGCGCGAAACACAGCAAGGACAGTCGCAAGACGCTCAGTGTGGGTTTCGAAGGTTGGAGCAAAAACAATTACGTCGTTGAGATAACACAGACAGATGGTCCACTTCAAGCCTCAGAGAAGAGTGTCCATCATTACAGTAAAACTTCGTTAAACCGTAATAATAATAATATTTGGGGTTTTACGTGCCAAAACCACTTTCTGATTATGAGGCACGCCGTAGTGGAGGACTCCGGAAATTTTGACCACCTGGGGTTCTTTAACGTGCACCTAAATCTAAGCACACGGGTGTTTTCGCATTTCGCCCCCATCGAAATGCGGCCGCCGTGGCCGGGATTCGATCCCGCGACCTCGTGCTCAGGAGCCCAACACCATAGCCACTGAGCAACCACGGCGGGTCTCGTTAAACCATACCCGCTTAAACAGTAGTTTTGTTTTAAGAGTAGTGAAGTAAAATCCCCGACTGAGCGGCAATTGAACATACCTACCTAATGCGTTTTGTATCTGCATAAACCGTACCAGCTTATTGCATACGTATCGGTTAACATATAGTGTTTCCACTTTTCGTCGCTCAAACACACGGTGCATCGTCTCCATCGGGCAACCTGGCAGAAGCACAAACCCTAAAGACAAGCACAACAGCCTCCAAGTACCCTGTAAGTTTGCGTGTGAAGCCACATCAACATCAACATCATTTCAGCGTCGTGCAACGAGAACTCGCGTCATGCCGAAACTCGGATAAGAAGATGCCGGGTGCTCAGCATAGAAGAAAAATTAGACATCGTTTGTGCTATCGAACCGAACTTGACACAAAAAGTCGGCGCTGGCACGCAACATGGGTCTATTGTTGACAACGGCGCGTGGCATTTGGAATGCGAAGTTGCTCGGCAGCGCTGCTGCGACCACAAAGAGATGTCGGCTGCGAGGTTTGACTTTTCGCCATCGTTACCTCTGTTATTGCCGAAGTGTCGCCTAGCAACAGTGATAAAGATGACACGAAAAGCGACAGCACGGGCGATTCAGGCCCGGCAGTGGCAGAAGCTGCGCGTTACGTCAGCCTACCCCGCAATGAAAAGGTGCCCTGCGACTTCTGCAATGCTACCGCGCCTGTGCATGGAGAATATGCAATGCCAACGAGGAATCTGCCAAGCGAGTGTTTGACGAGAAGAGGGGGCTGGCTGAAAAGCTGGCTCACAGCTTTAGCAAGTTTGAGGCCGCTGTCGTTGCTGCTAGGCCACCGCAGCATCAAATGAAAATAACATATTTGCTGCACAAAGTAAATAAATACTGCATGTTTTTTCCCCTTTCATCGCATTCTCTCCAAGTTTCATTTTTGACAGGTAAGTGGGCGATCTCATGCTATATTGGTTAAGCAGTATTACCGTTTAGTACGTACTTTTTCCGAGCTCCGGCCAACTACCGTTTAACGAGGTTTCACTGTATTTTGAAAGTCGCTGGGGCATTGCAAAGCCCGAAGGGCATGACTCTGAACTGAAGAAGTCCATCGGGCATAAGGGCTGTCTTCTCGTGATCCTTCTCATCGACAGCGATCCGCTAGTAGCCTGAGAAGAGGTCAATCGATGAAAAATATTTCACACCATGTAGACAGTTAAGTGCATTATCGATACGAGGCAATGGATACACATCCATCTTAGTGATATTGTTCAGATGGCGATAATCAACACAAAAATCTCCAGGTGTTTTTTCTTCTTGACCAGGACTTCTAGTGAGGGCCCACGGGCTAGCAGAAGGCTCGATCATGTTTCTTCTTCAGCATCTTCATGACTTAGCTTTGAACGATGCTGTACTCTTCTGCAAACATGCGGTAGGGGCGGCGATGGACAGGACTTGTGTCGCTGGTGTGAATCCAATGAGTGGACTATGGCTGTCTGGCTGAGCGAGCGGTCATCAAAATCGAAAATATTGAGGTAACTAACAGAATGCGCCTAAGGTCTTCAGTTTGAGCTGTAGAGAGCTCAGTAGCGATCATTTTACTGACATCATGGTAGGGTGATGAAGCCGAACGGGTACATGCGATGATAGTGCTGACAGAGGCAGAAATAGTGGGCGCGAGCGGAGATATCTCGTACTTGTGCACAGGTGTCAGATGGCCACTGTCACATTACCGGGAAGAACATGTGCAACAGATTCAAAGTTGGGAACAGTATAACATTCGGTAAAAACACAGGGATGGATGATGTGCATCAGAAACAAAAACAGCTGTCAGAAGGAAGGTCCAGCTGCATGACACCTGTAGTGCAGTCTATTAGGGCAGAATGGGTCGAAAGAAAATCCAGCCCCAAAATTAGGTCATGCGGACAGCACTCTAGCACAATAAGTAAAACGGTGGTGGTTTGATGGCCGGCAATCGTTAGTCGTGCTGTACACATGCCGACAACTCGTGGCGTACTGCCGTTGGCAAAACGTACTGTGCACAGTACAGCAGGCATGAGGACCTTTCTGAGTCTTTTGAGAAGGGCGGCACACATTACAGACATCTGCGCACCGGTGCTGACGAGGGACTTGACTGGGACTCCAACCACCTCAACGTCTAATATACTTCCAAGAGTACGCAATGTAATCAGAGGATTTTCAGGCCAGGTTGTTGATGCGTCACCTCCAGGAGCTGCGCCAGCTAGTTTTTCCTAAGCCACGAATGCGGGGGAAGAAGAGCGGCAGGCCTGCGGTGAACGAGACCGACGACTTCAGGGTGATGGTGACCGCCTGGTTCGGAAGGTCGTAGGTACGTTGTTGGTATTCGTAGAGGAAGGATGCATAGAGAAACGGGGAGCACCTTGATCTGGACGGTCGAACGGGAAGCTCCACCTAGGGGGGCGATGACCAACGAATGTGGCAATAACAAGCAATATGTCCCAACACGCGAGCAATTGAAAACAGATTGGCCTATTGTGTGGTGTTCTCCAGCCAGATGGGTTATGACAGCAAGTTGCAACCGCTGAAAACGGGCAAGCAGTAGTTGGGCAGGGCTGGTCCTGGCCGACCGCAGCATCACAAATGGGGAAGAGAGACGGGAGGCCTAAATTTGCCATCTCTTGTCTGACAACAGCCTGTATAAATGATACAGAACATGCGTTGTCTAGGCCATACTGACGACGAATGGCAGGAGACATGGCTTCAAGCTCACGACGAATTAACCGCATCAAATTTTCTTGTCCAGACTAAAGCCCCTACATCCACGCGCCACCACCGCTTTCTTAAGTAGCGACAACCTTTGTTTGTGCGCCGCATTTTTCCCCTCACACGAAATCCGCTTCCGGTATTTCCGGTTTCCGGCATTTTCCGGTTTAAAAATTTCCGGTTCTGGCGTTTCCGCTTCCTGGAGTTGTACTGCGGGAATTTCCGCTTTGACTG